>NC_136689.1:101821514-103209848 GCF_903797595.1 Erithacus rubecula
TAAGGAGTTTTTGAAGTGCAAATAGACTGGTGAAGGGTAAACCTTTTCAGAGTTTCATTTAGATGGATTTTTTTTTTTTCTATGTGGATTTCTGGCACCAGCTGAGATCTGGAAAGCCACAGGATTTTTTTGTTTTTGATCAATCAAGCAAGCAGAACTTGCCATGGGGGTGTACATTCTCTGCATACATATTGATCCTATTGTGTTTAAAAGTAGTTAATTTAATCAGGGCTTTTTGAAACCTTCCCTGGTAAAACTTGCATTAATGAAGCTGTCATTTCAAGGTCATGTTTCAGTGTCAATAACTTAATGGTAATGACAGAAGTTACCAGAAAGTTTATCATCAATTTTTTAATCATTCCATGTTAAAATTGCATTGAATGAGAACTGATTTTACATACACACATATAAAAATGTTCAGCTTCAATTGGAAAATGTGACTCACATTAAATGAGACATTTTCAAAGTAGTCTGGAGTTACCAAACACATTAATACTCATGGTTCTGATACTGTTCACTGCTGTTTGGATCAGTATCCTTTTCCATATGGAGCTTGGCTCCAGTAATCTATTTTACACCTTGTCTCTTCCAGCAAAATGCTTATAATATCAGAGTTTTTATTCAAGGCTCTTTCTAGTACTTTTGACCTTTTACCTCACATTTTGTCTTGTTTAAAAGTAGCAGCATGCAGAAGATGGATAGTATATTAACTATAAACACTTCTCTTTTCTGTGATAAATATTTAGAGATAAAATGTGTAAGGACTGGCTGTTTGATAAGATGCCCATCTGAGTGCAGGGTACAGTTTTTATAAGGCAGGATGCAGTTTACTACTTTTTAATCCATATCTGATGCCAAGACCTTCAGGTATTTTGGGTGAAAGCATTATGTATTTTCAAGACTTTTTTGTGTGAGGATGTTAAATGCAGACTTCATTATTTGCCTCTTTGATTTATTTGGGTTGGAAAGAGCTTTAGAAAGTTGTTTTGGACATGGTGACACTCATGTGTGTATGTGTGCTCATACATCTTCCAGAGTCTTGAATAAAACTTTTTCAATCATATATCAGTAATGGTCTTCTGTAGATTTTCGTGCTTGTGTTTTTCCCAACTGAATGGGGTTTTATCAAAGATTTTGATGTCATATCACTCAGTGGCTCATAATAGGAGAGGAACTCTAAAGGTGATCTGAGGCCCAGAGCTGGGATCCTCTTTAGGAAGGACCAAACTGGTTGTTAGTTTAATTTCTGTGTGTTGGATGTCCAAAATGGTACTGCAGAAAGGCATACTGTGCTAAAATGACCTGTATTTTAAAATGGTGTATTTATAAATCTGTATTTACAGTCTAGGGGTTTGATATGGTCTGCTATGAGAGCACAGCAGAAACATTCTACATTAGAATAGGGACTTAAAATCATAACTCATGACAAATTCATAAACATGGCCAAATACAATCAATAAATAGATCTTAAGAAGCCCATGTTGTGATTTTCCCCTGTCTTTACACTGGATGGGAGATGTTTGGTTATCAAGCCCACTATCCTGATCTTTTATTTTACAACTCCAACTTTACATCTGTAACACTCACATGTTCTCAGTCTTATGTACTGCAATGATGGTTATTTCATGTAGTGTTTGAAAACTGAACATAAGATGCTGTTTAAAACTCTACTGGGAAAGACAGGGAAATTCTTTGTATCTCACTGCAGAGAAGGGGTTCTCAACATTTTTGGTGTCACTTCTGCAAATGTGACAGTGGAAGAAGCTAATATGACCTTTCCTTTTTTAAGTAATGTTTTTTGCCACCCAGGACTCTTCAGCAAGTCCTGTTCCACTGACTGGATGGAGAATCTTGGGTGTATTTCAAATCAAGCACAGAGGGCAGATTTTGTTTAGGAACAGGCACCATTCTGTAGCTGGATATGTGAGTGTTAGCTGGAAAATCTGTCATTCTAATTTAATTTTTTTTTTTTTTTTAAGTGGTGCATGCTCAAATGTCAAAACACTGAGGGGCTGTTACTTGCATATTACAGATTTAACAAGCAGCTGTGACATTAAAATAATCTTACTCTGGTTACACTATGCATTTGTCAAGGGCACAGGCTTGCAGGATGATTCTGAATTCCTGTGGGATTTAACTGAGCAACAGCTGGTCTGTAGGATGTGTAGATTTTAACAAGGTAATGTCTGTGTTTTGGTGAAGGACTTGTGTGACCTTCTACTGAAGCTGTTCCAAAGTGCCTTCTTCCTCCATTCAAGTCTGTAGGGGTCCTGTAACAGTATTTGTGTGAAATTTCACCATTCTCTCTTCTCCTCTTGATTTTATTGTTGGTAAATTCTACAAAATTCTTCAATGGGGTATTAGGAGAAAAAAAAGTAAGAAAAAAAAGTCATCAACACCACTAACTACAGCTTAGGTTAGAAAAAATACTCTTTTTGGCTTGTAATTGTGTCAGATTCCTTTTCCCCACAGTTGTTGGTTGGGTTTTTTTTCACTTGAGAGAGGTTTATGGTGCTGTGTCTGCCAGGATAGCTGTGTCTCAGGGTTGAAGTTGTATTTCTTCCTAGTTCCTAAAGGTGATGTTATCTTTTGTTCGCTCAACAGTATGGTCATTCCTGAGAGCATCTGTCACTTTAGGCATTGTAAGATGGATGAGTCTCAAGTGAACTGCTAGTTGAAGCAAATGGTAAAAATAAGAAAAGACATGGGGGTTGGGCATCTTCAGAAGGGACAGACAACAAGGAAGCACTGTGAAAAATCAAAAGTAAGCCAGACCATAGTGGAGGAAAGAACCAAGATGTGGATCACATTAGCAGATCTCACAGGCCTTGGTAATGAAGATTGGTGGCTGATGAATTCTGAAGAGATCTTCTGCATCTTGGCTAAAATGCTGTTGATTTTTTTTTTGTATTTCATTTGCAAATAAGGGAGGATAAGAAGGAGACGATTTGAACATAAGATGAGAAATATTTTTTTTTTCACATTATGTCATATGGTAAGGACAAATAAATGTTGCCAATAATCAGGAAAAGGGTTAATGGTCTTTTATATGTCTTAAATATTGTGTGACAATCTGTCAGTTCTCAGTAGGCAAATAACATTATAAAAACCAAAGCAGCCTATCAGCAGTTTAGCTTTTGGAAAAAAAAATAGAGACTTAAAAATTCATATTATTTCAAAAGGTATTTAATATTTTTAGAAGAGGTAAAGTTCCCTATAGCATCTCTGATTTAGCTGGACTAATTGAGTTCGATTTTTACAGGGAGAAAGCATTGCAAAACCACACAAACCCCAAGAAGACTCCCTTAAATGCAGATCTGACAGGCAGATCCATACCCCCCACCCCCAAGCTGAGCAAAGGTCTGTGTTTGCAAAAGCAGCCGGCAGAGGACAAAAGGCACTCACAGCCCAGTGTGTGTCAAGGTTTGGGAAGGGTCCAGGAGGATCTTGGCTTGAAAAATTATTTTGTCACACTGTTGGCATTGGTCCATAAGGGGAAGCACTGGTTGAAAGGCGAAGAAATTAAGATGATTAGAAGCTTTAAAGCTTCACAAATGGTGGAGTATCTCTCTTCTCAATGGATGTAAATAATAGATGAAAGACCGAGAGTGACAACAAAGGCTCAGGGCCTTTAAGAGAATGTGTGCAGCCTGAATAGAGGTCTGTGGCCTAGGGCCAAAGGTCTTAGCTTTGAGTGTAATTAGAAGAAAATACAAAAATGTCATTACTAGCAGGTGAAATGTTCAGCACGTGTCTGAAAAATAGCAATTTCAGAGGCAGGGGCTCTGGAATTGGATTACTGGCATTCTGCCATCGCTGAAGTCTGTGCAGAGCCTCCAGTTTGGCCAGGAGCTGTGCTTGCTGTCCTGCTGTCCATCTGTGCCAGACCCATGGCTGGCGTGGCGGGGACATCCGCGGTACCCGGCCGTGGATGGTTTGGTGCCTTTCTTCAGAACACAACAACCCTGCCCAAAACCTTGCAATGAGCCATAGGTGAGGGCTACAGCTGCTCTCTTAAACAGGCTGGTTTTTAAAATTGAGAGGAGGGAGAGGAAGCTTTAAGGCTTTTAATTTTAAAACCTGGAGTTTGAATTCTGGGTGGACAGCTGCATTCTGGTTTTACCAGCAGGCCTGTGCCTGCAGTCTCAGCTTTAAGCCTTAAAATCCCATTTGCGAGCATCAGGGAAAATTCCTTTAAATCTTTTGGCAAAATGTGGCCTGTTACTATTGAGAAACCAAGCCAGTTTGTCTGCCGAAGAAAGTCTTGTCAAAGTCCACTCAATGATGACTTAATTTAAAGCTTTTCCTGATGTTAATCAGTCTTCTGTATAGCCCTAGGTATTTTAGGAGTTATTCTTTTGCTTGCTGCTTGCTACACCTTTTTTGCCATTCCTTGGGGTATTTCGGTGTATTTTCTTCTATAAAATGCACTTCAATATTTTTATGGAAAGGCAGGTAGGAGAACAAACAGTTAATTCTGATGTCATTTTGAACATTGATCTCCAGGGTAGATAACTGCTTCCCCATTTAGTTTGTTTCTTTATGATGAGTAAAAGAATTACTTCTGCATTATCATATCTTTTTTTTTTAATGTTTCTGCAACAGTTAATTTTATCATATTAATGTGATAAATTTCTGATCTGTCATATAGTGACTAAAGCACCAAAAATGTGCAAATTCTAAGTTTTGTACTTCTGGTAGAATATAGAGAAGCAAACAAGCACTTTCAGCCAAGTATTTCTCTAAAGGAAAATGCTTTTAAGTCATTGGCCTTCCTTTTTTCACTCTAGGCCAGTTTCCACAGGAAGGGCTTTTTGTTTTGTTGTAAATGATATGCTGGCATGAGTCATTCTGATTTTTCTCTCCCTTTTTATTTTTCAGGTGTTCAGGAGTTTTAAACAACTTTGCAGCAAGGCTTCACAAACTCTTAGCTGCATCCTTTAATCATGACTGCATTTCAAATAGGGTAAAAGGAATCTGAGAAGGTACCGTACTTGCCTTTCCTATTAGACAATACATTGTATGTTTGTGTTCAGCATCTCTGCTTTCATTTCCATTGACTGCATTTTAGGAGCAGTGTGGATTTCAAGTAATGATTTTATTTTTGCTTCAGGCATGTAAAATGTCCAAGTTCTCAAAAAAAAAAATGAAATCCAGTTCATATAATCAGAAAGCCTTCAACAGAGGGCTGATTTGTGCTTCCATTTTTTTCTTATGTACCCACAATGAGGTCAACTTCATTATTTAACGACAGTTCTTTTGAAGCTGTAGCAATCTGCTTCTGCTGTTTTACTTAGAGGCTCTGCAAATACCTAAGCAACTAGCTAAATATATGTTTTATGCACTTGGAGGGAGAATGTTTGTTTGTTTGTTTATTTTTCCTCTCAAAGGGTTTAAAACAAATGGGAAGAAGAATGCAGATCTTTGTATTGATTGGGATAGATTTGTGCTTCCAACTGAGATTCTCACACGTCTTTTTTTACCCCTGACTTCTTAGAGGGGGGAGGCTTGCCTCAGCACACAATATTGGGCTCACATAGCTTCTTGTTGCATTTAAATAGCCAGTGTCCCCAGAAGGCTGGAGATCTATTCCTACTTTATGACCTGTTGTATCCCTGGGGGCAAGGGCAGCCCTGAGCAGAGCAAGGGGGTCATGGCCACAGCCCAGGTTCTGAGCGGTCCTTCTGGGCTCCCAAAAACCTGCCCGCAGGAACATTCTGCTTGGCAACATCTGGAACGTGGTATAAATCTGGAAGAGGGGGGGAACCTCTAGGATTTTGCTTTTGCCAGGTGCTAGGAGGAAGCAACATTAGCCTTTTTGATGGGGGGGAGGCAGATTCTGTGGCCCTGAAGTTAGGCTAAACAATTGCAGAGGTCAAAGGACAGCTGAGTGCGGTCAATGAGACACCCTGGGGTGTATTTTGTTACTTAGTAAAAGGAGCAGCATCCTAAAACCCTAAAGGATTCTCTTGAAAATCTGTGTTGTGAAAAGGTTTTATGAGTCTGATGGCAAAAAGTACTGATTTAGCTAAGGAATGCTTGCTTTTGTGTAAATGAAAAGCTAATCCTTACCAAATGTTGGCAGCTATTATAGTGCAGTCAATGCAGGTCTGAAAGGACAGTTAGAGTAGAAGTGTACTTTGGTATCCCAAATGTTTATCATTTTAATAGTTCTGTAACTGAAAAGATTTCTAAAACTTTTACCCTTTATCCTAAAATTTAAACTAGGAACAAAATATCTGAGAAAGGAATAAGTAACACTTCACTTATAATTTAAAAAACTGTTCATAAGGGAGCTGTGCCTGCCTGGTTGTTCTATATTCCCTGACAAATTTGCTTTAGATTTTCAGGGCACTGCCTGGCTTAAAGTGTAATTTCATTTAATCTGCTAACATTATTCATTTGCTGAAAAAAAATTGTGCGGGTTTTTTTTCTGGTCTTGAGTAATTTTTACTGTTCTTGTTTCAATGCTCATGAGAAAAAAAATAAAGAATAGGTTTGGGGTAATTAATTCCTATAATTTGTTTAGCATTATCTTTCTGTAAAAGGACAGCTTATTAACACTTAACATTTGTCATAGAAACAGATAAGAAATCAATGTCAGAGCCAAGACCTTGTAAATAACCCGAAAGGAAATGTAATAATGGCTGTCTTCACCACAGAGGTGGTGGGGGAAGGACTGGGCATGTGGCAGAAAAGGTTCAGTGCTTTTTGTTTTCCTTTGGAAGGGGGGGTTGCTGCAAGGCAACGACCCAGGGCCTCTGACTCGCTGGCTCTACTGTCTTACACAAACACTGTGGTTGTATCAGGAAGAAAAAGGTACTTGGGAGCCAGGGGTGGTGTTTTTATAGTGACCAGCCTGGGGTTATCATGATCTGTGGAAGAACTCTGTAAAAAGAGCGAAAAAGAATAAACTACATAATTTTCAAGGGGCGGGGAAAGCGAACAAAGAATTTGACAAGTTGGTTTGGTTTAATTTTGAAAGAAACCTCCTTGCAAAATGCAGCTCTTGGGGAGTTTAATTTTTAAACTCCTCAGAAGTGCTCCATACAGATGCTTAGCATTGATTTATGTCAAGGTTAAGGCACCTTTAAACAAATAAAGTTGGGAATGGATAAACCTACTAAAATACAAATCGCCTATTAAACACAGAAGATGTTTGTACAGCATTCAGGTTGCCACAAAACTGACACATGTCCTGAAATTCTCCTGATAACCCCTTCTAAACTCATCAGGATATGATGGCATGTGTTTGAGGGGTACACAAGGGAGCAGCCAGAGAGGATAGAGATGGAAGGTCAGGCCTTAGCTTTGACTTTCTAGGCTTCAGTTTCAAGCTTTTGCAATAGGGTGATGGCAGATGAAGAAAGGATTAAGTGATTTATTTATCAATGGAGATTGGTCTGGCTTTTGCTGTAGGAATTCAGTGAGAGGTCCGAGACCATTTTCAACTTTATCCCTACAGACAATAACTATCACATTTTACATATATATCTATGTGGAATTAAATGCTATACCTGTATAATCAAACTGCTTAAAGGAGTACATATTTGTACTGTAATGTCAATTTTGTTTGTAACTTCAGAATTTAACTACTCAGAGTATGTAAAATAGATTTAGATGTGTTACTTTAGTTTTTTTTCTTGTCTACTGGAGAAATTGTTCTGTGTTTATAAGCTGTTTATTTCTCAGTTTGTATTTTTTAAACAGATTTTAGCCTACAGTGAGGATTTTATGCATAGTATTTATATTCTACAGTTGCAACAGTCACAGAAAAATATTTTGAGCAGTAGTTTCTTGAGTGCCAGGATTTACTGGAAGTTTTATATGCCTGCCAACAAGAATGCATAGAACCTGCAAATATTCTGGGTTGCTGACTCATTAAACCATAACAGTGGCCTTGGGAATCAAGATTGCCTGTGCTAGCATGCTTATGTTGCACATAAATTAAGATCAGCCTGTAAACATGATTAAGATTTTGGGGAGAAAAGTAGAGAAGCACATCTAATGCCTCCAGCAATTCACATACTTTATTTTTATTTTTTCTTCATGTAAGACATAGACACCCCTCCCCTCCAGTTTATCATAGACTGATGAGTTGCATTACAGAACAATATAAGCATTAGAAATTGAAAATTATTTCCTTCTCCTATTAAGTGTTATTAGTATGGGATTTGAATGTTTGGATTTCTGTTTTGAGAAAAGATAAAGGTGGGGGGTTTTTTTCCTAGACCTAAATGGCATTTATATAAATGTCATTTGTTGACATTTATCCCACAGATATCTTTTGAGATTCCTAAGTATCTAGAAAAGGTAGTTTGAATGTCAAAACTCTTCTTTTTTAGCCATATCCCTGGATATGGTGTTCAAGTGTTGTTCTGTTGCTTGCCTGTTTCTTGCAAATTTCATACTAACTAAAATCTGGGATATTGCAGACAGACCAACAGTGATGTGCATCTTTGATCTCAAACAGGGTTGCCTCTGGTAATTTTGAAGATTCTGGACAGAACTTTGTTTATTTTACAGAAGAATTTGTGGTATTCTGGGGAGGGGAGAAAGTAGAGTCAGCTTTGACACATGACAAACACATGTTGTGGAAAAGGAAGAGCTCTACAAAGCACTCTGCACTTGGAAGTTCATTTCCACTAAAATTATCTCTGAGAAATTTGAACACAGCTTCTCAGCAGTGGGGAAGTTGCAAAAAGTGTCTGAATGATATTAAATTGACATTACTTGTGGATTTAAGCTGATTGTCATGGTTTTGACCTATAGAGGGTCTTCTGTCCAGAGCATTGTTTTCTTGCATAGAAATGGCCATGAAAGCAGCTGGTCTTTCCTTGTCTCTGCATCATGGGCTAAAAGTGACTGCAGAAATGTTAGATATGCCTCTCTATCTAGTGACTACATGGGAGCTTCAGATAAGAAAAACCTTGTTTGTTCCTTTCTGAGACATACTTTGAGTCCAAAATAGCAGAAGCACGACCATCTTGACTTATTTGAAAATGGTACTCTTGGAAGAACTGTGCAGGTACGGGCTCTGAAGGAACTTGAGGAATATTTTGACACAACCTTCTGTGAAAGAAGAGGTGCCCAATTCCACTTTTGCTGGTTCCTTTTTAGGGATGACCAAGCCTTGTGAAACCACAGAGAACTCTTGTTAAGGCGTACCTGTTTTCAAACTGGGCTCAGAGAGAAAAACAGTCCTTTTTCAGAGGGTATGAGGAACCAACAACTTACCTAACCTTCAATCCAAGTGCATTAGTGAAGGCTATTTAATTACTTAAGGCTGACTTTATTGCTTCTTGACTAAATTTTATTTCTTAATCCAGAAATCTGTGTTAGGGATTCTTTTAATAATCTGTCTAAAGAAGGAGAGGAGCAAAACTCAATGGCGCTTTTGGCAGAATTATGAGCTTTACAAGTGAAGAAGGGGGAAATGCCATGTGTGAGTCACTTGGATGCAGAGTATTATCCTTCGTACACAGTCATAGACATGCTCTGGCTGCAGAGACTTTTTTTTTTTTTTTTTTTTTTTTTTTCAATTGGTAACCCTGCAATTACTTTCAAGTTGCATATTTGAAGAAGTGCCATGGTACATCTCCAGCTCTGCCAACTTCAGGGGGGGAAAAAGTTTATTTGCAGCAAAGGAAAGGATGAAGTCAACAAAGTTTTACTCCAGTGCTTTATTTTTAGTCTGTTGCAGCTGTCAGAAACCAGAAGATGCATCAGATAAGATGAATACTATGGAAAAAGAAAGTATTAAGTGGGTATTTGTGAAGGATTGGGTCATCTTTGTTTGGAAAGTTTTTAAGAGCTAATGTAATCTGTATTACCATTATGTCTATTATTCAGAAAGTTTTATTTTTATTAGTGTCAGTTCATATGCGTTTTGAGAACTGAGAACTTTCAGAACCATTAATGTCTCTGCAAAATTAATAGTGAGTTGTTTATATAGCTTGGTAATAAAAATATCTGCCTCTCCTATTTAGCAGCACTTTCATATGAGAAAACTTTTAAAAAAGAAAGAAAATGAAATGGGGGAAAACATTTTTACTGTAGATATACATATCTAAAATAATCTATATTAAGGACTTTCTTTTTAATTATGTACAATCTGATGTTGGGATGTATCAGAATGGATCACATTTTTGCTTCTATTTTCTCAATAGTGAATTTTTTGCCGTTTTCCTATCAAGTAGTGTCATCTTGGTGAGCAGCCTTTAAAAATGTGAAGCAGAAGTTCCTATACAAATGATCCTTTCTGCCTGCAATGAATAAATAGCATAAGCTGTGATGTTTAAGACTTAAAATTTTGCAGCTCAGTGGCCTAAGGATTTACCATCATTTACATACAGGGTTGGTTAAGCCATATTCCACAGTTCTATTGAAGGCAGCACCAGTCAGGTGAATATGTACTTACAGTGCTGAAGGCAGATCAGGAGAAGTGGTGTAAAGGTAACTTGCAGGAAAAAAAATTAAATACAAACAAGCTGAGCAAATTCAGTGGTTGGAAATGACTTCAATGTCATTAGCTTCACACAGTGGTCTTTGTTAGTTCAGTTGTGTTGAAGAGTTGGTCACAAAATCAATGGATAAGGCATTGGAATATGCCTGGGATTGTAGGTGAAGTGCTCAGCTCCCAGGTGCCCAGTCCTAAAGTGCTTAATAGAGGATCATCCCTTTCATTTTCACCAGCAATACCAGCTGAGATACCATTGTGATTGCTTCTTTTTATGGCATTACATGGCTCTTGAGAAACATTGGGGACTTTGCCTTTCAATTTCTCAGGGTAGAAGCAACTGGAAAACCCAAACAAAAACATAATTAATAAATGTCTGCAATTAGTGAGAATTACCAGCGTTAAAATTGGTGACAAACACAGACTTGTGTTTATTTAGAAAGACTATTCACTGAGCTAGCCAGTTAAAAAAAAAATTTATGGTGGACATTGGACAGTGCTCTGTTGAAATGAACATTAAATCTTCATTAGAAACAAAGCTTTAAATTAACTGGTGCATCTGAGAAGATAGTTTACTTCATAGATTTCTGTAATAAATAGATTTATTACAATAGATACATAAATAGATTTTATATATCTAATGCTCCTGAATAGTTTGTTTTAATTGGTAATTACTAAATACAGTTGTTAGCTAGTAACTAACAATAAGATCTGTGTATTAATGGGATATATGTTGTTAGTGAATGAGTAACTTATGTATATATATAGCCTATGAATGAACACTTATGTATATAAAAATAATGAAGTTTCAATTAAAATACACTGGCTTTGGGAACAGTTACTGATTTTGAATGCATTATTTGAAGAACAAATTAATGCTTATTTTATTATGTTAATTGCTTACATATGATATTAATTTTATCTGCTGTGTTATTAAGAGTGGTAGCTAAATGAATTCATAGAATCATACAATGGGTTGAGTTGGAAGGGACCATCAAGACCATCTAGTTCCAACCCCAGCCTCAGCACCCTCACAGTGAAGAATTTCTTCCTAATACGTACTGTCAGTCTATCTTCTTTCAGTTTAAAGCCACTTCCCCTTGTTCTGTCACTCAAAAGTGCCTCTCCAGCTTTCTCCCAGGCACTGGAGGTCTGCCTGGAGCTTTCTCTTCTCCAGACAAAACAGCCTCAACTCTCACAGCCTTTTCTCACACAAGAGGTGCTCCAGCCTTCTAATCATATTCATGGCTGCCCTCTGGACCTGCTCCAGCAGGTTTACATAATTCTGAGTATTCCCCAGAGCTGGATGCAGCTCTGCAGGTGGGGTCTCACCAGAGCAGAGCAGGGGGGCAGAATCCCCTCCCTTGGCTGGCTGACCACACTGCTTTTGACAGAGCTCAGGATGGGGTTGGCTTCTGGGCTGCAAGTGCACATGGCTGGGTCATGTTGCTCTTCTTGTCAACCAATGTCCTCCAAGTCATTCTCCTCAGGGCAGCTCTCAATCCATTCCTTATTCAGCCTGTATTTATGCCTGGGGTTGTCCCAACCCAGGTGCAGGACCTTCATGAAGTTTTTATGGAACCCCCTCCCAAGCTTGTGAGGTTACTCCACATGGGATCCCTTCCCACCACTCTTCCCTTTGTAGAAGATTACCAAATTTCCTGGCACAATTTGTCCTTAGTGAAGCTAAGCTGTCACCAATCACCTCCTTATTTTCTATGTGCTTTAGCAGAGATTTCAGGAGAATCTGCTTCATGGTCTTACTGGGCACAGAGGTGATTCAGACACATAACTGACTGTGCAAACACACCAGGTTATTAGAAGAATAAATTGTAATTCGTGTCTGCAACTAATTGCAAAATCAAAATTACACAGCAAAAACACCCCTTGATCCTATAGATAGGATTAAACATCATTGCTGATTTGATTTTATTGCACGGGCATCAGTAATGTGGTTAATAGTCCTGTTGATTTAGGACAGAAGACATAAGTGGGGAAAGCTATGTGTGAGCATGCATGTTTTAAGGAAGCAGGCTGAGCTTTTCAGAAGTGCTCCTTTGTGATTTATTTGTGCCATCCCTGCCATGACTGTGTGAGCATATACTCCTTTTAAAATAATGAAGTCTTTTATCAATACCTAAACTTCAAAATCAAAAGCAATGCTTGAAGGATGATAATATTTTTTTTCCCACCTTAAGGTTTTTCTATTAAATAGAAGTGTATACCTTCTGTTAAGGGTGCATAGTAAGGTTCCTTTTCCTGTGTATACTGTGAAAGGTCCCTGCAACATAAAAGGATTTGCTCCATCCTCTACAAATTTATTTAGAAAACCCTACAGTGGATTTAGAAAATCCACAGTAATTTATCTGCTCATTTCATAACATACTTTGAAAGTACTCCAAAAACTTTGCAGTCAGAGTAGGCTAAAGCCACATAATTAACTCCTGAAAGCTTTTATATGTTTTCCTTCATCTGTTTATTGCATCTGTTTTTTGAGGCAATGGCATCCAATGAAGCTTGGAACATGCTTAATCTTAAATCACCTCAGTCTCCTCACCAGAGGAATGTGTTGGTGCACTGACTGCACGAATTTTCCTCTCACTGTGTTGTAAGAGTTTAACCTATCTAGAATGCAGCATTTTTTTTCCTGAGTGGGAGCCATAACCTGGAGAAAAGTAAAGCCATTGCCATTTTGTAAAACTTGACTTGAGCCCAGCTTGACTTCTGAAACATTGTGCCTCAGTGTATTCTGTGTTTGATCGTGGTTGTAAACTACTCTTTGTGTGCACAGCTCTGTGGATAACACTGTTAAAAAGAGCTAAAGGAACATTTCTAACTTTAGGTAAAGGAGATAAGATGGTGTTTAAGTTGCTGATCCTTGGTGGTTTTTGCCAGCCACTCCCAGGTCACAGAATTTCTAAAAATGCAATTCAGACCTAATTTTTGCAGCACTTGGGGGTGATTTGAAGTTCATAGCTTCACACATGTAAGTACTACTAAGTAACACCATCCTGCATCCAGGTGTTAATTTTATCTTTAGTATGTTTATTGTTTTGTGAGCTGCTCCTGAGGACTGTAGGAATAGTCTTGGGGTGGAAGGGATGGAGCAGTAAGGGCATAGCAGCCTCCATATTAAGACCATTTGTGATTTGCTTTCTGTTTGATGTTGAGGGGAAACAGCTGTCCTGTTCCACCATCCTGCATGTAGCTCTGTAGTATGTGCATTTTTCTGTCTCTGGCCAAGGAATTGTCCAAATCCCAGATAATCTGATGCAATACTTCAAGTACAGGTACCATTAATTGAGCATTAAGAGAAGTAACCTCGTCAGGAAAAAATACATGTTCTTGATCCTTCCCATTGCTTCTACACAGTAGTGGGATCATGAGACTAAAAGACTCTAAATAGTACTGGATGCAAACAATATTTTATTAAAAATAAAATGAAAAACAAAGATGAGTGTAAACTGCACTGTAAATAGGGTAAATCAAACTAATAATTCATTTTTCTTCAAAGACATTGTGAATGACTTATTTATGTGTCATTTGCTACCTAAGATTGTAAACTCTTTTTCATCTGAGTTTGAATATCCCTAATGAAGACAAAACAGGATGAGACTCTCAAGACCTTGAAAAGACTGTGAGGTGGGGAAAAAAGGGATCTTATAGTGATTATGAAGTAAGGCTTCCACTCCACCTTACAATCTTATTTTGAGTCACACATGAATCTTCCCCACTGAATGCTACAGTTGATGCTGTACATAGACTTCTGACTTCAAAGTCTGCACTTATATATTTGTTATTGTCATTATTACCTAACATTCTTTCTGCTGTATGCAATTTCAGGGTACATCCTAATGATGCTCTAATGGTAAAAAATAATACTCCCAGAATATGACTAAGAATGATGTAAACAATCAAAAACACTAGCTGTACCTGAAACAACCAGATCAGTTATTCTGCAGCACAAATAGATGCCTGGTCTCTCTTTTCCTGAGATAACCCTTTGAGATACAGAAGCTGTGCTGGGTCTGGCAATGCCTTTGTGGAGGAACTTGCTTTCTTTTCCTTTGAAGAGAAACTTTTCTGTGGGGTAGGCCAGATCAGAAGCCAGATTATGTGTTTTGGAGAACACAATTACATTATTAGGTTAAACACAAAGTAAGGACTTGATAGAGCTGACTTAATGGAGGGTGTTTGCATCAGATTCATCATTCCCTATCAGGTAATTGTGAAATTGCTTTAAGCCATAACAACAACACTCACCCCCTCCCTCATCCTCCAGTTCGGTTCCTCTCCTTTAAAGTCTCTGGGGTCATGACCCACCTGGAGGCCAAATATGTGGTATCTGGTGTACTGAATGATCTGATTATATTTTTACTAGCAGAGCCTTCGACTCAATGTGCAGTCCTGGCTCCCAAGAGTTATTGAGTAATGATCCACTTTTCAGAGGTGACTTTTTTTTTTTTTTTTTTTTAATGTAAAAAAGCATAGTCACCTTTTTTTTTTTTCTATCTGAAAGTGGGCAGTGTTTACTGTACTTACACACTGCTAGACCTGGGCTCTGGTTTTTCTCAAACATCCCATGTCATGTTTCTTCACAGGTCTTTTGAAACCTGGGTGACCACATGAAACAAGATTATTTGCTTGAATTGACAAGGCTTTTTTGTAAGTTCAGCTTCTGGGTTATAAAGACTGGTGAGTCCTTCACCACACAGTTAAGTGATTCAGTGCTAAAATCAATTCCCTTTGAAATTTTGCTTTTGTTATTTCCATTTCTGTCTGCTTTGAGAGAAACTCATGGTAATTGTAGTTTTGCTTTTCACAGTGAATGCCCATATTGATTGTTTTATTAAAAGCTATAGCAGTAATCCTTCTTCACTTGTGATCAGGTTAGAGGAATTTCAGAATTGCCTTATTCATGTGTCTCTGTAAGGAGACAGATTGAAATGTGAGGGCTACCTTCTAGCTCTGTTGTAATGCAGTTCTCACTCCAGCAATCTCATGGTTAATCCTCTAGTTCAGTGATGGGCCACTGCAATGACAACTTGAAGTGAGTTTAGGAAATTTGCTTTGTAAAAGCACAGCAGCGATGGAGATGTGTTGGGTGGTGCCTTAGCATCTGAATCTTTTCCAAGAAGACCACTGAGAGTGACAGAGCCTGGAGATGTGGGTGATCTAAATTTTAGGAAATTCCCCAATTATTTTATGTTTTCTTTTAGATTTAATTTTGAAATTGCTCAATTCTGATAATGTCTTCTAATCCCCATAATATGTTTTAAGGAAATTAAATAAAATTCATCTGTGTACCGTGGGGAAGTTGCTGAGGAAGAAGGGAAGCCTCTAGAAGGACTGTTGCCAAATTGGACCCCCTTCCCTGGTAGGGTGGTGGGGAAGGAAAAAGTATCATAGCTAAAGGCACATGCACTTTGCACATACTGACATTCTACAAAGTTCAATCCAAAACAGACCTCCAAAGGTTGCCAAGAGAAGAAGGCAACTTAAGAATTACACTGGTATCCATCCAGTGGTGCAGGTAAAATGAAGAGAGAGGGCTGGAATACCGAATTAGAGATGTAGAGATTGCTCATTGCTGGGAATCTAACCAGCTCTGTGGTGAGCTAGCTGCAAGTAGTGTGCATGTAGGAATAGAAATAATTATTTACCCTCTCATCAAACCTCCTGCCCTTTGGAAACCTCTCAGTGCACACAGGTGGCTCCAGCAGAGTTTTATGCTCTGGTGCTGGGTGTGGGACAATGGACACGAGGGCGAGCCCTGAAGTGCCAGAGCTGGCAGCATAAAAACAGGTTTGTGAGTTCAGGGAGGAGCTCCTGAGTCAAGTCCAGCTCTGTTTTCTCTCAGTCTCTGTGTCAGATCAGCTCAAATGAACTCAACAATGGAATGTCTTTCCCACATCCTCTCGAGCTCACTGATGCATCAGAAGGGCAGAATTTTAAGAAAACCTTGTTTTAATTTCATTATAGAAAGCAAGAGGGGTTGGTTTGTTTTATTTTCACCAAATGACCTCATACATGACTGTTGGATAGTCATATTATTTGAGTGACTTTAACAATGAGAATTAATTCAGTTATGTTAAATCATTGGCTTTGGTTGTATTTAAATGCAGATATAGCAGATGTAGGTCTTAATAAGAAAAATGTTCTTTGGTTTTGGTGTTTTGATTATTTTTTTTTTTCCTCCCTTTAAATTCCATCAATTTATTTTTCCTCCAGGCTCTGCTGCCTCCTCAAGCCCCCTCAGCACACTTGAGCCCATTTACAGCACATTGTTCTCTGCTGCTGCTGGGTGTGCTCGCTGGAGGCTGCCTCCATTTACACTGTCAGGAGGAAAATTAACCATTTCCTAATTGCACCAGGCATTTAGGGGTAGAATCAAGAGCAGAAACACTAAGGAGTTACTCCCTTGAATTGGTGCTCCTGGCTTTTGGGGAAGCTGGATCAAGATGGCACAACCTGAACCAGGCAGTAGCTCTCTGTTGGAGGGTCTTGGCACCTCTTCTCCCCTGCAGAAGGAAAAGCCCCTGCTCTCCCCTCCCCAGCTCCATTGAACTCCAAATGAGGCCCAGCTGCCCTAATGGCCCCAGGCAGTGTTAGGAAATCAGCTGCCTCATGCTGTTCTCCAGGGCTCCCAGCTCCTCAGCTGCAGCAGGACCTGCAGCCACTCTGCCCCCCAATACCTTTGCCTGCCCCATCTTGCACAAGCACATCCCTTTCTCATCCTTTCCTCATCTCTTCTGCTCTGCTTCCACGCTGCAGGGACCAGAACTCACACAAGCTGTTCTTTACTTGGCATTTCCACCAACAATCTTGTTTTCTCTTGGCAAGCTGGAAACATCCTCTGGTGACATTAACCAGCTTTCTCAGATAAATCTGTGACAATCTCCAACCACAGGCAAGTCAGGGAAGAAAATCAAATTGTCATCATTTTTGCTGTGTGTGTGCTATGCTTTATTAATAGCTTCCCATCAAAATTAAAGTAGTTGTCATAGATTTGATACAACAGGTAGGCTGTAGAAAACATGGAGAATGAACAGACTTCAGGCAGGTGCTGTGGGAATTGCAAATTTTCTGATTCATAAAGATTGATTCATTTTCGTTATGGTGTTTTAACTAAAGTCTTTTCATTTGAATACATTCCTGAAATCTTACCTTAAGTACATCATCACTGACATAAATAGCAGAGAAATTAAATTCTGTTGCATTAAATTTAATAATAGCCTGTCATGATGTCACTTTATATTTATGGATGTATCATCACTGATCATGTAAAATCAGTATTTCAGTCACATAGTTGATTTCCATCAATTCTTTTTGTCAAAAACATCTGAAAGGCAGCTTACTGCAGCCTTAATACTGCTTCAGTAACTTTTCCCCTAACACACTTTGTAGATGTGTGTTTGTATACCCTCCCTACCATTTCCAAATGTGATGAAAGCTTATAGAAGGGAAAAGAGAATCTACTTATCTTAGATATTTCACTGCTGAAATAGCAGGATGTGTCAGGTTAAGAAATGTGTTTTTAATCTGGTATTGTCTCTGGTTGGGGTAGAGAAGTGTAATTGCCACAAAATTTATTAAAAGCCAGTCTAAATCAGAGATGGGGAATTATTTTCCAAAAGCTACATAAAGTCTCTGAGCAGGGAACTGACCTTCTCTCCCAGGTTAGAGGTGAATAATTTGATTTGTTTCACACCTGTGTATCCAGTAGTGTAGTAATAATTAGCTCTCAGGTATTTGTCTGCACCAGCAGACCTCAAAGGCTGCTGGAAGTGGCTGTCATGATTATTGCCCTTTTACAGGTGGCCCTGAGGACCTTGAGCAACCAGTGATAAAGCAGGAATGGAGCTGTAGGTTTTCAAAATGTCAGCTTATCTTCTTGGCCAAGGTCTCTCCCTGTTTTTAGGGCTAGGTGACATCTAGTGAGGGGAAGTACAAAGATAATGTTATAAGGTTTTATACTTCTGTGCCTGTTGATTTACCAGGGAAAACTTTTCTCTGTTGAAATAAATTTCTCTGAAAGTTCAGTCTTGTGTTCTGTGTATTGGAAAATGTTAGATTGCTGTTTCTTTGGAGCAAATGTCATTTGGTATAATGATCTAGCATAGTGAAAAAAATCATGTTTCAGTGAGTCTCCCTTAGCTCATTTTAAAATCTTCCATGGCCACCCTGTTGCTAAATGTTTGAATTTGAGAGTTTGTATCCTAATGCTGGGTGCACAAATATAAAAGTCTATGGTCTGTGTGATGTCATCCAAGGAGAAGAAATAATCTACAGGTCTGTTTGTGCTTGAATATTTGGTTAAGTTCCTAAGTTAGGCATCAGTAGAAACAGAAATATTAATTGTTAAAGTAGATATTTAAATGGTTGTTATCACTCTATAAGTATAATGCATAATTTCAAATAAAGATATTTCACACATTTGCTGCATGTAGTTTAGAAGTTATTAATTTCTCTCTTTTTTATGTATCTCTTTCATTATAAGAGTATAATTAGATCCTTTGATAGGTCTGACTACATGTAAATTGCAGTATTATATTGAAGAGAGGAGGTGAAGAGATTCTAAGAAGACAGAGAAACTGACCTTCCATGTAATTTCAGTTAGTATGACCAAGAGCAAAAATTCAAGTTATTGGATGTGTTTGTGTAAAGTTTTCCTCCAAATAATGGTACACAAGTGGAAAACTGTATGAACACACTGACAAAAACTGATGAAGCCCAACTTGATTTTCAAATTATTATTTTTATGACTAGCCTTCTGTATTCTACCCTGAATATCCTAAAAAACTCCAAATAACAATGGATTTATCTACCCACCGTTAATATTTTTATACCAGGCAGGTTCTTGAGGCTGTTGAGAGGCCATGTATGCAGAAGACACACAGCAGTGTGTTGGAAATGTGCTAAAAGCTTAGTGAAACAGGATGATGCAGTCTGCCAGATCGAGAGAGAAACATGAATGTGCAGTGCTAGTCAGAGATGTTATTTCCACAGCATATTTTCTTGATGGATGACAGTAGGGTCTTTGTCTTCATTTGTAAATTCTTTGTGCTGGATGTTCCCATCTCCTTACCAGCTGTTTCCTTTGTGTTTTTAGATCATGGGGAATTCATATGCAGGGCAATTAAAGTCTGCCCGTTTTGAAGAAGCTCTTCATAACTCCATAGAAGCCTCCCTGAGATGTAGCAGCGTTGTCCCACGGCCAATCTTCTCACAGCTGTACCTGGATCCTGACCAGCCTCCGTTCCTGCCGGAAGGTAACCATGAAAGTATGGCACGTTTCACTTATTTTTCTGTGTGTGTGAAGGGTGGGGTGTGTTTCATTAAAAAAAAAATAGCAAAAAACTGCACAGCAGTTCATCGCGTGACAAAATCTGGGGTATCATTAAGGGGAAAGAATGGCATGCTGGTTATTTCAAAAGGAGAAAGTTGTTGTATTAAAAGTTGTTGAAAAGTTTAATTTACTGTTGAAAAGTTTAATTTTCTACATTGTTTTTATTTTTATTGTATTTCAATATTTTTTTCTATTTTTATTCTTCAGATGTGAAGCCAAAGGTCGAAGAGTTGGATAAAGAATTAGTACATCGCTATTCACAAAATGGAAACCTGGACTTTTCTACCAACCAAACTGTTAATGAAATGGAAGATGAAGAAGAGGATGAAGACATGTCAGATTCAAGTAGTCCACCAATCCCATACTCACAAAAACCTGCCCCAGAAGGGTCTTGCACTACTGATGGTTGGTATCCTTTTTTTTACTGTACAGTCTTCACAACTGATTCTTATGATAGTTTGTGCTCTCTACAGTTCCAATTCCTTAAAGTCTGACAATACAGTTTATAGTCAAAATCTTAGATCTGACAAAATATTAATTAGAAGGAGTTGTTTGAGGATATAAACTTTAAAGTATCATTTGAAAGCAGTCGAGGACTGGCTGTGGCACTTCATGAGTTTCTGAAAGCCCTTTTTGTCCATGGCTTTCATTGATTCACTCTCCTCAAAGAGGTTACCTTAGTTGGCATCAGCATGGCTGGTTCTCAGTCTATCCCTAAATGTTTCTCAGAAAACACTGGCAAAGCTGGATTTAGTTGCTTCCATGGGCAGAAGGAAGATTTGGAGAAAGAAAATGGGGAGGACTTTTAGTGTACTTTGTGTTCTGAGGTGATGAGAGGTTGGTGGTGGAAGCTGGTCTGTTTTGTCATCCCTGTGTGCCTGCTGGCTATTGCTTCATTACCCTCAAGCTGTTCCAGTTTGTTGTTGCTCAAGATGAGCAAAGTTGTTGACCATACTGTCTTTGTTTGGGTTTAAATATGTTAAGGAAAGAACCAGGTCATTATGCATGCACCTACCTATTTGACCAAAGAAAAATTGATGTGATTGGTTCATCTTACCCCAAAATGACTCTATTCTGAAGGTTTATCTTCCTCAGAAAGGGAAGATCTACTCACATTTATTAGATATGCTTCTTGTTAAAACATCTCCCTGCTGGCTTCAGACACCTGAAAACAAGAACTGTTCCAACCAGGTCCAAATGCCCTTCTTGACATTTTATTCAATATCCTCCTGAATCATGGAATTCCTTGTGCACAGCTCATCAAAAGCTGTATTTTGTAAAATAGTTTTGTACCTTACTGAAGTATCTGGTTATATGAAGTGACAGAAGTAAGAACCAACCACTGGTAATTCTTTGACGTTTTTGGGGGATGTTAGTGGCATGTGTTGTCATCTTTGCCTTTTCCACTTCCAAATGCAGCTCACACAAGCATGTTTACCTCTGTAACAGCATGCTGCCTATTCCCTGTAGCACAAAGAACAGAAGGGCTGGCTGGCTGCTGTGAAAAGATGGGGAATATCTCTGGGAGAATTTGTTACTCACACAGAAGTGTGGTTTTCTGGTCTTTGAAGGATTGTAAATTTGAAGGAGGAGGGAGGGAGAAAGTATAAAATTATGTATTCCTAGGAAAGTGTTCTCAGTTGAGGGCAAGTATCAATAAATTCTGCAGAATCTTCTGTGGAGAGAAGTAAAATTTTCAGTTCACATATTATATGTATGGAATACTAAACTTCTTAGTGTATCCTGGAAAAACTTGACCTTTCAGGGGCAGTTTTGTGTTTTGATTTTTATCCTTAAGACTTTAATGATCAAAGCCCTCTAGAAAAAAGTTTCGTGTGTTACATCTTGCAGAATTTTAGGGTTGTTCATTACTCATTTTTAAGTTTACCATTCTGAGTTTACAAAATCTGCCTTACTTTGAGATGTTCTCAAAGAATTGATTTAAGATAGCACTGTTTTTGTGTCTGGAAAAGGAAAGGACAACAGATTTTTTTTTTTTCCTAAATACTTTTGGTGATCTGTTAGGACAGCTTTACATAATTGCTTTAAATGCCCTGGTTCCCAAACCTTCACACTGCAGACAAGATATTAATCTGGTAGCTCATCTTTCATCTCATGGGTATGCCTTCCAGAGATGTAAGACAGGATCACTGCCATTGTTTGCATCCCTTATCTTAGTTCTTTAATTGCAAAGGTAAATAACATTACAAAGATGTTAAACAATACTAATAGACCATTTGAACTCACTGTGTTTGGACACTTTAAATTAAGCATGTATTCAATTGCTTATCCAAGAGCAAAATATTGGTACTAAAACCTGCAGTTCATAGCTCTGCTTACTATAAAACTTGTTTCCCACCTTTTGGATCAGGTGGGATGAAATCTTTTTTCCTTTAAGATATTTGTGCTGATTGCTTTTCCTGAATTCAGGATGAATTCCTGAATTCAGATTATTTTCTGTGGTGACTTGTTATTTTATTCAGATGCACTTGTCAGTCACATGGGTGCAGAAGGTAGATCTTAATGCCTTTAGTTGTCAACTAAAAAAAAAAGTGCCTTGCAGGTGAGTTTGTTGGAGATTCTTTCTCAGCTGGTTGTAGTATTGAATCTCTTAACACTCTCCTTAGCCCATTGGAAAGAGCAACTGCATTTGCCACTGAGCCTTGCTATTAGTCATGAAAGTAATATATGACTAATAGCTTATTTTCAGGGGTTTGTGGGGGGTGTCTTTTTTTTTTTTCCTGCTTAACACACATTTTTGTAACTAAAACTACTGTGAATATACGGTTTCAAGAAAAATTAGCTGCTTACTTTCATATGGGTACCTCAAATAGGCACCAGAATTCTTGCATTAGCAAGGAGCTGTTCTGAGCTTGTTTGCTGTAGCTTTGAAAGGGGCTGGTTCTAATTTGTGGAATAACATTCTATGCAAGCTGTGGGAAACACAATAGTATCACCTTTCTTTTGTTAGCAAATCCTCAATTTACCTGATGCTTAAAGAAAGGCCAAGGTAGTTTCAGAAGCAATTAGGTAAGCAGGTACTTAACACCTGATCAGTTACTCTGAGGTTACAATAGTGAATGACAGTGACCCCTAATTCATATGTAATTCCTGGAAGCTAATTCCTTATGCAAATACCTCATTTATAACAGTGCAACAAGGGGCTGGTACCCCACATGGAAACTACTTCTTACTGTGAGGAAAGGGAAGATAGCTACAGATTTCATTTTAAAGAAGATTCTAGCATATTGACAGCTGTGGGGATACATTTTCAGGGAGAAGGGACTGGATTACTTTAAATGAAGTGATGTTGGAGAATGCAAATATGCTTCTCAGAAGCAAAAACTAGTGAATTTTCTTTCAAAGAAATGAAGATGTCTGTAAATGCTGTTAATATTTTAATTTTTCGATGACTGCTCCTGGTATTTGCAAATATTTAATCGAAATATAAATGCCCATTCCTTATTTGAAACAAAGCTGAGATCCTGTGAGAACATGATGTTTTTTTGTATTTTTTTGTAGTTCAGCAGTTCAGCTTTGGACTTCTGCTTTTTATAATTAAATGTCGATAAAAGATTTCACAAAGAGAAGTTGATTCAGTTTACTGATTCGTGTTTTCTTCTCTTTGTATTTAGATTTTCATAAAAGGTACACAAGTAAGTTAAAGTGCCATTCTTCTTTAGAGAAAATGTTTTACTGCTGTTTGACATAGAAATGTAGGTGCCAGCACAATTATAAGTGAATAGTATAAAATGCAAATGGATTTTAAATGTTCTAAGTCTTAGACACTGACAGCACAAGTTCATCTAGTACTGAGACATTATGTCTTGTCTTTCCTAATGTAGAAATTATTATTTCTAACAGATAATTAATTACCAATGCAAAAGTCATGCAAAACAGAAAAGAAAATAAGGTTGGGGGGGCTGTGTGGTGCTTACCAGTTAGAAAAAGACAATGTAATAGAGGGTTAATCTTCCCTTCATCTCCCCACTCTCTTCCAAATCAATGTGTTTTGGGTGGAATTTCCTCATTCAGTTTCAAAAAGCAGCAGAAACTTAAAAGAGTGCTTTTCAGCCCTAAAAGTCAGGGGAAAGAAGGATGATGAAGGGCTCTTGAAGTATACCATCTGCATGTCTTTGAAGGAAAATTCAAACCTTTTCCTGCACAGAAGCAGATTTGCATCCTCTGCGTGTCTCCTGATGGAAGTAAATCCCAGCAGTACCTGGCCAAGCTCTGCAGCCCTCCCTGCTTCTCCTGTGGCAGCTGTTCATTGAGCAAGAGAAAAGCTCATGGAGGCTTGAGGGTCTGCCTGTGCTGCCTCTCTCACTGCCCACCCATTGGGATCCCTTCCCCTCTGCAGGAGGGGAGCCAGGGGAAACCATTTGGTGTCAGCCCTGTTCATTATCTCACCACCTTGAAAACGAGGTTTTGGCAGTCTACTGTGAGCTCTGAGCTGGTAGCTGCTTTCTGCCCTTGCTGGCAGAGAGTTAGAGATTATAAAGGTAGTGAATTTTTCAGCAAGATTTGTGAAGTTCAGGAGCTGGTTGGGTGACATCGGTGTCCCCAAACTTAATTCCCCTGGGGCAGCAAAGTAATTATAGCTCTCCCAAAGGCTGAACATCCCAGAGGCATGTACTGGTCAGCCAGCCTGCACATGCATACCTCTCTGATCCACAGATGTCGCCAGCCAAAGCACAGGAGGATGCCAGAAGAGATTGTGAAAGGAGGAGAAGGGGGAGCCTGCAAGGGGTCTGGGAGCACTGGATAAGTAAAAGATGATACTGGGGGTAAATTGTAGGAATTGTTTGCAGATTAGATAGGATGCAGCATTTCTACAGTCCAGTCCCACATATCCTAAATGATGGGAAATATTAAGTATATTAAGATTTACAGCCTCTCAGGTAAGAGGCTGCTGTTCCCATGATAGCAGGCCATTACTGAATTGTATTTGTAAACTTGTTAAGATGATGTTTTGTAGGGTTCTACTGTAGCTTCTCCCTTGGGGACTGATGCAGAATGGTGACACACAGCTGCTCAAAGCATAGCTGAAGTTGTTTTCCTCGTAGCCCAGAAAAAGCTGAGTCTTTTCTTTCACCTGGGATGTCGTGGAACACTGTTTCATTCACTGGGACATCAAAACCTTCAAGCACTCCACAGGGCTCAAAGCTTCTCATGTGATATTCACCCTTCTCCATGTTGTGTGCACCTCCAGAAAGCAACTCTTTATTGACACACAGCAACACTGACAACCTTCCTTGTGCTGGTATTGCTATTGCTAACAATTTTTTCAAAAACTTCTTGGTTGCCATTTGTGCTTCTGGACATTTCCAGAACATTTTTAGGTAGACACCAGGCTAGAAGCAGATTGTGTAAAAGCATGGCTTTAAATTTGTGTTGAAATCTTACTGCACTTGCTGTTTCATAATCCTTATCTACAGATTTCCTGTTTGCCCACATTGTCAGTGGTGGGTAATTTTTCTATTCTGAATCTAGATTTAAAGTGGTATTTTCTAAGAATGTCAGCTACTCAAATTTCACTAAATGCCTAAATATTTAAGGTCAGTTTTGAAAATTCTGGATATAATACCCAGGTGACATAAACATTTGAATAAGCAAATTTTATTTTGGATGTAAGGGACTTTTCCCCTGGATTTTTCTGTTCCTTTCTGAATTGCATCAAAAAGTGTAGGTAATACTTAGCCTGGTGCCTGGCTTTCTGTTTGACTAGGATCAATATGTTTTAAGAGAACATGCCTTAAGAAGAATTTAACACATTAAAATCAAGTGGCACCTACCTGATCAGAAAATAACTAATTGTACTTCAAATATGCAGATTTAATACTTCTCTCCTAAAACATATGTATGTTTTTCTTGGTAAGTTGTTGATATAGTCCAGTGATTCATACATGAAAACTTTAGGCACTGCATTCCAATCCATTGCCTGGAAAAAGGTGTGTGAGAGGGGTGAATCCAAGCTAGCTTTGGAGCTGCTGCTGGAACTGAGCTGATTGAAGAACAGAAGAAACCATTCAGCCAAGAACTGGTTCAGCACATTGTGAGTGTAGGCACAAGACTGAACCTGTATGGACCCTGTTTTCAGCAAGCTGCTGCTTGTGAGGAAATTCATGCAAGCTGATTCTGTGCATTCCACTTTACACTTGCTCTGTGCTTGCTACAGTTCTGAGATAAAACCAAAACCCATTAACTTGCTGAGATTGCTGTAGGTTTTTGTCACTGGAGCTAAGAGCACAGACATATGTATCAATAATGGCTGAGGTGGCTTTTGGTTAAGTTGTGACCACATTATGTTACCAGATGCTTAGACAATGTCTTTCTCCAGAATTTTTTTTTTCTTCCTTGAAATTTCTGTGACAATTAAGGACTACGTGAATGACATTTTAAATGAAGTGTAAGTAATAGGTATTGATAGCCTAAGTCTTAAAAGCTATTGCAGTAATTTCAGATTTCACAGCAATCTTGATTCTTGTGATTATGATTTTCTTAATTTATTGTTTTATTTAGCCTGGACCCTGCTGTGGGTTGCCTTGCAATGCTTTTTATGTGACCCACCCTGCTACCTGCTCACTGCAGGGCATAGAACAGCAGAAACTCTCTCAGTCCCCATTTTTGCCCACTTCTGCTGCCTTAGCCCTACATTGATTAGAAGCCCAAGAAGAAGTGTTATGTCCTTATTTTGTGTGCATATGTGTATTTCAATGGGGAAAAAACTTAATTGGGGACTTGAAAGTCATGCAGTCCACTGAGACTTCAAGAGACTCAGCTGGAGACTTAGGGAAAACATGATTAATATGTCTAAAACCGTGAATTATTTATTTGCTGGAACTTCTAGAATGTGTAGAGATTTTTAAAAATTATTTATTAATTAAAATAATTAATATGTAATAAATTAATTAAATTAATTATTTTAATGCAATAAAATAATTTTTAGTAGCCACTACTAGACTTCTGTCATAAATTTTTGTCCTTCTTTTGTATTACTTAATTGTTTTTATGTATCAATCCTACCCTTCTGCTAGCAACAAAGACAAAATTTTTTCTCTTGAAAAAACTGTGAACTAAAGTTTGGCAGAGAAAAAATAATCTCTGGCATGTTTTAAGAACTGTTTTCTGTTGTTAAATCACAAGCTTATGCTCTTATTTTGATTTTTCTGAAAAAATGGGCTTCGGAGCCATTTGATGTTTAATGTTTGGACACTTAAATTTCTTTTGTGCCTGTATATGTTCAGCATATTTTAAATAATGTTATCTATTGCCTCTGAAAAACCCTCAGCTCGTGGTTCTGATGAGATGCTATCTCAGTTTCCTCTTTTTCCCTTAAAAAGGATATATTAAAACCCCAGTTACAGCATCAAGTTGCAAAGCCCATTTACTTTTGTTACTGATAAAACAAAGAAAAGTAAATGAATTGTTTTGAAGAGCTGTCATTTGTTTTGCTTTATTTTGTAGGTTTTTGTCAAGCAGGCAAGGATTTACGGTTAGTATCACTGTGCATGGAGCAAATTGATATCCCAGCAGGCTTCCTGCTGGTAGGAGCCAAATCTCCCAACCTTCCTGAGCACATTCTGGTCTGTGCTGTTGACAAGAGGTTTTTGCCAGATGATCATGGAAAAAATGCACTTTTAGGTAAGAGATCTTTTTTCCTTTGTGCCATAATAATTCAGAGAAAAAAAAAAAAAGCCAGTTGAAAATTATCTAATGTCATTTCAGATAATAACCTTCTATTAGATATATGTTGAGGAGAAGAGTGATTTCATTAAATCAAATCTGTAGATGAACCTGCCTTAAAAGCCCATTTTAAAACAAGTCCCTGATTCCACAATTAACTACAACTGAATCTCCTAGATTTCTGTGTGGGCAGAAGTCAATTGGAGCCCTGGCATTCTAAATGTGAACTACCCATATACTCCTTATCTCTGCTGGAGCTTACAGCATTTTCACTTAAGAAGAAATATGCTCATGCAAGTATTGAAAACGAACTGTATAATTTTTATTTTTTTTATTAAGGGATGATTTGTGCCCTTGGCTTCACCAGGATCATTGTTCTCAGTAGAAGGTCTGGGAGCAATTTGCTTCCCAAAACCCAAAATACATAGGGATGTCCCTCCTCCTTTCCCAATTATGTAATAATCTGTTACATTTAAGAAGTTTAAAATTTTAAAACAACAATGTTTCTTGGTAATTGAAGGCAGGCCTATGTACACCTAGATTTCCTGCCTGGATCACAACTGGTGCACATTTTAACAGGCTAGCAGAAGTGATTTAATGTATTTTGGCTCCTTTAGCCTGTTTGGAATTTACTCTCTCATTTCTCCCTCCAGTCATTGTTCTGCCTAGGATATATTCAGAAAGACCTTTCATCAGGAAAGAAATAATAACAAAGGATAAATACCCTGATTTAACTGCATTGCTCAAATTCTGATCCAGACCAGCAATATGTTGTGTAACTATTGGAAACAGCTTTGTTTTGTGCTTTAATGTTACCTCTCTATTAAATCCATTTAATATGCTACTACACACTGTAAACCTTTGGGCCTAAGGCAGAAATACCCCTGGCCTGAGGTAGATTGAGGCTGTGGTGTGCTGTGCCCTCGCTGGCTGTGGCTGGGGATGTGGGATAATAGGATACTCTGTGTACCCTTCAGGATCCACAGGGGCTTCTCCCCTGCTAAGCAGGGGAAATGTCAGGAGTTAGCCAGTAAGAACTACCTGATAGACAGGCAGATGGTGTTTAAGCATGATTTAATGTGGTACTGCTTGTCTTTGTTGGTAAGGCTCCCCCCATCCCAGCTTTGAATCCATCCATCATCCCTGGTCTCATTTGGTGATGAGCCTGGTGACTCACGTCTCTGGCACTGTGGGTGTGTTGGAGTGCCTCAAGAGCTGATTCAGTAGCTCTGTGAGACCCTGGTTACTCTTTCTGAAAGCTGGAGATGCACCAGTAGATCCTGTGGGATGCAAGGGAGTAGAGAAAGAATGATTCAGTCCTAGGAAAAACAGGATGAAGAAATTTGCATCTTGGCATCCTTGTCCAAGCTGATAATGAGGCACAGTAAGGCTAAAGACAATGGCCTAATTATTAAGAGTTTTATGGATAATACATTTTGTCAAAAACACTGAATATCTTTGTCATAAACCTATTAATTTGGCTGACAGGTGGTTGTAGGAACCAGCATCCTCCAAGGTGCTTGCCATTGTGGAAAATAATGACAGTAGCAAGAATGAAAAATTGATTCTCTTACAGATCTTGAACTGATTAGTAAATGGAAAAAAAATCCCAAACAAACAAAAATAAAGCATGTCCACTAGATGTGAATCTGCTAGCACTTTTATAAATCATTATTCCATAAATCATATTCCAGAGAAAATCTGTTTCATTAAGGGTTGAGAACAATTCAGAGACAAGCAGCATGACAAGTAAGACAGGAGGGCTTAATTGTCCAGCATTAGATAATAGAGGGCTGATTCAAACAACAAAGATTTTTAAGGCTGACCCATTTCAGAACATGCCCTGTGGGTGCCATCATTACGCCAGATTCCCATTAACATAGCTATGAATGGCACAGGAAATCAAGACTGCTTATAATTCTTAGTCTGGATCATATCCTCCAGACCTCAACTCAAAATTTCACCTTTTTCTGTGAAACCTTGTTGGGAACATTGCAGAAAAACAACCTTTGTCCCTAAATTTGTTACTTTATTGAGAAGCTGTAGGTTTTTTAAACTATTCTGAAGCATTCCTAACTTTGGCTGGGCAAATCTTGACATCAAGGGATTGTTTTCAAGACTTGAATAGAATGTAATGTTCATCTTACTTGGAAAATATTTTGTATAAGAAGCCTCAGGGAAAATTCATTTGATGTTCATTTCAGTCATATGAAATTGCTCTGATGGATTAGCCACTGTTTTGAGAGAGATGCAGTTTGGGACCCATGGATATTTAATATAGAAAAAATGGCCTCCAGTCCCTTGGAACTGGATGTGCAGGTAGGTTTAGATGGCCTTATTCCTAGCAGATAGTACAAGACACTTAATCTGTTTGTGTATCTTCTGCTTTGTTCTTCCAGGATTTTCTGGGAATTGTATAGGCTGTGGAGAAAGAGGATTTCGGTACTTCACAGAGTTTTCTAATCATATCAACCTGAAATTAACCACTCAGCCAAAGAAGCAGAAGCACTTAAAGTACTACCTAGTAAGAAGCTCCCAAGGTGTACTGTCAAAGGGACCCCTTATTTGCTGGAAAGGTAATAAAGGTGCCCATTCAATTAGGGGTGTTTTATGCTGCTAAGGGTGATGCTGAATGAAAAATTGCAAGTTGCTGTTGAAAATGTATTCAAAAGCAACTGCTTGAAGGGAAAATTCTCACTGCTTTCACTGAAGTTTGGATTTTGCCAAAGAAGTTTAAGTCTTAGTAATAACTATGTGATTGTAAACACTCTTCTTTCATCTCCCCATACTTTTGGTGGCAGCCCTAGATCTGCCCACCTTAGAGTGTGCAGTCATCTTGGTAGAAGAAAAGAGGTTACTCAGTCTGATGATTCCTTTATGTGCCTGGAGCAAGGTGACTCACAGCCAGGGCTGCAACATTGGTTTTCCACTGATATTCATCTTTGCAGGTGCAATCCAATCTGTCTCATGCCTGAGGATAGCTAGCATGCCATAAGATTAAGAAAGCTCAGGTCATGGATCTCAGGGAAAGCAAAGACTTGGATGCTCCTGCCATTTGCAAAATTTCACTCTTGGTCTTACCCTCTTACCAGAGTATTATATGCTACAAGAGGGTACATTTGTGACCTCAAGGCAAGGTAGCTATGGGGTGTCTTATTGGAGGATGCAGGATTTTGGAGCTAGAACCATGCAAAAACTCAAGGAAAGAGTGCCTTATCTACTCACTGTCTACCAAGCTGGTTTATGTGCAGACTACCTGACCTTTTCATCTGTGGTCTCACTCAGAGAGGACAGAGTTCTATCTGGTCCCTGTTATTCCAAAAAATTGATGAGAGGAGAGGGGAAGCTCTGCAGGAGGACTGACAGACATCTGAAGAGTCACATCCTGATGTGAATAGCAGCATGACACCAGAAAGAGATGGTTATCACCGAGCTGTATGAGTGATTATAGTTTGTATCAGTTAGTGGGTCAAAAGGATCCTGGCTTCAGCTGCTTTGCTCCGTTACAAGGATAATTAACTACTGCTTTAGAGTGCATGTGGCTTTTCAACAGCATTTTTCAGAAAAATGGCACTAATACTTAATTTGGTAGTCAAGTCCCAAATGCAGACAAAGGAAGCCTTATTTTACTTTTGAAATCTTTTTTCTCCCTGATGCTCATGCAGTTGGAGTTGGTGTGTGTCCTGGTAGATGCAGTCAGGAGTAACGCACATGTAGAAGAAGCAGCTACTGGTTTCACTTCTGGCTATATGCTAATTGCAAGTGTTCTGAGCACCCATGAAAGTTTAGAAAATCAACCAAGAGTCAACCTCATGGGCATTACTTTGATAGGTTCTACCCCCATATTGCTACCATCCATCTGGTAGCACTCTTCACTTACATTATAGGTCTGATTAGAAGAAGAGTGCTTTTAAGAAATTAAATTCTTCTCCTAAAACGAGATCTTGATTAGATCTCAGTTTTAAAAATGGATTAATATGTGACTTTCAAGGTGACTTTCTCCTCCCTCAACTCAGTTTTCATCCAGACAGACACTAACAGCACTGAGATCTCCCTGAAGGTTTGTGGAGGCATATTAAAAATCTGGTTTTCAGCACAATTTCTCCTTTTAAAAGGCAACATATGACGGTTTGTATACAGGTTGTGCCACAGCAGTCGCTGAGTGTTTTCTGGGACATGTCCAATACCTTCAAATCTCTTGGAAGCTGTGATCTGAGGGCTCTTGCCATTTTGCAGCATCTGGTCTATATTTGCCTGGCCCCCTGAGTGGCCCCCAGGGAGGTTTTCTTAATTAGAGCACAAAGCTGACTGTACCGCGAGTCCGTATTTTCGTTGAATGCTGCCGTTTGCCGCTGTTTGTTGTGCGTGCTGTGTGTATGCTCTTCACATTTTGTCACCTTCAGCCTGTTGCTGAACCTTGCTGCTGAAGGAGGCCTTGTTAATATGTACTGTAGCTGCTTCGTTTGCAGAATGTAGAAGCAGGCAATCATCTGCTGCTAGCCTCTCTGCTAAACCAAATCCTTCGGTGTCACCGTCCACGACCCCAGAGGGTGGATCAGCTAATGGATACAAATCAGGGTTCACTCAGACAGGTAGGAGCTGAAAGTGCTGTAAAGATAACCATTGGGGGTGGTAAGTTACCTCAGACACTGGTGGGTCAGGGATGCTGTAAACAACTGGGTATTTACCTTGAGCCATGTATAGATTACACTGGAGAGGACGCCTTTCAAAATTTGCTTTGGCAAAGATTAAGACCCAGGTGAGGCTGAAGGTTACTCTCAAAACAACAGTTGATGTAAAAGCGTTAAGGGATCTTCTGATTAATTTATTTGATTCTGTGCCTCCCTGTCTTTGTTTCATTAATCTTTTCGTGCATCTCAAAAAACTTCAATTACACATTTGTAGGGAAGTATCTACTTAGCATGTAAACTAGGCTATTTGTCTGGAAAAGGGAAATAAACTCCTTTTAGGGAGAGGGGGGCAGACTTTATTTTATTTTTATATATTACTTGCTTATTTCCTTCTTAATTTAAATTTTATTGCACACAGAGGTGTACTTAGGATTGCAAATTCCCCATATGCATACAGTGGGTTTGTTTTAATGAGCTAGCAGGTCACTCACAACTATTCTAGAGAGCTTTTAATGATATCCTAAAATAAGGAGAAAATACACAAATCATATAGACATTGACTGACAAAGAAACAGCATCTTGATATCATGTATCTATTTATTTATTGCAAGTGGACAAAGTGCTCTTGTTTGAGCACTTTCTCAAATTCTTGTTTGTTTCTTCCTCATTGCTTTTATTGCAGCTTCGTCTATGCTGTTATATGTTTTTGTGTCTGTTTGTGCTATTTCTTGAAAAATTAAAAACAAGAGAAAATGGCCTGTTAATTGTTGTTATTAATTGATATGAATGTCCAAAACCATATTTCTTTCAAGGAGTATGAAATGCAGATACAAAGCAAGATGGTTAAAATACTTTTTACACCTAGAAAGTTTGTTAAAAGGAGTAACAAACAATAGCTAAACACAGCATTCATGTGAAACTATAATCACTGATTAGTATTTTCTGAGGCACTTCCCTCAGGTGGTTGCCTCTGTCTCTGTTGGGGAAGCTAAATGCTTTAGGCTTTGGGGAAAATTCAATGGCTGTGTGGTTTAAACACATCTGCATTTCATTGCATGATCCCTTGGCTTCCAGATCCAGGCATGAGAACTGTGCAGATGCATGAGAACCTGTTTATTTGGAACAACAAAAATTCTAATATTTACACAGCTTTGTCTTCTATTGTATCTGCCAAGTTAATAGATACACCTTTTATATATGGCTTTCTTCTTATCACTCCCTGTCATTTTCAGTCTGCTTGGTCTTTCTGTGTGTCACTGTTTGTACTCCTAGGTCATGCTCATCAAAATCTTTTCATCTCCTTCTGCTGTTATCTTCTAGTGAAGATAATGCCACATACATACACATTAATCCCCTGTGACTGGGAGAAGGGTGGAGAGCACCTTTAATTCAATGACATAAATTCTGACTTGTCACCTGTGATGGAGGGCTTTTCTGGCTTTTTCTCTTCTAGATTCTGCATAGCTCTTTCTACTGGAGTTTGCTTCTTGGTTGTTTTAAAACAGGATTACTTATTAGCAGGTTGTTTTCTGAAATGGTTTTTAGTTCATCACCAACTCACACCCCTTTTTTTCTTTAAGAGTTGTGTAAATATTCTGGTGAGAAGTTCTATGAGAGTTCTGAGTTCTCTAAGATACATGTAGGTAGTTATGGGCATACAGGTCAAAAACACGGTTTTGGGCAGACACTTGAGAGGGGAAAATTAAATTCATCTGTTAAGCAACAAAGCTTTACAAGAGAAAGATGAAGAATTGTAATAATTGGTATTTTAACAGCTGTAAGTCCTGCTTAGGTGACAGAGTGGTGTTTAAACATATACCAGCCACATCCACATTCACAGTTAAAATTTCAAAAATATGTATTACGACTAGAGATGGGGTAAAAAAAATCCCCAAAGCTTCTGGACAGTTTATTATGAAGAAACTTTAGCACTACATATGTGCTACATCATATTTAATGACAGACCAGCATCTCCCTCCAAGGGCCCTAACCTGGTGGTCTGTTTTGTCAGCCATTCAGCATATTTCCTGTGAACATGGACAAGATTTTCTGGTGGGGCAGCAGCAGCAGAGGCTTCTGTGTTTGTTCTTCAGTCAGTTACTCTGTCTGGCAAAGCAAAGCTTCCTCCCACCCTCCTTCACCAAATGGTGTGTGGCCTGAGGGTGAATGTTTTTGGCAGATCAAGTTGGTGCTTGTCTTCTGTTTTCTTTAGCTGACTGTTTTACTAGGACATCTGTAGGTGAACTTAGCCTCCTTTGCCTGCTTGTTGCAAACTACTTTCTGGACTGATGCTGAGTTAATATTCTTTCTCTTTGGTTATATGAATTTGGATTTGCCAGTGTATCAGCATCTGAATTCCAATTTTTTTCTTTAAGTAAATTGTAACTATGAAATGTCTGGTGTTAAAGGGACTTACATGCTTAGAGGTTTGGAATTAGTTTTGTACTGGGCAAATATTAAAATTTGTTTGCTCTTCAGTTTATCCTTCTACAAAATAAGATTTATAAGTTTTAGCCTTGGTAAAGTGCTTTATGAAGTTTGTTAATTCATGCAAAGAGCTTGGGCTCAAATATCCTTAATTTTTTACTCAAATTTATAAATGGGCAAACATTTTTTATAGTTTTCTAGATAGTAGTGCTGTAAGAAAGCTATGTTTTTGGGTTTGTTTTTTTTCTGTCCTTAGTCAAGCTTAGCTGTGTCTGACAGAGATTTAGTAGCTTGTTATTGAAAATCTCAGGTGATGGAGATTCCACAATCTCTTTAGGCAACTTGTTCCAGTGCTTATTCCCTATGCTTGCTGGCTGCAAGTTCCATAAGCTCTTTGCCTTAGCTTCCTCATGTGAACATGAGAAAACTGCATTTACTTGCCCTATCCCATGAGATAGCCCTTTTTGCAGTTAAAATATTTTTTGAGTGTGTATGAGTGCAAAATATTGTGGAAGAGATCAATCACGGGTGCAGTAGATATGAGATTCTATAGAAATGCCCAGTTAAATGTTTGTTAAAACTCCTGAAAGATACATGGTGATTTCTTGGGAGTGTAAAAAATTGTTTGCAATTTATGCAGAGATGAGTTTTGATATGTGTGTATATAATAAAAATTATATATATATGTGTGTATATATATAGATTTTAATCATTAATTAAACAACTTCTATTCTCAGATTCTTCAGTGTTCAGTCCAGCAAAATCATCTTCTGCTGCTGTTAATTTAAGTGGAACACAAGACCCATCCCGTAACAAGAACATTGTGAAACCTCTGGCCCTGTCAGTACAGCTCGTGGGAAAGGCATTTGCTGCAGGTATGGCTGTGCTTTCCAAAGCACCTGGGAGCCAAGGGAATCATCAGCTTAACAGCCAACAAAAGAGAGTGTGATTTTTTTTTTTTTTTGGTGGAAAAGGGGAAAGAAAGCATTCACTAGCATTCTCCAGAACTCTCATATTTTTGCAGTTAGTACTGTCCCCAAGCTTGAGCCACACCTTGGCTTTCAGATTTGACATCCTGGTAGAAGTGCAATGATATCTCTCTCTTCCTAGGGTATGTAAAAGAGCATAAATGTCACCTCCTGATATCACACTGACTCCTGCCTCATTGAGGACTGTGTGTAGTTCTGCATTTCTAACAACTATAGTTCCTCAACATACGTTTAGTGGAATTTACTCTCATTTTAAGTTTTAATATCTCTGCTGTTTTAATTGCTAATTTCTGTATTGAAGGTTTAATAAATTATAACCCTCAACTGTGACATCTGAGTCCCTCACTGACACTCTGTTGGGATAATCTGGTTGTTTTTTTACTTTAGTTGGTTAGTCTTTCCAGTAAAAAAGAAATCATCACACTTATTGCAGGACAGTATGCTTGAATAAGAAAATATATCCATTTATTTGGTTTATATATGCACATGAGCATTACACTTTATACATGATGTATTGCATCTGCTATTTAATACAATGTATACTATTATGGTGCATAATATAATTATGGTGTATCTAATAAATCATTAACAGTTATTTGTGTTACCTTTTCCCCCTCCATACTTGAGTGATTTTATTTTGCACTGAATTTTTTCCCAGCTTTACAACCACTTCTGTAACTGTGTCTACCATATCTGTCCATACAAAACTGTTGATTCAGAGTACAAATGGGGAGCTTAGAATTGACAAGTGAGGTTATTAATGTTTTGTAGTTGGCAGCTGGAGAGTCTCGTGCTAGAATTTATTTGGGTGTCTGCAGCTGGGGCATTGCATTGTTTTAAGCCACATACCCACATCTCTAACGCTTCCAGTTGCAGCTGCTGCACCATCTCCTGGTGTTGCTCCTGGAATATGTTCTTGGGAACTAAATCCTTGTGGAGTTGGCTGATACTGGCAAAGAACTGTAGTTTCCACTGACCTCCATGCTGGCAGTTTATGCCATTGTTTTTCTGCAAAAACTGTACTGAAAAAGAATGAGACTGAGCTCAAATGAGTGATGGTAACTTCTGGTGATCATCCATTGTTGTAGTTTAATTTTGTGGCCTGGATATAGCAGGTCCTGCCAGGGTATCAGGCTTGCTGGCACTGGACGATCACATTAGGCAGAGGTAACAAAATGAAGCGTGATTTGCCTCAATAATTCTTAGACCTTGTACACTTTGCAGAAAACTGCCCTGTCTTCCCCTGCCCAGTGTCCTTTGCTAAGGCTTTGGATGAGAGCCCTGTAATGAATTACTGTGCATAGCATAAGGATGACTGGGGGAAAATTTTGTAAATACACACAAGTGACTTAGAAATCTTTACAAACTGAATTTGCAATATATTAAAAAAAAAAATCACTCTGTAAAAAATATGTCACAAACTTGCCAATAATTTTGTGTTTGTGTAATTCTTTATTGTATTTTGGTGGGGCTTTCTTTGGATTCTTTCTTCCACCTATCCCTCCCCACCTTGAAATCTGGACACTCCTTTTCAAGGCTTGGATTTGCAATCAGAATGTTTCTCTGCCAAGTGCGTTTCACGCTTTCCCTGGAATATGTTTTTTTTCAGGACACATCTTGCCCTGTTCTTTTGCATCTGTATGTGGCTGTATTACTTTATTTGTTTGTTTTCAAGATTGTCTCAAGCCACACACTCTGTATTTTATTATACTCAGCTCCTCTTTCACTGCGTGCCACGGATGTTGCTAATGGAAACGCTAATGGAGGAAGAAGTAACGCACTGAGTACTACAGTCTCTCGGCCAATGCCTCACTCAACATCTCCAAGTCCTGGCTGTGCAGCTGGAGACCAAGGTAAAGAAAACCTCTCTGATTCTTTATTCTAAGCTGCATTGGATGTTGAGCTTGAAATTTGTGATTTTGTTCTTTTCTCATTGTAGTTGTTCTTGCCATTCAGTCTTTACAGATCCGTTTGCTTTTTGGCATGACCATTAATGATAATGCTGGACTTTTTAGCATGCATAACAATATTTTCCACATCATAATCTGGTATGAGTCTCTGGTGCTCTGCGATGTGATACCCACTCAACACCAGTGTCAAATGGAGTGTGAGCTGGAATTTGGTCATTTGGGTTTAGAATTAGTTTTTGCTTTCCTTCCAGCGTCTATGTCCAGTTCTGGACCACCAAAGAAACGTCACCGAGGATGGTCTCCTGGGTCCCCAGTCCCACCTCCTGCTTTGGCAGTACCTGTTCCTACAATCCGGCCATCGACAAGAACAGGTAAAACTTGAGTGAGAGTGAGATTTCATTTGTTAAAACGTGAACTGAGCCAGCCCAGCAGCCCTGTGCTGCACCTCTCATGTGCTCACAGCAAATGTAACTGATCTTGTCCCAATATTTAAGCACCATGGAGAGTTTTTCAGGTGCCCCCAAAAAAGCACATATGATTGCTTGGTCCTGGTTGTTGCTATCTAAGATGCCACACAGGGGAATTAAAATTGCTGGGGGAGAGAGAGAGGAAAGGAGGAGGCAAATAATATTATTAAAAATACAATGATAAAAGACACCCATAGTCCCCCAACTGTAACTGAGTTGTTCTAAAATTGTGCAGGTATAAGGATATATGAATATATTTCAAGGATTTTTTTGTTAGCCTTCACCTTGACTGTTGTGTCTCAGTCTGGTGTGGGATGCTACAGAAACTGTACACTCTGTTTCTGCATGGGAAAACCAGCTTTATATAATTTTGGCCTGACAAAGGACACTGTTATCCACTGGGTCATCTTCAGTAAAAAACAGAAAGTGAGACCAAATGTTAGTTGTGCATGGAAAAGCTGAAGGAGTTTAATATCATGTCATGAAATATAATTAATTATGAGTACTAATCAATATCCATATAGATTCCTCTTTATTCATAACTGTTAATAAAACTGGTCTCTATTTGAGTACTTTTCAGTTGTGAGATTGAGCATATTTTCTAAAGAGGAATAAAGAGTTACTTATTCTTGTGTCTATAGAGTGAGAGAATAAACATCCAAAGAATGAAAAAAGCCGTTCATCAACATGCATAATGCATTTTTAACTCTGCTCTTGAGAACTTGGTTTTAAGATATTTTGGGATTATTTTCAGAGATGTTCATCATAGCAGGTAGGGTTACATGGTAATGCAGGTCTGCTTATCTGAACACCTCAAATTGCAGCTTTTGTTGGTTTCTATCTTCAGAAACCTGCTGAAGATACATGATATAAGGTAATCTCCCCTTTTTGTTGAGTTTGTCTCCACTAATCTGCTACCTCTGTTGTGTACTCCCATTTTCTGAGTCTTTAGTAGACTCATAGTACTTTTTTCTGTTGGATAAACAGTTTTCCCTAGTAAAACGTATGCATTCATTCATTCTGCCTTTGATGTTTTTCTATTGATGGCATGGTTTGAAAAAGTGCTTGCAAACCACCAAATGAGGCCTAAGAAACTTGTGAAGCAGGCATTACTCTGAAACCTGATTGCAGATTACAAAATTCTTCCACTTGCTTTCCTTTACTTATGAAAGCTGCTGTTGCTCTTTCCTGAGTAAAGCCTGTTTTTTATCCTTGTAAAAACTACCTAAGAGCAGCTTTGAGATTTTGGCCTGCTTTTATTTTTCTTATCTACATATATTCTAGGTCAGAAGTTGAAGCAGTTTCTTCCCTTGTATTGAGAGGCAGTATTGGGGGGTGGCCTTTTGGCTTAGTACTTGGCTTTGTTTAAAGATGCATATTCAAACTTGTGTTTTGCTCTCTCATTCTCACCAACAATACAGTGGTCAGAAAAAGTTTTATTTTAGGGGTGGGGCTATAGGAGGATATAGGCTCTTCATTTAAATTACTTAAAACTATAGCAGGAAATGCAGAGACCTTTTGAATTTTATTACAGTTAGTGATTTGCAGTAATTTTTATCTTATTTGTTCATAAGGCCGAATCACAGTATGAGCCTTTTAGTAATGGAAGCCTCTCTTTTCTTTATTTTATAGAGCCTCTTTTGTCAGTCCCAGTTCCTCAATCCATGTTAACTGGAATTTTACAGCCTCAACCCATCCCAGCAGGGGAGACTGTAATAGTTCCTGAAAACCTGCTGAATAACTCGGGAGTCAGACCAGTGATTCTGATAGGTAAGTCCTGCACTGGGGAATCAAATGCTGCATTTTCTACTAATACGTGCTCCCCAGGAGAAGGGAGGTTTTATTTATTTTTGTTGGTTCTGGCATTCAGTGCAATACAAAGTTGGTTTGTCACAGATAGTTTCCCTTAGTTGCTCAATATTTTAAAATGAGAGTCAGGCGATTTCTGGAGAACCTGATTTGCTAACAGGTCACCACTAGGTCAAATCTATGCAGAACCACTGGCCAAATCTAAGTTTTATACAAATAAGAATTTTGTAAAATTCAAGAAGAGAAATATTTCCAAGTAATGAAAATAGCTTTCTGGTATAAACAACTTATAAACTAAGCAGATATTTCCTGCAGCATTTATAGTTTAGATCTTGAAGCCCCAGAATTCTACATGAGAAGCAGAAAATTGATTTGCACTGACTAAACAGAAGTAAATCATACTAACTTTTTGTCATTTATAGTTCATAGTTCTTGTAAGCAATTGAGATAACAGATCAGGCTTCAGGCTTTTAAAATCCTTTAGCAGTATAAAGTACTTTGTTAACCCTTACAAAAACATTGCTTTAGGAATATGACTTTTAATGTGAATATGCCTTTCAACCTGAGCTATTTGGGCATAGTACATAATAAAAAATGGCTCGGCTAGTGCTGCCAAAATTTAGATGAGTGATTTTTTTTCCCCAGTCTAAATTTCTTTTAGGTCCAATATAGTATAGATGGTCATATAAAATGGCTTCAGTGTCCACAGAACATGCCTGTCAATACAGTCCCTGGAATAAATTACCATTCCTGAAGGAATGGAAGAGTTCTCCAATTGCTCAGTTGCAGAGATAATTTTAATACACATAGTTCCTGGAGAATTAACAGGACCATCTACACCAGTAAATCTGTGAAGGATAGGGTTACACTTCTGGTTTGTTTTGCTTAGCATTGTTTTCCTGGAAGCTGATTATGAAGCTCTAGCATGGTGCTCTAATGGTTTTCAGAGAAACACTTCCTTATTAAAGATGAGGGTGGCTACAGCCATCAGCTTAAGTGCAAATTGAATGCAGCCCTTAGGCTCTTGGAGAGCTGCCATTAAGTCCTCAGTCAGGCTAAATGTTAGTGGCCCTGAGAAACAGCGTCCTATTAATAGTACAGAACCAGATGTACCCAAAAGGATGGATTTGGCAAAATCTCTGTGGAAATGCTTCTTTTGAAATGAAAAACATTCTGAAGGAAAAGTGGAGTTAGCCTGTGCTCGTGTGCTTTACCTTGCAGAATATCCTTTTTAGTTGTTTATTTTACCTGTTTATGGAAACAGAATAGGAAGGTGGCAAAAAAGTGAAATCAATCACAGCAATACCACAGTAGCTGAATCAATGCTAATGTGACTTATTGCTGCTTTTATAATGTTAAGATCAATGTACTTTTGCTTTCATTGATTTTTCTTCTTTGTACACTATATTATAGAGAATCTCTATTTAGAGGTCAGGGTAAGACCCAAACAGATAATATTCTCATCTGTATTTGGATAACAATAGTTATTATCCTGCTGGATATCATGCTAATGCTAGCTCTTGCAAATGTGTGTGATAACTTGTTGTAAAACACAGCAGAGGATCCCTGGCCAAGAATTTATTTTTTAAGCTATTGTAATGCCAAGAACAGTCATTAATGCAATGTATTTTGCCAGATAGCTTTAAGAAGAAGTTTGGAAATGCTTCATTGTGCAAGATTTCATCTAATGGCAAATTTTGTGAATTTTTTGGGGGGTTTTGTTTCTTTTATCATAGGCTATGGCACTTTACCTTATTTCTATGGAAATGTTGGTGATATTGTTGTAAGTCCCTTGCTGGTGAACTGCTACAAGATTCCACAGCTGGAAAACAAGGATTTGGATCTCTTGGGTTTGTCCAGCAGTCAGCTGCTAAGTGTGGAGAACATGATACTTTTAACTATTCAGTATCTTGTCCAGTTAGGTAAGCAATTTGTCATAAACGCTGGTTTCTATTTGAGACTGTTCTTTTTTTCTTCATGCCTTCTTTATATCCCTTTTAGGGCCAGTTTTCTGGCTGCTTTTGTGGCTGGAAGAGACAAGTGGCTCCATCTAGTGTGTGTGACTTTGCCACTTTGTTCCTGAAACAGAAGAAGTGAAGTGAATTTAAAGGCTGATGCTGCTTCTGCTCTCCATATGGGGATTGACCAGGTCACCTTTGTGAAATGGATTTGCAATGCAGATAACTCATTTGCTTAGGGTATCAAACCATCAGTTATCACAGCCCTTTCTAAGGACACTTGGTCTGTTTTATTCAGTTTTGTGACAAATGCTGGCAGATGTGTGATGGTTGTCATTGTTTTGGTGACAGCACTGTTTACATGAAAACCACATTTGTTATTCAGACTAAGGCAAGTGATTCTGTGAATATCTTGTTCTTGTAAATGTTTTTGAAATGGACTTTTTGCAAGTTTGAGAGTAAACCAGCAAGCCACTTTTTTTTTTTCTCTTATTGCAGGTCCAGTAATTTTCCATACCTTAGAATAAAAAGAGCAATGGTAATAGCAAGTAATTTTTAGAAGTTAAAAATGTAGGATAATGTTGGGAAACTTCCACGATACTCTCAGGCTAACTTTAGTATTTGAAAAGATGCCACTTATCATAGAGGAGTGTGGAGTTACTTTTGTGAAGAGCACAGTGCATCTGTAATACATAATGGTATGAAATGTGCAGGTGTTCCAAAAGCAGCAGCACAACTGCTGATAACCGTACAGTTTGGGGAGCAAACATGCTCCATGCAGGTTTCACCCTTGAGTGCTTACACTTTGCTGCAGTTCTGTAAGAGACAGGAAAGAAATCATTTTCCATGTTGTAATACTCTCTAAGTGACCTGTTAGCTTTGTTTATCATTCTCTGCCTCACTAGTCCATTGGATGCCATGTTAGAACTAACAAAAAACCTTTTTTTTTTTTTTTTCAGGATGTTTTTCTGTTACCTTCTTTCAGTGGGCTTAAATTTGTTATTTGAGGTTTTCATCTTTATTGGGAAGTTTGTGGAGTGTGTGTGTTAAAACCAGCTGCTTCACACAATTCTGGATTGACAGAGGCAGCTTGCAGATTTGTAGCCAGCTGATAACAGCATTTCCAATTAAAAATAAACTATTTGTTGAAACCTGTGAGTCAGTGAATCACACTCGTGAGCAAGTCTAACTTTAGATGAATGCAGCAAGTCTGTATTTGCTGCAAACCAGAGAAGGCTTCATGCAAAGCTTCTGTGGCAGCACTGTGTTTATTGAGCACTGTGATTTCAGCATAAAGCAGTTCTCTTATTGGCAGGTGTTTAGTTTGGCTTTTGTTCTTTGCTGTGCAAAGCTGAATGGTTTCCTCTTTGACCTTACGTGGAGATGTGTGCCAGTACTGTAAGATGAAAGAGCCTAATGAGGAGAAAAGTAAAAACATTCTGTAGAGGAGGGGATCAAAACATGTTGCTGGTTTGAATATTGCTGTAAACTTAAAACTGTTGGAATTGTGACAGATGCACTGATCTGTAGCCTTTGTCCCATGTTGTTAAATCAAAGCAGATTAGAGATGGTTGGAGGGCAGCCAGGTTCAAAAGTTTTTTTACAAGAAGAGACGAATACACGTATAAATTAACAATTTATTCATGCAAGCCTTTTTTTTTTTAATTGAGAAAGCAGGACTAAAATGTTTTTCTTTTCTCCAGAGTATATTGCAGAAGAGTAAGATAAAGGCAAAGATAAAAAAGCAGGCAAAAGCACAAAAGACAGAGTCTTGCCTAATTTTTTTCAGATCTCACTGTTTGTATAAAATATATTTGCAGATGACTGTGATCACAGATAAGAATATTATGTATTGAAGTGCTCCTTTTTTGGGGAAGAAAAGGATATAGCTGAGAATTCCTATCAATTTTCTTGTAAAATTAGGACAACATTAATTTTAGGATTATGTTGTTGTGTTTTCAGAAATCAGCTGAGCAACTCATGATAGTATTACAAATCTAAATTGAAAAAAAATGCATTTCTGATGCTTTAAACCTGCTGTGAAGACTATACATAGTTAAACCTGTGATTGTGAGCCGTAGCATTGCTATGAATAAATTTCACTGACTGTGGTAAAGGAATAAGTAAAAAAAGATAAAGAAGTATGCTTGATTTTAGTGGTGTGGTTTTTTTTTAGTCTACCTCCTGGGTTTACTCAGATTTCACTTTTGTTATCTTTGGCAGCATTCATGGTGAAATATTCTCAAGTTTTGTTTTTATACATCAGGATGCCCATATTTGCAGTATGGGTTACATTCCATCATCTGTAATCATCAGCTTTTTACTACTGCCATTTCTACAAACACCATCTCAGCCTATGCAGTGCTAAGGAGGTCTGTGTTCTGGTTGAAAAAGATTTCTGGAACCTTTGTTATACCACCTGTTTAGAGTTCTGAAATCATTCTCCCTTCTCTTTTGTTGTGGTACATTTGAATTGTTTTTTACTATATATGTGGTATGCTGCAACACCCAGAGGTGTTTTGTAGTTTTAATATCCAAATGCACATCCAGACTCAAGGCTTTGTCTTGAGTGGAAGGGATAGTCAGAAACTAAAAGCAAGAGCTTATTCCAGCAATTCTCCTGTCTTAGATGGTTGGAGAATTAGTTTCTGTGGGGTGCACCCTGAAGTTTGTGTACCCAGAAATTAGTGTCATCTGGAAATGGATGACATATGAATATGTTGACTTAAACTGTATAGAATAATAGAATAGAATCATAGCATCATTGAATCATTTAGGTTGAAAAACCTTTAAGATCAGTGAGACCAATCATTAACCCAGCACTGCCAGGTTCACCACTAAACCAAGTCCCCAAATGCCACATCCACGTGTCTTCTGAATGCCTTCAGGGTTGCTGAATACACCACTTCCCTGGGCAGCCTATTCCAGTGCCTAACCACCCTTTCAGTGAAGAAATTTATCCTAATATCCAATCTAAACTTCCCCTGGCACAACTTGAGGTCATTTCCATCTGTCCTCTTGTTATCCAAGAGAAAAGACCAATCTCCACCTGGCTACAGCCTCCTTCTAGGTGATTGTAGAGAGCAGTGAGGTCCTTCCAGGCCTCCTTTTCTCCCCAGCTCCCATTTCCCATAGAACTTGTGCTCACCAGCTCTGTTGCTCTTCTCTGGACACACTCCAGCCCCTCAATGTCCTTCCTGAGCTGAGGGGCTCTGAACTGGACACAGGATTTGAGGTGTGGCTTCACCAGTGCCCAGTTCAGTGGGGTGATCCTGCCCTGGTCCTGCTGGTCACATTATTTCTGGCTTTCTTGGCCACCTGGGCATATGCTGGTTTATGTTCAGCCAGCCATCAGCCAACTCCCCCAGGTGCTTTTCCACCAGGCAGCTTTCCAGCCACTCTTCCCAAGCCTGTTGCACTGCTTGGGCTTTGTTGTGACCCAAGGGCAGGACATGGCGCTTTGTTTTGTTGAACCTCAAACCATTGTCCTCAGCCCATTGATCCAGCCTTTCCAGTTCCCTCTGCAGAGCCTTCCTGCCCTCTGTCACCTGCAAACTGCCTGAGGGTGCTTTCATAGGGAATATTTTCCTGCTGGATATTCTGAGTTGAAAGGGACCCATAAGGATCATCGAGTCCAACCCTTAAGGGAATGGCCCATGTGGAGTTTGAACCTACTGGCTTGGCATTATCAGCACTGTTCTAACCAAGTGAGCCAATCTCACTCAATCCCCTTGTCCATATCATCAAGAGAGATATTAAACACACTGACCCAAACCTGTCTCTTAGGTAGCATTCCTCAATCAGCAAAAGTTTGCTTTTATTTCTTTTAGTGGGTAGCATCATTTTCAGGGGTTGATATGTTTCAGGTAAACTTTATTTCTGCAGAGGAACGTTCTTCTCTACTGATTTATGTCTAGGTTTTGTTTTTTTTAAATTTTGAGGTCTTCAAGGACCTAGGAGGTGTGGTGCTTTCTTAGAAGGAAAAAGAAAATACATTTCCAAAAGAGAACTCTAAAAGAGAGAATTATGCCCATGCTGTGTTAAATTGGACTCATCAGAGTTTCTCAGTTTGCATCAAAAATGAAAACAGCCTTGCACTTACAAGTTTATAGTTGTCTTTCCATCCTATGGTAATTTTGTGGTGGCACTTTCCATATGTTACTTCTCAAAAAGGAAAAAATGACAACATGTGGCAGTTTTTACAGATTCTATGCTGTGGGTTATTTACCCACACCCTGTTTCTCACACAACCTTTCTGTTTTCTGGCCTGAAAAAAAACATAAAACCAAACCCCATGTTTCACATATCTCTGATATTTAAGCACCCCCCTGTTTTGTCATAGAAAAGAAAGCTACTGAAGTGTGAAGCTGCCTCCTTTGGCACTGATATGAGATCTTGGCAATATAAGCTATGGTTACTTTTTACTCTGTGTTCATGAATGTTTTTAACTGTTCCTGAGTATCTCTGACAATGAGACAAAGCTAATTAATTGAAGTGTAATCAGAGGACTGATGCCAATATAGGGTGGCTTATATTTCTGTTTTCCTGTTGAAGTTGACAGTACAGTTGATAGAGACTGGGGAATTATTTAAAGTTGCATATTCTTCTTTATGTTAGATGCTTGCAGATTTGCTAAATTAATTTAGTTTACCTAGAGAAGAGGTTAAACACGTTTATTTGCATCCATGCTTAGTTGTTCAGTATGCATGATGAGAAAAGGCAAAGCAAAGAGCACTTCACAGGCTTTGTCAGGCTGCATGGCTGTGATTAGGCTACAAGGATAAGCATTTTGGTTTTCTGCTGTAAAAACATATGGCTGCATGCTTAATCCTTCTCTTCCAGGCAAAAGGCACATATTTTCCCACTCCCTTGTTTGTCCCACCAATTGCTGAAGCTAGCAGTGAGGTGGAATACCTCATTGTTTGGAGGAGGTTAAAAAAAAGGTGGTGGTAGAAGAGAAAGGCTTCTAAAATAAAAACCCAAGAATAAAAAAATGTGGTGAAGGAGCTTGTCAGATCAAGACAGACATGTAATTATTCCTGGTTCAATAACATTTTTATATGAGACACTGTTCTTCTGTTTGTTTGTTTTCACTGTAGGTCCTGACCAGATACCCCTGAGGGAAGAATTTGAGCAGATCATGTTGAAAGCTATGCAGGAGTTCACTCTGAGAGAGAGATCCTTGCAAATGAGTGCACAGTGTCTCTCTGTGTCACCAGGTCAACTCCCTTGGCTTGCCAGGTTAATCGCTAGCGTGTCTCGGGATCTCGTGCATGTGGTTGTCACCCAGAATTCCCTGGCAGAGGGCATCTCGGAGACCTTGAGGTCTCTCAATGAAATGAAACATCAGCAAAAGCTACCAGATTATGTAGTTGCCATTTGTGCATCAAAGATTAGAGGAAATGAATTCTGTGTAGTGGTTCTAGGTGAGTATATTTGCAGACTGCTTCAAATGGCAATGCCAAATAAATTTTTTTGAGTTACTGATCTGGTTTTTAAATCCCTTTTGTTCCTTTTATTCTCCTTTGAATTGTTGCACTGCAATGTCACAGTTTACTGTATTTTCAGTAAGACCTAAAGTACTGAGGTCCATGAGGATATAGAAAAATATATTTGTGCTAGTCATTACTACTTCTTGAAAGGCCTGAGACTTTATTGTTTGTGTGATTGCCTTAAAAATATCTTGAAGTGACCCAGTGGTTTGTCTTTGTTTCATGTAACAACTGTGGTATTTTGCATGGCAGAGTCTTCTGCAGACTGCTTAAAACAGAATGTGCTTTTCATCCTTTTTATCACTTTTATCCTTATTTTTATCCTTTTTATTCTGCACTGATGACTGGCTGTGCTGTGTGAATGTGTGTGTCTGGATGGAAATGAACTTTGACTAGTCATCTTTCCTTTGTAGGCAGATAAATCACTAATGCCAATTTTTTACTTTTTTTACCTTTCCCCCCCCCCCCCACACTAGGGATAATTACTTTTTTTCATATTTATCCAGAATCTCCTTTTCATCTAAGGTACAAATACTTACCTTGAATATCATTTGTCATGCAAGTATGCAAAATGATGTGCAATAGCAAAGAACCTGCTAAAATTAGTTATATCAACTAATTCTCCAGTGGACTTGAGACTGCTCTCCCAGTCTACTGGTAAAGGCAGTGGAGATCCATGGTTGAAGATCAGGGTGCCCCAGACAACTAGGATGAAAAGGTTGTGTTGACAGTAAACTGTGTTAAGGTTTGCTCTCACTCTTTTCCCCTCTCTTCTCCAGGTCAGTATCAATCTCGGGCACTTGCAGAGAGCATGCTTACCACCAGTGAATTTTTAAAAGAGATCAGTTATGAGCTCATCACAGGGAAAGTTAGTTTCCTGGCATCACATTTCAAAAATACATCTTTAGGTGAGTGATTCTAAGAAGTTCTAGCCAAGACAGCCTTGTCTTTAGGGTTTGTGTCTCCTGTTCAGCAATTAAAATGCATGTGGGTACAGCTCTGCTCTCTCCATTGTGAGGCCTTCTGTTCTTCTCTGCTCCTTTTCTGTAAAAGAGTGCTTGTCTTCCTCACCTGTGTGGAGGCAGTTCATAACCCTCTGGCAAAGCATTTTTAACACTGTCTCAGCTATTGAATGTAATGGCACGGCATGTAATGCACCCATTAGTACACAAGTGTTTTCTAGTTTGCACTTCTAGCAAGATTTTAGAGGTTATCTTATAGTGTGTGTTTCTTTGTAGTCATCAGATGTCAAGATGTCACCAGTAGCTGCAAAGCCACAGCCACTGACATCATACAACCATGTTTTGGTTTTTTTTTTTTTAATTAATCCAATTGGTAAACCAGTGGATAAAGAAGTATTCTCCCACCCTCTCTTCCCTGTATCCCCAATCCCAAATGCAGATTTTATATCAGCTATGTGGGAACCTGGGTGTGTGTAATGCTCAGTGTTGTTTCTCTGAAATGGTTTCCAGATAATTTGGTGTTGCTAATTCTGATCTAGGTGATGATTTGGACAAGCTGCTGGAGAAGATGCTGCAGCAGCGAGGGGAAAGTGTCATCATTCCTTTTAATGGAGATGTTAGTGAGTGTGTGTCATCTCAGGAGGCAATTGCCATGGTTTCTACACAAGAACCAGGTAATTTTTTTTACATTCAAGATATGAAATAAGTGAGTAGCTTGTTAAACATCAAAATGGATACACTCAGGAGAATCTGAGGGCACGTTTGCAGTGTGCCAATCTTAGAATACTAATACTGCCAGCTAAATGTAGCAATACATCAGTTGCTCAGATGGAAAATCTCTCTAATATCCTTCAGCAAATTTTTTCCCCTCATGCTTTTGTATTCTCTAAGCTAAAACATGTTATCATCTGTTAGGCATCAGGCAGAGTAGAGAAGATGTTTCTCTTTAACACTGGCAGAGTGGATTCATCTCATCTTTTTGGACGGGGAAAGGAATGTAACCTTGAGTTTAAGGCAGAGGGGAATTGTGTTCTCCTGATCTCCTCAGGTGTCCTCCTGCCTGGTAATATGCATTAGAGACTTGTGCTCTGAGGCTTAAAATTTTAGGGAATGTATTTTAAGGTCTTGGATTGAAAGTGCTAGGCAAGTGTGATCTGTAATTTGTTGATCAAAGATGTGTCTTGTTCAGCATAATGTGATAAGATGCTTAAGTGCAAAAGGTAAGCTAGGATTTCCTCTCTAAAATTGCTAATTCTCAGAATTATTTAGCTATTCAGAGTTCTAAACATACTTTCATTTTCATATCACAATAATGGAAAAAGATACACTGAGCTGTTGTGAGCACTGAGATTCTTTTTTCTTCTTATTGTGTACTTTTTAAAAAAATCTTTGTATTTTATCAAACCATTGTTCTGTGTTTATTTTTCTTTAACATATGGCTGTGCAGTGGTTGAAGCTATTGAGAAACTGCCTGATAAAAAGAAATAAAGAAGTAAATCCCCCTAGGCAGTGAGAGGGACACAGCAGATTTACTGAAATAAGGTATATTTGAACAGGAGATAAGCACATGTGCTCACACACACGAGAAAACATGTCCCTGTGTAAAATTAGCACAGTAGAAGTGGCATGAACAGAAACTGTACTACCATCATAGGATTTAATCTGGTAATCTGCAAATTGAAAATACTCGGTTAATGAAACATGTGTTGTTGGACATAGAATTTATCTAATGGAAATGCTGAAATGGAGCATGCTTTTTATTTTGAGGAAACATGAGTGCTCTGATCAGTTTCTCAGTTCTCTACATTTAGTATGATATTGACATTTATTGAGTCCAAATAAATCTGAGTGTCAGGAGGACATTGGAGCTTTCTACCTCTCTCCTTCTCTCTGCCTTTTATTATAGGTACACCTGCACATCTTTATGTATATCTATGTATGTGCAAGCATATTATATATGTGTTGGTTCATTTAACAGAATGCATTTCACTGTTTTGGCATTGAGGTTTCCTTGGGTGGCACTGTTAGAAATCCTTGAAACACTTAGGGCATTTAATAAAATGGGGAGTGCAGTACTTGAGGTCTTCTGACATGTTACCACATTTTGATCAAAGAAAGAAAGTTGGCATTTGTGATCTGCACCAAACTCTCCAGAGTGTTGAGATTTATTCTGGTGAGTGATTTTATTTTTTTCTTGATAATAGAGGGTAGGCTGTTTGGAGACTCATGTTTTGCTTGGGGGGGTGGGAAAGTAAACATGCTTCTTGTTGTGTTTTGTTTTCTTTTTCAAACAAACACACTCTAGATTTGGATGTTGATACCTTCCAAATTTACCAGCCACAGCTCACAGTTGCCAGAAAGCTCTTGTCCCAGGTTTGTGCTATAGCAGACAGTGGCAATCAGAGCCTGGATCTGGGCCACTTCAGCAAGGTGGATTTCATCGTTATCGTGCCCCGCTCGGAGGTCCTGGTGCAGCAAACCCTTCAGAGGATCCGACAGTCAGGTAACAGGAGGGGAGGGGAAACAGGCTGATAAACCCACTCTGTGATCTTACTGCATCATTACTGGTGTAAGGGGAAAAGTAAGTTGCTCCAATATATCTTTTGTCCTCATAGTTTGCGTTTTATTTTACTTTAAAAGAAAATATTACAAAATCATTAAGACCCTGGAAAATACCTAATTAACCCATATTTCAGAGTAGTTTGTTCCTTCTTTAATTCAAATTACATTCAAGGTCATGTACATTGCACCATGCCTAACTTATGAATATGACAGCACTGTATCTTTACAAGGATTAGTTGCATTGACACAAACATTGAAGCAGAGCATAGAAAGTATGATATGATGTGAAATTATATGATATGATGCAATACAATATGGCATGATATGATACGATAGTAGGGAGAATCAATTTTATATAAATTAATGATATTTGCAAGAGAAAGGTCAGGGTAACTTTTTGTGACTCCAACAATACTATTAGCTTAATATAGGCAAGTTTGGCCTAGGATCATGGAGCATAGCCAACTGAGTGCTGCTTTGGAAATCTTTGTGGAGGCCTGGAGGATTTTTTCCTCCCATTTTTTGATAATGTAAGAAGTTTTTGAAAGGCCTTCAGACACTTTTTGGAGGAAATCCAGAAGCCAAGGAGCAGATATTTGGCCTCCACTGTGAGAGAAATCACATTTGGATAGTCATCTTCTTACTGGGACCTATCAGTGGTTTGGTGGAAAAGTGGCAACTTCCTGTTGACCCTTCATTTTTTATGCACTCAGAGGAAAAGGGCTTTGTTGTATCCTTCTTTTTGACAGGTGTGCTTGTGGACTTGGGCCTAGAAGATAATGGAACAGCTTATCAGAGAGCTGAGAAATACGTGGTTCGGCTGGACAATGAGATTCAAGCCAAATTTGAAGTTTTCATGAGGCGAGTGAAGCAGAACCCCTACACGCTCTTTGTGCTGGTTCATGACAATGCCCACGTGGATTTAACAAGGTAGCTGCTTCAGTCTGCTGCAGGAAAACCGTCCTCTCCATTTCCCTTAGGTTTTTCAAAAGACTTGCCATCTTCGACACCCATTGCTTCCTCTAGGCATTTTGTGCCTTGTAATTGGAAATAATCTCATTTGATTGCCCATGGTATTTGTTATTTAATTCTGATTCAGCTGGAGATAGGTGAGACTAGTTTCAGATTATTGGATTTTTAACAGTACTCTTTTAAGAGTTATGTGCTATGATGCTGAAATCAAAGGGAAAATGCTGGATTTTGCAAATTTTTTTGTTCTTCTTGTCTTTTTTTCCTATTCCTCTTCTTTTTCTAACCTTACTCAAACCCAAATGTCTCCGATATTCACAAGCTGGCCTTGCTTTAATTCATGTTTTTATCCTTGATAACAGTGTTGTTTGTGATATGAGAAAGCTTGCAGACATTTAACTGTATCATAAGGGATGACATAGCTTCTGTAAGAAAAGGATTAAAAAAACAATTATATTGGATTTGGCTTTAGGTCTAAACACAACGTGTACACACATGCAAAAATTCACACCAAATCACAACTTCCTCTTGAAAGAAGAAAGAAATAAGTGAAGCTGATTATTCTGTTCTTGTTCCATGAGTAAACTAAGGAGAATAATGTGGTTTGAGCATGATGTATAAGGTTGTGGGATTCATTTCAGTGTCAGAAAGAATGAAAAGTGTCCCTGTCCATGGCAAGGAGATTTGAACTAGATGGTATTTAAGGTCCCTTCCAATCCAAACCTTTCTATGCTTCTAAAATAAGAAAAATACTCTCCTTGAAGGACAACTGAAAATAAACAGAAGTGACATTATTTCTACCTGGTCTTCCCCATCACATTTTTTTGTTCTATCCTTGCTATACCTTGAATTTGGAATTTCTGAATATATAATGGAAGTAAAGGCAATTTCAGGAGCTCAGAACAGCAGTAGATTTTCAGGCTCCCCAGCCTTTCAGAAATTTGTTATTTCAAACTGGAAAAGCCACTGAATTTCATAAAATTACTGCTATATCCTATTCCCACAGCTCAGGGAAAAGTGTTTATTAATGAAAGGGATTTTATCAGCTTTGGCTTATTTTTTGTTTCCTCTGTGTGATTTTTTTTTTTTTTTAATTGTCACACTAATCCACCTTCTCACTGTCAACAGACTTTGATCCTTTATTTGTTTGTTGTTTTCCCTTGTTTTCCTGCGTTTACCCACAGAGAACAGTCAAACATTTTTTGAAGTCTTCCACGTTTCCAGAGAGATTTTTTTGAGCTGTGGCTCTCTGTGTCACGATCATTTAGAGATTTTTCTGTAGGAAGAGAGTAATCCATTAAATTTCAGGATGTCAGTAAGGCAGTTCTTTGCATTCTTTTTTCTGCAGTGCCATTTCAAGTTCCTTGTCACATGGTGAGCCTAATCATGGTCTGGCTGATAGAGTTATTAATTGCAGGGAGGTGCTTGAAGCATTCAACCTCCTTGTTCTTCAGGTCAGCTCTTTCCCTTATGCCCTGCAAACGCAGCAGTCCAGGATCAGCTCTAGCAATGAGGTACATTGGATACAATCTGACACCGTGGTAAGTATTTAAGTCTTAATTTTAAATGTGAATTTTAATGTGGAATTTACACCCAACACTATCTAGAAAATGTGTGTGTTAGGAGGGAGCTCTTTCTCTGCTGGAGTTTATTCTCTCAGATTCTAGATGATGGTAGAGGTAGCACCTGATATTTAGGAGCAGGAATTACACAGTTTTCTTTATCCAGTCATGTAAGATGAGAAACCACTTTCTGTGCTCTGGTCAGACAAAGCTATGTGGACATGCCATAAAGCTCCAGAGCTGGCATTCCCTTTTCAAGCAGTCTGACTCAAGCAGCCTGTAAGTTTTATGTCACATAGCCTGTCAAGTCTATTCATTACTTTCCTAGTCCTAATTAAAGCTGTGTGCTAGGTTGACAAGTTTTGGTGCAGAAGGTGCTGTCATTGTGCAGAGGAAAAATCTTACTGGATATCCTGCACTATTAACTTTTTTCATCATTTCATCCAGCTGATTCTGAGGCTGTTTCAGATAAACCTGCTAAAAATAGCATTTTCTCCTATTAGCTGTTTGAGGTATTTGTATCAGATTTGACTTCACTGTGCTGAGTGGACCATGAATTTCTGCAAAGTGTCTTAAAGTGTGATCTGTAAAAAGTATTTAATGTAAACTGACAGAGTGAATGAATATTGTGTTTGCTTTTTGGTTGATTGTTAATATAAACCACATGGTGACCTTCTGTAAAATGGTCTAGAATTTTTTTGTTTCCCAAAAGTAAAAAAAATTTACTTTCAGTCTTCTGATTAAAAAAATAACCCACAAAAAAGGGGGAGACTGTAGGTAATTAATTACATTCCTAGATATTACTGCTGATATAAATGCACTGGAGAACATGCTGTGCTTCCATGAAAGGCTCACAAAATTTGAAACACAAATATTCTGCCTTTCTGACAGCTGTCTTCAGATTTACATTCCAACAAAAAAAATTTAATTTGTGGTTTCCATTAGAAAAGCATGTAGACTCTGACAATCAAGAACAATTTTGGAAACTGATAATCCTTCTCGTTTCAGGTTCTACTCTAAATAGAAATGAGATGACAGTAGATATAAAACCAGAGATAGGGAGTCAGAGAATAATTAGCAGGATTCTAGAGACCCCTCAGTCACAGGAAGGAGATATACTGAAAAATTTACAAGGACCTACACCTGTTTTTCCTAGCTGTTAGCAAATAATAAGTTAAGTAAAAAATAAGTTACATTTTATTGTATTCGTTGAAACAAATAAATTGCATCAATTAGGGAGAAGGAATAAAAATAAAGGATTTTTTGGTTAGGAAAGTGCTTTCCACTTATTTTTTAAAATTACACAAGAAATAAAAATTTGTTCCAGAATACCTTATATTTTTTTCTGTTTGTGTATGAAATAGGATGATGCAGCAAGTGAAGAAAAGCTATACTTTGGTTTGAATGAATACAGCAAATCCCTCCAGTGGGGAGTCACAAGTCCCCTTTTGAGATGTGATGAAACCTTTGAAAAAATGGTCAACACACTTTTAGAAAGGTAAATAATAAAATGGGAGCTTGGGATTCTGCCCAGTTGGGATCTTAGATGCATCTTTATGAGCCCCATTATGGGGGATGAAGACGTGATGACCTTTGATGTTGATCTTGGAAAATGTGAAGTATGTGCAATTTTATTTTTATAACAAATTTAGTGCAGTTGAAGAAGGGATTCATTTGTTTTCATTTGTTTTTAGAAGAGATTGGGCCCATTCAGCAGCAATCTGTGCTCAGCTGTGCTTCTCTCTTCTTCTGGCTCAGCCCCCACTGAGCTCAGAAGGTATCAGGGGTTTCATACCTCACCATTTCTGGTGTCTGTCTTGGTAGTGGTGAGGGACATTGCTTCAAAAACATCGTTTTTTTAATTCCAGTCGTTGGCCATGGTTTTGGTTCCTGCAGCTCAGGGGCTGTTATTACCCTGCAGCTGCCTGAAAAAGCTACTTTCATGGCACATATCCAAGATACAATTAAATGTTCCCATTTCAGGAATTAAGAGAATACTGTCATTTCCAGCAATCTGGAATTAATCAGCTGTGCACATCAGCAGGACAGATCCCTTATAGCATTTCAAATAATAGGTCTCATGATTTCATATTTACTAGAACAGGATTGGTCTGTGTTCAGTACTGTGTTTTATGTTTTAATTAGGTCAATATAATAGTTGTAAATGCACTTGCATTTATTAAGTGAAATTCAATATCAAATGTGTTAAATTACCAACATTAACAATTAAGTATATCATTAATACTTAATATTTATTATTATCTACAAATAGGCAATAATAATTTGGTCCTTAGGTTTCTCCTATCAATTTAGGCTCTGTTTTCAAGAAACTGGGCTTTTCTGCCTGGGCAGATGAACCATTAAAGCTTACAAGATGAAAACATTGCAGACATTTTTGTATTGTAACAAAAGCTCCATTTGTTTTAGCAGCTGAAGTGCAGTGGGTACTGTTATGAAGAGTAAAAAGTATTTTTAAAAGTTACTGGTTTAATGATTGGGTTATGGTATCCAGAACAAACTACTGTATCTACTGGCTAAACACAAACCCCAAACTTTCTTTAAATGGGTATCATATTGCCTATTAGGTTGCTCAAAAAAGAGACCAGAGAAATTTGTAACTTGTAGTTATTTTAGTTATTTGGACTGATATGGCATAAGACCAGCACTCAAGGCATAATAGTGTAGTGTTTTTTTTGTATTATGGTGGAGAGTGAGCTCATGGGAAATGTCTAGAAATTGAGTAGGGTGTTTTTGCTTGAGCAGGTTTTAATTTTACTTCTCTTAAAATTCTGCTTCATATTTGTTGCCACTGCCTGTAGCTGTAATGAAAGCAAAGATTTTGGCTATGTAAGTTAAATGGCAAAATGGAAATTCAGGTTTGACTCAGAGCCAGCAATTCCTATTGGGATTAGCAATTCCTCAGAGCCAGCAATCCAAATTTCTGGTGAGAGGTTGAGAGAGGTGAAATTACGAAGTACTTCTCCCACAAATCACTTGAAGCCACAATGTTCTTCAAGTTTGTAGAAGAAAAAGCTTGTGGAAAGCAAAGCAATTATAAACGCGTGCTCTTGGAATGAATTGGATCTGAGGTGTTCCTTGTCTCCACGAGGTCAAAGATCTTTAGCTGAAATTTGGACAAGATGAGGGTAAGAGAAGTTTATAATTCCTGTTACTTGAGCTCAGGACTTGGGCCAAATGCAGAGAATTTTTGTTCAAAATTTCTATCTATGAAAATGGAAGACTGAGAGCACTTCTGGAAAAAGCCAGGCATTTATTACAATGCAGTGCTGCATTTTGGCTGATTTTCAGACAGTGATTTTTTAATTTTTGCACGTGCTAATGCAGAGCTGTGTCTCCCCCAAGGTACCCCCGGCTGCACAGCATGGTGATCCGCTGCTACCTGCTCATCCAGCAGTATTCCCAAGCCCTGATGGCCCTCACCACCATGGCCTCTCTGAGGGACCACAGCACGCCCGAAACACTCAGCATCATGGACGACCTGATCACGTCTCCGGGGAAGGACAAGAAGGGCTGTGGCCACATGCTGGTGATTCGGGTGCCGTCGGTGCAGCTGGCCATGCTGGCCAAGGAGAGGCTGCAGGAAGTGAGGGACAAGCTGGGGCTGCAGTATCGCTTTGAGATCCTCCTTGGGAACCCTGCCTCCGAGCTCACTGTGGCCAAACACTTCGTGACACGGCTCAAGGTTGGCAGAACTCAATGTTTGTCTGTTTGTTGTGTTTGTGTGCAGTCATCTGGCTGTTGTAGTTGCTCTGTGTTTATATTCCCACGTGTTTATAGGTTAATTATTCTATAGGGAACAGGCAGGTGTGCTATATCTGTCGCTGTAAATGCGTTTCTGTACTTTGAGCATAAAAGATAGAGCAAACCTGAATTGTTACTGGGCCATGAAGTCAAATGTCAGCTGTTATTTCACTTCTTAAAGTTGAATAACAGCATGCATCAGATAGGGTTCATCTCTAAAAGCAGAGCTCAGATCTCTGTAGGCAAACTAACTGTTTCCACCACCTTATCTGTCTGTCTAGTGTATCTGTTGTCTGCTCTGTTCATCCATCTTCTGCCCTTCTGATAACTGGTAAAGTATGCTGTTGGTCACAGATTTCTTTCCTCAACCCCCTGCATGCTGAAAGCTTGAAGAGGTTACATGTATATATGCCCAGCATATCTGCAGCAGCCTAAAATTTTGCATGGATTTACAAGAGCATGGTTCATGTAGCCAAACTCACTTCATGAATTGACCTCACTACATAAAACAAAGGGGAGATGGGTTGCCTGCCTTTCAGCCTGAAAGTAATAATGGTTATCATTCCTGATCCTTGCTCTAAGTCTCACGGAGAGATTAATTTTGTGCTTCTACTATGAGTTATACAGTGTATTCCAAACCACAGAGAAGAGGAATAAATTTTGTGAGCCTGTCTGAAAGAGCTTGCCTACAGCCAAAAGCAGATAAAATGTCCTTTAAAGAAGCCATTACTGCTGCTTCTCAAACTTTATCTGCAGCAGGATAGGGAAGAAAGTAGTCATAAATGAGACAGTGACATGTGAAATAATAGCTCTGTACTGGTGGGTTTTTTGGATAGGCATTAATTCCATCCTTAAATCATTGTGGATTGAGTCCTGTGAAGGATTCTTAATAGTGCTTTGCCATAATGAGTTGCAGCCCTTAAACAATGCTGATGCAGCCTGTGAGGCCTTGACTGTGGAGCTGTTGCAGCTGGATATCAATGTACACATTGGTCTGGAATAGAGAAATTTTATCAGGTAGAGAGTGGAAAACCTTCTAAATAATTCTTCTTATTCCTCTCTCCAAAACATAAGATGTGTTTTTTGGACTAAACAAAGCTGTAGGATTCTGGATTTGTTTCTTTTCTTGCAGTTTACTAGAAGAAAAGCCCTCAAATCTGAGCCATGCATATGAAGGGAGTGAGGAGAGGAATTCAGTTGCCCAAATATAAGCCTGTAGTGGTTTTTTCCAGGTGGGCTGTCCCAGTAGTATTTCAGAATAATAAAGGTCACCCATGAACCTGATGCTTCATTACCATACCTGCTAGTCTGGTGCCTAGGATAACACAAGATTTCTGACACGGTGTGAGCCTATGTTTGGGGAACTGATTCATTCCCGTTATAAAATTAATCAGCCTAGGTTATTGCAGATGTTTTGATTTAGTCTCCATGCTGCTGGACATTTGTTCTGACATTAGGTGGAGCAGTGAAACAGAAGGACTAGAGCCAGTGGAGAGCTTTCACTAAAAACATCCCAGCCCTTTTTTTGATGTGTGTATGGGGAGACAGCAATATGAGGCTGCTGAGTGCTTGAAATGTGGTACCACCAATAAATACTCTCCAGGGTAGGATGAGACCTCATCATGACCATTTTCAGACACCTTGTAGGTGTCAGTGAACCCAGCTGAAAAGTGTGATTTAACTTAGCCTCTCTCAGAGGGATTAGCAGGGTGTGTGATGCCACGGCAGGGCAGGGAGGCTGGGCAGCTGTCTCTGCAGGGCTGGTGGCTGCATTGTTCCCTCTCTGTCAGACCAGCCTGCTGGCCAGCCAGACCAGCCTGACAGGTCATTCCTCTCCATCAGGGAGCCAGAGGTACAGAATGAAGCAAGAGATGGAAGACAAGTTAAATAATTATCTCACTGACCAGGGATGCTGTCATGACAAACCATTTAAGTGTAACAAGAATCAGACTTTTTGGGAGACATTGAGAAGTGAGGAGCCCTGAGGGTTGTACCTCTCTGACCTTCCTGAGAAAGATGGCAAAGAAATACATCTTCTGGATGCAAGTTTACAGCTCAATGCCCCAGGCAGTCATTCTTTGTAGGTCCTTATGCTAGTGAAAAGAAAATCAAGGAAAATCAAAAGAAAAACTGTCTTCCCCTATTTCACTTTCTGGTCATGCACTTCAACAGAAACTTTGGTCACTGGAGAGGCAGGGGAACACACAGCTGGACTAACCTTGATGAGCCAGAAATTCTCTCTGCTGCCAAGGCTGCTTTACCAAGTCATTAGAAACTGCTTGGTAATTGGAGAAATAATTTTTTTCAGTAAGGTCTGCTGAGCCAAGGGAAATGAAGGGTGTAAGGGCATGGGACTGATGCTGCCAACCTTTCCAGTGCTAAGGGAAAATTATGTATTTTTGTGTTTTCAGGCCTTGGTAGACTGTAGGTAATGAGTTCCTTTGCAGGGAAATTACTTCCAGGGAAAGGTGAAATGTGTTTCTGTCACATAATCTTTCACTACATAAAACAGTTAAACAAGGTTCATTGGCCCATTTTCATACTCCACTTTAAAGTCTTAATTTAGCTTTACATTATAGTATCTTTTATCTGTGCCAAATTGATGCATCAACTTTTTTCTCTGACAGAACACACTAATACCACACCAGGTGAACATTTCCAGCACTGAATAACATATGCTATAAACCATTTTCTTTGCATTTAATGCTTGGCTAACAGTTGGCTACCAGAAAACAAATGCATGTCTTCACCCACGTTCTCCATCCTCTTGGCTGTTGAGTAAGCAAGCCCTATACGCAGAGCAAAAGTGGAAATGATGAAAAAAGGAAACAGCTGCAGATGTAGAAGATGTTGTTTAGGTGTGACTGGAATGTTGTCTGTTCACAGGCTTGGAGGGGCAATGAGCAGGATGACTGGATTCCTCGCACCTATCAGGACCTGGAAGGTCTACCTTGCATTGTTATTCTCACTGGCAAAGACCCTCTGGGAGAGACTTTCCCCAGGTGCTGTTACTACTCTTTCAATATGATTGCTCTCTAATATGTTCAGATAAATTTGGTTTGGTACCATCTAGCTGTCTTTTCATAAAAGAAGTGTATTTTTTGTAGACTTCATTTAGGAACCATTTAAAGGTTTGGAAAGTACAGTTTGTGAGAAGTCACACTCCTCTACTGTGTGGGTCAGTGTGCACAAGGAGCACAACTTATGTGCTGAGTGTTTTAAAATTATTTTATATGTACAGCTAATAAAATTGTCCATGAATATTAAGTAAGCAATTAAAGCTGGGGAGTGTTATTCAAAGAGAAAACAAAACTTTTTTTATTCGTGTTGGCTTTCCCAGGTCGTTGAAATACTGTGACCTTCGACTAATTGACTCCAGCTACCTAACTCGTACTGCATTGGAGCAAGAAGTCGGCCTGGCATGCTGCTATGTCTCCAAGGAGGCAATTCGAGGGCCCATTGTGGCTCTTGACCTCAGTGAAAAGGAGCAGGAGAAGGCAAATGGCAGCGAGAATGACTCTGATGAGCTGCTGATAGACTTGGACCGGCCCCAGAGCAACAGCAGTGCTGTCACTGGAACCTCAGGTCAGTTATTCTGCTGTTGGCCTGAAAAACAAATCTTTATTCCTTTGTCATTGGGATTTGGATGCAAACAATTTTTTTTTTTTTTTTTTTTAGAATTTGAGATGTTTTCTCACATGTGGGTTGCTTAGCTGGATCCAGCTGCAGGCTAGACAATGGAATATTAGTTGCAGATTCTTCATATAGTGAGCAATTTTCCTGTCTACTGCTAAAAGGAGATGGTGTTTCAGTGGGAGGAGTGGTATGCCATAGCTAAGCATACCTTGTGATTTTGATTTTTAAACTTTTATTTCACATTTGTTGCTAGCTTTGTTCAGTGGATCCTGAAAAGATCTTAAAAAATCAGAGCAAAAAGGGCTAGTATGAAATTCTAGAAATAGAAAATGCTCTGTAACTCTGGGAGTACCTATGGGTGAGGATGGATATCTGCCTCCTTACCAAGATTAACAGAATGGTTGGGTGTTGTCCTACCTCTTCAGGCATCACCTCCAACCAAGCCTTCCCTTCTTTGCATTCTGCATACACTTCTGGTTCCTTCCCTTTCTTTCCCTATGAGTCTGAGGTATTAAGACAGCTGAACTGGGTCTTTGCTATGCATCAGGTCTTCCCATAAATTAACTAAACCTGAAAGGTAGGGAGGAGGGAATATATCCCAGTTCATGTCCAGGTTGCAGTGAAATAAATGCTCAGTTTTTCATAGAAAGGAAGATGCAGTTGATCTGTATATACAGTGGTTATTTAAACCTGACTTCCAGAACGTTGTACCATCAAATTCCAAATCCTAGATGGGAAATGATAGCTAGCATATAGAGATTAGGATTGAACACTTGGAGTCTGAACATTGTTGCAGCAGGGCATCTGCCTCTCCAGCCAAAGGGACAGACACATGTAAATGGTTTCTTTATGCATGGTGAAACACTGACCTAAGCCACAGCAGCATTCCTTGAACAAAAGTACTTGTATGTTATGATTTTTGCATAGATCAAATGAATTCATGGTTTTCTTATGTCAGTCAGTAACTTTTCCTGGCCTGCTTTTTGCTTTCCCAGGTTCCCTGGCTGACAATGGTGTGAGCTCCTCGAGTGCTGCAGACAAGTCTCAAAAGCAGGCACCATCCCTTAACTTCCAGGCTGTGGCACACAGCTCGGTAGATGAGGGAGCTTACTCCAGTTTTACAGCCAGGGACAGCCTGAAACAAGAATGTGACTCACTGGGTACCCAGATGGCCAGCAGCACCACCCCCAAGCTCTCCTCTGTGTCTTCAGTGTCCCAGACCCTCCAGTGGCCAGCCCAGTCAGCCAAGGACAGCAGAGCCGTCCGAGCGGCGCTGCCGCGCATCGTCATCCTCTCCAAAGCTGCCTACTGCCTCCTGAGCTCGCAGAAAAACGGGAGCTTGCCTTCCTCCTCTTCCCTCCTGCCTCACGCTGACGTGTCCTGGCTGAGCTCCCTGAGGCCCCTGCTTCACAAGGACATGAGCAGTGAGGAGCAGTCTCTGTACTACAGGCAGTGGACGGCAGCCCGGCAGCACCATGCGGATTTCAGCAATCAGGCTGAGGCGTCTGCCACCAGGACTTTTCACCCCAGGAGGCTGCTTCTGACAGGACCTCCACAAGTAACAGCACTGTTCCCTCCTCCTGCCTTTTTAGCAGTCTGAGGGGGCCAAGTTTGCAGTGATGTGTTTTGAGGTCAAAAATCAAAGTCAAATTTTAAGGATAAGTCCATGCTGAAAGTGGCAAGGAGAGGAAGGGTGGTACTTTATGTCGTGTTTTAGCCTAAATGAAACACACATGGGTGGCACTGGGCATAACATTGCTGTGAGCACATCAGGAGAGAAGCAATTATCACTGCTGATCTCCTTGCATACAAAAGTGACACAGGCTGTGGCCAGTTTGTGCTCAGAGACCATTTAGTAAAAGTGTTTTCAGTATAGTGGGCAATATTACATCTTGCAGTTTTTTCGGGCAGAGCTGAACACAGAGCTTTGGTATAAGCCCAGAGGCATTTATCCAAAATTTACCTTTCCACTGTAGTAGTTTGAGTTGGCATTTAGACTTTTTTCCATCTCTGGCTCAGGTTGGAAAGACTGGTTCATACTTGCAGTTCCTAAGGATTCTCTTCCGCATGCTGATCCGGTTGCTGGAAGTAGATGTGTATGATGAAGAAGAGATTAATACCAGTAAGTATTTAGTAGGTATTTTTAAGATGTATCATGAAGAGCCTATGTTGTACATTATTCAGCAAGGAAGCTTTTAGGCTCACTGAAAGACTATGAATTACACCTACTACATGTCCTCTCCATTGTTGTGTAGTTAGACTTTAGGTTTCTGCATGTTTTTCAGCATAGATTGATAAAAAAGTAAACTTTATAATGGGCTTGTCTGAAAACTATTAAATGTATTTTGGGTTGACACATTTGTGTAGCACTCCCATTAAAGTGAGCACAAATCTGTAAATGGGCAACATCTGCCCATGTTATCTCTCCTTGCAGGTTTTTAGGTGCTGGCTGCTTTTAAGCAGACAGGGTGCTTAAGAATATTTTGTTCCTGGTTGAAACCTAACTATTTTAATACTGAAAATACATTTTCAGTAAGATTGTCTCCTGTCTGCAGTTTGCAGGTTTTATGCTGAGGATAAAGAGGAGCAGGATCCTCCTTGGATTTGTGCTCATTTGTCAGATCTCACACATCCATTAACTGCCATGGCAGGACTTTGCTGTGAGAAGAGCAAAACCTTTTAAAAATTAGTCCTGTTCTTGGTGTTCTGGTACATAACACTCCATGACCATTAGACTGGCATCCTGAAAATGCAGTTGTTGTCAAACCTCTGAATAGACTAATTTCTATTTCTGTTCATATAGTGCTATTAAATGAAAACAAAACAAAAAAAAAAGAGAGAGAGAAAATATTTTCCTTTTTTTGGAGCTTTGAGGGAAGTTATTCCCTCATTATTTGAACTAAAGTACCTCAAAAACTTAGGCTGAGATATCAAAATGTGAGAGATGTTCTGCATCATGCTGACTGGCCTGTCGGGATCAATGTGTCACACCCCTGCCAGGAATGCATGGAACTCTAGCAGAAGAGCAATTTGGGTTTGGTTGAGGTTTTTGGTTGTGGCTTTTTTGCTCCCACTACTTCTGTTGGAATGCTTCTCCAGAGCCCTCATGTTCCCATTATTTTAAATACTACTTTATTCTTCACCCCAAACATATTTCAGTGACATTTATACACATTTTCTTTAAGACCAAAAAAAAAAAAAGTAATTTAAATTAAAGTACTTTTTCTCTTCTTTGAGGTTTGTTTCTTTGGAGTGGTCAGGCAGCTATCTTACCTCCTCTTCAGCATTCATCTAGGTAGTCTGGATCTTCTTACAGGATTCTCACAAATGAGGGGCTCTTTATTCTCCTTATCAGTTTGGTACTCTGGCCTACACATCTATTTTCAATTTATCCTTCTAAGCATGGGTGAGCAGAACTGAATGTTTAACCAACCCAGCCTACAACAGCTCATGTATTTCCCTGCCCCCACTGAAAGCCCCGTGACTGATGAAACCTGTGATTGCACTGATCTTTTCCATTCTCCCTTTTCACTGCCATTGATGCTTAGCTTATACTCCAAGGTTTCTCAGCAACTCTGTTATTTCCAGCAAGGTGCCCCCAGACTGCTGTAGAAATGCTTGTTATTAATCCTTGAATGTACATATGACTCACATTTTTTCTGTTAAATATCACCAAATTTCTGTTGTTACAGTTATTGAAGGCATTGAATTCTTTCCAGCTGATCTTTGATTCTTTCTCCATATTGACAATGACTCTCAGGAGTGTGCCACTAGCAAACTTAAGCTAATTTTTTGTTTAAGCTGGTGATGTTAGGCAGAATGTTAAACAGTGTGCACATCTGCTGGCCTTTTAACTTCATTGGTAATCTCACCTGCCTTAATGCTTACAATGTTACATGCTGCCATCTTTTATTTAGTCAACTCTTTCAATTTACAGACCATTCCCTCTCTCAATTTTTTCCAGCTGTATTAATAACTTGTCCTATAGTATCATACCAAATACTTGAGTCCAGAAGGATAAGATTAATTGCATTTCCTTTGTTTAAAGAAGGTATTTCATAGCCATATAATGAAAATAACACAGGATTTCTTTATTCAACCTACTTGCATTTTATCGTATCTTTCATTTAATTCAACATCTTTAATTACTTCCTTCACCCTCTCCAAATTTTGAATATTATCCAGGTCAAAGTAATGGACTCAGAGCTCTGTAGATTACTGTCTCCTATTGCATCAGGACAGGATGATCATGTGCTCATCTGTAGACCCAACCTTCATTTCACCTGAATTCACTTTTCTAAAATCAGTAACCTCAGTTACACACCTACTTTCATGTGTTCTTCCATTTCATTTTGATCTGATTTGACTCATATTCAAGCTGCATTCCAAAGTTGTTTTCTTTGGCCAGTGTTTTCTACCATTCCCTTGCTTAAACTTGATTTTCTACTTTAGGCTTATCTCTGTTGAATCAATGCAGAAAAGTTTTGTTTGATCCTTGCTGGCCACATCCCATTCTTTAAAAGGAGCCTGTCTTCTACTGCCTTTATCATGTACCACCAGCAACTAGTATATATATGTGTATATATATATATATATATATATATAGCCTCTCTTTCCTTGCTTTCATCCTTCTGCCCCTTTGGATACTTTTGCTTCTCATTTACCCAGTGCTCTTCATTCCATCACAGAGAAGCTTGAAACAACTACAGGTGTGCCTTCTGCACAAATAGGACCATTCATCTGAGCATTTTATCCTCAAACCAGAGTGAATTATACCTCAGCAGCATGATGAGGAGCAGTGCAGAAAGATACCTAGGAGGCTCCTTCCCCTGCACAGTTTCTAGGGAATTGTCATTTCTTTGAAATGGCTTTGTGTGGATTGTAATTTCACTGGTAATATTTATGATGTTCAAAAGATGTTGCTCTGTATGTGCATGCCTGTGTGAGTTCCAGTCCGACTGTAAAGCAGCAACCATCACATAAACATATTTTGGTGGGTGTCTGATTCTGCTTACCTGGAGTGTGTTGTTGCAGATCATACAGAAAACAGCGAAATTACTCAGTCTAGCAATGACCACTGGCCAGACATTGAGATCTTCAGCAAAGTATCTTTTGACTTGAGTGTACATGACCCTAAGTACAGAAATATAAGTCCTGTATACACAGAACAACTCTCAAGAGTGAAACAAGGTAAGTAAAATGTAGACTTTTGGGAATACTTTCCTACAGAGACTCAGTGTTTATTGGTTCATTTGAACACAAGTTCACAATAACCTTTAATCTACAAAATTAAATGGGAAAAAAACAACTATATATTCTTTAGAGTTTTTACCAGGATCCAAATCTGTTTTTTAATGCTCCTAAAATTACTTCTTTTCTTTGTGCACAGAAACAAGCAAAGAAACAAAATCAGAGGAACCTAAGAAAAGGGATACTGTGTCCATGATGCTGACTAAATATGCAGCTTACAACACCTTCCATCACTGTGAGCAGTGCCATCAGTACATGGACATTAATCCTACTGCACAGGTTGGTGTCAAGGCCTACGGATAAACTGCATCCTTGGATTTTTATTGTGGTGTCTCCAGGGATACTGTCTCATCTCAGGACTCATGCTCTCACCTTCCCTGAGATGGAATTGTTTAATTCTTCCATTCTCAGGGGAGATATTGAGCTACAGACCCAGGAGCATCAGCTGTCTCTGCCATGTTCTGAATGAGTTTTCCTCTGCAGCTGCCTCTGGCAAAGGGTGAATGCTGTGGTTCGTTTTCTCAAGCCAAAGCATTATTCAGCCTGCCCAGGGGGTTTGCAGTGTCTCATGAGAGAAGACTGTAAAAATTAAGAGGAACACTTGTCTAACCTAAATGCCAGCCATCCACACCTGTGATGGGAGATGGCAAGGCCTACTTCTTCCTCAGTTTTTATGTAGCTGTGCATCCTTCTCAGCAGTAGCTTATGAGTTGCTGGACAGACATGAACATTTTAATCTGTTGAGATAAAAAAACCTGTTGTTTCTAAAGCAAACAGTTATGCTCACAGGAGGCTGGCAACTAAGATTATTCCTGGTTAATAGCTCACACATTATTTCTTAACCACCACCAGCAGTTTACCTGGAAGTTTCTTATCTCACTTCATTCCTTCCTTGCTCACTAATGTTTTCCAACAGTTTGCTATTAAGATATGGCAATGTAGACACCCTGACCTGTGGACAATGCAGTGCACAATGCCAGTTCCCTCAGACCAGCACCAGCAGGTCTGATCTAAACCTCATGCTTCATTAAGTCCGTTGACAGAAGCAAATCCTCCCCAAGGACACCTGTTGTTCTCTCCACTCATCTTTGTGCATGTGGTTAAACATAACTAGTACTAATAAATATAAACATCTACTTGTATGTGCCAGTGTGAGCTGTGTATATAGAATTAAGATAATTAAGCTCAGGGAAATTGCACTTTCAAAGGGGAGTCATTGAATAGCAAACATTATGAAGGGAGAGAGATTCTTAAATGTTTTAACAGAACTTAAAGCCCTTGCTTTTGCAATCTCAGGCTAATTGTTTCAATTTTTAGCAAAGATTATAGAAAGCTCATTGGTAAGTGATTTGTCTTTGTAGTAAGACAAATTCTTTTGTAGAATGAAATCTATCATCTTACACTTACATGGTTCAGTGAAGTGATTTGCAAACTTAAGCTCACCCAAATTCTTCTCAGCTTTGTTAATGGTGTGGTCTATTTTGGTCACACAACTACTTAGGAGAGTATTGCCACAGGAAAAGTACTATACTAATAGCAATACAGTAGTGCTCCTGCTGGGGTGTCTGAATGACAGGTATCCCCACATGCTGCACTGCTCTTTGAATCTTCTGGGGAAATTGATTTGGACACGTTTTTTATTAGTATGTATGCATGTTAGTTTGTGTGTGTATCTATGCATTTGACTTCTCTTTGTAAATATTGATAAACAATTCCTAGCTGAAATGGACTTTAGAAGAGTTCAGTTTGTCCAAAGACTATTACTGGTACAGAAAGCTGATTCCTTTAATAGCAAGGCCTAAATAATGCACCTTATTTTGAGGAAAATGATTAATGAAAGAATATGGTTTGGATATTCTTCTCTGATGGCTTCTAGTACTGTGTAAGAACTCCTCCTCTTTACATACTCCTTATGTGTTACCTGCTTGGAAATCTCTTTGTGCTGCCTGTTTGCATTCAGGTGTCTGACTCCACTCTGCATGCATTCACGTTTTCATCCTCGATGCTGGGAGAAGAGGTTCAGCTGCATTTTATAATCCCCAAGTCCAAAGAGAACCATTTTGTCTTCAGCAAACAGGGAAAACATCTCGAAAGCATGCGACTCCCACTCGTTTCTGACAAGGTTCGTGTGCTGCTCTTACCCATCTGCTGCATGCAGTTAGCTTGACATACTTATGCAAATTAATGGGGGGAGGTTTTTTCTGTTGTTTTTTTGTTTTAAAGTCCCTTGTGTAAATCTTGCCTGACTGTCCTTAGAATGGGTTTTTTTGAGGGCAAACATTCTTTTTTCCGTTCCAAGCATCCAGTTCATATGTGTTGCAGTAATCAGTGATCTTAAAATCTGGTATAAAAAAAAAATAAATAGAAATCCCTATCAGGAATAAGCTATTTTTTTATTTAATGCTGCCAAAATACTTTGTGTTCCAGCAGAATTTGAATGCAGTCAAGAGTCCTATCTTCACCCCATCGAGTGGACGCCATGAACACGGACTCTTGAACCTCTACCATGCCATGGAAGGCATCAGCCACCTGCACCTCCTGGTAGTCAAGGAGTATGAAATGCCACTTTACCGAAAATACTGGCCCAACCACATCATGCTTGTCTTGCCAGGCATGTTCAACAATGCTGGAGTTGGTAAGAGACACTATCCATGCATTGCTGTGAGGGTATCAAGATCTACATTGGACAATGTGGATCATGCTGTTGCAGGAAACATTGCAGCAGCTCCTCACACACCTGCTGTGATAATAGTAGCAATGTCTGTGCAAAACTGTGGAAGAACTGCTGTCAGAGGTATGGAATGCATATGTTTGCATGGGCCACTGCCTTCTCAGCTTAAAGTCTGATGTTTTATGGGACATATTCAATAATTTTACTCAACTCTGGTGTGTAAATGTTCATTCTAGACATTTTATACATATTCAAATTGCAACGTTTTAGTTAGCAGAAAGTAAATATCAACTGCAGCTGAACACTGAGGTCTTGAACTTTGGAATTTGTTTTCATGGATGCTGAGCTTTTTCTGCAAGCAATTTTAAGTAGCTTCAATTTTGGAAACTTAGCCCTTTCTTGGTTCAAGTTACTTCATCAATCCCCACAAAACTGAGTTCTGCAGAGTGTCTTAAAGCATCCAGTCTTCTTGGAATCTGCCTTTTAGATTTAAAAAAAAGGCACATACGGATTTCTTTCTAAACTAAGGTGTTATGAGCACTAAGTTCAAAAGGGGTAATGACTGCAGATGTTTGCATTACCTTTCTCTGGAATGAGTGATAAAGTCTAACAAAGATGTCTGTACATCTTCTTTGTGGTATTTCCTCAGGTGCTGCCAGGTTTCTTATTAAGGAACTTTCCTACCACAACCTGGAGCTGGAGCGGAACCGCTTGGAGGAGCTGGGAGTGAAGCGCCAGTGCGTGTGGCCCTTCATCGTGGTCATGGACGACTCCTGCGTGCTGTGGAACATGCACAGCCTCCACGAGCAGTCCAGGTTGGTACCCACCCTCCTGGGTCCTGCACTGATCCAGCACTGACTGCAGCACATCTGTAACAGAGGCTCATTGCCAACATCTGGTAGAATGCTTAGAGCAATAGGAAGTTTTTGCGTTTGTCTTGTTGACCAACAACATTCAGCCTCCTGCTTTTGAACACTTCACCATGACTGTGGCGTTACATCTGTGTCAGTGCCACCAACAGACCTTTGCTTGTGTTTGTTCTTTGCCTGGAGCCAGTCTTGTTTCTAGCAATTGTTTGAGTGAATTTTCAATATGTTACTTTATTTTCATTTAACCTATTCCAAAAAAGATGTGGAAGGTGACTTCCCTTCCTAAGTTGCTATGTAAGAACTTATTATGATGAAAAGCTCATTTTCTAAATGACTGCATTGATGGGATAAAATTAGTTGCCTGTTGCTAAAAAAATCTTCATTTATGTTTATTTTTACAGCATCTGGAGTAAACATTCGCAGTTGTCAATGGAATTTTTTGATCCTTTTTATACACACATATGTATATATATGCAGTGTATGTAGCATAAAAATAATAAAATACATTTTTATGTTGTATATAATCATGTTTTGCAGCCAGTCCCTGGAGCCTGGGGGTTTCAGCAAGAATGTGTCTTTGAAAAGTGTCCTCCAACACATTGAAGCCACCCCCAAAATTGTTCATTATGCAATACTGGGTGTTCAGAAATGGAACAGCAAGCTGAACACCAGGAAATCAAAGGCTCCGTTCTCCAGGTGCCACGTGCGTGATTTTATACTGCTCAACATAGACCTGACCCAGAATGTGCAATATGATCTAAACAGGTAGGCAGTACAGATACATATATATATATCTGTGGAAAAATAGCATATTGACTTGATAAGAACCTTGTTACAGTGTTTCGGAATGCTATTGAGATAGATAAACAGAAAGGTCCTGCCTTAGGTAATGAGTGCACAATCACAAAAAATAAAACACCACATGATACATGTTTCATCTGAATTTATCAAAATAAAGCAAGTATTTGCTAAAGCCATATTTTCCCCCGAATCTAGTTTATAGAGAAATATGTCATATGGAACTGGTTTGTTCCAAAGTGGAGGTTGATCACTGCAGAGCTTTTGTCAAGTCTGAAATACATAATACAAAACCCCCAAACATAAAAAAAAAAAAAAAAAAGTAAAGTGTGGGGGGGAAATTATTAATGCCAGTAGATCATGACCATGAGAGTGCAAGCCAGATTTGGTGTGGAGAAGAAGCACACAGTGAAAACCCAGACTAGTTTGGGTTTAGGTGACCAGCAGCTGCTTTCCTTGACCAGGAGAGCATTGAAGGAATGACTCTTCGGAGCTCTGCAGAAAATTTGTAGTGGCACCATATCAGATGATCTCCAGAAATCTCTGCTGAGGCCATACTGGTGCATTTCAGCAGCCACACAGCTGGTTTAGTGATCTTGTGTTCAATGTCCAGGTATTTCTGTGAAGATGTGGATTTTAATCTGCGGACCAACAGCAGCGGCCTCCTCATCTGCCGCTTCAACAACTTCAGTGTCATGAAGAAACATATTCAGGTTGGAGGGCAAAAGGACTTTGTTGTTAAGCCAAAAATCATGGTGAGTATGGAAGTACTTAAGAGGTAAAATCAGTTCCTGTTTTTCTCTAAAAATAATGAATTCTCTAGTTCTTCAGATTTATTTCCTGTATATTTTACATCTGATATTCATGGCTTAATCCATGGTAGGGCTGTCACATCAAAAACAGAAAATGAGAAACATTTTGCTATTTATAAATTACTAAAAAAATCCTCCTAATCTATTAGAAGATGGACTGAGATTTGGAAGAGTTTGGTCTACTTTTCAGTGGTATCTCTGACGGAGGAAGAATTTGCAGACTCTGATCCAAAGCAGGCAAGTTGTACCAGATTAAGTTTTAAAAATATTAATACAGCCACAAGTTTCTGGTATTTGCTGATTTGTGATGACTTTCAGTCCTTGCACTTCCGAACAAGAAGGCTGAGGAAAGGCTCTGAAGACTGAAACCTTCTGAAAGCCCCCCAGGAAATCCAAGTATTTATAAAAATATACCAAATATTATATACAGAATACGTTACACCTATGCCAGCTTTAAATGGAGGTGTATTTTAAAGGATTGTCTTTAATCTAGAAATCTTACTGTTAGTATTCCTGGTGGTTTTGAACACATCCCACACCATCTCCCTTTTAAAAAACCACCTCCCATACTTCACAATTTAACTGACTGAACTCTGGGTATCAGTATTTTTGAACATAATTTTCCAATCTTCCTTTTCTTGTGGTTGCAGTGGAATGTGTAGTGATGGACTGGCCTATGAGAAAACTCCATAGAAAACACTTTTTATGGATGACTCCACACAAGGAATATGTAATTTCATATAATGCCCAGGAGTAAGGCAGGATGAAGGCCACAGTGACAGTTTGAACTCTGTATTTTATGTCCATTCTTTAGGAAAGCAGATATCCACAGAAGTATGGAGCAAGCAATTAATTAATTTCTGTGCTTTGGAACTATGTGAAAATTGAATGGGGAGTTTTGATCCTTTTGTTCTCCTTCTCTCTCTTCCTGCTCTGCCATGGCAATCCCTTCCCCAGTTAGAGGAACTCCTGCAGAGTAAATAACATGGAGTAGGTGGGTTAAAGGGGTTTCCTTTGGTTTCACTGCAGGTCTCAGACAGTGTGGCACCAATAATGCCCCTTCAGTACGTCTGTGCCCCTGACAGTGAACACACATTGCTGGCAGCCCCATCTCAGTTCCTCCTGGAGAAATTCCTTCAACATGCAACCTACAAACTCTTCCCTAAGGCCATTCATAACTTCAAGAACCCGGTACTGGCCATCGACTGCTACCTGAACATCGGGCTCGAGGTACAAAAGAGTGCAGGGATGATGGGGACAAGGAAATGCAAATCTTCAATATCTTTGTTGTGTTGAAATGCCCTCTTCAGCATCAAGGTAATGTTTGAAGACTTTGGTCTCAAACAGATTCTGCTGCTGGAAGTAAAGGATCAATCCACTGGAGGAGCTGGTGGTGACGCCTCCAGCTGTGGGTGGAGACTAGAGGTCTGTGATGGATTAATGTGACTGCTGGACTGTGCCAGGTCCTGCACTTGGGTCCAACAACTCCATGCAGTGCTACAGGTTTGAGGAAGAGTAGCTGGGAAGCTGCACCTGGGGGTGCTGGTCAACACTCAGCTGAACATGAGCCAGTGTGTGCCCAGGTGGCCAAGAAGGCCAGTGGCATCCTAGCTTGGATCAGCAATAGTGAGGCCAGCAGGACTAGGGATGGGATCATTCCCTTGTACTCAGCACTGGGGAGGCTACACCTCAAATCCTGTATTCAGGTTTGGGCCTCTTAATTTAGGAAGGACATTAAAGTGCTGGAGCATGTCCAGAGAAGGGCAGTGGAGCTGGTGAAGGGTCTGGAGCACGAGTCTGATGAGGAACAGCTGAGGGAGCTGGGGTTGTTTAGCCTGGAGAAAAGGAGGTTCAGGAGAGACCTTAACACTCTCTATAACCACGTGAAAGGAGGCTGTAGTCAGGTGGGAGTCAGTCTCTTCTGCCAGGTAATAAATGATGGGACAAGGGGAAACAAAACTCAAGTTGTGCCAGGGGAGGTTTAGACTGGATACTGGGAAAAATTTCTCCATGACAAGTTTTGTCAAGCACTGGAACAGGCTGTGCAGAGTAGTGGTGGGTTCACCATTCCAGAAGATGTTTAAAAGATGTGTAGATGTGGCATTTGGCAACATGGTTTAGTTGTGAACTTTGCAGAGCTGGGTTAACAGTTGAAGTCAGTGATCTTGGATCTCATGGATCCATGATAATAGTGGGATCTCAATGAGCGTAACCTAAACAATTCCATGATTTGCACAGGAATTGGGTGTGTCTATCTGAAATAATATTTCATACAAAACAAAAAACCAAAAGTGATGCCATTCTTGCAAAACCTGGCTCATGCTTTGATGGTTTTCCTTTTATGAACATGGGTTACAAACCAATCAGATTTTTGCAAATATGTTCTAGATATCTGTAGGTGGGGAGATTACAATTTTTTAACCCAATGGTCAGTTTGAACTGGGTCTGGAGCAGGGTCAGTGTGTAACAAGGGTGTTGTTCAGACAAGTTTTATGGAGGTCAGTAGTAAGATAGAGGAGACACCCTTTGATATGTAACAGACATCACAGTACTGAGACACAAAGGTGCTTGGAACCACAAGCATCAGCATTTCCTCTACTTAGGAAATCCCTTTGTTTGACAAATGTATCCTTATTTGAATAATCTATACAATCTATACAGTTATTATAAGCAGATAATTCATAGAGGGAAAACAAATCAAACTGAATAACAGAGAGTTCTGAAATAACCTGTTGCAGACTTGGTGACCAAATCTGAATTTAGAGGTTTTCTCCATGTGTTACTACTTTGGGAAAGTTTGCTCAGTACTGTAATCATGTTGGATTGGGTTTTTATCAGAGTACCAGCTGACTTGCCTGTTATCACTAAGTTATATTCCATTCCATGTAAGTCATCCTTACACATTTCTGAAACAGAAAGCATTTCTTTCCCCCTTGTGTTTCAGGTGGCCATATGCTACATTAGCTCTCGCCCACACTCTGTCAATGTCAACTGTGAAGGGGTGTTCTTCAGTGGCCTTCTGCTCTATCTCTGTGACTCCTTTGTTGGTGCAGACCTCCTCAAGCGGTTCAGGTTTCTCAAAGGTAATCTCACTCTCTGCTGGGCATCCTGGGTGCCTCTTGCCAACTAATAATAACATGGAGGAAAATGGAAAGGCAGAGGAATAAAAAAAAAAAAAAAAAGAAATAGATGGAATGGTTGTTGAGGGGTGTATCAGACTTCTGTTCCTGTTGGCAGATAATTGAACCTTAGGTAAATGTTGATAAATGACAGTCATTAAGTTATTTTAAAGTGACACCATCAAAGATTGTGGAAATCAGGCAATGAATTATCAGTCTGCAATTGGAGAGTTGTAAGCATAAGTGTTAGTGATGAGGAGGGGAAATTCTGCTCTGGCAATGTCTATAATGGCAATAAATCTTCAGTACTGTAAATAAGGACAGCTCTTAGCTGGAGGATTATTTGGTCTGGCCAACCAGAACTTGATTAACCTTATAAAAATCTTTATTTTTGTCTTAATGCTGACAATTATCAAATCACCAGAGGAATTCAGTAATGCTGAAGTGTATTGCAGAGCTCCAGTGCAGCTGCAGTGGCAAAGCTGAGCTGTTTCCCTCTTGGGATGACCCTTAGCCAGTTCCAAGAACCACATTTTGAAGTTTGCTCCTGTGCTCTCTTGGGCCCTGCAGGGGCAGAAGGCACAAAGACGTGCTGGGGGTGGTGCTGCCCACCCACCAGGTCCCCAGACCTGATGCAGCTAGAGAGGGCACTTTGTTTTGGGCAAGGGGTGGCTTCTTCCCAAAAACAGGCAGTGAATGCCTGCCAGAAAAGGCCTTCCCCTGCTTCAGTCAAGCAAAGAAGGGATCTGAACCAAAACTTTCCATGTGGCAGATGCATGGGCTGGAGCAGAGGACAGAGAAAAGTCCTGAAGGTGTCCACTTCTGCTTAAATGATCATGTGTAACACCAGGTGGAACAAAGTTTGTAAATTTGTGAAGCCACAGAAGAAATTACAGACTCTTAGAGGGACTTACCAAGGGCACTTAAGGAAGTCAGTGGATTTTCTTAAGTCACTTGTGGGACTGGTTTGGCTTAGTAGAATTTCATTACTGACCTTCTACAAACCCAAGTGTCCCATGAAATAAATAAACAAACAAAAAGTAGGCTTTATTATTTGGGCATAATTATCAGTAGTAATTTAAAGATCTGGTTAATGTTCTCTTTGCTGCAGTTGATGATATTAACACTGCCCAACTGTCAGGCAGTGACATCCTGAGATCCAGAGCACACCCCACACCATGCTTGCTTCTCCATTTCTGTGCCTTCCTGCAAATGGACACTTCATTTCTGTCCTGGGGCTCAAAGGACTGATCTGAGCTTGGGCTGGACAGTTGGTGATAGACCCTTCTAATACTACTTTTTTCCTCCCTAGCAGCAGAGATTTCTTTAAAGTATTTTAGGAAAATCAGTGAAGGAGATGAGTTGTTATTGTACCTCAAGGATCTAATGTGCTTTTCAATTGAAGGTGCCACCCTGTGTGTCATATGTCAAGACAGAAGCTCGCTACGGCAGACAATAGTCCGGTTGGAGCTGGAGGATGAGTGGCAGTTCCGACTTCGGGATGAGTTTCAAACTGCCAACAGCAGTGATGATGAACCACTCTATTTCCTTACGGGACGCCACATATAAGCTTCGCTGAGACACCGCTAACAAAGAAAAAAAACAACTTAAAAAAAAAAATTTAAAAAAGTACAATCACTGTGGAGCAAAGTGCAACCAATATTTATCTAGACTGCTCTAAAGGATTCCCTGCATTCTGAAGTAGCTTTATTCTTTGGGATAAAATTACCACACCAGTTATGATTCAAAGGATCCTGGATTCAAGTTATTTTCACATCATTCACAACCACCGACACTAATCACACAGCCAACCAAGCTGTAGGATCTGGGAAGAGGATGTTGCTTCCTCCAAGAAGAATCCTTTTTATATTCAGCTGAGTTAGGGGAAGAAGCCACTCTCTTCTTGCAGCTGCAAGCTTGAATCTGTTACATGAAATGCACCCTAGCATGTGGAATTTATTGAAGATAGGTGGAGGAGAGCCCACCGCGTCTCTTCAGCTCTGTGCTGTGGTACAGGAATACTCAGGGGTTTGAAACTACAATATAAAGTAGATATTTGTATTACAAGGAATAGTCTTGTTCTCTGTGCGGTGTTAGTTTAAAATCTGTAATTGTGTACGTATTGAAACTGTCTTTGGCAAAATTTCCACAGGTGTTCAAAGTTTACTACTTAAACCTGAACAAACGGGCAAACGCATGGCAGGCACTGTGCACCCTTAGTGATGGTATTTTGCCCCAGTAGGCACCCCCTCCTCAGCTCCAGGCCCAAAGCAAAAGGCTTCTCAGAGCTGCTCTCTCTTCAGTTAGAGGCCAGAGTAACTTCCCAGCAACTCACCCTGTTTCTCACTCTCCTCATAACTTTGGAAACTTGTGGTCCGTCCTCCTTGACGTATGGAAGTGTATTCTCCTGTCCCTCGGTGCCTTTGTGGTGGACTGTCTGCACCTCTCTCTCCATTTCTTTTACACCCAACTGCAGTTGGCTGCAGAGCTGAGATCACGTTTGAGTTGTATATGTCTTCATATATACCTGTATATGAAGCAACACACCAAGAGACGTGCAGGAGAGTAACAGTGCCTGAGCTGCACCCAAGAGAAACAAAGTATTCTACACTAGCTCCAGCGGGGAGCAGGGAAGAAATCCCAGGGAGCTAGGACTGCTCAGGAGGGCCCCTCCAGAAGCAAAGATGTGTGAGCACATCACCTGACCCCATCATCTGTGTTCCTCTGTAAATACTGGCTCTGCAGCGGTCGCACACTGTTGTATTTCCAGGCACAGTACTGATCCTTGGGAAGGCATTCCGGAATGAACTCGCTGCCGCAGGATTTGCCTGTCAGGGGTGAATGTAGCAGTGCTCTGTTCCCCGCACACTCAGCACGTGTTGCCTCACTGAGGTTTACACACACCTCCCCCAACAATCATCCTTCTGCACATCTGACCCCCTTTATCAATAAGAAAAATGCAGAGTGTTCTTAAAGGCTATTCAGGAATATGAATTTACTCCCCAAAAAGCAATTAAATTAATGCATCTTTTTACCTGACCTGCAGTCATTGCAGAAGGACCTGCCAAAGCTGCATTTTTTTAAGGCATAGTATTAATTAATCAATTTTTTATCTTGAGAAGAGATGTTTACAGATGAATAAACATAATATATTTGACAGAGGCCAAAGGAAAATGGTTTGCATATATCTGTATTGATGTAGCATTATTTCTGATGTTGTGAATTTAGCAACTTTCACATGATCATCCCTTTCAGTCAATTTTTTATTTTCCTTCAGATACAACCTGCCTTACCTGTTTTAACACTGGGAAGAAGTAGGGATACAAAAGATGATTCTTGAAGCATTTGCTACATGCTTGAATGTATTGCAGTAGCTCTAGTTTTGCCATAGGGCTTAAGGCCAGCCCCGAGTCTTAGCACGGTGTAGAGAAGTGTCAGGTATTACATGTTCAAAAATGGTTTCCTTTTTGTTCGTGTATTTGATGTTTGCACTAAGTTCTTAAAATTACAGGTGCTGAGACTACTAGGAGGAGTTAGCCCACTGGTGGAGCAGAGCAAAATCATCTTGAAGGCTGAGAGTGCATTTAGAAAATCAGTGTATTTGCCTGCCTTTACCAGCTAATAGAAAACCCTTTCCTTAGTGCTGTCCCCTATGGAAGCAAGGATTTTTGGTAACACTCTGGCCAGAGTGCACTACACCAGTCCCATGGAACACTTTAAACTGGCTGCCTGTGAATTTCTGGCAAGGAGACCCTTGGTTGACAGGCTCATGATTACTATTCCATTTCGGTTTTAAGCCTTGCCCTTAAGGCCATTCTTATGAATGTATGAAAGCTGGCCAGCGTTACATCTTACCTGTAGATGTTCTTGTCTATTCACAGGTTAAAAGTGAATGTAAACTAAGATTTAAAGAATCATATGCAGATGCTTTTTGCTTAACTTATGTAATTGCTTTTTGTGACTTTTGGAAGAGGGTTAAAAACATTGCTTTCCTAGTGTAAAGTTTTCTTAACCAAAAACTTGGTGAATTTAGCTTCACTAGTCAGTCTACCTCATGTTATTGTTTATGAACTGAAACTGTCTGAAGTTGTGGCTATGGTATGTTTATAATGTGCTTTCATTAAATTTGAATATATTAAGTTACCATTTCAGACTGCTTGTCTCTCAATGAGTCCTGCTCTTGCTATCTGAGCCCGCCACAGAGGCTTGCTTCTGTTCCTGTGCACCTTCATCATTTTTCTGACAAAGCTCTTTAAAGGCTGCTCACAGTCCCCTGGAAAATTACACTTGGCAGCTTGAAAATAAACAGTCCAGAATTCACCCCCATTCTGCTACTCCAGCTTTCAATACTTTTGAGTATTGTTTGGGATGTGGTTTTAGGTCTTTGCATCAGCTTTAGACCAAGCCTAAGGACAGCACACCATAAAAAAGTACATCCTAGCTGCACACAGATTCCTAAATTGAAACAAAGCCTAAGTTTAACCTTAACTGAATCTTTCCCATCTTCCATTAGGGTTTTAAGATGTTAGTCAAGACTGGAGATATCCCTACTTACCTTACCTTGTAAGAGGATGGTCTTGATCCAGGGTTTCTGGGGGCACTGATCTTCAGCATGTTATGTTTTTCCAACTAAGAAAAGTATGAAATACACTAAAGATTCATTCACACTTAGTATTATACAGAGTAACTTTAAAAAAAGCTATCAAGTATTTTATTTTTAACCTATCTACATTATGTACAGATCAAGAAAGGCCACAGCAGTTTTTCAACATACAAACCCTTTGAAAGAGAGACTTATGAAGGAGTGACAAGTATCAAAGTGAAGTTCACTAACAAAGGTATATACTCAGTACAGTACTTCAAGAATGACAAGTACACCAGCCCTTGGGCTTTTCATTCCACTTTTTACTCCAAAACCAATCAGGGGAAGAAGGGGATGGGGCCACAGCAAGATTATGATGCTGCTGCCAGGGAGCAGGTGCCCTGACACAGAGCAAGGTACAGGGGCACCCCCGAAGGCACAACACAGCCTGTGAGGGTTTTTGCCCTCACAGCAACTGCACTGTAACACTCTTGCCTCAATGTCACTGGGCACAGCCTGGAACTCTGTCAGACAAGTGCTGGCAGTGAGAGCTGGGGCAGGAGCCCAGCCCTCCAGTACTGGGAAGCACTGGTATATCACCTCAGTAAGAACTTCAGCATGTACTCGTCAGCCAGACTACAGTCTTTGCATTAGTTTACAGTCCACTATGAACAATTTTCTGCTGCATGTAAACATGAATAACTAGATAAAATACAATCAAACTTTTGTAAAAGTTAATAAAATATCTTTCTTTTAAAAAAACAAAGTTAGCCTATTACTGCATTGTTTACAATTTTAATAAAATAGTACAACCGTTTGGTTGTTACCAGTCCTGAGTTCACTGTAAGAAAAATGGCCCTGGCTTCTGCTGAAGGTCTGCACCCACTCCACGCAGCTTGGCAGAAGTCTCCAATAAAAATGGAATTCGGCAGAGCAATTAAGTCTGGTGCTGTCCATTGAGGAAGTTGTATACCAGGAACTGGCCAGTGCCACAGTACTGTGTTGCGAAGAGTTTTCCATCAGGAGTCGGGTCAGAGAAAGCAATTTCTTCCTTGCTTAAGTATGAGCCATATATGAAGTTGCTCCTGTTTAAAAGATGGAAAAAAGAAAATAAGATAATTACCCTCAGGTAATAATGAAAAATATTTATGCTATTAGGCCAGAAACCATTAATTAAGTGGCACAGACATTCAAAAGGAAGAAATTCTGTTAGGAGGAGATGGCTCTATTCATAGGATTTATCTCCTCCTTCCAAAGAGCAAGGAGGATCACTTGCTCTGGGAGAGGTTTAATAAGGGTCTGGTGTTCTAGAAGGAATGTTTGTACAGAACAATTGCATCAGGAGTTCGAATTCTGAGTTTAAAATAAAAAGTTTGAATTGATTCCAAATATTTTTTAATAGAAAAGAAACCGCTAGGGCTGTGACTACAATCACTAGGAATGAAAGCAAGCTACAAGCTGGGGTGCCTATGGAGGGGCCTCAAGGGACCAACCTCAAGGCATAATTACTGAATGTGCATTTAGGAGTTAACAATACAAAAAGAAAGAATCAATTTGTTTAACTTGTTCATGGAGAGTATTGTTTTAGTCTTATTTGAAGGGAGTGTGGGAACCAAGGGACACCATTTTAATTCTCTGGCTGGCTGTATGAGCAATTTTAGAAAACTGAATTCAGGCTTTAATTGATCTTAAAGGGGAAGTGATATTTTATCCTTAGAAACAGAATATACTCTCTTTAGACTCAAGTTCTTCAGTTTCTATAAAATTCCAATAAATGTAATTGAAGCGGAAGCAGAAGCTTCACTCATATGGAAAAGATAACAGGAATAAAATCCTTTTTAATTACTACCAGCTTTATTCTCTTGTCTTTCATGTGTTGTGAAAGATGATTTTGCAAGGTTCTGAAGACTGACTGACTGGGTTCGTGTGACTCCAAGGTACTGTGAAAACCGGAGTGAAACGGGGCAGACATTTTCAAAATGGACCTCAGTCTGTTACCATGCATTCAACATACTGAAGTCAGGATTTAGCTGGTTACCAAAATTATGCTATTCCAAGTACCTTTCGCTATGGAAAATGAGCAGGTCTAGGCAGCTGAGCATATATAGCTACTTACTGCCATCCCAAAGCAAGTCTCACTCCTTTCCTTTGACTTCTGCAACTTCCTAGGCTCCCTCATCTACATTAGTCCAAGAGCTCATCAGACCTTTCTACAAATCAACAGAGCACCAGAATAACAAAACTTTTTAGTAAATACAGCAGTGAGCAACTGCGAGGCCAAACAAGCACCAGAGCACAGCAAAAGGGGAGGTGCAGTGCACAGTCAAGAGGAAAACTAAGGCTTCACTAGCTGCAACAAGTCATCAAAATTGATTCCAAAGATCCTTCAGAGCTGTAGCTGAGGAAGTAACTCCAGCATCATTCTGGGGGAATTTTTTTTTCCTTTAGAAATAGTTTCTAGGAAGCTAGAGAACAAGCTACTAAAAATCTGCCAGAAACATAAGCAAATCATCAAATTAATATGCTGATGTGTATACAGCTTTACTGTCAATAGGTCAGCCAAAACATAATCTGATCATGATTTGCTCCACCAGCCAGGCAAGATGAATTGTGCAGGGCAGAACAGTTTTGCTGAGCTCTTCAAATACCCAGGAGGGTGAGGACTGGCAGAGGCAGCAGTACCTGTTCTAGAAATTGCAACAAGATGTGAGCAAAAACCTGACAGCCCAGCTGTCATTAAGATTTGAACCGTTCTTGCCATTACTCAGAACTGACATTTAAACTTCTTGGAAAGAAACTGAAGGTTTGGAGATGCAGCATTTTTAACAGTTATCTAGCACAGATGTTTGAGTCTTTTTTATGGGTGTAGCACTTAGTATTCAGCTGGAATACACTCATTACTAGCTACTAAAGCTCCATGGAAATTGAAAATATCTGTAAGATAAAAAGATAAGTGAACCTGAGTATATATATTAAAGAAAAAACCAAAACAAAACAACAGCTGGAAGCCACCAGACTACACCCAATAATTTGGTGCACTGGGTCTCTGTTGTTTCCCTCTTGCTACTTCTAAGGAATGGACAATCAGCCAATGGTTGGATCCTAGGCCATGGGTAATCTCACAGTGTGACCAAAGACAGTCCTGTGTCCTTTACTCATAATTACTGTGGAGGAATTTCCCCCTGGGAGTCTGTCAGGGTGACTCATTACAATTGCACTCGAAGATTTCTGTGGAAGACAAATGACTGTAGACGACTAACGTTAGTTATTGAACTCCACCTAATACTGAACTGTCAACTGTGTTCAAATCCATATTCCCAGTATCACCAGCAGCCTGGAAATACAAGCTTGAGACACACAAAACTATTAATGTCTTGCACTGAGCTCTGTCTAAACTACATGCAGCCGAGGAATGTTTTCCTCTTACCTAAGACACTCTATCATCCGAGAAGCGATCTTCTTCCGGCGCATCATGCTGAACACCCAGATCCGACTGATCCCGCAGATAGCGGGTTCTGGAGAAGTTGAACAGCACCATGCTTTCTGTCTCTCAAATATCACTTTCTCATTTTCTGAACTGATTTCTGGAACCTTCTCTTCTATAACTCTGTAGCCCTGCAGACAATGTAAAAAACAAAATCAAGCAGATGATAAAATATTAAATAAACAAAAAACCCTCTAAAGTTTCTCTCACTTAAAATAACAGCAACAAATAATCCAATTCTTATTACAAACTGCATTAAATCATTTGCATCAATATCTCTGGCTTTGGCTAGGACTGTTTTGCTTGTTGTCTGATACTCCCAAGGGACAGTGGAAAACATTATAGTTTGTAATGGACAGATTAGTGACATCAGTGATTAGTACTGCAATGACTTCTTGTCCTGCCTTCCAGTGCCGTTCTGTCCTCTGCTTTTACATCCTGAGGAGCTGTTATCACCTCTGGTGATTCAGCTCAATCATACAGAGCATCCACTCTTTCATCCATGTTGGATTTCTGCCGGGTAGGGAGTTGAACCCTGCTTGTCACAAGCAAGAGCACAGCCAGAGCTGCATAAGAGCAGAGGAGGAAAAATTCCATCCCCCAGCTGTAGCCAAGTGTTTAGATGATGAGATCTGCCTGAGCCAAGTACAACACCATCCACATTTTTCTGTTCAGTGTCAACCACACCAAACTGAGTAACTACATTTCAGAATGGTCCAACCACCCAGTGTCTTCCTCTGTGGAACAGGCATATACAGAATACTAATTTGCTGTGAAAAACAGTTATTAAGATGACAGATTATCTCTCTCCAATTCAATCACTTACCCACTGTATATGTTCTGCAATTAAGCAGCCAATGACTTTTTTGTCATTAGAAATAAAAAGAAGAGTTTTAGTTCTAGAGTAGCACATGAGAGGAGTTTGCTGAAATCCCAAGTCATTGTCTACCATTTCTCTGATTTCTTCAACCTGTCAAAATAATTTTAAAAGCTGTATAAGAAACACGTCTAAATGCACATTTTTATAAACGTACATTGAAATCACAGATTTGCAGAAATGTATTAGGGTATCTAGAACACTGAAAGCTATTCCAGAAGTTAAGAATTAGCCTGAGTAACCTGCAACACATCATCTGCATAAATGTTCCTTAGACAATACTTGTCTGGAAATAGGAAGAGTAGACACCCCTCAGTCAGCTTCCATTAAGTCTAAACTTCCTTAGTCAAAGGTTAACAGAGAGAATGCAGATAATCAAACTGTGAGCTCTGATATTTTAGGAGTAAATTAGACCTATAAGGAAAGTTAAAGCAGTTTAAGATTTTTTGTTATTTCTGAAGTCTTGAAAGAACTAATCCATTAATGGTTTTGAGACGACAGCAGGCACAATGCCAAGGCAGGTAGAAAATATAGGTATTTCTTTTAAAGGAATAACTGTTCTCTCTTTCCTCCAGCTTTGGAACAGCCTCTATCATGACTCATCTCCTGTAAGACAAAGAAGGTGCCCTCACCAATGGTGCATTAAATGGCATAAGCTTCTTGAATGCATGTTGTAGTTACAGTAGTAATGCAAAAGGAGAATTACTGACACTGTGAGTATCACAGATTCACAGAACAGGTCAGGTTGGAAGGTATCACATCTGGTTCAACCTCCCTGATAAGAAGGGCCATCTTAGAGTACATGGCATAGGATTGCATCCAGACAGTTCTTGAATACCTCCAGTGAGGGAGACTCCACACCCTCTCTGGGCAATCTGTTCCAATGCACAGGCACTCACACAGTAAAGAAAACTGTTAAAAAATACTTTAAAAATAATTTTTAACAGGTATGTTATGAGTTACTCTCTATTTTCTCACCTACTCTTCAGGTATAATCATTTAATGACACATCCAATCATCTGAAACACCAAGTCAAACTCTTCTTGATATCCAGGCATCCAAGGTTATGACAGATTTAAGATTGCATCAACTTCTGCTACACAGAACTATAGGAACTGTATCCTAAATTATTTCATTTGCTACAGTCATCCTTCTTTTTCTTCAGCCATTATATTAAAAAATGAATGTGCAACAAATGTACTAAAATTTGAATAATCCCACCAGAAAAATAAAACTAAACAAATAGACTGATCTGCATCAAATGAGACGAGCTGTAGCTCCTTTTTAATTCTGTAACTTAAGACTAAAGAAACCTGCTACAGCCACACCAGCAACAAGATCTGTCTTGGGCATCAATTCAGCCTCCAGAGGTCCCTTCTAACCTCAACCATTCTGTGACTCTGTGACAGGGATACTGTAAAAGTCCCTATTATCCACAGCAAATCCCCAGCTAAGCAGAGTCAGTGGCAAGCTACAATGAAATGACACTTTAATATGTATGAACACAGGTTAGCCAGCAGGATACTGGAGTACCCAACTGCTCCAAGTCTCCATTAGTGTGCTGGGCCCAGTTTCAGAGCTTCAAGAAAGACATGAGTCATGGCACAAATGGAGATAAGCTAGGAAAGAACATGACAATGAATGGAGCTCTAAAAAACATTATTTAGGAGTATAAGCTAAAAAAAAATCACCACATCCAGTCAATCTCATTAAGGTTAAAAAAAATATCAGTTTGTTCAGGCACAAAAAATCTGCTGCAAGGAGGAAAAGAAGGATGTTTTCTATAGCTATGGCAGTATGATTAGTACTAATGAGATAAAATTGCAGTATGGGATTCTGTTAAGACATTCAGGGAAAATTTCCTAATGTTATAGTTAGCAATGCACTGTGATACAGTCTGAAGCAGTCAGACAAACCTCTAGTGGTAGAATTTTTAGAAAGTTGTCAGATGCAGCATAACCAGAGCAAATACTGTTCTGGACATGGCAATGGACTAGATGACTTTGAGGCCACTTCCCACCTAATTCTGTTTTTATCAGAAAGTCACCAAAAGAATGGTGCCACATTTGTGCTGTGTTATAAAGTTAATAAATTTCAGTTAATTTAAATATAACAGGAAACTCATATTACATAAAATATCCATCAGACATTCCACAAGAATACTTTAAAAAACAAACAAACAAAAAACAACACCAAACTTGAAGAAGTCAGTTGGCTGACACTCTTCCCACCCCTGCCCAGGCCTCTCTATGAAGAAACCAGCAGTGATTAAGAGTGAGGTATCTGACCTGTCTGTGGAAAAGGGAACAGAACCACTGCAGTTTGAAGTCCAATTTCAACAGTTCTCATGTAAATGACACAAACTTTTCTATGAACATTCTCATTATGTATATGAAAACATCAAACAAAGCAATACATACACATCCAGTCCTTCTCACCATACCTTTTTAAGTGCATACTTTGGATCATCGGGAAGAACCATTATTATCTTTCCATCAGGATATTCAGCCAAGATTCTCTCCTTTTTCCAACCCTAAATAAAACAAACACTTATTTAAACCATATACAAGATGTACTATTACAAACAGAAGTGGCAGATTATTGTTCTAGACACTGAATTTATGCAGATTTCTCAGAATTTAGCAGTTGCTTTGCAAGAGAATGAAACTTCAGCTAGCTTTTTAAAAATGAGCACAACAGATAAAGTATGATGTTATTAATACAATGATTTATACAGTTACCTAACTGTACCTAAAAACAATGTGGAACTGTCTTACAATTTCAAAACTAGATTTTCCCCAGAACTGCAGTGCAAACTCAATTTTAGAACAGAAGTAGCAAATTCAGCTCAAATAACTGATTTCCAAATGTACGTAAACACTTATTTTTCAAAGTCCAGTGAATGAGAAAGCCCTAAGTTTTATTAGAAGATTTCTTTTTAACATAGTTACCTCCACAAATACACACTCAGTTTTAAAAGTCTGGCATGCGAAAGACCTCCAGGAGGTTCTAAGTGAACTGATTGGCATGCAGTTGCCCAAAATGTAAGGAATATTTTATTTTGTTACTGATCATAACTGTTAAAGCCACAAGAATGATACTAGAAAAAAATTTATAACTACCTTCTAAGAATCTAATAGGGAAGGAGACTACGTTGTGTGTATCTGAAGTATAAACATACTCAAAAAAATAGAGGTAATTAACTCTTCTTCAGATCCACACTCGTGGTGAATAATGAGCAGTACCTGCATGGAAAAAAACAAAACAAAAAAGCCACTTAAATCTAGCAAGATGGGACTGGTAGATATTAGAACTCAAGTTGCTTTGATGGGACCTAAAAATATTGAATGCAGAAGTAACTTCAGCCACTAAAAAGGCTGATCTACAAATCTTACTTCAAAGCAACTTTAAATAAAAAAAGTCTTTGAAGAAACAATACTGATGGAGTGATTCTCACTGAAATCTGTACCTTCCCATAAAATAACATTTGACTAAAGACCAAGCAATGGAATTTGGCACTGCACAAATGCCATATATACTACCACAAAAAATGTTAAACTTCAGTGTTATAACACTTGATCTGCACCTCTGATTTTACTCCCTTACCCCAAGGAGGACATGAAGAGAATAATTTTAGAAATGTATCTACTCGCTGCTAGCCCTGAAACTATTTAAGTATTAGTTTAGCAGTCAGCATGGCAATGGTTGTAACACAGACACCATTTTAATCCTGTCTGCTTTTCTTCTAAGTAGTAATTGAACAAATGCAGATCCTGCTTGAATTTATATATGTGGTGGTCTGAACACAAAGGGCAATAAGCAGCAGTGTCATCATATTTAGGGGAGCAGGTAAGTGCCATTTGTGGGATTGCAACATGCTTTTTGAGACTCATCAGGAAAGGCATCAAAAATCAGGCAAGGATTACTACTCTCCAACTTCAAAGCTTACCTCTGTCAAATTTTTGTCTTTTTCTGCTTTTTGGTTACCTGTTTGCTCTGCAAGAGTTTTTGACAGTCTGTTTTAAATCACTGCTCAGGATATAAATGCAATGTGTTTGACAATCCTGCCATTACAGCATACAGCTGCAAGCCTAGGCAGTAAGGTATTCTGTAAATGTCAGCTAGGTATTTCCACAAAATTAAATCCAATAAAGAACAGAACACTTCTCAGTATCACAGTGCTTAGATTAGCACAATTCTAAAAATCTGTAAAATACAATAACTGATTCTCAAATGTGTATGACTTATTATTTTCATTACTGTCCACCTGATTATCTTCTTAAGTGATCTATATAATATGGAGACTGATGATATTCACAGAAGGGGTAGTTTCTGAATTGAAGCATTTTGGAATTCAGAAATGCAGCTTTTAGATGCAGCTTTCCGAAAAGCTTCTGCAATACCTAAGCTCATCCAGATTTTTAGTGAAGCCATTTTAAAGCCATATTGAGCCTTTAAAATCATATGCAGCTCTAATAATATTATAAAAAACCAAACATTATTTCATATATTTATCTGCACCTTTAGTACCCTTATTGCTGAGTTTTGCTTCCTTTAAACCAGCCAAATGGAAGCAATGCTCAAGGCTGACCACAACTCTGTCATTCTGTAATATCGAAGACAAAGTGCTACAGCTGCAGCTGGGAATAATCCTATTAGATAGTTGCAGTACACAAAATATGCTTTAGTGCCAGCATTTTCATGTGGTCTGAAAATTATTTCACTAAACACACCTATTAACACTTTTTAACCTACTCCCTCCCTATTTTAACACTACTAAAATACTACTGTCTGCAAGGTATTTTAGTCACTGAGAACTAAAGTGGGACTCTTTCAGCAGAGAGATGACAAGAATACCTCAGTAGAGTAAGAAACAGCAGTCTTATGCCTGCAGTATATAGCATTCTACTGCAATGTCACAAAACCTGCTTTACCTTTTAATTGACATTACTTCAGGACATTAAGATCCATTTACTGCTAAATTGGATGCCCAAGCATTTATATACATCACCTGTGATGACCAAAGAAGTTATAAGGAAAGCAACTCTTCCCACAGGGAAATATGTTCTGCACGGTCTGGAGTAAAAGCACGTGATTACAGCACTCCTCCCTGATCCTGAAAGTCTATGCCCAACAACAGATTACCTCCAGCCAGCAGCAGTAAGGCAGACAGAGACCCTTCACCAATACTGGGCAGACTGGTGCTATAAGGGGGTGTGTAAGCACTGTAGCAACACCCTCCTCCCCTTCGTGTTGGGACTACTTAACCTACAAGTATTTGTAATTGCTTGAGAAAATAAATAAAGTAACTCTGCCATGCAGAGTTAGCTCCTTTTTAGTCTACCTTTAACTTCCTCCCAATTCAAACAAGAATAAAACAACTGCTTCTGCTGTGTTTATTAGGGGGCAATGAAAATAGGATTACAAAAGACATAATTACAAAAAGGACAAAACAGACAAGCAGCTGCTACCAGATCATGAAATAGTGGACAGCAGCTACCATTACAGAGTGCAGTGCATTTTTTTCATTGATTATGATGTATGTCTGTAACGAATGAGGTAGAACAGAGGTGTAAAGATGGTTCCAACATTAACAGCACAGTAACTAAATGTTCAGTGCTCTGTTTTTCATGAATTATGTTCTGCTCATAGTGTAAAATAATCTCAGTTGTAGATTTGTCTTTAAAAGCGTAAGTTAGCAGATGTGATAGTCTGCTTCCCCATGAATTTCCTAAGTTTTAGAACTTCTTACACAAGAGTAGGAAACCATACAGCAATGCTGGTGCCTTTCTGTATCTGCCAGTTCTGGCTTTTCTGTACTCACTATAGCTCAACTGAATGCAAATACATGAAAAAAGAATAGGTTTATTTTCTTATAAAGTTTTTTTCCTCAAAAACACTAAGGTACTGAAGAAAACATGGCTAATGTTGTATAATTCTTGGTTTTCACTACAAAACGTTTTAATGAATTTTTTTCCTAGTAATGAAATCTAATGTGAAATTTTGTAAACTACTGTCCTTGACAATTTGCAGCAGAGAAATGGGTCTGCTGCATTTTTCTTCCTGACAAGTACAGATATTCTGCCTCTCCCTTCTATGAATTAAATACAGAGAATGAGTTTTTGACTGCAGAACACATTAAGATCCTTGGATATAACTACCAAGTATTATCCCCTATTAAAACTTCTCACAGAAGATACTAATGGTAAGAACTTCATTTGTAATATTATTTTTATGTCATACAGATGCATTACTTTTGGAATTAATGCAAATCAAGACAAGTATGAAATCTTCCTAAGATGACAAACTTCAGCACTACCTTCAATCCCAATATCCTATTAACTTTAGATGCCAAGAAATCAAATATTGCCTTTCTTTAAATGTGAGAATTGTAAGAAACTCAGAGATTAACTTGGATGCAGTTACAGCAGAATAGCTGTAAGCTTTCCAAGATTAAACAGCCCAAATAACAGTTTCCTCCATCTTAAGCTCAAGATATTCTTAACCAAGAAGATGAGCTTGAAGTACAAATACATTAACTGCAATCACACATGACACCTGAATCCACAGGCATTTACTAACTTAAGGTTTTGGCTCTGTAACTTCAAAATGCCATTAAAAACACCTTGCTGTTACAAAAATATTTTGCAGAAATACTAAGTTGATCTTATATGGTATTATAGAGAGGATGCAGAATTGATACTGTGTGGTATCACAGCTAGGAGATTTTATAAAACTGAATCATTTATCCATCCCACAGAATTGCCCATCCTGCTGGAGCTAACATCGAATGTGTACATCACTGCTCAGTGCACAGACACACCAGAATGGCATCATTTGTCTGGAGACTCTCAGATGTCTGAAACCAGAGGGAAGTGAGACAAATTGCTCCACTTGTCTTTAGCTGGGGACATCTCTCATTCCTGCTCCAGGTGCTATCCTTGGCTACCTTACCTTCTTGCTAAGTTGATTTGCATGCTTCTATTAATAGCAAATGTCACCCTTAGGAAAACCTGTATCAATTCTTGCCAATATTCTGTCCCCTAATCTAGAAATGGTCATTACACAAGGCTACAATTTCCTTAACATCTCTATCAGACACCCAAGACAAAGCAAGTACCCAACACCAACTCCCTGTTGGCCTTTTTGGGGGCATCATGACATTTCTAGAGACCTAAACAGCATTTTTTACTACAAGGAGTAAGACAGGTCTTTAAAATAACCCATCAAACAAGATTTTATTTTGTTGACAATAAAAAGTAATTTCTTATTTACATGCAAACTACCTTCTGGCTACTCAAAACTTCTTTTAAAACCCACAGAGCACCTCCAGACAGGTGGGACACTAGCAATAACGTTCACTTTCACAGTTCACAGCTCTAGCATGAGCTATTTTTGAGTCTGTGAAATGAACCATTCATAGAACTATAAAGCCCATAACAAGAGATGCTTGAAAGGGGCAAAAAAACTGAGAAAAGTTTTCTCAAGTCCAACTGGGACCTCATCATATGGCATGGAGAATGTTAATGACAAGAGAATGACAAATGCTTGCAAGATCCCTTAGAATGGCCTCTGAACCACAATGCCAAACATATAAACCACATATAGTGTCTGGAGAGCTAAAAACGTAGCATGTCAAGGTCACAGAGATCACTTGTTCCTGGACCAGGAAGTCTAACTAAGGAGTTACCAGCACTTTCCCTAGTACATTTTTTAAAAATTCTCTGACACTATTGTCCAGTTAACACTATCATGGCAAAGAAGACAGTTAAACTTTCAATGCAGTAACTACATACAAATATCCAGAAACCTATGAGCCATCCTCCCAACAATCCCCACTAAAAATCTCCTAGCAAAACCAGGATAATTAGCAGTCATTCCAGTATTTCTGGATGACTAAGAATTAACAAGTAGTCACTTGGTGTACTAATTCACTGCCAAGAAGGCTTATCTTAAATTCAAATTATTTTCTAAGAGGAGGTGAGAATGCTTCTGTCACAATACTATCAACCAAGAACCACTGACACCAGATCAAATGACTAGTGGTAAAAACTCATCCATTTAGAATGGCAAAAGTTACTCATCCATGCAGAAAACAGAGTTAAGATTGTTAAGAAAGAAAAAAAAAAAAAGCAGAGGGGAATTTGAAGACTCATAAGAGTTCTTCTGGCGCCTGTTACTGTAGTTTCCATTCCAGAAAAACTATCATGCCTCCACATCTTTACAGTCATCTACAATGTCACAAAACACAATTAAAGCCTTAAGAAACTAGAGAGAGAGAGCTGTTTACTCAGTGAACTAACAATACAAATAATTTGCTTGAGTACATATTGTTGGAAGTTTTAAGAAGATGGTTAGCAACTGAGAAACAATAGGGAAAGCTTCTCAAATTATAAGTGTACCTAAGTCTGTACAAAATTATTTATGACTAGTTTAAGGCAGTCTGCTCATTCACTTTCATGTTAATTATGCTGCCACCCTAGACATACACACAAGTGAGAAAGTTTAGCTCTTTCAACTTCCAAAACACTCGAAATTTCAGTACAGCTTCTTACCTACATGAACATAGCAGCTTTAAGCAGCTACAGATCTCATGTATCATGTTTACATCTTTGGTAACATTCAAGATCTGAAAGTACTTGGGTGGGGAGTGGAGGACAAATAGGAATAAAATAGGGAAACATTACAATGTACTGAGTTCCATTAGACCTTCTGCCCAGTCCCACCCTATGATGCAGGTAACATGTATCAGAAGGTATTTTTCAAGATGTCCAGATTATTTGGCAAAAACTAACCAAGGACAGAATAAATACCAGAAGCATTCACCAGAGACTTTCAAGCATTTTAGGTATGAAGTTACATCTTTATATTTGTAAACAGTGGGATAAAAGTGTGCTTGAAATTTAAGAGTAGCCCAAACAGCCGTTTGGTGCCTACATGAAACGAATAGTGGCCTCAGTTCAGTTATCCTGGAGGTCTTATCTACTAGAGTGTAGAGTACTGAAGGTAACATGTATGATAAAGAAAACAGACTTTCTGGATTCTGTTCTGGATTTCAGGCATGTGAACAGGCATTTCCCTATGTTTTGTAACATCAGCTAGTGTGAATTAGCTGATTTTACAATATACTTGAAATGATACAGAATTTTTCCAATCTGAGATTTAATGAGAGATACTCAGAGACAGCATACGTAATTAAATTTTCAAATAGTATGTACTTTAGAGACCACATTCTCATTGTAAAATCAGTATAGCTTCAATATTGAAGTTGTAACAAGTCGAACACCTAGGCAGTCTCTCCTCAAACTACACATAATTAATGGAAAAGTAATTTCTAAGTCATCTAACATCACACCCTTACAAAAAACAGGCCAGTCAGCTCTTCATCTGACTATTAAGTCAACTGCTGCTGCCAACGCTCGCAGGAGAGAAACCCATATTTAGTACTTTCAGAACAGTGACATTCTTTGTTTTCCTATCACTAACCTCACACTTCCCCAAGATCAGGTAATTGTAGCAGAAATAATAATATGGCAATGAAACACCATTATTGTACTAACTATTTTAATACATAACATATAATCTGTCTACCATGGTTCTTAAAAACATTTATTTTCCAAAGTGGATGATTTACTGTCCTACTGTGATAAAAATTTATCGAAACACAACTTAATATAATGTGAATTGCAACTAGTACAAAGCAAACAAAAGATATTGTTTGTGTCTTTCAAAAGAGAGGGTTCTCTTACCACATATTTAACAGCACTTATGAACTGGTTGTGGAATAACAGATGTTGGGTTTCATCCTCTGGATTTGACACAGTATAAAGCATTCCACAAATATTACAGGAAATAGCACCAAATCTCTTCTGTCCTCCATCCTATAGAAAAACAACAAAACCAAACCAACAAATAAACAACAAACCAAGAATTTATCAATTCCTTGCACAGTAAATACAGTTGAACAGAACTTTCACTGAATCAGATACCCCTCCTAATAGCAGATCTTCTGGAAAGTCAACACAAAGGCTAAAATTGAGTGAAACAGGAGAAACGACAAGCACAGAACTTAGAATTTCATCTTTCAAAAACCCATATACCCTTTCAAGGCACAGGTATCAATCACAAGGCAAACTCTACCTAAAAATACTAGCTCCACTCCCCACTATTTTTGAACAAATTACTTTTATTCTATGGCATACAAAGAACAAGAGAATACTTCCTTCATCTCCCCATCTGCAGAAATACGAACATCTTCCACAAAGAAAATTCCCATATCCCACACTACTTGGTTTTCCCTACACTTCTGCTGCTGCCTGTCTTTGGTTGTGAGCTGCTTTGAGGTAGGCCAAAGGTGAGCCATTTTCTTGAAGGTCTGGAAGGGTATCATAAAAAACAAAAGTTATGGAAATAATCATTAAGATCAGCTATATGTCTGCAACAGCTGACCACTACCTTCTTTGTTTTTTAACAAAAAACAAGTATTTCAAGGCAATTTTTGAGACACTGTATAGCAGCTACACTGAAAAATGGAAAATCATGGCCACTCATGACCTTCTAGGTTTTCCTGCTACTCTGTATGTAATCATTACCAAACTCAGGGCACTACTCAGTATCTATTGCTTTATGTTTATTCATTAAAAGTGTTATTTATCTGGAAACATGCACAGATTTTTGGAGTCAGTGCCTAATAAAGAGTGAAGCATCATGTGCTGGGGCTGCCTTTTGCAAAGAGCAAAAGAATACCAGTTAGAAAAAAGTCTCTAGCAAAAAAGGCATGTTTAAGCTACAGCTTAATGCTCAACTACATTTTTTCATCTTTAACTACATTTGGAAATTAAGCTTATCTAAGCAGCAATAAATGTTATTTTTAACTTATTTTAACATACATCACAAGCAATAGAGAAACAGGAACTTACTCTATACTCTAAACCAGTATACTAAGTAAGCAAAAAAATATTTGAGGGTGTTTTTTAACTTTAAATTGATCTGTGTGCACAATTTGCAAGGAAACAGATTACATGAACTTAATACTGTTTTCTAAGAGCTGAAAATATTTATAGTAAGAAAAATCTATTTTACAGAAGAAAGCATTTTGCAACACAGAAGAAGTGTTTACGAAACATCTCCTATTCCCTCCATCTTCAAAGACATGTCTTCAAGCTAAACAACAGTTTAATTCTCCACACAACAGCAACTTATTTCAAAGAGATATTAGTGCCATCTAAAGTATGTAAGTATCAGCTTCTTTCCAAGAAGAGACTAAAGAAAGGCACAAGAGGCCAGACAAATTCAGAGCTGAACTTCTCCTTAGGAGCATATCTATGGAACTCACCAAAAGAAAGCTGAATCTGGGCAGCCATTGCTTTACCATATATCAATGTACAGATCCCTACCATACACAGAAGGAGAAACAGAAGTACATTATGCTTCTGAATGAAATGGGGAAGATGAACCCTGAGGTTAGATTTGTAAAGTCAGAGTAAGATGAATTTTCTCAAAGTTCAAAAATTGAACCAAACACATTTTAATTCACTTGCAGATTTCCTTTAAAGCAGAAAAATCAAATACCCATTCTAGCCACCAAAAGACACTGCATTTCAAGGATCAATATATGAAAGATTAAAACAGCAGTGCAGCTGACTATCTAAAGATGAACCAACTGAACTAGACTTAATAATCCTATCTTGAAGATGGAGAACATATCCCCTATACCTAGGATAGGATAAGTGAAAAGAAGTGTACTTTGATGCTTGGAATATATGCCAAAAAAATCCCCACCACTTAAATTAGAAATTTAGCTACATAAACCAAATCTTAAGTACTGGTGCTGCATTAAGTCTCATGACACAATTTCTGTTCAAATCATCAAGAAGCTAAAGGTATTAAACTAACTATCAAAAAATCTCAAGCCAAAAACCTCCTAGTTATGCAGGAAATCATCAGAAAACTCAAGGCAAGGATATACTCAAGTTGTCCAGCTCCCTACCTCACCCCATCTTGCCTTTTAAATACAAATGCTGTTTTGCAAATTTCCAGGAACAGGTTAGTTCACTGAATGAAATAGTAGTACCATATTATATTTTACAGTCAGACTTTTTCAGATGTTGCTGGTATCAGTGGCTTAGAGTTTGGGAGGGAGATTTTTTTATTTGAGTTTTGTTTTTAAGGATTTCACTGATATTACTATTATACACACATTCAGTTGTATCAATGTGCTACCCACAGAAGTTAATATGAAAACCCTGTTCAATTAATTATTGAAAAAGCACATTGTAATATCTAAAGGAGTATTTTGAACTCTGTAGCCCTGACAAATGTGGACTATAGACTTTAGGAAATATTTTAGAGTCTCCTGAAGACAAGGAAGATGATTTTTGTATAACTGAAGTACTATTTCAAAGCCACAGCACAGGACGCAATGCTTCAGGCAAAAATAAAATGCAGGACCTTTAAAATCCAACACAGACTGCAACAACAAAAAAAGACATGCAAAATAAAGTCAGGAATTATGACGAATGCATGTTTGTACTTCAACAGAATATCTACAGGATCTGACTAATTATAAAGTGATGTCATTGCATAAGCAAAGTGGAAAGGGCATGCCTCCAGAGAAAAAAAGTGCTCCCAAATCATAATATTGCATTAAAGCTTGCCAGACCTTCCTAATGGGAAGAGATCAACAACAACAACCAACAAAAAACCAAAATGAAACAACTACAAAAAATCAAAACAAACAAAAAACCCAACAAACCGAAACAAAACCAGAAACACAAAAAACCAAACAACTTAGGAGCACCTTCTGTACTAAGTATGAGACTAAATATAACCGGGATTTCAAAGTGGAGAGATGGAATCTTTTCAGCAAGCATCAGACAGTGAAAAATAAAGTGCTGACTTGACAACTAGACAAAGATGCAAGAGGTTTGACTCTCAGAATCTCATGTTTTTCAGAGCAACAAAATGTGGAGTTTCAGGCAGAATAAAATGTTGTTACTCCATTTACAATTCAGTTTTCTAAACAATAACAATAAAGAGAATTCTTCGTGTGTAGATGGCAATTAAGCATTCCAGCATCTCAGGCAATCCTAAAGTACAGGATATCCACTCTTTCCAGGCTAATTGCAATTGAACATTGAGGCAACACTCCCTTAACTTCAGAAGGGTTCCTTAATTCTGTGTTAGACAGAAAGAAAAGTCTTACCAATATCTTCTCTGAGAAGGTGCATGTCTGCTGATCCTCCATATGTGCAATAAGGAACCCTGCAAGCAAAAAAGGCATTTGGTGCCTCTTTAGGAGATGAAAAGGGGCCTTTTTTTTCCCTTTCCTTTCTTTTCTCTCTCCAGTCATGGATTAGGTCACCTCCTTCTTGATTACCTATTATTAGAGGAAAATTGTTTTTTCCTCTTTTCCTCTAGCCTTTTTACAGAACAAAGACTAAAGCCAAGCCAGAGAAACAGGCAGGCTGGAAAGGAAATACAAGAAGTGCAAGAAGAAGAAACAAAGATTTTGGGGCTCTCCACTGAAAATTAAAAGGTCAAAGAATGCTATTCTGGTGAAAGATGCATTCAAGACTGAAATTGATAGACAGATCCCCTTGTTGACCAGAAGGATCAGAAGACACATCCCAAATGAGAATATAATCCAGTCTTCATTTTGAACAAAAATCCCCAACCAAACAAAACAAAAACAAACAAAAAAAACCCACAAGAAAAACCAACCCATCACCAGTGTCCATCTTCCCGAAAAGCTATTTTAACAAAAGGATATAAATTGACTTGAAACTTTCAAAGCTGTGATGTATCTAATTTCACTGAACACACTTGAAAAATGAAAATAGAAGGTCATTATCCATCATGAAATCGTATCTTCACTGGTCATTGGCTAAAGCAATACCAAAAGCAATACAAAGTAAGAAAATAAATCTGCACAATATTTACAATGGACATGTAATCCATTCTGAATCCATATAAAAGTATTAAGCAGGAATATTACAGAAGTGTTCTGGTGAGCACAGGTTTTGGGTTGGATAAGGTTAATTTCCTTCACAGCTGCTGCTGTGTATTAGATCAGTGACCAAAAGAGGCTGATAACACAGGGATGTTTTAGCTACTGCTGCACCGTGCTTACACAGCATTCAAGGCCTCTTCTGTTTCTCACACTGCTGTGCCAGTGAGGAGGATGGGGGTGCCAAGAAGCTGGGAGGTGACAGAACCAGGACCAGCTGATCCCACCTGACCAGACATGGTCATCTTGCCAAGCAGTAAGAGCTAGGGAAAGAGGCAGGAAGGGGAGGATGTTTGGAGTTAATGGCATTTGTCTTCCCAATTGTTACATATGATGAAGTCCTTTTTTCCCAGAGAAGGCTGAACACCTGCCAGCCGTTCCTTATTTTTCTTTGCTTGCACGCACAGCTTTTGCTTTACCTGTGCAACTGCTCTCCCCCATCCTTTGGGGGTAAAGAGGGAGCACCTGCACGGTGCTTAGATGCCTGCCAGGGTTAACCCACAGCACAGTGTTCCTGGCCTTGGTGCCTGAATTCCCATAGCAGCTCCCAGCTAGTGTTACAAAAACATTCTGACCCTCCCTTCAGGACAAAGGACACCAAGTACAACCCACCTGAATTTGCAAGACAAAGCTGAGTTGCTGCAGAGTAGAAGAAATGGGAAGAAGTGATAACAAGAAAGGACACCTTCCCTGTAAGAACCGAGGTATCCTAAAGGGCACCATTTGTGTGGAAGGAAAAATAACTGCTCTCAACGAGCAAACTCCCTCCCTTTCACTTACAAAGTAGTCACTGTCTCGTTTTCACTGGGCTTACAGGACCGGAGAGAGGAAGTACATAACTAATGTGAACAATGAAAGATTGCCTAAAAGCCATTCTCTAGATCTTCAGAGAAATTGCCTAACCAGACTATACAAGTTTAAGGAAGAAGACAGCAACTTTAAATGATTGCTATGCAAGTTTCTTCAGAAATTCTTCTCACAAGAAATTACTCTTATGCTTATTATTTCCACTAAGGGCTGTGTTTTCACCTTAAAGAAAAATACTTATTTCATATATAACCTATATCAGTCAAGCAGGAAACTATGTTCAATTTTAATCAAAATATATGTCAAGAGAAATTCAAGCATGATATCCAAATGTGTAAACCAGATTAGCATGCACATCACATCCACACGTAGCACCAACTCAAACCTCAGAATCAAAAGCACCTTCTATCAAGCAGTTCTGATCCATGCACTTGCTGATACTTATAATGATCAACTACATTTAATCACATTTCTTGGCATCCAGGCATTAATGCAGAGCTCAAGAAAGGCAAAAAAGTCTCTATAACTCAACACTATCCTTCTATCACTTCAGCAACTTGTTTTCACTGTTCATTCATTTTGCATGTTCTTTCCTAAAACTGATGACTTATTTTCCAAATACTAGTCAAATTCAAAGGAACAAGCCTCAAAACGGAGTAAGTATCCCTGTGCTTCATAGGTAATTGTTTAGGATATTTCTTCATAGCATTAATGCTTGTATCAATTCTTATTTTTATGGTCAGATTTCTGTCCTAAGTCTGACAAGCAAGCAGAATTCTTACAAGATGAAAACAGACTTTCCTTGTCTTGGTTGTACAGCATCTCTCATTTGATGAAAACTGAGAACACGTGCTTTGTGCATTTGTGTTTCATTCCATTTCAAAACTTAAAGGAACAGATGATTTCATATTCAAGTTCTCATACTTGCAAAGCACATTCAAGTAATTGCAAAGTAAATAATTATTTTAGTGCATTATTCTAGAAAGCTTCCTATGAAGCTTCATGCAACCTGACAACCTATCAACTGAACATTCAAATGAAGTGTAAGAGGGCACAGTTCACAAATACTCAGAACAGACTATTCCACCAAACACCAAGTCACAGATTTGGAACACAATGAATTTTTAGCCTTGATCTTAACCTCTTCCCCTAAAAAAGAGATCATACTCTCTTCAGTCTGAAGCCAAGTCTTTGCATATCACTTCAAACACCACTGTTTTCTGGCACTGTTTGCTTTATGAAGTGCTCTCAGCTGAAATTCTATGCTCTTAAGAGACTTGCTTTTTAAGATGTGTGTCAGCAAGCAAATCTGCACAGAAACAACCCATGGTTTTCTTAGATGTACTTCTACAAAACGAAGATAATTTTATGTTTGAAAGCTGCCCAGACAACTAGATGACAAGTGTCAGGAAACAGAATGGTGCAAGTGCAGCTACTAAGCATTACTTCTACAAACAGAATTTGTGTTATTTTACTTCTTTTAGTCAAATAGCCTTAAAGCTTGTTAAAAATCATATTACTTAAGAAAAAAAGAAAATTAATCTATTCATTACAGTAATCATATGGGATAAGAAGGAAGCTAAGATACATCTTTTAAGGATTAAATACAAAAAACTCAAAGTATATTGTGAAAAACAAAGCCCGGTTTTACCATAAAACCTCTCTAAATATAGCTCAGGGACCAAAAAAATTAGAATGTACCAACAATACTGCAACATTCCAGACTCTGAGCCTCAGATATCAAAAAAAAATTTAAAAGGACAAGTGTCAAATTTACATAAAAAAGACTAAGGAAATTCAGCACCAAACAAGAATCAAAATAAAGATTTTGATTATGTGACAAGCCAAATAAATAATCAGTTTTTCAGCTGTGGTTACAAAAAGAAAAAAGGATTCTGTTCATACATTGACATCTCCAAAAGAATCAGATCTCGCATTGGAAAGCTCAAAATCGCATCTTTCAGGCATTTTGTTTTTTAAAAGTGTAACAAAATGCTAATTAAATGTCTCTTGCGAAGAATAAAAGCAGGACTTCCCAACTATGCTCAAAGTAAAGAATAATGAAATTGCTTCTCTTAATACAACATGCCAAAAACTTGAAATAAAAATGATTTCTAGCTATTAACTGTAATTTTTTAGACACTATAAATGCTAATTTAAGTGATTTGACCTTGTATGTTGAGAGTCCTCTCTACATAAGAGAAATTTCAACCTCAGCAGTTCTTAAAAAAATTACTAATTTCTCTGTTCTCACAGGATCATTATGGAACTACATGAACACCTTTGAAAATAATTACTACTAATAATAGAAAAATAAGCCCAGCCATTCAGAATCCACATTTTAAAAACTCACCATGATTTTGCAAGCAAAAACTATTAATTACAAAAAGTACCTTATTTTATCATATGTATTTAATTCCAAATCTTTTGAGTATTTGTAGGAGTAAAGCCTAGTAATTTAAAAGTTAATTTAGCCACTTTTAGAAGTTGGCACAAACTATTCTAAACCTGTGTCTCATCTCCACTGTAACCAAGGTCAAGGACAGTATTTCACCAATTAGCTTAACTAATATCTGAGTTCCTCTTTTTGACAAAAGAGCAGTTTTCCCCAAGATAAAAGAATAACAGACCAATACCCTACCCTAATGTTGTCTTGGTAAACTGAAATATAGGCATTATTAAAATGCCCTTTCCACACAATAAAAAGCCTACTCTGAACTCAATGAAATCAAAGTGAATTAGATTTGTATCAAGTGCTGAAATATGTAAGATACTGTTAAGCTATTCTTTTTACATTTACAAATTAAATACCCACTTCCATTTTCCATAAGTACCCACAGAAAACCACAAACTAAGTCTCTCCCATTTTTCCTCATTTTCCCCACTGCTCTTCATCAATGAACCTTTCTATAAAATTTTGCTTGGTAAATAATTTTTATTGTATAACTGAAGAAAAGATTACTCTCCTAATTCTAGCTGAATACAAGAATACTAGAAGCATAATCAGTAACTCACAAAAAATCTGTATAAAAAATAAGCAGGGAGCAACACAAGCCCTCTTCAGTACCCAAGCAGGAAGTTCTGTATTTCTTCTTCTAGTAAGACCCTAGTAACTTTTCAACCATGTTATCTAACTGTATGAGTAATAATTAGGTTAGCTTCACAGAAATGAAAAGGGATAGTCTTACAGTCCTTTTAACATAGTTAAGATATTTAGTCATTCATTTTAATTCTGTTGGTAAAATGGATTTCAAAGAAGGAGTAACTGAAATACTTCTTAAATGCTAGATGCAACTCAGTTATCCTGTGGCTGGGCATTCACGTGCCTAGATTTGTATAACTTCAGACAACTGGAGGATATATTTAGCATCTTAGTTCTTAGAAGCTCTGATTTTAAAATATTTCAGTATGGATTGTAACAGAGTGTTCAGAATTCATTTGGTTTTATTTCAGTTAATATTTTCATGTGTATAATCCATGTATTACATGAAAGAGTAAAAACTTAGTAACACCTCCAACTATGTATGTTATATGTATAATTTCATAAGAAAACTCCTTCCTTCCTAATGGCCTGCATTCCTCTCCCTCTCTAGCCTTTCATTCCTCAAGCATTATCTGACATGCACGTTATTGAAAACACATACTAAAACATAACCAAAAACTCCCAACTGCCTCACAATCGTGTGATTCTACAATAGAACAAAACAACTGTACCACTCCCTTCTCATTTTGCATTTTCTTCTTATCTGTATGTTGTAGCTAGCAGTTAAAAGGCTAAGAACAAATAACCCAACTGGTACTGCTGCTTAAATACTGTGGTAAAAATAAATGCATGCTCTGGGAAATCTTTAAGCTGATCTCAGAACAACAGACACTTTAATGACACAGGAACAAATCTGTTCATATTAACTCTGCACACAATCGACCAGATGCACCCCGCCCATAATACTGAAATTTTAAGAAACTGAGAATTTACACATAAGTTAAGGCATATTCACTCTCCCTATTTTCAATGAATAGCCATTCTATTTAAAAATTGCAGAAATTTATCTTAACAAGAAACATTAAACATTAAGGCTTGCTGACACCATTTCCCCATCAATACTGAATGGCAATCTAGTACAGGTTCTACTTTTACAAGTCATTTACAGTGGCAATAAATAGTATGTATAAGTAATGATTTTTAGACAAGTTCATTAAAACACAGCACTGCAAATTCAGAGATAATTTCTTCAAGAAGCTGTAAGCCTTACTAAAAGGGTATTACTTACTGTGATCAGCTGCTTATCGCCATCTTTTCCTGCTTCTTTTAGTTTCTGAATATGTTCCTCAGATGATGGCAAGTTACTGCATTTTGATGCTAATGAAGGATTTGACAATGGAGCCCTTGAAATACAAATACATTTTATGTTAAAAATGGAACTGCTTATACATGTCATGCTGGATACTCAAAATGTTGTGATTAGTACAAACTTCACCAAGATACAAATCCAAATTAATCACATAAAGCAGTCCTGTATATTTTAATGTGCAATTCAAATGGAAAAATAAGAAAATAAAAGGAGTAATCAAAAAACATAGTTTGTAACTAGTATAATTAGAAGATTATTTTTTTTTAAGTTTATGAAAAAAAATTATCAGGTCGGTAGGTTAGTCTCAACCATTAACACCAGCTTTTAAAAGAGGCACTTTCAGAGCATAACTGATGGTACCTAATGCCATATATTTCCAAAGTAAGATCTAGGTATCATACATCAGGCTGCTAGAGCAGACCACACAAATATATTCTCATAATTCTAAATCAGATGTCAAATCCCTACAATTAAAACTTATTCTCTTCTAAAAGGGAAGAAGGGAGGAAGACCCAAGGAATAAATGCATTGGTATCACTGCAATCTTACTCAGTTTAAACCTCTCCTTGTCACAGCTGAAAGAAACACTGGAAAATAAAATAAACTATCACCAAAATCATTCTATTATCTCGCTCGTATATTCAGGGGAAAAAAATGACACTCATTCCAGGTTTGGATAAAACTTGTGGAGACCGCTAAAGCAAAACACACAAAAAAATACACATACTTCAACTAGGTATTTACATATTTTTCTGTTTCTGAGCAAACTTCACTGTGGCAGCCCTGCAGCACAGGCAGCAGGTTAATCCAGTGAGCTTTCTAAAAAATTAACTCTTTCCAGACATTTTTAAAACAGTGTTTTTGTGCTAAACAAGGGGTCATTTCTTTTATTCCGTTCAAGTGCCCTAAAATTTGCCGGATGTAGCTACTTGGAGGTTTGCCTTTTCCTGCTGGAATCTTTTCCTACAAAGCCCTAAAGAGAGCTACATGGTAGACATGCACACAGAAAACAGATTATTCTATGTTATGGCAGGAGTACCACAGAGAGAATGTAAATCTTGGATATCATATAGAAAGCAGGGTAAGAATGGTCTCAGAATTAATATATATATATATATCTCCAGATAATAGTAAAGCAATATGAGCTTGTTCAGGTCATAAAGGTAATAAATTTAAGCAGATACCATAAACCTGTTTGGCAGTTGTGAATAAAAATATGAAAAATTGAAGTTATTGCAATGCTTATCAATAAATTTTAAACCACTCATTTAACTAGTCTGCCTCTACTGTACCAACCATCTTCTGTGAAGTTCCATATCAGTAGAGTTTTTCAATATGTACAAAAGGATCGATTAGCCAGAATTGTTCATCTGGCCTCAGAGAGATGCAGTGAAAATTACCTGAAGCATTTCTTCCTGTCCCCATTATGAATATAGAAAACAGTAACAACACACTTGACCACTGCTACTGCTCAAGGTATCAGGTACAAAGATTTTTTTTTGTCTTTAGCTTGTAATTGGCTAAAATCAGAGCCTATGTCAGAACAGTTCAAAAACTGTAGCAGTCAATGTGACCAAGGCTAAAATGCAAGCTTGAACTGTAAGACAAACTTAGCACTAAGAACTTTTTATTTTTAATATGGCTGCTGACACCTTCATTTCACAGCAATCACAAAATTCCAAATAAAATCCCCTCCTCCCCACCTAAAAAAACCAAAAAAAAAATCGCATGTACAAGACTCCCATAGTACAAGGAGTAAAAAAACTCCTCCAGACATAAATAATTCAGTATGTAGAAATTATGTGGCAAATCCCTCCCCTACTCTCTGATTCTCATCTGATTTGAGGAAGAGACCAGTATAAATGTTTTTCCAGCTCTATTAAAAAATAACTTTTGAAATAAATGTGCAGCTGCAAATATCTTAATTATTTTCTTAGCAAAGCAAAAACACTCCTCAACAATGGGATAAAATTAAAGCCTGTTTTTACAAAGAACAAGTCACTTATCTGGAACTGAAAACTGAGGCTGGGAGACAACTGTTTTATAATAAATTCTCTCATAACTCTATTTATGCAAGGTTACAGTATTTTCATAATGTATAAAGTACTATACCTGTTCTCAGATTCAGAAGTTTGACTTGTAAGTGAAGTTTGCATCAACTGCGTGGGAGCCAAATCTACGATTAATCAGAGATTATAACTTCATTATAAATCTTTTAGTTGCAAAGGAAATTTGAGTTACACAGCGATTTTCAAAAAACATATTCAAAACAACTTTTCAATCTGTTCACGGCCAATAAAAAAATTCAAGTTTGAGGCAGTATTCAGTTCTGCTGAACAGTTTGCCAGAAGTTAAACAAGGCCAGCAGTAAACTACCTAGTTTAAGTATGTTTAAACTGACACACATATGAATAGCTGTCCATATTTTATTAGAATCATAAATGTACAGTATACCCCAATCAGAGCTGTGTTCTACAACACTTAAGGAAAAGAAATCATCGAAACCAGCAAAATAAAGACTTTTTTTTTAAATTCTGTAACAGAAATTAAGAGTAATTACCCTTCAAAAGTATCCTACAATGGCAGGAAAAACCTCCAGCTATTTAGTAAAGCTAAATAATATAATAGTGTACTCAAACTCAGGTTCCAATTAAAAAAATACACTAAAATCCCAGAACAAACCCCTCACCACTAAGAGCAGAAAAAAAAATAATGAAAAGACAAGTTAGTGATCCATTGACAGTATTTCTTAGTCAAATGTACTTCAGTCAAAATATTCACATCACACTCATCATAAGCTTTGACAAAGTGCATTCACTGGCTGACAAATGAAGACTACATAATAAAAACAGGAGAGTGATTACTCAGTTAATAATTTGCTTAAGATCAAGTAGAAAAATTTAAAAGAAAGAAGTGCAGATACTTATTCAAAAGAAACAGAGAAGACAATTAACAAAAGCCAAGCCAAGAGAAGAAGTCAACTGAAATATGGAAGTTTTACTGCTTTATTACATGGAAGAGGAAAGAATTTGATTGGGGTTCCCCTCTTTCCCACTCCACAGCCCAGAGAAAAAAGTACATTTCAGTGCTACTCAACTGGCCCTGGGTGTGACATAAAGCAATACAAAACCTGGTTATTAGCTCCAACTCTCGAAGTTTATCTCCTAGTTACCACCTATGCCTTACTCTGTGAAACATTCTTCCTAAAGGGAGGCTTGTCCTTCCCACAGAACTGATCAAACCAAGTGGAGATATCAGCAGTAGACAGTTACCTTGAGGTTCACTTTCTCTGGGTTCTTTTTTTAATTGTTTTGGTGGTCTAGGAGCTGTAACACACTTTACTGGAGAACTTTCTGGATCTGATTCCAAATATAATCTAAAGTCCTAAGCAAAACAGGAAACATTAAATTTTAAAATGTCCAAATTATTCAATGCCTTTAACCTATTAACAACAGAACTAATTTAACTAAGTATTAACATTTTTAATACAGAATCAGTTTTATGTTAATTTAAGCAGACAAAATGCAACTAATTAGTTGCATTAGGTAGTCCATATTGAAGCTTGAGGTATTAATTTTGAAAAAAATATTTTTCATTTTATATATAAGCTTGTAAAATATTTTTTATAAAACACAGTTGTCCTTAGAATCCTAAATCTTAGTAGAAATTCATTCAGATCAGGAAATGAGAGGAAAACAAGTGTTCTCCTAATACAACTTTGCAAAACAAAACAGCTATGGGAGCTGAAACCATGAAGAAGTATCCATATGAATCTGTACAACCTTTGCTTCCAGCATGAAATTCTATTGATCAACACTCAGTTAGCAACAGAATCTAGGAGTGTGGAATCAATTTTTCAGATTACTATCACCCATCTATGATAACACAGCAGTAGATTTCTAATACATTTGAAAATTTTAAGTAACTATAAAAGAAGTCATTGTTAAAATAATTCCGAGCATGGGATTCTCAGAAAACAGAATAGATTTAGAACACCCTCCCACTATACACCATAATTAAAATAACTTACCTCATCTGGTCTTGGCTCACATAAAGGTTTTGTCAAGTTAGGCAACAAACCATTTTCTGCACCTTTCCTTGTGGGCTGTTTTGTTTCTAATGTCACTGCTTTAGCTCCAGCTCTTTCAGATAAAGGATCTGATTTCTCCTGCGCACAAGTTGTACTTTCATTCTCAAAGAGTCTTGTTGACAGCTTGCCTTGTGCCTTTGAAAGCTCTGCTTCTACAGCCATTTGACTTGCCTCTGAAACTTCAGGGAAATCTTTTAAAAAAGGAAGCTTGGGGACATTTGAGGAATTTGAGTTACTTTGCTTTACATTACTAGCTTTCAGCAATTTAATTTTGGTCCATTTAGAATTTTTGTTTGAGGAGTTATTTCTACCATTCAGAGTGCATTTGACAGGCATTGCTTTTTTGCTAGGGAAAAACCGTTTGCATTGAGTACTTTGACTGGGTTCTTTCTGAGTAAGCATTTCACTTTGCTGTAACTGTGTGTCATCGTGCTTTTCTTCTGCTTTGCTGTCCTCTGCATTAGGGGAATCTTTTTTCACTTCTACTGTATCTGACTCAATCTCACCTGCAATTTCTTCACAAAGCTCAAGGATGCTCACCCTTTTGGATTTTGCATCGTTCTCTGGTTGATCAGCCACATTTGTCTCACTCACAGATGGCTGTGAAGTATTTTTTGGTTTTGTACTGGGTTTTATGTTCTGGTGTGTTTGCTGCTTTTCCTTAGATGCTGTAGAATTTGGCTTAAGAGAATCTGTTTCTGCTTTCTTTGTGTTGCTAGCATTAGGAGATACAGGGCCTGTTTGGTCTTTCTTGACTTCCTCAAGACTCTCATCAGGACACGATGAGGACGCTTGAATATTGCGTTGAAAGCTACTGGAATTATTCTTTTTATTGTCTGCTTTACACTTTTTCTCTTTCAGAGAGCTGGTCACTTCTACATGTGTTTCTTTATCCTTGTTTTTATTGTTTGGCTTTATCTTTGTGTTTTTCTGTTCTGATTTTCCTCCAGCAGATTTCAGTGGTTTTGATGCAACACTGTGAGCATGTTTTTTTGCCTGGCTACTGTGCTTAACTTCTGAAAGTTTTTCTTCTTTAACTTCTCTGCTGCGCAGGGATCTTGCTGGAACATGCACTTGTGTTAACTGCTGCAGTCTCTGTGATCTCCTCATTACTGGCTCGTTTGGTGCAATTACACATTTTGACTTAGGAATTTCTTGCACAGACTTTTTCTGGCAAACCTTATTTTTTACAGATTTAGGCTGCTGCTGTTGGACTGTTTTGCCAGGTATTGTTTTATTATTTGAGCTGAGAGCTGATGATCTTGTAGTCATGCGTGTTCCTACTCCAAATTCATTGGTGTTATCACTGAAAGATTAAAATAATACTTTTTTCAGCATCCAGAACACATAACAGAATCTGTCATAAGATTTTTTTCACTCTTTCTCTGCCTCTTTCTAGATCTTATACTCCCAATATTTTTGGAAGAATTTGCTCTAGAATTATTCCAAAAAAGTGTTCACTTCCACCTAGTTACTCTTAAGTGTTGTATTTAATGCTTTTTACGCATGGCAAGACTGAATTATGAACCTCAGATGAATGCTTTGTAACATCTCTAGCAGTTTCTAATCACTAACACCTGTGACTTTCAAATGAAGTATAAGCTATATATATATTTATAGATACTATTAGATTTATTTTTGCTTCAGAAATGTTTTTGACTGAGGTCTTTCTGGATTACAAGGCATTTACACGGTTTCAGAGAAAAATCATGTAGCAGACAGTATACATAATGATTAAAATCTGATCTCCCTTCTAGCACTATTCAACTATTTAGCTGTATCTTTAACTCAGATTCCCTCTGCTTAGACTGACTACATTTCTGCACTAATGCAGTCAATCAAGACAATGTAGAATTATCTATTTTGTTTTTGTCACTGACCTGTTTGGTTTGAGTACAGTTTTCTCCTGCACTGCACACTGACTGGACTTTGATTTATTTGAGCCATGTTTTGTATCCGACACCTCTTTTTCCTTCTTTGACAAAGACGGTTTGCTGTTCTTGTCCAGCTTTGGACGTTTAGCAGAAGGTTCTACTAACGAAGACTTCCTTTTCTGAGCTGCCATTTCTGTAAAAAACCAAGCAACTATCTCAAATATAACTTTTCACTTTTATATATTCATTTTAACAGCCAGATCACGCTGTGATCAGAAAGCAAATCATTAAAGCAATCTCAAATCAAATGACACTCATTTTACTTACAGGTTTTTACAAGAGGCAATCGATGTTTAGGCCAAAGTAACTTATCAAGGTGTGACAAGAGCATTCCTTATGCATATGCTTACAAACAGGATGTGTCATGCCACCTATGAAGAACAGAAAACGTTCATGCAGTAAACATTTCATAACTTCCTACTCAAGACTCTGAATTCCCACCCTCTTCCATCCCCTCAAACAATGCCTAGCTTTAGTTTCATTGGTAAGGAACTAAAATTAAAAAAACAACTACAACCAACCAAAAAACAACAGACGATTTTTTTAAAATTTCCACACCCAACAATTTTTGGCACTTTGCTGTCTTAAGCACTATCCTTTTACCTCTCAAAAGGTGGAAAGTAACAGTGCAAGTCAAAAGGAAGTTGCTCAGCCTTTCACCTTTTTCCAGAAAATAGTGTGCTGCTCTCTTTCAGAGCTGGCAAAAAACATGGGACTGCTGTCAATCCTGTGCTTCACAGCAACAGGGAATAAATCCATTAGACTCACCAAGTTTTGTGGCTGCTAGAACAGAACTTCACAGACATCAACAACTACCTACAACTGTTCCTTCTAATATGACTTAAGCTACAAATCAGATGGAAAGCCTAAAAAGTAGCATTATTAGAGACATTTGCCTTGGGCAGTTAAAGACAATGTCTTCATGAGAACTGAAATGATGTTAATGATGCAGAAGTTACTTTGCACAAGAGTCTGAAAGCTAAGAGAGATTCTTGATAAAAACATCTCCACAGATTTGGCTGATCATCCCTTTCATATACACTTCTGACTTGTGAAATTTTCAGTTCCCTTATTCAAAGTTATTGTATTATGGCATAGGTAATAATTGTTCAATAGTTTCACTTTAATAACTTTATAAAGTTAAGTTTACTGGAAGACTCAGTGGTCAGAACTTCCACATCACCTTTTTCAATCAAGAATTACCTATTATTTTTTGTCACTGACAGACGTACAGATTATATATAGATTTCTACAAAACTATATTTCTTTTCAAACTTTAACTTAAAAATTAAATCTGATACATTTTAAGGTCAAACGAGAACAAGTCACAAGTTGTATAACACAGACCAGACACTTGCAGTTCATTACAACTTCCAGTATTGACAAATGAATGTCTTTCCTTAACAATTTGAAAGATACATATGTTAAGCACCTTTTAGTAATTGATCATTATGCAAAAGGAGAAAGTAAACAATTATACTTTTTCCTTTCTTTAGACTTTATATTGTCTTTAACCTCATTTTCATTTATACACTTATAAAAGCATTTTCAACCACACAAAATTGGTAATTATGTTAAAAAGCTGATTAAAAACTCAGATTCCAGACATCAGTGATGTCTTGTGACCTTCTCCTTTAAAGAAGATACATAATAAACAACCCATATTTGAGGTATATTATTTAAATTCTATCCAGGGAAGAAATCTCTAATAGCACTTTTAATGGTGCTATTTTCATGTCTCTCCCTAAGGAGCAAGTAATAGAATTTGCATGCCTACATTCTAAGAGCTGATGAGCTCCATGATGCCTCACAAGCCTGTGGGTTTCCACCAGTCAAATAAAAACCTGTCAGAGACGCAATATGGTCACTCATCCTGAAAATAACAGCCCTAGTTGCTGAACAGGTCTCTTAGAGCACACCACCGATTCCCAGAATTTGAAAATACCATGACACACACTGTATACACCTGGACCTTCTTTGTTTTTTTTTCCAGACCTGGCACACTCGGGGAAGACTTTTAAGTACAAAACAGAAAGTACAAAACTTCCCTCGCTGGCACTCCTTCTCAGGCAACTAAAAAATACACTCTCCTCCCACAGAGCTCTTGAACAGTAATTTCTTTCCTACTAATACTTTGTACAGCAGAGCAAAGTCTTTTCCAGACATTCCAGAACTGGCAGTCTCTGCCCTGGAGAAGTCACCCTCTAGTAAAAGCTGGATTATGAAAACCAGAGCAGACACAGAAGTGCAGGAACAAACCTGAACAAGAGCAAAGATTTGGGAGCAAGAAGTAGGGGGGAGGAAAAGCCCGAAAACAAAACAGAGCAAACAAAAACCTCAAACCCAAAAAAACCCAAACCAACAAACGAAGGAAACAGAAACGCGAACCCCACAGCTTCCAGTTCTTAGAGCAGGGGCTGAGGCTGGTTGCACAACAGCTGGACAGGGCGCGGGGCTCCCGAACCGGAGCCGTCCGGGCTGAGGGCCACGGCAGCGCCCGGAGCCCCTACGGCACAACTCAGGGGGAGGGGAGGGGAGGGGAGGGGAGGGGAGGGGAGGGGAGGGGAGGGAAGGGAAGGGAAGGGAAGGGAAGGCCTCCAAGCGTGGCCCGGTGTCAGCCGGCCCAGCGCCCCGCGGTGACAGCCCTCCCGGGGCAGGGCCTGGCGGGGGGACCCCGCTCCGGGCCGGCAGCTCCCGCGGCCGGGGCCGGGGCAGGGCGGGGGTGCCGGGATGAGGCCGGCTGGCGACAGGGCACGGCCGGCTGGCGACAGGGCACGGCCGGCCCGCTCCCCCCGCGACAGCGGCGGGCAGGCCCGGGGAGGAGCCGCCGCCGGGCTCTCGGCCCCGGCGGGGGACGCGGGGGGCAGCGGGCACGGGGCAACCGGGGGTGACGGGACCCGGCGGGACACGGGTGGGGTGGGGAGGGTGTGGAGGAGAGCAACTTCCTCAGCCCCCCCCGGTCTGCCGGCGGCCGATTACCTCGCGAGGGTGTCAGCGACGTGCCGGCGCTGGCGGAGGCGGCGAGCCCGAGCCTCGAACCCGCCCACAGCCGGGCACCGCCGCGGCCCCGCCCCGCCTGCCCCGCCCCGCCCGCGGCCCCGCCCCCCGGCGGCACGGGCCATCTTCCGGCGGGAAGGAACGGGCAGGGCGGGAAGCGGCGCGATCGCGCATGCGCAGCCGCCTGCGTGAGGGCGGTGCCATATGGGCGTGTTAAGTAAGGAATCCGGAGATGATGCTAATTAAAGCAAGGACTGGAGGATGCTTGTATTGACAGGACAAGGGGGAATGGCTTCAAACTGAGACAGGGTAGGTTTAGGTTAGGTATAAGGAAGAAATTCTTCAATGCGAGGCCATGAGGCAGTGGAACAGGTTGCCCAGAGAAGTCGTGGATGCCTCATCCCTGGGAGTGATCAAGGCCAGGCGGGATGGAGCTCTGAGCAAGCAGCTCTAGTAGGAGGTGTCCCTGCCCATGGCAAGGGGTTGGAACCAGATGCTCTTTAAGCTCCGCTCCTGGCAGTGGTGTCCCAGTAGCTCAGCCTGCTCGCACCGCCAGGTGCTCGGGTGGGTTGTCCAAGCCGCATCTTTTGCTAAAACAAGGGAAAAGCAGTGCCACGTGCTGGGGCCAGTGGGGATGAAGTGTCTCTGGTGGCGGCCCATGCTGTGTAGGTGGCTGACACCTCATGTCTGGCAGCTGTAGTGAAGTGAACAGAGTCGACTGAGAGGGGACCCGTCAATGTGTACAAATATCCAAAGGGAGGGTGTCAAGAGGATGGAGCCAGGCTCTCCTCGGTGGTTCCAAGCAGTAGGACAAGAGGCAGCGGGCAGAAACTGATGCACAGGAAGCTCCATGTGAACATGAGGAAGAACTCCACTGTGTGTGTGACTGTGAACTGGAACAGATTGCCCAGAGAGGGTGTGCAGTCACCCTCACTGGAGATATTCAGGAACCATCTGGGCACAATTCTGTGCCATGTGCTCTAGGATAACCCTGCTTGGGCAGGAAGGTTGGACCAGATGACTCTCTGTGGTCCTTTCCAACCTGACCAATTCTGTATTTCTGTGATTCTGAGTCCCACCAAGTTCCTCGTGATATTACAGCAGATATGTTTGCAGCAGCATTTCCTTAGGGTTTGCAGGCCCCTTCTCACAATTATGTTTGGAGACACCTTTGCAATAAGTTACTCAGCTGCTGCTGAGCTGTGCAGGTGTGCAGACAGCCCCCTTGGTACAGGTGTGTCATGGTGTCAGTGTATTTCACTTAGGTGTAAAGCAGGATGGATGCTTGTCTGTCTGGGAGATTAAAGAGAGTTTTTGGGTATGTCTTGGTCCTGTGAGGTGTCAATTTCTCCCTCCAGAGCACTGAGTTCACTCACTGAGGTGCTTTTTTGAGTCCATTTGTCCAACTTGTTTTGCTTTCCTGAGTTCAGCAGTAGCACTGAAGGTGCCAGCTATCTCATGTGTTCTGTGTATTCAGCAGTGTTTCACAACTCTCTCTATAGCATAACCACCTATTTGTGATTTTTGCCATGGTCTGGGATATTTCAGTCCTTGATACACTTGTTTATACCTCACCTAAACTTGTCATGGCTTATTTGCCTCAGGATATTTATGTGTCTGAGCCTGTTGTTTACATTGGCAAGTTGGAGAAGTTCTGAAGTTAAAGCTGATGACCTGACATCCACACCACTGATGTGGCAGTCCAGACCAGCTTTTGTCACAATGGATGCAGTGACAGCTTGAATATATTGAATATATGGAGTTTGAATATATTGAGTGTGTTCTGGGGATGCAACTATGGGTTTGGTTTCCTTCAAAAGAAATCCTTTGTGCACACTCCAAGACCCATGATGGTGAGTGGGAGCCATCAGTGGATTTCCTTCAAAAATGAGCTGCTGATCCTAACTAGAATAACTGATGTACCTCATACATACCTAGTGTGCCCCATCCATATGACTTTCCTAAGGGTAACCTGAAGTAGGTCCAACCTGAAATGCACATAAGTGTGTCAAGATCTCTCCATTTAGTATTTTTGCTCAGCATACAAAGTCCTATCAGTAGGTTCTACTTGCCTGTACAAACACAGCCTCAGTTTATTTGACTGTGAATTCACCCAGTGATGTGTTTACACCACTGGAGAACAGTCTGATGAACCTCAGCCAATAGCCATGAAAGGTTTTAGAAGAAAAAGTACTATGTGACAGGGTTTCTCCCAGAAATTTCTGGTTTCCTTTACAATTTCTGGTTACAGTTCACTGATCTAAAGGAGACCACAGCAGTATTTTAGTATTCGGTTCTGTAAATATTCATTTGTAAATGCTTGAAGTATTTAAAAATGGGTTGTTTTTGTTTTTATAATAAACTTTATAGGTCTATTTTATAATTTTCAAAGCACTTTAGTGATTTGTATTGTTAGCACATTTATGGGATTAATTGTTGGAAATTGCTGTCAAGTTTCTTAATAGCATAAATTTTACCTGGAGACACTCTATTTTGTCTGTAAAGTTTTGTGTCTCTTTGTTAACTGGAACAAGGAACTGCCTTCCTTGATAAGTCCTCTTTCTGGGCACACTTCATTGAAGCACAGTTTGTACTGGATAAATGGGAATTTTCAGCAGCTGTAGTTTTTTTTAAAAGCTGATAGAAGGAGATGTTATTTATAACTCCCTGTAGCAGCTCCTCTTTAATGCATGATAATCTGCTGTGACTTTACAATGAATGCAGCAACATGTGATCTCCTGCTCTCCTTCAATAACTAACAGAATATTTTCCAGATGAAGGATATTTTAATCACTAGGCTGCACGTAAATTTCTTGAAGGATGATAAAAGCATTTTTTAATGTTATCATTACCTTTACTAATCTAAAATTATGCTTTCCTATATCTTTCTTAGGAACATGAAGCAAATAACCCTAGATTTTCTTGCATTCTTCCATGAAATAGTAATTTGCTGTACAGCAGGGAAATAGTAAAGTAGCAGGCATTCTTATAAAGTATTAAATTCCAAAATTTGGAAAAACTTAGTTCACAGGATAGAAGAATATCAGTAATTTTCCAGTTTTCCACAGAAGGTGGCAGCATTCTGAAGCACTGATGTCAGTGTGAACTTGCTAGCAAATGTCGTTGTTGAAAGAACTCAAACTTTACAGAAATTTACTCTCCTTGGAAGTTGTGGTGAATATAAACTGGAGTGCTTGGGCATGATTTGTTGTTGAACTGGGGAACCTGGGGAGGCAGGAGAAACTCTGTTCCCACAGGTGGAGTATATGAGTAGGACAGATTTAACCCCAAAAGGATTCTTTGTTAATTTAGCCATGTTTATTTGCCACTGCAGTAATACTGCTCGAGTGCCTCTTGTCTGCAGCTAAGTGAAAAATTACTTGCTTCTAGGTTATGCCTTTTTTCGCAGACTAACTCAGCTGATAATGGATCACTCCACTAATTGGAGAGAATATCCTGTTGGGCTACAGCTTTGGGAGAGGACTGTCACGAGAGAAGGGAAGCTTCTCCTGTTGTTTTCTCCATTCCTTTGCCGACTCCAGCAGTGTTCTCCAGCTCCTTACCACGCCAGCCTCCATCTAGCACCTGGGGGGGGACCTGCTTAGGCAAGCAAATTTAAACTCCTGAGCTAGCAAAAAACAAAACAAAAAAACAGTGGAAAAACTGAGTCATATTCTACCAGAGTAAGAAAGGCTGAGCATCGTATGACTGGAATCAGGATAAGAAAAGACAGGGGAGGAGGAAGCGCAAGCCTTCCCCTTTTGGCATGAGGGAGCTGTTAACACTGACAGCTGCTTGTGAAACCGCAGCCTTAGGGCGGGCTGCATAGTTACAGGATTGAGCACTTGATCCCAAATTCAATCCCAGCGCAGGTTTTACAGCCCCTTTTGACATGCAGACACACTCCCAGCCCGCCCTGCCGTTTATCAGACATCTCATCTGAGCAAGGAAGTGGTGACAGACAAGCAAAAGGCAGGAGCTGCTTCACCTTTCACCGGTAATTAACCTTGGGAGCACCGCTCAGCCTCGCAGTGCCTCAGACAGGTGAGGAAAGGCCACACGGGATGCTCATTTGAACCAGTGGCTTTGTCATCACTACATACACAGAACACTGAAGGAACTGGAGGACTAGCTGAGACAGCACAGAACTCTGGTTTTCCTCCCTTCAGCACATTCAAAAAGTCCCTCTATCCTAGGAAGAAGGGAGAAGCTGATTTTTGCATTTCCAATAGAAGGAATGAGACAGGAAAATTGGATCTGTAAGAGGAAGAGATGCTTGCCAATGAAGAACCCGTGTCTGCTTGGCAGATTTTTCCTTTTCTTCTGTTGGAATGAAAATTAACAACAACCCAAACCTAAAAAGTGGCTGAGATATTCCACAGCAGATTGGCTGCAGCAGAATTTACTTGGGGGGACCCAGCATGGATGCTGGAAGTCAGTGGCAAGTCCCCAGGGTGAGTCTCCTGGGCTTTTTTACACCTTCCTCTTTCTTGTTCATTGCCTTGGGCATTCCAGGTCTCTTTTTGACCAGCTGGCATGCTGGGATGAGAACTCCAATAAGTGGTAGAGGTTTAAATGTTCCCGTGTGTTTCAGCAACCCGATGGCTCAGGGAACAGATGTTTTTTTTTTCCCTCAGAGTAATGATGCATTGAGCTGACCCCGGGAGAAGCAGAGTGCAGGGCTAAAAGTCTTCTTCCTGGCAGGTGTGAGTCACTGGCATGAGCCAGGTGGCTACAGGGGTTGTAGGTGAAAGAGGCAGTTCCTCTGAAATTCCTGTGTAGATGGCACGTGGGACAACAGCGATTGGAGAATGCTCTGACTGCCTGGAGTTAAAGAGCTTTACAGGGCAATTAGCTGAAAAAGCTAAAGGGGACCATGTTCGAAATGGGGGAGGTAGAATTTGAATAGTTGGTTTTGTTTTGGTGTTTTCGCAGGCACACAGGGAAAAAATTGTTCACTTTGCTTGCATGCTGAATGTAAGTTGAATTGGTTTTTTTTCAGGGGAAGAGGGGAACAGGAATAAAAAGTACTGCAGATAGCTATATCTGGAGGGAAGGCTGGTTACAGTTGCCTTGCAGGCATTTGGGTCTGGGACAGAGAGTGACAGAGACATGTGTGAGTGGTACACAGGGCTCCAGACCATTCCAGAAGAAGGGGAGGAGGCTTTTGTCTGAAACATTTGGGAACTCTTGAGATAAAGTAAACTTCTCTGTTCTGTTGATTTGAAGGGCTGAAATAGGTCTCAGCTGGAAATTGTAACTTGCAGCATGGAGAAGGTAAGGAGAAGCTGCCTGAACCACATCTGGGAAGTAATTCTTGAATGTGGAGCCCTTTTCCAGTCTCTGTAATGGTGAACCTGGGCCTCGGAGTGACTGCACTCTGCACAGTCAGCATGTTGGTGTCTGAAGTGTGACCCTCGATGCCACATTGACAGGACCATGTTAACCTGCCTGGTCACTGCTGCTTTACTGGTATTTCCTTGACACTAGTTCCTGTGGAGATGTAGACTGTCATGCACAGCCCATTCTGTTAAGTATTTTAAATGGTGCTGTTAATGTGTCTTGGTTTCTTCAACAGCATTAATTCTTCCATCAGTGTGAAATGTGGATGGATTAGTTTCTCTGTATTCAAAGAACCATATTTGCCTATTGGAAATTTTCCTGTTTTTTAAGGTTTTTTTTGGGTTTTTTTAAAGTCAGGAGTGGACATAATAAATTACATAATAAATAGCACCCTAGTCTTGGTCTTTATGATCTGGTGCTAAGATAGCTGAGGTCACAAGTGGCTCTTGGGTGACTGAAGGCCTCACAGAGAAAAAGAACTGCACTATGCATTGACTCAGGGAAAAATGAGAAAAGGTGGGTGTTGTGGAGCATGTATATGGTATGTCCTGTCTTGGTCAGGAGGGGTGAACTAGATGACCTCTAGAGGACCCTGCCAACTTCAGCTACTTTGGGATTCTGATCTAGGAGGAAAGTTATTTTAAGAGGTAGGTGTCTGCAGCTTTTGTGGCTTGGAATTTCATTTTTGTTCCACTCCATCTTTCCAGTAATGAATACATTGAAAACTAACAACTTTCTCCCACCTTCAGCATTGCATATCCCTGTTGATGCCTGGATAATCAGATCACATGAAAAGCCAAATAAAGACCCTGTGAATTCACACTGTTTTGAATAGAGGGCATTGTGGACTTTGGCTCACTTGTGAAACTGTGTGTGAGGTACAAAGTTATTACACATTATGGCACTTGTTTCTAGCTTTTGTGTACCCTTAAGATCTGAGGTGTCTGCATTTTTGTTTCAGAAAATCTGACTTGGAAAGCTTGAAGATACAATATTAAACTTGGATTGTTACCACCTTGCACACTGTGCTTTTCCCTGATGGGGTAAAAGGACACTGTACATTTGGGGGGTGAGGTGGGGGGGGGGAACACCAGCTTTACAAATTTTTGCTTGATGTAGCTTTAAAGATAAATGTCTCATGAAGATCTGTATAGGGATTGGACCTGAATTAAAACAGTGCAGAGAGACAGAAATTCTGGCATTAATCATATTACTTTTATTTAAACAGTAAGGTGCAATTTAATGTAAGTGGTTTTATTTTTATTAATACTTGATGCTGAATTTTGAACAGCTGTACCTAAACACTTTTACAAATATAACACTAAATACACTGTTTATTGCTCATTGTTTTTTGCATGAACATAAAACCTGGAAATGAACACAAGAATAAATAAGGCACCCTACTAATATGCTATTTTCTGTATTGTAGTAGCATGCACAAAATTTAATTTTACTTTTGCAAGTCACTTTCCTCATTTTTCTTATTAGAGAAAAAAATAAGAGTTTGTTATTTGGACAAGGGTCTGTTTGAAGAGTCATAACTTGAAAGCACTTTCTAATTTTCTTGATTCAACCATCTACCTTACAAAACAGCTCTCGTATAGCATGTCCCAATTTCTTTTTCTAAAGACAAAAAGTATTTTTGTTCTTCCTTTGCTGTTACTAGGAAACATGCCTTACAAGAGGAGTGTTCACGTACTGCTTGAGACAAAAGACCTGACTTGCTTTTTTTTAGCTGCATTTTCTTCTTGTACTGACCCTGCTCAAAAGATAAAAATAAAAATGCAGAGGCATCTTTCCTGACTTCTTGTATGTGGCTGGGCCCAAATCAGTGATCAGCAAAAGATGGGAGCTCCATAGATACTGCTTAAGGGCCTGTTTTAAATTCCAGTATGCCTTAAATTAGGGCTTCCCAACAGTTTCAAAATACATTCTCTCCAACTGTCCTTTCTCCTCAAAGGCCCACACTGGCTGTCACTGTCAGGGCTCAGGAGAACAGTGATGCCTCAGCCACCCTCACAACTCCTAAACCACTAGGGCAGAAGTTGGTCTGCAGTGCCCTCAGGGATTTGACAACCTACTGCCAAAATGGTGACAAATGATCAAATAAAAAAACCAGAGGCACAACTCTGACCTCCATCCCAACTTTCTTTAAACAGTTTGTTCCATTCTCTTAAGAAATGACATGAAACAATAGCAGAGACAAAAGGTTTGAATTTGTCTTCCTTTTTTAATTTAAAGCAGATTATATAATATTTTCCTGATGCTCTAATATTTATTCTTTAAAATTGAAATGTTCTTGCAAGGTAATATAAACATAGCAGGTTCAATCACCAAGTTTACCAGTTCTATGAAGTATGTGTTACTTATGTGACAACACCCAGCTTTACATAAACTCTGAAATGCAAAATGTCTTTTAATTACATAAGTTATTACAGTACTGTTTTAAAGGAATCTTTTGGTTATATGTAAACACTATAAATTAGCTCTTTAAAAAATAACCATGTAAGACAAATATGGCATTGACATAGTTTAAAAAAACAATCAACAGCCCTAAATCTGAATACTCTCAGGGCAGAACAGCAAAAGCAGATATCAATCTAATGCTGTGGAATAACATGCTGAGATTTCAATTTATTTGAAGAACCAGTACTTTTATTTGATCCCTCCTTTTGTTTTCATACTTTAAGATTTTCACCATCAGTGCTCTAAGGAATGGGCCAACTGGTACTATATGTGACAGGATAATATAAGCTATTTAGTGTTGCCATTCTAGTAGTGAAAGCCATCTAAATAAAGTCTCCTAAATACATACTGGTTTAAATTAAAATCCTGAGGAATTATAATCTCTCTACTTGATAGTTTTGGTTAAGTGCAATTTGATGTATGCAGAACACTGTTTCATTTAAGGTCATTCTTAGTAAGGCATATTAAAAAATAAATATAAAAGAGACAACATAATATTTAGTTTCTTGCTACAAAATCTTAGGCAAAAATATTTTTGCATGTAGTAATAGACTTTATCCATTTGCTGGCTTACAGGAGTTAAAATTTGTGCACTAAGCTCAACTGCCCTTGTCAGAATGTGCCACTGTGCTATAATAGTGGTCCAAAGCTACATGCTAAAGATTTTATTTCCATGCTCAAACACAGCTTGCACAAACTGCTTGAAGACTCTGTCCATGTAAGTGCACTTCCTTGGCCATATTCCTTCCAGAAAACCGATATGGCCTCCGCACGAAGTCAGAACCAGAGCAACGTTTGCATTTTGTTTGGCAGTTTCTACTGGTATAGCTAAAAGGAGGGTAAAAACATTTTAAGTCCTTAACCTTCTGTGAAATGCCAGCCATTTAATAATTTCTCTTAAATATTTCTCATATTATGTATGAATAAATAGGCACAGCATTAATATATACTTAAATGTCTTAATGGGTTTGGAAGCACAGCTGTATTAATAGGCATTTTTCTCTTTATCATTAACTCACCTTACCTGTGTGATTTTTTTTTTTCCTGGATGCTGTAAAAATTTCAGCTTCATCTGTCTTTCACACTGATGGAACAGCATCCATTAATGCATACTTAGGATTTGCTATAAATAGTGTAAGTAAAAGGACAATCAGTCCTCTAATTTTTAACTATTATTGCAATATTCAGCTTTTAAAAAGCTGAGGAACTGGACCCTCAATTGCAATTGTATGAGACTCCAAGCACAGAACCTTTAATGTCAGGGTAAGATTGGTCTGCAAGATATCCATCCTATCAGCTAATGTAAAAGATTATCATTATATCTGATCTACCATATGTTTACACCTGCATGTTTAGAGCACACCATGCAAACACACAGGGGGATGGTTCTTGCTGTGAAGACACAAGGTGAACAGAGAAAGAGGAAGGGGCAAACAACTGTACAATGACACAGAAAGTGCTCTGTGCCACCCAGGAGATTAGTTGTTCTCTATTGAATAGTGATTGCTAGAAATTATTTTAGAATGCAGATTGTTAGACTGGATAGTATAAGCATTTCTCTTTTGCTGGGTTAGTTTTCCTGATCTGCTTAGCAGCCTAATCCAGTTCCCCATGTTAATGCCAACATCTGAATAGTGGCAGCCACAGTCAGATGGAGCCTTCAGTGAGGTGGCCATTTCAGCAATGGCCTACAATTAGCTTAAAGTCATCAGTGAATGACACCTGAGATATGCACTGATCTGGAAATGTGTAGGAGGGAGGCTTCAGTGCCTCCTATTTTGACTCTGCATAGATGTGTGGCTTAATCAGTTTCACCACCTGGGCAGTTCCCTTTGTGAAGGGAAATAGAGGTCAGTTAGCACAGACTGACACCAGAGAAAGCATATGACTTTACAAAGGGTACTTGGTGTGATGGGATGACCCTGGTATCATTTGAACTGGTTGGCACATGAGCTTTATATCAAGACTGCAAACACCACAGATCCATAAAAATTAAGTTATTTAAGCAACTTCCTCTGGAGTTTTAGCTATGCTAAGTAGACATCTGAATGAGCAGAAATCTCAGCACATTTTCAGTAAATAATGCCTGTCAAAGTTCTAGTTTTCAAGTAAGAAACTTTATGAAATGGGAAAAAAAATACAGATTTTTGATTATTCAGGATTGATAGAAAAAGCAACAGCAAAAGAAAAATGCTTTGTCCAAAGAAGGGAGTAGCAGCAGTTTCACTGTGTTCTCTGCAAAAGGTTATGAAAAGAGAATAAAGCTGATTTTAAGTGATATACTACTCAACTAAAAATGCCTTGTCACCAGAACACTAAGCAGCAAGTTGTTCACAAGATTTATACTACTTCCTTATTTACTTTAAAGTATTTTTGAATCAGATTCAGTTTTGAGGGTGTTCAGTTGTTCACATCCCTTTCTGACTACACTTCCTTCAGAGACACCTTCCACTCATTGCTATTTCTAGGAGTCTGTTCCTTTACCCTTTTATACATTTGCTATCTCAAAGGTCATTATCCTTGAATAGTCCCTATCTCTGCATATTACTGCCTTCTTCATAAATGTGCTCCTTACTTTCATTTAGATGCTGGCAAACTCATAACTGTGTGCTTGAGATGCCAGCTTGCCTTCATTTTCAGCAACTAGAATAAGAGCAGAGAGTAGCCCTTTGCTTAGCCAAAAAAGGACCCTCAGCCAGAGTAAGTGACAGGAGAACTTGAGTAAAATGACTGCAGTGAACAGCTGTGCAACTTAAAATAGATCAGAGCAGAAGCACTGGACCTGTGGAGCCAGGGGAGCAGTCTGTGCCTCAGAGGTGCCTACCAGCAGTGCATGGAAAGACACACTCTGTTCCACTCCAGGGCCTCAGCAGGGGTGCCAAAACAACTGCCCACAGAGCTGGGCTAGTGCCTGTTGTGCAGGTGTGTTACAAGCTCCCTGCCCCATACCTGACCATGCCCTGGGGGAACACGGACAGAGCTCCAGAGAGCAGTGGGGGGGGGACTCTCTTGCCAAATGTGTGAGGTTCTTTGCTGCTCAGTCCTATCCATTTCTTCTACTCTTTCCCTCCTTTCAAAATCTAAGCAGTTGTAGATTCCAGCATTTACTAAGTGATTCTCTATCAGGAGGAATAAACTGTCTTCTTACTCTTTCTACAAGAAGTCCTTGGCTTTTCCTTTGTTCAGTTGGAAAGCTGAAAATGCTGTATGCAGGATCTGGGCCTTTTAAAGCAGTACTGAGGCCAGACTAAAAAGTCAATGATGCAAAAGCCTAGACTGGGGAATAACACACTGAGAACATGAGATGCAGAAAACAATGTGTTATTTCTTGCAATCCAACACATGCATCATTTTCAGACTCAGCACGCGCTTGTCTGGAGTTTTGCCTGAGCTAATCTGCTCAGCAATCTCTGATCTGCCTCTCTTGGATTCTGTGGAGGAACACATTGCCATGTACAAAGAGAGTGGCTGCAATTCATGTCAGCTTCTGCTGACTGCATAGGAATTTGTCCATTTATTTGTACCAAGCCATATGCTCTTTTTCCCTCCAGTAGCCTGTGGTCTACGTTAAACAGAAACCAAGAGAGAAGTGGGGATCAGACACAAACCCTGTGTCAGCTTCAGCCATTCAATCACACTTTGCACACCCGTTCTGCAGCTGTCTGCCTGGTCACTGAGGGGACTAGTAAATAAGCTTCTGTGGGAAGGAATATGTGAGGAGAGGGAGATTTGACCTTCAAGTATCAGAGACGGGCCTGAGAACTCCTTCAGTACTAATGGATTCAGGATCAGCTGCTGACTGGCCTGCATATACCTCTTCACTAGCTAAAACATGCAAAAACATGACAGTCATTTAATTTGGCAGACTAGTGTCAATGTGTAGGGAGAATGTCCCTTCCTGATAAGAAACTGCTTTGCTGGGGGATTAAAAGGGAGATCATAATAAATGTCTCCTCTTCTGTGGGGAAACCCTTGCAGGCCAATCTCACCATGACCTCTACTTGCCTGTCATTCAGAGGTTGCCAGCTCCCAAAATCAGTTTGCTGTTGGTCATTGATTCCCAGACTGGCTGGCAATACTGGAGTGGGTGCCATGTGCTGCCTGTCTCCACACAGCTACAGTGTTTCTTTCCTAGAAGCCTAGCAGTTCTGCACCAGGATGCTGAATATTTTCCTTTACAAATGTCATCTTCTCCATCTTGAAATTCCCTCTATTTGTCCGTGTAACTCCTCCCCAGCAGAGTTTCTTGCTGTGGAGGTTCTTGGAAGAGAACTGAGTATATTATGTTGCTCTTCAGTGCCAAATGCAAATGATGCTTGGCAGTGGTGTGGTACTTGTCTCAAGGCTGTTCCTAGGGACTGTTAGCCATCCAACAAATAAAACCACAATGCAACAGAGTAAATTTTGCAATGTAAAGGGCAGATGAATGGAGCACTGGATATATTCATTCTAGGAGATAGGAGTGCACGCCAAAAGATACCACTGTTCATTTTTGTCCACTGACAAAAATGTAACCTTGTACTTAAATTTCTTTTGGCCAAAATCTGTACTGCAAGCACAGACCTGTGATTTGTGATCACAGAACCACAATGTAAATACTTGTATGCAAAATTACTTCATTCAAAACCAATTTGTTGTACATACTTTGCCAAAAATAATTATTTTCTTAAAGAATAAAAGAAAAAACATGTAAGTCAGACATTCCAATTTTTGCTTGATTTCTCTGTTTGCTAAACTTTTAACCTATTTGTTATCTCTCTGGCCATTCCTTGGCCATTTGGTCTCTCCTGACAACTTCATTCAACTGTGCTCTTTTACATAACAGGATGTAAAGTAACACCTAAGAGCAATTACTCCAAGTTTGGATTCAGGGAGACACAAAAGCTTCAGAGAGTTCAATAAAATATATTTAACTGAGCTTTAGACATGCATTTATTTGTCACAGTGGATCAGAAGGGAGCTGGCATGGTATCTAGCTCCAAGGGCAGGCTTCCAGCACAGGCACAATGCTCATCAGCAGCAATTAGCTAAGCATTAGTATAGTAAAATTTAAGTCAGATGTCTAGTACACTGCTTAAAGTCTCTTCAGAGAAAAATGCCACTTCAGATGAAAAGTTATATGTGACAGTGATAATGAATGCTATCACTCCATCTTCCTGATTTATTTTTCACATTTACAAAATATAAGGGCTTAACTTGGTTTTATTACATATTTCCTGAAGCAGTGGCTTGTTTAAATTAGTTATGGTGAGAGAAGTGCCATGCAATGAAGAAAGTATTTGTTTTCATTAGTCAGTATTATGCAATATGAGAATTGCATTCCAGAATTAAACTACAGATAGATCAGCTGCCAAGCTCTATGAACTTTAAACAACAACATTAAGGAAGGACTGCAAATTGATTGCTTCTTCATAATACTGGATTGAGATCAAATGGCACATTTTCACTATATATTTAAAAATAACTGCTGAGAAGTACAAAGCGTACCAAAAAGCACATGAGAAGAAATGATCAGGTAGTAACAAGCAACTGAGGCAGCATTTGCACTTTTTAAGGGAAGTGTCTCTTTAGGTCCACATTATGTAGTGACAAAGCAGACTTGGTTTTGTATCCCTCAAGCTCTGTTACTGGAAGATAGATGTGCCTGGTTTTATGGAAACTATTTAAACACAAAGGAATTCTGGCACGGCTTTCTCCCTGATGGGTTTTCTAGGCTGGTTTCCCAGCTCTTGGAAACTACAGCTATCTACAACAGAATTGGAAGATAGCTTAAAAGCTGGTAGGTATTACTGGGAGAGATGAGGCATGAAATAACCAGTCTCCTAAGTCAATAAAAGGCCGGGGTTTTGATAAGTATGAATTTTGTGGCCTTGAATCCATGATACAGTTGTGAGTGGAAACTGCCTTTGGTTGCCACAGGCTTCTGTGTGTCCACACATAGAAGTTTTAAGTCAGGAAAAAAAAAGCCAGTTGCCAGAACAAAGTCACCTCCAAGAGTAACACCAGCCCTTTATGTTAGCTAACACAGAACAACTCACAGAAGATGTCAAGATGAATGAACTCCAGTAACTAATGGCAGCAAACATAAATCCCAGGCTGCTATTTGGGGTGCTCTGTGTCTTCTGCCAGCTCAACAATTCCCACTGAGGATGCATAGTACAAATGAAAAAGGGGCCCAGGATAGATAGATATAACAGAGTCATGCCATTAGCTGGAAATCAGCATCATCCTGGTGGCCCTGTACTTGACTCCACAAGTACAAGAGTTTACAGCTAACAGCATTAACTCTGTGAACAAGGAATAAACAAATGCCTGGCCACTCAAATATCTTCATGGAGAAAGGCTGGTTACAGTTAGAGTTTTAAGAGAAGATGGACAGTCAATAGACTCTTAGTCCTTGTTTCAGAAGTACTGGTGTTCCACCTCTCCCCCCTCTATACTTCAAGACTTCTGAGGGATCCTCACAGTTGTTTAAATACCTAATTTTACACAAACAACCATCCCATGTTCACCAAGACTTGGGGACCTTTTACAAAATGGCTTCAAGGATTGAGATATCTACTACAGCTGTACTTTAGAGGACTCAATCTTTGAGTACTCAAACTAATCACAGAACTGCTGAAGCTGTAGGAGACCTCTTGAGAACATCTAGTCCAAAGCCCTGCTCAAGCAGGGCTATCAACAGCAGGTTTTCCAGGGCTGTGTCCAGTAAGGTTGTGAGTATCTCAATAGATGGAGACCACACAAATTATGCCAGCATTTGACCACTCTCACAGTAAAAAAAAAAAAAAAAAAGGTGTTTTATTGTCTTCAGATTGAATGTCATAGGGTCAGATCAATAGCTGGCTCTTGAGAGCTGGAGGTAAAAAGAGGATGGAGTCTCTGCACTAGCTTTCATCTAGGTAACAAATATCCCAGTCCCAATCATAATGGGCTGGGAAAGGTTAACAAATCTTTCAGGGACTGAGGCATACTGACTGGTTTACTGCTGTTGTCACTATGCTAACTAGGTAGAGCCTGCCAGTTATTACTTAACTTTAGACAGAAACCACAAACTAAGCTATTGTCAAATAAAGAGGTGAAACCATTGTTCCTCTCTCAGATACTCTGTGCAAGAAACATGACACAGCAGATGACCTCCCTACAGTGCAAGAGGAGACTCATCTCTAGGGTCCTAAGACCCATAAAAATTATCTTCAGAATCACTAGCCAGATTTTATAATTGGACATAGATTTTAGAGTCACAGCCCATCCATTCTAATTTTCAGGCCATTATAAGCTCATAAGACAACAAACAACTGTCCAACTTCAAGGAAGAAAAAAATCCCACAGAGGCTAATAAATACAAAGGGACTAACTGTTTCAGAAAGCCTTTGAGCTGCAAATTTTTAAAGGTGCATACAGTAGTCTACACAATATTGCTATGTTTACTCAGACCTTATTTTTTATTAAGCCTCCATTTTGGCCAATGTAAGGGATAGATAGTTTGGCTAATCTAGAGTGACCATTTTTTCTCCTCATATTAGGTGTCTGTCACCTCTTTACATTATTAATGCAAAGCATGGATGCTTTTTTGTTCTAGAGAAGAAGAAATCAGTCTTTTTCTAGAGCACTCTGTGAAGTGGCCCTTTTCATGTCACATTTGTCTGTAAGTGGTCTTCGAATTATAAATAGTAATGTGTGTGCATGTTTCTGTATGTGTTGTACATATGCACACAGATAAACAGTACACACAAAGAATCCCTTCCCATTCTTTCATTTCTGCTTGTTGTTCTGATCTGTTTGCCTGCTCACTTTGGTTTCATGACTCATTCTGCAAGAATCTCACTTCACTTGTGGTGGCAGAAGAAAACTTCCCTGAAATAAATCAGTTGTATAAACTACAATTTTAAAGGTGTCAGGTGCTCATTGCTGAAGACTGTTGCCTCAACCAGCTGTTCATTTTAGTGGTGTTCCTCTATATTAGCTTTTGTTCTCCTTCTCTTTTCATAAGCTATAACCAATACACAGACCACAGGAACAAGCATATATTTTCAGAATAGTTAGCAACATGGTTTTGATCTTCAGAGGAAAAGCAAAATGATCACATGTTTGGCATGAAACAGAAAATGGAAAACAGAGTTTTCAGCCTGTTACTTAGCTGATATTGAAGCTTATTATTTATATCAATGTGCCTCCTTCTAGGAGCTGACTTTGTGTGTAGCTCTTCCCTTACCCTAGATTTTGGCCTACATGATTAGGGGTAAGTAACCTAACTTAGCAGGGGATTTTTTACTTTTAATTTACATGCACTGGAAGTGACACTGAGTTCAACAAATGAGGATTTCATGTCATCTTAAACATAAACAACTCCCAGACATTCTTTGTAGGGACTTGAAGAATGGCAATAAAAAACCCACTTGTTTCCAGTTTGAATTCTGAATGTCTACATGCAGACATCAGAATCCAAGTTCTTTTTTTATGGGTGCTCTTCATACTTGGTGAACAGAAACAGAACAGAGCAGAAACAGGTGTTTCTGAAGGGCATTACATCTGGTATCTTCCTTACTGTGCAATAACTCACACCCTAAATGTGTCTATTTCTTTCTTTTGACTGTAAAGACTCCATTAATGCCTAATGAGGCCACCCCATATACTTCTGCTTTCTGTACTAATCAAGTCTCACCATCGCCATTTGTTTTATATGCATCTTAAACTTAACTACAAGACTGAGCCATGGAAGTTTTGATCCTCCATGTAGGTAACATTTAAATACACTTCTACACATAGGTCTGAGTTTATTTTCAAACCTATGTAGTTTATCTTAATGTCATATACAGATAAATATATTTTAAAAAGCCTAAACTTACCATGAGCTGGGGAGAAAACATCATCCACAGAGTTTAGACATAACACTGGAATTCCTACTGACTTCAGCTTGCGACATGGGCTAGCATCTTCATAGTAATCATCAATTGAACGGTAGCCAAACATGACTGAAGTGAACTGCTTATCAAATTCTCTAACAGTTCTAGCCTGAAGTACAGAATTCAAATAGGGAACTATGTCAGCATTTGGAAAACAGCATCCAGCTCAAGCAGAAGTAAGATTTTCACATACCTTCATCACAAGATCCATATCAAATAATTTCTCCAACATTTGTCGATGCCTAAAAAAAGATAGAAAAATTGGAGGGCTTGTTGTTGTTTTTTTTGGTTATGTAAACAAACATAGAACTTCTCTGCTTTACAGATACATTTATAGAAGTAACTGTGTAACAGGCTTGTTTTTAATTTTCCGTCGTATTAAAAATCTGTGTCTGAAATCCAGGAACAGAATAATTGTTCATCCATATGCAGGCACATCCAGCAACATGGTAAAAATCTGCATAATCCATGAGAAAGATGTCAAACATAAGAGAACTTAATATTTGGGAATACAAAATACACCTGGTTTTATAAGGCCAATGATGAACTTGGCCTTTCTGTGATTTTTCAGACAACACTGACTTAAAACAACTATTATATATGCAAGTCTATTCCAAGTCAATATATGCAAGTCTAAAAATTTTTAAAATCCATTTGCTTCACCCATAGATACAGAAGTACGTTGGGCTTGTGAGTCCCTTGAGTAGTGTATAAATTTAGTCACATTGATGACAAAGTTTCTTGAAAAGATCCTTTTGATTTCAAAACTTACCAAATTATGCACAAAGAACAACTAGAGTTGTTACAGCATTCTTTTTGCCAATATTTTTATACCTGCTGTCCATCTCATGTTAAAATCCTTCCACCTTGCTAAATAGTGCAGAAGGCAACTCACCTGCTGATAGAGGATTGTAGACAAGTGGTCAAGTAATAGTTGAAAAGAAGCCAGTTTAGTGGCTTCTCCAGAGATTCTACAGATTCAAAAACATTCCAACCCGCAGAGAAAATTGCAGCTGCCATTAAAGGAGTGTCTCTGCCAGTTTTGCCCAGGTAATTTAAAAGAAGCATGCTACAAATGAAAAACAGAAACATACATACTATCAAACTGTTAGCTTCAATTTAGGGTAAATGTAACAGTCAGGCATGTTTTTGTCTGTTTTTCTATAGTTTCTCCTATGAATCCTACAGTTGTGCCTAATACACCTAGGAGGTAATCACATAATCAACATATGACTCATGAAGTTTACTTTCTACTATCACAGAGGAACAAGGTGCAGTGTGTAGGGTGTGAGTAGGAGTGCAATTAGAAATAGAGATGTATTAGTCTTACTTAAATCACTAAAGGGAGGGAAAAGTCAAATTATTCTTACTCATGGAACAAGTATTCCCAAGTGTTAGTAACTTTTACCATCTTACAAGCTCTTGGTATTCCTGCTATCATAAATCTGATCAGTGTGCCTGACAAACACAAGCTGCCTCTGGCATACCTGCCTCACTGTGAAGAAGTATTTTCAGATTAAGGTAGTGCCATTTCCTCACCTCACACATGTGGAAGAACACATCTCTTCTTTAACACAAAGTATGTGGAAAATGAATAAAAATGAGAACCAAAATTATAAGTAAATAGCCAAATTAATGGATCATGCCTTGTCTTTCTGTCCAATTGCAACTTACAGTCTCTACTGCTAATGTGCACTTGAGTTAAAAATAGGAGGGGGTTCACAAATATCTACCATTCAAATGTAGAAAATAGAAAACAGCAGGAAAAGAGTAACATAAAAATACTGATGGAAAAGCTCTAAGTCTTACTTTACTGTCATAAAGTTTACAACAATCACTTTAATTCCAAGTTTTCAACACAAACCAGTTAATTAGTTAACATTAAGATAGCTTCCTGGGTTGCCACACTCCATACCTTGGCTCATCTACTGTACTTCAGGAGGCAGCAACCTTTAACAAAGACATTATGAACCAGCCTTCTATCACAGAGACTTTATCCCTCTGCAATACCTACCACATCACAGGACAGCAGTCCAATAAATCAACCAAAAAAAAGTTGCAGTAGCAGAAGAAGCACTTCTCTAACAGAATTCACAGAGTATATGTGGTAGAGAGAAGGCCTAGGAATCTTTGTTACAAAATAAAGTCCCCTTCCAGAATAATACCTACTGAAGATAGTAGAACAGGTGGTATTTCATTTACATTTATATATGTCTGTGAAGTGAGTATCTATTTTAATTCTTAACTAGGGCAAATCTGTTTTATATAGATTATCTGACTATTCAGAAAATTCTGAAAAGCAGTAGATAATAAAAAACTCCTGTAAGATTAAGACAAGTGGATGATTTTTGCAGTATGTCCCTGGTGAGATCTTTGTTCCTGCTTCATTTTAAACATGCAATGCTCCAATTAATTTTGAAGCATGGAAACAGTTCTCATGTAGATGATTAGAGATTATTCCAGTGTTCTGTACCATTAAGCATGTGCTTTCTGGTTTTGGTTCAGGATTTTAAAAATATACTGGAGGGTAAGGTGGAATACCTTGCCTAAAATTCCCCAGTGGTTCTGGTGACATATAAGCCAGGAGCACAACAGAGACTCCCTGTGCCATTGTAACAGACTTTGTCAGTATTTTGGATTCCATAACTAGGTTAAGCCAAGGACAGCAATGATTCTAAGGGCTGATGTGGTCTTTGGTACCAGTCACAGAACTGCCAGCTTCTACCACACCTTCAGCCCTTCATAATTGCCAGGCACAGGGAATTGTAGCCATCCCAGCATCAATTGCCATAGCAAGGCCCAAGGAGACCTAATTTCTGGAGAGTATTGAGGACAATATTTTGATATACAATCAAGGACCTAAATAGGAAAAAGATACTATGGACATGCTTTTCATATGTAAGGAAGAACTGGTCAGGTAGAGAAGATGCAAAACAGTCTTGGCCACTGAGATTATTTGATGGTGGGTTTTCAAGATGAAAAGTAAGTGGGTAAGGTAAGTATCAGAATTACAATACTGGAGAGAGTTGGCTTTCATTTGTTCAGGGATCTGGTTGTCAAGATCTCACATTAGAAGGCCCTGATGAGCAAAGGGGACTTTAAGAATAACCCAACATAAAAGCGTGATACATTCTGATATGCAGGAAGAGTAGCAGAAGATCACATGGAGGGAAAAAGCTCTTCTGACCAATTTCAAGAGGAAGTATCTTTAAGGTAGAACAGGGGTGGTTTGCCTGGGAGAAACAGTCATTGCCCAAGTATGCAGGGATGCAGTTAGGAAAAGTGAAGTTCAGCTGGAGCTGGAACAAGCAAGGGACGTGGAAGACATCCAAGACATCCAACAACAGACAGGTTTCTGCAGCAAAAAAGGCTCCTCTAAGTCTTTTGGTACAAAAGAAGACTCAGAACAAACAACATCCTCAGAACAAAAAACATTCTCTTCTTTCTCCCCATCAGTGAAGCCAGTCATCTGATCGTAGAATGCAATCAGATCACCTGGGCACGTTTTGTCCTTGATGAAAACTGTCACCATTATTCCCCATATGCCTGGAAATGGCTCCTAGAGGATCTTCCCAAAGAACTGAAGTTAGGCTGACCAGCCTTTTTCCCTCCTGGGACTACTATTCAACAGAACAGAGAACCTAATGACTAAAGATGTGCTAAAAAACAGAGAATACCAGTATTGAACAAACATGTATTTATCTCAGAGCTCTTACAAGTAATCAATAGATTAATGTCAATATATAGTAATATATATTCATATCAATATATATGGGCTGTACCTACCCATCCCTCACAAAATTTATCAGAGAAAAGGGAAGGAAGTTACCACTGTGTGTGTTGTATTTCTAAGGAAAATTCTCCTCTGCTATGATTTTTGTTAAAGAGGCTGCTGGAATATTTCTGCTAGCTTCCAGCAGTGATTTTTTTTTTTTTTCCCTCCTAAGGAACTGTGCTATCATTGTCTGTTCTTGCTGTGCTTTCTGGAGACAAGCCAGGACATGGCAAGTCTTAGTATCACATGCTCTACCAATCCATACCGGTTTGAGCAATAATACTGCTTCTAGCTTCTGAGCCAGACAGAACAGATATCCACATATCCACACCTCTTCCAGTCTAACCTACCCACACACTGCAGAACACAGAGTGAAGACAAATCTTATTGCCAGAGGTTGCTATGAAACACGTTGTATTAGCTCAAGAACCTATTTCACATCCCTCCCTTCCAAAGAAAGACAGCCTCCATAGTTTCCAAACACTGTATTGCCTATCTGTTTGGCTGTCAATCTGCCTGTCACTGTTTCCTGTCTGTCTTTCTCCACCCCTTCTCCTCCCAATTTTTAAATGTTAACCCAATTTCAGCCTTCCCTGACACAAAGGTAAAAGCCTCAAAGATTCAAAGTTTCTAAAAGTCTTCTGGATATTAACTGTTGGAGAGAAACCCGACTTGCTTGCAGTTCAGTAAGTAATGCAAGTATTCCAGAGTAACAATTTACTATCAGTCTTATGATCACATTAAGCTGAGACTTGTGTTACACAACCTTACCCTCCCATAGAAACACCTGCTGCCATGAACGGAGCTGAGGGGTGCAAGCTGTGCACATGATGAATAACAGCCTCTAAATCCTCTGTGTTAGCGGCACAGTAAGTCCTTGGTGTCTGTAAGGAGTCAAGAGGGAAAAAATGCCATCATAAGCTTCTGTGTTATCCTGTAAGGACAAAGCAAACTGAACAGTGTATCATTATATAAGAAGATAAATTTAGCATTTATTGTGAGGTTTCACTAAATGGCAAATATAAATCCAGAGAGTTTCACAGGGAGGTGGAGGAAGGAATTATACTTGTTATCATTACAAAATAAAAGAGGTGACAGGTATCTTCATTATCTCCAGGCCATTATACAAAATCTGAACAGAGAACATGCTAAACTAGACAGAACTAGATCAGACCTAGATACTGATATTTTTTTAAATACCCCAAGGAAATGGAAACATTATAAAGTCTGTGGCTTACAGAAAAAGAAGTTGTAACAACAATTATACTATATTCACCCACATTCAAATGCAAAAGAAACCATTAGATTTCAAGTTCTGTCAGCCAGCATTTGAAAACTAACCCACATTTAGATTCTACATACAACACAACCAAATAAACAGATAAACAAATCCCCCTGTGTGGTTTACCAAATTTAGTAAAGTATTCTATTATCTGAAGCAATGAAATATCCTTGCTTTATTCACCATGAGTGTCTCTTTAAATCCTGAATTGAGACTTGGAGTGGCTTCTGCTGGCATCAGATTGGGTAACCCTTTGGGTAAGATTTGGTTAACCACTTCCCTGCTGTTGTAGGACAAGCACAATGTTTGAGCCTCCCCTGCACAGACACCTGGAAGAGGTGACATAGTCGGATCTGAGGGACTATGTGGAGCAGTGGGAGGGAGACAAGTCCATTTAGGCACCATAAAAATCACAGTAACCTAAGTCTTTTTCTAATGGTTTTGTCCAGATCTCATCTACAGAGAAACAAAGTTTTAAACTTTAGAGCTGCTATTAACATGTTAGTGACCTGGACTTAACTATAGGAACTGACAGAACTGCCAAAATTCAGTGAAACATTAAAACTAAATATATAAATACGCAATTATGAATTAATGGAACTTTTCTGTTGCCTGAAGCAATAATGAATTTCAAGGGTGGTTTTTTAAACTGCTTTCAATTACACTGCCTGGCTATTTGTGGGTGATTTTAACAACATTAAACTAATTACTTAAAAAACATTTAACAAAAATATTGAAATGTTGATGTCAAAGATTAAAAGATTGAAAGAAAAGCTAAATCTAGATAATTAAAACTGAAGACATTTTTAATTTCCATTTATGTTGCATTTCCATTTCTCATCCACATGAATCATTCTTCACAGTTTTACAGACTATTAATTATAAATAGTGTGAATGTGTTTCATTTTAATTAAATTGTCAACTTTACAAGGAAAAATAAATTATTTTTGGTAATTAGGATCTAATGCATTCTAAGTGAAAGTGTATTTGATTAAAGTTTATAAAACTAAAGATATATCTTCCATTTTAAATTCAGTTAATTCCAGACAGTTTAATGTTTAGCTATCTGTGCTTTGTATTTTAAAACACCATCTTAGCTCACAGTGGCTGTGGTGAATATAATATTTGATTATTCCAGAGCAATAATTCACAATAGCTTTCAATAATCAATGAGAACAGTATTCTTTAAATAACTATTATTTGTTGTAAATTTGAATCTATCTTTGAAGTGACTAGAAAAAGAACTGCTTACATAACTAATTTCTACCGTGGTGCTTAACTATGCTTCAGAGTCATTAAGTAGGGATTTTATACTAAAATGTTGAAACCTCTTTGCAGAAAATGTGATAATTTCAGCTGGTTTTCTGCACCACAAGAACTTATAAAGCTTAAAGATGTAAATCCGATTACAGTAAAATACACACAATGTATCCAAACAAGGGATCTTTTCTCTAAATGATTCAGAAATTCATCAATAAGGACTTTGTGTGTCACAAAACTGCTTTGTAGATCCATCTCCAAAAGTATGCAGAAAACTACACTTAACATGGCAATATTTGCATTGAAATGCTTTATCTGATTATGGGAAAACATTCTGAGCTTTTTAAAGTTTGAAACCAGGGGATTAAAAAAATGCAAAACAATACTGAGTATTATGCACATTCATTCCAGCTGCAGAATTGTCAACAGAATGCATATGAAAAAACAAAGCTTATTCAGCAATATTTCATCATGCCTTCTCCCTGGCTCCAGAAAACATTTAGCTTCAAGATTTTTTTCATCTGAGGAATGGCCAGTTATTTCTAAGCAAGTATGACATGTCTGTCCCAAAAAAATGTCCTCTGTAGCTGAGTTTGTGTCATGATTGCTGAAAAACATACAGGAACACATTTAACTTTCAGGATACAGATATCCATATAAAGTTGGTTCATTAATTCACTAACATATAGTGTGGATCCCTTTTAATGGTACACATATAAAAAACATATTTTAAACTGGGGAAGAAATTACAATGGATTGTATTTGGATATGTATGTTAAATAAATGGGAGAAAATTGCAATGATTGAGCAGAGATGTGCACATTTTAGATACTGCACTATTTTTGGAAAGAAAATGTAAGGATTGTTCATTTTAATGTTACAGATATTATTAACTGAATAATTTCCTAAAATGAAATGTTCAGAAAAAATCGTGTGTTGACCAGTTGACCCTCTAGGGTTTCAAAATGAAAAATTAATCTTGGCACATGATTGATCCACCAGATGACTGAAGTGTCTTCTGTGCATTTTCAGCCCATGCTCTGAGTTTCTCTCATTTAAATCCAACTGTACAAATAGGCACAAATTATTTCATAATTACCACTTATAAGTGAGAGATGTTTATCTTAGAAGTCATCCTTACCAAAAGCTCCTCTCCAGCAATTCCCCGATTGTTAAAAACCACGCATCTAAAAATGGAGACAGTAAATTTAATTGTGCACATTATTAATTTCACCAAAAGAGCTAATTTAAGCACAGAAAAAAATTAAAATGCATAAATAAAATTGGGCCACTTCTATGAATAAGTTCAGCACATAAATATTTACAGATCTACAGATCCTAGAGGCTGACCTGTGTGGAACAAGCTTTGTACCAAAATAGAGTTCACTGAGGTCAGTGGGACTATCAGAGCTCTGTGATTTGTTGAGGTCAGATTGCAGGGTGAGAACCCCAAGATTTAGCTGAAGGTGGTACAGACATGTCCTGCCTGCACTCTGCCAGGAGCTCTGCCAGTGCAGGGCCCAGCCTAAAGCTGTGCTCTGAAAAAAACCCATCAGACATCAAAGCTACATAATTCTATTAAACTGGAAGAAATCCAATCCAGAGAGACAAGTCAAAATTATAATGACAGCTGGATCTAAGTTGCAGGTTCTTGGGAATGTTTTTTTTCTCATCTGGTATAGCAGAAGTTTCTGGTCTCTCTCTGTTGGTGGGAGTCTAAATCTTCTGGAAGTATTACCATGATATAGGAATCCATATTTTCTCAATAAATATAACTTTTCTATTACTTTTCTACCATCTCACTGAAATAATTTTATTAAATAATATACATAGTTAGATGGGTTAAAGGCATGAAAGAATATTATATTTTGTTATTTTTCACAAATGTTGCTATTCAAGAACAAAATTATAGCTTTCTCTTGAAATCTGACCTAAAGCTCCACTTTTTACTGTTTTACCTTCTTCCCTTAGGGGATGAAATGCAGATATAACTTCCAGGAATTCTTTAAAAATTAATAGTAACAAGATGTTGATTTCAGGGCTTTCCTCTGATATTTTTTTACAGCTAAGTTTTAAAGTGATTTAAAAAGTACTTTGAACAATTAAAGTGCTGTTTTACTTTTTTTCATTTAGTAAAGTAGTTATCCATATAGAGAAGAGATAACCAAACATGTAGATAAAAGTTAATATATATATATTTGAAGAACTTACTGGAGTCAGCACCAGAAGGCAATCTGCAAAGACAAAATCTAATATTCCAAATACAGATCCTGGAACAATGACAACTAATTTTAATGCGCAGCAGGAGCAATATGGTTACATAAAGGAGTCTACTCATTCATTAATCTACTTATGTTACTCAACTCTGACCAGAAGCCTCAAGAATGAAACTAAATTACACAGTGCAAATGAAGAGGTGACAGACCCCCTCAAACACCATCAGTAAGATTAGGCTAGCTCTTCTTTCTGCACCCAGGAATTTGAGGCTGCTGAATCTTGGCATTCAGAAGCTGATCTCCTCTGAGGCTTACTGCCAGCAAACCATCCACACAAGTCTTCTTGGAGCTGAATACAAACCCTTTCTCTAGAAAGTGTAAAGTTTAACACCTAATGTAATATAATAACTTAAGTAGCAGCAGCAAAGCCCTATGCAGACTTAACTGGCTTTCACTGCAATCTCTGGGGCACATCTGTAGATATTAAAACAGCCCTTGCAAATGTACTGCCCGTTACATAATTCCACTGTGATTATTATTACCAATAACACTTCCTTACATAAACTACTGTAGCCAAATCTCATTTGCCTTAGGAAAGTATCTGATACATATACATTCTGATATTGGAACCTACCAGAAGCAGCAAAATGAATATCAGTGAAAAACAACAGTACCTATATCCCAGTGTTTCACTCTGGTGGATCATATGAAGAATGTAGGATTCCTTGCTTGTTCCTGTCAGGCCAGGCAATAACAGGACAGTGGGTCTTGTGTTGGCATCCGGATAATATGAGCTGTCATTATTATCAAACCAATCCAACGAAATCTGTCCTCCATCTGCTGTTTTAATGAGCTCACTGAAAGGTACATTTTAAGACAACACTGATTAGATTGAAAAATAAATATACAATATTAAGAGTGCTTGTGGTTTATAAATTATCAGGTGTGAATTCTGCATTTTTTATTATGTTTTAATACTCAAAGTGCCACCTGACTAGGCATGTCTGCATTCAGAAAGAGTTACACCTACAGCTGACCAGAGTTAGAACAGTCAATTTGCAGAGTAATTCCTGTTCAGTAAATGAAGACATGGCCTTTCATAAATAGCTGCTGATGTACTGGAAGCCTGTAGCTAATGTGATTTTTGGCTCTGCCTTGTGTTTTATACAGGCATTTTTGTGTACTGCAGATTTCCTTTGAATCATCTGAGAATCTTTTGATAGCACGCTGGGTAATGTAATAAACATTTATTGCATTTTTTTTTCTCTTCATCCAAAGAAGTAGAGTGTATAATGGATCATTATGTTTTAAACATGCATAACACAGACACACACATTACTGCATCTTTCACCCCATATCACTACAAACTGTGCTAGTATGCAGTCTTATAGCATATATTTTAATAATGCAACAAATATTGTAATATCTTACAAAGCTACGCACCCATTAAACAATGGCAAAAAAGTTTCATTCTTTGTTTTAGAAACATATGAATTTCCCTATTTCCTGGAAATTTGAATAGTTAAAGTGCTACTTTAGTTTCATAATTCAGAAAAGTAGTTATCCAAACAGAGAAGAGATAGCCAAACATGTAGATAAAAGTTAATATATACACATTTGAATTGTTCGAGGGAGTTGGTGTGGAAACTACTGAAATACAAGCCAACCTTGCATTTGCTTTTTCTTTTGAAATTCTTGGTAGTGACTACTGCAGATTTTAAAGTGACCAGCCTTGTTGGACTCATTAGCTCAGCTTTGCCCTTTTTCAGTAATGGGGAGTAGATGCAATGGTAGTGAGTACTGCCAACATAATCTAAAATGGCACAAAAAAAGTAGTTCCAGTGCCCCGTGGAACTATGTTTCTTCTCTCAAAACCCTTGAAATAAAAGTGTACAAGAAGAACTAGAAAAACTGGACATGGCCATACCACTGAAATGTTTCCTAGTTACTAAAACTGAGGGAAGCTGCTAAATGCTAAATCTATTCTACCATGCAAGCAGAGCTGAAACAACTTGTGCTGCATCCAGGTTCCGGCGCATAAAAGTCCTTCTCCTTAGGTCTTGTGCCAAATGCCTCATTTGCCAGACTAAGTCTCATTTCTGTGTGAAAGAGATTAGCTGAGAACAAAAAATAAATATAAGGGATTTTTTCCCTCTTAGAATTTAGGCATGAAAGAACACAACATAAACTCCACAGGTAAAAGTTACTCTGAAATTCCCAGAAGTTCTGTATATTCAAAACATGGCTGAATGTGGCCCGTACTATGGTTAAGGTACAACATGTTGGTTTAATGGACATATGCAGTGACTGCATGACCTTTGAAAAATTATGACATTCAAACACCAGAATATTTGATAAGCCAAGTAATTGTGCTTTATTGTTTCTGTGTTTTGAGTGCTGAGGCCAGAGGGGCCTCAACAGGCTGCAGAAATGGGTTGACAGGAACCTCACAAAGTTCAGTGAGGGGAAGTGCAAAGTCCTGTGCCTGGGAAGGAACAACCCCATGTACAGCAGAGCCTGCCCATCTGGAAAACAGCTTGGCAGAAAAGAACCCCAAGGTCCTCCTGGTGGACACCTTGTTGAACATGAGCCAGTAATGTGTCCTTGCAAGAAAGATGGCCAAAAGTCTGGAGGCTGTGGAGGCTTAGGAGAAGTATAGCCAGCAGGTTGAGGGAGATGATCCTGCCCCGCTATGGAGCACTGGTGAGGCCACACCTGGAGTACTGAGTCCAGCTCTGGGCTCCCCAGTCCAAGGCAGACATGGACATACTGGAGAGAATCCAGCAAAGGGCCATGAAGATTATGAACAAACTGGAGCCTCTCTCTCCTATGAGGAAAGGCTGGGACAGCTGGAACTGCTCAGCCTGAAGAAGAAAAGGCTCAGGGGAAACTTATTTACATACCTGAAGGGAGAGTGCAAAGAGGATGGAGCCTTTCAGTGGTGCCCATTGACAGAACAAGAGGCAATGGGCCCAACCTGAAACATGAGAAGTTCCCTCTGAATATCAGGAAGCACATTTTTAATGTGAGAGTGACTGAGCACTGGCACAATTTGCCCAGGGGTATTGTGCAGTCACCATCCTTATGGAAATCTGAAAGCTATTTTTACATGATCTGGGGCAGCTGGCTCTGGGTGACCCTGCTTGAGCAGGGCAGTTGGACTAGATGGCCTCTAGTGGCCTCATCCACTGTGTAATCTTGTGAACATATAATCACATCAGTTCCTATATTGTCACCCATATTTCAGTGCTACAAAACTCTCTGAGCTAAAACAGGGCCATTTGGGAAGGCTGACCTTTCAAACCTACTTCATATTGAATCCATGATAAAGATAGTTCCAAGTTTATGACAAAGTTGCAAAGGTGGACATAAAGGAAAAAAAATAGAGGCACAAACTTAAGCAATGACAGTGGGTATGATGCAGTGAGAGTAAGAGAACAGCTGGATATCAAATCAATCACCAGAATAAAGGCACTTACTTCCTGTACTGTACTTGGGGCCTAGATGTGATAAAGGGGCGCAGGAGTGTCTGTACCCGACCTTCCCAGCACCAAATTGTGGGATAGTAAGTTTCTGTCACAACAGGGCAATATTCCTCGAGAAAGCGGCAGAAACGGTCATTGCTTGCCACCAGCTGGGGTTTCTAGGAAAAGAAGCTACAGTCAGACATGGGCATTCTTATAAAATGAACTGAAAAACAAATAAAGCTTATTTAAAATTGTCCCTCAGTGAACTAATTTATTTCATATAATCATTTGCAATGCTTTTACCTTTCATGGTACAGAGATAAGCAAATGAAAACCAAACAAAATGTCAAAATGCCCAAGTGAAAAGTGAAATCCATTAGGCATAATGGATTCCTTACCAATTTCTAATTAGATACTGATCTAGCTGTACTTTTTACCACCATTGTATCTTCACTGACAAATTAAAATTGCACTGTTTCTTAGTAGGCAAGAAAGATTTTACCACGTCCGTTTTCTTGGACCACACAAAAATGACATTTAATTCATGCACGCACTTTGACCGCAGTACCTTTTTTCACCTGTATGCTGGTTTTGCACACTTCTCCTCTCATCTCATTCTACAGTACACAAGTGCATCGGTTCCTCCTCTCTGAGAATGCTCTGCATGCAGACAATTTGCTTACAGTTTCCATTTGTTTAACAATTAACATGGAAAAGTCCCCCTATACCAATCATCTCAGATTTTAGCACCATATTTCTTATACCTCTCTGTCACAATGACTCCCCAACATGCAAGCATTAATAGGACAATAACAGACACTTCGAGGAAAACCATGCCACATAAACAGCTGTAATGGCACATCCTCCCTTCGTTTTTCTCCTCTAACCAAAACCAAGTACCCTCTTCTCTCTGAAGAGGAAGGCTACGTTCCCAGCGGTTCTCTGAAGGACTGTGGCAACACTCAGGTCCTCAACAGTCAAAAACCTTTTGATATGCGTATTTTCAGTTGATTACGCATTCAACGAGGCGCTCTCACCATGGGGCCACTTCAGATCTCACCAGGCTCACCATATCCAAGTAATTTGCGTTTGCCTAATTTATCTTTAAAACTACTGCTGATGAGATGCCCAAGAGTGCTCCAACCCCCAAAACGCTGCCATGGAGCCTCCAGAGGTACATAGGATGGCACCGACGGGTAACAAGGGCGGCAAAACTACTTTATCACATGCCCTGCCAGTGAACCAAGTAGGTCGGGTTCGTGTTGTGCAGGGCACTCTCCTAACCTCCCTTTCCAAACCATGGCACCTGGCCAAGGTCTCCAACTGGCGCAACTGCATTTTGGGGGCTGCCGAAACCGGAGCCCCTTGCCCTCTCAGGACCAGAGAAGCCCTCTCCCACCGCAGGCCGGCGGCCTCCGGGGGTCACGGGCGGCCCCCGCGGAAGACGCAGCCCCTGCGGGCGGGGGAGGCTGCGCTGCCGGGCCCGCCCGGGCTTCGAGCGGGGTTTCGGCCGGCCGGGACCCCGGAGCAGCCCCTGCAGGGGACGGACGAGCGATGTGAGGACAAGGCGGCCGCAGAGCCCTGCCCCCCCCCAGCCATTCCAGGTGCCATCCCCTCGCCTGCGGGCGGTGGGTCGCGGTGACCTTCGGGACTGTCCCCATCGGCGGGACACCTGCGGAGCCCGCCCGCCCCGCCGCCCTCCCGCTCACCTTGGCGATGCTGTTGAGGTAGTAGCAGGCGTAGGCGACGCCGAAACCCAGCACCAGGGACAAGCCCACGCCGGAGCCGAAGAAGCCCACGCGGACCTGGCTCTCCAGGTATAGGGAGAGCTCCCTGGTCAGCACCTGCCAGTCCATCGCACACAGGGGACGGCACGGCAGGACACCACACCCCGGCTGCCGCGGGCGAGCCCACCCCGGCGCCGAGGAGCAGGAGGAGGAGGAGGAAAGCAGAAGGAGGAGCTGCCGCTGCCCGCGGCCCGCTCCGCGCTACAGCGCCGCCCCGGGACCGGGACCGCCCCGGAGCGGGACCGCCCCGCCGCAGACACCGGGGTCTGGGGCCACCTGGGACGGACCGGGGCCGGGGTCGGGCTGGGTGGCAGCCTGGCCCGCAGGGGACGCGGTCCCGGGCGGCCCGGGGTGCCTCAGCCGCCGCCGCCAGCGCTGGCTCCTCCGCGGCGGTGCTGCCAGCATCGGCCGCCCCACGGCAGGTGGTGGCATTTCGGTGCTCCTTAGGGGTCACCTTGCCCCCTCCCTTTGCCGGGAGGGCAGGGAGATGTGGGGGTCAGATTCGAAAGGGACCTGTCCAAAACCGTAAGGAACTGCTAATGCAGGCGTGTCAGTCATTGCTGGGCAGGGAAGAGGGGACATAGGCTTCATAATGCAGCAGTGGTTAATCAGCAAGCCCTCTCTAAATATTTTACGTGAGACAGAAGTGTGCCACTGTTCTTCCACTTATTATTGCTGTTAAAAGGCATTACGGAGACTAAGTACTCCAGAGAAGAGTAGAGGTATCTCTAATTCCCAAGAGAATTTCGGCCAGCTCCCTTTTCAACTCTATGGATTGTTGCTTGGAGGCCCTTGTGTTTGCTAACTCAGACGCTCCCCGCTTCAGCTTCATAAAAAGACGCATGGTATCTGCATCTTTTCCTTGGCAAAATCCTAGGAGCACAGCTGATGACACGAAGATCTTGGAGCATCTGCTATTTGAGATGCATGCATGCACCATGGTACACAGAAGTACTTTCCCTCTCCTTATTTTATGGCCCAGCTCCATGAATTGCTGGGAGGAGACAGACGTTCCTCAGCGAGACTTTTCACTTCTTACCTTATCAGTGTTTTCTTGCTGTATCCAAATTTCAAAATCTACCAAAAAAAAAAAAAATAAATTTAACAGCAGAAAAGGAGATGTGGCCTCTTTTCACTTGCTCCTTGTAACTAAGACAGAGCTGACTAGAGAGATTATACTTTGACATAAAGCATCTTGGTCCAAAATTTTCTTGTTCACCATGAAATGATTAATAAGAACATATTACAGAGATCTGAAGAAATTTTCCCATACAGTCAGTTGAAGTTGAAAAGAGTATGGGAATTGGTAAAGCGGAGGCAGGCATGGGCTGGAGTTTGGTTTTTTTTTTCCCCCCAGAGCTGTTACAAAACCAGGAAACTGAATAGGTGGCAACATGCTGTCATCAACACTGCACTTCCTCTGCTGATGGAGAGTAACCATACCTAGGTTTTGGTCCTGACTTGCTTAGAGTGTATGCTGTACACCCCAGATAAAAGGATTTATCATAAAGGGACACTTCAGTGGGAGAGCTGGAGTAGATAGCTCAGTTTGAGAACATGAAGGCATGATCTACAGTGTGAACTTAGGAATCTTCACAGAAAATAATTTGGCTGAACTGACAAATAGATTTTAGGATGCAGAGGAATCTACTACATCTGAAGGAGGAACTAGCTGCTGCTTGTAGCAGACTGTTCTGTATCTGAGTCCTATCCTCATTAAGCTGAATAATCCTTGAGTCACCCAAAATCTAGAGAAAAATCCCAAATATTTGAGAAAGAAGAGGGTGCAGCCTGTGTCCTTGTGTCTAGAAGGCTTCTAAATGCATATCCACTCATTTGACTGAAAAGTGGAAGGTGTGGTTGTTGATGGTTAGAGAAAACCTTTGAGTCATACAAACACAGTAGTTTAATGACTTGATCAACAATCAAGAGAGATTGAATGCCTGAAGAAACATCCAGACACAAAGGTAGATGAGGTTTATCTGGTCTTGGACTTCCACCTACTCTGTATTGATTACTCATGGGAATATTTACAAGGTCAGGCACACTGAAACAAATGACATGTACTGAGAAGGGCTGAGAGGTTTGGGTTTTTTACTGTGTAAACATGTTGCTACATTGACAACACCAGTAATGTTTACAACTTCCTTCTTCTTCAAGCAATCCCCATCAGATCCTCCGGTTCTGATGTTGGGTTTTTTAAAGTCTTTAAAAGGTTGCCCTTTGACCTACAACGATCGGAGCTGATAAAGAAAAGGCTGTACTCTGCTCATATTACAACCACTTCTAAGTGATTGAGTCATTGCAAATTGTGCATGTGTGAAAAAACGAGGTGGTCACTATGGTGTTTTGAACACTTACTGCTTTTTTTTTTTTTTTTTTCAAAGAAAGAGAGTCCACATTCCCAGAGAGAGTTCCTGTTTGCAATGTGCTCTCTTCTCTCCAAGTGCTTCATGAAACGATTGCCTCAACCCACTACTAATGGATTATAAATTAAGCAGAAATGAAAGGGCACAGGACTGTTCTTTCATATTGTCTCTCTATTTTGCTTAAGCAATAGATAATAATTGACAGAAGCAATTGAAGAGTCACAGATTGATTTGCTTTTATTACTAGAAGGCTGCACTATGTTGATGTTATCTTTTGTTTAGGGAGGTGGTTCTATAATCGTCTGGGGTTTGGGACAGAATTATTATGTTCTTACTGACATTCCAATGGATAGTTGCAAGTTGGTCCCACTGCAGTTCTCTGTAGGCCCACTCTTGGAACAGATTTCAATGAGCAGCACCTCTGACAAGAAGCGAAGTGACTTTTAACCTCAGGACTTAAATTCAAGGTTCTGTTTGATTATATTCTTTTAATGTTTGTTTAACTTTAGTATTCATCTAACAAAATGGGAAAAATATCTTTGTGTCAGCATAAACTATCTTGGGATACTTAAAAAGTTCAAAGTCCATGCATAAAACATCTGAAAAGTTTTCCATTAATACAGGGGAAAAGGCATCTAGTGTTGGTGATATTTATTATCAGTAACAGAATGGGAGGAAAAAAATGCATTAGAAAAATTCAATTCAGCATTTCTCAAGACTTCCTCATGCATATTGTTTATTTGTCTTTCCTTAAAATATGAATGAAGTCAGTGAAAATGCTGTGTTGGAGGCTTTTCAAATTTCAGATGGAAAAAGCCAGGCTGTGTTTGTGTTTGTACTCCTGGTGCTCATGAAAAAATCAATAATTGTGGCATTAGGAATGGCTGCTTTTGTTGTCCCTTTCTTAAGCTGCTCTTACTATTATCTTCATATTCCCATTCATCCATATATTTTTCTTCCATGGTTCTCTTCATTCCATCCAGAAGTATTTCTCAGCCCTTTATGGTGGTAAAATTGGAAGAAACAAAGGATTCAAAAGGAATTATTTGGGACATATTGTTGGTGGATGAAAAACTAAACATGACTTGGCAATCACTTACAGCCAAAAAAGCCAACAGCATCCTGGACAGCATCAAAAAGAGTACAGTCAGCAGGGAAGGGAGGTGATTCTTGATTATCCCTCTCTACTTTGTCCTTGTTAGAACCCACCTGGAGTGTTGCATCTAGCTCTGGCACAGGAAGATTTGGACCTGTTGGAGGGTCACAAAAATTATCAGACAGGTGGAGCACCTCCCCTTCAGAGACACTGAGAGAGCAGGAGTTGTTTATCCTGCAGAGGAGAAGGCCCTGGGGACACCTAAAGCAGCCTTTCAGCACTTAAGAAGGGCTACAAGAGAGCTGGAGAGAGACTTTTTACAAGGGCTTTTAGTGATAGGACAAGGAGGAATGGCCTTAAACTGGATAGGGGGTAGATTCAGAGATTTCAGAGAAGTTGGGGATGTTCCATCTCTGGAGGTGTTCAAGGCCAGAGTGGAAGAAGTTTTGAGCAACCTGGTATAGTGGAAGGTGTCCCAGTCCATGGCAGGGGGTGGCAACTGGATGATATTTACAGTCCCTCCCAATCCAGACCATTCTATGATTCTGTGATAATTTGATTTAACTTCTTCTCTTAACTATGGTTTGTTGTTTTTTTTTTTTTTTTTTTTTTTTTTTCCAATTAAATGTATTTCAATTCAGCAGGAGGAGCAGGTATTGCTGTTTGGGTGACTGAAGATACCTTCAACAACTGCTGCAACAGGAATACTGCTCAATATTTGTCTCCCTTGGGATGATTCCTGCAGGATCTGATCTGCATGAAATCAGTTCCCTGCCTTTGACTACAGCTGGCAAACTGCTATATACAAAATCATGGCTAATAGAGGATCAGACCAATTTGACTCATCATTGTAAAAATAATAAAATTTAATATTTAGATAATAACTATGAAACTTTGTTTTGTGTTACCTAAAATATTCACAAAAGGGTTGAAATTAAGGATAAAATTCTGTGATATATAGCTGGGTATAATTCTCAGAAATGTGAATTAATTTAAAATTGTTTTGTTCAGAAATCAGAGATCCTGAAATGCTGAAAACTGTGAATATGAGACAGTACACTATAAAACAATTTGAAAGTCAACAACTGTATTGAGGGCAATTCTCAACTTTTTTCATTCAAATATTAACAGAAGCTGCTACAGAATTTAGAGAATTTTTGAAAGAGCACAGTCGAGCTGGATGTTGAATCCATGTTAAATTTCTTCCTATCTTCAAGGAAGATTTATTGCAGTAAAGCATTCTGTTTTATTTACTTGTTTTCATTCCTTCATAATCACTTCAAAGAAGATAAAAGGATAAGTAGTTGTATTTTACACAAAAGACCAAAATATCTTAGAGTGCTTTATAATCATGCAACACATCCCTCCCCATGAAATAACTTCTGTAAACATTTAGTAAACCCTTCTACTCTATTACTGTACAACAGCAGTATGGCCTCAGCTGAATTCAGTGGAGAAAAAAGCTCATCCAATCTTCTTCCTTTAGGCAATTTCTTAGATTTTCTTTAGCATGTTAAAAGTGAAAATTATTTACAAGAATTGTATACAAGTTTAAATTAAATGTATCTTTTAAGTGTTTACTGTAAGCAAAGCATTTTGCCTTGCTTAGTAATAGATTTTGAAATTTTTTAAAAAAATTCTATCCATGTTTTAGATAAATACAGATTTCAACAAGTCTACAAGAGTGTACTGCAAATATTACTTCTTAGAATTTAGGAATACATAATGTTGTGAGTGGAACAATTTTCTTATGACAAAACACAGAAACTTTAGATTCTGCTTGAGTTGCTCAATGTTTGTTATTATTATGGAGGATTGTTAAAATTAAACAGAGGGTTTTTTGGTACTAAAGTCTTCTTTCAGGCATTACTTAGTGAATATTGAATGCCTTTGTAATACAAGACAAACATGAACTTGACACAGGACAGTGTATGCACACAATTGGGCCCATTGATTGCAACAAAAATTACCATGCACAAAGAATAGGAACATGCTTGAAATATCTTGATGACTCCTGCAGACAGTTTATTTTCCTATCAGTCTAAAAATATGACCTAGCTGGTTCTGATTACATCTTAGAATTTCAAGTAAGTGCTTTCTTTACAATCTTTGCAATCAGGAAATTTAATACCAGGAAGAAATTAATCCCTCCTTGCAATGCATCACCTAATTTAAAAATCATCTATGAATTAAACAACAATATTGGGCTAAACTCTTGGAAATGTCAGTTAAGTATACATTTTTCATTCCTCTAAGATGTGCTAAGGTAGGAGAATTTATATAGATGTGCAAACATGTGGTATTCTAGAGTGTATGTCCTAGATTGCTACATAATTTTTAGTTGCTTTACTTTTGAATATTTAAAACTTCAGGATAAATTTCACAATTTTCTTGTTTTCTCTCCACTCAAAAGAGTTCAGCACAGTAAAAAACCTTAGCCAAGAAAGAAGATCCCAGGATGCTGATTAATATTATTATAAAGCACTTTTTTCAACATGTTGAGATTTTTAGCTTCATACAGAAAGAAGAAAATCATTATTTTTTAGCATAAGAACTCCATAGGTGTTCTTATGTTTCACAGCAGGAAAATGAAATTATGTATTTTTATTCTGTTCTCTGCTCAGCTGTTTTTCTTTTCTAGTAAAGGAGAGAAAACTCCTTAGAAAAAAATCCGGTGTCACGGATATTATGGTTAATACATCTGTTCTACTTAACATTTTCACAGAGGATGCCACTAGCACATTGAAAACCAAAGCCCACCAAAGCAATTTGCTCTGGTGCATAACGACTTTATCACCATCTGACATTTAAAATATTTTAATCTGTGGAAACTAGGAAAAAAAGCAATGACAAATATTCGTGATATTTCTGAAAACTGGGGAAGAAAATTGAATTGTGCCGGGGTAATGAATCTGTAAATAAATTGAAGGAAATAAAGTGTGACAAGCGAAGAAGATGGGTGAGTTTTAGCATTAATGAGAGATGGTTCACGGCCACGAGATGGCAGCAGAGGCTGCGGAATTAGTTTTTTTTTTTTTTAACCACAAAACCACGGATAAACAGGATGTGCTCTGAAGTTCCTAACTGGTACTTCAGGTTCCAGAAAAAATACATCATGTACATTTCCACTTAAAGAAGTGGTATGTTCATTAGGTCAGAGGTTTCTGTGGAGTGGGATTATGTACTTTTAATTTTTAAAAAAATTGCATTTGGGGCAATTTTTTTTTTCCTTAAGACAGTACTTTTTATCTCATTTGCCAATATTTCCGCCTGTCTTCCTCAGTTACTCGAGTTAGTTACACAGAAAAGAATAGACCTATTTCAATAAAAGCAAGACAGTTGCTTCCTTTTTCCTAATTTGTTGTCCTAGTACTTTTGTCCACAGGAAAGAACTATGGTATAAAATCCCTTTTGGGGAGAACCAGAAAATCAAAATCTAAACTGCTTTCAGTTTTCAAGAGGAGGACTAAAAAAAACGTGCTTATTCTAAAACAGAGTCCTGAACTAAGGAAGCAGAATTTTTGGACTTAATCAGCATAAGTTAATAAGCTCTACCTCTGTAATTTAGAAACAAAACTACAATCTGCTCATTTCATCCAGATTACATGTTCTTTCTCAACTCATAGGCAGTTATTTACATATATTCTTCATATGACAAGTTCTAAGAACTCAGGATTTGTGCAAGATAGTAAACAAAATCTCATAACTCCACAAGTCAAAAATTACCTTTATAAGAAGTTGAGATTTTTTTTCTTCTGAAATGTATAAAAGCAAGTCTTTGATATAGAATTCTTTCCTGCAAAAGGCACAGTTCCCTTTCTGTGGTCTGTTTCCATTATGTGTTCCAGATACTACACTGCAAGTTCAGCTTTAATCAAACAAGACAGTCCAGAAAAACCTCTATCAAAGCCTCTCTTCAATCCAGGCAAACATATTAGAATTTCCTGCTGGAGCATGACATTTTGCAGATCTGAAAGACAGCCAGGTGGAATTTAGACAAGCAGCTTTCTGGATGGCTTTGATGGACAGGAGCATGGGCTGGATGTTCTCCAATGTCCTATTTCCCATGACTCTATGCAAGTTGTCTTGAGGGTGGCAGCTGCTCTTACAAAAAATCACTCTTACTAAAGTGTTTGCTTTCCAGCAAAACCTAGGAGTCTACAGGGTATGCACAGCACTGAATTCTGCACAAACCAGAAGTCTTCTCTCTTGCCCCCTGACTGGATTACTCCAATATGGCAGGAAGAGCATAATCACCAGCTGTGAGATTGACTCAGCAATATATGTAATTTTGGGTAGCCAGAGAAGAACTTGTTCATTAGCTCATTTTGTGCATCCAAACTCCTGCACTGGATGAATATGAATGTGCCTTTGCAATTAGAATGAGTTTCCCTAAAGTACTGTGGATTTCCTCTTCCAGCCTGTGATTCAACTGCTCTGTCCTGACTACCTGAGGTGTTCAGAGCAAGCACTGTCTCACAGTAAATAAGCCTTTCACAGATGAGCCTTGCTTGCTCCTGATGCAGCAGTTTAAGGCATTACTGCTCTGCCAGTGTGAATAGTAGAAGAAAACCCCATAGTCCCATTCTCCTAGTTATCCTAGGTTTGAGGGAGGTAATAAGTGTCATTTTTAGATTGTAGACCAGAAAAGCAAAGAAATAAATTGTCTGTAAACAATCAACTATAGTAGTGAGGGTTTAGATGGCATTTCCCCCCACAACCTTAGGACTGATAGATTAAATTACCTGTAGTGTGAGCACATGGATTCACAAGGGACAGCCCTGTTTAAACAATTTGGTATCTTTTTGTGATACAGTCACACATCTAGTAGATGAAAGGAAGACAGTGAATGCAATTTTTCTGGATTTTAGTAAGGCTTTTGATATTGTCCCTCGCATCATCCTTTTGGACAAGTTATCCAAACATGAGGAGCCAGTTCACAATGCACTGGGTGAAGAACTGACTGAAGGACAGAGTTTATGGAGTTGTGGGGAATGGGGTCACATCTGGCTGGTGACTGGTCACCAGCAGTGCCTCTCCTCTCCTCTCCTCTCCTCTCCTCTCCTCTCCTCTCCTCTCCTCTCCTCTCCTCTCCTCTCCTCTCCTCTCCTCTCCTCTCCTCTCCTCTCCTCTCCTCTCCTCTCCTCTCCTCTCCTCTCCTCTCCTCTCCTCTCCTCTCCTCTCCTCTCCTCTCCTCTCCTCTCCTCTCCTCTCCTCCTCCTCTCCTCTCCTCTCCTCTCCTCTCCTCTCCTCTCCTCTCCTCTCCTCTCCTCTCCTCTCCTCTCCTCTCCTCTCCTCTCCTCTCCTCTCCTCTCCTCTCCTCTCCTCTCCTCTCCTCTCCTCTCCTCTCCTCTCCTCTCCTCTCCTCTCCTCTCCTCTCCTCTCGCTATTCTGTGCAATTAGGGGCAAATGCTAGTTCAGGAGACATGAGAAGCTCTCAGCATACATCAGAAGACAACAGTTCTATTGAGGGACTAGAGACTTGTTAGAGACAACTGCAAGTCTCCTTGAACTTATTCTGTGTACAACCAGCCAGCCAAGGAGCTAACTCCTTCTGCCTTACAAACGCCTTAAGCCAATAAGAGTTTTTCTCAGCTGAAAAATGAGTATGAGTTCTTTCCTTAAGGTGTTACTGTGGCTAGTTTCCCAGTTTCTAAAGAAAACGCTGACACATATCTGAAAATGCGGTTATCTGTCACTTTTCTTGTCACAATATGTTAATTGGATCCGACTTCCTACAGAATCTCTATCTTGTCCATACTTTTGTTTATTTCTAATTTTAGCTCAGCTTCCTTTCACAACTCAAAGCTCTTTCTTTCCTTTTGCTAATACATTCTGATTCCTCTCTCTACACGCTTCTATGAGTCTCTCATAGTCTTCCAGTCCTTACTCAGAATTAGATTCTCTTTTTTATTATTCTAGCACTAATGCCGTTGTGTATTCTTGTGGCTGATACCAGACAGAAAAATATCAAGATATGACTACTTACTGTCCAACATAACTTGAAAATATTTTGCTGAAGCTAAATGCTTTTTCTATGCCCTGATGCCACATTTTAAATCTCCACCTGAAAACAGTATTTACTGCTTATTTTGAAGCCTAATTAAAATAAAATATTCAAGAGCTAAATATATTTTTTTTGCTACTAGTCAGTTAAACAGGTGCACAGAATATAGAATACAATGTATGATTCAAAGATACAATACAGTAAAATATCTAGGATTCTAGAAAGCCAAATCATGTAGCCAATTACAATTTTGCACCTTCCACAACTTTGTGGCCATGTAGGAGTAGAAATTACAAGAGATTAGAGTCGTTATTAGTTATTTCTGGCATACCTTTACTGACTATAGAAAGCCTTTTTTATCTAACTGTACAAGAGAGCAATAGAAAAACATGCCCTGGGTTATCTTTAGGCATCTGTGAACTTTCTACTTGTCCATAACTATCAAAGCATAAAAAAGTAGAATGAGGCAGATGAGCAAATTGTTCCCACCAGAGCCCAGCTAGATCCTTTGATATACCAAGAAACCTTCAGAATTTCTGGGTAATTCTGCCATGTAATAAGATAATACAAGCTGTGGGTAGCTTTTGTATAAGGAGAAGCATCTGCCATAAAATCTACAATGCCTTGAAACTGCATGGTATCTGTTGGGCTTTGAGCTTTCCCCTGCAGGAGCAGAAATTGGACACTGGTTGGGACTGCCCATTGGAGAATGTCATATTTGGGGTAACACTCTTTAGCCTGAGTAGGGTTAAGAAGGAATAAATTATGTGAGGAATGTGGTGACCTGGTGATTACATATACATATTATTCTGCTGTGTTATACCTTTTGTAAAAAACTACACTAAAGAAATCATGAGATGACATCATAGACTCTTCCAGCTGTATTAATAACCACAACAGTGGAAGAAAGCACAGAAACAGTAAAAATACCCAGAACATAAGGTAAGTGGGCTGTCTTTTTTCAGCTATATCCCTGTTGACTAAGAAATGGTTTCCTTTTGTCTGTTCCAGACTTGTCTGTCTTTTAGGATAGATGCTTTTAAAAAGGTGACACAGACACAAAAAAATGAGAGACAAAAGCAATGGAGGACGGTTTTTGAAATGAAGAATTATATTTTATGAAAGATTAGCAAGGATTTGTGGAGATAAAAGTTTGATTGAGTGTCATGAGAGTGCTAACAAAGAGATAGTTTATGAAGAATTGCTTTGCATGTATTGGCTCGAAGTTTGAGCAGTACATCCTCTGTGAAGGATCCTCTGAGGTGGGAGGAGGAGCTGGAGGTACTGATTCTTCACTTTGGCTGGAGCACCGGAATACCAGCTTAAAATGCTCCTGTTTACAAAAGTACTGCCCCCACCAGCCTCACCTCGGTAGTATGCAAGCCTGACATCCAGAGTTTGAAAAGAAAATAGGATGCGAGGACACAAAAGTAAATCGAAAATGAGGAAATCACTACATAGGTTTAGAATCATAGAGCTGTAGATTGATAAAATGCCCCATCCTTGGAAGTGCTCAAGGTTGCATTGGATGTGGATTTGAGCGACCAGGTCTATTGGAAGGGGGATTGGAACCAGATGATCATCAAGGACCCTTCCAACCCAAACCATTCAATAATTCTATGGTTTACCTAAGGTAGATCACTCTTTACTTATGGCTTGATACAACTGACCCGATAATGCCACTGTCACTGTAGCACAGGCGATAGGCGCAGCTTGCGGACGGAGAAGGAGGCGGGCGGCTCGTGGAGCCCGGCCGGGGAAGCGGCTCCATCATCACCTCAGGGCCGGGCGCGGCGGCGCCACAGCCCTCGGCGGCAGGACACGCCATTCCACAAGGAATGGCCGGGCTGGCGGCCCGGAGAAGGCTCAGGCAGCCCTGCCGCCAGGAAGGAACCCCGGCTGGCTGCCCTGCTCCCTGCCCTTCCCTCAGGCGCAGCCCCGGGGCCGGGCCGGGCAGGGCGAGCGGGGCACTGCCCGCCGCGGCTCCGCAGGGGGCGCTCGAGCGCCGCGCCCGCCGCGGCCCCGCGCATGCGCAGCGTGGCGGGGCGGGGGCGGCCCCGCCGGTCTCCCTGGAGCCGCCGCCGTCGCGGCCGCGGGTCCCGGATGTAGCGGCGGGAGCGGGGCCGGCGGTGGGAGCGGGCGGGGGCCGCTGGGGCCGGGGAATGGGTGCGTAGGGAGCGAGCGAGGGAGGAAGGGAGAGAGCCAGCGAGCGAGGAGAAGAGCCGGACGGAGCTTCCCGCCCGGCGCCCGAGGTAGCCGCCCCCATCGGGGTCCCCCTCCGCCGCCTGCGGGCTGCGCGCCCCCTCCGTCCGCCCCAGGGCGCCGCCGCCGGGATGAGCAGCTCGCGGAACAACCGGGTGATGGTGGAAGGAGTCGGGGCCCGGGTGGTCCGCGGCCCGGACTGGAAGTGGGGGAAGCAGGATGGCGGCGAGGGCCATGTGGGCACGGTGCGCAGCTTCGAGAGCCCCGAGGAGGTGGTGGTGGTGTGGGACAACGGCACCGCCGCCAACTACCGCTGCTCCGGGGCCTACGACCTCCGCATCCTCGACAGCGCGCCCACCGGTGAGCGGGGCGGGAGGGCACGGAGGCACCTCCGCCCCCGCGGCGGTGGGTCTCCCGTCCTGGGGAGCGGATTGAGCCCTGCCCTCCTCTTTTAGAGGGGCGCCTTTGCCTTGGGTTTGGGCGGCGGGAGTCAGGCACCCTCCCCCTCCCCGCGCGTGGGTGTCTGTCCGTGCGCGTCCGTGTGTCTGTGTGTGTACACGCAAACTTGGCACAAACCTGCAGCGCGGGGACAGAAGTTGTCCCGGGACTGCTAAATTGGGGTAGACAAAGCAAAAGTCTCTTGTTGTACTGTGGAAGAGGTGGAGAAAGGGAGCCGAGATGGTGATACATCGAGGTTTGCTTTCACTCCCCGCTCCCCACTTCTTGAATTTATATTTCAGAACAGTTTTATTAAAGAGTGGCAGTCATCCTCGAATCAAGTATAGGGATAATTGCAAAAGAGAGGTGTAGTACCTTTTTTCTAAAGGTTACACTAAATGGTTGAGTACTATGGTTTTGTGCCTGTAATCTGCACGTGTCCTTTTATCTGTGTTGCCAGAGCTGTTGTAAATTAGTAAAGGTACTGGGAGGAAAAAAAGTGCATGGGTTCATTCTTTTAATTACTTGAGTGCTTGATATTTATGCTTTAAATCCAGTCATTTTGGACAATGGAATTTGATCGGCACTGACATTATGCGGCAAACACATATGTTGCAAACACTGCAGGGAAACGTTCATTTTAGCACCTGTTTTTACAGTGAAAACTCACACAGAGAATTATTGTTAAGTTTCATCAGAAATATCATGAGGTGACTTTTGAGTCGGTCAGGATCGCCTCAGTAATGAGGTGTTTGTACTGATTTGTTGAGGCACTTGAGCTGTACTCTTTTGTAATGTGTCTTTCATTTAGAACGTGATGGAGAGACCATCTTTGTGCCAGCTATGTGTAGTGTTAACAGCAAGGAAAATTATAGCTGTAGGTTGAAGCTGCAAGACTTTTGAGGAGACAGAATAATGGAATTCATTCTAACTATTTACAAAGAAACCTTTCTAAGAAAAGAACCCCAAATATTGCATGGTTACCTTTTTGCATGGATTTATTTTTTCAGTGACTGGGTACCTTCCTCTATACTAGTCTGATTATGATGGTTTTTTTAAAAAATCCTTTTGCAGTAGACTTTAAAACAAGAAGGAGGGGTTTTTCAAGATGTCAGTCCTTGTCTTGAAGCTGTTTATGCTTAAAAACTTTTACCTGTGTTTGATGTCCTGTAGAAACCAGTGGGACTGCTTCTGCTTAGAACTGAAGCATATGCATAAATATTGCATATGAGCCTCGAATGCTCATTGTTCTAGCCCTGCCTGACGTATTTGCAAGCAGATGGTGTCCTCTTAACTGTGTCTGGAAGCCTAGACTTAATATTCAGTTTTAAAACTGTCATGTTTTTACTTCTGTTTTTTGCTTTATTCTTTCTGAGTTTCATTTCTGTTTATATTTTTTTATTAGAATTTAATTTCTGTTTCAGATAAAACTATATATATTGTGTCACATACATTGCTGTTGTCAGGCTTAGCAAAATGGTATTTCTCTTCCTGAGGTTTCTGGTGAACATCGTCCTCATCCTCGTGGAACTGTTGTGTGGAAGTACCTGGGGTTGCTTTTTGCTAGGGGGAGTTACTTTTGAGGTCTGTATTCCCTCGAGATAGGAAGAGTAAAAATCTGTAAAGTAGTTGTAACAAAAGAGCAAAGTTAATAGAGTTAAGGTGCTGTCAGTTCGTACTGAAATCCTGAATTTGCTGCTCATTCACTTTGTAGTCTTGTCTAAATCACTTCATTTCTTCACCTATTGGTAATGCTTTTTTTTTCACCATGATGATGATTTTATTTAGAGTAAGGGACTCTGTGACTTTGGATGTTTGTTTGATACTTCTCTAGGGACATAAATGTAAGTGGGATTAGGTGACAGGAATTTCTCAGGGTAGTATTAATGATGATGTTGAGCAAGGAAATGTTATAAAGTGTGGAGTGGCTTTTTGTTTGATGATACTTAGTGGAGTGTGTCATGGCCCTTATAGTTCAAAATGGAAAAAATTCTCCGATTCATGAATTTACAGTCACAATGTGAATGTACCTTTATAGTGAAAACAAATATAAAAGTACTATAGTAAAACTAAAAATTGGTTATTGCTGGGAGTTCTTTCTATTATGTATTCAAAACCAGTCTTGATTATAAGTTCTTAGAAGTGGTGCTTGCAGCCAGAGTTGCTACTTTGAGTTTGAGGCCTGTGCAGCCAGGAACGTGGTGGTGCATCAGGAACTTACTGTGTTACAGAAGTAATGTTTGAAGGTCATTGTATTTAGGAAAAAAAAAAAAAAAAGGCAAGTTGAGTTTGGTTCATGTAGGTGCATATTTATATGTATGTGTATAGAACTCTGCTTCATAGACTTAAAAATATGCTCTCCTTGTCTTTCAATGGTTGTAGGTTATTATCAGCATGGTGACACCATATTGACATCTTAGAAAACTTTAAAAGTCTTAGTGTTAAGATACTAGGATGGTCTTCTTAAAATAAAAACTCATTTACATGAAGAATGTCTTACAAGCTCTTTTCTCCAGATTTAATCATCTGGGTCATGAGGGACTCGTGGTACCAAGTTCAGGGTTGTTTTGGTTATGTCTACCAGGCTTGCTGTATTAGCTGCCCTTTGGTGTGGTCCAATTGCCCCACATTGCTTTATGTGAGACAGAGGATTTGAGAGGGATTGGTAAACCAAGGATTTGAAAAGAATCAAAATTTCACATGGAAGTAAAACTTCAGGTAGGTCCTGCTTAGCTGGCTCCTCAATGGAGAAAGCTGTCAGATGTGGTACATCAGTAGTGCAGTGTGGTTGTTCAATTACTTGCAAAGAAATCCTGTTTTTTTCTATGAATGAGCCTTTTGCCAGGATTTACCAGCCTTGAGTGTCCCCTTTTTTTGGTAGTGCTGTGGAAAGAAAAGAGAAAGGAGTAGTTTTCTGAGTTGTTGAAATGAAGCAAGAAGGTAATACATGCAAGCTTTTTATTTAGAAAGGAAGGCAGCCTTTTACCTGAGGTGAAAGCCAGACAAGTAGCATGTTTGTAGAGAGCACTTCTGGCTATGTTCACATAATGGTCATGAGCATTACAGATTTTTTTTTCTGTTTATTCTCTTTCTGAAGATTTGCTTTCTATAGAGCTTAGACCAGAATTCATTTGTCATTTATTTCCTTTTTTGTACAGTTGCTTCAAAGTAACAATATTATTTTCTTGCTGAAAATATTTACCAAATTGTGTTTGAATAAGGGGAGGTGGTGGAGGGGCTGGGGTCAGGAAATGGAAATCTTGTTACAGAATTAATCCCCCAGCTGGAGTGTGCATCCAGTGCAGTGTGAAAAGCATTATATGCTATACTGGCAATATTGAAAATCTAGGTGTTACCTGTGGAAGATGATTTTATTAATAGGTTTTTGTACCTGAAAAGTGGCATAATTGATCTTGAAGTCAAGAAGTTAAACCATTTTAAAAGACAAAGCACCTAGGATTTATTTATTTAGGTGTATTTGTTTGTTTGTTCTTGCTTTTAGAACATCAAGTGTAATTTATGGCAAGTTGTCTTAGTCAAGATATTTTTAGTGGCTACTTGTAAATACAGGAGTCCTCACAAATTAAAAAAATTAATAGCCTTCTGAGTAGTGGTACTTGGGAGGCCTGTTTTTTTAAATAAACATGTTCTTTGTTCTCCCTGCCCTTCCCCCATGTCTCCTACATGATAATCCTCTCCCTTCCTGTCTATCTTGTGATTCCCTTACCAGATAGGACACATGCTTTAGCAAGTCTGGCATTTTGTATCTGTAATAATAATTGGTCAGCTGGCTACTTCCAAACAGTGTATTTGGTAGATGAGTTATGTTTGTGGAAACACTCATTGGAGTTTTCATGCAGTTTTTCAGAATCTGAGTGGTTATCTCTAAGAATTCTTTGTTTTCAATGTACTTGGTGTCTGACTGTAGTGTAAAAATGGTCTGGGGGGGAATGGAATAGGAAGAACAAAACATTACTGCTTTTTAAACTGGGGTGTATACAAATCAATTTTTGAAGTTGTTTATGGTATCCCTTACCTGATGGTAATATTGTCCTTATGGCATGAAGGGATGTGGGTTCATGACTCTTCTGTAGAGAGCAATGGCTCCATTGGAAGCCAGATTTTGTTTGTTCTGAGAATTGAAATCACTATTGGTGTCTTCTTTGTTTAACAGTGGTACCCCTTGTACATCTGATTTTACTGTTAACATTTTTTATTGGACAGCTGTATATTGCCATCTAATTATCTTCAGTACAAAAGAACTATTTGTAAAAAATTAAATAGCAATTTGAGCAACATCACTTTTATTTACTTTCACAGCTGTAAGAGTGAGCATGGGTTTCAAAAACTTGTGAAAGGCTATAAAATTTATGTATAACTGAGTGGTGACAGAGGAATGGTGGGCTTGGTAATCCAGGGAGTATTTGGGAAGATATGAGAAAAGTGAAGATAACCCTGGCATTAAGGTAGAAAACTAATATGAAATTCAAGTAATAAAAACCATTAATGACAAGTGGAAATCAGGAATATTGGATTTTATGGTGTATTAAAGGTTAAGGGACATAAGGAAATGAGAGCTATTTAATTAGGTGTGGTGAGTATGCTTCTTATTACCTAGTTTGTTTTGGTTTTTAAAGTGAATATGACACAAAACCTGTTTCATTTCAAAATAAATTGGTTCTAAGAAATTTTGAAGAATATTTAGAAGTTTAGTTTTTTATTATCTCAGTTTAAAGATCTAAAGTGATCTTTTGGGGCACAGATGGTCAGCTGTAGGGATGCTGTTTGAATTTTGATTTTTTTATAGCGCTTTAATTTATTCCAGTAGTTTAATGAAGGCATTCTTTCCTAATATAAACTTTGTAACATTTGTGTTTCTCAAGCTTTCTTAAACAGCCTTCCTTTTGAGGAGGGGAAGAGTTTATGTGACAGATTTTGCTTTTGGGTCAGGATTTTAGTTTGGCTCCAGAACCTACACTTGAAGCAGTCTCCTGGTTGTTCTTAGATACTGTGCTTTGATTTACATCATGGATAGTTTAGGAGCACATAAACCACTTTGCTTTTTGGTAAACGGGAATTGAAATACACAATCTCAATGCTGATGAGTCTTCAGTCCACTGGGGTAGAGCCAAGCTAGTCTGAACCACTGGACATAATGACTCCTTCCCTCCCCCTGAGTTCCTGTAGTGCTGCCTTAGGTCCTCAGTGCCGAGTTTTGGTGTGTGGAGGTTCACCAGCAGATGGAGACCTTAGTGATGCAGGTTGTCCCTGTGCCACCCATGGAGGGCCACAGTGGAGCAGTGATCCTCACTGCAGCAACGGGGGAACCCTGCTCAGAGAGTCTTTTCCTGAAGGAATAAAGCTTGTGGAGAAGCCCCAGGAAGAGTGTGAGGAGCTGTTATGGGCTGACCCTCCATTCCCATCTGCACCAAAAGCCTTGTCAAACACTGGAACAGGCTGCCCAGAGGAGTGGTTGAATAACCATCCCTCCAAGTGTTTAGAGGATATGTAGACATGTTGCTTAGGAACGTGGTTTAGTGGTGATCTTGGTGGTGTTAGAGTAATGGTTGGACTTGATGGTCATAAGGGTCTTTTCCAGCCCAGAAGATAATTGTGTTTTTAATCTACCCTAGGAAGATGCAGGGAGATAGAGGTATTTGGAATGAGGGAATGTAGTTGCCTCTGTGAGGAAGGTGAAGTATAGCGAGAAGGTATTTCAGTTTTTGTTTTCCTCACCATCCTCTTTTATTTTTATTTTTTTTTATTAGCTGTACATTTTCCTCAAGTCAAATCTCTTTTGCCTGTGATGGTGATTGGTAAATAATTTCACTTTTAGCTTGACCTAAGCTGTTTCATTTTGTCTTCACTGTTTGTGCTGTTGAGGAGGGAGCATGAGAGACTGGTTGGGTGGACACTGACAGCCAGGCAAGGTCAACCTACCACCTTTGTGTACCTATAATATCTAGTCAAACTTAAATTCTTTCAACCTTCTTTAACAAGTATTGATCTAAATAATTTTGTTTGTATTATGACCATGAATAAGAGATTAGTATCACATTATGTAATCTGTAGTAGCACCTTGTTTTACCCTTTTTTTTTTTTTTTTTAGCAGATAAAGTTCAAGGTCTCTTAGTCCACTGTCACCAGAAGCATACAAATCTGCTTCTTCCTCCAGATCTTGGTGCAGTGGTTAGACATTCTGTAGCAGGATTACTTGCCTGCTCCTGCCCTGCAGTTCTTTGTTTCTCATGGCAGTAGTGTTGTGCAGCACCTCCAAGAATGGGATTGGGAAACCAGTTCAGCGGATTATTTTTCCTCCTGGCTGTTTTCCAGCCTGGTATGTTTCTTGATGCAGTTTACATCTCAGCTCTGCAAAAACCTTTTGCTCACATAATAGAAAGAATGGTGCAGCATGGTCAGGTGTGGCATATGCTAAAGTGAGTTTTGCTGCTGGAATCATGTCAGGAAGTAGATGAAGAAAGGCCATATCTATCAGGATAGTGTTTAGGGATCTGTGAGATACAGATATGTCCCTTTAGATCAGACACTTGAAGTACAAACATGCACTGTTCTTTTTCTAAGTCCCAAGCACTATGGTCAGTAAAATGACTTGAATCAAGTATCTTTGTACAATTTTTTTCTTGATCTTTCCTAAATAAATTTTGCCAAGTTTTGCATGGCTGCTTTTGCCTCACTGTCAACAAGTGTTTAGTTTTTACTGAAGTTCACCTATTTAAGATGACCTATTCTGTATCACGTGATTCCTCATTATACCTCTCTTTTGCCCTTTTTTCTGCTGTTTGGTCAAGTGGAGGAATCCTACAGCACTCAATTCCTTGGTCCTTTCACATCCAGAATCAATGTATTTCTTGGGCAAATGCCTTCCCAAAAGTTCAACAGTCATTAAAGAATATCATCAAAAGATGTATAACTTCTGTTTCTGTGTGAAATTCCAATTTAGCGATCAGTTAGAAATAAAACCAAAATAAATACCACCTAACAACTGTAAGCACCATAACTAGTTACAATTTTTAAACAAGGTGACAAAATCACTAACAGGATAACTCAGTGCTTTTAATGTGTCTATTCTTGAAGACTTTGGCTTTGGAACTAAAAAAAGAGTAAAATGCTTTGATACAATTCCTAGAGGAAGAGAGATGTGGTCCTACTGAGAGTCACTTGAAGGGCTGCAAATATGTTGCAAAGAATCTTAAGGGCATCTGGTACAGGAAGATAATGAGTGATCTGGTAGTGCTTAGTCTGGAGAAGAGAAGGCTCAGGGAGATCTTAAAAGTGTATATGAATACCTGATGAATGTTATAAAGAAGATGGAGCCAGGCTTTTTTCAGTGGTGTCAAGTGACAGGGCAAGAGGCAATGCGCACAAATTGAAATACAGGAATTTCCACTGAAACAGAAGAAACATTTTTGTTCTAGGGGTGGTTGAACACTGAAATATGCTGTGTTGTGGAGTCTGTTCTTGGTGGTGCTCAAAACCTTGACTGGATATGGTCCTGGGCAGCCAGCTCCAGTTTACCCTGCTTTGAGCAGTGGTTGTTGGGAGAGACAATTTCCAAATGTTACTTCCAACCTCAGCTATTACGTGTTTCTGTGAAATGATCAAACAAGAAGGCATTTCCTTTAGTTTTGCCTGTACAGCTGTTGATTTTTCTTTGCCACAGATGGCTCAGCTGTTGGGTGTAAGTGACTAACAGTTTTGAATAAATTTCGCAGTCATTTTCTGAAAGCATCCCTGCTGGAGGGGGCAAAATCCATTCTTTTTCCTCACTTTATTTCAAATTGATCTGGGTTTTTTTTAAGGCCAAGTGACTGGGAAAATTCTGTGTTACTCTACCTTCTTAGTGTTCATTTCTATCTAGTGCTACATCTAGACCGAATGGTAGTGCTTCTCTCTTCTGTTGCTCAGTTTTTTCCAAACAGCAGCAGAATTTGATTTATTTTTAATAAACTTGTGGCTGTTCACTGTATTCAGAATGGGTGGATGCAAACTCTGTGACTGATCATTTTCACTCTGCTGTAGCTTGGCAGAGCTGTAAGACTAGAGTCTTGGAATCAGATTTTATGGAGAGTTTGGCAGAGTCCATGCTGGTGTGTTACATCTGGTCTCTGGCACATTCTTTTTAAAACCAAAACCAGAATAACAGTAAAATGCTTAAAAATTGGTAACAGATTTTAATAAAACTAATGGCCTCTATTCAGGAGAGCTTATTTTTTTTTTTTCTGTATAAAAAAGAGTAGTATAAAGCACTTTTATTTGCCAGTATACAAAATTTGTAAGTCAAACCAGTAATTTTCAGGCTGCCACACAGCTGAGCACAGTAGCCTTTGTGATACAATGTGGGTTGATAGCTGTACTCCAGAGATAAAATTCTAGATTGCCCTGTGTATTTTGATAAGTACATTCCTGATCCTTTAACTTGTAGTTAAAAGATATCTCATTTTCTTTCTTTCCTTTGTCTAGATGGAAGGAAGCAGACAGATCTTTGTCAGGTTTTTAAGCTGAGAGAAGATAGAATATTTCAGGAACAGACTGACTACCGGAGACACGAGGCAAAGTCCACTATCTTTTCCCCTCAGTGATATAGGCTGATAGGGTATAAGCAACACCTTTCTTTATTGTCAGCTTTTTAATATATGGTTTCATATTATAATGGTGTGCAACAGAACTCTATGTAGTGATGCAGCAAAGTTTTTAGGTTGTTTTCTTTTTGTTTTTCTTCCACAGGTATCAAGCATGATGGGACTATGTGTGATACCTGTCGGCAGCAGCCTATCATTGGCATCCGGTGGAAATGTGCTGAATGCACTAATTATGACTTGTGCACAGTTTGCTATCATGGAGACAAGCATCACTTGAGGCATCGTTTTTACAGAATTACCACACCAGGAAGTGAAAGGTAAAAACTAACTTTTTCCTCATGAAATCAAGTAGAACCAATCATTTGTGGTTAACTTTTAAACGGAATATTTGGTTGCTGAAATTTGGATTAGGTAAGAGAGTGGCTTGAGGTTAGATTCTGTTTCTGGGAGGAGGGTAGCTAGGATACGTCTTTGGACCTTGGAAAACATGGAAATTTTAGGAAGAATGGAGTACAGAAAAAAGTTAAGATATGATTTTTCAGTTTTGCTTAATCTCCTTGAGTCCTTCCTCGTTCTTGTGTTCTCATATAGCAGCCTTAAAATAAAGGCAATTACCTTTGTACTATGTGTAATCACAAAAAGATTTGTCAGTGAATTCTGAATGTGAAGGTTTAATTAGGTTCAGTAATGGTGTGGACAGGCTGAGGTTGGAGGTTACGGAAAACAATAATCTGGGAACAAAAACTTGGCCTTGAACTGCTTAAACTGCTCATTGCAGGAAGCAGAGAAAAGATGTTATGAAGGGGTGTTGTGCCCTTGCCTTGGTTTTCATATTCTTAAACATCTATTATCATCTCTCAATGGAGAATTCTGAACAAAATTGCATTTAGTGTGTTCTTGCATAGGTGTTCTTGGCTTTAAATAACTTGTCTCAGTCCAAAGCCCCCTCTGTCATGATTTATCTACCAGTTGAGAACAGTGATATTTGCCTGCTGCTAAATACTTGGATTGCTGTGGAAAAACACTGCTTAAAGGTTACACACTGTGGTGTCCCCTCTGAATGTTCTTTCATTAAATCATCAAAATATTTTATTTTTAGATCTGGTACTCATTTGAATATGGCATGTGTAAGGTACCGTTTATATCTTCTTCTTGCAGAAGTTAGATTTACAAGTAGGCTGTTAATTAGTGGTGTGCCATAATCAGTTCTTTTACAGTTAAGGGAAGTGGCTGGAGCACACAGCCTGAAGTCTCAAATTGTTTCTTATAGGGTCTGTGTTTACACTCACAAATGTTTACTTAAAAGTTTTAACTGTGGCTCAGATGTCCAAACAGTGGCTTAATCAAAACGTAAGATTTTTTCTTTTTTTTTGGAGGCTAGCACCAGTAGCTTTAGGTACCAAATGGGTATCATAAACTTATTCTCAATTGGAATGTTGAATGCAAGACTTAGAAGTGCTGGTTTAATGTATTTAAAGGAGAATAAGTGACAAAATATCTGTGTTTTCTATTTGTTTCTTTTTTTGAAGTCTTGTTGCTTTTGAGAATACTTGCTAGATTTTTTTTTGCTTTCTTAAGCTGAGGTTTCCTTTGTAGTTTTAAGAGATTGGTTATGGTGAATACAGCACCAGTTTAGTTTTGAAGATAGATTGTACACTGTGTATAATATTGCTGGAAAGCTTTTGAATCTTGTCACTTTCTTCTTTTCTTTGTTTACTCTTACTGAGCTCTTATCTAGAAGGCAGCTTCTTCTGCCAAGGAGCTGTTTCTATTGGATCAAGCTTAGCTGAGAAAAAATTATGGAAGTTAGCTGTTTTAGGGAGGAAAAAAGGGCAAAACAGTGCTGTTGAATTTAAATGATGTCTCACAGGAAAAATGGCAAGAGACATGGAAGAACATTTTGATGAAGGAAAGTCTAAGCTCTTACTATTTTATTTTTTAGTCTGGGATATCATATGGATGGCACAATGAAGTAATGTACGTAGGTTTGTCTCTCAATTTTGTAGATATTGAGAACTTTTTAAGAAGCTTCTCTAAACAAAATTACTTTGTGTTTTTGATAACTTTATTTTTTCTTAGAAAAAAGAAAAAGGGTCACTATTTTCATGTGCTCTTTGCATTGAATGTAGTGGTTGAACTTTTTCCTTGTGTGCCATCTGCTGGATGTTAAAAGTTAGCAGGAGGCTGTGAAATTTCATGAAGTGGTCAGGAAACATTCCGAATGTCAGCTGAAAAATTGTTATGTCTGGCAGCCTGTTCCTGGCATGAAGTAAGAAGTGTTGTTGCATGAAAATTGTTGGCTTTTGAGATTATTATTTCTATTATTTCTAGTTAAAGAATAATGAACTGTTCTGCTTAGGCATATCTACTTCAGTCCTGTTGAAGTCAGAAGGAAAAGAAGAGGTTTGCTTTAAAAAAACCCAACATAATATGACTGAAAAAATTGATGCTACTGTATTGACTTAAATTTGCCAAGAGATGCTATAAAAAGCATGTAGAAAAACTGAGTGGGGAAGGAAAAGAAATGCTCTTAATAGCATAATTCTGAGTAAAAGTCACAGGGCAATTGTGGGACAGAAGTATTGGCTTAGGGGGCATCTAAGATAAACAGAAATGTGTTTATATTGTTCCACATGTATTTTAAAGATTTTAATAATATAAGAACAGATCTATATGCAAATGTTTGCAAGATGAATGCAGGTAGTAGGGAGTCTGGAGAAAAATTTTTAGAATTAAAAAACTAAATATAGACATTCAATAAATCAGATTTTGGAAGATCGTAGGGTTTTTTCTTGTGTGCTGCTATGTGATTCATGCATTGAAATCTGCAGTTGTGAGTTATTTCTGTTTTAAGACGCTCTCCTTCCCATCCCCAAAAATTTGTTTTGGACTTCCTTTATTATCTTGACACTTGTGGGTTCTTCTTTTAATAACTTCAGGGTATTGTTGGAGTCTCGACGTAAATCAAAGAAAATTACAGCAAGAGGAATCTTTGCAGGTGCCAGGGTGGTGCGAGGAGTTGACTGGCAATGGGAAGATCAAGATGGTGGCAATGGGCGTAGAGGAAAGGTAAAAATAAAACTGGTTTAAGTAAGAATCTGCACCCTTTTTTTGCTCATGAAATGGCCTCAGTGGCCTTTCTAATTGTAGAGCAAAAAATGCAATCATAAAAGCTACTATTTTGTTTGGCTGGGCATTTTTTGATCTTATCTTGTAATACTTAAGCATTTAGAAAGAGGATGGTGTATATATCATAGCCAGTTCTTTTACATTTTAATTTGCATTTTTTACAATATCAGCACAGATTATTTTTAATTATTAATTTTTTGTCACGATTGTCTGTTTAAGGTTGACTTGTAGCAACTTTAAAATCTTGAGCATATTTCAGCATTACTAAAGAGCTGGCATAAAAACAGAGCTATCAGGAGTAGCCCTTTCTAGTTATCACTGCATTCTGTAGTCTTACTGCTTGTGGACCAGCACATTTGTGTATCTCTTTCTTTTGGTTTTCAGTGCTGGCACCCTGGGGTTTTGTTTTTCACCTAATGATGATAGGGACTTCTTTTTTAAAAGTAAAAAGCTTTGGAAGTTTTGGGTGTGGATATTACATTACTGGCTTAGGACAACTGCTTTTGAAGCAGTGCTATAGTAAAAATATTTGTATTTATTGAAAATCATATGGAATGATAAATTACTAATCATAACCCTTGCATATTTTCCTTTTACAACTTCCATTTACCTTAAGAACTAATGAAGGTTTGTTGTAAGTATGAACATACAACAGACAGTGCAAAATATACTATGACTTATATCACCAAATTTGAAAATTAGATGCCCAGGTCTTGGTGACCTGGTGTTTTTTGTTGAACTTATTTTTAATACACTTAAACAGCATTTAAAGGAGAGTGAAAAGCTCCTGAACATGATATTTAGCCTATTTTATATTCTTGTTTAGCTTATTTTATATCCTAGACATTTATGGAAACCTTAGGACTTTTGGGGATTTCATTTTGAATTTTGCTGAAAGGAAATAGTAAGTTTAAATCTCTTAAAGCAAGGGATATTTAAATGCAGCCTTTTTCATCTTGATTATTTACCCCTTCCCTTGTCAAGACACGTTGAAATCTCTGAAACTTTACAAAGAAAGAGTCCTATCCTGCAGGGTCTGCTTTGTGTACTAAATTTGTAGGGATTTAGAGGGATTGTTTGCCTATACATCTGAAAATGTATATAAATGCATATAAATGCTTTTAAATGGGGAAAGGCACACAGTAGTTAGCAGAAACACTGTTTAAATAAATATAAATATGACTGAAAGCAAATTCTGGAAACTGATTTTTTTTTTCCCTTTTTTAAATAATTAAGGTGTTTTCAGAATTTGGTGCATGGCCTCCTGATTTCAGGAGTGTCAGGGACATTTTCACTCTCCTTTTGTATTGTTGTTAAACATATTGGCTCTGGAAATAAAACTTTCTCTTAACATAGTGCATAGCCACCAGGCTAATGCAAGTTAAACCAGACATACTGAAGCAATTATTATAGTTTTCATCCTGTTTTTCTTAGTTAAATGCTGCTTCTGATAAGAACATATCAAAACACTTCAGATTTTGTTCTCTGCTTGTGTAGTTAGATAACCTACAAGTACACAAAAGCAGAATAGACCTACAAAGCATGTATTCAGACTGCTGTCTTAACACACCTAGGCAACACTTGCATCAAACAGAAAACAGCTTCAGAACAAATTTTACCAAGTTTAGTAAAACTGCAATATCATTAATTATTTTGAAGACATGAGTAAATTTTGAGGTTCAAATTGTGCTTCTGAGTCTTTGCTCTAGAAACCATTTTCTTATTTTCACTGAATAGGTAACTGAAATCCAAGATTGGAGTGCGTCGAGTCCACATAGCGCAGCATATGTTCTTTGGGACAATGGGGCTAAAAACCTTTACAGAGTTGGCTTTGAGGGCATGGTGAGTATAAAAGAATACAAAGGGTAAATAAAATGCATGATGGGGGGAAGGGCAGTAAGAATAACTTGTGCTTTATGGTCCTGCCTTTGTAATATGCTTTGTCAGTTTGCATGCTAGTAGTCAGGTCATTGTGAATCCAGCTGTAAGGGTCATGCATATGTATTAGTAAGAAAGTCTGATCTGGGAATTATTGAATGTGAGTAACTACAAGTTAAGAGCTGCTTTCTGCCATAGTAAATATTTGCATCACAAACATTTATTTTTCTGTACTACTATTGTGTTTAAATTAAAATTCAGAAAAGACTGGCAAGCGTAGTAACAAACATTTTAAAAAAGCCTGTTCTTCAACTCCTGAACTCTTCAGTTCACTTGGAATTTTGCTGCAATTACTGCAAGATTTGCAGTTTTTAAATTACTGTCAACACTCAGAATGCTATTGAGAGCAATTTTCTTTTTGCCAATGGAAAGGTGTTGAATTAAATTACAACCTTAATTTGTTTTATCGCTAAGTTTTTCTGTTTCCTTTTGAAGCTTCTCCAGCAACAACTTCAGCTTTAGAGAGAAAATGGGTCAGACTCTAGCTTAAGTGCCTTCTGTTGCTGAGTTTTCTTATCCTAATGTGGGTCAAGGAAAGGTTACTTTGATTATCAGCTACTTAAAACATCTTAATTAGCATTTTCTCTGCATGTTTTTTGTTGGAATGTGCAGAAGAAAACCATATTAATTTAACAATGAAGTGTCATCTTGTCAGATGTGTCACAGTAATAAAATGTTAAACAATTACCAGCTACTTTTTTGAATGTAAATTATTTGACCTTATAGCCTCACTTAAAGTTTATTTTTATACTTAAAATAATTGCTACTTCTGCTGTAAATACATATTTAATGTTACATTTAAAAAGAGTAAACTAATTTAATGCAGGTCAGCTTTTCTGATACATTAAGATCCTAGGGCTAAAATATGAGTCGGTATTAAATTATGTGCTTCATGGTGTTCCCTAGTTTTCAAGAAAATTTCCAATATACTGGCAAAAATGAATGTATGTTGCATTTTGTAGTATAACATTAAATCAATATTTGGTGTCTTCCCTCTTGCGATACATGGAAAAGTAACAGTTACAGAATCTAGATAGAATGAGATACAGATCAACTGTTTTTTTTGTTGTTGTGGTTGTTATGACTTCAGTTGCTATGTTAAAATTTTTGGACTACACAGTAGAAGTGCTGTGGAACCATTGAAGATTCCTTCTGGCCTCAGGAAAAGAGTGTATTTGAGAAGTTATATTCTGCTTTGAAATAGTCATTCCCTTAATAAAAAAAATATTATTTTAAAATTAACTACATTTTGTTAATAAAATTTTGCCACCTCTGGAAGTGCTAAATATTTCTAGAAAACTTCATTAAGTACTGCAACTGTAAATTTGAAGGGGTGTCCGTGACCCTTCACACAAGTTTTGTAGAAATAGAAATATTTGGTCAATTGAAAAAAAAAAAAAAAAGCCTATTAAACTGTGTGAGACTATGTATATAGATGTTGTATTTAGGATAATAGAGAAAAAAAAATGTACATGTGGATGTACAGAAAGGATAATTTGAGGCTGTGTAAGTAGAGCTTACCTGATTGTCATCCATTCCTACACTAATTTTTTCTTTTGTGTTTTCATCAAATGCAATTTGCACTTCAGAGTGGATTCTTGGATATCTGTGAGACTCATTTCAATGTAATGCTTAATTTTATAACTGATGATAAAATTTATCTGTTAAGTGTACAATTCATTACTACTATTTATGTGCTGTTATGTAAAGCTGAGACTGTCAGAAAGTTCACATAAAGTTGGGGAAAACTTGTTTGGTGTTTGGAAATTGGTTTAAAAGGTCCAGAGAATGAGGAATCAACAATACTCATTAGTGCATACCCATGTAAATACAGCTGGGAAAAGACCCTGACTTGCAAATGGATAACACTTGACTCATGCTAATGGAGCCGATTAAAGAAACACAGCTCATTATTATAAGTCAGTGTTTTTGTTTGATAGCTGATAGGCTGCATCTGGTCCTCAAAATTAATCTATCTGGCCTGCCAGCTTTGGAGAGATGAGGTTTGGCTGGTGGGGCAGCAGGTGCTGGCTGAAAACATACATTTATTTCTGGTCAGATACTTGGAGGTTTTATTTGTGTTTGCTGTGTTTACATATGAAGTGGCTGAGAAGTGCATCTTGCCTTTTTATTTATTTATTTTTTTTTTTTCTTGTGAAGTGTGACATTTAAATCTGGGAGTTTCTTTTGCTACAGGCCACAAATTCTCAAATTTAAATCTGTTTTTGATTCTGTTAGTTCAGATAAAATGTATGCTACATCCTTAGTAAGAATTAACTACTATTGGCTTATATGGTTTGTTGTACTACTCACATTTCTTACCTTTATGTATTTGGAGTCCTGAGCCAAACTGAGCTTTTAACCACATAACCTGCTTTAGAAATGTGTGAACATATCCTTTTGCAATAAAGAGAGGTTGTATGGAATTAAAAAGTTAATGAGAAGATGGTGATTTTGCTTTTGGGGCTTTTTATTTCTTCTTATCACATGAGCTGTGGATGTAAGACTTCCCTTGGTTTTCAGTGGAAAATAGTTCCCTCCACAGGAGTTTCTGAAGTAAATTTTATTCTTTAGGAGTCTTTTTTGTCAGAATTTCTTTGCTCTGTATCACTTGCCATTTTTTTGCTGCAATTAGACTCTCTTTGTTTCGCTTTATGGGGGATTGTGCTTTCATCTGTGTATCCTCTGAAAGAAGTATCTGTTGTTATCATCCATCATTGTCACAGTGATCTGTAATTCATCTGTGTTGGTGTACTTTTTTTCACAAATTCCAAATAGTGAGTGTGTAAGGGAAGTTGAGATTGCCTGCCTCTAGGTGATGAATAATTTTTGTCTGTTCAACAACTTTTACTTGGATTACTCATGAAGTTATTCTTTGAAATTGTTCTAGAGGATTTTAAGAATTGCTTGCTACCACTTTTTTTTTTTTTTTTTTTTATAAAAGCAAGGTAAATGTCTTGATTTACTAGGCATTGTATGTGATTGTTACAAAATATACAACAATATGCCTTGCACTGTAGTTAAAACTGTCAGATCAGTAACGTCAGTCAAATTTTCAGTTCTCTGGTCATTTGTCTTCTCACCACAACAAGGAAAATAAGATATTTAGGAAGGAACAACAAGAATATTTTCTTAGTTTAGTGTCTTTCTGTTTCTTCTAGGTGCAGACCATAGTTGTTCTAAAAAACAAAATCAAGAATTTTTGGCCACTTTTATGCAAGCAACAGGTGTTTTTAATACATTACCTGTGCTGTAAGTTAGATGTCAGTAAGAAAATTAGTTTGTCAGTTGTTTTTGAATCCAGAGAGGAAGAAGATATTTATCTTTAACTTGTGCATTTATTTGCATTTGTCAGCAGACTTTGTTTTGCTTCTTTTTGATGTAGTCTCTCTTCTTTTCTCCTGCAGTCTCAATGGAGTCAAGTTTTTAATCTTTCTGTGTTACAAAGAAAAATATTTCCATTAAGCTGAAATGTATCTACTGATCATTTTCCAATTTTATTTATAGTATTAACTGACAAGGAAGACTGTGTCTTCCTTTTAAAATAAAAGTTACTTATGCAAAGCTTTTTCCTTTATACAAAACTGTTATTGTTTCTGTGCCTCCCCCCTCTTTGTCACTTCAGTCACTTTCTCTACCATCTTCTACTTTCTCCATTTATTACTTCACTTTTCTCAGCTTCTTGAAACTGAGAAAGATTTGTGTTCATGAAATTTGAAACATGGTATTTCTTATAAACTTTTAGCTAAAACTTATGGATTTATCCAGTCTCATGTTGCCTTAATCTGGTGAAAAAGCAGCATGCACTGAATTTTTACCATTTGCCTCTGAAGGGCTGATTTCCTTGCCAAAAGCTCTTGTGAGTTTAAAGGCTTAAAGTGACCTTTAGTGTGTGTATTCATTACTACCTTGAACAACTGCAACTGTGGCACTATTCCTTGTAATGTATCTGTAAGATCAGTATTAATTTCTCCCCTGATATTTGGTGCTGATGTTAAATGCTGTGTCAGTGCATCTGAATCAAACGTTTCTCTTTTTCTCAGCAGCACAGCTAGTTTTCTTATCAAGTCTGTAGACTGCCTGGATTTGATGGATGGCATTCCATATGGATTGGAATAACTTAATAGTTATTTCTGTACTCAGTTGCTCTTTCAGCTTTGTTTTCCTCCTCAAGGTTGGGGATAATGGTGCTTTTATACTATCTGCCAGCACAGCTGACCTTGCTCTACATTTTCTCATTCTCTGGAGTTTTATGAAGATGACATTGCTGCTGTTTATTTCCATTTGTATAATTGGATGGTATGTCAAAGTAAAGTGTTACATTTACTGCATTTCCCATTTCACTGGGCAAGTCGTGATCTCTATGTAATACAGTCGCATACTGCTGGAATGCAGATTTTTAGGAAGTTAAAGTGTGGATGCTGGAAGACCAAAGTTCTTCATTGTAGGCAAAAAGCATTACTACCCGTTGCTCATGTGCATCAGCTGTTACTTCTGACCTGCAAGTTGTGCTGTGCAATTTCTGATTCCCATGCTTTTGCTTGATTTGTCATTGATTGCCTGCTTAACTGGGCTTCCTATCTCTAATTGTACACAAATTTTACAAAATCTACAGGTTATTATTCCTGAAAGAATCCTACTTGGGGTTTATGAAACTATTTCTCCATCAAGTCATTGTAGAAAAGTTGATTTGTTAGTCTCTACCATGTATTTACATTACACCCAGCCTCACAGTTGTTACTTCTTTTTCTGATGGTGTCACTGTGAGTCTAAAACTTGTATTCTAACATCCTTTGTTTTGGTACTTTCTCTTTTACACTTGCACGTCTCATCTCCAAACAATCTGCTCCAAACAATTTTGATTGATTTTGAAGCCTCAGGGTGACTCATAAGTTTTAGAAATCCCAGTGGGGTTCTCTGAAGTTCTCAAAGCCTGATGCTTCCAGGCTCCATCCATGAGTGTTTTTGCACCATGTGCACTAGGGGGGCCTCTTGCCATGCAGTCCTCAGAGTAGGGTTACCAGGAGCTTACCATCATCCCTGATTTTTTACTTAAATTACTTGAGCAGAAGAAAGCTTGTTTTCCTTTTCTGAGACACATAACAGCCCAGTACTAGAAGGACAATTGTAGTTACTTGACTTTTGTGGAACTGAAATATGACTGAATACAGTTTTCTGCCTTAAAACTCCAGAATCTTGAGGTTGGTTATATTTTAAGGCATTTGCTGGCCTTTATCATGTTGGTAGCACTTTTCTTAGTAGTGCTATTTGCCAGGTTGCCAAAGGCCTCTGCTTATACACGGTGTATAAGTTTGTTTTGTACTACTTGAATATGTCAGTGTCTTATCTTTCTGTGTGTTTTGGGTCCTCCTTTATTTTGTTAAAGGCTTCTGGAAAAGAAGAAAAAAAGACATGTTCCCTTGCTTTTCTGTTACAGTTAGATCAGATTCTTGTTTTATTCTTTAGCAATGTAACATTGACTACATCATGTAGGAAAGGAAGACAGTTGTGAAGCTGAGGTTGGACACCAAGCTACCACTTAGTTTTTCAACCAAGCATATAATTATATTCTAGAAATAAACTGTGTGCAGGCAGGGTAAAATACAAATGCAGGTTTCTGAGTTTGTTTTCTTTTCTATAAAATTTAGGATATTGTAACAGGCTTCCTAGTAATGTCAGCTGCAAAACAGTAATTAGCCGCCTTTTAATAAACATTTTGTTTTTTCTGCTAGGTTTTAGTCGTCAATCTGCTCAGTGCATTAACACTTCCTGTAGCACAGGCAGTCTTTCACCCTGGTTTTGCCTGGCAGGGAGGAGGGCTTTTGGTCTCTCCTGCACTCTGTTCTTGGTGTTCTGAAGAATGTGACAGCAGCTCCTGCATGTGCACCCCATCCTCATCTCCTTCCCAGACAGCTGGTTGTTGTCTGACAGGGAGGGCTTGTATTCAGTGGGTGAGTCCCAGTGCTCCAGGGCACATTGAAGGATCCCTGGTTGCGGGGATGAATGAGTTTGCCATCTGGGATGGTCCGTGCGGCCCCTTTGTCTGCGGCCGCGCTAAACCCAGCACCTGCCCGCCGGGTGGCAGCATCCTGTCACAGCCTTCTGCTGCCGTGCTGAGCGAGCTCATTCTCTGCTTTCTCAGGGGATTTGAAGAGCTGCTCCAACCTCATTGTTTTCCTCTGGCTGTCTTCATCATTTTTCCAAAGTGGCGGCACATTCTTCCTAGATCAGGACATAGACTGAGTTTTGTATTGTTTCTGACTGCTTATCAGTTGCCACGGATGTTATTGTGCTCATCAGAGCCTTGATCATTTGGAAGAGTTCAGAGTTTTCATTTTAATCCTATTGCAGGAGGACAGTCTGTCAATAAATCTCGGGCATGGGTAAAAGAATTGTTCAAGTATTTGCTTGGCTGTGTTAATTATATCAGTACCACCACCTGTCCCCTACTTCCTCCCCCATGCCATAGAATATTCTGATACATTTTGCAGTTTCTGATCCCCTTCCCAACTTATTTCACATACAAAAATGTCCTTTGTTTAGTGAGAATTGTTTCATAAGGAGCAATGGCAAATGATAGCTATTTGGAATTAAGCATTACAGAGGAAAAAAGAACATAAAGGAAAGGAGAATTATAGAAAATCCTCTCACTTTGTGAATAGGAGTTTATAACCACACTTGAAATTTCTTTCTCTTAATATGAAACAGTTTTATGAAGGATGAGCTTTAGAACCTTCCTCTTTGAAAAGAACATTTTTAGCTCAGTGTAGTATTTTGTTGACTCTTTTGAAGTAATACCCTTCTGTATATTCTTAATTGAAAAGTTTTCATTTTATAGAACCTGAGTGACAAGTTTTCTTCAAGTTAAACATGAATCTGTCAAAAAGTGCTGAGAAGAGTGGGCAGCACTGGCAGGCATTAAATAATGCTTCCTTGCTTGTGTTCACAGAATTCTTTTTTAAAAGGAAAAATAACTTAATAGAACATTGCAAACGTGCTTTGTGTTAATTCCTGTCTTTGAACTAAAAATTCTCATCCTTTGTAACCTCTTATATTTGTAAAGGTTAATAAAGTCTTGAGAATGTCAAGGCTGAGATTTTGTGCATCATGGGTTATGTTTTTTGTATACATAATTTTCAGCCTTTCTTAATTAAATATTTCAGTTCTAGTTTCACTGAACTGGAGACTCGGTCACTGAGGACTAAAGTTGTCTCAATCTCTCTCTGTAGTCTGACCTGAAATGTGTCCAAGATGCAAAAGGAGGCTCTTTCTATAGAGACCACTGTCCTGTGTTAGGTAAGTTGAAGGTGAAGTAAATTCATGTTGATTTGTATTAATTATACTCACTTTGGATTTCCTTTTCCATTTTAAATGTCATTTAAAAAGGACTGTCCTTACTGGTGAGATGTGAAGAGTAACATTTCTATGCACTAATGATAAATTGTGATGCTTTTCTAAATTGTATTTGGTATCATTGTGCCAAGGGGATGGCAAGGGAGCCTTTGAATTTTCATCAAGTTATAAATTGTGTGTCCTGTGCACTATATTTCGGATAAGCCAAATATAACTGTTCATATTTACAGAACTGGCTTAAATATTAAGAGATCTAATAAATCCAACTCCTTGCACAAAAGCGCTGTTGTTTTATTGATTCCCGGGCTTTTATATGTCCAGATGTCTAACACCATATGATAACTTTTAAGATCCCAGCTAGAGCCTATGGTGGAACTTGTTGCAAGTATTTAACATTTGCCAGTGTCATTGGTATATGCCTTGAAAACTCAACAAGAAACACACAATTCTGTTGCCAGGGGTTCCAAAGTGTTTTTTATCTGTTGGACACTACAGTTGCAAAGACATTGGTGTGGTGTCACCATTCCTGGAAGTGTTGAAAACATATAGATACTTGGAACATGTTGGTGATGCTAGGTTGGTGGTTGGACTTGAAAATCTAAAGATATTTTCCAACCTTAACAATTCTATAAGCCTCAGAAATGAACTTCCATTCTTTAAATTGCTTGGAAAATGGTGATACAAGTTTTTTTTCTTACTCCCTTTCAGGTGAGCAAAATGGTAACAGAAACCCTGGTGGGCTGCAAATAGGTGACCTTGTAAACATTGACCTGGACTTGGAAATTGTGCAGTCTTTGCAGCATGGTCACGGAGGATGGACTGATGGCATGTTTGAAACTTTAACAACAACCGGAACGGTTTGCGGCATCGATGAGGACCATGACATTGTAGTACAATATCCAAGTGGCAACAGGTTTGTTCTGTAACCTTCCTTCATCATTGCTTCTCACAAACTTCCCTTGCCTTCAGTGCTTGTGATTACTTGAAGCTTTCTCTTCTCCTTTTGTGTCCTTCGAGATGTGTAATGAGGACTTACCTTTGAGGACTTACCTTTGAGGATGCTTTAGCAGGAGAAGGAATTTTCCTGCCTCTCTCACTTGGTGGGTGAAAATTTGAGTCCAAAATAAGAAATTTAAGTTCTGGACTATCTAATTTACAAAATGTAGTACTTTAGGCAGTAACTTCCTTTTTAATTAAAAACTGTCTCTTGGTTTCAAGAGATAAGGTAATAGTAATTCATTGTGGGTTTTCAGGAAAATAGTTTGAGAGGACATGTGGCAAACTTTAGGGGGATCTTGTCTAAACTAGAGTTACCTTGGCATAATCCATATCTAGTCTTTTATTATTCAAAGGAATGTTAGTTTATGTAAACAAAGACCAATAATAGGAAATACTGGGGAAGCTGAAACCACTCTCTACAAGCAGTTTAGGTTTGAATTTTGCTTAGCTGCATCTTTGCAAACAAGACTCAAATCCATCTCCACAGTGGGGTTTGAATCTGATATGACCACATGGTTTTCTGTTCTCTTGCTCTCAAGTATTTGGCTTATCTTTAAAAAGTAGCTGGTGAATGGAATGTAATTTCAGTTGTACATGGAGTTTGACCTGTTCAGTTTGTCTAGAAAGAATTGATAGTATATTTTTCATTCAGAATTTCCCTCAAGATACTGTTTGTTAATATTGCAAAGTAATCAGAACAAAGCTGTTTTCCCAGCTAAAGGGATGCAAGTGGCTTTTCTTCCAGCAGTCATGTCAACAGAGTCAGTGACAGGAGCTGCTTTGTCTTGTGGTCTCCTCCATGACTCAACAGCAAAATGCCTCTGAATCAGTAAAATTTATACCACCAGTAGGATAGTTTGAATGAAAATTGAGGTATGTCCATTTAATTGAAAAAGACTGTTATATATATATATTATTGCATCTTTTGACCTGAGGGGAGGGGCCAAAATTCTGTGTTCTTCCCATGTTGTTTGCTGACAGTTCAGTCCTTGTGAGACAACTTGGATCTGCTGCTTTTCAACCAGTTATTTCCTGTCCCTGGAAAAATAAAGCAACTGTGTAGATACTTTCAAGACTTTTGCACTATTGTCAACTTGCTTCCCCTTAGACAGGATATTTCTTAATTGCCTTTACAAATGTTTCTCTCTGAAGATTATCCTTGAAATTAATTAATGAGCCACAGGCAGGTTTAAGAACAAAAAATTGAAAACAGCAAACATGGTATCCATAGTATCCAGTTGCAGAAAGTTTGTAGGCATACAAACTGAAACTTACCCAACAGGTAATTTTTAAACATGTATTTTGCTTTGTATGTTTAATATCTACTTTAAATGATTCATTGTTTAGGTGGACATTTAATCCAGCTGTTCTCACCAAGGCCAACGTTGTCCGAAGTGGAGATGCTGCACAAGGTGCAGAAGGAGGTACCTCTCAGTTCCAAGTGGGTGACCTTGTTCAAGTGTGCTATGACCTGGAGCGAATCAAGCTTCTCCAGAGAGGTCATGGAGAGTGGGCAGAGGCAATGCTTCCAGTGAGTAGCTGTGTGTGTGCATTCATAGAATGGCAAAACTCGTACAGTATTTCTAGTTGTTATTGGTAATACACTAATAATTATACCAATACCACCTCCTGGAGGCTGCAGGAGTCTTAAAGGAATTTTCTTCTAAGTTTTCATCAAATGCAGTGTAATACTTACACAGATGTAGCAATCTGCTTAGCCTAATGGAACCTTTCTAAAGGTGGTAATGATTGTACTCTTAAACAATAGACTTCCTAAAATGTATGTAATCTTAAAAATAAAATGTTTAGAAATCAGAATTTTGCCTTCAATGAAATCTTTATTTGCCTTTGATGTTTTCTTTTATTCAGACTTTAGGTAAAGTTGGTCGGGTTCAGCAGATCTATTCAGACAGTGACTTAAAGGTAGAGGTTTGTGGGACATCCTGGACCTATAATCCAGCAGCTGTCTCAAAGGTGGCATCAGCAGGATCTGCTATAAGTAATGCATCTGGTGGTAAGTTTGAAGAATAACCAGTAATATGTGGATGGCAAGTAATTGTGTTAATTTAAAAAGTGTTATTAGGTACTGGTACATTGTTTGTATGCAAGGTTAATAATGGACTTGGAGTTTAGGTAATTGAAGTTGTACTTTAGAGATAGGAAAAAAGCTTGCAGTCAAATATCAAGATGTTATATTGATCAGGTGCTTCTGTTTGGTCACAGTGCAGGTGTGTCTTTGGAGGGCCACTCTAAAGAGTTCAAAATTATTGGAAGGGACATTGGATTAAAACAGGAACCAAGGCATGAGGGGAGTGTCACTGGCAGTAACAAGCAACCTCCTTGTTTAATGGGTAGTTTAAGATAGCAGGCACAGGCAAGGGATCTGTTGCAGGTGGTTATTTATTATTACTCAGGATATTTATTTCTTTAAAATTTCTGTCTTAAAATTTAGTCAGACATCCTGTGAGTAGTTATAGTGGGATTTTTTGGTGTCTATGTAAGCACACTTCAGTTTTGTTGAACTTGCTGTCATTCATATAATAACAAAGCAGAAAGACTGTCCAGCATGTTTTGTATTCTGTTGGCAGTTTCACAGATCAATTGAAACTAGAATTTTTCCTTTTTTTAGTCATAGCTAGTTATTCTTTCCTCTTCACATATTTGCTTTAATGCCAAGAAAACTTTCTACATAGTTTTCTAGATTTTTTCCTAAGGAGGCATAGATACAGTGAGTTTTCTCAATAAAGAGCTGAGTACAGTGGCCATAAAACTATCTAGAAGAGTAATACAACTTAGTGTTTCAAATCCCAGAAGACAGTCTATACCTGATGTTAGAAAGTCTGTTATAGCAGTACCTAAGTTAATGCTTTTACCTTGTCCTACCCTGTTGTGTTTTGCAAAAGAAAAGCTATTTGTGGTTCAACCATCTTTGTTCTGAAATGTCTAATGTGGCAGTCTCCACTGTTTAAAGGGTTCTGGGCTGCACTGCTTATTTCAAACTCAGTAATTTTACAGCTGCTGTTTTATGGTAGTTTGTGTATTACTATGTACATTGCCTTAGAAACACAACAAATGTAGCTGGTTTTTTTTCTATTCTTGTGTAATTAGAATTGTCATCTTAGTTGTCCTTTGATTAATGTTTACAGAGAGATTGTCCCAGCTATTGAAAAAATTATTTGAAACCCAAGAATCTGGAGATCTCAATGAAGAATTGGTTAAAGCTGCTGCCAATGGAGATGTTGCTAAAGTGGAAGATTTGCTAAAGAGGCCAGACGTAGATGTGAGTGTTCTCTCTTGGGAGTATCTCTTTTGGGGGTCCTCTAGTGCTAAAGGAAGTGCAGCTGTTCTGAATACTCCTTGCCAGTCAGTAGTGTGTCTTCTTAGAAGTTGTACAGCTAGTTCCAGTGTCTCTTTTCCCATTTGTTGTCCTATGAAATGTGTGTGGGCTGTGTGAACACAGAGCTGCCTTGCTGGACAGATTTTTGTATTCTTTTGTCTGCCATGAATTCAGATACTTTTCAACCTCCGACTGCCAGAGTTGGTGCAGAGAACCAAGCATTCACAATTACTGAAGGGTCTTCAAATTCTTTTTTCAAGGGGGATAGGAGGGTAGATTTTTCAGGATGTTTTTGCTGTTGTTGTGAATTTGTTTTGTTTTATTAACTCACAGGGTTGATTATTTAATGTTTTCTCTGTCAGATTCATTTTGCCAACATGTCTAGTACTGAAAAGTCTAAAACAGAATGCTTATTAATTGTAGGAGTTTGTTTTAGGGAACATATTTTAAAGTTACAGTCTTAATACAGCAGCAGTGGTGCTTGCAGTTAAGTGTCTGAACTTCTTCTGTTCTGAGCACTGATTTGTAGCTTAAGATTTTTACAAAACATGGGTTTTTGTTCAGACTCTCTCCAGTTGTTGCCATAAATTTGGCAAGGAAGTTATATGCACCATAGAGCAGAGGACAGGTATAAATTCTGAGACTTGTTCTCAAAAATCTTGCCTTTACAGGAGTCACCAAAAGATGAATTTTTAAAATCCAAATATCATTTATGTCTTAATGTTTTTTATAAATCTATTTCTTCCTCTTTTCTTCAGTCTAGCTAATGCAGAAATGAAATAAGAAGACCTAGGAGATCTATATATGCTAAGAAATCATCTTGAAATTGTTCATTTGATTCTGTGTTACATGTGCTACTGCTTTAAGTTTTCTACTGCTAAACAGCCTCACAAGTGTTCGTGTGTGTCTTGAAACTCACCTGGGAGTGTTGGCATTCCAGGTGAACGGGCAATGTGCTGGACACACAGCTATGCAAGCTGCAAGCCAGAACGGCCATGTCGACATTTTGAAGTTGCTTCTGAAACAGAACGTGGATGTAGAAGCAGAGGTAACCTAAAAATTTCAAAATATGCTTTTTGTGTCCTTAAACTTTGTTACATGCATGACAATTCTACTTGACTCGCCTTCTTTTTAAGTACCAGAGTGTGAAAACTTGCTTTTGTTGCTGTGATGTGTACCCAAAATAGACTCCTACTAGCAATATTATAAAGGGTAAATATCTAACTCTTTAACACTTCTTATTGAATGAAATGTAGCAACATAATAGAGCTATGTTAGCCACTGTGCAATGAAACACCTTCTTTCTTTGCTTTGGTTTCATTTCAACAGTAGAATACAATGGGAACTCTGCCTGTGGCATTGAGGGAAAAAGATGTCAGATGCTGCCTCTCCAACTATAGATGCTTGCCATGAAAATTCAGTTAGGAGAAATCTTTCAATTCTTAACTAAAACAAGTTTAAGCAGAAAGTAATATCTTTGGGTAGAAACTGCCAGCTCTGCATCCAGTTTTTCAGTTGCCTTTTTTTTAAACTTCACTGAAAACAGAAGCGTGTCTCTTGTTTATGTTTTTTTTTTAATAATTGTTCATGAGAATTATCTGCTAGCAGACTGTGATATTTGCATTTTGAATTGATTTTTTACTCAGTTATTTACACAGAAATGCACTGATATTGCAACCATTTCTCATTTTGTGAGGCACAAAAAGAATCTGCCAAATTTGATTTATTAAGAATAAAAACTGAAGCTTAGTGAAATGCTGAGAAATCACTTGTGCACCCAGTTGTTATTTGCATAATAGAAAAATAACTTCACAAGCTTGGGCATTTAGCATTATGTTGTATTTGATATACAGAAGTTATAGAACATTAAGATATTAATGAGGCAGTGTAATTCTTGGAATTCAAGTTATATTTGCAGATACACCATTAATACCTAAAGTTTTCATGCTAGATTCTAAAGATGGCTTAGATTGATGCAATACATACTTGCTATGCTCTGATTTCTCTGAAGTAACTTTGTTAGAAGTAGTGCTTTCACTGCAGTACAAAACAAATACTGGTAAAATTAGACTAAACTGCTTTTAATATGTACTGTGGTCTTCAGAGCTGCCATGTTAATCAAGTGGTGGACTGAAGGGAGGCTTAGAAGCATTGAAGAGGTAGGTAGAAGCACTACTTGCACAGTTTTAATAAATACACCTGGCAATCTGCTAGCATTAGAATTGTGAAGTTTCATGTTTGCTCAAGCTTCAGAAGCACCATCCCACTAACATAAAAAAATTGTCAGGGATTTTACTTGTCTTTTAAAGCCATCTTCACATAACTGTTGTTTTAGTGAAGATGGTATTCCCACTTGATTATATAATTGCCTTGGTTATTATAATATTAATAATTTTCATAATATTATTAGATTAGTATTTATATTTTTCAGGCTTTAAAAAATTTAAGCTGTTAATCATTATGTATGTATATATATATATAATGTTTATAAATGTAATTGTTTATAAGATGCAAGTATTCCTCAGAGCCATGCCATTAAGCAGAGAGCAAAAATGTAGTCCATTTACTTCACTGTTGTGGTCTGAGACATGGAAGCATTGGATAAAAATCCATACTTTTCCTTGCTTTATAACTAAGTTGGATATTTTTACACTTACAGTCATTACTGCAGAGTATGTATGTGCATGATGACATTTTCTGGGAATATCCTTACTGTTGTCTCCTGTGTTTCTAAGACATGTCTACATTACATGTCTTGATGTAGACTTCAAGTGGCCTCTGTTTAATCAGAGAACAATTATTGACATAGTTCAAAAAGCCTTATGTAGATACTGCATAGTAAAAATATGTAACCTTCTAGACTGCAGACATTATTGGTTGTCAGTTATTATATAAACAGTACTGACTATATATATATATATATATATATATCTATGACAATAGTATAATGTTGGCCTGTATAGAAATGTAGTGCTTTTAATATTTAGATTTATAGCTATATGTAAGTCTTAAGGACAGATGATTTACTAGTTGCTAGCTTTTTTTAGATGAATTGTTGCTGTTGGGTAGGATTTAGTTCCTGAGATGATTTGTTTTGATGCTGAGCTATAAAAAGGCCTGCATGATCTTGGACCTCTGCTTATTAAAGTAAAATTTCTATACATTAAGGCTTAATAAAATCAGGCAGTTGTGTCTCAGAATTGAAATATGGTAAAACTAAAACATTCAATAATTATAGAAGGTTTAATCCATAAATATATTGGTGTACTTTTCAGACTGCAAGGATGAAATGACAAATTACCATGCTTCTGTGAAACCAAGTGCACTGTAAATAGAACTCTTCTAGCAGTTTAGGACTACTGGCACACTCTTGATTAGGTTTGCCTCATAGTGATCCTTTTTATAGAGAAGGATCCCTTTCTGATCCTTTCCCCTTCCAAATGGGCAAGCTTTGGCTTCTTTTGGCTGTTCATTCATGTTAGATGAGCTTGAGAAGGAATCCTGTGATCTAAGAAGGCAAATTGGTAGTGTGAGTTTATTTGGAGGGAATAAAAGAGCTTTTCCAAAGCTGCTGAAACTGCTATTTAGTGCCCTGACTATCTTGAAAACCGTATCAGTATTTTCAAAAAGGTACATTAGATAATTCAGGGGTAGGTCTTCCTCCACCATTTGAAATGCTGTACCTAGTCTCATTGTGCAAATACATTTTATGGTAAGAACTATTAATTTTTGCATTGGTTTAAAATATACTAGAAATGTGTTACATATGATAAAAATACTTTTGAAATATGTTGCTGAAGAATCAAATTGATGAGAAACTTAAGTCAACTCAGGAGAGGCAGTGAGCCCTTGATCAGTCATGATTTTATTTTACAATTTTCAGTGTTTCTCTGTTTTCAAAATTGAACCTACAAATGCATGGTTATATTAAATTACGCACAAATACTCAGAAATTAGCTTATGAAAGTTAATTCATCATGTATAACTTCCATTTTATTTCTTTTGTATGCTGTCATTAATGCTGAAATCACTTGATTGATATTTTAAAATGTTTCGTGTTGTTCACTCAACTTGTATGAATGTTAAAGTTGCCTAAACTGACAAATTTGACTTTCACATTTTAATTCTCAATTCGGGTGAAATGAAACAAACTGAATCAGAGATTTAATGCTGTGAGTCATCAACACAGATTCAGAACTTCTAGTTAATGTCAGCATCAGTCACAAATTTCCTTTGGAAAAGGTTTAAGTGAAAACCAGGACATATAATAAATCCTAATAAATACTAACCTAATTATATGAATGAGGAAATGCTTGTCTTCTACTGTGGTTTGGAATCTGTAATACTTCCCAGGTTACTGGAGGAACAGCCCTGGGATATTAAGCATAATACTGTTTGGGCATTAGATTTTTTTGGTGATTTTTTTGGTTCTTTTGTTTTGGTTTTTTGTTTTTTTTTGACAGTGGTTGTTTTATAGTAGAAACCCAAATGAAGCCATTTGAGTTTGATGGACAAACCCCACCAAGATTGAAGGCAATAGTTATATATATGCTATAGAATATCTTATGTTGTAGAACATGTATGTTTATATATAAACTGAATCTTCATCCTCTATTGCTGCAGTTTGAGCAATTATTTAATTAGGTATTTTAATAATATTATGGTAGTCTCATTTTTCTAATTACCTCAAATATGGACAGTTCTTAATTGAAATGATCTTCTTGTTTAAATGCCAAGGAAATGTGAAATATGCCAGGTTAAATGAATGTTTCCACTCTAGGACAAGGATGGAGACAGGGCTGTCCATCATGCAGCCTTTGGTGACGAGGGTGCTGTGATTGAGGTTTTGCACCGAGGCAGTGCAGATTTGAACGCTCGCAACAAGCGCAGGCAGACTCCCCTCCATATTGCTGTCAACAAAGGTCATCTGCAAGTTGTCAAGACTTTACTGGACTTTGGCTGCCACCCCAGTCTCCAGGTAAAGTAAATTTTAGCGTAGGGTCACTTTTCAGCTCCTGAATTGTATGATTTGCTGCATGTAGGTGATAGAAAAATTATGGAAAATGAGATTGAAAGGAGCAGATATTGTGAAGTTGTCTGCCTCAACCTTCACCCCACCATGTGATCTACTGTAACAAAAGTGCTATTCAAGTCTGTTTTTCTTGACAGCTAGATTGGCACCTGGTTTATTTTAGACAGTTGATACTAACTGATATTTTCACAATCTGTGGTTATTTCTAATTTTTTAACTTTCCTTCCTGATTAATTCCTCTTATATCGAACCCACAACTCTTCACTCCTTCTGCAAGCTACAGTTTAGCAATCCCATGATACTGTGGAATGAAAGAAACCTTTTATTATTTTCCCTAAACAGATATATCATTGATAGAACTATTTAGTCAGATTCACTTTCAAATATTCAGCTTTTTATCTAGAAAGCCCTCATGCACAGGATGTCAAGTACCATAATTTCACAGGGAATTTCATCTGTAATGAAGGTAATGGAAGCAGTAGTGTAAGTACACTGTCCTGTCTGGTAGGCAGAGTGAAAATGTGCTGTCAGATATGCAGTTATCCACACTGCTGAATGCAGCTGTGTGAGCTGCATTAGTAAAACAAATGAGAATGGATAAGTTTGAAGATATTTGCGTCAGAAAAACCTGTAGTGGCCTGGGCAAATCAAGATATGCAGTAATAAGGCATTGTCTCCTTGTTTTGCCATGTCAATAATCAGATTTTTTTTGAGCTGTATATCCACATAAAAGAAGGTGAGGGTGAGCATAGTAATTATTTATCTCCTTCTATCTGATTCTTCAGGTACTGTCTTGATCTTGCTGAGGTTGAGCTGTTATGTCCATCCAGATCCTGTTTAATATTTGTTGAAGGAATAATAAGGAATCTGATGTGCAGAGGCCAGTAAAGGGTGACTGGAAGTCACATAGGAACATATGGGTAGCCAAAGTGGATTTGCCTGAGTTTAAATTCCACAATTTTGTTTCAGTTGAAAGTCAATAGAATGGTGCAAGGATGCTCCATCTGGAAAATACAATTGCTATTGAAAAATATGAACTTTCGGATTCAGCATGTGTGCTGAGGAGCTGTGATGTGCAAATGTGAGTAGGTGATTGATTTTGTCAATGAGAGCACAGGGGAGTAAGACTGAGGCATGACTGGAATTTAACTGGTCAGCTCTCTACTACTGCAGCCACTTCACTGTGTAAACAGAAACATATATTAGTTTGTAAACAGGAAATTCAGGAAATATGATTAATTAAACCAAATAAAAGCTACATGATCTAGTTCTGGCAAATTGGTTCACACTGGTTCAAGTGTTCTGGCACTTTTTGTTTGGCAGGTTTTGATTCTCACATAGAGATCTGTTTTCATACTAGTGTATTCTAGAAAACACTGTGTTAGTCAGCTTGCAGTTGAATCAGTATTGGTGACAAAAGACTTCCTGACTTACATGGTGCAAGAGTTTTACTGGAAGCATAAATCTGGAGATTTTGCCTACATAGCAGCAAATAAGCTTGAATGGATGTGTTTTCTTGCTGTTAGTCTAGGGCATTTCTCTTCAGTCCAGCCGTTTGAGTCATTGAATAAATAATGTACAAATGCTTCTAGGAGTAAAAAGCATTTTCTCCTTATTTGAGATATTTGAAAAATAAAGCATCAAGCTAGAAGTATAAATTCTTTGCCTGTTCAATTGTGCAGTCGAGTACTATCTTGTACCTAGTGTAATACAATCTTGTATTAACCATAGCAAGTTAAAGGCTTAATACTACTTTTTAACATTGGCTTTTGCTTCATGGAGAATTATATGCTTCTGTTAAAACAACAGATATGCCTATTTTTAGTACCTGGACTGCATTTTATTTTGATTTGCCTAGGCTTTAATTTCACAGTGTTGTTTTGGTATTGTCTTCTACATGGTTAATTGCTAGCTAAACTTAGCATTTATTACTCAAAATTCCATTCTCCTTCCGCCTGACTAGTCTTCCCTCTGTCACGTGAGTTTTTGTTGCTGTCCTGTTGCTCATAAATTGTAATTTGGGCATCAACTCCATCTAGATAAGAAGCATAGAGAAGTCATTATCTGCCTTGTGTCTTCAGTACTATGGGATGCAAAGCATAGTTGTGGCAGTAGTGTGACTGTACAATGGTGGAGCTCAGGGTGGGGTTTCCCACTGAAGCATTTGCAAAACTGGAGCAAGGCAAGAAGCAACTTGCTCTGAATTCTGCACTATAGCAACACTCAGGTTTGGAAGAGCTGTTTTGTGTTTCCTGGTGATATTTCAGCATCTTTTTAATGTGGATGCATGCAAAAATTGACATAAACTGTTTCTGGTTTTAGGATTCTGAAGGAGACACTCCACTTCATGATGCAATAAGTAAAAAACGTGATGATATCCTTGCTGTACTCTTAGAAGCTGGAGCAGATGTTACTATCACCAACAACAATGGGTTTAATGCTCTTCACCATGCTGCACTAAGAGGAAACCCTAGGTACAGATTTCTTTTTAAAGATTATTTTTTATCATATGTGAAAGAAAAACAAGTGCACGTGAAGGTAGAACTATGGTATTCTTTCAGAAGATCCTTAAATCTGCATGTAGCTGTGTTTCTTAAATGCTGGTGTTGCTTAGCTATGCATCTTTCTAATGCTCAGAAACCCTTACTAGAATGAAGCTAGGAGTCTGCTCAGTTTAATGCTATATTCAGGTAACTCCAAATTCCTGAGAAACTTCCTGTCATGACTGTAAAATTTTGCCAATAAAAGTTTTGGTGAAGAAGTTAGAAGATAGAATCTAACCAACTTCTATCTTCATGTGAAGATAGAATCTTTACATAGGATAAAAATAGTAAATACTGTTGCATTTCCTTTCTTGACTATTGGAATTGATAAAGAGAAATGCTTATTTGGGGATAATTATTGAGTAAACCATACAGCTGTGAAGCACTCTTAGGATTGTTGCATTAGATTATATTTGTCAGTATATGAAACAGTTAATTATATTTTCATAGAAGTATATCCAGAAGGAATTTTGTATTTCAGCTTTTATATAGCAGTTCAACTGAAAAAGTTCATTTTAAGGCATAGTTTGTTTTATACTAGCTGCATTCTATATGTCTACATTTAATTTTCACTTAATATAGCTTTTGGAAACTACTCCATAGATAGAACTGTTGCTGATTCCTTATTACATTGTGGATAAATGGTATTTTTCAAAACTGTCAGGCTGACAAGACTTCAATAATACTTTATCCTGGGGTGGAGTATTTGGTATAGTTTACACAAAACAAGAAATGTGTGTGTTTGCTTGTTTACTGCTAAATTTCGTTTTTCAGTTGACAGAAGTTGGAGCAATAAGGCTGTAAATTTGTATAAATTCCTCCCATTATTAATATATGAGATTAAAATCTAGATTAGTCTCTTAGAACACAGCTATCAAGACTGATAGTTAAAAAGTAAATATAATTCATTATGTATGTTTGTAGAATGGAATAATTTCACAAAATAAAAGTAGTGGTTGGAAGTGTTGATAGGATGAATAAATGTTTACCATTTTCTACAGTACTCATAAAAGGTCTTTAAGAGAATGTCAAAGACCAAGTGAAGGGAGCTTATTTTTGGCATTCAAAAGGCAATTCTTTCAAGTCTGACTTGGTAACTCCTTCCTCAAAAGTGAATTCTTCCTACTTACATAACAGCATTAGCCAGGAGCACTGTCTCCTGTCTCAGTTATCTAGGTGGGGTATTTTTTGTTTTGTTTTGTTTTTTTCTGCAGTGCTTTTATTCAGCTCTTGTGGTAGTTGGTTGGTGTGACCATAATCTCGAGATGCAGAAAAAGTGTATGGGGAAAAAATGTTTTTCATAGGCAGGTGGTGGAGATTTTTCTCTGGGTGAATGTTTTAGGAGTAGCAGACCATTCATTGGATGGAGGGATCCAAGTTGTAGTTCAGACTGGGTCAGTTTGATGACTGATAAAATGTGAGGTATAGTGCAGTTTTAACCAGAATACTCCCTCCTTTACAGAAATTTTAGTTGGTAGTATTGGAAAGTGTTTCCAGTATTAGTGATTTGAATGATGTGTGGGTTCCCTCCATACACGGGGTTCCACTTGTATCTAAAACAGATATTTAATACTCTTTTTTGGTTGCAGCTCCATCTGAGCACTGCTCAGATGCAGGAAAGGAATTTTAACTCCCATCACAGAAAGAGTAGTTTCATCTGAAATATATAATGCTCACAGCATTAGATATTTTACCCATCAGCCTGGGAAGAAATGATTGAAAATGAAACCAAAATAAATCTATTTTGATTTCTCCCCCCTTGGCCAAAAATTGTCATAATAGTTTCGTTCATCTAGGAGTTCAGTTTTATATTCTTCAAGACTTCAGTGATACTCGTTTGTTTCATTGCTGATTTTGTAGTTCAGCCACTTGCCTGTTTCTGAATGAAACAGAAGTTTTTGTATTTGCCACTTTGTTTTTCTAATCTGATATAGAACAATGACTATTACTGATCTGTTAAATGCACTAAGTGCAAGCTATTTAAAACCCTGTTAAAAATAACCCTGTCTCTTTAGCTTGTTGCTGCTGTGGGTCACAAAAAGTATGTAATAGATTCTGCTTGAAATTTTACTTAAAGACCTATCTTTCCTCATCTAAGCTTCCCTGCTCCACCTAAACTAAAGTTTTTGTGGCTTCAGGATGTGGTGCCTTATATTAATACAGTGCTTTAAGTTCCCATAATTTTAAAAAATATAAATATATTATGTAATTTCTATATTATTTTTAAAAGTTAAACACGTATTCATATGTCTATATAAATGTGTATGCATTGGAGTGCATAGCTATAACTCTAAAAATAAAAAATAAAATAAAATAAAAAATAATTTTTTATTTACCTATGCAAGAATTAATAAAGCTCACATACATCTTCCTTGTTGAGGATAATAAAATGAATGTGTATGTTAAGTGCATGGTTGCCACAATAAACGGAGGTGGATTTCTATAGTATTTTTTCTAGTTGATGTCCAATAGGTATTTGTAACCAATTTAATTTTCAGAGGAAAACCTCTTGTTTATTGCATTCTGACCTTTATAAATAATAGGGAGATAAATGTCCCAAGAAAAAAACCTACAAATTGTGCTGGGAAGAACATTAAAAAAATTTTAATATGTAAACAAATACATTCTATTTTAAATGTTTAAATATTGGATAAATATTATAAGAAAGATACCAATTTATGTCAAATAGCCTAGATCTTCTCAGCACTTTATCTTCCATGGCAGTTTGGCTGTGTTTTCCACAAGTCAAGGTACAGTGTGTTTCAGACAGCATCCTATTCTTAGTAGAATGTTTCTCCTTTTCTTGTTTTGCTTCTCTTTGTACCTTGTGAATTGGTACAGGAAGAGAACTTTTGCTTTTTGTGCTGATGTATAATGTTGAAATGTAGAATGGATGTTAATTTATGCTGTAGGTTGCTTTAAACTTGTGCATGGGAGATAGAGCTAAAAAGAAATTTTAAATTAAGTGTGGGGAAGTTAAACTTTCATTTAATACATGGTTTCTTGTTCGTGATTTTTAACTGAGTCAGTCATATTAAAAGTGCATTTATTTTGGACTTTTTTCAAAGTACTGTGAGCCTCAAAGCTTGGCAGACTTTGCCTCTTCAGTGTTAATGAGATTTTTTTCAGACAGAAAAAAGGAGAGTAAAATTTGAAAATACTGTACAGATGGGTTATTTTTGCCATGTTATCATCTCTTGCTTATGTTTGATCTATTCGCATACCTGTGACTTCAGATTTTTGAGCTGAAGACATGACTGTGAAGTGTAGGCGTATTTTATATCCGTTGCCCCAGTTAGTTTTAGATTTGCATTGTATCTTGTGAAGAGAGCTTTATTCACTCTGCAGCTATCATCCTAAATAGAGGCTGCTCTTGGAGCTGACCTGACTTCACACACGTGTATGGTTAGTTCTTCAGAGCAATACATTCTGCTGGACTTTAAATCAAAAGATTAAAGTCCTGGAGTAAGATACAGATTTCATGTATTGCTCTCCAATAGCAGCAAGTGTGTCATCTCTATGTTCATAAACTGGCGAGCTGGAGATTGTGGTTTAAAATGAAATTGTAATTTTTCCCTGCGGATTTCTTATTATTTAGGAGGTCTCCTTCTGTTTTTAGATTTGCAAATGGCTTGAACAGGTTGGCAGTGAAATTTCTAGCTGTAGCAATTTAATTGAGAGGTGGGGTTTCTCACTTCTACCTGGTGTTAATGAGTGTCTTCGGGAAGTGTCTGCAGGACTCACCGGCTGTGTTGTCATGTAGGTCCTCAGAGAGACATGTTCTGAGGAAATGAGAGTGGTACAATTATTTTCTAAACTGTCAAAGTGGTATTTTTCTTTTGCATTTTTAGTTCTGACATTAAGTGTAGGTTAAGCTTAGTTGAAGCTGAGTGCAAAGAGAGCCTGTTTTTAAAACCTCTTATTAAAGTGTTATGTCAAAAAATGCTTTGGAAGAATACTTTTATTCAAGCTGGTTTGGAGGAAGAATATAATCTCCATAAGCAGACCTATTATTAGATGGCAGATTAGCCTGTAGCTGTTGAGGTCAGTGACAAATTTATTATCTTTAAATAGTAAATAATGTGCCCAACAGATACAAAATGACGAATACAGTTCCTGCCCTGTGGAGTTTCCTTCCTTGTGCGATGAAAAAAAGAGGAGAGGGGTGCCCAGAAAGTAAACCTGCTCCAGTACTGTTCATGATCGTTTTCCTTTTGGGTTCTGTGTTTTTTGGTCAATTCTGCTAGAAATGGCACCAGACTTGAGGAAGAATACAAGAGACAATACAATTGGGAAATGTTTATTTAATTGCTTAACTATCTTCTTTATAAACATTGTAAGATATGATTTTCACTGCATATGGACAACATGTTAAAACACCAGTAGCTATTTATTTACAAGTACAAACTTGAAATTTCAGAATACAGAATTTGCTACATTCCTGGTTACCTTCCATCTTCAGGCTGCCTAGAAGTGGAGCTGGGCTGCAGAGGGGACTGCATAATTGCTCTGAGCAGGTTTTGTGTCCAGTGTTAAAAACATGAGAAATCCTGTAGTGATCAATGCATAGCTACAGCTGGTTGAAGGGGACCAAATCCATTGAAGAGGTGATTTGGTTCCATTTTACCAGCTTTAGCAAAGCATTGGAGTGCAGGACGCTTATAATTCAAATAGCACATTTTAAAGCCCATGAGCAGTGCACGAAGAACACGCGGCTTTCTTCTGTGTTACACAATTTGTTTCTTGTCAATGCAAATTTTTAACTCTTTCCTAATTTGGAGATGGCAAAATGAAAAGCTGTATACCAGAAAGGCCTGTACAGGTTTGTTCTGTCCTTGAGTATTTCCTTGAGGATCTTCGGATGACTCTCGAATTAAATTAGTTACAGTTTTAACTTTTTCCTGTCTAGTGTAATCAAATTTTAGAATAGATTAGAAACTGTGGTCTTAAAATTTCTATCATATAGAGCTCCCTTGCTTCTTTATGTTAAGCTATACTGGGGAAGAATGTTTCAGTTTCCCTGCCACCCTCCTCCCTCCCTTTCCCTCATTCATTTTCTGGCAGGTTCCCTTTTGCAGCTGCTTTTATGCTGTAGTTGGTTAGCACAAATATAAATGCCAAGTGCTTTCAATTCCATTGCTATATCTCTGGTTAGTATTAACTTTTTAGGAATGATTATATAATATAGCAGGGTAGACTTATTTTTTTTTTACTCAGATAGTATATGTAGAAATGTTTAATGCCAGAAAAATATATCTTTTAAAGATTTATCTGGGGTTGCATCTAATTTCTTTTAAACTAAGGTCCTTAATGCAATTGTGTGAGCTCACGTAGCTTTTTTTTATGTCATACTGAATTCTTTCTGAGCTTTGACTGCAGTGGAAAGTAGGGGACAGCGTTAGTTCAAACCATTCCCTAGTAATGAGTATGTCAAGGATAGTCTACATCTGTTTGTTGCATAGTCTGATGATGGTGAGAAGATTTATGTAAATATATTCCCAACACCGTGTATCCTAATAGAAACGTAGCAGGTGTGTCACTTGGACTTAAGCATCAAGATGGCTATAAAATGAGTTTCTATTTTTATCAGTTATAGAGGAACTATTTTACAGATACAGCTGCTCAAGTGCACTTTTGGATGGCAATACAGTTTCATGTACTGGCCATATCGGGACAAAAAACGGCTGTGGAAAAAAAGCCGTGTAGCATTTGATAATGTCAGCATCTGTTATCCCTGTCAGTCACACAGTTGAAATGTTTGAGTTACAACTGTGTCAGCAGATGCCCAAAGTTCAACGTGTGCTCGGTTAAAATTGAACAGCTGATCTAAGTGATGGATGTGACATTTTAGAGTGACTGGGTATGTATTCTTAGAGATATGCTAACATGAACTAGCAGGAAGCAATGTCAACATATAATTTTAACTTTTGTATCACTCTGAACTGTCATTTTGTGTCAGAATAACGTTGCAATGTTACACAAGGGAGAACACAGTATGATAAATTGTTACCAAAAACCTTTCAGATAAATTAAAGCTGCTAAAAGATCTGTCCCATTATATAGTGGAAGCTAAATCAATTAGTGCTGAGCACAGGAACTCTTCAGGAAAAGAAGAAAATACTTAGCAATTAAACCCTCTGTGAAGCTGTTAGTTACACCAGATTGCTTCTGTGAGCATGATCACGTTTAGTAGCGTTGCTTTATTCAGAAAAGCTATTGCAATTTGATTTGTTTCCTACTATAAACCAGATTTTAATTTAGATGTTAAGATACTGTAGCCTTCGTGTCAAAATATCTGCTCCTAAGAGAAAGAGCTTTAAAACAAATATTGAAACATTGCTTTCTTAAGCAGGTAAGATAATATTTCTTCTTATATATATATATTAATGTGTAGTCTCAGGTGTTATAAATATCAAGCTACATATATTATTAGCTGTTGGAGAATTATATGAGTATTTAAAAATAAGTTCTCCATCTAAAAATCATGCATTGCCTTTGTTTATTTTTCCTGTTTGTTTTGGTTGGGTTTTTTTTTTTTTCCTCAGACATTTTAGCGAGCAAAAGGCTACATCTAGAATCATTAAACTGGGCCAAATGTGCCTACTTATCATGGGCATATCCTATTTAATAACTGCTTTTAGAAGGCTGCTGTCATGAATAAAAATGGCTGGATTGATGAGTGGGGAGTTCTTTCCTCCTGTTTTTCCCCTGTTCCTGAATTTGATGTTGAGCATCTTTATTTAGGGATAGTATGCACCACTGTATTTTAATTAATATCGCTTTTAGGACTTGAAAGTACTTCTCATGGAGTTTTAAATTTTTTTTTTTTTATGCTACAATGTTTTGGATTTTTTTCAATGTTTTGGGTTTTTTTAATGGCCAATCTTCCTAAATTTGGATTTAAATTAAATTCAGCTTATTTAAAAATAATGTTTAAGCTACCTTACCTTTTAGGCTGTAGTTGTCATTTGTGTTTTCATTTAGGAACCTGTCAATAGATTTAATCCGCTGACTAGCAACTCTGGCCTAGAAATCTCTGTATTGTCACTTTCTGTGCATAAACCTGACACTGCACTTTGTGTTGAAGAGCTCAGTGAGCATAATAAGTGCTGATTTGGAGAAAATTCTAACTTAAGTCTTACTGAATTGCGAAAATTATATTCAATTATTTTGGCTATAAATTTCTCTAGATCACACCTGTAATTCTTTTGCTGTTAATACTTGTCTAAGTTGCAACCTGTGGATTAAATGTTATATGGTAGATGCAAAGTACTACCAAGTACTACCATCTGAATTACACAGAATAGGCTGTGATTAATAGAGCAGTGGCTTGTTTTTATGAGATGCATTTTGATAACCAGGCTTTTAAGTTTAGTTTAAGATCTATGAAGTGAGGAGTACTGGTAATGATGAATTTTGCAACTATGCTGCAGTCTTAATTGGTACATTTCAAGGTTTCATTTCCAGCCTTGCTTTGAATTCTGTTTGTAATTAACATTCTGCTTATCAGCTGTTAACAATTCTTCCTACCCACTCTTATAGCCACTTAATTTAATGTTTTGTGATTTGTTACTAACAAGTATGAGTTATTTTGGCAATACCAGCTGACCCTCAGCAAGCCAATTTGTCACATGAATGTCATTCAAACAAGAGGGAAACCTGTTTCTTCCAGCAGCTGTTTAGTTTCCTCTTACTGGTCGTTCCTTGCCTGCCAAAAATACATACTTCTTTACATTCCATAGCATTGTATGTTCATATGGGTACATAAAGAAGTATGTACTCTGAGCAGGTACACACAGAATTGCTTGACTGCCTGTCAGATGAACCTGAAAAGTATATTGTTGCTTTTTCTTGCTATCATTGGGTAAAACTGGCTGACAGTTCTGATTAACTGATGGTAGAAAATAGACTTAGACTATGCTAACTGAACTTTGCAATGCAATGCAATTTACCTGCACAATGTCTTAAAGCCGGGCATTGTTCATTGTTTTGGGACGGCACTGATGTTAGAAGTGCTTTTCCATATTTTTGCAGCCTCTTGCTCTTCTAAGTGACAGTGTTTAAGTAGAGAGTTGAATCACTGGTAGGTTTGCAATGTCTTTTCTTAGAATTTGTAGTTGTAGTCCACTGTAAAAACTTCAGATTCCTCGCAGGTCTTCTAGCAGATTTTCTTGCGGGGGTACAGTTTACATCTAGTGTCCTGAAGAGAAGCATAGACTGATCTAAAATAGCAGTTATAAACTTATTTTCTTACTCCAAATCCCACTTCTATGCTTTTTGTATCCCATCCATTATTCTGCAAACCCTTTCCAGGTTTATGCTTATTTACACTGTATTTCAGAGGGGTTTAAAAACAAAACAAAAAGTAAAGCAAAACAAACAAACAAACAAAATGCCCCCACAAAAAGCACAACCCAAACACAAAAGCACATGTCAACAGTGATCCTGTTTATCGTAAAGATGATGACATTGAATTAAGAAAACAACCTCTAACTGCTGTGACAGGATTTGGATTGTTAGGCCGAAGGTCACATGTGAAAGCTAATACCTATTCAACACTTCTGCAAGCAGCTTTTCTCGTTTTTTAAAACTGGCACTCACCTGCTTCAGTCAAAGTCTTGTCCACCCTTGACATATATTTATGACAGCTAAAATAATTAACTAAAAAAAATTAACCCAAACCAAATAAAAACCTTATAGAAACAAAGCCCAAGCTTAAGCCTGTTTCGTAAGATTTCGTGCGACTTGGTTTGGAACAGTGGTTAAATATTTGATGTGCAGTACAGCTTTGACTTCTGAGGGACTGTCGGATATAGCTTATGGTTGCTTAATATGTATTTCAGGAGTTGATTTGGGTTACAGTAAAGAGTAAGCTTTGTCTCTGTAGCATTAGAAGGTAAATTTGAAATAAGCTTAACAATTAGTAGCTGTAATAGTTGAAAGCTGAGAGCAGAGGAAGTAAGAATTTCTGCAGCTCATGACAAAAACCTAGTGCAGCTGATAGAGAGCAAATCAGAGTGTAGCAGTAGCTAGCACAGTAGTACAAGGAGAATCAGCAATGCAGCATTAGAATCACAGCAGTCACATTCTAGTTTTTAAATAGGCTGTTTTCAAGTACGTCTGATACAAAGCACCTTGAAAATTTTGCCTAGACCTATTTGAGAATGCAGCATTGCACTACCACACTGTTTATTAGGTTTTCTTTTTCAAGTTTGTACATTTTCAGTTGTGCATAGGAAGATAAGAATATATTTCACTGAAATGAACAACCAGTTAATGGCATTGCAATGTATTAGTTTATCTTCTTTAAAAAGAATTCTGCCTACTAAGCAAGTTGGGATTTGGTTTTTTTTTTGTTTGTTTCTGTCTTTTTTTTTTTTTTTTTTTTTTTTTTTTGCTATGAAATTTGGACTAACAGTTGTTTTCCTGCAACCTGCTCTTTACACTACAAATGCTTGGTACTTTAGCACACTCAAAATTAAGCTGTTCCCAGAGTAGAGGGATTAATACAACATTTTAAAAAACAGTCTAGTAAATAAGATACACATGCAGAAAGTCATAGGCATCCTTTAAACGTGCAGAATAATGCAGGTCTCCTGATGTTCTGTTACCTGTAAGCTTAGTATCATGCAGCATTTGCAGTTGGAAGAGAGGTAATGACCTAGAGACACATCAGCAGCAGCCATCTCATCCTGAGTGCTCTCACTCTATTCGCTGAATCAGCTCTTCGTTACATGGGAGGGGGAGGCAAGGGGGGGCGAATGTCGGTGCATACAGTACCTCACCACCTTAAATAGATAAAACTTAAAAGAAAAAAAAAAAGGCATGAGGATGGGTGCCTAATTGGCACCTTCTTCCTTTCTTTTGAATGCTAAAATATGGATGATGTTGTATAGAAATTATACCTTATGTCTGCTGGACTGAGAGTTAAGACTCCAAGGATAGATGCTAGGAAGCCAAGGGAAGGTGAACTTAGCCCACTGTCAGATGAAGATAATCACAGGCAAAAAGAAAAACAAAAACCCAACAGAAGACCAAAACCAAGCCCCATAAAGTTGGAGTTGCTTCCAAAAAAAAAAATTAGAAAAAAAGCACCAAAAAAAGAGCGATCGTCTCCCCCCTCCCCCGGCAAATATTGGTTTCTTCTAGTTCCTTAGATATTGCACTGCATCTTTTCTTGCTTGAGGTTATGTTTCCAGGCTTAACTGTAGGCAGGTCTGTGTTGAAGCTACTTTCCATCTTCAGAGGTCAAGTCTGCTCGCGAGGTCAGGGCTCCCGCACACACACTACAGAAGTCACCAACCGTATTTCCCACTTAGAGGGCACGAGCAAAACTGTTACGGCTTTATAGGCAGCTAAGCATTTGAAACATGCACTCCCAGGCAAACAGGCTCTCTTGTGCCTCTCTCTTCCCTGACCATATTTAGTCAACCATTGCAAAAAATAGTCTCTCAGCTGTCGATTGTCGATCCGGCAGCGAAGGGAGCCTCTATCCGGCTCTCTGCCTATTGATTGTGCAGCCTGCACTTCCACCGCCGCTTAGCCATTTGTCCCCAGGTTTTTTTAGCACTGCCAAATAAAGCTCTCTCTCGTGTTTCCAGTTAGATTTCCCAGGTTTTCACTGAGCTTGCGCTGCTACTAGTAAACCCTGATGAGGTTGTCACTATACTTAGAAACGTTTGGGGCGGGGGGGGGGGAGGAGTGGGAGAGGGGAAAAAAAAAAAAGGCAGCCCTGCTAGTAACAAGGCAGGGACTTCACACAGATATAGAACAATAAATACCCTGCGCTGCCATGGCAGGTTGTGTAACCTGGTTTCTTGATCACTGAAAAATGCCGCGACTAACATGTCGATTAACCCAGGGTCTGACCTGCCTCAGTCTGAGTTTTCAAGTGCAAACCATGCAGTTATTTTATAAATAAGAACTCGGTGCCCATTTGTAGCCCTGCATTTCTATATCCAAATCAAGTTAGAAATTATTTGAAAAACTTTAATTAGCAAATTCATATAATTCCATACCATTATGTTTAACAATGCCATCGTATTTTGTTTATCCATAGATTTGCTTCTACAGAAAATAAATGCACGTGTAAATTAGGTGCTACTGTTCTTTTAAAAAACTGAATTGTTATAGGAAAAAAGAATAAAAAAAGAAACCAAGGGAACAGCTCATTGCATTAATCTTTCATGTTTACAAAATCAGCTCATGGCAAGCCTAATAACTGCACATTCAAAATATGAATAGGGATTTTCATATTCATGGGAAGTATATGCAATGTTTTCTTTAAAAAGGAAAACTCAAATTAAGGCGTTTAAATACAACAGTCAGGAACCCAAATACTTCAAGACTTTTTCTGTATTTTGCAAATTCTTTGCTTGGGAGCAAGAAGGATGAAAAAGGTGAAAATATCTCAATCTAAAATGAAACAAACTTATTAAATTGAAATGCCATTCAATTAATATTGATGAAATTAGTAGTTACAAGTTCAGTATGTTAGGGTAGAGAGTCACTTGCAAAATCCTGATCAGACCAGTATCTTGGATTTATGCTTCCCTTGCTACTTGTTTTTAGTTGATTTTATCCCGTGCTTGGTAACTGTTTGCCCTGTAACTTCTGTTGCTTTCTGGTAAAAGTCACATTTTTTCTTTTCTCTTTGATTTCATAATTATTCACTGAAGACAAAGCTGTTGTGCAGTACATTCTTGTGAATTCCATGTAAATGTATATACCTTATTGTTTCTTTGGTTACGTGTATATTGAAATAGATTTTTCAAAAGCAAGAGGTGCTTGAAAAATCTGAAAAGCAAAAAGAAGGAAACAGCCTGCCTACTTATGCTTTTACTAACTAGGCCATTGGTCAGATGTGAAATATCAAACGCTAATTTGAAGGTACAGTGTGCTCAGTAATACCAGTCTAAGGTATTAATCTCTTCCTGTTGCTTACTCCTGAGAGATAGACACTTCCTTCTTCATTCTTCCAGTGGTTCTCTCTGTACTGCACAGCGGGTATGGTGTGAATCAGATCAGGGAGCTGGTTTGGCTTGAAGTTGTGTGCTGACGTGCCCTTATGATCGTATGGGTGCCAAAAATAGCACTGTCCTGCTCCTGTGTTACTTCTTGCACTATGTTGGTACAAACGTTTCTTTGGCTCCATAGTGAGAAGGCTTGGAGTAGTATTCCATATGAGAAATAATCCAACAGAAGGGACTGTCAGATGATATGTTGGGACCACTTTTTGTGGGAATTTTTTTTTTGAGCAGAGGTGGGAGTCAAGAGGACAGGAAAGGGATTTAGTAAAGTCCTGTTGTATTGTAAAATGTATGTCAGACTACACAGTCTTAAAAGAATATTTTGCCGTGTCATTAAATCTGAACTGTTCCTTCAACTGTTTGGGGCTCTGGCAGGAGGCAGGTGAACAGGTTTAGCTGAGCCAGGGTTGGGAGTCTGGAGAGGAGTATGTGGGGGTGGGAGGTGGTGTGTGTGGAGAATACTTCAAGTCAGGATTACTGTAAAGTACATTATGAAACCATGTCACACTGAGACAGTGGAAACCTGAGTTGAGGGAGGAGAATGGCATGAAAGTAGAAAAACCTGTAATAGAAAGTGCAATGAATCATTACAACCTCTGGTGATAGGATTGCTGATAAGTTTATGCTGATCTAACACTTTGCTTCTGGAAAGGGCGGTCTGCCCTCCCCGCAGCTCTGGCTTTGTCATTTCCTTGCTCCTATTGCTTCTAGAGATCATGAAGTTGCGGGGTAGGTTGGATTATCTCATTGATCTGTCTGAAAGCAAACTTGCCAAATCAGGAGTCTGGCAGGTTGTTTCACTTGCTAGAAAATGATGTGTCTATAGAGCCAACATAATGCAGGAACTGAAGTGCAGGGGAAAAAGTGGGATTTTGTCTTTCAGCAGCAATTTAAGTTAAATGGGTTTATGCAGATTGTGAGTAGCCTTTCTATTTTTTTTTTCTGCTTAAATATTTGTTTGTAAAAGACCTTTACAAATAAACCCTGAAAGGCCAAACAAACAAACCCATCATACCACTATCCTAAAAACCCTCAACCTTCTTCATTTCCCTCATACTACAGTCAAATTGCAGTTGGTAGCAGACAATCTTCTCTAGTTTTTGTTCATGTAGTTTTTTAACTGGGTGCAAGGATGCTTTTGCAGTTAAAACTGCTAAATCTGGAATTGTTTTTATATAATGAGGTACTGGCCTTATCTTGTTTAAAAGTACTTTTATCTTGTAGATTTTCCAAGTAAATCTGTTATTAAATTTGTTATTGTTATTGTTTCATTCTCAGATAGTACTGATGAGCATCTGTAAAAATTGCATGAGCAAAGTACTGCATGTGTGGGTTGGTAATGAATAATATATCGTATACTAACTTTCCATCATAATTTTATTTTTTGTATGTCTAATGTTGGTAACTGGTGTTGAAATAAATGCTCTGTGTGATGGTGCTCTGGCTGAAAGTGAATTAATGTATTGTTCAGATCTGTGGCATATCTTATGTTGCAAATGCACGATTCATGCTGCTGAATTTCCATGACAGGGGTTGGAATGAGATATCTGTAAGGTCTCTTCCAACCCAAGTGATTCTGTGATCCTATATATTTAAAACTGTGGTTCCAGATTCTCTAAAAACTTGAATTCGAAGAAAAAAAAAAAAAGAAAGCAATGCTTATGTGGCAAGGTTAAATAAAGATGCATGCAACAGCAGCATTTGCTGTTATTCTTCTACATCTTAAGTTGAATGTGGCACCATATTAGTGGATGTTGCTTTGACCAAATCACTTTTAACTATTAGAGTCCAGACTGTCATTTTATGAGGATGAATTACATTGGGCAGTATAAGTCAGTGTACCCCCAACAGCTGTGCCTGGGAAAGCAGCAGGTATCTCCATCTCAGTTGCCTGTACAGACATGAGCTTTCTTGTTCCTTTTTGACTGAGCACGTATTTAGCTCCTAGAAAAGAATTAATAGTTTACTTATTCCTATTAAGGCTTTACAGATAACTCCCTCAGAAATTCTCACTGAGGTTTTTCTCTTGTTGTTCCATTAGAAATTTTTGGAAGTTAGAAATGTTCATCCTGCTAAAAAATGCTCAAAATCTTTATGAGCTTCCTACTAAGCTGAAAATACCGCAGACCAACAAATACCAAAGTTTGCCTGTAAAAATTTTTTTTTATTGCTGATGCTTTAGTAATAATGTATGAATAGCATAGTGATGGCATAAGTTCAGTGTTTCAATAAAGAGTTTTAAGGTCTTCATCAATAATCTTTGCAGCTCCTCAGCCATGCAATCTGTTACAACTGAATACACTGAAGATGATAGTTTGAAAAGTTTTCTTCAGCTGTTTTCATGATCAGGGTTACTAATAGATTTGCTGATTTCTTGATCTTTTCAATACAACTTCAGTGAAAGCAGTCTGTGGTTTGTTTCATGTATACAAGATAAAAGCAAGTTTTTACATCTATGTTGTCATCTTAAAAACAGGGCAATACAACCCAGCTTCTTCTGTAATTCTTCATTGGGAAGAGTGAATCAAGAATTACTGTGTAATTGGCAACATTAATTCTCTAATGTTGCTTTTTATGATGTCTGTCTGTTCCAGTGAGTTCTGCTCTGAATGGTAGCCACTTAGCTGTCAAAATTTTGGCAGTAGCTCTAGAACATCCTGTAAAAATTGAAAGAAAGTACCTCTCATCTAATGAGGAGGAGGAGGAGGATGCAGCCACTGAGCTGAAATTACCATTGTAGCATATTAATATCTTGCAGACTTTTAAAGTGTCATTCCATGAAACAGTCTTTCTATCCTGCTGTCCCATTATATAACATGGTCTGGAAGAGAGGTGTAATCTTTTTATGAATAAAAAAGAAACAGCTGAGTGATGGTTCCTGGCCCTGATGATTTGCTGTAAACAGTAAGATAAAAATCTGTTCCACCCAGAAGCCACTTATTTCTTTTGCTGGTCCTTCTGTTTTTCCAGTAAGACCAAAGCATCTTAAAAGCATCCAAAAATGTAGCAGGCATCTCATTTCTCTGAAAGCAAGATACCTCCAAATGTTTTTCAGTCTAACTTCAGATAAAAATTTTTCTGGTATAAGACAGAAAACTAAAGATTTGAAAGAGGATCTGGTAAGGGTGAGTGATTTTTCTTTGCAGTATACAAAATACTGAGTTAGCTGGTTTCTTATTTTTGTTTCAAAGATGAGATGTATTAAAGATGTGTCAGTAGTAGTACATTTACATATTGGGACATCTGAGAAAGTGTGTCAATGTACTTTAAATTTTATTTATCTGTAGAGTTGGCAATTTTCTTATTTCCTTACTGAAGAAAAGGATATAAAATATCATTGAGTTGGTTAAGACGATTTCTTGTTTAGTGACTTGAGCTATTTTGGAGACAAGCTGGCTGTAATTAAAGTGTTGATGCCCTTCCATACTGTTCCTCAAGTTGTAGTTGAAGTTGTAGGAATGATTTCTTGGTTGTTCTCTTTTTTTTTTTTTTTTGTTTTTTTGTTTTTTTTGTTTTTTTGTTTTTGTTATTGTTGTGCCACCTTTTCCTGGTTGCTCACAGTCATATTGTTTCTGCCAGTCATAGGGAATTTTCAGAATTTTTGATTGTATTTTTAGGCTATCCACAGTAGATACCCTAGAGCTTTATGGGGTCTTTAGAAGCACTGAGCCTGGCAGGTGAAGATAAAGAGCTTACATGACATGATGCCTTGTAGGAAGCCACTATAGAAGTCTTGTTCTGTGTGCTTTATATCAGCCCAGCATTCTGAAGAGGTGATATGCCCAGATACCAAGCAAACCATTGTTCTCTAGATATGCTCCCTCCCTAAAGCTAAACTCAGTTCTGATGGTGCCAATATTTGAAAATATGGCATTACAAAATAAGTTATGTTTATCAGTGCAACTTATTCTGGTTTATTTTGCCACATTTCATAGGGCTTTGGTAACTTTCCTTTATTTTGAAAAATCCTGTGTAAGTGAATCTCTCAAAGAATTAATGTTGCTATTGTTTGGTTTTTATGAAGTATTTTAATCTGTTCTTCCTAGCATGTGAGAGATCTGTAGAAGGCGTTATGAATAGAAGCTGAGCAATGGCTCACAGTGAGCAATGTACAATCTGTTAAGTGTTGTTGTCTTATCTTGCTGTTTTATAACAGCAATATGATTTGGACTGTGAGGAAGTGAGAAGCTTTCTACCACGAAAACAAAAATCCTAAGAGTCTGAGAATGTCCTCCTCAGACTGGACAGAAACCAAACATCAGAAAAGCCTGGCTATGGATGCATCATGTAGCAATTGATTTCCTGTTCATTTGTGTGATCCTGTGGTCTGAAAATGCAGTTGGTTATTGTGATTCCTTTAGGCACTCTTATTCTGGGGGCAAGAAAGTGTCAGTTAATACACCATTCTGGCAGCTGCAATGTAAATCTGAAGCCAGAGGTTTTATGTTGTGCACTCAATAGCAGGAGAACATGGAGACACTAAGCAGAGACTCTTATGGGAGCATCTGAGCAAAGAGTGCACTTCCTTGATGGTACAGTAGTCTACCTCACAGACTTCTCTGTTTTCAAGGAGGGCTTATTAGGGTGTGCTGTGCCCAGACACAGCTTTTAGGTTTTTTTATAGGAAATTCATTGGCTTGTTCTAAAATAGAGCTTAGGAGTGAGTAGCACTTCACCTCAGTGTGCATATTCAAGGCAACAGATGATTGAAATGAACTGGGAGCTCTTACAGGGCACTCATTCATACCCTTTGAAGGTATTTAGAAGTAAAAGCTGAGAGGTTAGTTTATGAGGCTGTTTATGAGGCTATTTCTGAGGATTATTGAGATCCCACATTTTTGATACCAGTACTCTAATGCAAAACTGCTTCATCAGATACATTATCTGCCTTGAAAGGCACTGTGTGAATGGATGATTCCACTTGCATTAGCAAGTATTACTTGGATTTTAAAAGTCTGAATTCTGTGCAGAAGCTCTGTTTCTTCTGTATATAGCATGTTCCTTCAACAGTAGGGAAACATCAGATGACAGAAGAGGTTTCTTGGCACAGGATTGTAGCGGTTTCTGGTTTTGTATTTGTCTTTAAGGAGCTGTCATAAGGGAGCTGCATATGCTGTTTATAAAGATAAGACAATAAGGAGTTTAAGTTTGGTAACTTATGTATTCCAAAAGCTAAGTGAAAATATGTAAGCTTAAGAAAACTGTATTTCTCAGAGAATACAAGATTGAGCAATTTGTTTATCTAGCCTTAATATGCTGTGTTAATACTCTTAACCTTCAGTCTTTGGACTTCATGGTTTTTTGCCTGCTTTAATACTTGCACTACTCAAGTTACTTTTCCCCATCCTACCTTCTGACTACCAGACACTGCTGTGGTATGTTATACTCAACCATTATATGTTGAGAAAATATCCCACTAGTACTTCACAGTTTCGGCATTTATTTTGTCTGTGGTTAAGATATCTTGCTCCATTTTCTTTCTCAGAAACTTAGTTTTAACTGTTAAAGCCCATGGCATCAGTTTATAAAGTGATAATTTTAAAGATATCTAATGTAGTGGAACTTGGTCATTAAATACTTATATAAAGGACACTTTCCTTAAAGATTTTGAGGGAGAAAATTCTTTTCTCTACATTTTAGAATTCATTTGAATACTTCTTTAATGTAATTTTTACTGTTAGATAGCATTCTTCTTAAAAAACAAACCTGATCCTCACATTGTTCTACGCATTGTGTGGTTTGTTTGTGTGCTTTAACTAGAAGGAAGTGAACATGAAGTTATTGCTTTGGAACTGTTGATACAGCTTTTCACCTACTTTCTCTGTTTGAAAAAAAATTAAAATTATTTTAGTCACTATTACACAGTTCTGAGAATTAACGTTGTTGTTCTGTTGTCATTCAGTATACATTGTAGGGGTGTTTATGCCAGCTCTGTGTATTTTTTTCAGTGCAATGCGTGTGTTGTTATCCAAGTTACCACGACCGTGGATTGTTGATGAGAAAAAAGATGATGGTTACACTGCCTTACATCTGGCAGCTCTCAATAATCATGTGGAAGTGGCTGAACTTTTGGTGCATCAGGTAGGACTCTTTTCTCAGGAGGATTTAAATGTCATGCTTTGGTTAATCATCTGATATGAAAATAGTTGGCTGCTTTACGCCTGCAGTCGCAATGCAGGAGCAGTGGAGCAGGGAAAGGACGTGTTGAGCTCTAAAGGTCAAACTTACCTTTGAGAGTGTTACAATGGCCTAATGGTGCAGAGACACTGAAAAATTTGATACCTAGTTTCATTCAACAGATTAACATCTGTACAGTGAATAATTGAAGTGTTTAATCACTTCTGTTCTCAAATCCCCTAACTAGGAATTGTATTCAGGATCATAGTGTCTTAATGGGCTGCTTTGCCTGTAGATAAATTCTGGGATCATAATGCTCTAATGCTTTGAATATCTTGCAGGGCAATGCTAACCTGGATATCCAGAATGTTAACCAGCAAACTGCTCTTCATCTTGCTGTTGAACGACAGCATACACAAATTGTTAGGGTAAGTATCTTATTTGCAGTAAGCCATATGGTTAATGGCATTTGACTAAAGCTGATGGCAGCTGTTAAAATATGAATACTTCATGAACATTTAGAAAATTATTTGACAACATATAGTCACTGCATGTTTGTTTGATGGATTTTGTGAATTCAGAAGTCTGCCAACTTGCACAGAAGGTCAGTCGGCAATATGAACACCACTTGAGGCATGCTAAATTTTGGTACATGTACATTATGTTTTCCTCCATGTGGTTGCCAATTCTAGCATCCCTTATTGTTTAGTAAGGAAGAATGTGTTGGGCTGTTACTTGTCTGAATCTCATGGTGCTGTAAGGGGACCTTCAAATATCATTTGTGATGCCTTTTGGTGTATGAGAAATTATTCTTGGTCATAGCTTTTGCAAACTGTAACACAAAACATCTTTTTATGACCTTAATTATTTTTCAATCTCTGAGTGTTTAACATTCCCTGCTCTTAGCTTGGGAGACTTATAAACAGTTAACAGTAATGCCTTATTGGTAAAAGGAATGCTATCCTGGATTTTTGTTTGCATGGTTGCAAAAGTTAATACTTCAATTTAACAAAGCTTTGTTACTAGCACAGGAAGGGTGGATCTGGCACAGCTTGCTGTTTCTGGCCTGTGTGCACTTTCATGCAGGACCTGTGTGACTCTTTGCCTTGCTGCTGTGGGCTTCTGAGGCTCAGAGGGAGCACTCACTGCTCTCAGAGTGAATACATCAATCTGGCCCTGGCCTTTGGCTTAGTTTTTTTGTCTTTGTAGAGTTACCTTGTATGAAAAAACTGTCTCTTATTCAGGCCTACACAGAATTGTCTCCCCTCTTCAGACCTGCATTCTATTAAGTGTTATTTTGCCATAAAGTTTCTCCCTCTCTGAGGGCTGATGGGTGTGATCCCATTACAGTGAAACATGTGATATGGCCCTATATCTGGAACTGCTTGCTACCAGAAGAATGATTTCCTAGAGTCAGTGCCACTTGCATCCTGCAAGCTATTTGGCAGCTGTGTTTGGTGAACTCTTGGTGCCCTTCTGGAATTTACAGAGTACCTGGGAATACAATGTTAATGTAGCAGATGAGCAGGAAGGTAGGCATGTAGAAGAACTAGTGTGTATTTGACTGATATGCTTATATCTGAGAATGTGTAAGTGAATGGCCCTGTCGAGTATCCATTTTTCAGAGCTGGATTAACTTTAAGAAGTCCTAAAATAGCTCATGCAGCCATGCAAAGAACATGTTGGCTCCATATTTCAAAATTAATTCCTATTGGATATCTTCCAGGGCTGGGTTTGTACCCTCAGGCATTTGTGGAATAGTGGTCAAAGGTAGCAGTGTTCTTTTAAAAGTCCTACTGACATGACAAAGGGCAGTGGTTTGCCTTTTTTAAAATTATTTTTTAAGAACTTCTGCAAAGACTCTGGATTCCAGGAGAAACTCTAAGCAGTAAAGAGCTAGTGGCAGACACGAGATATGAATACAAGAAAGGAAATTTGGCCAGAGTAAATCCATTTAGAGAGTGTAAGAAGTTCAGAGTAGACCATGTCAACAATCAGCTGGTTTTCTTGGTTTCACTTGTGGAAGAAAAGCTTGGGGAAATGGTAAGCTGCAAATAATTGCAGGCAGATACTTCCTTGAAAATTAGGCTTTAAATTCCTTATAAGCTATTTCCCTTTTAGCTTGTTCTGAAGTTTGAGGTTCTTTGGTTCTGAGAAACAGAGCTCCTTGCAAGCATGTGGGTTCCAAAGAGGGAGATCCTTCTGTGTGTATTCCTGTTTTTAGGTTATGCGTTTTGTCTCTACTGCTAATCCCAATTTTGCAGAGTAGCAGAAGCTCAAAAACTAAAGTTAAAACCTCATCTGCTGCCTACAGGTTTCTGAATGGCAACAGTGGCAGGGTTTAATTTTTAGGGGCAGTTAGTATTTTTTTGTTAGCATGTGTTGCTTTGTTTTGTTCAACAGCGTATTTAAGAAAGTTCTGATGGATTAAATTATGGAAAGGCTGTATGCAAAGGCCATAGGAATAGGAGGGCCTGTGCAGCCTTGAGCTTCTTTTGTGTCATGTGAACAGGAATGGGTGTCTAAAATTAGCCTTAGAGATGAATCTTACAGTTCATTACTTTCCAAAGTGTTCTGAGAGAGTTTTTAATAGTGTCATTGGTTTTTATGTCTTCTGAATTAGGGTAAACCAAAGTACATGCTTAACTACTTTGCTAATGCAAAGACGCTGTAAATTAAGTTGTAAAGTTTAGCATGGTGTGAAAGTGGTGATTTTTGAGGTCACTGAAACCTAATAATAATAAAGGATATATACAATTCTTAAGTATTGCACCTATTGCTGTAATGCATTACATTGTTTGTAGGCTGTTTTATAAGAATTAAATTCTAAGGAGCAAGAAAGAATCCTCTGAAATTGTGTCTGTTGTAGCACTCAGAGCACAGGCAAGTTTTAGTCTTCTGCTGAAATAAGCTTGATATTTGAGACAGATAAATGCTTTGGTTTAGGGCTGGGCTCCAGGTATGGAAAATAATTTTAAATGAATTCAATTGTGAATTGTAGCAAGATAGGAGTAGGCCTTTTGAACCTCGTAGAGAATTCTAAATCACAATTTCCTGAAATTAGTTCAAAAAGGAATAAATTTGGAGGTTTTCTTGTTTTTTGGGGTTTTTTTTGTTTTTTTAATTTGTGTTCTCTCTTTCCAGCTCTTAGTCCGTGCAGGTGCTAAATTGGATATTCAGGATAAAGATGGGGATACTCCCCTGCATGAGGCCCTGAGACACCACACCCTGTCACAGCTCCGCCAACTCCAAGACATGCAAGACGTGGGCAAGGTAGATACTGCTTGGGAGCCATCAAAGAACACAGTAAATAAAACACATTTATTTATTCTTTTTCCCTTCCCTGTGTATTTGTCTCTTTGTCTAGTTCTGTACTGTTGGACTGGTTTTTGGCAGCATAAGTTTATGTAGACATTCTGCATTAAACTGCAGTGTAGCAGAAATCATATTGTTATATGTGGCTTTCCACATGAAGTCGTTACCTTTTTTGAAGAAAAAGAGGACTATATAGCTCAAAAATATTTCTGCAAATTTCTCTTCTATAGTGAACATGTATGGCTGCCAAAAAATCAGAGTAGCTTTTTTGGAAAGATAATTAAACAGTGTTACAGTACAGAATAAGACTGAAATAGTTTTCTGTGATTCAGCATCTTGCATGTCTTTATAGCTTTAATTGCTTAGTTGCTTCTGTAACTTTCTGAAAGTATATTCTGTTAGAACAAGGCATTCTTAATTTTGTATGTTTATTGATATGTATAGTTTTGACAGAATTCATTTCAGAAATTGTGCTGTAGTAAGGAAATAGTCAAAAAGCCTCCAGGTAATAAAAGTTAAAATGTTTTACTGAAAAGAAACTCTCACACCCAAAAAACTGTGTGAACCCCATATGCAGAGGTGAAGTTGATAGTTTGTCTGAGAGATAGAGAAATAAAATTATGAAGCAGTGCAGATTGAGGAAAATAAACAACTTTTTTCTTTAGATATTAAAGATGCACAACATAGTGGTGGATCAGTTCTCCTGAACCATTAGTTACCACTGTAACATTTTTTATAATTTTAACCGAGGCTTAAAGTTAGAAACATTTTTTGTTGTTTTTGCATTTCATTAAGAAAAAAACAAAAACATCAACTTCTCATAAAGTCCTTGTTCAAAACAATTATTCTAGTGTACAATTTTTTTTTCTAATTGGTTACTTAATCTCACAGAAATATATTGGAATAAGCTTTGAAAGAGATTTGAAATATGACATGTAAGAAAATGTGTGCGTCATTATAAATGAGACAAGAGTGGTTATAGCTCAGTTGTTTCCATGATCTGAAATGGACTCTGTGAGAGCTCTCTAGAATACTTTGTGTTCATGTGTTTAACTGTGAAGTGAATGAAAGGGAGATGAAATTTTTTCCTCAGATTCAGCATTTCATAAATTGGTTTCTCTGCCTGGTCTTTTTAATGGCCTCCACAATGAAGCTTGTATTGAGTTTTCAGGGTTTTAACAGAAGAAGCAGGGATTTTTACCATCATCTTTTAAACTTCTCTTTGGAGGGGTTTTATGTTTTAGAGAATAAAGTTTTATTTCTTGTTTCATTTGATAGGTATCCTCGGTTTAAACCAAAAGTGCAATTAAAAAAAAAAAAAAATCTACTGAAGTAATAAGACAAAGAGCAGGCAAAAGATATCATGAGAAACAAAGAAAAAAGTTCCCTCATCACTATCTCTCTCATCACCTGAAAATGTTCTAAAGTTTTATAAAAACTCACGATCAACCAATACCTCCTCTCCTTTATTAGTGTGATCAAACTACTGTTCATTTTTTTGCCATACTAACAAATTTGGGAAGTTTAAGTGGTGTGGATAAAATAAGTTCTGTCAGAGAAGAGACAAAAACTAGCTTGTTTTCATTTTTCGTGAAATGTAAAAGATGGAGTAAATATACTTGAAAACACTCTAGGGTGATCAACAAATCAAATTATCTTGAAAACAGTAAATGAGAATAATACCTGTACCTATCTACCTTTACTTAAATGACAGCAAGGTAAAAATTCTACAAACTAGATTTTACCATTAAACTGTTTTAAATATTAAGCTACCTTTGGCCCAAAACTGAGCATCAGCAAAGACAGAATCAAAGCTGTGAAAATATGTGCAGGCATCTGAACCTTTAAAGCTATGCAAGGACACATTAGAACAATTTGTAGAATTGCAGATACAGGTGATTCATAATAGGAGATAAATAGGATTAATAATTTAGCCTGGGAATCAGTAAGGCTTTCTTTTCATAAATGCAGTTACTTAAATTGAGGGTTTGTTTTGGGTGATTATTTTATTATTCTTCATTAATTCCTTTAAAGATTAGGAAATGTGTCAGATTTCATTAGGCTGTGTGATAGCAAAACATCTCTGTAAATATTTAGTATTTTAGAGCTCATTTTTGCTTGGCTAAATATTAATTTATTTTGGACTGCTATCTTGGAGATTCCAACCTACTGAGGCCTGTAGGGTCCCTCTTTATAGTACATAATACTTCAGCAAATAATTATTTCTATTTTTGTTTCAGTTGAATAAACTGAAAAGAAAAACCTCACTTGCAGGATTTTAGGGATTTTTCATAGCTGATCAAATTGGTTGGACAGCAACTCATTGTAATTTTATGATTTGTTACTTTTTATTTTGACCACTGTTTAAAATATGAAACAATACTTTTTACTGGTTATCATTAACTTCATAAATGGAACTAAAATGAATGCATTCTTTAGCATTGATTTTTAAATCTTTTTTTAATAGTTCCTTCTGAATGCCAGCATTATGCCTGTTGGAGCAGGCTCCCCAGGGAGGTGGTCACAGCACCAAGCCTGCCAGAGTTCAAGAAGTTTTTGGACAATGATCTCAGGCACCTGGTGTGATTCTTGAGGCTGTCCTTTGCAGGGGCAGGAATTGAACTTGAGGATCCTTGTGAATTCCTTCCAATATTTTATATTATACCTAAAACAATTTTTGTCAGGTTTTTTCAGTTGATTTTTTGATACTCTATTTAAAATGCATGTAGTGAACAATCTTGATAGTCCACGAACCCCCTACTCATTTTAGGTACCATTCAAAAAAAAATTTCTGTGCTCAAGGCTATAAGCAGTGAACCCCATTTCTTAAACTGATTTTTTAAATTTTCTGTCCAGCATATTGTGGTGATTGTGCAGCTGAGAGGAGGAGAAATTTTCTGAAGTTTCCACCACCACAAAAAAAGTCATTTGTATTTCTTTATTGCAGATGCACTGTTCTGTCCTAGACTACTTTTTATCCTAAATAAATGTATTATTCCCAGGGTCATTTTGTGTAATTTATTTTAACATAGGTGCCTTTTTGACTCTTTAAATGCTTTTATGTGATGCCACTGCCTAAATCCTAACTTAAAAGAAAGAAACTAATGGAAAGTGTTCACTTCTTCAAAGGTAGCTCACTAGTTAAAATTACTTAGATGATATTTATCCAGTTTTCATGGATTATGCTGAGACTTCTCCCTCACTGGTGAATTGACTGGAACTGGCCTGTGTGGATGATTTCAGAGTTATGCTTGCTTGCTGCAGCCATACTGGGCTCTAAGACAGAATGGAGAATATTTTGTGCTTGGGTTGTTTTGTGGTGTTCTCATTCTTTGTGCCTGAAAAGTTGCATGCTTCCTGAGAAATGTCATAGGATGCAACATTGTCATGGTATTTTCAAATTGTACAGCATGCAGAGCCATTTTAGGACACAGGGTTTTTGTAACTAGCATCAATGATTGTTCCATGATGACTCTGCCAGCCTTGGAGTGAACCAGTTTCACTGGGTGTTGTGCTGCCTTGGCTGGATATGGTCCAAAGTACCAGGACTGAAGCTGGATAAAATCTCTCCCTTGCTTCAGCCAATGCTGTAATTGAAGTGCAGAAAAATGGTCTCAATTGATAAATGATGATTTTCTGTTATCTGAACATCTCCATAACTTACTGATTTTCCTGGTATAAAGCCTTTGGAGCTGTGCTGTTCTTACCTAGTCGTGAGGAAGAATGCAGGAGGAGTATCTGAATTCATAAAGTGACCTTCAAGAGTCTTATAGCCTCAGTGATACATATTGATATAAGAACTTCTGATTAAGAAAAAATGTACAGACTAAGGTTTTAAAAAGTGCTTCCCTTAGCCAACTGGGATCTCTTGAGTTGGAGCTGCCCTAGCTTTGCCAAAGCTCTTCCTTTGAATGCAGTGTAGTATAGTTTGCTGAGTGATTTTTAGTGATGCCAGCAGTTCTGTGTTATGTATAGTCTGTGTTATACTTAAAGCTTGATCAGATAAAATGCATGAATACAAAAAGATGTTGGGAGCAGGCCCAGAACGCTCTGGAGTAGGGGGATCCACTCCTGGCTGGGCTGTGGTAGTGAGGCTTCTTAGTGTTGCTAGCTGAACCTGTGAAACAGCAACACAAGGATACAGTAACAGCTGTTAAAGGCAGGGTAGCTTTATGTGATTAGACAGAGAGGGACAGTGTGAGTTTTAACCCATTCAGGTTGAGAAGGACTGAAATTCAGTTACTTTCTTGGGCAGGTACTTTACTAGCTGGATTAAAAGTAGATGTGCATTCATTTCTCTGCTCAACTGTGTTTTCAGTCCAAGTGTGGTGGTTGCATTTTGTCTGAACTCAGCAATTTGAGTATATACTGAAGTGTGTTCTGAATATACCCACTGGAACTTTGCCCTTTACAGTGCTTACATAGAAGGACAGCCACTTCACATGTGAGTATAGGTGTGCAGGAGGTTTAGTGCTTCGGTAGTTCTACTCTTCCTCGCTGAATTTTAGTTCCTTAAAGGAAAGCTGAATATAGCTGCCTCAAAATGAAGCAATTGTTTTGATTTTAGTTCTAGAGACGCTTCCTTGGGCTTACACATTTATGCATAGATGTGCATGTGTGCATGCCAAGTAGCTTTCCTTCAGCCAGACGATTCTTAACAGTTTAGAGAATCTTTCTTGCTGACATATTTGTTTTCTTTCAGTTAATAATGGGACTTAGCACTCAAGGAGCAGAGAAGAAGAGTGCTGCATCTATTGCCTGCTTCCTGGCAGCCAATGGGGCTGACCTTGGCATTCGTAACAAGAAGGGTCAGTCCCCTCTCGATCTCTGCCCTGATCCCAGCCTCTGCAAAGCATTGGCTAAGTGTCACAAAGAAAAAGTCAGGTTTGTATTCCTAAAGTACGCACTTTCCAAATCTCTGCTTTCCACAAGTTAACTGATTTATTTAAAATGTTGAGACTTTAATCAGCAATAGCTAATTCAAACATACAAATTTGGGCATTTGGTGGGGTTTTTGTATGTGGTTGTTTAGTTTTTGCTTTTAATTCTTTAGGTTTTTATGGTACACTGAATGCTATTCGCAAATACATTAATTGAAAGTTACCCAAGTCTTAGAGGACTTTAGTGTGTATTCATATGAGGGAGGGGAGAATGGGAAGGTGACAATCCTCAGTGGGGATTGGTAGAACTTCACAAGGGCATTGGAGGAAAATCCCTGGAAGAATAACTAAGGTCAGCCTGGGAAGTTGTGAAATCTCTGTATGTACAACTTTTAATGATTGAAATGGGCAAAGCCCAATATAAAGTGATACGAATGCAGTGTTGATGCTGCTTTGAGAAGGTCACCTACTGAGTACCTGTTAATCTGAACAACTGTATGATTCTGTGAAAAGAGAATGAGGGGATAGGTCTGATGTCTTTAGGAATTACAATTTCAGTGAAATATCATATTACTGGATCCATGGAATATCAGATGATTCACCTTGTCCTAGTTAGGTTCCACCCCTGTTGCCACGAATGGTTCTCATCTTTAATGAAATTGAAACTGTACTTTTAAAATGACAAAGAGATGACATACAAGACATTTTTATTGATGCTCCCTGGTAAGGAGTAAGGCGCGTATTTCCTTTGAGTGTGCGTGTCTGTGTGTCCCCGGCGGTCCCCGGCCCCGGCGGCGGGCTGGGCACGCGCGCCCCCTGCGGGTCAGCGGCGCGCATCTCCGGCCCGGCTCCGGCGCTGCCGCGCGTGGGGCCGTGCCCGGAGCCACAGGCACCTCGCTGCCAGTGAAGCAAGCCCTTAGCACCGGAGGGAGGGACTTTCTGCATTCACGATAGCCTGACTTGCGTGTCTGTCCTGTCTCTGCACAATGCCTTGCACTGCAGTGTCAGCTGCGCTTCTTGGAAAAAGCAGTTCAGATTGCTTTATGATCATACAGTGATGTCCGAGTGCATAGGAGTATATAAGCAGCCAGTTGATTTGCATTTTAAATTGAGTGGGTTTTTTAATTCTTAAAAGTTTGACTGCAAGGTTTCTTTGTAGTGGCCAAGTTGGTTCCCGAAGCCCGTCTATGATCAACAATGATTCTGAAACCTTAGAAGAATGTATGGTGTGTTCAGACATGAAGAGAGATACTCTGTTTGGCCCATGTGGCCACATTGCCACGTGTTCTTTGTGCTCACCACGGGTGAAAAAATGCCTCATCTGTAAAGAACAAGTTCAGTCTAGGACAAAGGTAAAAACCTGTGAAATTTGTTGGTTCTCGTTCTTTTATAATGGAAAAGTAAAAAAAGGAAATATGTATCTTCTTTTATGTGGTATTATGCCTTACACATGTCTCACTGGATGGAATTAATTTTGCTTTGTAATGATATCTTGTTCTTTTCTGTTTGCTTCTCATACCTGCCTCTCCTAGCCTTGCAATGTCTTTATTGTCCAGGTCCTCAGAGTTCCTAATAGAGTCACCTGAGGATGCTTTATTGAAATAGACTATTTCCCCCCTGCTATGGCATCTTTTCCTCATGTTGAGATAAATTGCTGCTTTTTTCTGAAGTATAATTTCCCTCAGTCATTTTGAGTTCTTCTGTTCCTTAGGGCTGCTTAAAAGATTATTTGCCTGTAAACTGAGTTCATATGTGCTTGTTTCTGTAGTTAATAATTATTTTCAGCTTTCACTTCTTTTTTTTGGAAACATGAATTTCATTACTCTGTCTTTTTCCTTCAGAGAATCAACCAGTCATGCCCTATTTTGAAGACCAAGGTTTCTCAAATAGTTACTCCCAAGTTGTTTTGGCTATGTGGGTGCATCCCCCTTGAGCATTCTTTTATTCTTTTATTCCTTGTAATCACCTAGTTTTGTCCTGTTGGGTTTTTTTTTTGTTTGGTTTTGGGTTTTTTTTAGCTGTTAAAAAATAGAAATCATGTTCTGCAGTTGGATTTATATTTTGTTTTGTGTTGGCTTTGTGAGTTTGTTTGGTTGGGTTTCTTGGCTTTTGGTTTGTTTTTTTTTTTCCTTTGCTTGGTTGGGGTTTTTTTTAGGAAAGCCAACTGTTTGGGGTTTTTAGGTTTTTTTACCTTTTCCAAACATATTCAATTAGTCTGCTTCTGTGGTATGTTTTTTCCTCCATCTCAGAGTAAGTATAGCAATTGTTAATAGCAAGTTACACTGTTTTTACTACTCACTCTCTTATTCTTATACTATTCACTATTGTGCATTGTGTATATTCAAAAAACAAATGTTAACATAATGGGAGCTCCTTTTCTCTAGACTTTCTTTATAGCCAGTGAAAGGATTCTGCCACTTGGTGATTTGGAGCAGCAAAGTGAGGGGTTCTGCCTTTACTCATCCATCTAAAGAAGCTAATCTGTAAAAATCAGCTTTCCCAGGTGAAAGCTAAGCTTTGTGGATAACCTTCCTTTGATTTCTTTTGCTGAATTAGTTTGAGAGATTGGAATATCTGGTCAATACTTCTCTTAAAGTTTTCTTTAAAGCTAAGAAATGAATGAATCAGGACAACAATTCTATGAACTGAAAGAGGGCCAGGCCAGTATAAATGGGATTGCATGTGAGATCTACGATCATACTGTATATGCTCCATCCCTGGCAGTGTTCAAGGCCAGGTTGGATGGGGCCCTGAGTAATCTGGTCTAGTGGAAGGTGTCCCTGCCTATGGCAAGGATTTTGGAACTGCAGGGTCTTTGAGGTCCTTTCCAGCCCAAACCATTCAATGATTCCATTATATATACAGCTCTCACATAAAAGGACTTGAGAAACCCTAACCCAGAATATTAAAACATTTCAGTAAAAGTATCTTTTAAGTGAATTTCATGGGATCATGGAATGTTAGAAGGGGCCTTTAAAATCAGTCATGTAACTGACATCTAATACCGTGCAATGAGTAGGGACGTCTTCAATGAGATCAGGTTGCTCAGAGCCCTGTCCAGTCTGACCTTGAATGTTTCCAGGGATGGATCATCTACCCCACTCTGGGTAACCTGTTCCAGTGTTGTATGACTCTCATCATAAAAAAATTCATTCTTGTATCTAGTCCTTATCAGCTTTCTTTTAGTCTAAAACTGTTACCCCCCGTATCACTGCAACAGGCCCAGCAAAAAAAAAAAAAAAATGTTCCCATCTTTCTTATGAGCCTCCTTTAAGTACAGAAAGGCTGTAAATAACATCTTCCTAGAGACTTCCCTTCTCCAGGCTGATCAACCCTGATTGAAGTATCTGTGATGGAATAAAGAAGGACAAAAGAAAAATGAAAAAGAAATGTATACTATCCTAACTGTATCTCTGTGCTTGTCATTGAACTGAATGTGTAAAAATTGCCAGCAAGTACCTGTTCTTAGAAGTTAGTGTGAGAACTCATTTAAGTTGCATTTTGAGATGCTGAATTAGTTTAAAAACCCACTAGATGGAGATTCTTGAAGCCCACGTGTCTTGCAAATTAATGTAGAGAGCAGGAGATAGACTTTGCTCACATGTGTGTGTTGTTCCTTACAGATTGAAGAATGCGTTGTATGTTCAGACAAAAAGGCAGCAGTGCTCTTCCAGCCTTGTGGTCATATGTGTGCCTGTGAGAGTAAGTAACTACAAGACCTCTTTTTGAAGTAAAATAGAATGTTTTTAATCAGATTGCTAAAAGCTCATTATTAGCCTGACTTCAGGTTCAGTTTACTTGGTGGTCTGGTGATTGTCAGAACTTTGGCATTATTTGTCATGCTGGTAATAATTGGAGATTTTCAAAAATTTAGAAAGTGCATGCTCTTTCCTCTGAATTATTTAACTGTGAGTTAGCTTTCTTGCATTATAGAAGCCTGGTGTATATTATTAACACTTTGGAAGTAATTAGAATTAATTTTGTTGTTTTATTGCAGCTTTTTGAAGGCATTCAGATATGCAAATGGTGTTTTTTTAGAAATCGCAAATAAATACTTAATATGCTTCTTTACTAATCTACAGATTTGCACAAGGGCTGACTTTTCCCCCAAAGTCACATCATAGACCTTTAAGCACCGGTTATGGTTCACTTTGATTTATCCTGTGTAGTGAAAAAAATACATGGGAGATCTTCAGAAGTTTTTTGATTTTTTTGAGTTCCATGTAGATGAGAATGCAGCTATCACTTTGTCTCCAGACATTTCAGGGCTTTGTTGAAGGGTCATTTCCCTAGAGAAGAGCAGTCCTTATTGATGAAAATCTATATAAGAGGGAAGGTAATCACTCCCATGAGTAACTGCTTACTTGGACTTGCTAAAGTAGTCTGGTTTCTTCCTCTGTTCTGGCTGAGGCAGCTGACATCGAATCACTGCCTATAGTTAGCCTGATCTGGCCTCTTTCACTGTCTGCACTTGAAAGATGATGAGAGAAGTTTTTTTGAATCATTTCCCAGGAAAGAAGACAACAAAAAGATTGATTACTGTGGTGAAGGATTTCAGCAGTGCAGTACACATTACCAAGTATAAGCTGTAACAAGGACAGCAAAAGGTTTAACACTTGTAGATGATTTCTCTCCAGATTTTTTTTCTGGGTGTCTTGTTCAAGCAGGACTAGAGAGTGTTCAAATTAATATATTTTATAGGACCCACTCTTGATTCACAGTAACCTTTTAGCATTTATGAGACAGTAACTTGCCTTTAGTAGAAAAATTACAGCACCCTTTCTAGAACTGTATCAAGAGATGTAGGTTTACTCTTAAGGGTAAAGAGCTGCACCTCTTCACCCCTGGAGCATTGGGACAGTAGTGAGATCCTTTGCTCTAAAGAAAAAAGCAGGTAGCCAGGACATTCTTGGAAGTTCTGGTCTCAAATGTGTGATTACCTTTTGACTTCTGTAATTCTTGTGGGTTAGACATCCATTTGAGAAAGAGGAAACTGTTCACTTGAAATATCTTAAAAGATCGCTAATAGATTTACTTTGAATCTCAAACAGGACATTGTTTAGATGTGATTTGCAGAAAATTATGTGAAGATAAACTCTAGTAGTTCTTTGTATTAGAAGTATCTGTTAAGTCTTTGCTGTATAGTTACTCTCAATAAACAAACTCATGGATAGAAAAAAAGAAAAATGAAGTGGGAAGATTCAGAGTTGTTTTATTCCTGTTCCCTCAGATTGTGCAAGCCTGATGAAGAAATGTGTACAGTGTCGGGCAGTGGTTGAGCGAAGGGTGCCTTTCATAATGTGCTGCGGAGGGAAAGGTACAGAAGATACCAGTGATGATATTTGTGAGTGACTCCAGAGCCCATACTCTTTCATGTTCCTCCACCAACTTAATTCTCATTCTCTTAAATGATCTAAATATTTCTCTCCTTTCTGAGAAAAAGTTTAATGAAAACAGTGTTAACCCAGGTATCCCTTTGCTGTTTGCACTGCTTTCTGCATCGGTCGCAGCAAATGTTGTAACACCACCAGTCATTTCACTGGACAGTTGCATCCAGCATTTTGAGTAGAATCCAAAACAGATGTGATCACTTGGCCACTTACAAATGCTCTAAGAAGAAAAAGCTGAAGATTGTCTGTGATTGTGCAAATGAGCAAATAATATATTTTTTTATTTCTGGTACTCTGAAGGAGTGGTGAGTAGCATCTAGGTACAAGGAACTTTCCTGAGAGAATGTCCAGTTTTACATCTCCTCCTATGACTAGTTTTTAAACTTCTTGTAACTTACTTGAGTAGTTTAATGAAGTATTTGCTCTGTGTACACAAATATGTGGTACACAGTATTTCATTTGAGTTTATAGGAATTGGAATATTAGCTCATTCTTGTCATAATGTTCTGAAATAGATAAATATAAGAATAGTCATTAAAATCAGATTTTCAGTACTCACATTGGAACTTTAAGACTTGACAATTTTTCTTTCATGAAGTAATATTGCTTCCCAGATCAGTCAAATATAGGAATATTAATCTGAGCTTGTACAAATTTTGAACAAACTACTTCCACAAGACACCTGGGCAATTTTGAACACCAAATAGAATCATCTCTGTAGATAAAGAAGCCATTTTGATGTGAAGGAATATGTTTTTTTTTCTTTAAAAATGTGCAAAAAATATTCATGTCAGGAACTTCACTGACAATTAAGAATTCTGAGACGATTAAGGGATTACAAGCATCATTATTATGGAAATACTTGTCAAAGAAGTGTTGCCACTAAACCTAAAGAATTCTTTCTTGAGCTGTAGTGATGGTGTAGTGAATTTAACTGGATTGTCAAAGGTGCTTGACTGACACTTTTTTCAGATAATTGAAAAATTATAGCTGTGACACTGGAAATAATTATTCCTCGTTCATTAGATTGCTGTGTAATCACATCTTTATTTTATTTTAATGTTACAGCAAGTGGAAACATTCCAGTTTTGCAGAAGGACAAAGACAACACTAATGTCAATGCAGATGTACAGAAGCTGCAGCAACAGTTGCAAGACATCAAGGAACAGGTAAAAGTGCTGGATAAAAATTTTAAGAACTACAAATTCAAGAACCACTTGATTGAAAAAGCCATTGCATCCTCTATTGTTTAAAGCCAAATGACATGTTGAAGTGCATCAGATCTTAAACTTTAGTTGAAATACCAATATTTTTTTGTGTGGTGTGGCTTATATGTTCTCTGTGTACAGAGTTAAAAGAAAAAATCAAGTGTCCATGTTTGATAATTCATCTATTAGGGCATATGTGTTGATGTGACTAAAAAAAGATGCTCTGCTCAGTCAGTACATTCTCTGTTTAGCTGACCTGAATACGTAGGTACTGCAAAAACTGTTTTCACAGAACAGTGATAAAAGTAGATCATCTTCACTGTTTTGTATCTACCTTAATCTTGACTTTTCTGTTCATTAACTGTCTTGGAACAATGGCTGACAGTTATCTGTCTTATGAAGGGTATAGTCAACACACTCTTCAAAAAAAACTGTGTGGCTGCAAGGTTAAAACTTAGCAAGTATTATACATGTAATTCAAATGTTAAGGCTTATCTTTGTAATTAGTTATAATGTTTGCAGCTCTTTCAGCAGTAAGGGATCTGGAGCATCTGACTACTGAGCTTGTACTTTTAGAACCCTGATAATGTGACTTTTTGCTTCTGTGTATATAACACAATTGGAAGAAACATAATGGATACAGGAAATGGTGTTCTAGCTTGCCTTTGCCTCTAGTAGGCTTACAGCAGTCCATAATACTTCAGTGATGGCAGTGTCACATCTAGTCCTGGTAGTTGTTGAATTCAGCCGTTCATGTCCATGAAAGCCAGGGCTAGAGTGTTTAGACTGCCAGTTTTAGGGACAGTGTTTCTAAATGCCTTAAATTTGAGAGCTGATGTGCTCAACTGAATGTCTGGGAAGAGCTGTTCCTGTCGTATGGTGACTGGGCCAGCACCCCTGTAACAGAAATTCAAAACAATTTCCTGTGTACTTTTTATCTGTAAAGAACATGCAGATTGATAATTGTAATTTGAAAATGCATTTCTGTCTTACGTAGAAACTCCAGATGTTACTGTCATCTCTGATGTCTTACTGTTTAGCTTTTGCCTTACCTTTTATCAATGAATGGAAAGAATAAGGTTATTCTTCTGGCATTTGAAATTATACATGCCAAAGATGCCAGATGCATGCTTAAAATGCAAGTAATCTGTTTTCTTCAGTACATTTTTACTGGGTACTTTAGGAGTTACAGAAGATTAGAGTTCTGTTTGGGTATGCTGATATTCTTATGTATAGGCATGTGAAGAGAAAACTACTTCATGTCACTGTTTTTCTTGATTAGATGTGATCTCAGGGTTTTTCTGTCAGTTTTTCTTAGGTGCTATTTTATTCTCTATGATTTTATCTAACTTTTGGGAATTTGCTAGCCAGCTGTCAGTGTCTCTGACTAGGAGGAGATGGTTCTAGTCACTCCTTGTGTGCCTCTTGGCTTGAGACTTTTGTGTTTTCTTCAGTTGTGTTTTGTGCTTAGTCTTGTGACAGGGCAAGTTGTGTCATACTTGTGAGTAGCAAGTTGGATTGATTAGAATTGATCATCTCATTGTTTAAATTTGTGTTTGAAGTGTATTCTTTTGATTTGTGCTGTAACAGTTCAGTCTTTGTGTTCAATTGATATTTTTCTACTTAAAATCAATTTGTTCTCTTTCAGCAGGTATAAGCCTTTGTTTCAACTCATACCTTCAATGATAATCTAATATGTTAGTGCAGCAAGCTTTTAAAACTATTTCTGGTGCCAAGCAGAAGTGATGCTGATGTCAACAGAAACTCCCACATCTGATGACCACACCATTCTTCAGGGATTCCCTGAATGTGAACCCTTTTGACTGTAATTGCAATACCTTCACTCCATTTCATACATAATCATCATCATCTGTCTAATATCTTATGTATGTTCCTTCACCATACTTACATCACTTTCTTCTTCCTTAAAAAGTAAATTTATTTTGTCACTGTGCACCTGTATATTGTAAAAACTGTTGTTAATAATGAAGAATTGGTACTTCAAGCAGTTTAGAACCCCTGGTTAGTGACAAAGACATTATTTGAGTTGCAAACCCAGTTATACTTAGCGTGCAGTGAGCACTTTCCCAGAGTACTTAACTGAAGAAGAAATTCTCATACAGAATAGGCGTAGTACCTTTTTATACTATTTGTTTTCCTCCCAAAGATAGGAGTCAAATGTTTCAGGCAGATAAAAAGTGGGATTTCATGCAGAGGATGTTATAACAAATAGTACAATAGTTACAGATACTGCTTATTTCTCACTCCTTATTTTCTACTTCCCAAATTGGGGCATAAAGCTTGCAGTGAACTTTCTTTCACTGTAAAAGTAGTGTAAGATGGTTAAGTAAGGAATTCTCCTTCAGAAGTGGATAAAACTCAGTTATCTGGGGTTATAGCCTACTGAGAAACTGCTGAATTAATTGAGAAAAGCCTGTCAGAAGAGAATTGTGTAGCAAATGGGAAGCTTTTTATTCTGCCAGCTGAGTCCTCCTACTGTGTGAAGTAACTTAAAAGTTACGATAGTATCATGTTAAGAAATTAAACAGCTAGTGGATTTTATATTCTCTGCTTTTGTATTAAGCAGGACAAATAGGGAAATTTTCTAATACTGCATATCTATAAAATGAAAATGTTGGGATTTCTATCCTTTACTGAATGAAATAGTTCTAAGTAATGGTGTTTCAGCAGATTTTATTTTTTTTATTTTTTTACTATTTTCGTATCACTTAGTGGATGTTTTAATTTTTAAATTATGATGTAGCATTTGGAGAGAAGCAGACCCTTGTAACTTAAGTAATTTTGGCATTGTGTTTAGACACAAAACATAAAGGCTACACACTGGGAATTTTCCCAAAGATAAGATGAGTGTTTACTTTGTCAGTCCTTTGTGAAAGGTCATCATGCTGTCAGGTTATAGACACTTGTCACACAGCTGTGTATTCATTGCATTGGAAAAAGCTGTTCCACTGATACCTGAAGTCTGTGAGTTACTGAAGGAGAAATACTCTAAAGGTCCCATTTATGTTTGGGATGTGAAGGTGATGACTTAGTGTGAATGGAAAAGTGAGCAGGGCTGACTTGAAAGTCAGTCTTCTGTAAATTTTTTGGTTTGAGAATGTTTTGTTAGTACTGTGGAAATTCTGGCAAAGCTGGAGCACGCTCTCCTTCCTTATGTTTCTTTTAAAAACATAAATTGACTTAAGATTTTACCTGGAAGTTTTATTTTCCTTCTAGCCCTAGTATCCTGGAGATTAAAATTGTAATTTGGCCAGATTCCATGCCAATTTACATTCTTAAGCAGAATTATGGTGAATTTTTTTTTTTTTGTCTTCAATTAAGCTATCTACTGTGGGAAGTAGTACCTATTGATTTCATAGAAAATGTGTTTTAGGGTTTTTCTGAATAGGGTACCTTGGTATGGGTTCTCTCTCATGTGAGGAACAAATTGAAGTAAAGCCACAATGATGAATATAAAAACAAGTCACAGGTGCAAGATGGTGATAAAATGAATTTGTATTTGAAATATGAGCCTCATCAGTATTTCATGTTATGTATGAGTTCAACATTTACAATTGTTAAATATATGTAGTATGTCTCAGATATGAGGACATCTTAGATTTGGTTTGATCTGATCTATGGAATGGTCTTAACAATTTTCATTTGTTGTAACATCCATTCATTTACTAACATTTGATAAACTGTTATAAATGAAATCCTAATATGGCTGCAATATGTTTATGGTGAAGGAACATGCCTTATGAAAACTTCAATTTCTGCACATGACAAAAGGTGAAGGACATTGTTCCTTAGTGGCTTGGTACAAAATTAATTTTGCTGTTTAAGAACTTTGGGCATTGACTATCACTTCACAATCAGCTATTAAAACTGATTTTAAAAGTTTGCTGTGCTGCTGTTATGAGTGAAGGTTCCAGATTGACTAAATTGTTATTCATTTGAAACTTGAGGTGTTCTTTTGGTTGGTTGCAAATTTAGATAACTTCCACAAACAAAGTACTAAATTTTTATGTATCATATTGATTATGCCACATTTTTATTGCTTCTGCTGGTGTTGAGTGTTTGTTGTTTACAGGTAAGTATATAAATGGCTAGATAGCCTGAGAAGAAATTTGTAAATAATTGCCCAAGCATTTCATGCATCAAGCTGTTAATGTTTTGTTCCCTGGAAGATTACATGATGAAAAGGAGAATGTTTCTGAAGAATGTTTTAATTTTTAATTTAATTTGTTGCAAACTTGTGTAATTGAAAATATGATGTCAGCCTATTATTGGGTTGCCTTAATTAAAGGAATTGTATTTAGAAAAAAAATCTACATAATTGATTGTGTCATGGTGGAGTAGGAAAAGCACCAAATAAAAGTGGGATATAAATAAATAAATAAAATAAATATGGGATATAAAAATGGGAAATAAATATGAAATAAAAATGAAATAAAAATGGGATTTAAACCCCCCAAATTTAGTGGCTGTGGCAATTATCTGCTATGCTTAGGATGACATATTTGTTGCTAAATTTCAGCAATTTCTATGCTGCACATTCAGTATAACTTTGTAACTACTACCACTGACTATGCAACCCGTCAAAATCTTTTCCAGACTATGTGTCCTGTGTGTTTGGACCGCCTGAAGAACATGATCTTTCTGTGTGGCCATGGGACGTGCCAGCTGTGTGGAGACCGAATGAGCGAGTGCCCCATTTGCCGCAAGGCAATTGAACGGAGGATCCTTTTGTACTGAACGGGCCACGGTCTTTTACTAGGTTTGAAAGAGTAAGGAGGTGTTGATGGAGTAAACCTCTGTAAGTTTGAAAGGCAGTAAAGGTTCTCATTGAAGCATTTCTTATACTGTAGCACAGGTTCGTTACATAGTAATTGCTTAAAGACTGTGAACACACCAAATAAACGAAACAGTATTTGAACAGTCAGCTTGTAGCTTTACTCTTAAGAAACGTCTAAGCCTAATGCTAATTTAAATCAGTCTTTTTAAAATTTTGTATCTGTCTTCTTTCCCTTAAAGTTTAAAGGGACAATCTTATTTTGGTTTTGTTCATTTGTATCATGTATGTATCAGATGTCAAGTGATGTAAGGGAATTTTTTTTATATTGACAGTTACTACCGAGCATAAATATTTAGTATTTTTTTTGCTTTATGCTGTTCTGGAGAGTGTCAACATTTCCTATTGCAGTTCTCATTCACAATTAATTTCTGTCTTGAAATACACAGTCATGAAAAATCAATACAAAATATATACACAGTAGTAATAAATATGCTATTCCCGTAAGGTAACACCTCAGAATACAATGTTAAGGTAATTCTGACTTTATCATACTCTTTGTTCCTGAGGATGGGTTGTATAGGAAACAGTAAAAAGAAAAATCTGTTTTAGAAGCATTATGTTTCTAAAACTGCACTTTAGTCTAACAGGTTCAAGCTAAGTAACTTAAATAGTGAGCTTCATAATTCTGCTAATTACTTGACTTTGCATGGAATTGCTTTTATCGTGCGTGGTAAGGAGAGCATTTGAGCAGTGGGTCAGTTATCCCTTTTAGATGAGTGAATTTAATCAGTTGTGTAGAAACACATACATGCAGAGCCATTTAAAATTTGTGGGTCTGTGAATTCAGAAGAAACAGAATTTGCAAAATTTCCTTTCTTTTCAAGTGAGCTTTGTCTCCAGGCAAACAGTGTCAACAGCAAAAGAGATTATTTAATATTGATTATTCATCTAAGTGGGGGATTAACACCAGAACTTACCTATGAGCATAACTGAGTAGTATGCAAATAAGATATTGCTGACAGAAAGTGAATTTTGTGTGCCTAGTTGAGCTAAATTTGGCTGAAGGAGTTTGTTGTCACTGATGTGATAAAGAGCTGTTCCTCCTGACCCCCTAGTGTTAGGTGCTGCAAACTATTAACATTTTGAAAACAAATGCATCCTCCTTTTTGGTGGTAGAAAATACACTGATTTAAGGATCTCTTGTAGCTAAAAGGGATCTGTGCTTAGTCCAAAGTCATTCAACAGTTTTCTGAGTGCATAGTTCATGTAGCCCTTTGCCATTGTGCAGACTTCATTTGGATGCACTCTTGCCGAGCATTATAGAAATCCATGCTGGAGTCGCTTAGGTGCCTTACTTGTAGCTAGGATGAATTTATCACTGAATTTTCATTGCATATGTCAAAAATGTGGACAAAAGGATAGTTTAGGGAAAGATCCAAGTAAGGATAAAAATATAAATGTGGTCTTTTCCAATAAATCAATCTGTCTTCTGAAACTTATGTTGATAAGCCTGAATTGTGCAAATGTTGGCAAATGTCTCAGAAGACTGTTACTAATAAACTGTAAAGATAGACAAACCTTTAAGCAATAAGATTTAAACACTGAATAAAGTTTTCCAAAAAACGAGTACAGTGATATATTGGAAAAGTGTATGTAGAGTAGCTTTTAACACAATGAAGTGATGTAATACACAGCCTTACAATAGCCATCTTTAATCCTCATCCAGCATTCCAAATGTTCCTTATTATTTTCAGTGTCTTTTCATTGGACACAATCACTGCCTGGAGTCACTGTAGTCTGGTTTATTTTGTATACTAGTGATCATCAATTCTCAGATAATCTGCATCTGTATTCTTCACTAAATGAAGCAGCCTTCCCTTTTTCTGCTTCTTGGTTCCTATTCTAAAATCCCAACATTTCAAGGAGTTTTGGAAAGTTTGATATAAGGCCTTTTTTCACTTCAGCATTTTGGTATCTTCACTTAAACTCTGTGTGCATCTGAGTGTTTATTGCAATTTTCATTTGGCCAATACACATGTCACTAAGTTCTTTGGTTTTTTTGGTGCTTTGTTTTTTGGGGGTTTTTTTCTTGATAGCATGTTTTACAGCTGAACTTCCTACAATACTCTTCAGTTTCTTGTCAGGCTTCCCCTGGAAATACTTCTATAGTAGGATGTGCCGTTTGATGATCCATTTGAGGTTTTAGCCTGTCATGCATCAGATTTGTACTTTGATTTCCTCTGTCTCTGGCAGACATATTTTGTCCTCTTAATTCTTCAAGGGGATCTCTGCAAACTTGTCTGCACAGATGGTGGGTGGATCTCGATGATGCAACTCAAAAGTGAAACCTCGATACGGCAGTTGGCATTTTCCTAATTCTCCATTGATAGAATAAGCCAGAATTACTTGAAAGTAATCCAGTTTAGCATCAGTTGAATAATTCAGCTGAGTTAGAACAGATCTAAAGCATCCTGGGTAGGAAACTGGATGTAAGATGTATGTTACTGTTTAACACCCTCAGTACTTGAATACCATCACAGACCTATGAAAATGGAGACAATGACTGAAGGTGTTGCTGTAGGAGCAGCTTTAGTGTCCTATGCTTCAATCATAGCAGATGCATGTGACTACATAGGAGCTTGTGATTGGACTCCTTCAGCAGTGCTGTTTGCCAGTTGAAACTGAAGTATGTCAGTTCAATGCTATTTCAGTGCCAAGAAAAACAGCTGAATTACAGACTAGGAAAGCTAAACAAGGTGCTTGAATTATTTATATAGGTCTCTTATTGACAGGAGGAAGAGCTGTAACTTGTCTGGAGATGGCAATACAGTCTCAAAAAACTTAATGAGGAAAAATGCTTGCAAATCTGGTATCATTTATGGAAATAAATATTTATATTCAGGCCCTCTCTTTGCATTCAGATGTAGAAGATGAACTAGTGTTGTTGAGGAACCTAGTAAGCTCATTCACTTTATTCCGTTGTTACCTGTGTAATGTTCACAGAGTGCGAATGTCTAATTGGATAGCACATATTTGAAGGATGAGAAGTTCACCTGAAAGCCAAAGGGGATCATAACAAGTAGTGGAATTAAGGAAATATCACTGTGCATCTGTCTTCAGCAAAAGATTAAAGTCTAAATTTCACCTGAGCAAAGTGAAAATTAGGAAAATCAGTAAGTCATTTATCTTTAATTTATTGTAAAATTGTAGAATGTAGGGGTTGTAAGGTTTATGTCTCTTCCACAGCATTTAATAGCAATTTTGAAATTAAATTTAATGAAATATCTCCATTTGTTTCTTGAAACAAGTAACAAGACACCTAAAATACATTGTTCAGTGTGAGGTATGCTCAGATGTTTTAAGTAAAATACTTTCTTTTCCATTCATTAAGAGACATAAACAGTCATATCACTACACAGTGATTTAAAGTGTAAAGACAACCTAAGAGGTTAATGTAATAAACCTAATAGTTGTAGGTTGTTAACTTTTGTATAACTACCTTTAATTTTTTTTTTCCCCCTCAAAACTTTTATCTTCACTTATTGTAGCCCAAGCTTGTATGGCACTTCTCAAAATCTGGGCTGCTTTACCTACTTTCCATTTGTTGGATTTCTGGGTATTTGTATGTTGGGGTTTGGAGAAATCCCTTTTTCCTGAAATGGATACAAAAAAATACAGTGGTGAGATAGTAAACAAGTTTCTTTGTAAATGTGAAAGTTTGATCAGAAGGTGGTGTTATTAATTTGGACTGGTTGAGAATATAGCAGATTTGCACAAGTACTTGTGCCTTGTTAGCATAATCTTACAATTGGTATTTTAGCTTCTTTTAAAGACGTTAAATGGTCTTTTAAAAATAATTAAGTACTTATTGTGTAGATATTTTCTAGACATGAAGATTTATGTATGTGTAATTATCTTTAGCAGTATTAATTGCAGTTAATGTAAACACTAAATTGTTTGAAGAAGCTGCTTTCAGCTAGTGATTTGAGCTTCCTCTACAAAACTAATTGTCAGAAATTTAATTTTACTCTTCCAGTAGCAGCTGGTGAACCGAAGAGCCTATCCTGTTCTTTGTGCTGCATGGGTCAAGTTTTCACTTAAAAAAAACCAAACCCCAACAACACTACAGTCTAACCTTTAGTAGTGCTACCTCCTTTCTGTCAAAGTGCTGAATTTTTCTCTAGCTGTTCATTGTCTTTGGGAAGGGATGGGGAATGCATCCGTTTTCTTTTGCTTCATCAGTTTTGATGTCAGAATACATTACAGAGGTTTTTTTACTTTATAAAATTACTGTGTAAACTGTGTACAATAGCAGTGTGTGATTTGCCACAAAGTACATTGTATACCTGTGCATAAGTTGCTGGATTTCATACTGGTTTTTTGTGCATTTCATAACTTGTTTGTGTTGACAAAGCTAAACTGTTGTCTGCAGAAGCTTTAGTATGTGCCATTTTTGTAGCTGAGCCTGTGGTAAATACGCAAGTTCTGACTCAGGGCTTTTTAACAACTTAAACACATTCACAATATTCTTCAGCACATCTTGGAGAATACTAGAGATTTGATGACTGTACAGTGCCTTGATAGAACTATTGAATGGGCAGCAGCCATAGGGTCTTCACAGAATGCAGTATCTTTTCATCCAGTTAATGAGTTGACATTAATATAGTTGTAATGCCCTTGCCATGGATTTATAAACTTGTATATACTTTCTGTAAAGGAAAATTGGCAAATTTAGATATTGTTAAGCTTTCTGAAAGATGTTTAATTGTTGAACTCATCATGAGGATCTGAAGGGCATAATACTCAAATTTACAGAAGCAGCTTTTCTGTCAAAGACAGCTGAGAAAATTTTCTGTATGTGACATTTTTAGTGTGAGGGAGAGGTCATTGTATAACATGTAAAAGTACCTGCTTTACTCTGATCTAGTAAATATTTTGTAAGTGAGAAATAACCAACAACTAATCAGTATGTTTGCATGCCATTTCATAGTTAGAAAACTGTGTCATTTTGAGCTTCTAGGAAATATTTAATTTGTCCCAACCTTAGTTGTCTTTATGAATGCAAGCTATTCATGTTAGAAAACAGGTTTTACTGAATCACAACAAGCATTTTTGCTTTTGTTAAAACTTTGTATTTTCTATAAACTGTAGATTTTGACATGACTGTTTATTGGAGAAATTTAAGGTTGCCTGTGTGAATGTAGTGTATTTCTGTATACAGATAGCATTATGTAATTGCTTACTTTAAAACTGCTTAGCAAGGTCTAAGCTTTTCAAAGGAAATGCTGATGTACTGTATGGTTAGTAAAACTTGTCATATAAGATGTATACTGACTTTTTCAAGAGCTTTGATTTAAAAGTATAGTTGGACTGAATTAATACTGATTTTTTGCACACAACATTGGAAAAGGAGTGGTGGCACATTTGTCTTCCTCCTTCTTAGTTGTAATGATGTTAGATGTCACCATGGAATTAGAAACTTGTATTCCTGAAAAAATATTTGCAAACTTGGTTACTTGTTGGCATCCAATGTTTAAAAGTGCACCAGACTTCATTGAGAAATTTTGCAGTCCAAAGTTCTTTAAAAATCTGGTTCTTTTTTAATATGTTCCTGAAGAATGAGTTTGTGGAAGCATCAGAAGTGCTACGTGCCTTTGAATCTCCAAGGTACTCAAACATTGTTAAAGCAGTGCAGTAGAAGTTTGAAGGGTGGATTATGTTGTAACAACAGAAGGATTGGTTTAAATTATCTCTGGATTATGTGCAAATTTTTCTGTAAATATGCAGTTCATAGTACTGTTCTACTGACCAGAGTTGCTGTTAAGTGTATGTTAGACTCCATGTTTACTTGTAATTGAATGGCCTTTACAGATCTGGCTATGTGAATGTGTTTGTTTAAACATCTCCTGCCAGATACAGTAACTTCCATATTCTGAGACAACAGATGCTGCATCATAGTTTGTACTTTTAGGATTCAATTTAATGGATGCATTTGTAAAAAAAAAAATTTAAAAAAAAATCTATGTAATCAAAGGCAACAAAACCAACCAGACTTATATGGCTTAGTGTTTTTATTTGTCCTAGTGTACAGGTGAAAAAAAAGGAACTGACAGAATAAAAAGTTTGTTTCTCTCTTTCTCAGTTTCTTTTCATTTTTTAAGTTTCTTCAGCCTTGGTTTATGACAGATCTGTATGACAAAATAGTGTTTTCAAATACTTTTGAAAAAACTTTGTTTTAAAATAATTGATGCAAATTGTTGAAATGCATTTGAGGTAGCCTCTTGTTCTTTGCTTTGGGATTTACAAGTTGTTCACATATTTCTCATTACATGTTCATTAACAGTACTGGAATTGGTTCAGGACTTCATCTCTGATCTCAAGGGTTTCAGCCCCTGCTGTTGATTGCAGTGGAAGCTGCAGGTTTTGCTAGTGTTTGGTATTGATGGGTTTAGATTTTGAGAAGGCTGTTTCATACTGGACAATATAAATAATTATAATAATTTTATAATAGAAATACTGTGCACTTTGCTGTTCTAAGTCATTCCACCTATATCCCATATACAGTCATCTGTTACTGATGTGAGTGGTGAAAGTGCATGGATATTTCCTTTGGATTTGACATTAATCAAATGCAGAGGGTGGTTCTTCATGGGTGTGCACTGTTTCATTTAGAGAGTAAAAATTAGCAGTAGTATTGGAATAAAAAACATTAACCTTCCTTTTCAGACTTGGTTTTCCACCATAAGGAAAGGAAATATAAATTGTCAGAAGTAAAATCATTGAAGTTCTTGTGCTTTGTGCAGCCCTGCTCATGAGGGTGGCATGCATTGGAAAAATTTTGCTTTCAAGAATGAATTATACCAACTTATCTTGATACTTACAAGAAGGGTTTGGCTGAAAAATATTTCAGAGTTTTAAATAGTTTGTTCCCTTCTCAGCAGAGTGGTATGCCCTTGCTTTCCAGGAGATAATAAGGTGGGGGTTTTCTGCAGTCTTTAGCAAGTGATGGTGTGATGGATAGTTTAAGTTGCATTAAAAACTGAGAACTGTGCCAACTGGCAATGTATAAATTTTGGTCTTCAACAATGCAAGACTTTTAAGTTATGGGAAAGTCATTGCAGTATCTACTACTGTTAGGATTTATTGATGCTTATATGACTGCCTTAGAACTAATAAGCCTCAATTTCTGTAAAATTGCCTAAAATTGTGAAAATGCACTTGTGAGACAATAGTGACCTCTTGTAACACTAACACTGTTTCACTGAATTTTCCTTAGAAATAAATCTGTGGGAGGTAAGGAGATAATTCTGAGCCTATTTCCCCACTGACTCATCTGCATCCTAACGTGTGAGTGTTTCTCCCACAAGGGGTCAGTAGCACCCTCCATTTGGCACAACTTTTTATTACAATATAAGCAGAAGGCAAACAAGGGATAAGGATAATGATGATTGCATTAATATGTGGGTGGACCAGACCTCACTTGTCTCCTTCTTCAGGCAGGCTAAGTATAATTAGGTTATTTGCTGACTTCAGTAAGCACCATATTCTATCCTCTGACTCTCATGTGACATGAACATTGCTGCTATTGATTAGGGCAAAGTTCCAGTGGAGTGTTTGCCTTTAGCTCTAGTTGAAAGTATTCATTTAGTCAAGCTTTTTTCAAAAGCATGCAGTTGGAGCAGATAAACTGTATGAAAGAGCTTGTCCAGCGGGCAGGGGAAAAGAATTCATGTATGAGTGTCCCACATATTCTTAATGATAACCACAGTCTCCCTAGATGGCTAGAGCTGATTAATATTTTCCACTCTATAGTTACACAGCTTATAGTTAAATATGCTTTGAAGCCTATCAGGCTGCTCAGTGGAAGGAATGTCCAGCTTCTCAAGGTTTCCCTGAGTATGCAAGTTACTTGAAGGCCAGAAGTTTGAAGTAACACATAATCTTTCTCCCAAGAGGCTGAACAGACCAGAGAGCTATTCCTTCAACAGAAATTTCCATCCCAGAGAGCTATTCCTTCAACAGAAATTTCCATCCTTTGTAGCAAAGTCGTGTTTCACAAATAGGAATCTTGAGATGGCCAGTGTCATTCAGACACAGATTCTTAATGTGTATTGAATTTAACAAGGGGCCTTCCTAACCTTTGTGTTTGCAACTCTTGTTATTCTCTCTGTCAATCTGTTGTGGGGTTTGTATTTTATGTCCTCAGTTCTTCTGTCACCACTCTGAAATCCTCCTTTTCAATTGTTTCTTTGTGTTTTTGATAGCAAAACTGTGTCCCTTCCTTCTTGGCATGTCCTTTCTGAATGTCCTCCTGTTTTCTTTTGCACTCAAGGTTGGCATAAAGCATAGTGAAGCCCTGTCCTTGTGTCCCTAACTCCACTCTGAATTTTGTGTACTGACAGGAGGAATTCCTGAATTTGGTCTTAGCATAATTTCACATTAATTTATTGACATTGCTTATTTCTCTCCATTGGTGGCATAAGGAAGGGATTTTGTCTACCACCTGAGGAAAGGACAGAGGCACTTCTGATCTCAACCATATGAGGAAATTCAGAAACAAGTAAATGTTTCAAGGTTGTTTTGCTTTTGGTGATGTGTTTTTGTCCTGTAGGCCACCTCTAATTTTCATTCTTAGTGTATCCTGGGTTCGCATTTTGGGGACAGCTTAAGGGTTTCCTTTCAACGAAACTTGCAGACAACTAGAAGAGAGAAACTTCCATCTAGAATATCTTGGGCACTTATGTTGCCTGGACAAAGTTCAGTAGGATTGCTTGCAAAGAGAAGGTGTCTGGTTTTTGAGTTCTTGATGCCTCCATAAAGAATTAGGAAAATAATTCCATCTCTCTGAATAAAGTAAATCTGAAATCAGATTCCAAATAATACTTTTCTGCTAAGATTTCACAACCATTACTGTGTATGTGCCTTACAATTGTAACGTATCATGATGTTCTGTGTGAAAGCTATATAAACTAAATAGCAATTCTATAGCATTTATTTCCCAATAGCCATAGATAGTATTGAAATACAATACTACTCTTCTTCTCTGATGAGACCTGTAGAATAAAGATTACTTCAGGTCTATCCAGACAAGGCAGCTTTTCCTAACATGGAGGCCTAGTTAGCTGTTTGTGGTACAGCCATACAGTTTAAACTATGATGCTCAAGTTTTTTGTCTATTTTTCTGATTTATAGCACATGACACTTAAAACATATTTATTTGATATTGATCTTGGGTTTTGGTCAGGTGATTCTGTGTAAGACTGAGGAAGTCTTGTCCTCTGAAACTGCATTCTCCCACTGTTTCATGTAGCAGACAATCTGGAAACACCACAATTTTTCGTTGAGGTAGAAAAGTGTGTTAGAGTAAGGGCATGGGGAAACCAAAAGCTAAAATACAGTCATATACCTAGTTCTTCTGGAGTTTGAGGTGAGAAAGTCAGATGGCAAATTTGACAAAAAGAAGAGTGATCTACTAAAATTGAGGTTTGAATTCTCTGTAGAGCCTGTAACATGGATACATTGAGTCCTGCTGGAACCCTGCCATGTCCTGCATGTCCCACCACCCTGGATAGGTCCCTCCCCACCAAATCTTCCTGGAGGAATAGGTGTTACAATTATAGAGAAACTATGCCAGCCATGGAGAAGGAAAGCATGGGAGTTACAAGCCAGTCCCTGGTGCGAAAGCTGTGGATCTGCTGTTCTGTTTAACACAGCTCTCTTCCCATGGCACACACAGAGGATGCAAAGGAGTAAGTGATCTTGACTTGGATTTTGTGTGTGCTGTGGCTGTCTGCACCCAGGCAGCAGCATAAAGGAGCTGCTGCAAATCAACTGCTCAGTAATGAGCTGTGTGAGGTGCTTGCCCTGCAGCAAGCTGAAGTTGGGAGCCACTTAACGCTTTTAAAGTGTTGCAGCCAAGTAGGGTTGAGTGGGCCAAGCCCTCTGGGCATCTACTTATCCTGAGCTGACATTGCTTTATTCGTAAGTGGCATGGAAATGAAATAGATTTGAAAAGCATATCTTCATTAGCAAGATTGGGATACCAGACATTTAATTTTAGGCTTTATCTGCTGTGCTGAATCAAATGGTGACAGCAAGATTTGGCAAGCAGTTGTTGAGCACTCCAGGAAAGGTTAGTCATTGGCTTTTGTAGGAGTTTCTCAACTTTGAGGACGTAGTCAAATAGTCCTCAGGAAAGAAAGAAAGCAACTAGCAGGAGTGTTTCAGAAGAGAGTTATCCCTTTTTTGGTTGATTGGTTGGTTGGCTTTTGGTTTGTTTTGATATTTTTGTTCTTACCCTCTACTGGATGGCAACTGTGCTTGGTTTTATTTCTCTTGCCAATTTTTGTTTACACAAAGATGCCATAATTGCTACTTGCCATCTGGATTTGCCAAAATCAAACATATATTCCATGTGTCTGTTCCAGCTGTTCCTGACCATCATAGTACCTCTCCCAAGAACATCCTTCCAAGGGTATGAGTGTGCATTTGTGGGGTTATAGGAGAGCTAGTGTTATCCTCTGTAACTTCCCAGGACAAGGAAAGGAATTTAATGTTGGTTTGGTCTGATGTTTTTCTTTCTGGCCATCAATTATCAAATGTTGAGATGCCTTTTTTTCACATGGCATTTAATTTTGGGAGGAAGTCAATGGGGGCATCATTGCTGTGCCTGGAATTCTTGGATTTGGCCTGTCTTTTCCTACAAAACTAGGCCTGTTGGGCTAAGATTGGTTGTCTAATGAGGTACAGGTATTTAAACAGTAAGCTAGCCAGCTCTACTCACAGGAATATTAATAGAGATGGCCTGGAGCTGGCAAGTTTTTCTAGGGAAGATGAGGAAAGGCTTAGCACATCCTAGGTTAAGCTCTTCCCTGTCACAGCTGAATGCTAAATGCTGTGTGACCTGCAGTGTCTGAAAGGTAGATATAGAATAAGGCATCTTCATGGCATGGTGCTGTGTCCATAGGAGCTAGCAGTGAGAGCAGAAGTGCACTGCACCCATGATAACATATTTTTCATGAGGCTTTTCTGGAAGGGTAGGTAGCATGAGATGAGCTCAATAGTTACCCTAGGGAACCTCGACATAGAGCACTGAGTGGTACTTGGTACTCTTAGTCCAAAACTCTAGAGTAAGTTTACTTTTGTGTCTGTGGACTGGCTGAAGTGAATTAGAAACAAGAGAATCTATAAGGCACCAACTTTCCATGTTTGTGTGAAAAGTGTCCTTCCCTGTGCTTTATTCATTTGCTTCCTCCTGGTATGGAAAGCATGAAGGAGGCTAACAAGCCTAGCTTGTTTTGCTGTGAACTGTGTATATGCAGCATTGAACATCTCCTTAGATAGCTTTGAATGTGGACAGGCAAAAAAAAAAAAAAAAAATAGAAGGGAGAGCGGGTAGGACAGAGAGGTCTTTAATGATGTGTTACGTTATTGATGGAATTTCTAACCCCGAGAACTGCCTGCCTTGGAGCTGTGGGCAGTGTTACCCACAGTTACTGCTTGCTTGTGCATAGCTCATTTCTGTTTTATTGTTCAGGAAAGATAAAGTGGTGTCTCTGCTAAGGCTGGTGACTGGCTGGGAAGAGCAGCCTGGTTCTGCTGATCACAGCTGCCAAAACTGAAGCAAGCCAAGAGAGAGCAGTTCTTTTGTCAGAACAGAAATGTGGTCTGACACAGCTTTCTTATCAAAGGGAAGGATTTTTCACTTCAGGAGGAAGTTTGGCTGGGAAGGCATTGGATAACTTTTTTTTTTTTTTCAGCTCTGCGGGAAGTTCTGTATAAATGTGTTTTCCATGAATGTAATAGTTCTGCTTCTGACTCTCTGCAGAGAACATTAGTGCTGTATATAAGGGAAATAACACAAGGGTGACTAAAATATTTTTAATCTGAGTAAGTCAGCAAACACACCGTGTGTGCTCACAGCCAGGAACCATTTGCTCTTGGCTCATGGCATGGAGCAGGCAAAAAGTAGGTCTCCTTTTTTTCTAATTTTTTATTCTAAGCATTTCTGAAATTTCCCTTGATCTGTTCCAAGTCATCATGTTGTAGTTAAATTAAAACTCATTATTTTCTTCTGGTAAATACCTTGTGTAATAAAGAGTGATTTGTTTGTGTTTCAGCTTAAACTTGGATAATTTTGTTTAAACATTAAGAACCAATGTGTATATATTATAGAGAAGTGTTTCTAATATGATTGAAGAAACAAGTTATCCTCTAACTGAGGCCATTAGATTGTAATTTGTTAGATTTGGTGTCCGTGGTTTTCCTGTGAGTCTTTACACAAGTCACTTAGTTTTGTGTTTCCTCTCTTTAAGTGTGAAATGAGAAATTACTGCTCGGGGGTACAAAAAGAAATCTGCTGCTGTATGCAGGGAGTCCTGCAACAGCCTTAATGAGTTCCTGAGTAGGTAAGATGCCTCCTCTGACAGCCAGTCACACAATGGTGTACCAGCTCAGTTTGGTGTTTTGCTGATGAAAAACTGAAACCAGGTACTAGTGCTACTTCAGTCTTGCCACAGAGCAAATAAGCATAAAATGGACTAATACCTTCACCACCCAAGCAATGCGAGTTATTAATTAACTAGTAATTATATCCAAATATGTGCTTTATTACACTTAACAAGTAACTCTTGATTATTATTTCCTTATTAAAGCTGTTAATGAGAAAGAGCTGTGTTCAATACAGGCACTGAGTTATAACTTTAAGTGTACTGACAAAATGCCAGCTTTTGGTAGCAGCATTTCTCTGAGGTTCTGTCTCTGATTTTGTCAGTGCACTGAAGCATTTTAATAAGTGCTCTCTGGAACTCTGCCTCCACAGCCAGTGGGTGTCACTGCAAGCATTGCAGTGAGGGGTGAACGATTCGGGGGAGAAAGAATAAAAGTTCAAGTGTATGTTGTATTTTCCTAAAGTTAGAAATAATTGCAGAAGAACAATTAAATCCTAATTTACTGACTTGCCAATTTGCATAGATGTTTCTTGGAGGTGCTTAAAGGTTTTAAATAGTTACTAAAAAAAAAGCAACAAGTATCCTAGATGGCCTAGATGTCCTCACAGCACAGCCATTGTCTGGCAGTGGGAAGGGGGGGCTCCTGTGGAAGGAATCCCTCACACAGGTCGTTGCTACGGCCCGCTTTGCCTCTGCCTGTGTTATCCTGAGGATGACAGTTTAAACAGGCCTTATCACTGTGTATTCAATCAAGGTTTATGAGGGCTGATAAAGATGTCACCTAGTTGCTTTGTGTGTCCATTAAAACCCTATTCCCCAGTAGGATTTTGCTGTATTACATTTTTCTGTTTTTTCTTTCTTCACTGAATTTTAGGTATCTTCTGAAGACAGAGGTGTGTGTGTTGGAAGGAAAGGTGTAATGCTTGGATACTCCTAACATTTCTACAGGGAAGAATTTAAAAAGCCCAAAGCCCAAATTTAGCTAGCTTGGTTGACACACCCCTATCTGTATTTAATATCTTATATCATCATTATTGCTTATTTAATAGTTCAGTAAAATTTCTTAAATGTAGCCTATGCAGGGCAGTAAAGTGACTTGTGTGTGCTTTCCTGCTCTGTTGTGTTGGTGCTGAAGGTGGCTTGGGAGGGGCTTGGTGTTACTCAGTTATGGTACAGAATGTCATAGGTTGTGTTCCCATTGAGATTTTGCCTGATGGATGGAGACTGCATATTTCCAACACAGAAATATAGACCTTGTTCACTTATTCTTCTGGTTGTATGTCAAAGCTGAAGAAATGGTTGCAATAGATAATCATATAAAATGCATACATAATTTTCAGGTCATCTGTCTTTGAACAGTAATAGAAAGTAGGCAAAGATTAAGTCTGTCCTGTCCTGTAGACTTTTTCATTTCAAGGTTTTTGGGGGTTTTTTTCCCCTCAACCCATGACCTCCTAGATAAAATTTAAAGTAAATACATTGTCTTAATTGTATCTGATGTCATGGCCAATTCTGCCAGTCTTCAGAAAAATCTTATTTCTACAGTGAGCAGAAGTTGCTCAGTTGCATTTTTGTTGGTTAAATAAAATTTGTTTTAAAACAAAACATGTACAAAACCATAATGAAATATGATTAGTTGCAGCTGCTTGCTGTGTTATAAAAGAGAAAAATGTTAGGGGACTCTATTGGCTAAAAAGATTAAAAATATGTAACAGACTCAAGACCCTAGTTCAGGCACAAATCAATTGAGATTAAGCATGTATGTTTAGACTTTTTTTAAAAATGGGAAGAAACCGAATATTCAGTTGATTCCATAGATCCCCAGGTCACAGTAAATTCCTGTTATTTGCACTTTAGCATATTGGCTCTCTGAATCCTCTAAACTTTGTGAATACTAATGGCTGTTGGCATTTCAGAAATGATTCTTTCACTTTGTTTACAGTTTTGCTGCTGCTGGCAAGCATTGGACTATCAAAGGCTTTAATGCTGTGCATGTGCATTTCATAATAGAATGTTATTCTATGAGGATAATAACACTTACTAGAGATCAGTAATAAAATGAAAAACAGAGGCTCTCCACCATCACTTGTTAACACTTCTAATGATTGTTTGCCTATTAACACTAATTGGTTATATGCTTCCATTTTAGCCCTGTGCAGGCTGGCATAAGCATGAGGCACTCATGTATGTACAGTACTTATGAATAGCTGTGCTGGCCTACTGATCTCTGCAATAAAAGTTACTGTACCATGATCTGGGTCTGCTTTTTTAAAAAATATTTTATATCAGAACCACTTGTTGACCTCTGCTTTATCAATTCACTCTATCTGTTTGCCTTTAAACAGTAGTCATGCTATTCTCTAGAATACTTGCCTGGTACAGTGGTGTCCATTTGGCCTTGACCATGGAATACTCTGTGGTCATGCAGCAGTAGCATATTTTTTTAAGCTTGCCTTAAAACTATAATGTGTTTTTAAACCTTTGTTTGACTTAAAACAGTTGACTGTGAGCACTCTAAAATCATAATTTATTTGCCTTTTAATGTTCCTGGAGCTAAGATAGAAAATGTCATGGTTGCAGCCAGTCACTGGGTTTGGGAAAACACCTTCACTCACTTTGGGCAGGGTGAGGAAGGGGAATCTGAAGCATGGCAATGATAGGTACCTCTGGAAGCTGAAGTCTCACCCCAGACACATGTGCTAACATACCAAATTGCCAGAACATGGTTGCCATCCAAAAGCTTGTCTGACTTTGAATGTATATTGATTTCTGTTTCCTCGTTTAAATCCAGAAAACTCTTGACAACAGAATATTAGATTGAAAATCTAGGGATAATTTGGTATAGAAAAATAAAGTGGTTCGAATGTTAATGATACCAAGAGATCCCTGGTCTGTTTCTAACCAGCTGAATGGGAAAGTGCTCTCAGTGCAGAGTAATTGGTTTTCCTCTTCTATTCTTGTTTGGATGAGGCAATATATTCAGTTGTATCCACAAGTGCTCGTTTCAGCCATGCCTCATGGCAGTTCACCTATGTTATCCAACCTCAAACACTGAGCTGAACAAGTTACACTTCAGTTCTTGGCACCATCAGCCTGGTCTTCACAGATCTTAGGCTGGTGTCACCAGCCTTTGGAGGACTGACAGGAATTACCAGAATCCCAGTCACTTCTCCACTTCCATACTGAGAGGGGAATCGGTAGATCAGGAGCAGGGGAGGGCCCTGTTATGGGAAGAGCCATGAATAATCATGTTTGCCAGTGGCACCACCTTCCCAGAGCATGCTGCTGCTGATAAAGGAGGGTGATGGTGCCAGTGGTGCCAGGGCTTTGCTGCCCTGTGTTGTGCTGTAGCCATGGCACCTGTGATTGATGAATGTCTGTGGGCTGGTGCTGTGCTGAGGTATGATTAGATATTTATTGCTAACAGCCAGGCTAAAAGATGACTTGAGACCTCTGCAGGTCTGTTGGGAAGATTTGGTCTCAAGTTGAGGCATCTGTCAAACACCGAGGTCAGTGTTTACAGACACCTGAGTGCTCACCAGTGGTCAGCCTGGTTAATCCAGCTTCTATGGAGAGGTCAATAGCTCCATGCACTGGGAGATTGCCAGCCCCTGTCCATGAGCCTGTGGTGATTGATTTTCTCAGTTGAGTAAAAAGAGCAAGAAATCCTCTCCATGTGTCATTCTGGAGCAGTTGCTTACAATATCACGTGATTTGTTCTGTTGTGCCCATCAGCATTACTCAGGGACATACAGTGAATGTAAGTTTAGGAAATAGGCTTGTTTCTTCTTGAGGTACGTTTCATTTATCTTCAAAGCAGACCTCAAAGGCTAATGATTTAAAACCATTACTCTAGAGAGCAGAATGGCTAAATCCAATCAAAGAGTTTATCCCACAGGTATTTGTGTATCTCCCTCAAATTCATGGAAATGTCGATAGCACTGATTTATTATCTAGAAACTTCATTTTTTCTAATTAGTGAAATTACAATGCAGGCCAGCCATGAAGTTTTGTTGTTATAACCCTCACCCACCTTCCCTGCAATGTTGCCTCTACTTGTGCTAATCTAAATGTAAATTGTAAGCACTGTGGGACAGGGTCTGTCCCTTACATTCTCTCCCTTCCTTTTGTGTGTATTTAATTTAATTTAATTTTACATTTGCATCCTCCTGACACAGTATCTGTTGCTTGCTTTATGTGCTCCTTGATGATTCCTAAATTCATGTCTTTAATCAAGTCCATCATGGACTCTCTTTTTGACCATGAATCAGAGTATCTGCAATAAGCTAGCAGCACAGAACGTATTTTAAAATCTTAACAACTCCCACTGGAGCCTCCTCATATCCCTCATGACCAGGGAAAATGAATTGCCTGTGTGAGATGCTTGATCAACAAACTAGAATCGTTTGGGAGAAGAAAAATAAATTGATGTGAGGAAGGAGTTAGAGAAAGCCAGAGAACACCCTGTGGTTTCTTCTCCCCCTCTCACAAATGGGGATCCTGCTCCTGCACAGCTGTGGTGGTGGAGCCCGGGCTGGGAAAAGGCTTTGGGATGTGTAGGGCCCCAGCCACAGAGGGGGTTTATGGGTCAAAATCAATACCTGTGTGTTAGTCCATGTAAATAAATCATTCGCCTGTAAAATACATGCTGTAGTTTGCTGCTGGGTCCTGAGGGAGCAGGAAAATAATTTAGCACAGCTGGATGCTTGTTCGTCTTCCAAGCTGTTTTTGTGGTCTAAAAGAACAGCTTCCTAAATCGCCGTCTTATGGAAAAGGGGGGCGCGGGGCTGCGCCGGAGCGCAAATGCGCTGGTGTCATTTTAATTAAAAAATCTGCTCTCTCACTCACCTTCCAAAACACCCCGGTTCCCTCTGCCGATGGAATTTTTGCCTAATCCGAGCAAGCAGCTGTTGTCTGCCAAAGGCCGGTGCGTGCTGCTGGCAGGGCGAGCAGCGCTCCCCCTCTGCGGCGCTGCGAGCGAACGGCGCTGTGCGAAACCTCTTCCCTCGACTTGAACTCCAGCGAGGAGTCCCTGCGGCACGTGGGGACCGAGCAGCCCCTGCAGCCAGAAAGGCTCCGAACACTCTCAGCGCCCAGCGCAACTGCAGTTGGGGACCCATTGGAGGTGTTGGGATGCCAAGAAATTGTGTTTGATGCTAACCTCTGTGCTTAATGGACCGAGTAATTTCTTCACTGCCTTTGTCAGTGGAAAAAAAAAAAAAAAAAAAAAAGGCTTTTGTGAGCCCAGTGGAAGCTATACGAATTATTTGAGGGGCTTGAAGACCACAAGAGTGGAATCAATGCTAGTTACATTGCTTTGGTGCCTGCAATCCATGCGAGGGAAGAACCTGGCACAGGTTTCCATGTCTTTAGAAACTGTGGTGAACGGGCTGTAAATGTCTTTGCGTTCAGCTCAGGTCTCTGAGGAAAAGTGGGAAGGCACTTCTGGTGTTTGATCTGCATGGCTGGCAGCACCCAGCAGTTGCTCTCAGCTGAAAGATGGAGGAATGCCTGCTGGCCCAACAAAATGCTGTGTGAGCAGCAGCAGTGCCAAAGTTTTGGTTTCTCCTCGATTTCTGGTCTATAAAATGCTCTGGTAAATTCAGTCAGTGGGGATTTGGAAGGAAATGGTGTGGCCCGGGGTACATGGAAAACGTGGGCCCTCCTCAGATATATGTCCCTTTTTAAAAATGCAAATTGATAAATAAACACTGAAACAATAGGGCTGTGCTAATCCTTTTACAAAGGGTAAATTGCTAATCTAACTCCCCAGCCAGGATGGCTGCTTCACCTTAACAATAGCTGCATTTATACCTTATGTTTTACTTGTAAACTGACATGTAGTGAATTGGAAAGGGTTTCAGCTCACCTGCTTGCTGGGGGAGGGCGGCTAATCCTTTCATGCCCTTCACACTCGGTGAGCAATGCTGCCATTTGATCACACTGAAGCAAAAAGGCCAGCCAAATTTTCAGCCCGTTTAGACTTGGTTGTGCTTGCGCTCTAACAATGCTGCCAGTGTCTCCAGTGAGGGCAGAGAGAAAGGTCTATTCATGTCTTCATGTAGCGAGTACCCGAGGGTCTGATCTTCAAAAGGCACTGGGCACCCCCAAGAAAGGATGCTGGTGTTCAGTGACCCCAGTTTTCCTCACTTTGCAAGCATGTTAATGGATACTGGCAGCAGAGAGGAGGTGTGCCCATCTTCAGTGCCCTGCTCCTGGGTGATGAGGCCATCATGGAAAACCAGCTGGAAGGGAGAAGAGTCTGAGCACCCTGGTGCCTCAGACTGCTGTGATAGGGGACTGGGAGCTTGACTGGGCGGTGGGGTGGGTTACCAGGGAGGTGCCAACGAGTTGATTGAAAGGTTGTGTGTGTCTTTTCCTTGCCTGGCATTCATACAGATTTCATAAGTTTAGCAGAATTGCTTGTGGTTGTGTTGGATAAGTCCTGCCTTGGAATTTTCTTCTCAGCTGCTGCAGCTTCTTGTCCTTTCCTACCACTTGGGTTTGGGGTTTTTCCCCCCCCCCCCCCCCCTTTTCTTCTATATTTTCTTGCACTATAAGAACTGATCTCAAGAGGTGGAAATAAGATTTTACTTACTGTATTTGTTCACAAAGGTGTCTACAAACCTATGATCCTGTTTGGGAATGAAGGAAACATGGAAAATTCACAGCTGAAAAGTCGCAAATTCAGGGCCATTTGTTTCAGAATGAATATTGAACTAAATATTTTGGTAGACGAGATCTATGGAGTTCTCTCTTCCATGTAACCAGCTTACATGAGCACAGAAGAGGAAAACAGGATGATTTCTATTTTTTTATCCCTGGAGGAAATATACTTGTAATCTCCCAGTGTTGCGTGAGATTGACATCAATGTGCATTTTTCCCAAGAGAAATTGTATCAGGCATCTGGCGAAGCAATTCATGTCACTTGTATTAAAGGGATTCTTTAGAGAGGGAAGCAGAAGCAGTCATGGACCAAACATGCCAGAAAGGCTGTGTGAAGGATCTGGAGAATCTTGGTTTGACATGGCTGGTCTGAGGTCTTCTCACTGCCAGGAGAGGAGTGTTAAGGCAACATCAACTCCAAGGAGAGTCTAGCCAAGTAAGGGATGCAGCAGATTAAATTAAAAACTGTGGGAAATGGGTTATTAGTACTTAAAACTCACTAGCTCATAAAGACCTAAAAATTTTATTGTTTTTTTAATTTGAATTTTTATCACAGCTAGCTTGAATTAAGAGTGCTCATTCCTTTTACTTTGGTTAATGAAGGCAGTGCTAGCACATGTAACACCAATAGAAGAGGTATAGGAAAAAGCTTTTTCATCTCCATTTTGGTCTCACAAAGCTAAGAAAAATTCACATGTTAAATTATTGGCCATTATTTTTATTTGAACTCTGACTCAAACTATTGGTACTGAGAATTCAATGTGTGATTAACAGACAGCAAATCTAAGTGGCTTACCTGGTAAAAAGAAATAATGGATTTGAGGAAGTTTTCTGGGCAGAGTTTCATAAAATTAAATTCAGCAACTAAGTTGCATTAATATTTTCACCAAGTGTCATTGTAGGAGTATGCTGATGACCTAGAGTGGAGAAGCATTTTATACACAGAGTGGAATTTGGATCTCCACAAGGAGAATGGAATAATCACACAGCAGAAGAGGTGTGAAATTTAATGCTGCAGAAGATAAGATCTCATAGTATTTAGGGGAAATAAACATTTTTGGCAATGAGCTGGAGCCAGAGGGTTCAGAGAAGGTGAAAATCAGGTAGTGAGTCGCAGGAAGTGTAAGTTGGATGCAGTGTCAGTGCAACCCTTTCCAGGGAAGAGGAGAGCATTGTAGCTGAACCAGGTGCTGAGGAGAGACCTTGTGTGAGATGCTGCAAATGGTTCTGGGACGCTGCCTTCGTAGGAAGAACTGGAAAAAAGAAACAGATCATGCTGAAAGTAGGTGCAGCATCAGGCTAGCAGAACAACCAGGAGGCTGAAAACCCTTGTCTTGTGAGAGGGCAAACCAGCTTCACTCACAAGCCACAAAATGAGAAAGGAGCAAAGCAAATGAACTGGAACTGAAGGACAGTGACTGTAAGGAATATACATGAGTATAAAATAGTAGGGAGAACAATTAAGTGTAGATTTAAGAATATAGTCTGGAGGTTTAAGAGGAGATTCGCACAGTTTGAGCTGTGACATTCTGGTTGAGCCTTCCAAGATGAGCAGCTTAGAAAACCTGGTGAGTGCTTAAGTGGTTAGTAGGTGGATTGTTGGATTGGCAAAGACAGATGATCAAGCCAGCAGCAGGGAGGGCAATATTCATTATAATACTGGTCTAATTTGAGGGATCCTTAGGAAAGAAGGACAGGGACAATCCTCAGCCAAACAAACCAAGCTGGAAAAACAGAAGAGATGAGGAGGCTTTAGATCAGATTACACTGTCCTAGGTCTTGTCTTCTCTGCCAGTATAGTGGTATTAGACATCTCAGAATAAATGTATTCAATTTTGCTAGATGGTAACTGCTTAACCTGGAGGAGAAGAGACTCATGTGGACAGGAGAAGTGACAAAGGAAGACAATGGATTTTCTTTCTATATTCTTTCTATATTATTTTATACACCCACCCACACACAGAGGTCTATATGTAGTTTTCACGAAAAGTCTCAGATGAAGATATTTCTGCTTCAGTATGCTGCCTTAAATTTCTTGTAGCCATCCTTGCTTGTGGTAGGCAGGGGCAGGAGTGAGCTCTTTGAGTTAATGAGAGCAGCAGCCCCTGTACAGTCTGTTGGGAGGTGTAAATCTCTGTGCAGAGTAAGGTGACCAAGCAGTGCTTGAGCCTGAGCTTCCAGCTCTGGGACTTCCAGTCTGCCCAGATAAGTCCCCTTTCAGACTGGAAACACAACCATGTTGAAACCTGCTGTGAGACCCTCAACACTCTTGTTTAAAAAGCAACTGGATAAAGGTCAAACCCAGAAAGGGAGAAAAAAAGTCCCAAACAACAAGAAACTAAAACCTATGGGAACAATCATGGAAGGAGAGGAAGGAAGAATGTTTCCTGGAAAATAAAGAACCTCAGTGAACTTTAAATCTAGCCCAGACACCCAGAGTTGGCCCAGTTATGTTGAAAAAGCTTAACCCAGCAAAAACAGGGAAGGGAAATAAAAGAAGTTAAAATGCTGGTGGAGTGAATGGTAACAAGTCGCCCCTGTGTCATGGTCCTTCATATCCTGTACTGTACTACACACCTCAGAAGGATGTTTTGTGCACCCCTGCTCTCAGGATGCTTTGTTGCTGGATAGAAGGGAGAGGGGAAATGGGTGCAGGGAGACAGTGTCATGTTCTGGATCATCCAGAAGAGGAGGAATGTCTTTCTGGACACGCAGATCAAACCAGCCTAGGAAATGCTGCACAGGAGAACAGCCACTCTGCGGTCCTAAGCACACACTGCACAGAAGTTGAAAGCAATCGCAAGAGAATTTTAATGCCATATTAAATGTTGATTCATGTGTGGCTGGAGCCACAGTGACCTGGAGGGCTGGTGCTTGATCCAGCTCTGAAGTGATAAATTGATCTGTAACTTATGGCAGTTTCCGTGCGTGGCAAAAGTCATCTGATAGGGAGCAGTGCTGGAGGGTGTGACGTGGAGCTGGAGCCGGGAGCTGTGTCCTGCTGGAGCGGGTGTGCACCTGGCAGTCTGAGTCACTAATGGCCTTTGGGAGAGCCCCCTGCACAGGAATGTTAGCACCACCTCCCCTGCCGAAGCAGACTCCCCCAGGAGCATCACTGGTCACTCACTGCCCAGGTTCAGGTGCATGAAAAGGAGAAAGGAGCAGCTGAAGGGTTTCAGCAAGGAACTGCTCCCAGTCTGCTCCACACCAATGGTAAACAGCTTTTCCCCTGATCACAAATGGCATCAAAAAACACTATCCTGTTGCCTTTTTTTTTACTGTTATCGTTTGGTTTTGATCACTCGAAAAAAAATAAGGAGTATTTTTTTAGGAAATAGATGGAATTTTAAATATATATCAGATGTTTAGGCCAGATTCTTATTAAGTCAATGAATCATTCGCAATTGAGAAATATTTGCTGTCTCCACATGTTACTGACATGAGGAGCGCTGTTTTTACAGAGCATCTGGAGGAACAAGTCACTCCCTAATTAAGGGAGTGAACTGTATCAGATTTTCATCAGCTTTCACTGGAGCAGATTCTCTGAGCTCTGGCTGTTCCATGAGTGAACCACACTGCTTTCTCTGGGTCTCTCTCTCCCCTTCCCTCCCACTTATTCCTCCCTTTTATGCAGTGGTCTGTTTTTCTCAGGCTTTGTTGAAGTTCAGTTTGTGAAATTTGGTTTGCCCAAGGTTTGGTTCCATGGGATGCTGGGCTAAATGCAAACTATTTGAAATCTTGCAGCCAATTTGTGATCACTTAACACAAATAAAGGGAATTGCCTTGAAGTATGTGAAAGTTGGGACACCTGTGTCATCTTCTCACCAGCAACAGCTATTGTGAGTATCCAATAATCATTGTCTGCCTTGTTTTCCCATAATTCTAAATCAAGGACAGCATCTACAGAAACTGCAAAGTGTATTATATAATACTTTCAGACAAAAGTTGTACTTCATGAGTGTGTAGTTATTGTCGTAACCAGGACTGCAGAGAAAAAGAACAGTTTTGGAAAGATGCAGATAGCAGTATTTGCCACAAATTAATTTTGGACATTGAAAAGGTAAAAAGTCTTTAAAAAAACCATGTGTGGTGTTTAATAGGCTATCCATAGAGGTTTGGAATGCCATCATTCCTGTGAGAAGCAAATAGACTTATGTGCTGCATCCTAGATGAAATATTGTTGCACCTCTTTATTTCTAATGAACCTATTGGTTGGTATTGTGTGTGTGTGTGTGTGTATATATATATATATATATATATGTGTGTGTGTGTGTGTGTGTGTGATGTGTATGTGCATGTTAATGTTATATATATATATATTTGCTTGTATACTGATGGGCTTTGGAAGTCATTAGGCCCTGCTCTATTGTGTCACCTACCTAATTGAAGTTAGCTATGAAGTTTTGGCCAAAATATGTGCTTGAATTATCAAGAATCCAACAGCTTTTAGGATGCTGGCAGGGAGGAGAGGAACAAGTGTCACATTTATCTAGCTTGCTTATTTATTTCTGTGCATAGCTCCTTGATGCTATTTGGGCAGTAGGTCATATAACTGTTTCCCCAGAGCTATCTGTCCAACAGGAAATCATGAAAGCATTAGACATGTGCCAGCTGAAAATCCCCTTGCTGAAACACTGTAAATTTTGCTGTATTTCTGCACTAGGTGCTTTTCTCTGAGCTCATGCATGAAGAAACCTCCCAGACTGGAGCTGAACCAGAAAGGAGAAGCTAGACAATGTGGCAAAGTTGACGTTTTGAAACTATTTCCACTTATTTAAACAAATCTATTACCTGCTTGAATACCTGGAAGTACTCCAGGACTTCAACAGTTTAAAATTTTCTCTTGTCTAGCTACCCTGGTTTATTTTCCCAGGCCTAGTAGCTGCTGTCTCAAAATGTTCTCACTAAGAAGGCAGAGAGGTCCCTGTTTTCACACTGTCTTCGTCCCTGCAATTGCAGACTTGGTATTGCAGAGCTGCTGCATTTAGCCTCCATCCTAAAATCCTAATAGTGTTCAAGATTCAGATCTGCAGGATAGAAACAAAGGCTCTGGGCTGGTGGTGAGCAGTGGTAAGGTTCCTTGCCTTGGGAAAGGCTTTAAAATCTGACTACAGAGGGTGGCTATCAGCACAAGGGACTGCAGGAGCTGGGACATGGGAATAAGGAGCTGTTTGAGGGATCTCCTGGCTTTCACAATGGATAAAACCCAAGGCTTTTCTTAAGCAGTAGCTGGGCAGACTAAGGCTTTGGTCAGAGGGGGAAACTGCCAAGGCCTGTGGTGCTTAGAGGAAGGATTTAAAAGCAGCTTGATCTATACACACAAGTGCTCTGTGGCATAAGCAGCAGTATTGGTCCAATGTGTCAAAAAAAAACCCCAAAAAACCAACAAACTGCTGTAGGGTTGACAGTTCCCCTTCCTTTGGGCTATAAACCAATTTCTTGTTGTACTTTTAATTCCTTTCCTGTCTCAATAGATGTGATCTTGTTGGCCAGGTGCAATGTCAGAAAGTAGTCCCTGTCAAGCATTGGCCAATTCCCTTGGAACTTTATTAAATAATGGAGTACCACAGCAAAATATGACAGAAGTCCAACATTGCTGACCACAAATAAATAAAACACCAGTCTTTAACCACGGGGAAAACTCAAGTTATTTTACACACAAATCTCAGGCCTTGAAGAAGCTGGGGGAAGAGAAATTCAGTTCCTTTCAAAATGTTAACCAGGCCTGCTTGCTAGTCAGATCTGAGCTTGCCATTTTCTCTATTTGGAGCACTTTTCCTGAAAGTGGGAAGTAGGAATGCAGCTGCACGGGTCTAATTTGCAATGGAGTATGAGAGAAGGGGCTTGATGCATGAGATGTGTGAAAGGAGTTAACTGCTTGCAAAATAGATGGATGGAGACCTTACAGCAGAACCAAAAATTTGTTATTGGCAGAGCTTGATTTTCCTGCTTAGAGCTCCATTCCCTTTCCTTCCTAAGCCACTTGGCTATGGCTCTTGTTCTTCCCTTCCTGGCCAGTTGCTGTAGAATTCATAAATGTTTGCAGAGGCCATCCAGAGAAGAAATCATGTTCTGTTTGAAAACCAGATTTATTTGCATTTTCTTTTGAATGGTATGTAGAAAATTAGTCAGTCGTGTGAGGAGAAAAGCTAACATCCCTGGTAACCAAGCAGTTGAATGCTCTATATACCTAGGAGAGCAGGCTGTAGGAGCAGCAATTAACTACCTCTGACTATACAGTAACTTCAAATTTTCAGCTTTGATGGCCACTCTTTGGTGTTTGCAGAGCATTCCTATGGCACATGGTAACCTTTAGCCCAGCACCGACCTTCAGGAGTAAGTGCAAAACCTCTGTCATTCCTATATGGGGCATATGGTTAATATTACAGAGCAGCTTAGCCCTTGTTTGTTTGTTTGTTTGTTTTTACTTTGAATACATCTGAGTCCAGCAGCTCCCATTCAATGTCACCTCTAGGGTTGCTTGAAAGACGATGTTGATGCTAAAATACAAAGCATCTCATTTGCAAGACAGTCACAGACAGGCAGAAAGCAATCCTGAGGTGACTCCAGTGACATGACACAGCTGACAACAGATGAGACCAGGAGCAGGACCCAGAAATCCTCGTCTCTGTTGCCTCTCTCACCCACTAAGTTCCCAGGGGGGATTGTTATTTTACAGATGTTTGTGAAACATCTGCATGCATAAAAGAACAAATCATAAACCAGTTGTAGTTTTCTGCTTTTCTTTTCTGTCAGAAACATTGTTTTAGGACCAAGGAAGAGAGACAGAAAGATTTGTTAAGCAACATCCCACAAGAAATATAAATCTCCTGAGAAAATAATGCAGCTTCTTCATTCTATCTGATTTCTGAAAGGCTTTCTTCCCTTGTAGGACAGTATACTCTTGGTGTCCCAACATATTCCCGAGGAGAAACGCTGTGCTGGGCAGGCAGCGGAGCCCAGCTGGGATCCTGGCAGAGCATGAGAGGGGGGTGAAAGACAGTGGGTGTCCCAGCTGCCTTTCTAGTGTTTGGACACTGTCACTTATTTTCCTGCAGTTTTAAAAGAGAAAAGAGCAGCTGCAGGAGAAGTTAAGGTTCTCTCTCATGTCCCTAGCCTTGAAGGGATGTGTTGCCATAACTGTGCCTCCCTATTTAAATTGCTGGCAGGCAGCATCGATGGCAGTCAAGGGTGTCTGCTCCACCCATCTCAGCAGGGCCAGAGACAGGGCTGTACCTCAGTCAAAGCAGCTCACAGCTCGTTGTGTGACAAGCAGCCTCCTTTTGTCAGCAGCTGGAGCCAGGGGAGTGTTCTGAGCTGGGATCTCATGCTCTGCTGCTGCTGTCCTGGAAGAACCCAGCAACCTCTGGCACAGGGGAGGTGGCACAAACAGATGACTGTGCTCTGAAACACAATTTATCTGCTCAAACACTTGGACAGGACCTTCTGGCGTTTTGCAGGTCTCTTGGATCCTTGGGAGCAATAGTGACCTAATGCCTGTGGAATTCCCACGGACCTGACACGAGTGGGAGCTCTGGGCACCTCAGACAGCCAAGGCACATGTTTTCAAAATTATGCTCCCAAATGGCAAATGACCCAGATTTAAAAACCTCTTTTGAAAATCTGAGTTCTAACAACACTCCCCACAGTTGCAGTGAACTAGTGGGAAAGTCACCCTGCTCAGTGGTGCCTGAAAACAGGTGGTTGCACGAGCAGAGGAAAAGTCAATCCCTTCAATCTGTGGTAATTTAAGCATTGGAAAATCGGCTGGTTTTGAAAGAACATGTCTAAAAATGTTCCATGCAGGGATATCAGCTCTTCAAGTGCTGATTGAAGAACTGTTGGGAGAGAAACTACAAAAATCAGGCCATCTTCCTTCCCTCCCCTCCACTCCAGCCTCTGTTTAGGTTAGGATAAAAGCTGAGTCCAGATTACCTTTGCTGGGACATTTTTCTGTGAGGACATAGATATGGGAGAGGGGTAAATAATGGAAAAGTACATCATCTGAGAGATTGCTGAAGGGGCTGAGTTGTGGGGACGTGAAGGAAGACAAACTGTCACTGACTGATGAATTTTTTTGTAATTTTTAAGTCATGGGGAACACAAAGGTTTGCCTGATTGTGACTGCACTAATTTGAAACATTAAGATGAATGGTTTAAAGATAGGTGCCCAAAAATAAACCCCTTCAAATCCATAGCTAAGCATTTAAGTAGAGAGGCTTCTGGACTCCTTTGCTGCAGTGCATTTTCTGGAATTTTTCTGGACTTTTGCAAAGGCTTTGAGCATCCGGCATCTCCCGCTGAAGTCCAGTTAAAATATATTCCCATTTCCTTGAAGTGCTGAATTATGGACTTAAAAGCCCGACTCTAGGCACCATTTTTCTCTCTGTGAATGATCTGGTTACAAGTATAATATAATAAATTTTAATAAAATAGATTTATGGCTTTTCTTCATTTTTTTGCTAGCGAAAAGATGGAAAAAATAAGATTTTTTTTTTAATGTTTCTCATTCAGTAGGGATTGTACTGGGAATTCTGCTAGGAGCTCTTGCCCCCCCAAGCTATTCTCTGAACAAGGCTGTTCTGCCTCAATGGGCTGAGCTGGTGGGCCCACTCAAGCACGGGCACTTCTGGCTCTGAGCACGCAGCAGGGCTGCACAGGAGCCCTGGTGCTCTGTGCCAGCAGGAAGTGGTAACGAGCTACCCCAGCCCTCCTAGATGAAGGACAAGTTTGAAATCTCCCTCCTCACATCCTCTTCTTTTCAGTTTTCAATGTTTCCCATCCAAATGGTGCCTGGAGCGCTGCAGCTTTGCTCGCAATGAATACCATTCGAGGAAAAAAAAAGAGACAAAATGCAGAAAAAATCCCATGGCCATGGCAGATCTGTGAAATCTTCAGGCAAGTTTTCTGACAGCAAATCTGCAGCTCTGGCAAGCGGCTCTGGCTGGGGAGCCACGTTGTGCTATTTCTAATTAATAGCAAGTAGAGGGTGAGTCACCCAGTAGGTACCAAAGTGCTTCTTCTCCCGACGCATCCCCCACTCCCCGCTTTCTCCTGCCTGCCACTTTGTCCCACCCTTTGTCACCATCTGTACATGGTTAGCTGGAGAATGTTTATTATATGATTTAGTTAACTTTCGAGCTGCGAGCCTGCCCGTTTGATGTGCCCTCCTGTTAATGCAAAGCACACCATTACTAGTTAATGATCATGAACTGTCATCACAGTCACTTTGAAAAGGTGACAGTGATGAATGGAGCCGGTGGCTCCCAGGGAGGTTGATCACTGAATGGACAGTAAAGTTTATTTAAGCCCTGGCCTGATAATGGCTCTGCATATTTCAGATGGGTTGTTTCCACTCAGTTCTGGGATAGCAGACATTCCCGAAATGATGCGTGCTGCTGCCGCCCCTGCCCCCTGCATTCTGCTATCTTCTGGTAAGAGAAAATCTCCCCTGCTTTTGCATCTGCTGCCCTAGCTGCATCCCAGTCCACACTGCACTTCTCTAGTCAAAAGAGAGGAATCCCTGGGGCAAAATTTCCTGCAAGTTTTGATGAGAGGAAAAGCCCCTCTTGGAGCTGTTTCCTGAGTGAATGCCCACAGCTGCTCCACAGGCTGGGGAAGGGGCTCACACTCCAATTTAATTTGCCAGGGCTTTTCTAGCACGATCACAGCCACTTGCCTGGCCTGAGGTGGGGGATAGGACTAAAAATAAAATCTGTCTCTCACTGGGCAATCCTAATGGGGGCTGGCAGCCAGCACTGGCAGGCCTTGGAGCTGGGAGTCGACCCGGTGCTTTCAGGTTGGGAGGTTCGAGGTCCCAAGATAAACAAATCTTCTGGTGAGAGTGACCAGCGTTAGGTCAGGCTAAGGGTCGCCCGAAGGTCACGCTGCCCTGCAGCTTGGATATTTTGGTTGTGTGTTTACCTTCCCAAAATGCTTGGTGTGCTGGAAGGCCGGCTGCTCCGGGCCCTGGAGCTGGGATCAATCTGCCAGTCAGTCCTGGGAGGGGACATCCCTGGGATGGGACATCCTGGGATGAGCAGGGCTGAAGAGAGGGCCCCTGGAGGGCTTGGGGTAGGCAAAGTCCCCATGAGCAGGCAGAAGGTGCACAGGGTGGTTTATGTCAGCATAGCCTCTTGGCTTTCACTGTAATATCTGCTGTGTGGGAAACACTGGTAGTAAAAAACAGACACTGCTTTTTCAAGCTGTGTAAAACCTGGATCTTCATCACCTGACAGGCTGGCAGATTGCACTGCCAGAGACTCACACATGCAGCATCAGGTCTGGCTTAAGGAGCTGGAGACTCTTGTAAGCCTGTAAAAACAGAAAAACCCAAGACACTCTTCATTTTTATCTTTCTGGCTTTTGAATCTTTGGAAGACCTGTCTGTCAAGGTTTGCTGTGCATCCAGAAACGCTAGAAATACCTTTTTCCTTTTTGCTAAGGCAAGGAAGTAGAGATATTTGTTTAAAATATTCTGATAAAAGTTTCAGGGAAGTTCACAATTCACAATTTCAGGGAAGTTCACAATTGTCCCTGTCAGAAGGATGAGGAAGTTAACAGTAGTTTCTAGATGATCTGCTGGTACATAGGACTTCTATGGCATTATCAAAACCAGGAGGTGTCTCAGCTGCACGAGAAAAACATATCAATTTACATAAGTAATGGTTTGTCTACAGTTCAAGCTGTATCAAGCTTTACTGTCAAAAGAAAATAAGGACACTGCCACAAGGGAGCCACTTAACCAGCCTGTTTGTATACTGACATGGCTTTTCCTGGTAGACAAGTCTATAAACCATTTGCTGGTATCTCAAATGGCAAGTTATCATGCACATTTAGGGGATAACAATGGGCTTTTAGGAAAAATAAATCAATGGGTGGAATTAATAATCGCTTTCATTGTCAAAATAAATGTTTTACGTGAGCCGCAGCAAGGGAGGCGAATTATTCTCACGAAGTTCTGAGGTTTGGGGGCGATGCCAGGAGCTGCTGGTGGCAGGGGGCTGTCAGGGGGATTTGCAGCAGGATTGGAGGGCAGAACCGTGTCCTTCTGAGCAAGAGCTCCTGTGGGTGCAGGTCGGGGGAGGAGGGGGCCGAGCATCACCGCCCGGAGACGCCTTGCCCGGCATTCCCAGCACAGGGCAGGGATGGAGGAAAGCTACCCCGCTGTCCCCGCTGCCTCTCCCTCCCCGAGCACCGCGGGGAGGCGACTGTCCTTATAAATTCGGGTTGAGACATTTTACCCGAGCGTCTGCAAACATTTAGACGCAGAGCTGCTGCTGCTGACTGCCAGCCCATTGTGTGCCGGTGACACTTCTCTCCGAAAGACACTTACCAGGGGGCGAATGTTGATTGAGCAAATGAGCACAAAGCGCTGAAGCCGCTGGCTGCGAATTGTGCTGCTGTTAGTTTAAACAACTGGAACAGAAATGCCATTATCCGGGTGAGTTGGGGGAGCCGGGTGGAATATTCACAGCGAGAAAATTTGCCGGCAGTGACTAGCGCAGCGAGATGGATGGAGTGTTTGGCTCTGATGGACATGTCACCCTGGGTCTAACTTATTGTACCCACACTCCACTCCTTCCAGAGGGATGGATTCCGAGGCTTCTCCCTCCAGCAAAATTGAACCTGTGCTCCCTCTTACTAGCACAGCCCAGCCAAACCACGCACGGCCGGTGGATCTGCTCCAGTCCCAGCCTGTACATTCCCAGCCCTCCATGCTCTGCCTGCTTATTCCCCTCTCTGTTCTATGGGTTGGTTTGTGCCTTCTGTGCTGGGTGCACATGCCAGAACAACTGGCTGGTCAGAGGAGCTTGCTGGGCTCTTGCAGAGCTGGAGCTCCAGCTAAAATGTGGCTGGAGGGGAGGGTGTGTTATTGGTGTGTTAAGACCAAAAAAATTGCCTTCAAGCTACGGATCAAAGGGTCTCTCCTCCAAGCAGAGCACTCGATGAATCCCTCTGGCTGATGGAAGGGAATGCCGCAGCTCGGCCTCTGATATGGCTCAGGGAGCAGGTAAGAGGAGTAAGAGGTGTCCAAGGTCTGACTCACTGTGCCATTAGCATTACAGACGTCATGAAACAGCAGCTCCACCTTGGCTGTGTTTGCCACATCCTCTTCCCAAGGCCTTTTCCAGCCTCTGCCACTCCACCCACTTGCCATCATCCTTGGGCATAGAAATCTGTCCCCACGAGGGGTGCAGAAATGACTCAGAGAGAATGGCAGTGCCTGGATTGGGCAAACTCTGGCTGCCAAAGTCGGAGAGGAATGAAAGCCTTGAGCATTCCAAACCCAACCAAATGAAAGATGTGGATGTTGTCTGAACCAACAACAGAGAAACGAACATTTAAGACAGATGAAACACCTGATAAATTAACATTTGTGTTAAATGGGATTTGGTCTGATTACCAAGGCTGGGTAATTAGTGAGTGTGAGGTGTAGCAGCTGCAGATGGAGGTGAGTAGGACACGTTATTCAGATTATTTTCTCACTTGAATTTGCTCAGGAGACGGGAATCTTCCTGCTTTGCAGCCTCGTGGGAGTAGGAGTGTTGAGTGCCTGGTGTCTGAGTTTCACAGGGAGCAGGATATTTGATTACTAGAGGCAGACATTGGTAACTGATGGTATTAGTGCCCTTTTCCCAAGCTGGTGTGAATGCAGTAAAGCAAATACAGTATAAAAGTGAAAGTCTTCTGTGCTTCCTTGCTGGAGGGCACATCAGTTGGGCTTGCTGTGAGAGGAATGTACCATCCCACCTTTTGTAGCTCCATACCAGCAGTAACACGAGCTGCTGGGCTCCTTGTGGAGGCAAGAAGTGAATTGTACCTCATGCAAAGTAAGGTCTAGCCACCAAGACCCTCAAGCCCTTTAATTAATTTCTCCCACCAAACTATTTGCTCTGCCATCCACAGACGCACACCAAAGCCAGATTTTCAGTGAGCAGTCAGAGTACTGGAGTAAGTGAGCCAGAAATATCTTTGTCTTCCTTTTCATAGTCGCTGTTGTGCAGCCTCAACCTCCGTGCAGAGCAGGTCTGGTCACCAGGTGGGGTGGGGAGAAGAAATTCTGCATTCTGGGATAACAGATGTCACCAGGGTCACCTCATAAGTCCCCTGGGGTGTTCAGGGAGACTGCCATTTGTTCCAGCAGCAGAGCTTAGCCACAGGGTACAGCCTGCTGAGGCTTCCTGTCAGTCCAGGTAAAGTACTGCTGATTTTTAACACCTCCCTGCCAAGTGTCAGCACCAGTCCTGAAACCAGGGGCTTGCCACTCTTCCAGGGTGTGTGCTGCCCCTCTGCTTGCTCTGAGCCCAATTCCTCCCACAGCATGGTCCCAATGTCCAGCTGATGGGAGGGAGTCTGACCCTCTGCCTTGCACCAAAGCAGGTTACCAGAATAAGCTGATCTTTCCAGAACTTTGTCTCTTATGCCTGCTACAATGAGGGATCAGGGCAGCAGAGCCTGTGTGAGTAAGAGTGATGGACTGTGTGCTTTGACTGGTGGCTCTGGACACAAAAAGCATCAATAGAAAGCACAGAAAGCAGCCCAGGGAGCCTCCAGTCTGAGCTGTCATGCACATACAAATAATCAAAAAAGGAAAGAGAGTTCCATGCCATCAGCCATACCTGTCAATTAAATTAGGCCACGATGTCACTGTTTTGTATCACTGAATTGTTAGCACAAGTACCTGCATGAGCTTGGCCCATGCCAGTTACAACCCCTCTTTTTGTTGCTAAGCCCCTCTCCATCATCCTTGAAAAATCGTGGGAGGTGCCCAATGATTAGAGAAAAGCCAATGTTATTCCTATCTTCAAAAAGGGCAAGAAGGAGGATCCATGAATGTACTGGACAGTCAGCCTCATATCCATCCCTGGAAAGGTGACAGAACTGATCATTCTGGAGGTCACCACCAAGCATGTAGAAGTAAAGAAGTTAATCAGGAGTAATCAGCGTGGAATTATGAAGGGGAAATCATGCTTGACCAGTCTGATGATTGGTCATCCCACCTATGATGGTGTGGCAGGGTGGGACAACAAGAGGAGAGCAGTAGATATTGTCTGCCTTGACTTCAGCAGGGCTTTTGACACTGTGTCTCACAACATCCTTCTAGATTACCTCAAGAAATGGGGGTTAGGTGAATGGACAGGGATCAAGAGCTGGCTGAATGGCAGAGCTCAGAGGGCTGTGATCAGGAGCTGAAATTGGAGGTCTGTAGTTAGTGGCATTCCCCAGGGATCAAGATCCAGTCTTCTTCAACTTGCTTATTACTTGTTTATAATGATTTATCTGGATGAAGGGAAAGACTGCACCCTTAGCAAGGCTGCTGATGATACAAACTAGGGGAGCTGCTGATACCCCTGAAGCTCTGCTACCATTCACTGGGACTTTGATAGGCTGGAGAGTTGGGTGGAAAGAAACCTGATGAGGTTCAACAAGGACAAATGCAGGGTCCTGAACCTGGGAAAGAATAACCCCAAGTACCAACACAGTCTGGGGTCTTACCTACTGGAGAGCAGATCTGTCGAGAAGGACCTGGGAGTCTTGGTGGATGACAAGCTGACCATGAGCTGGCAGTGCCTTGTGCCCAGGAGGGCCAGTGGTATCCTGAGAGGCATTAGGAAGAGTGTGGCCAACCCTAATAACTCTGTGATTCTGTGATTTGAGTGTTCCAGGTGCTCCCAGCAGCTCTGACTACTGAGCACATTGGTTGTGACAAGTCTGCTTTTAGAGGTATGGAAACTAGCCACATGGCTGTGAACTGCACTGGGCTAGCAGACTTTGAAGCCAGGGGACATCCCTGGAGGATTTTATTCTCTTAGAGATATGTAACTACACTTCCCTGCTGCAATTTGCATTTGGCACTAGGCACAGCTTAGTCCCTGGGGTGATCCTGCAGCAGCTAGGCTGAAAGGCAGCTCTGACGTCAGGAAATTTCTTTTGGGCTCCACACCTTTTGATTTTACACTGTGTTGTGCATCACCCCTTTGCTGCTCCATCGTTTTCCCAGAGCAGTCCTTTCTTCTCTGCACAGCTCTCAACTGCCTGGAAACTGGTGCTCAACCCTTCCTGCATCCCACACTTCATCCTTCTCCTGACTGACTGTCCACACCTACTCCTGTATCACCTCTTTATGAAAACATATCCCCTGCACTTCTTCGCTGCTCACGAGAGCCACACACAGAGTCACGTCTTCACATGCACCGGCTGGCACGACCACACTGGGGTGTGGGGACACTGAGGCAGGGGACACACGCTGACATGGAGGTGTCACCCTTCACCACCCACACTGGCACCGAGATGGACAACGCAAAATGAACTTAATGCTGTTTTCGGGGCAAGGTCTTCATTTACACCTCAGCTGGTATAAATGACGCCGGGTTTTAGCAGTCAATTTAATCGTTTTACTTCTGGTGTGAAAGAATACGTGCTGGATGGCTGGGACTGCCCCACACAGACCCATCCTCAGCCTCCTCCTTTTCTCCTGGAGGTAAAAAGTTCAGCTGGACCCTGCGTTGCAGGGTTTTCAGGGTACCCAGCCCGGCGGGGAGCGATCAGCGAGGGCAGAGCATCCTTGGGATGCGGGCGGCCCGGCGGGCACGGGCTATACATAGCTCAGGTCACACAAAGGGAGCCTGTGAGGCTGCTGGGACCTGCGGTTATCAGCGGCCAGGGCAGGAAACGTCCCACACCACAATAACCTCAGCTCCACCTTATGTCAGCAAGCCCTACAAACAGAAGGAGCCGGGCGCGGGTTTTGCTCGGGCTGGTACTGTACACCGGGGCCGGCTTCCATGGGGAACGGGCGGAAAAACAACATGACTGGCCTGTTCTGATGGCAGGCAGATAAACCCTCCCTCCACTCACACGGGTATTGTTTCCTTCCCGCTGGCCTCCTCGCTGCCACCACCGAGCACACGATAAAGCCTCGGCTTTTTATAGGGCTTCTGTTTGAGTCTGTGCCCATTTCAATGCAGTCATTCAAAGTGAAGGCGCTGGGTGAATTGTTAATTCAAGTGTCCTGGAACACGGCAGTTAGGAGAAATTAAAGGATTATTATTAACCAGTTCATTCTGGACAAAAATTCCCTACCTTTACTTGCAGTAGAGTTTGAGCTTCTTCAGCTTCACATAGCAGTTAACTTTGGAGCCAGGGCTGGCAAGGAGAGGAGGAAATATGTGCATGTGCCACAATTTTGATCAAGCTCTGCCAATATTGCTGTTTCCCTGTCTGCCACCTGAGGTGGCTGGAGTCATTGCTCCAGCCTGGATTCTAGCAGAAATAAAACCAGACATTCATATTGCCTCTGTCAGGTACTACATCCCAGCACATCCACACATGGCTGGAGACAGGAAAGACCTACAGGGCCTTTTACACCTGCATCCTCATGTTTCTCATTCCTGAAAGTACCGACAGTGAATTCAGATATTTTGCTGGACACTTGATGCATTACAGCAGCACCTTGGGATCGCTGTCCTGGGCCACCTGCTGATATCCCTTCCCCATGCTGCAGCACCCAGCTGGCAACCAGGGAGGCAACAATGCTCAGGCAGGAAGGGAAGGTGGGAAAACACCCAGCACACTTAGGCAGAAGTGGAGGTTTTTAGCTGGATGGTTTAACACAACAATCCTTGGGAGAAAACCTAGTGGAGGTACTCTGACTGCTGACAGCCCGTTTCCTTGCACTGCAGGAGAATGGGCATTTGCCTTAATTGGTGCTTCCTACACTATTTTGAGGCTGAATGCTCTTTCAGGAAAAATAAATGGGTAACAGGCCTATTGAAACACAAGCATGTATTATTAAATGTTCCTCTCCCACGTGCAGCTCATCCACAGCCATTTCCCTTGCTATGTCCTCCACGCCCTTGTCCCTCACAAACTAGAAAACATTGTCTTCATTTAAATATTTTGTGAGATGATGAAGTAACTTCTGTCTTTGTCATAGTACTTACCAGCCACTACCAACTGGCTGTATGCAGCTGGAAGGATGTGGTTGTCTAATCCTTCAGACCAGTTTGGGTTTTCTTCTTTCATGTACTGCACAGGCTGTTTTGTCCTTTTTTTCCAGCTCAGGTATCTCTCTGCAGCTGGCCCACTTTCTTTTTGGTCCTGGATTATCTGCAGGAGTTTTTGACTTCCTCTGTTTGTGAATTGATTTGTTTCTTTATTCCTCTTTGCTGGATCCAGGACACTCATTGTAATCCTACCTGAGCTAAATCTTCATCTCCCATGAAAGATAATTTTGCTTGACTGAAATACGCAATGGGAACAGGGAGAATCTCCCATATCCTTGTAAGTCATGTGTTTCTCCTCTTTTCCAAAGCCAACAATGCAGTACAATTGGAAAAGACTCAACAGCCTAAGCTCTGATGAGATATGAAAACTTTGGTTGCTGCTGCTGCTCCTGCTACCACTGCCTGGAGTGGGGAAGCAACCAGACAACTTAACTGCCCTGGGAATATGCAAAACCCAAATGAGAAACAGTCTCTGGCCTGAGAAACTTGCAGTCCTGTTAGACAAGACAGATAGTGGCAGGGAGAGGAGGCACAGGGAGATGGGCACTGGAACAAGGAGTAATTAAACCAGGTTCCTGCTCAGGAAGGGCTCTCCAGGGCTCCAAGTCACCCTCTGAATTTTATAGCCCCTTTCACTTGATCAGTGAATATTCTGAACTTTACAACTTTTATATAATTCTGTGTGTTTCTGGTAAGTCGGGTTTTTTGTTTGGGTTTTGATTTTTTTTCTTTTCTTCTGCAACACTAACTTGATAAGCAGGTAATTTCAAGCTGATCTGATGTCTCCTGTTGTAAGGTTGTTTTTTGGGCACACTGTGATCCTCCTGAGGGATGGCTTTTGCCTGGTGTCATCTGCAGCTCTCAGGCTGGCATATGCAGCTTGTGAAAGATGCCTACAGTCTTTTGCTCAAGAGACTAATAAAATTAAACACTGTGGTGATTTCTGTGGTCAGGGCAACATCTGCTGCCTCTGACATATCACAAGTGTGGAACATACCAGGCCAGAAGGGACAGAACTGGGAGAGAAAAACATCTTTAAAAATTAGAAAGAAAATACCCTTCAGCAGCTACAGTGTCCTGGCACTGAGGCTGACCCAGCATGGGTCCCTGCATGCCTGTGCTCCAGGAATGCCATCCTGGCTGGCACTGAGCCTCCCAGGAGCCACATGTGGTCCGTGTGGACCCAGCTGCTGCCTTGTGTCCTGACCCTGTGCAGGGTCTCCCCAGGCTGGTGGGGCAGGAGAAACCCTGGCCAAGGAGAGGATCCTTGTCCCTCAGGTCCTCCACTGTCATACAAACCTGATGGGTGTGTGTGGCAGGATGGGGACTGTGACCAGCAACACAAAACCCTGGGATTATCTTTGCTATGGCCACATGGACATATAAATACTGATAAAAGTTCATGCAGGCTCCAGCCTCTGGTTGGATTAACTCCTTACAGTAAGGTTGGGTCCTCTGGATATTTCTGTATTTCTTGCACTTTTGTTCCCTGCCACAGGAGGCACACAGTGATTCCAATCTTCCTGCATCTCCAATCCTGCCCCATGCCACAGGAAAGAAACAATTGGAAAAGTTTTTAGTCAGATCCTCCTCCTCCTTGTTAAATTTAGCACAAGCCTGTAAAGCACCACCAGGAACGGCAATTAGGGAGCTGCACGTTTTGGTTCATGGTTATCTGCAAGGTCAGAGAGAAGTACAGGCTGTGTTAGTGAGGGTTTGTCAGTTCTCATACAGTTTAAACACAGAGGAAAATGTTAAGAATAAGAAGAAAAGCAAAATGTATGAGTCAGTCCTGACTCTCAAATACCTAAGCCCCTTCCTAACTGCTCTTTCCCCAATTGCTCCGTCCATTTGCAATATTGATAAAACACATTATATATTCAATGAAAGCTGATTTTGTTGAAGGCTAGAAAAGTCAATGAACCACTGTCACTGTGCAGAGCTCTCAAAAGATGGATCTTCCCAAGGATCTTCAAGCTAATGGCATCCCTCTTGTCAGAGAATGAAGCCAGAGGATCTTCATGCTAAGAGTGTTTTACCATCCCTTGTTCTTTTTCAACTCTTTATCTCTTCCTCTCCCTTCCTCCTGCCACCAATCCAGCATCACTCACCCTTTGCTTTTAGTCCCTTCCCAAGCTCTGTACCCACTGCTCTCCCAACTCTTTTCTTCTCTTTCCCTCCTTTTCCACTCCAGACTCCTTCATCCAGGCTGTCTAGGCTCCCTTTGGTCTCCCTCCTGCCCTCTCACACTGGTCCCTCTCTCCCTTGTGCCAGGTCCCTGTTCTGTGCACTGTGGGGGGACACTCCAGGGGTGCTCCCCCTTTTCCTGTGATGCTGGTGGCGTCACACGTAGGAAGCACGACAAGGACAAACATTTTCTCCAGCAGGATGGAACTCCAGTGACATCACTCAGCACCCCCAGGGACAGCCAAGACCTGCTTCAGACTCAGCCTGGCTTTAACTTGTCCTGGGCAGCGCTCCAGCCTTCGTGCCACCTCATTCTCCCTGTCTCCCTTTCCCTTTCTCTCTTCCTCTGCCTCATTCCACGTCATTTCCATTGCAACCAGAACACACTCTCTCTTTCTTTTCTCTCAGGAGCCCCGTCTGCAATGTGTCTGAGGGGTATTTTTAGCAGAGAGTTTGGCAGACTGGCAGTCCTGGGCGTTTTGCCACCTTGAGCAAAAATGTGCCTCAGCCTGATAAGGATTACAATGGGGTGCTGGGGGGCTGTGGGGCTGTGGGGCTGGGGGCCAGGGCCATCCTGCTGCCTGTGTACCTGCTCTGTGGGGCAGAGTGGCCATGGGGCAGTTCCCATCCCATCCTGCACTCTGCATCCCACACTGGCCTCTAAGATATGTTCAAAGGTGTAAAAGAAAGGGTGGCTGGGAAAGCTGTGGGAGTTAAGTGGAAGAAAGCCATTGTATGGCTGGAATAGGGGACTTTTCTGGCCATGTGTTTCTGCAGCACCTTGTCCCAAAAGGCTGCCTTGAGAATGCAGCAGCCAAGTAATGATGGGCACGGGCACATCTCCCAATATCATAGCCTTAAGGCTGCTCCTTTTCTTCTGCTTTGTCCTTTTGGCAGTGGCATGGCTCAGGGTGAGGTGTTGGCCCCTCACAGGCACAGGGTGAGCTCTGGGACAGGCACTGCTTGTCCCAGAGTGGCTGTGGCTGGCACAGCTTGCTTGGAGCTGTTGTTCCCTGACGTGTCAGGCAAAGTATTTGCAAGTGGGAATGGCCTGCCGGGTTCTCTTCCAGCTGCAATCAATAAAGAACTGCGCTGTGGGTTTTTAATTTGAAAAATAAATATCATGGCCAGCTAATCTTTTTTAATATCTAGTTTCCCTCTCACATTTCAAGGGTCTAGATCTTCCTTAGAGAAATGATGACAATGTGATTAAACAAATGTAAAATGTGAAATGTATGCAAAAGTGCCAATTTTTAAAAGCAGGACATATTGGGCAAGAGGGAGATCATACAAACCAATGCACCAAGTTTGCTTATCTGGCCTCCTGATCATCTTAGCTACGTCTGTAGTGGAGGAAAGGAGAGAAATTCCCTCAGGAAGTATTTTCAGAGGTAACACAGATGCTCTAAATACTCTTCAAATAGGCCTATCTTTCCTGTCAATGCCCCAGGGAAGAGCTGGCTGGTCAGTCAGGGACCCTCAACTGTGACAACCTCTCCCAATCCACACCACTCTGACCATACCTGCACGGACTGGTCGAGGCAAGGGTGGTCTCCAACTCCAGACAAATGGCTCCATCATCCTTCTGTGCCAAGTAGAATAATTTCAAAGGGACCTGTGCCTCAAGGCTGGTGCTGAGGATGTTTATTTGGGGCTGGATATGTATGGATGACTGCTTGCCTACAGGTGAGGGATCCTATGCTTGGAGCACAGAAATGGATGTAGGGATTTGAAGGGGTCTCAAAAGCATGTGTCTGCCCAAGAAGAGACCAACTATACGTGCACTGTGTTGTGAAAGGTGTTCTTACATTATTTTTAAGAGTCTCCCTTACCATTAGAAAGGTTTTTCTCCCTGTTAACTAAGAACAGGAGAGCAGACTTTTCCCATCTTCATCTCTGAGCTGTTTTATGCAGCCGAGGATTATTACTGCATCCCCCTAAATTGTTTGTTTTTTATCTAAGCCATCCAGTTCTTGCAGCTCACCCCTGCAGGTCACGTTTTCCAGATCTCTGGTGTTCCTGGATTCTCTCCAAAAGGCCAACATCTTTCCTGAAATGCATTGCACTAAACTGGCCATCCTATAAGAGCAGTAGCATACTGCATAGCATACCACATCTGCACTGAGCAAAAGGGTCATTCCTTTGTACAGGCAGAATACTGCTTGTTATTCTTTCCAACATTATATTTGCTTTATTGGTTTTGGTTTTTGGTTTTGGTAATTGTGTGATTTAGAGTATTTTCCACAGATTTGCTTCTTAACCAGCCATTTCCTCCTAGTTATTTCTACCTGACTGTAGTTCCTTGCAGTCTGCCCTACTAAGTTTTGTCACACACTTTCTCTAAAATTGTCAAAACAATGTATACTTCCCTCCCTTTTTCTTCTTTTTTGAGATTTTCAGTTCTGATCCTCTCTGCCAGGTTTGCCATCACAGTCTGTGTTCCCTTGTGCTCTGACAGATGATGCCACTGGGGTTTAGGCATTCTGCCACTCAGCTTGGCCCTGTTCTAAGAAGTCAGGTACGTCCCAGATGTCTGAAGGCACCTGGGCAGAGAAGTTTAGCACCCAACCTTTGTACTCAGCAGCCTCTGGGGCCGTTGAGATTTGGTTTAGGCACCTCTGCCTCTTTGCTGGCTCCAGCCCTCTCTGTGCAGCTCCCTGCTCGGGCAAAGGGCACAAACGCACACCAAACTGAAATGGTTCACTCAGTCCTGGCCACGTGTTTGGAGATGGTGCTCTGTATGAAAAAGGCTCCCAGTGTTCATTAACTGGTATTTTTCTTTTGGAAAAAGGAAATATTTTCTCTGTCCAGGAAAATGCTGGGTATTAAGAACTTTTATCTCAACTTACCAAAGAGAATAAATATCTGACTGTTGGAAAGGGCTACAGCCTGCGAGACCCCAGCTCTCAAGCAGCTGCTGGGTTTTGGTTGTCACTAATGCCTTGTATTAAAAGCCAGGGGTTGCTGCATGAACCAGGGGTTTGAGTTACTGTGAAACCTGTGTCTCCCCTTCCCCTCACCCCTTCCTGGCATTAAAACCTTGAAGAGCTGCAGCACACACAACAAAGGAGAAAGCAATAGGAGAGCAGCAAGGTCACACATCTGCTGCTTTCCACACTTTCTTATCTCTGACATCACGGGCCTCAAGGTCCTTCTTCTCATTAAAACAGCTGAATAATTGCAAACTGTACACAAACTGACTAAATCTGTGGCCTTCTGCCTTAGTCATAATATGGGATGTCTGGCTAGGGAGGATGTTTCTTGGCGAGGGAGAGTGAAGGGACTGAAGAAAAAAGCAGCTCTGTGCAAAGGCAGCAGGAAGCTGCTGCCACTGCCCCTTGGGCTGCCCAGCTCCAGGACATCCAGCCAGCCAAGGTGGTGTCATCCATGGTGCTGCTGAAAGCATCGGGATGTGACCCCTCCCCACCCTCAGGAAATGCAGGGCCAGCACCAAAATCACTTAGTGGAGGGCTGATTTGCAATGATCCCACCAGGGCTCCCTCTGCTTGGGGTTTGTTAGCAGTGGAGAGAGAAATAATACCCCAGGGGTGGGAAGGGCAACAATGGACTGAAAGAACTGTGGAAAATCAAAGGATAAGACATGCTACGGATGCAGAGGCATTAAAAAATGACAGCAGAAAAGGCAGAACAAATACCTTAAATCATCAAGTCTTTTGTACAGCCTGGATTTGTTCAAGTAATATCAGCTCACCTCAGGCTGCTCTGTCTCCTGCATCTCTCCACATCTCCGTGGTTTGGACAGTCACTTCTCAGCTCTGGCCATTGCACTCACTCCTGCTGATGTCTCTGTGGCTGCTGCACCTCGAACAGCTGCCACTGGGATTTCTGAAAACCACACCTGCATCCCCCACCCTGCTGGTCCCAATGAAATACATTAATGGCAACTCATTTGTCATGACATAACGTGGGATGTAAAAGATCTATTTCTGGTGGTTGCACACGCCTCCCTGCTTGGTGATTAGTGTTTAGCATCTGGGAGTGCAACAATCTGGGAAAGCTAAGGCATTAGCAAGTGGATGGGGGTGGTCTGCTCTGTGAAAAATTGTATGTGTCTTGAAGTAAGTGGATAAAGATGTTTTCGAGGTTCCAAGCATTTTCCTATAGGAATAGAAATGATTGCGAAAGATGAAAATTGGGAAAAATTGTGTAACAGGTGGCTACTGACATCAGCAGCTGGACACAAGTGTTAGTGGTTTTAGTCCTTTCAATGTTATTTGTGAAGGTCTGAAGGTGTCAGAGTGCAGCTCTGTGGGTCTTCCATATAACACTGGTTGCACAGTTCCTCCCTGAATTTTGTCCTCCTGGTGAGCCCAGCAGCTTGCTGGCATTCTGCTCATGCTTCACTGGGAAGAATGTAGTTATTTGTAAGTTCTCACATCTGTGTTTTGTTTTTTTGGTTTTTTTTGTATTTTTGTTTTTGGGTTTTTTTTGGGTTTTTGGGATTTTTTGTTTTGTTTTTTGGGTTTTTTTTTTTTTGTTTGTTTGTTTGTTTTTGTTGTTTGGTTTGGTGTTTTGTTTTATTTTCTTTTGTTTTAATCTGGCTTCAAATTCCTCTTCTTTATATTGCATCTTCCCCTACCAAAAATAAGTGGGGTTTGCTATGTGACACAGTTTCCTTCTGAATGAATTTGTACTGTCAGCAAGCCAACTCAGCCTTCCTATAAAAAGTTGGACACTGACTGAGAGATGCTGCCTCTGGTCTGTATTTTCCTGCACATTCTCCACTTTTTTTGGTGGTTTTGGAAGTGTTGACCCCAGAGCAAGGGCCATAGCCCACTAGTACTGTTTTCACTTGCCTGAGACTTGGTGAGACCCCATTACATCCTACAAAAGCAGTGGGGGCAGAGACAGAGATCTCTCCTGTAACAAGAATACACAATTCTACAGGTGCATTTTGAATTTTTTTTACAATCTTTTTTTTTTTCTTTAAACACAGGGTCTTTGCTGCTGGAAGGAAAGTTTCAAACAGATCAAGTTTTCCTTGGAAATGAGCTATCTAGCAAATTTTCTCTTTGTGACAGGTTCTTAAATCAACATGCTGCTTATCTGATAAAACTCTTATCAGAGACAATTTGTGGCACGTTGCCCCAGTACCATGATGCAGTCCTCTTAGCTTTACTCAACTGCATGAAAACAATAGAAGATGACACTGCAAATAGTAAAGAGCAAATGTTCCCTGTGTGTAGGTATCTTCAGACTATCATTCCATAGTTTGAACAAACAGTCAAATATCTACTGACAAACAAGCAAAAGTTGGCAGGAATTAATGGTCCTCTGGAATAACAAAGTGCTGTGGGAGTATGTTAAGCATCCTGAGCTAGACAACTGTGGCAAAGTTTTTGGTTTCTCCTAGAGAGAGATAGTTTATTCATGGATTACTGAGTCTTTTCAATGATCTTCCTCTGGGCCCTGCCTCTTGACTAATGCTCGCAGGCAAAGTACAAAGAGAATAAAAAATATGCAAACTAGCAACAGTGATGCTTGGTGTAACTGCAGGACATTTTAAAGCCTGAGTGGAACAGTTATTCCTTTTGTTATTTCTAAACATTTCATACAAAAGAATTCTGGTTCTGATGGGACTAAATATTTTGAAACAAGTCACTAAATCTTCGCTTTTCATGTAAAGGACGAAATTAAAATCTCTCATTTCAACATTTTGCTCTAAGTAGCTGATTCAACTAATGAATCATCATCTTTGGCAAAGTGCATTTTCCTGGAATTATCCCAATAAAGCTCTCCTGCATATTCATTTTGTAATTTAAAATTAGGTAGCAATTCAGGTTAATACTTTGGTGTCAAAATGGCACAAAATTTTGTAATGGTAAAATAATATGGAGGATAGAAATGATCATTCCTAACCACTACTAAAGAGAAAGAAAAACAATTCAAGTCAAGCTGTTGCACACACAATATCCCTTAGATAGCCCTTTGGCTAATGTGTATCTGCTGATATGGGTACTGACACATCTCTTACATATGTATAGATTCTAACCTGTGGAGGAAAAGCCACTCAAAAGCTGGAAAAATACAGCATGATAAAGCATGATAATGTCAGGGATAAATAACATTAGGAAGTACAAACTTACTGGTAGGTCTTCCCTAATGATCAGGGTGGGACTTCCACAAAATTTTGAAAGGAATACCCCACACTCAGCCCATCCATGTTTGACAGCATTTCCTCAGCATCTGGCCTGAGGCACTCAGCCTAAATGCACTGCCCTCCCACCCCCACAAACTTGTGTTCCACTAGCAAAAAATGATCAGCACTTATTACAATGCTGTCCATAATGGATTTCAGCTGCTGGTGTCCCAGGGAAGCAGGACTCCATGGTTTCTTGCTCCTCCCCTTGTCAGGATCATTCATGGAGCCATGTCAGGATCTGTTGGTCTTGCTGTTGCACACACACACAGACACACACACAGACAATAAGGCAGCACTGTGACCTCTAGGACATATATTACCTAAGCAGATACCACTTAGGGCCATGTGAGCTCATGTGAAATCCGCATGGCAATTTGGATGTAGAAGTGAGAGATGTGACCAGAGGTTCCACTATCCCATGCCAGTGTTCTGAGTCCCTGGGCCCATCATCCCCATCCTTAGTGCCTTCCTAATGTCCTTCCTTGTATACACTCAGTGTGATCTGGAACAGCAGGCATCACTCCTCCAAGACTTGACCTCTTGGTCGCTTCCTCCTCCAGCAGTGGCATTCAGATCTTCCCCTCTTAGCATTGACAAGAGGACATGGCCTCAAGCTGCACCTGGGGAGGTTAAAGTTGGACATGAGGATGAATTTCCTCACAGAAAGGGTTGCTAAGCATTGAAATGGGCTGCCCAGGGAGGTGGTGCTGTCACCATCCCTAGAGGTGTTCAGGAAATGGCTGGATGTGGCACTTAGTGCCATGGTCTAGTTGACAAAATGGTGTTTAGTCAAAGGTTAGACTTGATGATCTCAGAGGTCTTTTCCAAACTACTTGAATCTGCAATTCTGTGAGGTATTCCTGATCCTAGAGGTCATCTATGGGGTCTAAGGGCATCAACTGGTGCAGTATTTACATTCTTCAAAGAGAACTGGACCCTAAACTGAAACTCTAAACAGCTGTGACTTGGTTCTAGTTTATCTGTAGCATTTTCTACTAACCTTATGCTGCTTTTTATACTGATTTAAACTGCAAATGTAACTCTGAGTACATTTGGACCATGCCACTAGCCCATCCCAGGGCTAGGCATCTTTAGCAGGAATTGTCACCTTGGACCCAAGGTGGCTTGAACTCTTCCTGCAGTCAAATTGTTCCTGTCAGTCAGCTGTGGAATTTCTGCTATGCAGACTCCTGTGCATCAGGGTCTAAGTTTGGAACTCACTACACCTAGGATGTAAAATCACCTGTGTTTTGGAATTTTAAATACAGACTATGTTGAGACCTTTCCATGCAGGACAGCTTTTCAGAGCAAAATATTCCTGATGAACTCATCAGCTTCCAGAATGAGAGATCCTTTGATAAATTAATGTAATCTGCTTTAGAGCTGACCCAGAGGTTTCCTGCATACAGTGCCTCATCTGCAAGAATAGCCACAGAGGAGCCTTGATTAGGTGTGTCCTTAATTATTTATTTATTCAGAGCACACATTCATTCACATTGTATTCACTGAGCTTTGGCCAAATCCCATGTCATTGTCTGCCTGCACACAAGTATTTACCCAAAGGTATGGGTTTAAACTGATTAACTCACACTGGAGCAAACGCCTGTGTAGGCACTGATATTGGCTTAATACCTCACTCAGAAGTACTCTGAAGTTGGCTGAGGTCTTGTACAGACCCTCTTCTTTGAGAGTAAAGTGTTTGCACAGGGGCAGGGCTCGGCTTTGCTGGTCTGTAGGATGGCTGAGCTCAGCTGGTTCCAGGCTGAACGGGTGCATGGAGCAGTGTCTGGGAGAGGGCTGCTGCAGAGCTGGGGATGGAGGACCTCAACTGCACTCCTGGTGGTGGAGACTGACTTTGTTCTTTCAAAGTTTCCAGCAAGATAATGCTGGAGTAAGCAAAGGTAAGCAAAGGCTGCCCTGGTAAGATGTGTCCTTGCGCTGTGCCACAGCAAGCTCATTTGCTTTGCAAAGCGTTGCCAGATGCCTGGAAATGGAAAGGGGCACAGACCCTCCCCTTCTGAACCAACTCCATTGCTGATGGACCACACACACATTTTCTGCCCCTGGGGTTGCCTTCTAACTCAGGTGCTGCCTCCTGACTATGTTCAATCCTTCTCATGCAGGGAAAGGACCAGAGCAGCAGCAGAAGTGCCCGGCTTTACCAGTCTCATTTCTTCCTTCAGCTTATCAAAAACGAACTTCCAGTTGGCTTTGTTTGACTTCTAGGGTTTATTGGATTTGTTGCTTCCCTTCTTCATTTTCATATTAAAGGCTAAGGTTGGGCTGTGATCTGCTACTGTAGCCTCCAGCTCCTGAGCTGATCCTACCAGCTCTAATTGCTCAGCTGCCTGATGTAATCACCAGGAGGTGTGTGTGGCTACAGGCACTTCATATTTTCTCCCCAGCCAGATGGAAAAAAAATAAAAAAGAAGAAAAAAAAAAAAGTCAATTGGCTCTAGGTCTGTCAATAGTGACTAATCAGGTGCTGTACAATTAATTATGAAGGGGTGTCATTTTAAAACAATTCTGAGGTGGGAAAGAACAGGCCTGGGCCCTTTACCTGCTGGCACTGTTTGTGTTGCTAAGCCAATCCAGGCTGCGTCCTCTATTTCATTTACCTTTTAAACTATTGCCCCCGCATAAGTAAACACTTTCTATAAAGTGTGTGTGTGTGTGCATGCATGTGTGTAAGTGGGTGGAGGGTGATCTGGGAAGCTCTCCACCCTAGAAAAGAAATTAATGATGGGGAGGGAAAAAAAAAGAGAGCAGCAAAATTTGGCAGTAATTTCTCAAGAATGGCAGGAGATAATAGCAGGTGGATGAAACAGGAATAGGATGAAACAGTCTGGGGCTGAGTCCCAGTAATCAAAATTGCTGTGAGATACAGAGATGGAGGTGAGATGTCCCTGCAATACAAGCTCCCTGAGCAAGGAGCCTGTGCTCCCCAGCAGCCACCTGCAACTGTCATGGGCAAATCCCCATCTCACCTAAAGTGGCTCTCCCAGGCTCTGCTCCCAGCAGTGGCCAACATCTCCCACCCACTCCCCTGGGGATGTGGCTGCAGAGAGCAAGATGCTGTTCCTGCTCTTCACCCTGCTGCCAAAACAGAATTGTCCCCTGCAAAGCAAAACTCATCTTTCAAGGAGGAGGGCAAAGCTGCTGCTGTCTAGTGCCAGGCTTTGGGCACTGACTGGTGAAATTGTGTGTAGAGGGGAAAGAAGGACAGTCAGGGAAATAATAAAACAGCTTAGTAGAAACAAAGTGACAACGCTGAATGACAGTTTCATTGAGGGAGCTGTCAGTCATTGAGACTGATGACGCTGTGTCTGTTGCCTGGAGTGGTGGAAGATGGGCTGGAAATGTAGAATCCAGGATTTTGGGGGAAGCCTCTGCTGGGACCACCTCCCTGAAGATGCTGACTTCAAGAGATCTTCTGGAATGTGGCAAGAGGCAAGTGCCATGGTGTCTAGTAGAAAAAAAAAATAGAAGTACCCTGTCCAGCCATTTAGCTTGCTAATAAAAAAACTCCAAATGGTCCTTTGGTCAAAAATTCTGCCTGCAGCACTTGCAATTCTGTTCCATGGGCAAAATAAAAAGGTAAAAAGGAGAGAGTGTGTAATGGCTAGCATTGCTTTTTACTACAGTAAATGTAGAGTTAGATGGATTATTCTGGATAACAATTTATTAGCAAATGTATTTTAGGAGCAAAATGCCAAGGTACAAGAAGCCCTGTTCTGAACTTTTCAAAACCAAGCATGTTGACTTTGTTCCCCAAAAATTAATTTTCTTCATTTTACTGGTTAATATTTTAAATGAAAGGAAGCATTCAAGACAGAGAAAAACATTTGATCAAAATGCACATTTATTTCATCTAATTAGAAGACTTCTAAAACCTTATTCAAAGTTAGTTTCAGAGCTTTGTGTGTATTTCAGTACCATTGCTGGCAGTCTCCCTCTCCCCAGCCTTCAAAAAACTATGTTAGATTGGCTTTGTTAACAGCAAAATATTTAGTACCCTTAACCTCTGTTTCTGTCAGCATTTTGATGACAGCAGCTACTGGATCCCAGCCACAGCATTTCCTTGCTGTGTGTCAGAGGACTTTGAAATACGACGTGAGGAGGTTCAGTTTGTTGGGGCTGTACAACGTGGGGGTTGCCAGCCTGGTCTAGGTCAGGAGCCTGATCAATCCTTTGTCCTGGTTTTGAAGCAAGTCCTGCACCAAGAGCATGGAAATGCACTGCCCAGAGAAAGAGCCTTACCCTGAGTCATCTCAGAGCCAAGTCAGTCCCTGGTAGAGGGGCACCATGGCACTGAGCTGTGGCTAACCCAGGGTTACACAGCAGAGCAAAATCAGCGGATGTAGAAGTGGAGGTTACAGCATAAACATGTGCTCAGATACTGGTGTAATGAACCTAGTATAAATATTTAGATGTATTCCTACATCTAATTCTTATGCTCATCATTCTTATGTCAAATGGTTTACAGAAGGCAAAACTATATTTCAGTTACAGGCACGGCTTCATAATTCTTCAAGTTAATTAAGACATCTAAATGTGCTTCATGTTTGTCACCTTTGCTTTGTAAATGGCACATACTTGTAGATAATTAAATGTTTTTCATATCAGTGACAGTAATGGCAGTTTAGGTGTCCAGCCTCAGGGAAAAGCAGCAGCTATGAGTGTCATTTGTACGTCTCCAACAAACACACTGCTGCTTGTGTCGTGTGTGCAGACATCATGTAGGGAAAGAATTAACTGTGGTTTGGGATCTCTTTATACTCAGCAGCGTGAGAGTCCTGGTGTTGGTGTAGATGCTGATGGTGGGGCTGTTGTGCTGATGGGTGCCCAGGGGCCTCTGGGTGGCACCTTCCCAATATAGCTGCAGTACTGTGCTGGCCCAGAGCACCTCTCATTGCTCTGTTTTTTCTCTGTCTGTGCCTTTAAGCATGAACTGTAGAAGTGGCTGCACAGACAAGGAAGGAGAGTGGTGGCCTGTCCCCAGCTGGGTGTCCCCTTGCAAAGGAGACAGGAGGAGCCACCCACAGCAGAGATCTCCCCAGGGGCCTGAGGGTGGGCTGCCTGTGGTGGTCCCAGAGCCTCACTGGCAACTGAGACCTGCTTGGTGCCAGGTGGGGAATCTCCCTTTGCCAGGGGAATCCCTACCCGGCCACTTCATAGTGTTTTTAAGGACAGCAAGGAGCCTTATCACGTTTCCAGATCTGCTCCAGATGCTTTGCATTCCAGCAAAGCTCCGCAGAGGTGCTGAACCCTAGAGCATCTCTCCGAAGAGGAGTCCCTTCTCTCCACCTCGCAGCCGGCAGCTTCCAGCTGCAATCCCAGGGGAAGGGAGCGGCCCCGCTCCCAAGGATGTCCCCAGAGCTGCCGCAGGTGACACAGCCCTGCCCGTGTCGGCGGGAGCTGTGTGTGCAGGAAGGCTGGCTGCACGCAGCCAAAGGTCAGCAAACACTGGGGAGCAGCAATGGTTTCCGACCCAGTGCCACCAAGGCCGCTTTGGCCACTTTTGGGTTTCACCTTGAAGCGCAGCCAGAGCACAGGGTGCTGCTGGCACTGCTGCCTGTGCAGTGGGGTATGGCTCTGGGGGAGTGCTCTGCTCCCAGAAAAGGGAATAGTTAATAAATGCCTCACACAACATTTTCCAGAGTGCTAATGCCCATCAGTCCCTAGCTGTGCCATCTCATTGCTGCGTGGGTATCAGCATGCCCTGTCCTCCATCTCTGTCCCTCTATCTGCCACCTCTGTGCTGTTTCAGGGCTTCTTTCTCTTTAAGAGGAAACCCAGCGGAAGCCTAGCTATTCAATATTGTTTCATATTATTTGGTTGTGAAACAATTTAATTTGTTTATGGCTCTAAAGGTCAGATTTGACTGTTGCCCAAATTTCTAAAGAATAAAGAATTCATCAGGCTGAATGGGACTTCGTGGCATGATCAACTGGAGAAAGAGAAGGGGGCTAGTGAGAATATTTAACTGGAACAGCAAGGCAAACTTACCTTCAGCTCAGGTTTAAAAGCCTAGTCAATCATTACACGTTTTTTATTATTTACCTGGTACAAAATCCCCCTGGGTGAAGAAGTAGAAAAACTCACAGGCCACACTCTTTCAAATTTTTAGTAGCTTGCTCAGCACTTTTTTTCCTCTGTCTCAGGACAGTTGAAATTATATGGGTTGTGATGGTGCCTGTGGATAGATGAGAAATAAAGTGGAAGCACATTGTGGTTGTAGCTCCAAGCAGGAGTGTTTGTAGCAGTGAGGAGAGCAGGGCCAGCCAGGGACTTTGAGAAGGAAGGTAATTCTCACACAGTCATCAGAAGACAAAGGTTACATTTACACCTGGCCAGAAGGTTTAATCATCTACTATTTCCAAACATTGCAGGCTCACAATCTGTTGTGTCTGAGATCATAAAACATAATCACAAACTGGAGACAAGAGACCTGGGGCTTGATTGACCATACTTTATCTTTTCTTTTTCGTTCTTATTTTTCACTCAATATTATGCCTATTTTAGGAGAGGAAGGAAAAAAGATGCTTTGGAAAGAACTTGCTTTGGTCAGAAAATTCTTGATGCAAAAAAAAAAAAAAGTAAATTCTGAAAACCAAGGATTAGCAGACAATTTTCACTCTTCTTTGTTTCACTTGTGTCAAGAGCACTTGGGAGACAGATTACCTGCTTGCTAAGATCTCCCTCCCAGGCTTTCAGGGAACAGAAATTGTGGCAAAGGAACCAAAAAGAGAGAAGTATTCAAAGAGAACCAGGTACAAACCTCTCATAGCTTAGTTTTCCAGGTCCTACCACAAAAACAACTAACATTCAACCACCTGAAACGCTGGGTGTAGGTGGCTTTCATCTGTCTTTGGGGGAAGGGTAAAATTATGGTAACACTGAAAGAGAATCTGGCAGTGATGGGAGGGTTTCTGGGTAATGTTAGCCACATTTTTGCAGTTTGAGACTGTAGTTGGTTTCCTCTGTACCAGTGAGGTTGGTGAGGAGGTTTATTAAGCATGATCAGGGACAACTATAGCATAGAAAATCTGAGGCAGCATCACTTCTGCTTCCCTCACCCCGTTGCCTCTGCAGGGTCATAGCTCTTTTCTATCTGAGGCTTGCAGAGAGGAGCCAGGTGTTTCTCACCTGATATTCCTGGTGGTTTATAGGAGAAAGGGTGGAAGGGTCGGCTCCAGCCTGGCTCCAAAGCCTTGTGTCGGCATCAGGGAGGGACCCTGGAAGCGATGATGCTGCTTTGCACCTCGTTTGGGTGTTACAGTGTGGATTATCAAAGCACTTAGTGCTGCGAGAAAGAACTGGCCCTGTTGAGATGAAGGGCTGCCCTTGCTGACTTCAAAGGGGGCTGAATTTAACCCTTTGGCTTCAGCGGGGTTTGAGCTCCCGGCTGGAGGCAAGCACGTGCTGTTTCTGGATTGGGACCTTCCTCTCTTTGTTTGAAAGGGGAAATGAATAATCCAGTTGATTTGCAGTAAATCATCATCTACCTGATGATGCCTCTGTGTGTTTTATGACTGCCAGCTCTGTACTTCCCCGCTTCAAGAAAAAAAATAGAGTGGGAGCAATAAGAGCTTCCTCAGGAGAAGTTCATTAAACAAGGCAGGCTGGAGAGCCATCTGCCCCTGGCACTGCCCTGTCCCTTCACGGTGTCCCTTGCCTGGCTGGGGTTGCCTGCCACCTGAGGAGAGTGGCATCTTTGATGTCGTCTGGGGCAGCAGCATAATTGCATAATCAAGGTCGCTGGAAAATTACACAAAACTTTGCCCAGGTCTATTAGGAAAAAAAAAGTGAAGCACTTGCAAAAAAAAAAACCCAAAAAAAAAAAAAAAACCAAAAAAAAACCCCAAAAAAACCAAAAACAAAAAAAAAAAAAAAAACAAAAAAAAAAAAAAAAAAAAAAAAAAAAAAAAACCTAAAAAAACCCCTGACGACCCAAACTTCTGCTCATGCCACCAGCTTGCTACTCTGTGTGAATGCATACACAGTGCCAAGCTGCCCCCTTACACTGCCCTGCAAACATTGACAAAAAATAATATTATCCACATTAAGGCAATTGCAAATTTTCCCTGGTAGACACATGAACTCATCCCTGTGATTTTCCCTGTCTTTCCTCCAGCTACAGTTTCAAGTAGATAACAACGATGTGCAAACACAAGAAGTAATAGTCTCACATTTTGCATTGTTGAATGCTGACCTTCTGAGGATTTTAAGACTCAGGGTGGTGAGTTTAGTTGCACATGCCCTTAGGAGCTATGAGTCTTTCCAAGGCTTGATAGAGAAAACATTCAGCTTGAAAATCTGTAAATGAAAACAAAGAAGAAAAATTTTCAGAATTTATCTTCAGAAAAAGATAATTCTTGGAGAATTTTCTATTATACCTCCAACATTTTCCACTTCCATTTGTGAGGAAAAGAAAGGAATGGATGTGGCATATAGACGAAGAACTTGTAGCTTGAAAGAAACCAGGGCTAAAAAATGGAGTAAGAAAAAATCCTGAAAAATAGAAGAATTTTCTTTTTTTTCCTGCCAAAGACAAAATGGAAAAAAAACAGTCTCTGAATGCCTTGCTGGGCAGGTGCTCTGTGTAGGGGAGGGTGCAGGTCCAGCCCTGTTTGCCCAGCTGGACTAGCAAGGGCCATGTTTCCCAGTTCCTGCCTGCTGTCCATTCAGTGGGAACATCCTGCTGGTATTACACCACCAAAATGTGTCACAAAGGTGCAGGCAGTGCTGGGCAAGGCACTGTGATGCCCCTTGGAAAATCTTACAGCTTTAACTCTGAATTTGCATTTCTGACTAGCCCCTTCTTGCAGCCAAATCATTTCTGGGTAATTCGAGTTTGTCTCCTTCCAATTTCTGTCCTATAAAAGCTCTTCTTCTTCAAGCCTTTCCCAAACCCTTGAGGAGGGTTTGATAACTGTCAGTACTTCTGATCATGAGAATATTGTGGCAGAACTTTTAAGTTCCTCTTTCCATAGACTCAGGTAAGTGAGTAATATGAAATATCTGTCATTTCCTAACTTCTAGAATTCAGGTATGCTGGAAGCAAAGACATCTTCCCCTCCCCCTCCCACACTGGAAGGGCTCTATCTTTCTGTTCTTCACATCATACATGGAACAATAATTTGAATCTGCTATCTTCAAAAGTTTGAAAGTTTAATAAATTATTTTATCCTATTTTTAGATGTTACTAAACATCCCCATGTCTTTCCAAGCCAGTATGATATCCTCTAAAAGAGAAATCAACCTCCTTAATCACATCCTTAAGCCAGAAGATTTAATTGCAGTATAGGAATTGATTTCTCTTGTGCTCTTGTTTTGGTTTTTAAATTGACACAGTGAGTAAAGATCCTTAGAACACTGACATTTGTAGGGTTGTACTGCTCATATTATCTCTGATGGGCACTTAAGTAGTTTAAATTTCCACCATCTAATTTCATGCTGGAAGAATAAAAAAATAAGATGTCCATCCTGGAGAACTCCTAAATGCCTGTGGGCACCTTCTCACAGATGGCTGGTGTGCAGCCAGGCATTCCACTTGATGTCAGCTACCAGTTCCTCTGTCATCACTTCAGAGTCCCTTTCCAGTTTATTAAGGAGTAATATTTACATTACAACTGACAAAGTATGTAATAGGTCAGTCTCTCCAAGAACTTTGGGTTCCTTATCCAGGAATGAGATGGAAGGTAAATGCTGGGGATGGAAAGCACAGATAGGAGCTAGTCCATGGAGAATTTGTTCTCCCTTTATTAAGAAAAGCTGCAGCAGGCCCAAGGAGGTGCCTTGTCCAGCATTTATTTCCTCCAAGGGCTGTTACTCATGGTTTAGCTCTTTAAGGCTTTCCTCTGCCCTCCAGGGAATCCCCTTGCCCCATGAAAGGGGGTGGTTTTGGGGTTGAGTAGCTGGGAGCCACACAGAGCCAGCAATGTCTCCACATGCCCATTCCAGCTATGGGGTGGAAATTCAGTGAGAACTTGCAGGAATTTGGCTAAATCCATGCCTGGCCTGTTGGGGTAGGGGAATGGCTCTGGGGCCATGAGCAAGGCAGGGGTTTGGAAAGCCAATAAATTCAGGAACTCTGCTGGCTTGGCTGCTCTGTGCAGAGATGTAACAGTACCAGCTGGGACATACCCCTCTCGCACATACCTCAAGCGTTTACTGTCACCCTCAGAACATTTCCTGGATTAGCAGAACAGCTCTTCAGCTATAATTTTTGTTGAAATATCTTGCTTTAAACCTACAGAGCACCAATGAAGGCCTCAAATCTGTAAATCAGCTGCACTTTGGAAAACAAATCATTGCAGTGGAGTTTTGCCAAGCCAATTTTCTGTGCTCATTCATTATGTAGTTTTCACTTTATGAGCTGATTTAAACCGACCATGCTCCGACTGTACCAGTTGCATCCAAGATAGGAGCCTGATTTACACTTTGAGAATGTGAACTGCTCCATGGTTGCATTTCCAGGAGGAAGAAATGCTACAAAGAGAGATCATCCAGCGGCACCCATAGGCCTTATAAACAAGAGCTTGCAGATTGCCTCTGCTTGAGCTGGTGAGGTGTTATTAGTGAAGGGAAAGCTGTGATGTTCCCATGTGCTGCAGAAAAAGGGGTGACTTCGAGGGAGCAAATGACAAGACACCTCCAACTGTGGTTGCCCAGTGGGAAAGTAGGAGATAGGAAGGTAGAGTGGAAGAAACATGTATGAAAGTAAAGGGGCACCTGGGATAAGGGGTGGCAGAGGAGAGACAATGTGGATGTGGCATAAACATCTGCATTAACATCTGCAGTCTGTGAAATGGCAGTGGTGGACAGGCAGCACCCATGGCCTGTGAGAAGAATGGGAAGAAAACAATGGAAAATGTTATACTTATCTGAGTGGCCATGTAAAACTCAGCTCAACAAAACTGTGCCATCACCCAGGATGTCTTCAGGGGCAGTGTGAGATTGTGTGTCTTCACCAGCACTGTTACAACCATTAGGGAGGAAGGAGAGCAATGGTTTTTAGCTCTTCTTGGCTTCAGAGGTTTCAGAAGTTCTGAGTATTCTATCATAAACTGAGACAGATTTGGTAAAAAATCACTTGATTCAAACACTTAACCAGCACTGCAAATAAATATTATTAACCGTAGCTATTTGTTTTTTGGAAATTAGCCTGTTAGAAAAATTTTCTCTCCCATTTTCAGCCTTCTCAACATTTTTCCCCTGGTGTCTCTTTGAGATCAGAATTTTTTGATTGCAGACTAAGCTTCACCTAAAGCAACTTTGTTCCAGTTTCAAGTAAGGCAAATATGGAAGTGGATTTTCTGTCCTACAGTGCAGTTTCCACACCATTTTTGCAGTTCCTGTAAGTCTGTGTAATTACACAGGCTTTGAGATAAACCCCACATCTTCCTTCCTTGCTCATGGGAAAATCTTTCAGGCTTGTTGAAGGTTATTATAATAATGCTATATTGGCACGTTAGGAAATACCCATGATTTCTAAAAACACACAGTTATTTACATCTATCATAAAGCTCATTTTTAAAGAAGAACTTTTCTTCAAAGGGAAAATGGGCTGCCTTTTATTAAGATTGCAGTAGCCTTGTTTTCTTATCTTGGTGAGCAAAAAGTATCAACATACAGGGAATAGACATATATAAATATTAAAAAAAAAAAATATATATATATAAAAATATAATCCAGAACTGATATATGTGCATGACTGAAGAAAAAGAAGCTGGGTCTGTAAAATTCTCTGATTTCAAATTTGTCCACTCATAGGATTAAGGAGATTTAAAATAGTTGAACAGATTCACACAAAAACAATTGTTATAGCCTCTATCAAAACAGTATTATTGACATCCTTTTTAAAATGCTTTATGCTGCCAGAAGCAGAATGAAAAAGCTTTTGTGTAAAATCCCCCTGAATCACCTGTGCTAAGACTGTGTAAAGTACTTGGAAGGGCAGCTTTTGGAGATGCTGGAACCCTGTGTTTTCCAGCTTCTGTGAAATTCCAGGTACATTTCACCAGTGGTGAATAACAAGAATAGATCCCTTTGACAAGCCCTTTTATGTGGATAGCAGTAAGGAATGGCAATTATCATACTTGTCAATCTGAGTAACATTTACATTGGCCCATCTCTGATGTTCCTCCTGGTGCTGCAAGTCCCTTTCATCTAGTCAGAAGTATGTATCCCATCATCATCTTTCTAGGGAGGTGATCACAATCCCTCACTTTGGGTATGTCCTTCCTTCAGGTGGACCCCTTAAGAGATTATTATCTACATTTTAATGTCTTCTTCCCCCCTGCAGCTGTTAAGCATCTTGAGCCACATCTTGCTAGCATCTTCCTTGCTTTTAGTATTTCCAAGAAGTCGTCCTGGTGGGATATCGAGGAACTGAATGTGGTGCCAGGGGTGTTGAGAATTCCCCAGTAAGGAGGCTGAGTGCATTTTACAAGAGAACGGTTGTGCAAGGACGGGCAGGACAGATGGCTGAACCTGCAGAACGAGTTTCAGCCATAAATGCTCTGAACACCGTAAACGTTCTGTGGCTTTTCTTTTTTTCTTTTTGAAAGCTGAAATATATTTGGGAAGTACTTGTTCAAACTACAGACTCAGTCAAATATTAACAAGTGGAAACTGAGCGGGGGGAGAAAAAGATACTTTGAAGGGCTCAAGCATGTGTGGGTTCTTGCTGTATTTGCCCAACTATAATCACTGGGGCCACACTTGCGACAGGCTGAAATGTTGCTGTGAATAGAAAGTATACCATAAGGGTTCTCAAATATGAAAGTGGGGCTGGAACAAAGAGCAGGCACCAGACAGACTTCCCCTGTTAACGCTGGCTGGCCTGTCACCCTGGTGCCAGCAGTCTCAGAATTCCCGTCGGGAGCTGGCCGCGCTATCTCGCCGGTGTGACCGCGCTGCTTTGAGTCCCCGCCCGCAGCCTCGCCGTGCTCCTCGCTGCCGCCTCGTCCCGGGGAACGAACACTATCTCTCTGCTTTTTAGAGTGTTTGCTTTCAAGATGATTTACCACACTTGACCAGTACCGAATTTCCTAAAGCCAGCCCGAGGTATTGTTGTTGTTGTGTATCAGCAGAAGGTCACCATCTCCCAGTGTGCAGCAGGCTGCTCTCAGCGTATCCCAAAGGGCCTCCAAGGCTGCTTCCCCCTGCAGTCCCGTGGCTCAGGATGTCAGTGGAGACATGAAAACCTGCCCTCTGAAGGGCAGGAGAAAACAAAGCTGTACCCCAGTCTTGCAGGAACATCAGAGCACCACTGAGTTAGGACTGCTCTCGCTGATGTAGCAGGGACACACAGCTGAAAACACTCCAAGAAGAGTTTTCAACCTTTTTTTAATTTGCTTTATTTATTTTTTTTTAACCAATTTTTAATCCCAGTAATCAACAGGGTAGCATCTCCAAAATAATACCTATAGATCAATCCATTTGATGCTATCTGATTTTCTTCAATTATGTTGTTGGTGACTCAAGAGCTGCAGGAATGCTCTTCCTCCACTCAAATGTGAGGCAATACAAGGACTTATTGTTTCATTTATATTTTGTTGGGAAAACTACCAAAACCTTTATGTTAGAATATTTGACTACAGTGTTAATAACATTTCCCTGGACTGCTGCTTAATATTCTTTTAATATTTGTTTTCCATATGTTGGTTCTTTTAATCTGTTCTTATTAGAGTCTTCCATGTTTCAGTAATTTTGTCCCTGTGTTTCTTTTGAAGAAGGCAAGAGTGTGTACTGAAAGATTAGATTATCCTGTTAAAAAAAAAAAAAAAAAAAAAAGAGAGAGAGAAAAGAGAGAAATGTCTTCAAAATGAGGCACATCAAAAGTAAAAGTAGGTGACAAATGTTAATATTTGCAAAGTGCTTCTGCTTTGATCCTGCATTTCTATTTTTTTAAGAGCTTGACAAATGTGTCCTGTGGTTTGGCTCAAACCTCTTTGCCTAGTGCTTTACTTGACCCACAATTCATTTGATCTTCCACTTGTTTTTCCTTCTGTCCAGGAGGCCTCTGGACTTGATAAAGGCTAGCTCTTATCTTCCACTTGCTGCTGTTCAGAGAAATAATTTTTAATTTTTGGTTGGATTTAGGTTATTGTGTCTATTTACTTAGGCAGTTTCTAAAGAGATATTCACTTTGCTGTTATTTGGGATGGTTCCCTTCCCATTTCCATGCCAGTTACAGCTATATCAGATCAGCATCTGGTCTGGCTGACTGACTGGCACCAGATGTGAGGAAGACATGGATGCTGGAGTGCCTGACTTGGATGGCAGGCTGCCACTTCGTTTCTACAGTACAATTTCCAGGCATGCTGCATCCAGCACCTGAGCAGACAAGTATTTAATATACCAGACACTTTCAGGGGCTCTGGACTGGCTACAGCTGAGTAAAATGCACGTGGTTCTACAGCCCCCAAGAACCCATCTGAGTCTACCTGCTGGGATCCCACCCCTGGTGTTGTTTGCAGAGTGTCTGATCTGCTTCCACTGCACTGCTTGCACAATCCCAGTATTTCCCAGCTCAGTAAGAGCCATCCTACAGCCCAACAGCCTGAGCAATCTGGAAGATGCTTCCACAAGAATGAACGTTGGCCATAAAAGTTGACATGTAATTTACGATCTGTTTTATAGCATCAGCTCCCTTATTCCTCCTTCAGAACCCCTCCTCCCAAGAAACCATAAGCCACAAACCACAACTGAGGGAATCAAGGAGTTTGGAGCTGCCATTCCAGCCAAGCAGGGCAGGAGGTGAAGCGTCTTCCAGCCATCCTCCTGGCACACCATTCCACCAGCTCTAGGTACAAGGGCACTTCTCCATGCCCCTTCATCAGGAGCTCCCTCCTGTCCTTAAACCAATGGAGAATAAACCATAATTTGGACTAGAAGATGCCTGCTTGTGTGTCAGTTTGGGGAGCACCCCCCTACAGCTGAGTGTGCCTCCATGGTAGTGCTGCCCCAGGGCCTTGGGTGCTGACAGTGATGCTGGTGTTATTCGTCCTGCTCCCAGGTTTCAGGACAGAGTGCATCTGTCAGGGCTCCCATGTGCTGTGCATTTGCTTTCACATTTAGGATATCATTTGCATTGCAGATGTGTGGCTCCATTGCACACACCTTCTGTGCCCATAAAAAGCTATTGACAGAGTGAGATAATTCCACTGCCATGGCAAGAGACTCGTACGTTTTGAATAAGTGTGAATGTCAGGGATGAAGGGAAACTTGATTTTGGAAGCAACAATTACAATGCCTTTCTTAACTGGAGTGGCTAGGCAGGATGTTATAACAGTTGAAAACCTTTGCAGGTACATTTCTTGGGTTTAATGGTAGTATGACCCCTGCCAGCTCTCCAGCTGTTTCCCTCTCCAGCAGAATGCATGCCATCAAGTGAGTGAAGAAGAGAAGGTATGCAGCAGAGCAGATCAAGGTTCAGATTTTCACAGGCACAATTATCTGTCAATTAAAAAAAAAAACCAAACCTAAACAAAGCCCATAAAAAATTCTGAGAATGAGGAAAACTGTGATGATGGCACTCAGAGATTCAGAAAGAGCCTCACTAGGCAAACACTTCAACATCATAGCAGCCTTCTTTGTGTTTGTCTATCCCTTTCCATTCACTCATTTTTCATGCAGACTTACTTCCTTTTGCACTTAGAATTATGTGGCTCCTTTGCCTGTCAACTTTGTATATTCTAATACTTTACCCATAATAAGGCACTCTGCCTTTCCTGGGGTAGCAGAATACTTTTCTTCTGGTGAGAACTAATTTGTTTTCTTTTAAAAAACTCACCCAAAAACAACGAAAAAAATCACTCAAAAATGGCACCAGGATTTTGCACCTTTCTTATTTCAGGGAATATCTGCAGCCAGATCAGCTATTACTTTCCAAAGCTGTTTTCACAGGCATTTCCTGAAGACAGACTATCAGATAAAATGCTGACTTTAGCCTTTTCTTTATCCTCTGCCTAGGGTATTATTTTATTGCTCTTGTTTTTGCAGTTTCTCTCTCTGGGTTGTGCTGAAAGCACTTTTGCCTGTACATGGGGAGTTCTGGTGCCACTGTCAAAGAAGCTGTGCATTCTCTGCTGGACAGATGCCTGAGATTGCTTTATTAATTATAGTCAAACTAAGTTAAACCACTAATCACAATTAAGGAATAAATTTGTTGGGTTTTTTGTTTAATTTGAGGGTTTGTTGTTTTTTTTAAGACCATCTTTGCCAGGATTCCTCTGCTTGGAGGATGTCTCTGATGGACAAAGGCTGCTGTATTGTTTCAGTCTGCAGGAATGCAAGTGGAGAGTGGAAATAACTAATTCTTGGTGCTGTGCTGGGGTCCTGTCCACTGGCTTTTCAGCTTCAGAATGTCAGAAATATTGTCACTCTACCTCTGAGCAGGTCAATATTTAACTATTTAGTTGCTTCTGAGTCTGCAAGTCTGCACCTTTTCTACAATGGCTATCAGCAACTGAATGCAAGAGGATGCACAAAATTACTCCTTAAACACAGTGCTGATCTGTGTGGAGTAAAACCCCAACAAAATGAACCAAACCATGCAAAAGGAATGATGTAGAATAATACATTATAATATTAGATATTTTAGTAACAATACAGTTTCTCACCTCCCCAGTAGCCTTCTCTTATGCTTTCTCCACACACTATTAGGTTGATATGCAAATTTCCTTGCATTTCCTGAGGAGAAGACCAAGCATAATCCCTGTACTGGGTCACTGTTCAGTCAGCAATAATTGCTTGATTTACATGAAGATAGAATCATTGATCAAGGGAAGAGTGCACATGAGGTTGAGAGTCCCAAAATGCAACCTCTCTGAGGAGCTCCTCTTTTCTTCACAAATGACCTGCTGCATTGTGTCTCTGAATGACAAACTGACAAAATGTGTCATGTAGGAAGCAAGAAATTTTGTACAGCATCTAAACACCTGGATCCCCAGGGAGGGAATTCATTCCACTTGCTTGTAATCTAGATGTTTCATTTCAGCTAATTGTCCTAATTAGTTGATTGCCACAGAGATTTAATAGCGAGGAGTGATTTAAACCACTTTAGTCTGGGCACTTCTAAGAAGCAGAAAAGGACAGTGAGGAATGCAGTGAGAGGAAGAGTACCAGGCATCTCTGTGAAGATCACCCTCTGAAGTGCTTGTGCTCTGCATGCACACATTGCTGCTTCTATTTAACACTGGCCTTTGTTACCTCCTCCACATCAAACTGGCCTCCCAACCCTTCAAATTCTATTGCAGTCCTGGTTTCCTAGTTCTGGCTATGATGTTGCTTGTGTAAATTAGTTCTGTAAGTGCATATGGGGATCGACCCCTGTACAGAGAGAACTAACTGGTTGGTGTGTGAGAAGAATTCCAATGCCTCTGTGTAGTTATTTTTCTCCTCTGGGTCTTCTATTTCAGCCCAAGCATGGTCCTGCTTGGTGGGGAGGTTCCCAGCACCATGCCTCAGACAGAGCCTAACCCAGGGGGACACAGATCACAGAGACCCCTGAGGCTGTGCTCACCTTCACTGGCTCTTCTAGACACTGTGCAGGCTGGGGAAAGTCTGTCTTTTGCTTTTGTACTTGCAGAAGTGTGAGTGGCTTTTTGGCTTGGCACGAGTAGAGCCAGGAAGCCTCCAGGGAATAGGGAATGGCAAGAAGAAAAGTCTGTGCTGCAGTTTGTAGAATGGAAACTTTTATAAGTTGAGGTGGCTCAGCGTTGTTGTAACACCTGTTGAGGGTAGGAAGCAACACCTTGACCCTTCTCTAGTGCTGCTCAGTCAGGTGCTGATACAGTGATGGATGTTACTTACACAGGGATAAGGGGAAGGCAAGAGGAAGGGCTCGTTCTTTCCAGAGAAACAGGTAACAAAAAAGTGCAGATTTAGCAGGAAAGGATAAGCATGTTAAGAGGAGGAAAATGAGTACAGCTTAAAAATAAGCTAGTAAGCAGAGTTAATCTAAAACCCCAGATTGAACCAAGTTTTCTTTTTACTTGTTTTTTGTTTTTTGTTTTTTTTTTTAACTTGAAGTTTTCATGTGCATAGCTATCTTGCATGAACTATTTTCCATTTTAAGGAAGGGGGCCATTGCTGGATCTGCCCAGAACTGGCTTGCAAGGTGTAGCACCATGAAATGCTCAGGCAAGATTTGTAGCCTGTCTCAAGATGGGAAATACTGGAAACCACGTGAGAACTCGAGATTTTTAGTTCCATTTAGTTCCATTTTGGAGATGCAAGAAATTTTATCTTGATCCAGCAAGACAAGTAGTTGTGTCTTTTACATGTGCGAGTAGATGTTTTATTTTTGTGCAGCTAATTCAGAGGCTCAGCATTACAGCAAGTGTTAGGTAGAGAAAATCCCCACAAAATCCTTCCTCTGTGAGATCCTGTTAGGTACCCAGGTGTTTGTGAAACACCCAGAGTGAGGTGAATGCCACCATCTTGTGAAGCTGCCTGGGTTCAACCTTTTGCTCAATAAAATGTCACTAACATAAGTTATGCAGGTAAAATTAATAATTTTAATTTAATACCAGCTCCTCATGTAAAGCCTGTTACTGCCTTCATGCAATTAATTGATAACCAGCAGGGCTATCTGAACCTTGTGCATTATTTGAGGTATCTGTATATTAGCATTTATCACAGGCTGATCAAGAGAAATATTTAAAGGGATGGGGAAAGTAATAATCTTTTATAAAAGATTTTATAAAATATAAAATAATATTCTGCCTGTCCCTTCTGATATTAGAATTTATCTTTCTGCTTGATGTCAGAGACAGGAGGCTTTTTTCATTGTTCTCTCCTGCAGATGACTGACATAGGCAGTGTCCATCATCAGCACAGCCATCTATTATGCTCTTGCCCTTTCTGAAATTCGGCACAGTGGTGGCATATAGGGCAAGAAGTCTGATGATGTGCTCACAAAATGGAGTCATGAAGTGCTTTGGCATTTCTCTTTGCTGTCTCATCTTCCATTTGCTGCTTTCTGTTGCATTTGGAGCCAAGCAGCTCAAATCACCTTCATTTCCCCAATCTGAGGTATAAAACTTACCTATTCCTGTTGACTGCTTTCTCAGAAATGAGCAAATCAGTTCTGCCAAAGTGCAAATGGTGGAGGCTGTAAGTGGATGTCCTAGGTAATCTGTGGCTTTTATTCAAGGCTCTTGTAACCCCCTCAGAAAAATGGTCATCCTGGCCTTTATTTTGATCATTAGTGTGGCCATAGCCAAAAATCAGTTTGCTACAGAGCTTTGTGCTTTGAACATGAGAGCTCTGGGAGCCTGGTATTCTGCGTTGCTGGGCTCTCCTGTGCTCTTAAACAGCAATTGAACATTTCAAGAAAAAACTGAGGTGGTTTTGTTTTTTCTCCCCAGGATAAATCCTTCCTGAAACATGTCTGAAAATCTGCAGGAGACCCTCTTGATTTTAACCCATCACACCCTATAGACTCAGAGTTTTTCTGCTGAGAGCAGCTACAGAGATTTTCTGCCTGCTTTGATTCTCTCTTGCCTTCCCTCACATCCTCCATTTTCCCTCTTGTATTATTACCTTAAACAATGCCTTTTTGGAAAGCATACCCTTTTGAGAGGTGCTTTGTTAAAAAGCAAAACAAAAACACAAACCCAACAGCAAATAACAAACTTCCCTGAAATTCCCACAGAAACAAATAAGAAAGCTTTGAAATTGTGCAGCACTGGCACACGGTGGGTGCCACTGATCCCAGGTGTTACAGCCCTAGCAAACCACAGTTGCCCTCCAGTTGCCCTGCTGACTTCTTTTTCAACTTCCATTTGATGCTTTTCCATGGAGCCCCAAGGTTTCCAGGCTCCAACATCCACAGAGACCACTAACTGGCAGTGAAAGACTGAGTGTGTACAGAAATAATGTTCCAATAATGTTCCCTCTACTTCCTCCCTCCCTCCATGTCTTGGCATCTGAAAAGGCTCCCAAGGGATGTGGCTACAATGGGAAAGGTGCATTAGACACTGTGTGCTCATAATTGTGCAGACAAAGGAAAGCTCAGAAAGGCCCCTCTGAGCTGGAGCAGCTGGTATGGATGGGGATGAGGGATTTTTTTCCATGAACCAGGAGCTGCTGTTCTTCCTCTCTCAACTCTCATGACCTATTTGGGAAGAGAAAGAGTAGGTGCCCCACCTGCATAGTGCCACATGCCCTTAGTTAACCCTCAAACCTTTTTGCAGGCAGAGAACAGCTGCCATTCCATTCCAGGAAGAAAACTGGAACTCCATCTCTCCCTGTGTCTTGACTGCCAGATAAGTATCTTGTGGTGAGTGCATCTAAATAACCACACCAGGAAAAAGTGTCCTCTCCGCACTGCTCAGTGTTCATGAAGAACAGATGAGGGGCAGGGAGGAAAAAATGCCATGTAGTCCTTTCTCATTTCCTTTTAAAATTGTTCATGGCTCTTAGTGTTACAACCTCACCAACTGAGGTTTGGAGACCGTGTTTAAAATCTAATCTTTGGAAGAATCTTAGGACTACTGGATTCATTATATCATTGCTTCTAGAGGAATTTCTGTATTTTAAGCTATCCTCTGGGCCACACTTTGATTGTGTTCAGTTAGTATGAATATATATTGGGGCTTTTTTATGTCCTGCTGCATCTGTGGTGCTGATATCACAGGACTGATTTCTCCTGCCAGATAGTCCTGGGTAAAGCAGCTCGTGTGAACATCTTGCAGCACACAGCAATTTATGTGGAGGGAATTGTATGTGACCTTCTTTGCATTGTCCCACCAATGACCCCTTCTATAATCAGGCAGAAATCATGCTCCTGAAGAGTGGGAGGTATTACTTCTTGCATGCTGGTCTGTTCCTTGGCCCCTGCTGCACAGACATTGCCAACAGTAACAAATTGCTCTGAGTTATGTGCAGCAGTTTAGTGATGTGGACTAGTTATTTATTAGAGAGGGAGCTGAGACATCAGCAAAGGGCAAAAGAGTGAATAAAGGAAAAATCCCCAATCAAATGAAATGAAGCTGCCTCATCAGGCAGGCTTCTTGCAAAACTGCTCTCTCTTCTGGATCACACCTTGTTTATCTAATGGGGGGATCACATGCAGAATTTTGAAAGTAAACCCCTTAAAATGAAGGAATGTCCCCAAAGGCTGTGGATAAAGGTGACAGAGTTGGACTAAACTGCATTTCCAGAGGTGGCAAAACAGTGATTTATTGTTTCATTAGTCACAGTTTCCTAAGTACAAACCTGTCTGTGATACTGATTGCCTTGCTCAGAGGCACCTTTTGAAGATATATGATAAAGATAAGGGACCCCCTCCCATGCACTTGGAAAGAGAAGGCAGCTCCAGAAGAGTGAGGGCCCTGTCTGCTAAAAGCCAGACCAAGGGAGGTCACTGAAACAGCATTCAATGCCAAGAATATCTTGTGTTTGTTTTGACTTGGAAAAGAACCTCCCAAGTTTAACACCATGGGTATATGATGTGGGCATTCCAAAAATGGGAGGAGAGGTCTCTATAGTGGTTCTTTTATAGTGATATTAATGTGCAAAAGTGATGCCATTGGATGACTAGTCTGCAAACATAATTTTCACCTTCATTGACTGAATTCAGTTTGTCCAGGATAGATTTCTTGCTGTTTTTCTTCCCATCAGTCATTAATGGTCACCCTTATTAATACTCAGTACATTTTCCTGATGCAGAGTCCTGAAGGGCTGGAGGTGCTCTGGAGAGGGCACTGTCAGCTCCTGGGAAACAAAGGACTTCACAGTCAGAATGGGATGTGACAGCAACATTATCCAGACCTGGAAGGATCTGGAACAGAAGAATTGATGGGAAGAGGTGTTGATGCAACCTCCAGTGCAAAAGGCAGGCATCTGAATAAGGGCCTCTCACTTCTGGGCCTCTGACTCCTCACCAGAGAGATCTGTGCTTGTCTGATGTACCAGAGAAGTTAAATGTGTTTTTCAGCAACTGTGACACATGTTACTGGAAACAGAGACCCAAGGAACTGGTGCTATTTACTAAAGTTATCCCTCCAAAATCCTGCAGCAAATTCTTTTCTCTTTTTTCATGAAGAGAAAGAACTAAAGAAGACAATTACACTTATAAATAGATGTTGCTCTGTGAATACTGCTGGGAAAAAATTAATCTGACTTTGATGGTGGCAACAATCTGGATTTGGGTCTACCTAACCACTGAATTGTGTCTTCAGGATAAGGGTTTGAAATAGAAAAAGAGATTGGATTGGTTCCGGTTGGATCAGGTCCTTCTCAACAGAAATATTGTGACAAGACCCTGGGAATCAGTGAGGCTTTCAGTTATGAGCTTCAGAGGAGCTGAGGGTTGTACCTGCAGGGATGTGCTGCTGAGACTGCACAGACATACTTTGCTCACCTGTTGGCCACCTGTATGCAAGGCAGGGGCTGTGCATGCCTTCCATGGGGACAGCCACTAGCAGACCTCTTGTTTGTGAAATAATTTTTTTTTATTTGCTCTTTTAAATTATGGAGTTCTTAAATACTGGATTAACTTTCTTTTCCTCTTTCTCTCTCTCTTTATTCCCACCATTACTGTTTCTTGCTGAGTAGTGTAATAAGTGGACCCTTTTGATTTATCTCCTTTTGCCTCTCCCTGATATTTCAACATTTCCTCAGCTTTGGAGGCTTACAGACCAGTTAAAGCAAAGCTAGGTGGATCCTGGATATGTTTCACTCACCAGAAAAGAAACGTCTGGGGAGAAGAGCAGAAAACTTTTCCAAGTCATTTAGGACAGCTCCCAAAACCAGATGAAAATTAAATCTAGTGAGAACTGAAAACTAAAAATAACATAGAAAGTCTGGCTCACCCCTGAGATAGTACTTCTGTTATTTGGCTACCTACAGCAGCAATGCTTAAATGCTTCTCAACACCTTGTGAGCATGTAGTGAAAATTTATGGGAAGCTGCAGCATTTCTAGTCTGACATAATGGACGTTAATGCTTTTTTTATAGACATCAGTAACAATGTGTCTAGATCCACCCAAAACCCTAAAGCCAAATCAGCTTCAAGATGGAAAAGAGGAATTTCATTTTTCCTCACTTTCACTGCTGGGACAGACAGCCTTTCTCCCTTATGAGGTAATTTAATTTTCACATTATGCTTTATGGGATATCCTTTATTTACCTAATGTTTTCCTGTCAAGTCTTTTCAGACTATGAATCTTGTATATTTTATATACACAAAGGTGACTTTTCCTTCCTTTAATGACCGTGGCTTATCAGTGCAGGCAACCGATACTGGACTCATAAATATGTCACTCTTGGGTTTGTGCAGCCCCTTCTCTGCCGTCAGACTGTTCCTTGCTGCTTGCTCCTCCCTTCAGCTCTCTGATACCCATGGTCCACTCAGCCCCTCGGTGCTCCTGGGCTCACCATTGGCTGGTATAAATAAATCACTGATTCAAGCTATAGGTGAAAATCCTTGTGAAAGGAGCACCCAGAGGAATGCAATACAAGGTCAGTGGAGCCAGCGCCTTCCGACTCCAATTAAATATTTCCTGTAAGTCAGTGCCAATTGTGCATCTTGTAAGAACATTTGAAAGCAGGAGCTTGAACTCTCCAGGACCCTCTCGCCTGGAAACCTGTTTCCTGTTTAACAAGATTTAACAAGTACAACCAAACGTGCGCCATCAGCAACAAAAGTCATTGTGAGCGGCTCCAGTGTGCCAAAGTGCTGGGTTTCCTCTCGCCCCGTCGGGCACTCACAGGGGGCTGCAGTGCAGTGATGCTGGGACCTGCTGCCACAGCCCCTTTGCTGAGAGAGGTGGGAGGAAAGAGGAAAAAGGCAGCCTTTTAAAGGGGTCAAAGCTTGTTGGGTGAAAGCTTCAAGAGTTGGTCTTGTCGTCCCAGGAGTTTTCTCCTGGAGTGGAATAACAGCTACTGGGTGCTGTCTGCCTCTTCAGCTTATAACACAGCCTTGCTGTGGTGCAAGCCTGCTGCAAGATGCCTTGAAGGTATCATTGCAGTCAAAGACATCACTGTGGGGACTGGAAGAGGCTGTAGCCAAGCTCCCTGTTCAGGCAAAAGAGATGCCAAATCACAGATCAGCCAAAGCCAGCTTTTAATTGTACAATCAAGTATGGGGAGAGTGGGCAGGAGAGCCCCAAAATTTAGGGAGCCCTTCTGGTTGAAAATGCAAGGGAGACACTGAAAACCTGTTCACAGTGGCCAGGTACTGAGAGCACAGTCAGCTTCCCAGAGGGCTGTACAGTGGTAGGAAACATCTATCTATCTATCTATCTATCTATCTATCTATCTATCTATCTATCTATCTATCTATCTATCTATATCTATCTATCTATCTATCTATCTATCTATCTATCTATCTATCTATCTATCTATCTATCTATCGACACCATTCATATAGGTAAGGTACATATGAATGCAAAAATTGTGTGTGCTTGTTTACCTACATACATTTAAGTGTTCTGCATTTCTGTACACTGTGCATGTAACTGATACTGGAAACTATTGTAGCACACTCTCTGTATGTCTCTGTATCTCTCTCCTCAGCTCAAACAGTCTGAGACTTGGGGTGAATCCTCTGGTGCTCCTGAGATAACAAAAATAACACTAACAGGAGCAACAGTTCCATCAGTTTACTGAAAATTGTAATGTCATCCTACACCAGAAAATACATGTCTGACTAAAGTTTCCAAGTGCATAGCTCATGTCTTGTCTCTCATCTGCAATCCACTACTCTTTCTACCTGTGCCATCCCTACAGTAGCCAGCAACCAGGGCAAGGTGTGCAGGCAAACGGAGGACATGGGTGGAAAAGAGCCAAAGAAACAAAGCAAAGTGGAGCCTAATGTGATGCAAACAGCTCTGTCCTCAATGCTGCTCAGACACTGAAAATTATATTTCAGACATGAATGTTAAAATTAGAATAATTTTCTTTAAGGAAGTCATGAGTTTGATATGAAAGATTCATTGGAAACAATTTTCTCATTGTTAGGGTGGAGGAAAAGGTTGGGAATTTGATACAGGCTCCTTGGCTATGTGCTAAGTGGGCCGTCCTTTATTTGAAGTCCATCATTATGGGGTATAATTGAAGTTCAGGGAGGACAGCACTTTGCTGAGAGAAGTCTCCTAGATCTTTTCCTAGAATCCTGGGCCCATGCTTAGACAGGAGCCAAATCTGCCCTCTCTGCCTGCTGCAACACACAGCTTCAAAATAGTGAGCTCATTCTTTGAAGGAAAGCCTGCATGAGGTCCTGACCACCCAAAGCAGAGATGTGCTGATGTCTCTGTCTTGCAGCTGAGGACTGGACAACACATCAGGTCCTCTGGGTTGTTCTTCCTTCCTCTGCAAACTGCCCATGACTCTTCACCACCCTGCTTGAGGCAGTTCCCATGCACCACACCCCAAGATCAGTCTCTCTTGTGTCTGTGTCATGAGGCATCTTGCTTCATCTTCCTAAACTGACTCCAAAATAATTCTTGGTGTGAAAGCAAGACATTGTATGATGCTCTGCTGACTTCAGCAAGGCCATCCATTCCTGCTGTCTTATCACAGCTCAGGGGCAGAAGTGCAATGTTTTGAGATCTTGGGATCTGGCACAGCAAGTGAGAGTTTTAGGCACTTCTCCAGCAGAGAAGGGTGCAGGAGGAGGGAAGGGTCCTGCTTGTGAAATCTGTGCAGCTTGGAGGAGACCTTACAAAGTGCCCATGGGCAAAGCAGTGGCACAGGGCAAGACTGCACTTCATCCTTGAAAGGGCTCTGATTCCCAGTATAATAGACAGGCTTTGGGCACAGGACAGCTCCTGCAAGCTGAGCCTGAGGCGGCTCACTTGGTGATGAAGATGAAGGAAGGAGCTCCCAGCCTGAGGAGCCTGGTACCTCACTAGGTAGTGTACTGACAATGCAAAGGAAAGAAAGCTGCAGTGTAAGGTTTCCCTCTTGCAGATGGGAAACTGAGGCAGGCTATGATCCTGTTCTCCAAGAGTGTGACTTGGATTTATATGAGGTCTCTGGAGCACAGCTGGGCATTAAAATCAGAAATTATGTCTTATGTCTGTGCTCAGGAGGAGGAGGAGGGGATGAGCTGGCTGGCAAACATTTCCAGACAGACAGTGGAGTGGATTAGTACAAGAGAGGATGCAGATCTGGGCTGTTCAGCTGCCAGCAGAAAGGAGGGGGAGTATGGTTAGGCAGCTGGTGGAGAAACAGGTGCAGAGAAGGTTTCCTGATAGCCATGCTGTCATACTGCTTTGAACCCTCAGCTCCTCAGTAAATCTTCCCTCTTGGAACTCTCTCATCAAAGTTTCATTTCCTCATGTTCCTAAAATAGTTCTTGATAAGCAACTTGTCATGCTGGTAAAGCCCTTTTGGTTACTTTCCTAGAAATCTATTTTCATGTTTTCTCACTGGGCTTCAGATGCTTGCATTCCCATTTGGAAAAAAAAAAAAAAATATTGCTGAAAAAAAGTACAGCCAAGGCTTAACACAACAAAAAGGTGAAGTGTTTATGTTTAGAAGCACAGCAGGACCTTGTCTGTCAACTGATCTTTCAAGCAGTGATAAATAAAATTTTAGTGGTAGAACTCACATCTAACCAGAGGGTCAGGAGGAGAAAAATATCAAAATATACTTTTTTAGCATGTAAAATATCTGAAGGAAATGCATACTTTTCACTTTCAGTGGCTTTTTGTGGGCATTTTGTCTTCACACTCCAGTCAGAGATAAATAAAGCAGAGGTGGACAAGCTGCAGTTTTCAAGGCACAAAGGGAGCCCTTGTGTGAGGCAAACACTCTTTCCATGACAGACTGGGGCTGCACTGGCACAGGGCTCCTGGACAATCCCAGGTTCTGGGAGAAGAAAACTGGCAGAGGGATTTGGCCTAACATGGCTAAACGACACTGTAACCAGTCCACATCCAAACCATCCCCATCTCAAAGGGAATGCCTGCTATCCCCAAACAATGAACTTTTGCCAGAACTCCTCCCACAGCATTCTGATGCCCACGGGCGTTGTGTTGTCCCATGGCTCTCATCTGGAAAATTTTTGACACATATGAAAGCTTGCCTAGGGGAAAGTTGGCCATCCTGCTTTGTAGGGCAGGAGTTTTGGGAGACTCATAACGATGTGGGAACCCAGGACTATTACAGGAATGGGGGAGCTGAAAGGAATAAAAAGATTCTGGGTGGGGAAGCACTAGGTTCTATGTGGTCTTTTCAGGTCAACTAGCTACCACTCCTTGGGGCAAGTGCAGAAGTCTCTGCAGAAAAAACTAAAGTAAGAGTATGAGAGGTGATTTTATTGGCATGGCACCAAGGAAAAGGATAAAGAGTTTGATCTGGAATGATTGGGATGCATTATGGTAGAAGAGTGGATCATCTGATGAGAGCATCCAGGAAAAGACTCAGTTCCCTTTATTTGAGCTTAGACAAAAGTTTTGCAACTTCTGAAGATTAGAAAAACATAGAAAAACAGGTATCAAAACTGTTCGGGTTTTTTTTTGGTTTTTTTTGTTTGTTTTTTTTTTTTTTCTAGGTGATTCTTAGCTGATTTTGGGTGTCTAACAACAAATGAAATATCTAGGGCTAAATCTGTGTCTGTCTTTAGAGAATTTGTTTCCACAAGATGTTCCAGGACTGTTTCAGAAGGTGAAAAAGGCAGAATGAAAATTGTACTTAAAGTGACCTGCTCATAACAATCCTGCTTTTTGCATCCTCAGCAATGTGGAAAAAAGAACTGGACACCAGATGCAGGTAAGGGCTGCCTGGAGCCCCCAGAATAATTTATCCAACCTGTTGACTGGTCCTGGCAGCATTTTTTTTTTCCTGTGAACTAATTGGCACCCCAAATGAGCTATTCTCGTGTTGCAACCTGCCCATGTTTGCTATTTTTTATCTGGACTCCTTTTTCTTGGACACAGAGTTGCTAGAAAGAAGGTGCCACTTCCCCAAAGGATCAACATTTCCAGTGCTGATTCCCTAATCATTTCAGAGGGCTGCAGCTTTTCTCAGAGGTGCAAGGCAAGGGTCTTGTGTGTGCACACATGCAGCAGGTCTGGAGAAGCTCAGTGTCTCCAGGAAGCATGGGAGGGACTGTGCCTGGCTGTGTGGGGAGACAGTGCCCAGACCTCTGCTCCTACAGCAGGATGATCCAGGGCTTTTCTGAATGGAGATGTGGAAAGAAATTCACAAGTTTTAACAATATTCCTAAATAGATAGGTCATCGTGGGGTATCTACTCCACTAGCAAACAGCATATTTCTGTTTGATTTTCATGTATTTCTTCCCACTCAAGTCTGACACAAACAGAAAACACTGCCATCAGCTTTGCCCAGAGGTCACCTCTGGGCAATACAGCCTCAGAAGTACCCAAACTGCACACACCCTAAACACAGACACACATTTTTCTAGAGTCAAGAAGTCTTTTGTGTGGGTTTGCAGCAACTTACAGGCATTTGGGAGGGAATCAACCAGGAACCAACACAGTAATTCCTCTCCTGTACATGAGATGTTAGCAAAATAAGCCAGTACCCTGCTTTACCCTCTGTAGTCAGACAATTGCCCTGTAAGCAAAAGCCTTGCTTCCCTGGGATCCAAGAGATCCACCACAGATTGTGCTAGAAAATCACATTCATTTGGCCTGACTACAAACTCTGGATCAAATCACTGTCTCATGTGGGCTAGTGGTAGCTTCTCATTGTTTCTCAGAGTTACTCTTTGAGTCTCAAAGCAGCACAAGAAGGTTGCATCCCAAAATGCACGTAGGAGTGATATTTATATTATCTTAGAATTTAAACATTTCAATATGGAGTATTTTAGCATTAATCCTGTATAATTTTCCAATTTACTGAAGATGGGTTCCCTAGTGATGCGAGGGGCTCCTTTCTGGTGCCTGAATACCATTAAGAATGTTTGTTCCCACTAGTATTAACCTTAATAATTGCAGCAAATTGATTTTAAATAGTGGATCAGGAAGGCCTGCAGAAAAGAATTACTTTTTTGTGTATATTCCACGTATTAAACATGCAGAATGAAGAAAATTGAGAGTCATCAAAGCACAATTTCCAAACAGACTTGCATCATTAAAAAGACATTTGGCTTCGTAGTTCAAGGTTAAGTTTGTTCCCAGAAGATGAGGTAATTTAGTAAAATAATAAAGCTCCCATTAAACAAACCCTGTAATAGAACTGAGCCTTAGAGGCTGCAAAGGAAGGAAACTGTAACTTCTGTCAAAGCACAGGGATGAGATTAGCGTTAATAAAGCATTCCTCACAAAGCACAGTGATACTAGATGGGGGAAGGCACATCCAAATAGCTCTCATTTCCACAGCATTTCCCTTCAGATATGGCCTTTTTAATTAGCCATCGGAAAGAAAACTGAAAGTGTACTTTCTCCTTCTCAGTTTCTCCCTGCCTATTAATCTCTGTGCTGAAAACAGTGCCACCAGTCCATCTTATTGTTATTAGCTAGTGGGACGTAAAAGAGCTACATTCACAATCCTTATCACAGCCCAGAGCCATTTCCTTTGTGTTATGAGGAGCATTTTGATTAGTTTTGACTGTGTCTGCAGGGAAGACACAGCTTATGTTTTCCACAGCTAAAATAATTTCTAGAAATATAAAGATTTGTTCCAGTGTTTACTGGTAGAGTTTAATGATTGAAAGAGTTTCATTGTTGTGCCACAGTTGTTGCTTTTTTAACTCCTCTTGTCTTCATGACTAAGTTTGAGGCAAAACATTGATAGTGGATTATTCCTGGAGTAGGTTGCTGATTTTTAAGGAATCATTTGTTTGAGGAATGCAGCTTTACTCCTCTGTGACTGCCCTGGCAGATGTGGACAATGGCACATTTGAAGAGCTACAGAGGTAAATCTCTTGAGAAGGATCTCAGAGGACACCAAATCCTTCTTTCGCTATGCCTTGACTTCTCTTCAAGTGTTTGACCTCTTTTTAAGAGCATAGGTGATTGCAATTCCCCAGTTTTCCCTGGTGGATCCCATACCTTCCATCTGTCAATGGAGACAAATATTCCTTTTCTCTTTGCAGAAACCTAGTTTGTATAAAGTCCATTACCTGAAGACTCGCTTACTTTTCCCTTCATTTCATGAAATACTCAATTTTATTCCAGACAATGCAGCAAGGGGGACTTGGGGCCATGCATCAGTTTGAGGTGATTGCCACTGGCAGATGCTCTCAGTCCTGCTTGTGCTCTGTGCCCTCCCAAAGCCAAGTCTGTTTGGAAATTATGCTTTGATGACTCTCAATTTCCTTCATATGTTTAATATGTGGAATATACACCAAAAATTAATTATCTTCTGCAGGGGTAACCATGCACAACAATGTGCTGGGCAGGAGCTGTTCTGCTCACCCTATTTCCTACACACAGCCTGCACAGGCACATGCACAGGCAGTCACAGCCCTTTTGCTTTCCAGGAAGAGAAGCTCCCTGATAAATCTGGTCATAGCAGTGCAGGATGATGCAGTTCTGTGGTTCCCTGTGGTTCTTACCACGTAGAGGGGAAAGGAAAGAGCAATGTTCTCCTTCCCCTCTGCAGAAAGGTGAGGTAGCTGGGCTGACAGCCCCTAGGCAAGAACCATGACAGCACTCAAAAGAAAATTTGCAGCAAACACAGCTGCTTGCAAGCTTCTAAAGTCTCACCAATGGGAGACAAAAATAAAAATTACAATGCTTCCCAGGTGTGAAGGTTTTGCTTGAGGGAACTGGTGGGAAATGTAACCCACTTTTGGGTATAACAGAAGTAACACTTTTGCTTACACTTTCCTTCTTGAGGTTGCTAATTTTGCCTAACTACTTCAGCTGAGGAAAGCAGATTTTTAAAAATCAAGTGCTGGCAAAGTTCCTGTTGACTCAAGGAAACTCAAAACTGCATTCTTATTTAGTTTATCTTTTGTTTCACTCACAAACCTGAAGAAAGTAGAAGGTTTAGGAGTGCTAATTTGGAATCATTAATAATCCCTAAATAACGTAATGATAACTTCTATTGTTTTGTATGTGGAAATTTTTTTTAAAAAATAAAAAAACCCAAAAAGCCACACCACGGTAACAATGGAAAATGATCCCCTGATTCATGATTCCTGTCAGACTTCAGACATTTCCTACTCTGACAGATATGAATATAGCTCCAGCTGAAGAATCAGGGTGCACTTCACTGTGAATTTGTTTTCTGCTGCTGTTTTTAAGCCCTCCAAATGCTTTTACTCTCCACAGTCAGTATTACCCTAAACCAGGCAGGTCAGAGTTTTGCCTACTTTGTCTCATGCATAGCAGACCAGATTTACTCTCTTAGTTGAGCCATTGCAGCATCTCACAAGTGGTAGGAGCTACACAGGAGCATCAGAGAGGAAACATTCTGCACCTCAGGGCTGTGTAGGTAAATGTCAGCACTCAGGAGCTGACACTGGGTGCATGCAGCACCCTGCTTCTCTTTGCCTCCATATATCTCCAGTCTCAATTGGGCAAGAACAATGTTCCTCCAGTTGGGACACTTAGATACAGTGAGCTAACTGTGTATTTATGAAAGGTCTGGAGCAGATTCCTTCCACTGTTATAGCATGTGCTTCAGAGGAGTCTTTGTCTACTGCAGAAATCTCCCTGCACCCTACAATCAAGGCAGCAATAAAAAAGGTATCTAAAAAATGTGGCAACAGTGCACAGTCGGCAGGCTTGAAATCAAAACAAGGTCTTCAGGGAGCAAAACAAGCTTCTCACTCTGGAAAAATCCCTGATCCCCAGTTTCCCAAAATGCCATGGCAAAACATAATCGTCATGGCTCTTCCTATCTTGAGCATGTATCGTTGAAATGGTCTAAATCAGGTTGTTATTTGTAGTGTATAGCTCATTCAAAGCCTCTATCAATGAAACCACTTAATTGCCTTCTTTGGGATATTACACAATTGGCTTTTCTGTGGTAGTTTTCCTTGTCAAGGTGATAATCTTGTGACCCACTGTCATGAGGAAGGCTTTTCTTTCCTGTCAGCCATAGTTGTAATCCACTCACTCCTGAGTCTGTGCTTGCCGCTGAAGATGGGAAGACACCTCCTGACTTTGTTGGTAGCTTCAGGAATACATTAGAGACTTTTGTATTCAAATGAAAATAGTGAGGTGAAGCCCATAAGAGAAGCTGCAGGATGGAGGTGATGGGAGATAAAATTTCCCGTGAAGTTTGTTAATATCGAATAATTTATTGGATAACTATTTGGGATGTACTGCTACTGCTTAATATCAAGCAGAGAGTTGCCTGTGAATCATTCATAAATTCAAGCCTTCCCAGAGGCTACCACAGGCTTGAGCCTGTGCCACAAAATCTAATTGATGAACCATGTTCACACGTGTGGGGTTCCATCCATCCCTCTCATTTAGTGCAAAGCAGGTGCTTTAAGATCTGTGAAGGTAAAAAGTGTGTTGCTGAATGAGGGCTGGCATGAACAAGATCCCTTAAAATCCTGAAATGTGGTTGTTGAACTAATTCCATTATTTAGATTTTCCATCCAACAAAGCACTGCAAAATTCCAGGAGCTCACTTCAATTAATGCTGGAGACATTTAGATTGCAAGGTTTTCTACATGCTGGGGATAATAACCAGCTCTTTTGCAGGAGGTTTCTGTAAGTGCCTGCTGCTGGCAGCTCTCAGGGATGGGATGTGAGGTGAAGGAGGTCTTTGAGGATGCAGTGCAGCATTTCTCTTCCTACTGCAGATTTTTCAGGTCTCCCTTTCTCCATGCTCTGCTCTCTTTCTCTTTTCACCTTCTTTCCTTCTGGCTCCTAACCAGGCACTGAGGCCTGTAGCACCTTCCCCACTCCATAAGGAGCACAGAATATCAGGTTATAAGTATCTAGCAAAGGGTGCTCAGGTGGGTAGTCAAGCTGAAACACAACTTTTGAAGGATATTTTCTGCTTTGATTTGTATTGAATTTTATGACAGATCATGAAGGCTGTTCCCTCATGGCTGCTTCCCCGTGGCCAGGCAGCACCAGCAAGCCAAAGGGAGTGGTAGTTTTACTTGTGAAGCTACAAAAGCTGCCTTCATCTCTTGCTCTGTCAAAGTTTGTTGCCTTTGCCAGCTACCAGAGCTTATTCTGCTGCATGCCTACTAAAAAGGAGTCCAGGATTTATTTTTTTATGGGGTTGACCCAAGCTGTTGGTCTAAGAACCAACTTGACAGGAGGTGTGTGATGCACACCCACCTCAGTGGTGATGGAACAGAGCCCAGCAAAGCTCTGCAGGGTGCAGATGAAACATTCCCTGGCTCAGGGTGAGACAAAAAGGTGATAAACAGCAGCACCTGGGGAATATTCCCCTTCCCACCTACCGCCACCACCTTCTCTCTCTCTCTCTCTCTCAAAAACACAAATAAGCCAACTCAATTTGCATTTTCATAGCTGGGAGTGATTGCTAAATTAATGAGCACTGCTATTTATATCAAAATAATCACAGTCCTAAACAACTGCTTGGAGGCATCAGTATGGAAGGCAAGATTCTGGGCTATGATTTAATGGGTCTCAGGCAGCGCTTGTCGTCTGAAGGAGGAAAATACATCCCAACTACAAAAAACCAAAACAAAAAAAAACAATACAAAAAAACAAAAAAAAAATAAAATCCCTGTTTGTGATATTTCAGACAATCTGAGGGAAATTGGAACTAAAAAGTTACGTGAGCTGTGTATATAGACTTGGCTTGCTTACCAGACTATGCTGGCCTTAACATTATTCAGAGGAAATACTTTTGCTAAGCAGCTTCCTTTAACCATCTTAGTTGCCACAACCCTGCTAGGAATTTCAGCATTAAGCTGTCCTGCTCTGATGCACAGGGGCACTGGGCAGATGCACTGAACTCAGCACTGTTTCCAGAGTGTGTCAAGAGCCCTTGCAAGCCAGCTCTGTCCTCACTGCCTTTGGCTTAGTTTCTACAAAGTGAATCTCTTGACTTAGTGCAAAGCTTGTGAGGCCACTTAAATCTCTTTGACCCCTTAATGAAGTTTTTAAAAGGGCTTCATAAATCTTCATCACTAAGAATTGCTTAAAGCCCTGCAGGGTTTCTCTAGTGGCATTAACCACTAAAACAACTAGACAGGCTCAGGTCTATTTATTGCATTCATCTTCATTATTCCTCGGGTTTTTATAGTCTTTTACCTCTTTATAGTCTTTTACATAAGCTGCAACTGAGAAAGGGAACTCAGGAGTGGGAGCTCTGAGTCAACACTGCCTGTCTGGCAGCTTGTAGCCATCCACTGTGACTACATCTGATCAGTCCTCTTCTTGGGAATGTTTTCTGTGCAGGCAGCAACTGTATGTTGGTCATTTATCCTTCCTTATTTAAATCACTGGGTTGTTCCCCATTAGGGAAAGAACCACTTTTTTGCCTTTCCTGTGAAAACATACCTCAGGTCACAACCCGACAGCTTCAAAATGGATTAGTTACCTGCCTTCAATTTTCTTTTTTTTTTTCCTTGGAATTTTGGCTGACTTTGTTAATGGCTTTTTATGACTACCATGAATATTCTCTGAAATAACTTCCGACTTGATGGATATGTGAAGATTGCTAAGAAAGTAGAATTTTTTAAAAAAACTTTTTGCATACAATGTATTATGCTCTTCACAGTGAGTGTGTAGATTCTATGTACTCTGTACAGGTTGTTTGATTCCTCACCTCTGCAAAGTGAAGACAGAAGAGTCATGATTGAGGTTCACAGACAAAGAGAAAAATACTCCAGTGCAGGTAAAGTCATTGAAACCTGTAAGAGACTTCAAAGAAATGTTTTCAAGGCTAATTCTGCAGACAATGAAGGACTTAGGCTCTGCTGAGCTTTTGAAGGATTGGAGATCCTTGTGGTCCAATATGGTGCAACCAAGATCAGGCTGCCCTGTTCCATCACAAAATTGCACTTTTTGTGAGCAAGGTTGCCTTTTCTGTTGGCATTTTGTTTATGTTATCAATATAGGGTAGAGTGTCATGGAAATACTACTTTAGAGCCATTGTGATGCTATTTTATTTTGTTTTAAATTTATTTGAATTACAAAAAGATCTCAGGGACAGCCTCAGGGAGCCCTGAAACAGTGTGCATGGACCAGAAGAGAAGCATTATGCTTGTGAAGGCCAACAAAATCTTTTTATTGAAGGGCTCGACACTGAAGTATTAAATCTGCCAGAAAGAAGTGCCACTTCTGATCAGGAAAATCATCTAGGTTCCTAGTCTGGTCCAAGGCTGGAAGAAAAGGTGATGTCTGATAAACATGGGGGAAACTCAAAACTCAGATTGTGATGTGCAAAGTGAGTTACTTGAGGTGTTAAAGGAGAGCTCCAGACTCAGCTGCATTGGTATTTCTTCCACTGAGGTTAGTGTGTTCTAGATGATGTCATGCTGTGATGCTTTCACACATGAGCCTGTCAGATAATTGTTTTTGATGTATAGTGTGGGACAGGTTATGTGTTTCAGTGCTGTCTACTCTAGAACACATTGGTCAATGCTGTGCTAGGGACACTATTTTATCCTAACAGGGTTGAGATTAGACATTATCTGGCTTCCTGACTGCTTAAAGGCTATGCAAGTTCACCCAAGGGCTTACTTACACAGCTGTTAACAAAAAATCAAATTAGGTCATAGCTTTCAAGTCCTCAAAAGACCAAAATCGCAGGCAGGGGACAGAAGTCAAACTGGTCAGCATAGCTTGAGGTCTGTAAAATGTCAGGAAGCTGGAGAGATAAGAAAGAAGGTTTCAGCAAGTGACTCACGGCCTCTGCTTTAAGAAAAGATGGAAGAATTCTGAATTGTGGCCCAAATGACCTACCAGAAGCTCTTGCTCAGCCCTGAGCCCCATACACAGCTTGATCCTTTGCCTGCAAGCCAAACACAAAAGGCTGTGAGCAGAGACCTGAGAGGGTGGGTGGGTAGGTGGCCACTGTCCTACAGCCAGGGCATTGTCACTGACCTTGTGCCTGCTCCTAACCCTGTCCATTTAACCTCCCACTGCCTCAAAGTTAACTATCTAAATGTCTTTGAAGATATCATCCTCAGGATCCAGCTGAGGCTTCACATACACTGTGTTTCTCGGTGATAGGGCTCACAGGACTGAAAATCTCTGATGCAAATGAGATTTACCCTGTAAGGCTGGGGTGGGAAAGTGACACTGGACCAGCTCTCCTGTACTGCAGATGCTTTGTGGCTGTGAAAACACTACGGAAAGGCAAAGTTTAAGTTCATGCAGTGAACTATCACACCATGGTCCCAGAATACACTGCCTTTGCCAGCTAAGCTGCTGCAGCCAGCTCCTGCCCCAGATGCTTGTTCCCACCTCTGGCCTGCAGTTTGTCACCTCCTCAGCTGTGCCAAAACAACTGCGTGTGGAGCAGTGCTTAAATCAGAGCACTGAAGTGGTGGAGGTTAAAAATAAACTCTTTGTGGGAGGAGCAGAGGAAGAGCTATTTTTAATTGTTATCACTTCAATGGTCTTTCTTCCAGTGTGGTCCCACAAGGAATTTCATTAATACAGCGGGGAGAAGGCAGTGGATTGCTGTGCTGGCATTGGAGTGACTCCTCCAGGCAGAAGAGTCCCTCCTTGCAGGGGAAAAGAATTCCTGGAGCCAGGATTGCACCAGGGCCAGCGTGCTGCAGAATTGCACCTTCCAATATCCAGAATTATGACTTCCCTACCTGAGTCAAAATTTGACTCAGGTGTCCCAGGCTCTGCATTAGCTATTCTGCCTCCTAGATTCTCATAGCTTTCATTAAAAAATATTGCATGCAAGCCAGCATTACCATTAATAAAAACAAATAAAGAAACACTGAGGGTTTTTTCTGTTTTATAAACAAATACTCCTTGTAATCATTCTGAATACTAGCGTCCTCCACAATTTACTATGGTATGGTTAGATGTCACCTGTTAAAATATATTCAAATGCAAAATGCACAGTAAATTGAGAATGAAAAACATCAGAAGAGATGCAAAAGAAGGTTTTATTTAATAAAGTTTCTTACACATTCAAAAAAGGAAATACTCATACATTCCTTTAAAAGCATTAAAAGTTTAAGGAAAAACATCTGAAAAGGATTCAAACAGTTGCAGTACAGCTACAACTTGAAAATTCACAAAATATTTCAGCAACTTAGTTTTTTTTTTTTTTTTTGCTTTGGTCATTTCTGTGCTTACATGAGCTTGTCTGAGAGTGAGTGACGTGCAAAACCTTGGTGATGTCTTGTGTTCAGGCACCTCAATGATTTGTTTCTGTAGAACACAAATCACCTTCACTTGCATTCAAATGTTCCTGATGCATTTCTGCAGAAGCTTTGTACCAGTGAAACATGAAACATGAGCAGATTTCAAACTGCTGTCACCTTTTGAAATAAATAATTAATTATACTTCCTTTTGTGTGTCATTAACATCATTAATTTTTTTTTCTGTGATATTGACCGAGTTCCAAAGCACTTCTCAGGAAAATGGGGCAGTAGTTTAATTTCCATCACACAGAAAAATGAAGTAGTGTCCTGAGTCCCACATCAAGGTATCCTTCTTTTGGGACTCATGCTCTGTGTTCTGGATCACATCAGTTCCTGAATGCTTGGGTGTACAGGCAGGATTTAAATTTAAATTCCTAGACTCTGAGTATGTTTAGTATGTCCTTCAATTCTCTTCTAATAAATAGAACCAAGGGCATAGTGAGTCAGTTTTGTAATTAGATTATATAATTGTCTCATGAACTCTGTACAAATTACCTCTTCTCTGTATTGTTTTTGCAGTGTATTGTTTTTCTTGAATAATATGGCACATATCCAGTATATACTGCAGTCAATAAAGTACCCCAGTTTATAGTTTGGTGGCCCACAAATGAATAACAGACATCAACAAAAATAATTAAGTCATTGCCCTTTTTAGTACCGTCACTACTCTTAATTTAGACCACCAAATTTACTTTTAATTATTAACATGTTTCCTTAAAAGCATCTTTTTACATTTTTTTATTACCAAGAGGTAATCACAGATGAACTATATTGCTCAGGTTTCAACAAATTTGTGATTCTAAGGTTGACATTAGCCTGTAATGATGTAAAGGAAATTGCATTTTATTGCATTTTAATTAATTGGTCAACCTGAGCAGGCCTTTCTCCAGCAAAATTCCCACCAGAGTTTAGTCTCTCATCACTAGATTTTATTTACTTCTCCAGCTTTGCACAGCAGGTTTTTGCCTTCCAAATAGAGAACCGATAAAATAATTTAATCCATTAAACAGTGTATTTTTGAATACACATGGAAGAAGTGCTGTTTTGGGTCCATACTCACATTTAACATTCAGCCAAGGTTTTCTAGGTTTGTTCCTGTTCATTTGGTCCAGCACCATTAAATTCAGGTGATCTCCCTTTCCAGTGAAAAATTTGCTTTCCAATTCTCTCCATAGGCTCAATCTATGAAGCTCCATGCTCCACAAGTCCAAATGCTGAACAACAGTTAACTTATTTCAGTACAAAATATTTTTAATCTTCTGGTAGCTGCAGCTTACAACAATTAGTTTCTCCTCTCTACGCTTATTAGAGGAATCACTTGTGAAAGACATGTCACCCTCTGGACCTCAGAGGTACCTATAGTTCCAAGCATGTGCAAGGAAAACACTTTTTTTTCCACTTCTTGCAAGGAGAAATGAAGTAAATTTGTTTGGAAAACTCCTGCTAAAGAAAATGTTATTCAACAATTCTGTTGAAGCTATCAAAACCAAAACCAAATGAATTTGAAAACTTAGCACAGGTCACAGACACAGTTTGTGATATGAGTAGTAACTATTCTCCTAGGGAGTAGGAGCTAAAATGAGAGTGTAGCATAAATTCTGGTTTCAGGCTGAATTACACCCCTCTCAGATTCCATGAGTGAAATATCTTGGAGCATATTCAGGGGAGCCCCTACCTTTAAAATAAAAAAACATTTAAAGCCTTCAACCCAGAGCACAGGCAGCAGTTTCAACCAGTTCAGGGACTGTTGCTTCCTCTGTGCCCTCTAATCAAGAAGAAAACAACAGGTTTTGCTGTAGTTTCTGATGACTGAGAAAGGATGAAGTGCTGAGGTTTTGGCTTCTGGTCCAGGCTTGACAGACCTTTCCTACCACTCAAGATGTGAGCCTGTTACCAAACAGAAAGAGAGAAAAAAAAAATACAAAGCACTTTTTCTGCCCTCTCGAGCTGAACCTTGTCACATATTTGATTCCAAGCTGATTTTATTTAAAAGGTTAAATACTTCAAAAACAGAACAAAAATCTTAGTTTTGGATAAATGGAAATGTTTTGATTGATACAAAATGTTTTGGAGGGAAAGACTTTGGCTTAGTGCAAAGGTGAAACACTTTGATTAAGTCAGGTAAAGCTGTGTCCCTACAGCTCAGATGGTGGTCTGTGGGGAGTGGCACTGCATAGGGTGTCACCTATGGGGCTTTTGGGGGAAAGCTGAAAATAGCCAGGGAAAAGCCCTCCAGCCAGCTAAGCACTGCTGAGTTTACATCTCCCAACACTCCCAAGCTCTGACAGCCCCACCTCTGCTGGATTTATCTGTGATGCCATGAGATGCCACTGATGTCATGGTTGGCCTTTCTGCTGGGGACACTGGCCCCCAGAATTAAGGGCAATGTAAGTTTATAAGGGTGTGCTGGTCATGGAGCTGGATCTGCCATCTTCAGTGTCCAATGGCACAGCGTCTGTGTCCTAAAGAGGTGCTATTAAACATGACACAGCCTGACATAAAAACAGAGAGCATCTACATTACCTTCAGTGTTAAGTTCATTACAGGATCTATGATAGTTATTGAGTTAGTGCTGATTAGGTTTGTTTGGGACCAACAGCTTCCAAGCTGTAATAGCAGAAAACTCTGCATTAGCTTACCAAATATTAATCTGAATTTTGGATAAGAATCTGCTTAAAGCCAGTTTAATGAAGTAGAAACCACGACTTGAAGGGCCAAGTAGCCATTCTTGCTGGTAACCTCAGAAGTGATCCACGGGCAAGGTTTATTTCTGCAAGAGGTATTCCCATGGAGATCTGTGGCACTGGCTCTTCATATTTAAGTCATCATGAACAAGGACAAATTTCAGCTGAATGAGTAGCCTTAGACCTTTTTAGGATCTGGGTAAATTAGCAGAGACAAGAAGCAGGGCTTCTTTGTAAGTCTCATTTCACACACCCTATCAGAAAAAAACCCAAAAAAACCCCAAGAAAACCCAAACATACAGTAACATTACAAGGAAAATGTGCTGCTGCAAAGCAAATAACCTTTGTAAATTTATACTAAAACTGTGTTGTTGGCGTTTTTTAGATTATGATTTCAGAGTTGAATATTGAAGTTGTGTGCTGCTAGACTTACGTTTGAGTGTTATTGGCAAATGCTAAATGCATCATTCAGGTATCATCATGGTTACTGATGGATACTGCCAGCAACTCTCTGAATTTATCTTGTAACACTGTTGCATGGCATTTTCTTCAGAGTTTATTGAAAGTGCACAGGTCCATTTTTTTTAACCCTTAGAAAGAGTAGTCACTCCATACATCACTTTGATTTACACTGAGGATAAAAAGGCTGCTAACTCTATCCATATTAAGAATAAAAATAAAAATCTTGAACCTAACATTAGGATTAGTTCTTTCTCCTTTGTTACTGTGTTCCATATTTAATACTAAAAATATTTTGTCCTTCAAGAAAGACAAATCAAGAAATTATCACAATGTGCATAGGTAAAAAATGTAATAAATTACAGCAAGAAAAACCCTTATATGTACTGGACTATGCTACTTCTTGCTCATCTAATTGGAATTAAAAGAAAGTCGTTTGACTCTTTAAAGTTCAGTCATCTGTGACCTCTTAAAATCGATCAATAGCAGCAGGGGAACAATATATTATAGTCACCTAGTTCGGGGACCATCGGCTTTTTAGCTGTTCTTTTTCGTGCTTGCAGGTACTGAAGTCCTTTACTATTGAATTATAAATTCAACATGAGCAGCAATAACGGATGCATAAATCCAACGTTTTCCTAAAGTAATCGAAAAGTGCAGATTATTTGCACGCCCGCTTTGGTCGTGGAGGCTTGGGCGAAATGGATAAACACTGGCGGTGATTGCATGAACGAAATGGAAATTGCGGTATTCCCACGGCGAACGTATATATTTATACTTCTAACTGCAAATAGAGGGCTGTGTCCGCCAAGCCATTAACACCGAGGGTAAGAAAAGAAAAAGGGAATGAAGGCGTCGCCTCCCCGGATGTGAATTAGCAGCATCGCTTATCTTGGGGCCGAAGGGGATGGGACCCGCCCCGCCGGGACCTGCCTCCGCACCTCCGACACCTCCATCGATCAAAAGGAGGGGGAAGCCCGCGTGTGCGGGGATGACAGGCAGCCCCAAGGGAGTACACGCATTTTGCCTGTCCGTGGGGCCCCACACGTCTCGTTGGAAATCTCTCCCCATCTCCTCGGTCTCCATCCTGCTCTCCCGTGGCATGCTAGCTCATACCTTCCCGAGGCAGGAGCCATCCACTTACTTTTGATAGCAGCGAGGAGCAAGGCTATTAATAGGCTATCTAATTACTCCGAGCTGCTAACTCTGAAATATCTCATTCTGTGATGTGGTTGTTTTGATTTGATTTTCCAATCTAGTAGCGCTTGCACGTACAGAACTGGTCAGACTCGCTCTGGGAGATATTATTTTAACGTTTAAAAAATTTATTTTCATTCCAAGCAGGAACAAAGTCCCCAAACTTTGACATTTCACACGAAAGCAGAAAGTTTAAACATTATTAGTTGGGATGGAGGGAAGCGGTTTGATTAGCTAAGATTACGAATGTCATTATTTGGGGTTTTTTTATGATTGCTATTCGCACGTGCTCTCAGACATTTCGGTCAGACAGTTAAATGGCGAGGAAAGCCGTTTCAAAAGGGAAGGCGAGAGGTTGCCAGGATGCCAAGAGAAACGGAGCGGCCCCGCCGGAGCCCAGCATGGACACGAATGAAACGGAGCTTCTCCCGAAAAATGCATCCAAGAGAACGTATTCATTTTGATCTGTGGAAAACATTTCACTGCAAGACTGTGACCTGTTCTGATGGTTTGTTTCATTTTCTGAACAGAGAAGTAAGAAGACAACTTATATGGGAGCTTTCCCAGCAGGTTTCGATGCACGCACATACCGATATTTCCTTCACGGTGTGCGGTGGTGGCAACAACCGTCCCAGGGAATAGTCGGTGATGTTTTTTGTTTGATTGTTTTTTGTTGGTGTTTTGTTTAGTTTAGTTTTTGTTGAAGTTCTTTTGGGAGGGGTGGGTTTAGGTGAGAAAGAACTAATTCTCCGTGCTGCGGGCATGGGGGCGGAGGCAGGATAGCTAATTGCAGATCGGATTAATATTGCCTAACATCCGTGATAGGGAACGAGGGCAGGATGAGGAGAAGCCCGGCTCTAAAGAGCTTGGGAGGGAAAATGCGGCTCTGCCGTGCCCCACTTCCCGCCTTTCCCGGCTCTCTCCCACAACGACCTCTCGCAGCAAGAAACTTTTCACCTGGTTTTCCTGCCAGATCCAGCAGAAGAGAGCCCTGAAAGATTTCCCCAGCACCCAGACAGGAATGGACAGTGATCCCCATGGCTCCGGCCCGGGAGACGCGGCGGCGGGAAGGGATCTGGGCTCCCAGAGGCGGCTCCCGCCCCTCCTCCTCCCTGTTCCCCTCGACGGGACGGCGGGGACCAGGGTGGGGGCCTTTCCTTCTGGCCTTGTTGTCTCGAAAAGGGTTCTTTCACTAGGTGTGAAAGTCTTTTCGCGCACATAGTCGAGGTACTTGATTTATTTTATCTACAGTTGTGAGCAGAAAGGGATAGGCAGTTAAAAATAATACAAAATATTCGTCGCCCCAAGCAGAAAGTGGAACACAGCCCCACCGCTTTGGAGCAAGGGCGTTGAGGTGCCCATTGAAAAAAGGGTCAGAATTAGGCCATTTTAGTCACCGATTCTCAAAACCTTTAAAACAGCCGAGGAGCAATACAAGTAATCCTTAACTCATTTTCAAAATTCCTGTGTATGTGCTGGAAAGAGACAAAACATATATGCGTCTGTTGGGCAGAAGCAGCTAAATCGGTTTTTCTAGTGTCCTGCGTGGGTCCCGGCTGCCTCCCGGTCACCCCGAGAACTGGCGGGCATCGCCTTCATCCTGCGCTCACCGGGGCTCGGCGTGCGGGTACCGCGGAGCGCCGGGAGTCGGGTTACGCGGCAACAGGAGTCTCCGCGCGTTCTGTTGATTTTTTTTTTTTTTTTTTTTTTTTTTTTTAAGGCTGAAATCATTAACTAGCCGGCCCTCAGAGACTGGAGGGAGGGCAAATAAAAAAGAAGCTGCAGATCATTATTTTAAAAAAGAAAAAAAAAAAAAAAAAAAAAAAAAAGACCACAACAAAAAAATCCCCAACCAAATAGAAACCGCACACTTGGGCACATATTGCATAAATGTCCGTGTGGGCTCCCTGCTGGCTGATGCTTATTTGAGCGTCAGGTGTTGAAAGACACCGTGGAAATCACCCAAAAGCACGCGGCAGCAGGTCACCAGTGACCGGTGATTGCAGTAGGGAATATCCTTCTGCCCCGCTCCCCGCCCCCGGGCACGGCTTCAACCTGGGGGGAACCGGGCGGCCGGGAGGCAGTGGGCAAGGTTCCGCGGGCCGGGTCAGGGTGTCCTGCTCCACGGGGCCCGGAGCCTGCTGTCTGCAACCAGCGAGGACGGCTGGTGCTGAAGCCCGGCCTCTGAGCACCTTCGTTAGGAGTTTCGGGAAAGAAAAAATAAACCCTCCTCATCCTTGATAATTTGGGGATCCGTCTTTAGCGTGGGACACATCTGATCTATCGCAAAGGGCGCGTTCACCGTGCCCGCCCCTGCCCGTGCTGCGGAGTGTAGAGGACCTGGCTGCTTTGGGGGTCACTTTGGCTGACCACTACCCTTAGCTCCCCGGGCTGTCCCCCGCGGCCCGAGACAAAGGTGATGGGTGATGTCAAAGGCTCCTATCCCTCTGAAATCCATCTCTTTCCCGGCGGATGCGGATTGCTCCGCCGGCTTCTCCGTTGTTCTGCCGCGGGGGCTTGAGCCGTGCGGAGCCAGCCGGCAGCTCCCCGCCGGGCTGAGCGCTCCCCAGACCCGCCGGTGCCCCGATCGATATGCCCGCTCCAATGTCACAGCCGCTGGGCAGTGGAAACATTCCATATCGTGGGGTGGCCTTGATAAAAGTATATTTTAAGTAGTGTGGATAAGCGAAGGGGAGAAGAGAGGGGGAGAGGTGCCGGCGCGTCGCCCGTAATAACCGCTGCGCTTATCAGCCCGGCCTAAACTCCCCAGCAGTTTCTAAAGTACATTAAGTTACATAAACACGTCTCGGAAAAGAATACACTCCAGGCTGCGATAGTCACCAAAGTGACCCCTCGCACCGCCTCGCACCCGGACCCGCCGGGCCCCACGGCCGCAGCGCCACGGGGGCAGTGGGCCCGGCCCGGCGGGCGATGCCCGCTGCTGCCGGGACTGTCCGGGCCCAGGCGCAGCGAGGGTGCGGCGGGACCGAGCCTTTCCTTCCTCCCTGGAGCACCCCTGGTAAGGGATCACGTTTGCGGAGACCCGAGAGTGGGGGAAGGAGCAACAGCTCTGCGCTTGCACACGGCTTACCCCCAACCCTTTTTTGGGAGGTTGAAGTGCCCGAGAGGGAATTTGCCTTAATTGGATACGAAATTTTTATTTCCCCCAATCTGCCTTCTTCCCTCTTTGGCCACAACGACCAGGAGCGATGGTCACCTCACTGGCACCTCCTCCCCGTCTGTGTCTTCCCGCAACCTAGCATCCTCCTGCCCTCAAAAATGTCACTGCACATGCACCCCCGGTACCTAACCCAGGCATGGTGCAGGAGACACCTGAGAGCCTCCCAGAGCCCCGGGGTGAAAGTTACGCCAGCAGAGCGGGATTTGGGAAAGGAGTGACGTAATGAATAGTTAGGAATCTATGATTTGAGCGGTTCGACAGCAAACCCGAAATGAAAAGGAGTGGAGAGGAAAGGGGTGACTAGGAATGGTTTCCCACGCTGCTCGCAATATATGCCGAGTTTTCTTATCATGTTTATCGAAGGAAATAAAATGAAGCTTGTAGTCCGGCTATAACGTAAACAGGCTAATCGGCAGGGAAAAAAACCAAGGCGCCTGAGTGTAAAACACGGGTCTCTTTGGAGCCGGGGAGAGAGGCGCCTGCCAGGCCAACGCGGCCGTTCTTCCCAGCCATCCTCACATTTCGGGCAGGCACCCTCCGGGCCCGGGCGAGTCCCCACCGCCCTCCATGGGCTGACACGAGCACCGGCAAACCCCTCCCAGCGAGCAAAGCCCGCCGTTTGAAAAAAAAAAAAATAATCACTGTATTTCTATCTTTGTACACATCTTTGCACGTGCCTGAAATACCCTCGTGTTCAATCGGAGAAGGGGCAACCAAAAGACAGAAAAAAACCGCAGGGTTTAAAGCTCGGCGCTTTTCAGCGCAGAAGTAGTGGCAGCACCCAAGCTGGGCAGAAGCGGCGTGGGCATCGACTCTCGCGGCTTTCACCGCTCTTGCCTCGCATTCGCAGGTAAAAACCATGGCAAAAATGTTTTGCGTTTCAAGCTAGGATCGAGAGACTAGCCGGGCGGAAAACAAATCACTGCCCTCGCTTGCAAAAGCTTATTTTCTATTTAATATTGCACTCACTAAAATACATCTAAAAATAAAAAGGAAAAAAGTCACTTCAGCCTGGCAGGGTGATCGATACTATTTAACGATATTATTAGAGACAACTGACAAGAAAGAAGTATCACCTTTAATCATACAATTTAATAAAGAAACGGTTTCCCGGGAAAATGATTGTTTTCCGATCAAACCCCTGCCGCGCTATGCCGCAAAAATTAACGCGCACAATAAACTTCCAAGTCACAGTCAGTTCACCCACGCCGGCAGAGCGGATCGCTACAGCCAGTGTTTTCACCGTACCCCCAGCGCTGCAAATTCTTCACCTCCCGTTCACCTCGCCTGGAAAGACCGAAAGAAAAGCCGTGCCTACCCCAGGAGCGACAGCACCGCGCATCAGCAGGTTTGGGCTCGGTTTCTGTCGGGAGGGCTCATGCCTGCCGGTTGCACAGAGCCCGGCTCTGCTCTAGTCCAGCCCTTTGCCGCAGATGACTTTCTGTACAAACTGATGATGACAGATATCCAGCTGATAACCTCTGGTGAACGAAGTTATTTTAATTTCCAGTCACTTTCCTGCTAAGTACCATATCAGTTTGTACACAGCTGAGATAAGAGGGTTGAGGAGCGGGGGGGTAATAAGAAAGAAACGGAGGAAAAATGCCTACCGCCAGCTGTTGGGATGGACACATCCCACAGCTTGCTTTGGCTTCACCTGATGGTTGGGGCAACTCAAGGAGGAGCCACATTTTTTCATCTGGGATAGCTCGGATTTTGACGATCAAAAACTAAGGAGATTTGAGGGAAGGATACGCTCTCCTGGTGGTTTAGGGCGAAAACCAGGCACACATCCCCCCTCCCCACACCACTTCTCCCAGGGGACATTCGCTGACATGCCGCGAGGCGCGGAGGAAAAAAAACCCAAAAACCTTACAGAAGTTGAACAATCATAATAAAAAAAATATTTTATCCGAGAAGGAGGGAAGAGTGTGTATTATTTCTGGGTTAAAATATTAAAAAAGAATAATAATAAGAAGAAGGACTGGGGTGTCTGGCAGAGACAGCTCTCTCTGCTCGTTCCTGCTCCGTCTGTCGCCTCTTCGCTGCGGGCGCCCCGAGGTGCCCCCTCCCCCGCCCCCGGGGCCGCGGCGGCCCGGCTGGCCCCGGGACTGGCACCCCTGCGGAGCCCCGTGTTTGTTTAGGGCTGGCCGAGCCCAATCAGGGCCGCCTGCCTGCAGTTTTCCGGCAGGGCTGCGAGAGGCGCCTCCTCTCTCCTTTTTATACATGAGCCGCCGGCCGCCGCCGCCGGAGTCGCCGCCGCCGCTCGCCCCCGCCGCACTGGATTTACCGCCCGCCGCGGCCCCGCGCCCCGGCCCCATGCGGGACACCGGCATCAGGTTTGGCCCCTCTCTCTCCTTGCCTCGCCACGGTTTCCTTCGTTCTTTCTCGGTTTTCTCTGGGTCTCTCTGCCCTCGGGCGCTCCGAGGGGAGGGCGGCCGGCGGCCGCTACCCCTGGCTGGGGGAGCCAGAGGGAGACTGTGTGGGCAAACATCCGATGCCGGTGCCTGCAGCTCTTATCTGCCGGAGCCTTATCTCCCAGTTATCTCGCAGGAGGGAGAGACGTATTCGGTGCCTATCTGCGAGGGGGCTCTGCGTGTGTGTGTGTCCTGTATTCTTGTGCCTGTGGTTATCTGGAGAGCCCCGAGGTGGGCTGAGAGCAGAGAGCCTCGCCTTCTCTTGCTGTCACTTCTCTGCGTCCCCTTTCGCTTTCTGCCCCTTCTCCCAGGGGCTGGGCACCGGGCTCTTTATGTCTGTTTGTCCTTCCTCATGCTGCCAGCTCCGAGCTGACACCGCTGGGCTCGGGAGGGGTGTCTCCCCTGCAAGGTGTGCTGGGCTCGGGGCAGTCCCCAGCTAGGGCTGTCCGCCGGATCCCGCCCCTGCGGCAGCCACATCCCGCCCGGCCTGGGTCCGTGTCCCGCCGCCGCGCACACTTCGGGCCCGGCTCGAGCGCATCTCCCGTCCCTCGGGTGCCTTTCCCTCCTCCTCCTGTTTTCCGTGACCTTGGGCTGGAAATAGGCAAACAAGCGAGACGATGGGCTGAAGAGCTAACATCGCTCTCCGGCGAAGTAACCTTAAAGGGATCGCCTTACTAATTGTTTTCTCGGAACCGAGTCAAAATGACTCATTCATTGAAATAATCATAACAACGACCGCAGCCAAGGAAGGGCAGAGACAGGGAAAAATGCCCCCTCGCTCCCCTCTGTCCCCACGCCCTTACGCCCACCTTTGCCCCGGCGTGCATCATGTTCAGATCCGCAGCCCGGGATGCGGAGGGAGAGGGGAGCAGCCCTCCCGCCGTGCGGAAAGCGGGGCTGGAGCCGCAGCCCTGGCCCCGCGGGACTGGCGTCTCCCGGCTCGTCTTGACCTGGGCTGCCTGATCCCATTCCGCCGGGGCGAGGGACAACAGCGCCGAGGCGACATGACTGATTAAGCGCTTAGAGGGGCCAGATAAGCCCTGATGAATCTCATTACGGGAGGGAGACGGGCTGTCCTGTTTGCAAACTTTGTTATTATTATTTCTCTCTCCCCCACTTCCCTGCTCTTTTGTGTCCTCCCTCCCCGCCCTGCCCTGCCGATCCCCCCTCCCCTCCTCCTCCCCCTCCCCTCCTCGCCCTTCCCCATCCACACCCAGCGGCTAGAAGGGGACCTGGATGGCCGTGGCTGAAGGCGGCTGGTGCGCGGTGAAGCGGTGCGCTGCGGACGGCGGCTCTTCCTCCTGTCCCTTCGCGACCAGGGAGCCGCGCCCGTCTCCTCCTTCGCCCTCCTCCTCCTCCGGCTCCCAGGGTGAACGCGGCTCCTCCAAGACTCCTCGGCCGGAGCCCGACGACAGCCACCGGCCGGCGCCGCCGCCGCCCCCCGCCGCAGAGGGCAGGTCGCTGCTCGCCCCCTACGTGCACTTCGGGACCCCGCACCCCTCCGGCCGGCCCAGCTGGGAGGACATCCTGCTCTTCGCGGACTTAGACCAAACCAACAAGCTGATCTGGTCCAGCCGCGGCCCCAAGCTGAGCGCCCTCGGCGCCGAGCAGCCCGAGGAGATGTACCAGACCCTCGCCATCTCGGCCGCCCAGGGCCCCACGCCTTACGACGGATCTCCGGGCGGCTTCATGCACTCCACGGCCAGCTCGCCCGTCTATGTGCCCACCACCCGCGTGGGCTCCATGCTGCCCACGCTGCCCTACCTGCAGGGCAGCGGGGCGGCCCAGCCCAGCCACCCGGGCGGCGGCCACGCCGTCTGGTCCCAGCCGGCCGCGGAAAGCCCTTCGTACAGTAGCGGCGGCGGCTCGCACCCCTCGGGCCGCTTTCCCTATTCCCCAAGCCCGCCGGTGGCCAACGGGGCCTCCCGGGAGCCCGGCGCCTACAGCAACAGCCTGGGCGCCAGGGACCAGTACAGCCCCCTGGCCCGGCCGCTCAATGGCTCCTACCCGGGGCCCTACACGTCCTACGTGGGGCCGCAGCTCGCCCCTGCCTGGCCCACGGCGCCCTTCGAGAACTCCATGCTGCACTGCCTGCAGGGCCGGGCCGCCCCCATCCCCGTCCGGGCACCCAGCGCAGGTAGGAGCCGCGGGCAGGGCAGGGAAGGGCAGGGAGGGTCTCCGCACGCCGGGGCTGCCCGCTGGAGGGGCGGCGGGGGTGCCGGGGGGCGCGGGGAGCCGCGGTAGGGCCGCCCCTGCCGGGGGTGCGCGGTGTCGGTGGCAGGACAGCAGTGCCGGGACCGTGGTTGTTCCGGAGTGGAGGTAACTCCCGTCGTTTGTGTTGGATTACGGGGAAAATGCACCTCCAAAAGCGGCGTTGTTTGGAGTATGGCAGTCGGGGTTACCAACCGAAAGATCCCGAAACGAATTGTCCGGTGTGAACTTAATTTTTAATTTATCCAAATCAGTTCATTCCCGCTTTCCCTAAATGCGGTCATCTGGACGGTGACAAATTCACTGCAAATTAATCGTTCTTGTACCGTAGAGAGAAAATGCAGGGACTCACTTAACCCATTTTGGATTATTTCAACTACAAAATGCTTCGCTGCTTTCTTAAAAAAATAAAAGCAGTGAAGCAAAACCTCGTATATGAATGAGGAAACCTCATTTTTAAACTGCTGCTAAAATGAAATTTTGCTTTCGTTTCCGAGGTGTCCCTTCCTTTTTGTTTTAATTAAGGAGATTCTCGATGTCATTAAATCAATTGAAGAAGTGGAGTTTGAGCTGTGATGATTGAGTCAGAGATAGAAAGATTAACAATTCTTGCAACCTCTTCAGCTTTAGAATAAATCTATGTATAAATAAATAGAGGTCTATAGAGAGGTGTGTGTGGCTATGTATATGTATTTATACATATGTGTTATGCATATATATATTATGTATATATACATAATTATGTAAATCTGTGTATGCACACAGATTTGATCATCATTCACTTTAAGCATAAATTACCACCAGATGCATATATTTTATAGACTCTGTGATTTTCTGTGCCGTGTTGCAGAAAATTACCCCATAGATTTTCGTCTTTCTGTAAGGCTGTGCACACAATACTCCTCTCGATGACACCCTGTAGATTTAAACACTCACTTGGTGTTTAATATCATGACAGAGGAAAGAAAATCAATTGAAACAGTGATAGAAGTCAAATCTCAGGGTAACAAGAAAGCTGACTTAAACTTAACTTTTATAAGTTATAGCGTGAAACTAGGTGATGGAGGGGGGAAAAGAGTTTTGCTTTTTTGTTGCTTTTTAATTTTATATTTTTAATTTTTTTTTAATTTTACCGGGAGAGACATGGGGTTGGAAAATCACCCGGCAGGGAGAGGAGAGGGCTGAGTAAGAAGGAGCAGAGAAGTGAAGGAGCCGGGCGCTGGAGGAGGTTGGGGCAGGAGTGTTGAGGCAGCCGAGGAGCACAGCAGCTTCTCCTGCTCCAGCGGGTCTCTCCCGCCCTTGTGTCTCCCTCCCACCATCGCTGGGGGATGGAGGGGTAGGGATGAGTCTTTGCACGAGGGAAAGTACGGGTGCCAGGGCAGCGGCATCGCGGTGTAACGCGGGGTGAAGCAGCCCGGAGCTTCCCGGGCCAGGCGAGTTTTCTGGTCCTGCGAGGCAAAACGCGGCAGCAAAGCCGAAGCTACGCGTTTTCCCGTGTAAAAATTGTTGGGAAATTGTAGCCGAAATATATTTTTTACAGCTAAATATTCGACAGTTTGATAAGCTTTCTAACGGTACTCATAGAGATGCTAAAACAGTATCTAAAATTAAAACTTTATTTTGTTTTCTTTGGAAAGAAGTGTATTACTCACTCTCTAAAGGGAAAAAAAATGTTTTAAAATGCCCGAGAAATATTGTCACGGCAGAATTTCTTGCTGCAAACACGAAGGCAATGCTATAAAATGAACGGCCGAGACAAATTACTGTTTAAGTTCCAATGTCCTTGACGTCCTAAGCATTTTTTCTGGTTACAGTCTTCAATGGTGCTTTTAGTGCAAAGATTAATAAATCTTAGCGATGTGTTAAGAGCTAGGAGCTGACAACGTAAGTTGAACTGTGCTCCCTGGACTCTGCCGCGTCCCCGTTCCTCTTTAGCGCCTAATAATTCGCAAACGAAGGGAGGAGAGAAACCTATTTGGGTGGGTGCAGGCCAAAAGGCCTTTCTTTCTCAGCCCAATGCCCGCCGTGTCACCGCAGCCCAGTCTGCAAAGCTGCACGAGTTCTGTTTCGCTGTCCAAGGAAACGTAGGAGAATAACCCAATGATGAATTCAGGCAGGTAGTGGAGGGAGGAAATAAAAAGTCAATGACGAAGCTCTGAGTCTGAAGCATACATTCCCAGACTCGACTCGAAAGCTGTTGCAAAAATCCAAACGTCTCCTTTTATTACTTTTGCACGACGTGGCATAGTCTATGTATAATAAGCATTTATTCCGTCCTCCCCGAAATATGGAGAGGTGAATCAGAACAAGGATTTGCACTGAAAGTATTAGTTTTTATATGTGGGTTGTCTTCTTTTTTTTTTCTTTTCTTTTTTTCTTTTCTTTTCTTTTCTTTTTTTTTTTTTTTTTTTTTTTTTTTTTTTTTTTCCGTGCATTTAGACCTTTTTTCCCCCCTCAGCGCTCAGTAACTATGAGAGCAGGAGGCACAATACCGCTTATTTTTCCATTTCCTCTGTTTCCTTCAAACCGGCTCTAATTTGACCAAATAAGCGAAGCAGCCGCTGGCCTCCGCTGCCTGGCCCACCAGGGCCCTAAAAGCAGCATCTAAACTTGAAGCTTTACCAGTTCCGAGCTATTTACAGTAAGAGTTAAGGTAGAAAAGTTCTTGCCAAGTTTCGACCGTAGGGAATATTGGGCAAAACGACAGCTCCTTATACCCAGCTTTCAGGGTGCTGTGGAAGTGGCTATTCTGACAACCACTCTGCTCCCTTCTAAAGGCAAGTGCACCCCCCTTTCCGTCCTGTGGGCACCGCGGAGGGAGTTTCGCCCCTCGAGCAGAGCCCAGCCGAATTTCCCAAGGGTCAAATCCCGACGGGAGCGCACGGCGGGCCGGGGCTGAGCCCTGCGGCGGGCCGGTGTCCGGGGCGCAGCGCCTTTGCTCCGGCTCGGAGAGCGAGCTCCGCCGGGCACCGAGCGGGTCTGGCGCATCTAAATAAATAGGGAAAAGCAAAAAAAAAAAAAAAAAAAAAAAAAAAAAAAAAAAAGAATGAAAGAAAGAAAGAGCATAAAAGCCGGGATTTTATAGCAGAAATCCCGCATGGCCGCCGTCACTGCTGGGGCATTGCTTTTCCGAGGGCCGGTGGCTCGCTCGCCCGGGGCCGCGTTTCGGAGCGCCGGGGCCGGGGCTGCGCTCCGCGGGGCTACACCGGGCTCCGCGGCCGCCTCTCCCTTCTGCTCCTACCGCCTCTCCCCTCTGCTCCTGCCCCCAGAGCTGCTGGAGGACCTGTCCGAGAGCCGGGAATGCGTCAACTGCGGCTCCATCCAGACCCCGCTGTGGAGGAGGGACGGCACCGGCAACTACCTGTGCAACGCCTGCGGGCTCTACACCAAAATGAACGGGCTCAGCCGGCCCCTCATCAAGCCCCAAAAGAGAGTGGTGAGTCGGGAGGGAGGGGAGGAGGGGGGAGGGAGGAGGTGCACCCCAAAGGACCCCAGTCAGCGCTAGCCACGGAGAAATTTGGGGCAAGGATTGGGGGAGACCAATCAGTGTATTAGCCTGGTGATCCTGCAAATCTCTATTGGGGCTCCTGTCCAGGTTTGCAGGCCAAACTGGTCAAAATGAGGGGTGACAGGGCTGGCAGCCTTTTGGGAACCACTTCAGACCCACTTCCACTCTCTGAGCTGGTAAAATCTCTCTCTGCCCACTTGTGAACTGCATACCAGGCATAGACCAGACTGACTTTTTGAGTTATGAACCCCAATTGTGAGGCGGGATTCAGTGAATTGGACAAAATTTGAGCTGGTGATGTTGGACATTTCCAACAGAGGGGAAAAAAAAAAAAGAAATCAAGGTTAGAAAATGTTTGTTCAGAAGGCTAGGAATTTCTCCAGACCTGCTTTGTTTGCTGAGAGCTCGATCCTTGGGAATGTAAGCAAGTTTTGTATATAATTCAAAGAAAACCAATTGTTTAAACAATGATAATAGCCTTTGTTTTGTTTTACTCCTAAGAAATGAGTGGCAATTTTTCTAAAAATATACTCCTAAAACTAGGGGGGGGAAATAAATAGTACAAACCAGAACCCCTGTTTATAACTCAGGCTGGCACTGAATAGGCAAGGAGAAAATTTAACAAGAGGGAACTGCACGTTATGTTTAGCAAATCTGGGTGGAGGTCAGCAGACAGAAAGAATACGTTCTGCAGTAATGGCTGTTACCGAGCGAGCCACAATAAATCACATCACTATAATCCAAGCTGATGTTTGGACCCTTGTGTATGGAGACAGTGTATCAAACCCATCAGCCTTTCAAGCCCCCTTCAATCATGCCAGCTGCTTTGCTCCATGCCTGTTTTCCTTGGGCTAAAACACCTACTGTTCTTTATTTCACAACCATTTGAGTTTAGTACCCTTCTGGGAGCGAGGGGAAATAAGACCCAAACGCACGATGATCAGAGCAGGCAGTAAACGCTTGGGAACAAACCCACATCTGATTAAAGACCTTTCTTTAAGCCAAAGAGTTAATTTAACATAAAGCCAGAGGTTTATTGCTGCTGGGTGCCTGTTTTTTCTAGCTGGTAGTCCGGTAGATTTCATGGCACAAGGTGTTATTTCATTAGCAGGGACAGATGCAGCGGAGGGGTCAGATCTGCCGATCGTCTCAAGCTCAGAGCCCGACTTGCTGTGGCACCCTGACCCAAGGCAGATTTTCAAGTAGCTGACACCCGATTTTAGCATTTCTGTGTGTTTTTTTTCTTTTCTTTTTTTTGAGGGTGGGGTGGGGGTGAGAAGACTAAAGCAGAGTCAAACTAGAGCCCGATTTCAGTCTGACACCTCAGTGAAATAACTCTGAAATAGCTCTGTGTAACAATCCTTACTGAGTACCCTGGCCATCACTATAAATCAGCCGTGACTGTGTGTTCATACAGTTGGAAATATGTAGGTGAGAAGGGAAAATGTTTTGAAAACGCTAAACATGTTTAGATTGCCCCAAAGTTCCTGATAAAATTCCTGCATCAGAAAAGTCTTTTCGGCTTCAAAACATGCCAAAACTCCATGTCTGTTTAGATACGGGAACGAGAGAAAGCTATTGAAATAAAATGTACGAAGGTTTAGACCAGGAAAGAGAAAGATTTAAAAGAGTGAAACAGCTGACAGCATTTCACTTGCAGAGAAAGAAAATGAAGAATATGTGTCACCACCAGCTATTTTTACTCAATGCAATCACATAAAGGACGTATTGAGTCGAGGGCACAATTTGAGCACTATATGCATACATATTAAATAATTAGGTCAAAACTTCTGTTTTCACGATACTTAGATTTTTAAGAATAAAAATTATACTTTGTGCTTCAGCCTATATAACACTTGGCTGGGTGGTTTGCTTTTTTTTTTCCCTGCACAGCTCATAATGGATTACTGATTCAAGATTACAAAATTTGTATTTAATCTGGAGCTCTTTCTGAGCTCTGGTGTAAAATCACAGCTTACTGCTAAAGACACTCAAACAGACAATATTAAAAAAACTCAGTTATTTCTCTGGTATATTCTTCATTCTCAAAAAACATTTGTATCGGTTTCCCCAGTGGCAGGCAGCCCTGTGGTATCAAAGGTGACCCAGTTATGTCTAACAACCCAGCAGTAAATGACTCAAGAGGAAGGGCATTGTACCCTTAAGTTAGTAATTTCAGTTATGGGCACTTTATAGTCAGAATAAGATTAATGCAATCCTCTAAAATTGACTTCTCCATGTAAACTTGTTCGGCTGCCAGACACAGAGCTAGGCACAGACTTTTTTTATATTTTTTTGACAATGCGATACTTTGAAAAAGACTAGATTTATGATGTAGCTGGAATTCTTTGCTTGTGAAGAACGTAAAAGAGATCACTTGTTACAGGGACTTTTATAACCCATTCACCTTCATTTCACATGTTTATGAGGACTGCCTTCACTTATGATATACAGCCTGTGGCCATAAAGCTTTGGGTTATACGGTTATTTCTGATACAGAGTTGCTTCATCTTGGCTCCAAACTCCACGGAAGAGTGTCATAAATGGCTTGTTTGCAGTGGGAACCTTGTTGTCACCCACCAACTTTTCTGCTGGCCAAGGGAGGCTCTGTTCTGTAAAAACACACTCCCACACACTCTTTTTTTATGAAGATAAAAGGGGCAATGATAAAAAATAACTTTTTTTAAAAACAATGCTGTTGTATGTGTTACCCCTGGGATGACCAGGAAAGTTTTCCCCAGATGTAGTGCCACAAAGGGAGGTGATTAAAGTCTCTGATTTTTCCGATGAGTCAGGAGTATCAGTGGCAGGATCAGAGCTGTCTCTTCACCCACCATACAGGGGAGAGGGCATTGAACTGTCTGGAGAGGTGTCACAGGATTGATGTGCCTTCTCTTCAGCTCGAAGGAGCTGCAGTGGAGATATTTCCTAGCTGTCCTGCTGGAAAAAGAACTGGTGCCTGGTGGTCTGAACAGACTTCTCCTGGTCACCACCTCCCAAATGAGAATTTGCCTGTGCTGTGACTGTCCAGGGTGGAAAGACATTCCTCTTCACACCATATTTCCACTCTGTGATATGAGGATAATTCTGTTCTAATTCTGGGCTGCTGCTGACAGATACTATAAAAAAAAGCTCCTACCATCCCCGCCATGTGTTAAAGGACTTTTTATGAACCATAAAGACATAAATCATTCTCTCCTGCCCACCTGTTCATGCCCGTGTTTGCCTGTGCTTGCCTCCAGCCTTCGTCGCGGCGGATGGGCTTGTCCTGTGCCAACTGCCACACCACGACCACCACGCTGTGGCGCAGGAACGCCGAGGGTGAGCCCGTCTGCAATGCCTGTGGCCTCTACATGAAGCTCCATGGGGTGAGTGGCTGCTTCACCAAGGGAGATCCACTGACAGCTCTGATGCTGCCTTGGGAAAAGGGAGATCCTCAAAAAAAACAACAAGCGAAATGGACAGAGAAATAGAAAAATATGTGATGTTAGAAAATGGTGGTACCACTTTGGCTTGTTATGCTTTTGACTAGCTATGTGTTTGCCAATGTAGCTTTCCCAACATATTTGTATAAAGAAACCACCTCAGGATGAGCAGCAATGGTGTTTTTGCTACTGGAATTTAAACCAGCTCTTTAGCAGGGAAAAAAAATCCCTAGACCGTAAATGAGACAGTTTTTCATGGACAGATACAGCTATACCAGCAAAACTTTGAGTGGAATTCAAGACATAGCTATGGCAGAAAAACTTTAAATGCAAGTTCAGCCTTTGTTGGGCAATAATAGAGTAAAAAAATCCCTCTGTCCTGAATGTGATGGAACGTGTTTTGGGTGAGATGCCTATGGATGGTGTTACAGTCAAGCATAAGTGTTTGAAGAGCAAGGACATTAGGAATGATTGAGATGTGGTCTACTCTTCAATAAAATGTAAATTTTCCTCAAATTTGTGTTAAAATATGTTTTAAGGCAGTGCTTTTATAGCATGATTATCGTTGTGATGAACACAAAAATTGTTTTTGAGGACATTTAAATATAAATTTATCCCTATAAATTTAGATACCATAAATCTGTATTATGGGCAGAACTGCCTGTAGGAACAAATGCTAAGTCAATTCTTCTATTCTAAAGCTTCTGCCCTAAGATGTTTCCTTGTGATTTCCTCTGGTTTGCATAGCTGGTCTACAGGATGAGGATGATTTTTTTCATGTATACATTTTTTCTTTCCAGAATCAGGCACTGGAGCTAATTCCTAACTGACTGGAACAATAAATCAAGGATCAGATATACCCCATCCAGTTTAATTTCTTATGGCTTTTTGCCAAATGATGCTGATTTTCCTGAATTCTGTGCTGTTTTCCTGTGGATTAATTGAGGAGTCGAAAAAGCTATCAAGTTTGCATAGCAATAAAAAAGTTTTTCTAATTTCTTAATTCAGCTACAACTTCCCTTGAATCAAACTATTGTTTTGCCCAAATGAAATGCAAGTATTTTTTGGAATTAGTTCTGTGACACAGAAAAAAATTTACTTGCTATACAGGCACTAGCAACATCACATCTGGTCTTCCAGTGTGTTTTGATTTTTGATATTAGAGTACATGTGCAACTCTGTGATTGAAAATTTATTTTTTTCAGGTTCCTCGGCCTCTTGCTATGAAAAAAGAAGGAATTCAGACGAGGAAGCGAAAACCTAAGAATATAAATAAATCAAAGGCATGCTCGGGTAAATATAAAATACAAGAAAGTGTAGCTGCAATAGTTTGTAGTTTTGGGGTTTTTTGTTTGTTTGTTTGTTCTCTGTCTGGAAAATATTTATTTTTAATACCAATTCCCAATTTTTCAGGTAACAGTACTACTGCAGTTCCTATGACTCCGACATCCACATCTTCTACTAACTCAGATGATTGTAGCAAAACTGCTTCTCCTGGCGCACAGACTGCAGCCTCTGGGGTAAGTGTCTGTATCTGCAAGCAGGCTGATCACTGGGCAATGTTATCACAGCTTTTATCTTATCTAGCAGAACAATAATCTAAACAAACTTTCCAGTTTTGTTAGCTGATACTAGAACAAGATTTTCCGAGGATATTACATATAGATGTAAACAGAACGACAAGAACGATGTACTTTGCAAATCTTCTTGATTAAGATCTATATAATTTTTATGGCTGTTAGCCACAGCTTAACCACAGACATTCTGTTTTTAAATATTCAGGTTCTTTCATTTCAAAGGTTTTCTTTTGGACAGAAGACAATAAAACATGCCCAACTGGTCCTTTCAAGAAACAGTGCTATATATATATATATGTGTGTGCGTGTACATATACATATACATATACATATACATATACATATACATATACATATACATATACATATACATATACATATACATATACATATACATATACATGTATGTATGTACACACACATTTGTATGCCTTATCCCAATGGGTAAAACCCAGAAAAACATTATCCTGCTGTACAAAGTAAATCATAAAGGCTTTTGTTTTGAACAAAAATGTGCAATTAAACCCTGATCCAAACCCAGCTGAAACCAGGCTGGAGCACCCTGCTGATTGCAGTGCATGGGGGTTCAGCTCTCTGCCTGCAGAGGATTCTTCAGGGGCCAGATGCTCAGCATGTGGCAGCACCAAGCTCCAGAGGAGCACCCGAGGAGTGCTGATCATCCCTTGCTTTAGTTTTTGATCCTTATTTTACAGCATGTATTCCAACCATCTCAAACTTCCTTTCTTCACTCAGCATGTGTGATAAATACTACTGCTGAAGTTGTGAAGCTCAGTGTAGATTAATTCCTAACCCCTTGGCTGTACCTATCCATATCCACACTCACTTCTCAGCCTTCTGTATCCCTTAATCTGCTACATCATTTCCTTGAGAAACTTTCTTAATGTGGCTTTCTTTAGTCCTTTATTAATGAAAAGAAGACATTGTTTATAACAGATCTTGATGTTCACAACATCCAAATTCCTTTCAATAGTTTAATTTCTGATGTACAAAGTTTCATTGTACAAGGGGAAGAAAAGTCAATTTTTTTAGCAAATGCGATTGTGGACTGACAGGGCCACCCATTTTCAGAGGCAGTGGGTTTTGGTTTCGGATCCTGTGAGACTAGGATAGTACTAAAAAGGCTTGTCTTTGACATGGGAAAACCCTGTCAATGCAGTAAAATAAACAGATCACATCAAAAAAAGAGAAACACTAACTGAAAAGTGAACTGTTGCAGTTTCAGAATTGGGTTTCAGACTCCCTTATGGAACTACTGTGCACTGTTTTAGGCTTTCCTTTGATATTTGCAAAGGAAAAAAATGTAGCCAAATTTTCCTTAAATTTTCCTTGTGTTACCTGAAGCAGTACTAGTGATGCTGAGCAATGGGGTGAGATTTATGTAATGGATAGAAATGTAATCACAATCCCAGCTGAGACTGAGGCAGCCCAACCGTGTGCTGCTCAGGGAAGGAGAGACCATATAGATGAGATCTCATTTCCACTATGCTGCTGCCTTCTTGGCTGGCTCAAACCTGGCTTCCTTTCTGTGGTATTTCTCCCTAGAAGGGCACATCAAACATGTTATTAATAATCTTTATGTTATAATTTTAGTAGTACCATTTTAAATATGGTTTTGCCAGATGGAGTTGTGTGGGCACCAGAGGTGAGGAGTGCATGGATTGAGGGCTAAAAGACTCCTTGAGAGCTGTGGGCAACTAGGAGCAATTCCCAGGAGGAACCCTGAGGCTGCTTTTAGTTACATGATGGCATTCCTAAATGATTTTTCCATAGTAGATCAGACTGGGAGAGGACACCTGCACAACAGCTGGGAAAATCTGTCCCCTTATATCCAGCAGGCAGCATGGTAACATCTGCATAACCTTTTCCCCACCATGATTTGATCAGATGTGCCTTGCATATGCAAAGCACTTGCAAATACCCCCTTGTGAAAAATTTCAATGAAAGGAAGTGATGGAGAGGGGCTGTGACATGCGCTGAGGAGAGGAAGTTGCAGCAGCAGCCAGACGTATGGGCATCCCTTTGACTCCATCCCAAACTATGTGAAGGGCTACTGATCTCCCACCCCGTGCCCCAGTCCCAGATGTATGTAAATGAAAAGGGGATTTGCAGGGGAGCAGTTGTCAGGATATGTCACTGGCACGGTCGCATCCCTCACTCAGGCTCCTGGCTTTGCCCAAGCATCTGGAATTCAAAGGGATGAGGACTTGGGAGTCTGCAAGTTTAAAGTAGAAAGTGGTGGCTGTAAGACTTGCTCCCGTTGTCCCAGACATAATTTGGGAACCTGATTACTAGCTGCAAAGGACACAAAATAATTTCTACAGGATATAAATCCTATGGAAGGGACTGAGCACTCAAAAAGCCCTTTTAAGCTATTAAATGAGCATTTTAGAGCAAGACAGTCTGTAACCTGATCACATGCTGAAGCCAATATGCTCTGCTAGACTTCTGTTTTCCTAGATTATTTTTTCTTCTTCCTTTTGAGTTGATCCATTGATAAATCAAAGGTCTTCAATTATTTCTAGAATAAGCAATGACTTTGCACAAGGAGAATAAACTTCTTCAGCTCGTGTCAGGAGGGGAAAAAACAAACCCTCAGATGGGTGAATCCAGGCTCCGTAATCTTTGGTCACTTTAATGTTGATTCTTGACAGTGGTGCTGGTGATGTTGCCGAAAAACAGGCACCTGCTTGAATAACAAACCTGGCTCGTTCCCCATGCATTACACAATGGGCATGGCAACTTGTTTTTGTTTTGCTCTGTTTTTGCTTCTCTAGCCTTTATTCTGTGAAGAGAGGGGAAAATGCCAAATTGACATTAGGCAGAGAAATCTGATGACGTTTTAGAAACTGTTGTGTGAAATTCACAGCAATGTTGTTGCTAAATGAAACAGAGAAAACGAATTCCTCTACTGGTACAAAAGCAATTTATTATGTCTTTTGTGGGAGGCTGCCAAAAAAGTTTCCAGTTGTGTAGAAATCTAATGGAAATGAAATTCAGCAGAATTCAACTGTGTCAGTAACATTCACTTTTTGCCCTACCTTTCTTTATCTCTTTCAAAGTAAAATAAAGAAGGGAGGGCAGAAAAAGAGGAGGGCAGCAATAACTCTTGGCAATGTCTTTGAGACTATCCATTTCATGAAGGGAATCTTATATGATGCCAATTCTGAGACAAATTAGCAAGAACCTTAAATGTTGATTTTACGTTCTAGCTGAAGTTTAAACATTTGAGAGATACGATGAATGAATTGCTGTGGGGGCAAAGTTGATTTCAAACATCCCAAAATGTAGAAGTGTTTGGATCGGAGATATTTCGTTGTCCCATCATAAAGGGGCTATTTGCCAAATTCACATCTGGATCTAGGATTTAGGCCTATTTCTGTTTTTCTAAGCAGTATAAGTACTGGGTGTCCTGTGTTACTTACATGGAAAGGGTCCAGCTGCATGATATATGAAGTTGCCTTATGTCCCCATAAAAAGAAGATGTGAAGGTTTGTCTGCATCTGCATCTATACCTGCTCTCCCTTTGATGCTGCTGAAACTATACAGGGAAAAGCTCCACCAAATAAATTTCTAAACAAAGAGCATGGTCTGCAGTGCAAACCCATCCATTACGATGCAGGGGCTCCAACAAATGTGATAACCAGAAGGACTTTATTCCCTTATTAGGATAAAGGCAGTATGAAACCTGCTGTAAAATCTGCTTTTTATGGCAGGACATGGAGGCTCCTTGAGCCACAACTGATGTCAGAAAAAGCTCAGCAGCACCAGGGGAACTCTTCTCTCAGAAGACTCTCCTGTGTCCTTTGCCTCCAGTTTGTAGTTTTCTCAGAAGGACCATAATCTCACACTGCACAAAAACTTAGGAGGTAAAACTAGTGCTCACTTCCCTTGGAGGTTTACTTTGAAAAGTGGTTCAGGACTAGCTCTTCAGTTTTGTAGCATGGGAAATGAGAGGGCTGACTGAGGTAGTCTCAGCACGTGGTGAACTTGCAGGAAAATGCAGTTTTAACTGTCTCCAAAATGCTGCACAAATGGGGCTGGATTAGATAAATGGCTTCTCCGTAATTTTCTTTCTCTCTTTTTTTTTTTTTTTTTTTTTTTTTTTTGGTGTCAGAAGAAGATTTGTGAGCTGGTTAGAGGTGGTGTTGTTTGCTCCTGTTTAGGCAGTAAATTGGTAGGGCTTTCATGCTGGCTATGGAGAAATCAGCCTCCACAGAGTATGTGCCAAAGCCTGGATGAACCAGGGATACAACTTCTTAAAATAATATGCTAACCACCTGGATATTGGGAAGTTGAATGTCCAGGGGTCCTTCAGATTATCTGATGATAATATGCCAGATCTTAGTTGTGTAGAATAATTTTGTAGGCATTGGGACTGAGCTTCCATGAGAAAGGCTCACCAGCATGGTTGGTAGGACTTTCACCTGGAAAATGGGAACACAGTGCCTCAGTCCTGGTATGAGTAAATATTTATCTGAACCAGGTGGAATAAGATCAACAGGAGGCATGAGGTACGTGGCAACCTAAAATACCAAAGAGTGTGGCAGACAGGGCAGTATGCTGGGAGACCTGATCCTCTAGTCTCTAGTTTAAATCTTTCTTGGTCTCCTACCTCTTCTACATCAGTCCTCACTCCTGGACAATATGGGATGCTACTTTCTTCTCCCCACTCAGTTTCACACACTGTTTCTTTTCCTTTTACATTGAGTAATTTTCTTTGCTCTGTGAATATGTATCCAAAAGAGAGCAGTTCATTTTTATATCAAACAGAAGGAAGCAATCCAGCATTTTTTGTTTCAGTGGGGAAAAGCAAGGAAAAAGTATTTTTGCTTCTATCCCAAAATTCTACATGCATATGGACACATACCTTTTGCTTGGTTTTGTTTTATTGCCAAAGCAATAAAGCCAGTTATTCATACAGCCCTTGACAGCAGTGGGTCATCAGTTTTCCAAGCCATGCTGGAAGTTGCCTCCCTTAGGAAATTAATGAAGTATTAACCACAGATTTATATTGCTATAATACAAAGGAGAGATTAGAAGACATGTAAACTTACACGTCTGCAGTATAAACAAAAGGATCAATTGGACTAGCAAGAAATGACAACTCTGTGTGCTAAGGGGGTCGTTACATCAGTAAAAAAAGCTGTCATTTTTCAGTGCCAAGACTTGCTTTTTGTATTCCGGGGAGTGACAGTGTTGGGGAAAATGCTCTCTTTGTGAGGATGGAAGTTATTGCAGAGAGGCTGAGACTAGAAAATTAAGGACTCCACTAGTTTGCCATAACGCTTCATATGTGAAAGAATTCTTTGCAAGTGTATTTTAACTGACTGTAGATATCATTTAAGTGTTGCAAAAGTAAACTAGGCTAACTGAGGAGGAAGAGATTCTCAGCTGAGACTCAGCTTATTGCTGAGTTAGTGTAATGTCCAAAATTCATGGAGCATTTTGAACGTGTTAAGTGGATAAAGCAAAGGTCTCTCTGATAGACCAAAGGTCTAGATCAAGGCCCTTTGCCACCCCCTCCAGCTGTCCTTGCCCAGCACATTTCCCTCTTGGCTGCAAGGTGTGGGGGAAGGCCAGAGGGGAAACTGTCCATCCACTCTCCCTTCTCTCTGTGATGGGCAGATGGGGCAGGAAGGAGTGGGTGGAAGAAAGCAGGAGTCATTCAACCAGAGCTGCTGCTGCTGCCATTCCCTGGGTATGGTCAAGCTCAGCCTGAGCAGCCTGGTTTTGCTCTGGAGCAGCTTTAGTGGGGTGCTGATGGCAGGTTTGGGTACCATCTAGTTGTCTCCGTGGCTCTGGCAGGGCTCTTCCTCTGTACATGGTGGGCAGGTCCTCTACAGAAAGGACACCTCTGACACAGACAACCCACCTGGGGGCCTACTCATGACCAGCTTCTCCTGGTTTGGGCAAAAGAAGAACCTTTGCAGATACAAACACAACCTCTCTGTTTAGGAGGTAGGCTTTTCCCAGTGGGCTTCATCCATTTTCTCCTCTGAAAGCTAACCTTCAATTGATTACCTATGCTATCATCAGATTCACCAATAAAAATAAAGATAGATAGATAGATAGATAGATAGATAGATAGATAGATAGATAGATAGATAGACTGATAGATATTTTTATAGATAGAGCCACTGGCTGTGAATTAGACCTCATTGACTTCATCAGCATTTTTCAGCTTATTTCAGCTGAAAAAAGTCCTCTAATAACTAAGTGCAACTTCTGTCATTCTTCATCCCTTAAAGCTGGAAAAGCAAGAGCAAAGGCAGGGAGGCTCAGGAACAGAACTGTGATTCCGTCACGTCCTTTTCACGAGCTAAAGTTTGTTTTCCATGTCTCACTTTGGGAGCTGCCCAAGCTGCCTGGATTTGTCATGACATTACCGGGGTGGGGTTTCCAGGGCCAGCAGTCCTGCCCGGGTCCTGCCCGTCCTGGCTCAACAGAGGCAGGATCCGGCCTTGGACAGGCAGGGATGGGATGGGCAGTCTTCAAACAGGACGTGCCTCCACGTCCTCCCATCTGGGGTGCCTGAGGGAGGGGTACCTGATAATCCCATATGGAAACTGTGGGTCCCTGCACCCCACCTTTGTAGGGCTGAATCAGGAAAAGGTGAATTACACTTTCCAAGCCCGGAAAAAACAGGTGCTGATAAGATATTTGCCTACCAGAACAGCAGTGGCAAATATGGGCAAACGGGAGCCTTTCAAAGCAACTCCTAGTATTTTTAGCTCAGGTTGAGCAAACACAGCTCAGCACTAATTTAAACCCTTCTTCCACTGTGGGGAGACTGAAGCTGTTAAAAATGATGTCTTCTGTGCTAACAGAAATCTATTTGAGGTATTAGAAGTAAAAAGAAAGTTTTGAAAAGGCTAGGCTGATGTAAGAGCAGGACTGTATACAAAGGTTAACATGGAACCTGTCTCACTGAATTCTCCATGCACAGTCACAGAGAAAGAGGATATAGAGACTTGTTGTCACTGATTGGCAACTGTATGTTCAAAGGAGTGATAAAACTTATTTTTTAGGTTTAGAGCTGTTTCAGCTGGTTTTGGGGGACAGATAGGTTTTTTTTTTCCCCTTCATTCTCTGCATTTCTGGATAGTGACTAATGGAGTGGGATCAGGGTTGATGACTAGGTGGAAGAGTAGGGGCGGTCAATCATTGCAATAAAAGGTTAAGAAAATACTGGAGCCCAGGTTATTTCAGACAAAAATGACTGCTAGCAGTGAGTATCTCTTTCAGGGGGTGAAGTTTTCCCTTGGTTAAGCACAGCAACAAGAGCCCCACACCAGACCATTTGGAAATTACCTCTGAATAAATGGAGCCTTGCTTTTCCTATGTCAGGACTGCTAGCTTGGCACAGCTCCAGGAGAGCCAAGAGCTCTACTCTTGTAAAATGATTAAATATGTATACTTCGTACTTAAACAGCAGGCAGGAAGCTTCTGCAGTCACAGTTTAGGATAACATTTTTCTTTTTTCTTTTTTTTTAAGGAATTTCATCCAAAGACTATCCATTAACAAGTAAATTAAGGTTTTAAAGTTGACATATCCAAGAGTTAATTTTGCATGAAGTCAGCTCTTAAACATTTCCTTTATCAGGTGAAAATGTTGCCCCTTCTCTGTCTGGCACTGCAAATTTTTCCTCTTTAGCGGATCTGCTCAGCCTCATGGAAAAAATGATTGTTCCTTTGTCTTTTTAACTCTCCATTTTTCTGTTAAAATAAATGGATTGGTTCCAGTGTGGTTCAGAGGTTCACCTCTGTGCCTACCAGGGCTCTCCTGCATGTTGTCTTGTGCAGGCAGCAGAGCAAAAATGCTCCTGCTTCGAAGGCATAGTGTTTCTCCACTGGAGATTGAAGGAGCATCTCCTTTAGTGGCCAGTCCTACAGGGATAAAGTGGTATTGGCGGATGTTTTGAAGGGTCAGGAATGATTTTAAGCATTTCAAGGGCTGAACAGCCCAAAGAAATCTGCATTCCAGAAGGTGCTCCATATCTGCTCCTGGAGAATTGGGATGTATTTGGCTTCTCCCACGAGGAGGAAACACTAGAGCTGCCACTACTCCCAGATCACATTTTATGATGTTGTCACCTGTGTCTCTTCAGTAGGGGGCAGTGGGACACATGCACATTTCCTTCCTCATCATGAGCTGATTTCCAAGTTCTCTGCACATCACACTGTTTCATTTCCACCTCGCCAAACACAGACATCACTCCCATCAGCAGGGCTGGGCGACTGAGCTCATGCTGAGACTTTTTTTTTTTCAGGATTTCAAGGCACAGGGGCAAGCAGAGGGCAAACCCTGTTTTGAACAGAAATCCTGTGATGATGGCTGTGTGCTCTCACTCACACCCCAGTGTGTGCAAAGCTCACCTGCTCAATGAATCTCTCTTTGCTCTTCCCCTCCCTGCAGGCGAGCTCGTCGGTGATGTCCGGCCCGGGAGAGAGCACCAGCCCCGAAAGCAGCAGCCTTAAGTATTCAGCTCAAGATGGGCTGTACACAGGAGTCAGCCTGACCTCCACAGCTGAAGTGACAGCATCTGTGAGACAGGACCCCTGGTGTGCCCTGGCTCTGGCGTGACGTGCTGCGAGGGAAGCTGGATCCTGGCAGCCCCCAGACACCTGCGCAGTTTCCTCTGTGGAGCGGTCGCAGCGGCAGCGAGAGTGCTGGCAAAGACCATTCCTCTCAAACAGTTTTTGAGCCTTGGTGGCAGAGGTGTTTTTCTACTTCCGAAAGAGGCTTTGCTAAAGCACCCAGTTCCTCATCTATGCAAGAAAAATGTAGGCAAAGGAAATGACCACCGGGGATAGCTAATGCAGCCTTAAACTCTCAAAAAAACCCTTCAAAAACCCCCCAAAATCAAAAAAAAAAAAAAAAAAAAAAAAAAAAAAAAACCCCAAAAAAAACCAAACAGAAAAAACAGAAAAAAAAGAAAAGGAAAAAAAGAAAAAAAAAAGACAAAAAAGAAGAGATAAACCCACGCCTATTGATAGATTCCAGAAATACATCCTCAACTTACCCAACAGCACTGCCTTTCTGATTGTATAGTTGTTTTCACTCTCTCATCACCTTTTCCCCTAAGAATTTGGTGAAAGTTGTCAGTGTTGGGGAGGAAGTAGCAAAGACTTTAATTACCAGAGATAGTGAGATACTTTTAAATGAATGTCAGAAGTGCTTACAGCTTGAGTTGACGCAGACTCCTCTCACCGAACATTTGATGTCTTCGCCCTGTCGGACCTCTCCTTCTGTGCTCTCCATCTTCAGCGTGCCTTGCTCTGCCCTTCAGAGCCCAGCCATGTCCCTGGAAGAAATCACAACGTTTGGTACAAATCCCACAAGGTCCAGCTGGTTAAGGAGAATTTGGGATTGGTGTTTTTTGGTTTAAAATATTTACTCACTTTTCGAGACTGCGATATAACTTTTAAAGTACACTGTGACTGAGATTTATGAAAGTCCGTATTTCCTGGCTGAACTGTATAGAGTCGGTCAAAATTTGTAAACAGGGTAGCAATCAGATATTTTTCTTCCATATATACAATAATTTTTTTAAAGAAGTGCAATTTGCGTTGCAGCAATCAGTGTTAAATCATTTGCATAAGATTTAACAACGGTTTTTATACGAATGAATGAATGTAAACATTTTAACTTAATGGTACGTAAATAATTTAAAAGAAAAAACTTAACTAGGCATCCTTAGGCTTTTTAGTGCAACAAAAATGCATCCACTTTCTGTATTTTCAGTTGTTAAAGCAAGAGTTTCAAAGAACAAGCCTTCTCTCAGGAAAATTGCCCTAGCCATTTGCTCCGAAGTGTTGTACAAAAATGCAAATGCATCCCCAAAGGTTTTTTTTTTGCCATTGAATAAGTGTGTGGTGGAAAGAAACAAATTGCAATGAAACTGTACTACCTAACTGATACATATGTAAATACTGCAGAAGATATCTAGGCATCTTGAAAATGTAGGATGCAATCTGTATAGTGCGACTGATGCATAGTTAGGTTGGTTTTCATTGGTTTTTAAATGGGACGTCATTTGGAAAGTTGTTTCATCAGAGCTTTACAAATAAAAGGGTATCATTTTAGGATTTTTTTTTTTCCTGTATGGTGTGCCTTTTCCTTTGTCTCCAACTACATTAAAAGCTATGGAAATGTACCTGGTACAGGTGGCATGTCGGATGGCTGCAAGGAAGGTCTCCAGCTGAAGCACCTGCTCTGCCTACCTAAGTAGGCACTGTGTGTCTGCCACTCCCTTCACTACACCTTCTGATGATGTGTAAAATGAGGGCTTCCACCAACACAGGCTCCTCATGGGCACATGTGAGGTTTTTGTGCTGAAGGTCTGGGGAACTGAGCCCGTGCCCTGTGAGTACTATCATTGTTTTGCTTGCCCTTCACACCATAGCTAAGTTTCCCGAGTAGGCAAATATCAGAATGTTACCCACTACAGATGTAACTGCTGCATGGTAGAAGCTTTGAGTGCCTGCTGGCATCCTCCTGTGGCCAAAGGTGAAGGGCAGCAAAAATTGAAGGCACTGCTGCTGAAAAGAGAAGACAGTGAATTTTAGTTGTTAAGAGAAATGGAAAACCTTTTGCTGGCTCTGAGGACTGGTTCTTTTCATTGCTGAGCTCATTGGAGCCTGACTCATTGCCAGGTGTGATTTCCAGCTATGTCAGCAGTGCTGTTGGACTGGGAAGCCAGCATGCCCCACCTCCCTACCTATGGAGAGGCTGCAGTGTGTCTTTGTCTCTCTGTGTCAGACCTTCTTTTGGGGTGAACTGGGTAGCTCCTATTCAGTGAAGCTATGCTGACTTGCACCAGCCAAGAAGCTGCCTCTTGGTTTTCCAAACCTGACAGTTGAGCTGCTTCCTTATGCTGGAGGTGTTGTGGGGACCGTGGGATGAACACTGCAGCACAACCCCAGGAGGAAAACTGGTCCTAGCAAAAAGGGATCAGGCTGAGCCTTGCTGGGGTTTGGGTTACTGTGGCCAGCCAGGAGTGGGGATCACTCGCCCTTCTTGGGGGAGTTGTTGTGCCATGCTCAGTGCTGGGTCACCTCACCTCCTGGCTGCCTGTGGGTTCATGTAGCCAGGTACCCCAGTCCTGCTAGCCCTGGGGCCATGAGGGCTTGGATCTTGTGATTTCCAAATTAAATACCTATCTAAGTGCAAACTGAGCCATGCAGAGAAACACTGGGCTTAAGACACAAAATGTGTGGACAAGAGGGTGGAAATTTTTCCTCTTGCCCATATTTGTGATTTCACAAGTATTGGCACTTAAATGGACAAAAGAGGTGTTGCATCCTTTCTTGTTTCCCTTTTTCTTCTCCATTTTCTTGCCAGGGTGATGTTAGGTGTGCCACTTCTGAAAAGCTGAGCACATAACCCATACCTGCTGGGTGTGTCAGAGCTGCATTGCACAGAGTGTACAATAAAACAGCTACCAATAGACCAGCATGTTCCAGTTTCAGGCTGCTGACCCAGCAGAAAATGTCATCTGGTTGCTGATGCTCTTGCTGGTGGCCTGTGGAAGGCCATGTTTCTTTGAAACCCTGTGACATCTGTATAAGAGGGCTCCTAGGAGGCCTGGATCCCTTCTCAGCCCCACCCTAGCCCAGAGTCTAGCTTAGAGTGGTTCCTGCAGATAATGGGTCTTGCGGGGGGCATATAAGGAAGCTCTGGGTGAAAAACTTCCTCTTGCACCTGAAGATGAAAATGTTCTTTTAGGTAATATCAGGAGAAAAAACCCCCTAGAAATCCCCAATATTTCATAGGGAGGGTGTTTCCAATTATTTCTTATCAGCAAAAAAATCAAGAAAGGAATGCTTTGCCTCCCTGTACCAGAAGCAGGGCTGTCAGGTTTTCAACCCTCTGTAAGAGTTCAAAGGAGATGCAGCACTATGTTGCCTTACTGAAAAGGTGCTGATGACCTCAAAGCCAGGTTCTGTGTTAAATTTTACATAGAAAAGAACTGTGAGAACATACCTCCATACTTACCAAAGCTGCTCTTCAAATGTACTGTTTGCTGGAGTTGCTACTCCAAAATAAAGGTTTTTCTTTCTTTTTTTTTTTTAATAATTATTTTGCATTTTAGTCCTGCTGAGCCAGCACAACTCTGAGTGTGTGAGCTGGACTTTGCTCTGGCTCTTATATTGTTGCTATCACTGCTCCTGATGGAAGGCCTGGCCAAAACCTTTTCTCACTTATCACCATTTCTCTGCAGTGACAGCCCTGGCCTGGGCTGCAAAAGAGCAAAGAGTTTTTGTTACCAGTGGGGCTAAACAAGCCAGGTTGAACCCAGAGCATCTTTCTAGTACCAGAATGAAGCTTCAGAGTTGACATTTGGAGGTGGGGGGCAAAGGCATATGGCCATTTTTCATGTTAGCACCTTTCCTCTGGAAAGAGTAAAAATTAAATACCAAATGCCCCAGGGCATCTGTTTCATTCCCATCAAGCAATATCAGATAGGTCAAATTTGCTTTAGTGGCCCCTCAAGATCAGACTGCTCCCATCCATGTGTGTTACCTTGGCCTCCAATCTTCCCTAGGTCCTAGATCCTGTTGTAGTAATATTCCTGACACCCTCACCCATAATCATGTTTTCTTCTGCTCAAAGTGCTTGAAATAAGATGAGGTCCCCACTGTGGCTCAGAGTGGTATTTTTCAGCAGTGAGAGTGTGTGCTGGTGTGATATAAGTGGGTGCAACAGCTGCCAGAATTGGGTTGGTGATCCAGAGAACCAATCCAGGCCAAGAGAACAAGCCTTGGACAGGCTGCTCAAAGGGAGTAAGGGATGCCTGGTTCTTTCCAGAACTGCAGGTGGGCTTTGTGTCCTGTGAATGGTCAGAAGGCAAAGACCTGGGTGTGAAGTGAGGAGCCAAAGCAGTGGATTTTTGTTTTCCTGCTGCAGAAAAAGTAGAAAAAAATGTAGAAAAATGGTAGAAAAAGCCATACATCATCTCTGTAACATTTGCCATACAGAACTCAGGTAATTTTGTGTCTGTTCCTGCACAAAAATAATATAACTTCTGCTCCTTTCTAAGACAAGGAGGGATTTTGGAGTGACATCCTCTCCTTACTATCGTGAGCCTTAGTTCAGCACAGGCTGCAGAAACCCAAAATGGACTTCAACTCTTCCTATGGGATCACAGCTCCAGATCTTCCTTTATCCAGCTCTCATGAACTTCATTCCTCACAGATCCTCCAGTTCCTAAATCTGTATACACTGGACATTCCAGGGTTTTGTCAAACACACAGAATTCAGTATTAAAATATAGGGCAAGGGTTGTTGCAGTGGGCCAGTGAGAAGGAAACTGAAGGCTTGAGGAGCATTTTCATGTGCCTTCTGCTCCATATGTTGCAAAAGGCTTGAGGCCTTCACTACATATTTGTAACGTGTTTTGGAAACACTTCTTCATATTTCCTCAAAGCTATCTGATGGAAGTTGGTATCGTATCTAGGAGAGGGGAGTAGAATTTCACAGAATCACAGAATCATTTAGGTTGGAAAAGACCTTCAGGATCATCAAGTCCATCCTTTGATCTGTAAATTTAGGTGCCTGGGTGGACAGGCAATCAAACAAGAGTTGCCAATGTTGCAACCAAAAGTGCTAATGTACTCCTTGAACAATTAATCAGGAAAACAGTGAGTAGGAGTAAGGAGGCAATTTTACTTTGGAATGCTGCATCCAGATGTGGCATCCACATTTGAAAAGGGTGTTTAAAAATTGGCAAAGGTAGGGAAAAAATAACTAAAATGATTTATGAACCGAGGAAAATATCTGGTCTTGATAAAAATAAAGACCGCAGTCTGCTTAGAATATCTAAAGGAAGACTAAAACATGTTGGTGTGGTAAGTCCCTTCATGGAGAGAAAATTATAAGTGCTAAGAGGCCTTTGACCTTGCAGAGAAAGACATAACAAGATCTACTGGCTAAAAGGTGAAGCTGGATTAATTAAACAGTTAATTTAGACTTCAGCTGAAACAATGAATATAATTAGTGATGGGAGCAATAGCAAGGGAAGAAGACTAGAGCACAATCTCTCATTGCCTTTGCAACAAAGCTGTCTGGAAGATCAGCTTTAGCTGACCAAAAGTGACTGGGTTCAGGACTGAGCATGTTGCATCTGCTGCATCATGATTTATAGGCTGGATTAGTTTCCATTTGGTCTGAAACCATATTACTTTTTGGGATGAGACCCAATGCTGAGGTCTTGAATTTTTGTTGTTATTAAAAAACCCATGGCACTCTTCCTGAGAGCCGTGGTAAACACTGTGGTGTTTTGACCCAGTTTCAGCATAAGCAATTATTTTTTTGCATATCTAAAACGTCCTACTTCCTCTCTAAAACTGTCCTGCATCTTTACTGTTTCCTGCTAAATACATCCTGAGTCCCATAGAAGAAAAGTTTCAAAGTTGAACAAACAATAATTGAAAATCTGTCCCCCCTTACAGTGCAGCACAGAGACAGGGGCTGCAGAGCAGCCTCTGCTCTTGGAGAAGCTCACAGGGACTCAAGGTGCATGAGGACCAAGAACCTGAGACTGGCCTGCTCTGGGCCTGCAAGAAGCTCTGCCAAGCTGTGGATCCCCATCCACATGTGTGTGCCTGTGCAGTGTCTCCCTTGTCTTAAAATCAGATCTTTTACTCCATGTCTCTCTTCTTGTGCACACTATACCTGGGTCTTTCCATGACTTGGACAAGATACAAAGGCCTACTCTCTTTTCTTCACAGAGTTAATGAAGTATGTCAAAAGATTCATTTGATTAAATATTTTAAACTATTACAAACTCTCAGCCTGAAACAGGGTCCCAAAGAAGCAATACTCCCTTCCTTATGACTAGGTGATGTTCAGTAATTTTTGGTAACTTTGACATGTCTTTTTTTTTTTTTTTTCCCTTTATCAAGGCAAGAGCTTAGAGACAGAAAAATATCATTACTATTTTAACAAAGGAAAAAGCGTTGCTCAAAAGTTTGACTAATAAAATGTTTATTCTTATTACAAGCACCAAATGATACTTTCAAGGTTTTTTTAAGAATGTGGCAACACTCAGAATGGGCTTGGAATAATTTTATTCTGTAGACTTCAGGGACTCTCAGAAAATTAAAAGACAACTTCTCAAAAAAGATTTGATAAGATTAAATGTCCTCTAGGCAGAAGGAAGCTAGCAATGTCTTTAAAGTTAGAGCTCTCACTTTTTAACCTAGCCTTATGCTTTGCTCTGGGTAGTGATAAAGTTTCTAGGACTAAATGAAAGCTTTGTATAAGCAGGAAATTCAGAGAAAACAGCTTGTCTTTCTAAGTATCCATGACCAGTTTTCAGCAAAAGCAAGAAACTTCAAATACAGATTCCAGCAGATTTGGTCTTTGTAAACAAGATGCTGATGTGTCAAAATTCCCCCTTCTCCAGTATAAACCAGTCGTGATCCCACTGCATGCAGTTTGCCCCTGTGCAGGTAGCTAGGGACACAAGCTGGAGTACTTGCTTCAGCATTGAGCAACAGGATCAAATCTGTCACACTGCAAAGCACTTGCTTATCTAAAGCAAAGGATTAGCACTTCTGAAATGAGCCACATATCAGAAACTCAGGGAAAAACTGATAGAAACTCATATTTCACACCAGTTATGCACAGAGGCACTATGATACTGGTGTACACTCTATTTTTCCTGTTAGGTAACCTAAAAGGTGGCCAGGATGCTCCACTTGTGTTTCAATGCACTCCACTGACGGACATGTTAACCCTGAGGCTCCAGCCATACACAATTCTGAGAAATCTTACCCTTGCCTCTCTATTCCCAGAGATTTACACTGAGATCTCCCATACCCCTCTTCTGAGACAGCTTGCACTTTGGGCCCAGAAATTCATTTTTGAGCAAAAATGTCCCCTTGAAAGGAGACCAGATAATGTGGTTAAAGAAAAACATGTTTGTGCTACCTAACCAGCATAGGTGGGTGGGAGGGAAGTGAGGTAGTAAGGGTCATGTGGAACTCTACTGATAAAAGGCATGGCAGTGGAAGGCAGTGGGAATATACCTTTTCAGAGGGATGACTCAGCATTAGGGACAGCTGCAGCACAAAAGAAAAGCAGGATGAACAAGAAACTAATGTGATCAGAAGATCAAGTCTTTTCAACAGAAGCTTTGGAAGATATTTAAATTCCTGTTGTAAATTAATGAGTTAAAAGTATCTGATTTTCAAAAAAAAAAAAAAAAAAATTTATTACAGCTGGGCTTCTTTGACAGGAATACAAACATTTTGCAGAGCCTCTTTGGTTGAGGAAATGAATCTTTGATTGTATCTTCTATTGTAGATTTTTCTGATAGCAAACTTCTTATTGGGGCTAAGGGAAATTTATAATTTGCCAAACTGTTTTGTTGCAGTAATTTTGGCATAGTCTGCTGCTCGCATTGCCCTGCTTGCATCAGAGAATGGTTATAGACACCCACAGGCATTGTGGCTAATGCTGTCCTGGAGACAACTGTCCCCAGAAGAGTCCTCCAGAAGGGCCCCACAAAGCTACATGAGTTTGGGCATGTGTAGAGGAAATGTAGCCCAGATCAAATGGATCATTTGGGTAAAACCCCTCTAAGCAGAGTGTCTTAGCTCTGTATCAGACAAGGTAGAAGCATTGGTGAGAGACAGCAGTAAGCTGAGCTCACTTAATCTGAGCTCTTCATCACCTAAACTCATTAGCCACGCTGTCTTCAGCCTCATCAGCAGGTGACTGAGGGAAAGGGGAGGCCACCAAGAGTTGTTCTGGGGTGCAGGGTGCACCCTCAGCTGCAGGGTGGCCCCTGACACGTGAATAGAGAGGCTGTGTCCCAGCCAGCATGGACAGTGTGCATCCAGAGAGGCTTTCCCCAGCCCCAGGGAGAAGGGAGGCTCATTTTCCAGCCACAGATAAGATTAGATTCACTCCTCTGTTCTGCCTCTGTGAATTAAACATGCAGCAGGACAGCATCTTTCTATCAAAAATATACAGAGCAGATAATTGAAAGAATGAATGAGAGAATTTTGTTGTTTGAAAAGTTAAGCAGTGGATTTGAGGCATGCAGTATGTTTTTAATTAGGATTATTATTTAAAGTGAGCAATACTGGACAGGCTCCTTGAGTTCTCTGATAGCATATTCATTAGTTAATCAACATAACTATTATTTTCCTTGAAGTATGCCCTACTTTGTGGTACTAAAGTGCACACACTGATTTACTGGTAGGGGTAATTAAAGGGCATATCATAAACACCACTGACGTCATGGAATGCTGCTCTTTAACCGTCTCTCCAGCTAACCCTTCCACATGGAAAAACAGATATTTGCAGCTGACCCTCACCTGGTGTCAAGTGTTCATTCTCCCTTTACTATCATCTCTGCAGTTTTGTGAACCCATGGCAGCAGAACATGTAGTTTTGCATTTATGGTATCCCACACCCATGAAGTATATGAATTTGAAAGTCTTTCATACACCAGCCTTTGCAAAAGTCTCAATGCTGCTCAGAAACTTTGTCACAAGACAGTCTTATGCACAAGTTTCAAAGGAGAGCCTACACATATCTAATCTATGTTACTCAGAGGTAAAGCCCTAGTGGGGCTGGGGAACTCCTCAGAAAATAAGAGCTTTCCACCACACATCCCTTGCACTTAGATCTTCCCTGAAGGTGGAAGTACAGCCCCTGGAGGTATATTCCTTTCAGTTTCTAAATGGAAATCGAATGTATAAGGGGAAGGCCAAGCAGGTTGGAAGGACTGTAGCTAAACTACACATTCCAACAATATATCTCTAAGTAGCTGCACATATGGACTGGAAAATTTGGAGGATCTTCAGCAGTGAAGTCTGAAAATCAGGGGTGCTTTGCATCCAGCTAGCTGCTGGCTTGTAAATGCTGTAGAGGAAGGTGGGTGCACGAGTTAGCAAGGGAATGTCAGCCCAGGGGTTCCTTCTTCTCACCTGCTTTCCCTCCTTTCTTCTCCCTCTCCTTCCCTCTTTTTCTCCCTTTATGCTTCTGTTTAATCCTGTGCCTTTTGGTTTGTTTCTTCCCAACTGCAGGCCTATCACCCATATATTTCTGGACAATTGAGAGATTGGAAAATCTTTAGATCCACAGTACTGAATAAAACAACTTCCTGATTTTTTTCCCCATTAGATTCTTCAGTATAAGAAAGTTGTGTCTGTCTTTACTGGAGTTCGTTTAGTGATATGATTCCTGATAGCAGTAATATGTAGGTCATAAAAATATAATGGATAATTATCTTTCACTCTCGGAAATGAAAGAGACAGAAAAGATACATACCAATAAGAAACAAAATGCAAAACACTTAATTTCAAAATCTGGTAAAATATTTTTATATTTCAAAGGTATATATTCCTGTTTATCTTAAAAATGCCTGTTTCCAGTACAGATGACTGGCTTCATTTGTAATTTAAAGCAATGGCCAAAGTTCTGCTCTGATTATGAATTACTCACTTAAATGAGTGCTTTCTGTTCAAATGAAAATTACCAAACACAATGGGATAAGCCCACTTGTCCAGCCAGGGTGCTGTCATGCTTTCCTATTACTTTTGAGCTGGAACGTGCTCTGTTCTCCCTCCACAGCTCGGACATACAGTGGGGTTTATTATCCCCATTTTATGGATCAATAGAATTTAGAAGGCCCCTGTACTTTTCCTAAAATCTCACAAGAATCATTCACAGACAAGACATTTACTGAGTATCTTCCAGATCCTGGGTAATGTCCCAGCTGGAGACTCTCACCAGTGCCAGGACACATGCAGTGGTATGTGGCAGCTCCTATTAGTGACTACAAGGCATGGCATGGTTTTGGTTGGGATCACCTAGCATTTTCCCAGCTGTTGCTCCTGCTTATGGGAAAGCAGCCAGGCCAGGTACTGCTCCTGGTTTGGATTGTTGCTTCCTGCTTTGGAGAGTGAGAGCTTAGCCAGAGGGACATAGGATGTACTTTGCAGTGCTCCTCCTTTAATTGTCCCCTGAACCATTTTATTTCCCAGCATAGGTACAGCCACTTGGCATGCATTTGTGGTTTGTGTTTGTCTGCTGGCACGGAAGTGACATATTTCAAGACTGGTTGGTGAAGAAAGAAGAGGAAACATGATATGAAATGTGGATGAGTCTTATGTGACCCTGAGCCAAGCCCTGCCTCAAGACTGGGGATATGTTTTCATGAAGGAACGTGATTCTCTGCCCATGCAGTGTCAGCACAAAGCAGAGATAGGCCCCAACACGTGACTCTTTAGTGACTGGTTTGAATGGAAATGTGTGATTTCTGAACAGATTTATTGTGCAAGCAAAAATGTATTTGCTAAAGATTACAGCAGTGTGTTTGCTCTGAATGCTGAGCCTAGGAAAAAAAGACTGCCCTGTGTGACTTTTCATAACACAGTGAAATAAGGTCTGTGGTGACAAATACCTGCTCTAACTTTGTGACCCTGTCCCATGGTCTGCAGCTCAGGCATCAGGCAATGAAAGCAGGCTAGAGCTGGGAGTGCAGGGACCACTCTGGCTCAGACTCCAGCTGCTGCACCCCCTGTGGATGTGGCTGATAGCCCTATTACCACTCACATAGCTTCAAGGTCTGTGCCAGCAGTGGAACTCACATGCCCATTGTTCCCTGACCTTGCCAAAACTCTTCTCTGCCCATGTGTGGGAGGACAGCAAGGAGCTCTTTGGCCCACTGGGGTCCCTGGAGTCCTTCCCTAACCTTCTTCCAGCTTTTTTCTGCCACCTCCTTCTCAGGGTATCAGGAACCCAGGAGCCTCTCCTTTGAGAGCCAGGACTCAGCCTTGGACCTCTAATTAGTCATTATTGCTTCAGATAGCCACTATTATTACCTTTATATTAGTGGTGTCACGTTGTATGGTTGCACAGCTGGAAGGTTTGTGGAGAAGTTGGAACTAAGATTCTGCTACTGTGACCATTACCCCTGAAACAGCAGCTGAGGAGCTGGGTTCCTTCCCCTTCAGAGCTATTTTTCAGAGTGGGTTCCTGAGCATTTCCACTAAAGATAACTCATAGGCCACATCGTTTAGCAGGCAACCAACCCTTCCGGCCTGAGACCATATGTGTCTGGGATTGGGAGCCACATGGGTGGGGGGCAGGGGTGTCTCAGGCTTTTGGATGAAGGAAAGTGGATGCAGAGTGCCATCTGGGGAATTCCACAAGTCTAAATCCACTCTTTTTTTTGGGTTTTTTTTTTTTTTTTTTTTAATTAAGCACTCAAGTGACTGATCTGCAACATGTAGACCTCAGTTTGGTTTGGAACTGAGATTCAGATGCACTTGCAGACAAAAATTTAAAAATGTGATCTTATAGGCATACTCAGGTTCAGCTGATAAAAATAATTCTTTTGCCAGTGTGTTGAATCCAGTTACCACTTCCATCACTCAATTCCCACATTCCTGGGACTTTCTTTTTGCTGATACTCTGCTGCACTGTTTGAAAATAGAAACGCAGCCAACTGGCAAGTTATCTTGGAGTTGTCCTTGTACAAGGGAAAATGGGGCTTGGTTTGGTCTGGAGGTCTGCTAACATTTGCTGCCATGGCACTTTTGCCAGTCTTTGTGACGCCAGCGTACGGAGGAATGCTGCGGCACATGTATTTGAGGGGGTTTGTTTAGTGTAAGGGTGTCTGTAGGAGGAGTAGTTTCCTGAAAGGAACAAGTGGAGTGGCTGACCTTGCACTGATTCTGCTGACAGTTCCCGCTTGAAATAAGGTTGCCCCAGTCTAGTGCAACATCACTCACCTCCAGTCAGGGAGTTTTGAACTGTTAGGAGACAAAAAGAGCTATATAAGGACTAACACATCCACAGGCATCCCTCTGCACCAAACATAGGATCTGAACACGTGAAGGCTCTGAAGGAACTCAGCTCCAGACTGAAGGTTCCAGTCGGTTTACAAAAAAAAGTCTCTCAGCTCTGCACATCTTCAGCCATCAGAATTCAAATCTACTTCTGGACCCCAAATCATGTCAAAGGCAAGAAAGTGGGAAAATGTTCTGAAATAGAAATCAAAACTATCCCCAAAGTACTTACTTTGCAAGGCTAGCAGGAACAGCATTTGCACAGCTGTTGCTTAAAAACATGAAAATCAAAAAGCATTGTTGAAAACTGATTTAAGGGACTGGGCAGATTGAGGTGCAAGGCAGGAGATTGAATGTTTTGCCTCTTTGCCCTTCTCATGCTTTATGCCTTGGAAACCTACCTATGTCCTGCCTGTTAATGAACATCTGCTTTTGATAGTCACAAACCCATATATTTAAGTAAAATAAACATACCTGATCTCCACTTGGGAAAGAACCTATTGTTTCTGCTGTGCCAGGTTCAAATATTGCTTTTAAATCAGAGATGGACATTTTTTTTCTCACTTGCCTAATAGTTACCTTTAAGTGCTAAATGACTCCATCAGGAATTATGCTTCTGTGTTTGGACTAGCTGCAGGACATGGCCTTTTCTTAGGTGTCTGATGGGTCCTCTGTTGAAGGACTATCTTCTGGATATATTGGCTGCTGGTGTTAGAAAATAAATATATATTTCCAAAGCTAATTCTGCCTTAGTCCAGCTGGAGACTGAACTAACTGCAAGTGACAACAATAAAATGTTGCCTTACCAAGTCTGTTCATCTTACCTGGTAACTCTGAGCTACTGTCTTTTTTGAAGCCAAAATAGTTGATATCATTGTGGCTGTCTATCTGCATGAATTCATGCCTGACAAGGGCTCCAGAAACCTGCATGATAAACAAATAGGGTAAAAAAAAAAGTGCAGTCACCATGAAAGCTGTACAGGGCTGGAGCTTGACATGTCATGACACAGCATTTGCTGCTTGGTGACCTATCAATCTAATCCTACAGTATGCAAATCATTGTTTCTACACAAGGGAGAAATCAAAATCTATTGTTTTCATGCTGTCTGTTGGACTACACAATCATGACAATTTTTATCATGATTTTCGTCTTGCCTTAAAACAGCACTGCAAGCAGCTGAGATTCCTCACCTTCTTATTTTCAGTCTTGGTTTCAACTAGACTCTGCAATTAATTGTGAAGTAATGGGGGTAGGAGTGATTTTCTACTTGAATGAGTCAAAGGTTCAAGATTTAATCCTGCTTATTTATATATTTATTATGTCCTACCTAGATGGCAAAAAAAAGCATTTAGCAGTTTAGTTGTAGGGAAAACATCTATGTAAATGTACTGGTTGAAACCAAATACCCTTCTAGTCCAATACTCTGTTTATAAAACTGGTTGCAGAAAACTGGCTACAAGCTTGGGACACAGAAGAATAGGACAGATACATATATTTTCCTTAAAGTCTCTTGCACATGGAACATTTTCAGCTCAGAATGTTTTGGACTTTCCTAGACGTCACAGTTTGTTTATCTAACAGATTGTAATGGATCTCTTGTCCAGACCTTGTCCTGCTCCTTCCTTCTGCACAAGTAACTGCACCTCCTGCAAGAACCAACATTCCCTTTGGCTTGCTATGAACCCTGATCCTATTTGCTTTATTTGATAGTTCCTAGGCCATCTTTTGAAGATGCTTTGGACAGCTGATCCCTCTCAAGTAATTTCTGACACATGACTGTCTTTAATGCCTCAAAACCTGGATCCTCCAAGGGCATGTGGTCCACATCAAGTTGACATTGCTTATTGCTAGTTGAGAGGAGTGTGGCTGCCCACATGCAGTGATTTGCCATCAAAGGCCATGATCATTTTGGGGGAGTTAGTTGAGAGAAAATGGGCAGAAGTGGTTTAGTCCATAAGGAAGCTCTCTCAGTGACATCCAAAATCTTCAAGCCAAGAGCACAAGCACAATAAGACTGTCCCAAACCTTCAACCTGCCCAAAGACACAATCCTCAGACTTACTGCTGAGGAGAGCAGTTGGCCAAAGGCATGCCACAGCTCTAAAGGAACATGTTCAACCTATGTCTGGATACAGGGCTTGCTGAAAAAATAGGATTTCTCCAGGATTCCAGTATATCTCCTGATATGTCTGGTTGGGAAGAAGCATGTTTTGGGAGATGCTTTCAACCCTCTCTGTTGTACATTTCCTTCTTGGCTTGCTGCTCAGCAGTCTGTCCTCACAGGAAGTTTCTGCTTTGCTAAAATTAATGCATGGCTGTTTCCTGGCAAATATCTCCAGTTTCCCAGGTATTGGAGGGTTCTTCACTCACATCTAGGCCAAATTAAGGCCAAATCTGTGCTCAGATGGGTGTCCTTCCACCCTTTGAGTTTCCACTCAAGGAGTCCATTGAGCATAGTTTATTTCTTTATCTTTTGCCCTTCCCAAGCATCCACCAAAAATGGATCATGATTCCTGCATAATGATCATGCAGCTGCAAGAATACAGGGATTGTGGAGTGGGCAGTGAGGGAATACTGCCTTTACTTATTAGTTACTCTCAGCAATTGAGAATACTTCACAGAATGACTCAGTGAACTATTACCTCACATTTCTCATGTGAGCAGCATCAGGGAAAGGCTAGAACAGCAGCAGCCCTTACCTTCCCCTGCCCCCAAAGGCAAATGAACCATTAATGGTGCAGTAAAGCAGCAGAGCAAAGGTGTGTTTGCTGCACAAGGCTGGTGTCATAAAACTGAACTTTGCCCAAGACTGAACAAAATTGTAAGAAAGTCACAGTCAACGATTAAGGGCATGTTTTTTATAAGGAAAAGTTATTTATGACCTTCATCTGGCATTTTATAAAGTTTTAATTTTGTTACACAACATCCATTCCTTTCATGCTTTGGCAGGAGAGATGTCAAGGCATTAGGATAGATGCAATAACCACATTTTATTAATGCTTACTTATTATTGAATTACCTCCTCCTCTTTAAAGTGTTTTATGGTCGAGTTACTCTATTTGCATAATTACTGCCACATCACCAGTCAATCAACTTTATGCGTTTCTCTCCTTAACCAATCTAAAATATGATACGTATATAAAAACATCACCCATGATTATACCAGACTTCACATTTATTATTGCTTCAGGTCAAAGATATATGATAAAATTACCCTCTGTTATTTCCCCCTCCCTTCCTGCTTCTTTAATGCACAACTCTGAACACTTCCTTTAGTATTGTTTATCAGCAATTTTATTTTTCTCTGAATGGGAGACAAAAGAAAATAAGTAATGGAGCTAGTCAAAACAAAGCAAGTAACTACCACAGGCAGCTACTAGAATTGCTCATTTTTACAAGCATGTGGAATCACAAACAACTGTACACATTGATAGACTTGTCACATAGATATCAGAAGGAAAGACAAAAGTATTCCTGCTTTCTGGATAAATTCCAGACTTGAAAATAAGTGGTTCCAATGGAACCTGGGGTCCTATGACAGCTGAAACTTCATGGTTCTATTTTACATCTTGGTGAAATACAGAAAACAAGAGAACCCAAACTCAAGTTAGATGATGTGACTAACATAAGTGTCATCAGAAGCCAAGATGAACAAATTCCTTTCTGCATTTTTACCTACCAGTTACATAGTGTTACACAATTCATTGCTGTTATAAGTTGCACCAGTTGAATCTTTCCACCACTCCATGTGCAGGGAGAAAATTCAGAGATACTAGAAATCATTTATAATGAGGAGAAGTACTTGATTTCTTCATGGCAGAAGTTTGCTTCCAGTTATGAATTATCATAGAATAAACAATCCGATATGTTCTTCAAAAAATTTTTGCTGATCCTTGCTAATCTTCCATCCAAGGTACACCACAACGGACTTGACTTTTTGTCCTTCTTACTGCAGACTTACTGAGTGTAAAAATCACTTCTGAACATTTGAAGGAAAAATGAAAAACTGGCTTGTTCCTGCAAAGAGTAAAATATAACAGTAAGCATACTTATCAAAATTCTCGGCTCCAGAAGATCCCAAACAGAGCCAAAAAACATGTAATATCTCACTTCTGCTGAAGACTAATTTATCTTGCTCTCCTTGGTGTCCAAAGTATCAGTGCTGTGTTTTTCTGTTTAGATTCAAATTCTAATGGATCAGAGCACAGTGGTTTGAAATAAATGGCAAAATTCCCACTTATTTTCATGAAACAAGAATTTACATCTGCTTCAATAAAAGGCTTCTTGGTTCTCACTGTCCTGGTCTGGGTGGTGCAATCCTCTGTTTCTGTGTGCTCTACTTCAGCTTGTTGTTGATTCAAACTCTGTTATTTGCATGCTGCTAGGAAATAAGCCAGTGTGCTTTAAATTGGAAAACTCTAGAAGTGACTTGAAGGTGAGCTGATTGCTATTTGTGGTTTTAAAACAAGTTCTTCATTACTGACAAAGTTTTTATAGGCAAATAGCGGTTTCTTTCAAGCAGCCTTCATGGCAGCTGTTGACAGCTTCCTTCAGAAAAGCCAAGCCTCACCACTGTGCAAATAATGTGTTCAGTCTTATCCTGACAGGGACAGCATTATCAACAAGCTCCTGTCTTCTGCTTGATAAAAAAGGCTTAATAAATCAGTCTTTGTAAAAACCATACCGTGACAAAAACAGCATGCAAGCAGAGACAAGGTAGATCATTTGACTAACTTATACTGGGTGAAATTTTGGGGGAGATGCTTGTAAATAGATGATGATCTAGGGATGGTCCTGCTTGAGCTTAGGGATTGGAACAGGTGACTTCCAAAGGTACTGTTGTGGTTTAGCCCCAGACAGCAACTAAGCACCACACAGGTACTCACTGATTTTCCACTACTCAGGACAAGCAGGAAGAGAATTGGAAGTGTAAAAGTGAGAAAACTTGTGGGTTGAGATAAAAGCTACTTAACAATAACAATATTACTACTAATAATTCACAGCAACATATAATGAAAAGGAAAATAAATTAAAAAAAAAAAAAAAAAAAAAAAAAAAAGGAGCAAGAACAAAATAAACCACAAAAAAATGAGGCATGCAAATGAAGAAGAACTGCTCACCACCAGCCAACTGACCAGCCAGCCTCCGAGCAGCTGCCTCTGGTCAACTTCCCCCCAGCTCTACAAGTTAGGCATGGCACCACAGGGTCTGTGATACCCCTCTGGTTGGCTGGGGTCAGCTCTCCAGGCTGGGTCCCCTCTAAGCTTCTTGTGCACCCCAGTCTCCTCACTGGTGGGGTGGGTGAGGAGGAGAAAAGGCCCTGAGGCTGTGTAAGTGTTGCTAGGCAATAACAGAAACATCCCTGAATTATCAATGCCATTTCCATCACAAATCCAAACTGCAGCCCCCTATTAGCTACTGTGAAGAAAATGAACCCCACCCCAAACCCTTGGCTGCTTCCAACCTCTGCCATTCTGTGATTCTGCAAATACTCAATCCAAGAGAAACCACTACCTTCCCAGCTGAGCCTTGTGTATTTTCCTCTTCTCCAAGCAGTGTTTCCTACCACCTACCAAACCTGCAAGTGTTTCCAATGGTTTCACAGCCCTTCCTGGATCCTGACAATGTGCTCACGTGGTTTTCCCTGAAAGGCTGGGTTATCATGCACCTCTCTGTGCACATATAGTAATATTCAAACATAACAAATGTGTAATGCAAAGACTAATCCATCCTGCCAGTCTTTTCCAAGCATAACACAAGTTCCTCTGCTCTGTTGATCCAGATTGTCTTAGGCTCCAGGGTGCTTTTTTGGAGTAGTCTTTTTGGAGGGCTAAGCAAGAAACTGCATTAAGAGGCTGTAACTCTGTATTTCTCAGAGCTGTGGGCTTGGTCTCCTCAGGAGAGAATCCTTGATTCAGGAATTCACTTCCCTCTTCCTGTGAGAAACCCTGGGTTTGTTGACCTTCCCAACACATTGCACAGGCTATCTATTTACTCAGGCTTTTTCGGGACGGGTGGGTTTCATGAGGAGGATCTTTGACATTTCCTTGTGCTTGCATTTCTTTGAAAGACATCCCTTTAAACGCTTACAAGTTTCCAGACTTAACTACTTGTCCCTTATGACTCCTAAAAACTCGTAGATGGACTAAGATAAGGAAAAAAAAAAAAAAAATTTTCCTCCCCACACACGTCTCTGTACCAGTTCTTTAGCAATTAAGGGAGGAAACCAGACTTCCTCTTTCTCAGCAATGCCAGACGTTGCTGTCCCAGTCCTTGGCAGTGCTGGTGCAGGAAGCATCCCCCATCCCCAGGCACTCACATCCTTACAGTGTGAGGAGAAGCTGGCAGATGAGTGCTGCAGGGCCAGCCTCACCAACAGGAACAATCTCCTGGGGAGCACTTTGGAGATCAAAAAGGATGTGCTGATGTTATATATGTGTTATTATATGCATTTTATTATGCAGCTGGGCTCTCCACCAGCTGCAGCAGGACAACAGGGGCCAAGGCAGCACCAGTTCCTCTGCCCAGGGAGGGGAGGAAGGAAGGATGAAGGGAGCAGAGAAAGGGAGAGTTTTGGACTGAGTTGATAGCAGAATAAAATATTTTTTGAGTAGTAAATCTATTAGATAAACTAATCTCAGGCTTTATGAGATTCCAGATGAAATGCAGGAGTATGCCAAGCTTCTCATTTTTATTTCCAAATGTTGAGTTAATTTGGATCCAATCTGAGCCAAATTTCGCCTTAGTGTAAGCAGGTGCAACTCTACTGGGTTGAACAGAGTTACACCCATTTACAACAGGGATGGATTTGTCCTGAAGTGATTTAAATAGGGCAGAAAAGAGCACACATGTTTCCAGTGTTTCATCTTTGAACCATGAAATACATGAATTGAAAAAAAAAAGTGTTCTTAATCTCTCTCACACAAATTTGTGGCCTAGTGGAAGGCTCTATTTAAACATGACAGTTTAATATCTTTCCTTCTTTTGTTCATTTGTAGCCACTTTTACCCACTTTCTTTTCTTCCTCATCCTTGATTTTAATCCTGTAATTAATCTGGCATACTTTTTTGAAAAGATACACTACAATTGTGAATGTAATTATTTTTGAATTCACATTACTTAGATGCTATCTTATTTCCTTCAGATTTCAGCCTACTTAGGTACTAAAATAATACCTAATTTTCAATTTTCACTGCAATTTTTGTGGGCACAGTGTTTTTCCTGTTTTTTTGTATTATTTAAAATAGAAAGCAAACTATAATATTGGGAAATATTAAAACTGGTGACTGTTACTTGCTTCCCTGCTCATATAATAGTAAGGCTGAACATGTAAAGCAATCTTATGTGTAGAAGAAAACAAATTATACATTGACTTGGCACCACTAGTTCTTTTTAAGGCAGATAGTAGGTATACAACCATAGATAGAGTGAACAGCAGTGTAGATACAACAGTTTCCTTGAAGGGTTTGGGAAGGGAGGAGAATTTCTGTTGACTAATCATCTCCATTTTCAAGTTCTTTTGCTGAAGTTTTTTCTCATCCACAACAAACTGGCCACTCACTGAATGGTCTGACCCTTTGAGAAGCAGGATGGCAGAAGGGCAGGATGGCAGGATGGCAGGATGGTAGGATGGCAGGATGGCAGGATGGCTGGATGGCAAAAGGGCTGGATGGCTGGATGGCAGGATGGCTGGACAGCAAGAGCTGCCCCATGTTTGCCGGAGCGCCTCAGCTCCTGCGTGGTTGTCACAGACTTAGCAGCAGTTTTGGGGGGCAGCTCTGGAAGCTTCTGGAGATCATACCACCTGGCTTTTATGTCCAGGCCAGATATTCACAGCTCACAACCTCTGACTCCTGTCCGTGCCCCCTGGGTGCGTGCAGGATGGCTGTGTGTTATCCACTTCCTTCCTCCATTGCCCCCTGCCACAGCACAGCCCAGGGAGCCCCACAGTCCCATTAAGGAAGGAAGCCACTGACCTACTGCCCTCTGCCTTTGTGGGAAACACTCTCTGAGCCTTAAATGGCTTCTTTCGTGCAAGGGGGTAATGAAAACAAAAGTCCATGCATTAAGTTGCCTATTTGTGGCTGGTAGCATGTTCTGACTAGAAGGTCAGGTATTATTTGCATGAGTAACCATTTTTCCCATTTCAGCATGTTCATGAACCCAGAAGTGCTCAGCATCACAATCAGGATGCCAGCAGACCCCTCCCTACCAGTCATGGGTGCATTCTGAGACTAACACCCTTTGTGCTCCAGCACCAGGACAATTACACCAGGCAGGTCTTCAGCTAGTCCTTGGCTCAGCACTCCACCAACACTGATGAAGATGCAGCTGGGCCTGAGCAAAAGCTCTGTGTTTACCGAGAGGAAAGAGAAAGATTCCCCCCTCTGTGGAAATGGAGGGCTGTGAAGGCTGAGACACTTTCTCTGCTTTGAGGTCTCCTGTGGCTCAGCTGACCCAGGCACTGCAATCCTGGCCACTGGCACCAAGGCTGGGCACTCCAGTCCTTCCCACTCCTCCAGACAGCACAGCTGTCTGGTGACATGGCTGGGTGAGAGTCATCAGAGCTTTCTGAGGACACTTGCTGTAAGCAGTGAATCCTTAACATCTAGGAAAATATGAACCTTCATAAAGATGCATATGAGAACATCTTCTGAACATTCCCATATGACTATACTCTGTTCACACTGTAAATCCAGTAATTAATTCTCCTTAAATGTCAAGTGATACAGACAAAACCATATAGATAAAGGTTCCAGTGTCCCTGAACCCACAGCAGCCTTTTAAGCAACAATAGCAGCTTTGGCTTCAGAAAGTACTTTAGGTTCAGGCCTGGAGGATGTAAAGCCTCATCTTGCACTTCCCCTTCAGCCATCCCTTTTGTTACTCAGGTTAATATTCTTGGCTAGAACAGCTCATGCTGAAGGAAAAGGAACAAACATTTAGTCTTTTAAATGATCAGCCCTATAGTTGCTTTTTCTCTACTGCTGCAAAAATTTTACCTAGTTTGTGTTCAGCACAGGACTTAAAAGGATTTCTGTCTCAGGCACAAATGGATCAATATGCTCTTGGACTTCTGTAAGATAAATCTGTGCATATCAAAACAGTGGTTAAAATTAAGAAAGATAGAAATAAACCCCAATAGTTTCTAGGTTTTCTTGCCATAAATTTATTATCTCTGAAATAATATAAACTTGCAAGAGGCTGGGTAGGTATTTAGAGCATGATATTTATATGCCACCAGACTCCTCCAAGATAAATTTTCTTTAGAGGATTGGCTGTTGGTTTGTTTTTTTGTTTATTTAGTTTGTTGGTTTTTTGTTTTCTTTTTCTTCTGAATTGTACATAGAGACCTCAGCTGCATCATTGTTTGAAGTATAATGTAAGTGATGGTAAGTCCTTCCCACTTGGAATGCTAAAATGGATTTGACAGGCAATGGTCCAGGCTCACTTCCATCTGTGACACTCTTTCAAATGATTCATCATCTTGAACATGAAAGCAACTAGATGATGTTATGACTTACCCCTAGATAAGACAGCCAGTTCATCTGAAAGCAATTGCTCCAACTGACTGTCATGCAGATGCCTCAGCAGTGACACTGGGCATTTGCTTACACATTTTAATAGTTTTTGTGGTTTTTTTTGCAGGCAGTGGGATCTCAGACCTGGACAGGGTGCTGATGCGGAGGAGCATGCAGTGTCTGCAACACTACCACACAACATTCTCGGTTAAGTAACCAGCCTTACTGCTCCAATTACTTTTCAGCCTAATAAAGCTCAGTAATTCCCAACTTTCATTGACTTTGGAAAAGTTAAATAATATGCTTTCTTATCAAGTTTTAGCTTGCATTTCTATTAATTTGTCTAGGGAGCTCAGTAGAATAAACTAATAGTCTGACAAACCTTGATTCCTACCTACAACTCAATGCTTCAGCAACCCTGCTTTGGCCAGGAGGGTGGGCCAGGCATTCCCTAGGGCTCCCTTCCATCTGGTATGACTCTGTGAGTCTAAAATGTGGCTCTCAAAATGTACATATGCTCCTGGCACTGTGCAGGTTTTTCTGAAACCTATGTGGGTTTGGCTTTGCACAGCTCTCAATACTTTTCTGTGACATTAGCTCTCCCCTTCAAAATTTAATCCAATTTGGCTTTTGCAAAGAAATACTTCACATCTTATAGATTGTTCATGCTTCTACTTCAGTCACTGCTGCCTTGTTACTTCGAGGTAAAAGCCTGTCAGCCCTGAAGTTAATGTGCATTTGTTCTTGTTTTTGTTTTTCACGTCAATAATGCTCAATTCACTCAGAGACATGAGGGCTTTGGGGTCTCTGTGGTTCTTAATCAGCATCTACTTAGTGTCTGGTCACTGGGAAGAGACTCATGGCTTAGGCAGGCAGGGGGCACAGAGTGTCTCCAGAATATCCAAAAGTCAGTTTTGATACCCAGCAGTATTACACACATGCTGCCTTCTCCTTCCTTCAGACCATGCTTTATAGGCAGAGCAATGCTGTCCATTTCCTGTGAACATGTGCAAAGCCTGTGGCTGGATTTTCTTCCCTTCAAGCTCAGCCAAAAAGAGCAGTTTTCACTTTGCAAGTGTTGTCCAGCTGATGGGCACAGGCAGAACAAGGAATGCCTCCCAAAGCAAAGTGTTTGCTGCAGGCTCTGGGGTGTGTGCTAAGAGAGTGATGAACTCCCACTTCCTTTGAGAGAGAACAAGGCAAACTCTGCTTTAAAAGTACTCAGATCTGTTAAATATGTGCACAGATATTCCATTTCCTCATAAGCTGATACTGATAAATCAGTAGTACACAGGCAACCATTCTAATACTCCAATAGAACTGCCACAAGTGAAAGAAGAATTTAATCTCATATTTTCATAGATCTAATCTATCTCATTCCTCTAGTTGCTTTGAAATATCCGATTACATCTGACTTAATAAAATTGGAAGACATTTATTGCCATCATTAGTGGCTTGGGTTGAAATCAGCTGTGAAATTGTGTGCACATTAACTTGCAGAGAACTGAGCAAGCCAGAAACGCATGGAATTGATTTTTTAAATGGCTGCAGAGCTCTCTCACTGGATATGGAGCTACCAACATGTTTGGCTGGTGTGGGCTGTGGGGAAAGGACAGGCACAAGAGAAATGGTAAGTTCTTTTTCCCAGGCCCTTTCTTGTGTCTCTGCCCTGAGCTAAACCATCTCCCCTCTTGCAATGGAGAGAGGGAGATTGAAGCTGACAGGGAGGGATCCATCTTTGTTACTTAAAACTGGATGATTAATTCTGCAAGTAAATATAAAAGACAGACTAAGTTGCTGTTTTCATTGTACATACAAGTTTATAAAGAAAAACTCTGAAAAGGGGAGAACATGAGAAGATCTCATTTTCTCACACATTTCAAGATCGCCAATGAGACTGAACCATCTATGAGATGTTAAAAAGAGTACTACTATTATTATTATTCCACAGCATCACTCAGCTGTCAGGTATCATACTTATTCATTATCAATTGTTAAAAATTCCAGAGCACAGGCCTTTGTGGCTGTGCTTCCATCCTTCATAATTTACCCATTAAGCTGCAGTGTTTTGTTCTTCCCTGTCAGGTGTTTGCCACAGGTGATTTTCCCATCATGATGCCACAGACAGCATAATGTGAGAGGGCTAAAGATGTGCCCAGACCTCCCCAGTTATACACAACTGCAGGGGTAGACAGGTGAATTTTTAGTTTTTACTAATTGCTGCAACACTTAGCAATAATTATTAACAGGAGTTGCTTTGAATATTGCCTCTGCAGTGAAAAACTAGTTGCATACCTGGGTGTTTTACAGCAAGAAATGTTTTCCAGAATGTTTTCCTGTCAATCTATACTAATGCCTGCAACACTTTAAAAATCAGACCATGCCCACACCATGTCCTTTCCTATTGATTCCATTATTTATTCCATGTCTCAGATATCCATCTGTTGAAAGAAAAAGAAGTCCTTTCACTCTCTCACAAAGGTGTTGGGAGGAAAATATATTAAAGATTAGGAGGCAGTATTAATACTGCAGTTACTGGTCTATGCAAATCCCTCAGCTATAGAGGACATTTTTACACCTTAGTGGATCTTTTCTTAAAAGAAGTTTCTCTTTTTGAAAAAACTAGGCACAATGGTCCAGAAGCAGAATTTCTTAAGGTCTCAGTTTTGTTTCACCTTACTGTTGGTAGTTTGGCAGTGTCATTAAACAATGTAGATAGTTAATTATTTTTAGTCAAGCAATGTAACATGGCAATAAAATTTTCAAAAAGAGACCTGTTTTAAAGGTCAATGACCTCATATAAATTGCTAAGTGTCAATAAATATCTTTCAACACGGGTGGAACAATATTTGTATGCTTATGGACAGAGTTACAGAGTTTAGCTTGCTCAAGACCATTAAAGATCTCATGCTTATAGCTGCACAATAAATGTCACCAATGCAACCCATAAAACTGTGCCCATTTGCACTTGATTTTTTCTGAAAAAATGTTGCTGGTTTTGAAAATTGAAAGTCATTGTGAAAATAGTAAGGTTTTTGTGTAAAGAAAAAACTGGCAATTTTCATAGCAAAATTTGATTTTTCTTTTGATTTTCCTGAAACATAAATCCTGAATCATTGAGCTTTACACTTTCACAAACAGAAACAAGACTGCAATAAATATTTTCTTTTGGTTTTGAACTCCTGGAAGTAAGTGATTATGTGACTGCTTACTAAACTAAGAACAAAGAGGAAATTTCTAACTCAAGTTTTCTCACGTACAAATAAGATCTCTTGGACAGGAATTATTTTTCTGTAAGATGCATCTATAGCTGTTACCTGTTGTGCCACCAACAGAAATGTGAGAGGAAACACATCAAATGCTCTTTCTCAAGGACTTTCCAGCTTCATCCTCTGTTTGGATGCACACCTGCTCAGTGATCAGCCTGCCAGGCCTTTATGAATGGAGGAGAACATATGCAGAATTATCTCATTGGTGTTCCACATGCAATTGCAAAGCTAAACAATGTGTGTCTTTTATATATGATTAATCTCCTAGGAATTCATGCCTTCATGGCACCTTTCTAAAACAGGAAATAAATACATGTTGCTAAGTTACTTTCATGCTTTGAAAAACCCCACTGCTATTTCTATTGTACAGTTTGTGTTCTGAAGGCTGTGCTCAATCACAGGGATTTTTTTTTTTCTTCCATAATGAATACTTGCTCTTTTTACCTTTGTCTTACTTTCTGGTGAAGGTAAAGTCACACAGATTCCCTGCATGTTTTGCCTCTTAGACCTGTACCAAATGTGCCTCACATTGTACCACTTTGCTGGGAAGTGCCTAGAAGATGCAGACAAAAATTCTCCAGGCACAGACAAAACTTCTCTGGGCAGCGAGGCACCAAGCCAGTGCTGGTGACCTTACACTCCTTGCTGGAGCACTCTCTCAAGAACATGTTGATGTCTGGGCTGGGACACTTGATGCTCCAGCCAAGGCCAGTGCTTTTGCCTAGCAGCTGAAGTAATCTGTGTCTCAAGGATCTACTCCCCCATCTTTCCATCTTCAAGTTGATTGCACATAAACTTTATACAGTATGCAGTTCATACAGAGTTACTTCCCATCTGTATCTCTTAAGAGCAGCTGTATTAAGGTTAACTAGCTTAGGAGTCATAAATTGGAATGGCTAATGTGATTGTACAAGCTTTCCCCCAGATCCTGGTCAATATTGTAACTCCGACCTGTAATGCTCTCTCCCTGCAATTCCAGTACTGGGCGTCTCTTAAGCAAATACAACTAATCACTTCAACAGGTTGCTGACTTTTATGAATTGAATTGCATAGCAAATAGCTGTGACAGTGTGTACAACATTGCCAGACAAGAAAACAACATCATTAGGTAGGGAAGAATGTTCCCCGACTCCAGAGAAGAGAGAAAAAATGTTTTATGCTACTTCTTATAAAAGAAAGGTGTTACTTGGGGTTGTTGCCTGAGGGAGAGAGTGGGGGGGGGAGGTGTGGGAGGGAGGTTTTTATTGAGTTTTTTTTTAGCATATATCTGGGAAGCTGGTACTGAAATGGTGGGACAGATACATAGACTGTACATACATAGATTCTCTCTCCCCATTTTCCAAGAGGGGGACTTGATGCCAAATAATGTGTGATGGTGCAATTAAGTGAAGGCAGGTAAGAAGCAAATCATGCAAGACACTCAGCCACCTCTGCAGGGATAGAGATGAGACTACTCTGAACAAACCAAATGCCTTTGTATTTGCTGAGACAGTGACTTTCTCCCAGGACCCACATCTACATGGATTTCAGCTGCCTCCCCCTCATGAGCTTCCTCCACTTCTGTCCGAGCCTCGCAGGCTCAGGGTGCCTCTGTCCCTGACACCCCAGACAGGCTTAACACCAAACTAATTACCCCAGCAAATGAAACATCTTATTTTATCAGTTCTACCTTTGGCAATCTTCTCCCACTTCCACTTTTCACCTTTTGCCCCTAATTAATTTCAATTACTTCAATTTTGTCACACCTGAAATACATTTGGCCTCATCTTTCTTGCAAGATGCAGACTGAATTTGCATTATAATAATTTAATTTTCTGAAGGCTTTGACATAATTAGCCAGCCAAGCCAGCTAAGCTGTAGATTGCTTTGTGCTGTACATTAAAAGAGCATTCTGAGCAGTTGGAATACTCTGGAAATCATTTCCCTGCAATTTTCAGCAATCTAATACAAATTCTTGGTGAGATGGTACATTAGTCACATATTACACAACATGTCTTTCTCTAACAACTTATAGCAAATTTTAGCTGTACTAAAAATAGTAGTTACAGCCCTCATTAATTATAAGGATGTTGGATAATAAATTGCTACAAAAAGCTTTCATGCCAGGAACTGCAGCTCCTATGTTTGTATTTGATGTCTGTATTATGAGACAAGTAATGTTTCCTCTTCCAAAACCACAGGCCCTGGCCAGAATATCTGGCAAAACTCTCCTGAAAAAAATAGGAGACAGACCTTGGGGACAAACAAACTCCAGGGCTTGCCCCTGGTTTTGTGTTGCTGGCTTTAGCATGCTCATGTGGCTGGGTGTGTGGGGCTGATGGTGGCCTTTGCAAGGAAGATCCTGAAAATGCTGCATGGAGCATGACTCTGCAGGGAATCCATTGCTTTCAGGAGGCTATTTTCAGCATGTGGGACAAAGGTCATTATAACTGGCAGCACTGCAATGAGGTTAAACCAGCAATCTTTAGGAGAATTGTGTTTGGAAATCTGTTTGCATCCAGCGGGAACACAGACAAGTGTTGAGAGACACTACTTTACAGAAAAGGGACTGGTGTGAAAAAAGTGAAATGGGAATGACTATCACATTCCTAGAATTAAAGTTACACATCCAGAGCAGCCAAAACTGACCTAAGACAGACCTTGGCCACTTTGTCTTCTCACAGGTTGGAAAACAAATCAATACTATTGGGTTGGTCTAGCTCCATGCAGCAGCTTGGCAGAGAGCTGGATGAGCAGCTCCTGAGCCTTTGTGAGGCCAAGGCTGGGGCCAGGCAGAAGAGTGGCATATTGCAGTCCTGGTGCCCTCCTTGCACCTGGTGAGGCTGCCCACCTTTCCACAGCAGTGGAACCTCCTGGGCAGATGGCAGCACAAACCCCTCCTCAAATATACCCAGGATAAAATCCAGCAGCAGACAAACAGAAGGGGATCCTTTTTCTCCTCTAGAAACTCTGAATGAAGTGGTGGTATTGTTCCCCTCAGGATGTAATGAAGGGATGAATTCTACAGGTCTTCATTCACTCCTGTTCCCTGTGCATTAGCCCTTTTGGTGACAGGCCAGGATATTTCTGGTGGGACAGTTCAGACACTGCCCTGCTCAATGACACCTCCTTATTCATTCTGATGGCTCAGTCAAGTAAATTGTTCACAAAAATTTGGTGGCTCCTCTTTCTGCTTGACATATGGCACAGGGGGGATGAGTAGAGTCCCTTGAAGCAGTAATAGACCAAAAAAACCAAACCCTAACCTAATATAATTCCATACAATTTCCTTGCTAAAATGCTATAGTATAAATTGGTATATTAAGGCACCCTACACTTTATTGTGGTTGAGGATCAGATCCCCAAAACTGTCTAGCTGCGTTCTTAATGGTCTCAGATTTGATGGATTTTTTTCAATGTATTAGGGATTTAGTTTTTGTTTGGTTTTGTCACCTATGTATAGTAGTTACAAAATGCAGAATTAATTTTCATCCTTTCCTTTCCTTTCCTTTCCTTTCCTTTCCTTTCCTTTCCTTTCCTTTCCTTTCCTTTCCTTTCCTTTCCTTTCCTTTCCTTTCCTTTCCTTTCCTTCCCTTCCCTTCCCTTCCCTTCCCTTACCCTTCCCCTTCCCTTCCCTTCCCTTCCCTTCCCTTCCCTTCCCTTCCCTTCCTTCCCTTCCCTTCCCTTCCCCTTCCCTTCCCTTCCCTTCCCCTTCCCTTCCCTTCCCTTCCCTCCTTCCCTTCCCTTCCCTTCCCTTCCCTTCCCTTCCCTTCCCTTCCCTTCCCTTCCCTTTCCTTCCCTGAAACTTCCCTTCCCTGAAACTTCCCTGAAACTTCCCTTCCCTGAAACTTCCCTTCCCTTTCCTTTCGCCAGTAAAATCAAAACTCTTCCCAGGAAACCTATCTTTTTGTCTTCAAAACCCAGAGGTCTCCTATATTAAAACAGGCTAAGCTTTTGCAAAACAAGACTTCAGACATTTTCTTCATTGAAAACAGTCTCAATGTGCAGTGCAGAAAAGACTGAAACACTCCACAGGTCACATCACATAAACCTCTCAATTAATTGCCAATATCTGATGGGACATTAGAACAGGACACATTAAGGGGACATCCAAAGCTGTCTCATCAGTTTTGAACTCTCCCATCCCTCAGGTCTTTAAAATGCCAGGAGCCAGCTGAGAGTTGTGCACTGTGAAGTTTTCCAGCAGCAAGTGAGCAGCTGAGCTCCTCCTGCTCCTCACCTGGGCGCAGGGAACATTCCCAGACTCACTCCAGTGGCGGCGACTGTGAGTAGAGTAGCTTTGAGGAGAATTCCTCAAAAACACTCACTCAAGCACCACTTTGGCTCCTCAGTCTCCTGCTGCTTTCCAGCTGCATCAGCGACTGGGGAGCATTGCAAAACCACTGCTGCATGAAGGCAAAGGACCTGTCAGATCTGAGCCTTGCAAATAGGGCACTGCAGCCAGCAGGAGGGCTGGGTCCTGTCCTCCTGCAGCATCACACTTCATCAGGTGGGTGCTACCAGCATTAAAAGCAGGGAGTATGTGATGGAGGAGCTTCCAGGCTTCTTGAAAAACACTGCCCAGAGGAAACTGAGTGCTCCTCAGGGCCAGCAAACTAGTGTTTGCTTTCTCTTTTCTGCAGCCTGGTAGCACATAGGGAAACTACTTCCCTTATTTGTTCTTCCACGATTGACCAGACTAGTCTCTTCATCCAACATGCTGAATAAAAGTCATTTGTGTAACAATTCTTGAAGCCAGCATTTACTCATCCCTAAGAGCTTAACCCCAATTTTACTGGATCTGTATCCCTACCTGAAAATCCTGCACAGGCTGGTAACAACTGCAAATCATATTGTCAGAATTTCTTCTCAATTACAGCTATTTTCATGCTTTCTGTGCTTTCTGTCACTGTACCTGTCACAGGAATTAAGTGCACCCTTTCCTGGTTCTGCCTGGACACAAATTGCCTTAAATTTTTAAACATAGGGATCAAATAATCTGTAATCTGAAGAAGAAATATAAAGTAATATAAAGGTTCCCCCTTTCACCAGGGGGAGACAGCTTAGTGATCCTTGGTGAAAATGTCCTTTCTGATGTGGCCCTACTCATTTTTGTGCAGTAATGAGCCCCTTTTCTCCCTAGATGAGCAGAGCAGGGAGGGTACTAAAGAGGCAAGTCACCAGAAGAATGCAGAGAAGTCCCCAAAGAGCTGTGGCCTGGAAATTAGGCAGAAGATATCTTGTAGCATTGTTTGTATGGCTGTTTGTATGGGTTTCCCTTCGCTGCAGGGCTTGTGGAGGCTTTTCATTTTGCAAAAATCAGCATGGAGCATCTGGGGTAGTAGCCATACCCTTTAATATTCCCTGAAATAAAAAAGCTCCACAGAATCTATTTATGTTTACTCTTCAGCTATCAGAAATCATGAATTATGATTTATACATAATTTTTTATTTTATACCCTTGTCATAAGATAACCACTGCCTCTTCCCAGCCAGCAAGTTATAAAAGAGTCATTCAGCAATTTGTTGGCATTTAGCAGAGCAAAGTAAGTCAGTTCCAAGCTGACGATGCTAAGCTATCATTGAAATGAGATTCAAATCATTATGGGCGAGACACTGCCAAGTCATGTTGTTATGCTGAAGTGGCATCTCCAAAATGAACAAAGAGATCTCAAGCTTTTAAGCCCAAAATTGTGAGACGAAAAACATGTACTCAGCTGCTGGACACCCATAACTGAAGAGCTGCAGGCACCAAACAGATCCCTGTGGGGGTAGCAGTACCTTATCACTGACCCTGAGGCAGTTATCTAAACTCCCTGGGGGGGCAGGGAGGTGGTGGATAAAGTTTTGGATCTACCTTGTGGAAGTGCTTTCTGCCCACAGACATCTTCCAGCCCAGCATGGAGGGATTTCTGGGCTGCTCTTTGGAAGCACATCCCTCATGATATGTTCAGATTTTACCCCTAATTCTGCACTCTGGGTTGTGTCACTACTACTCATTACATGTACTTGTGGGCACCCAGGTCTGGGTGCTTGCCAAGGTTTCCTAATTGCATTGATTGAACACTACTCCATGAATGTATGTTTCTAAAAATTTCATTTTGGTGAGTTTTGTATCTCTCCTTTATTGGCTTTTGGCAAATGATCTCCTGGCAGGCAAAACAACACTTTGCAAGCCCATATTGCAGTTCATTCACACCACAGTTCACATGTTATCCCAACGAGTCCTTGGGGGCAATGGAAATCCACTGGAGTAGGATGCTGGGAAACTGTTCTTTATTCGCTGTTAACTTCAGCCAGGGCGAGGCATTTGGAGAAGCTGGAGACAGGTCTTGTGACATGTGCAGAACATTGCCTGCTGCTTGCTGGAAAAAATCTGAACTTACTAGAAGGAGTAAGGGATTCCTGACTGATGGAAGAACATGACTCTGCTCTCTGCTGAACTTTCAGCATTGCAACTGGACTGCTTTAGAGTCAAAAATAACTGTTTTAGAAGTGCTCTGAGACATACATTTTTTATTAGCACCTTATGCTACATCAGGAACTGAGGACTAGCTTTCTCCCTTTCTTTGTCCTCTCCAATCCTGATTTCCCTGAGAAACTAAGGGACTTGTAATGCCTGTTTCCATTTGCCCCATCTATCAGACTTTTATCAGTCAAAACCATTTAAAGCTATTAATGTTTCTGCTTTTGCCATAACAAACAGCTTACTTCATGAGCTCATTTGTGGAAACTAAATTAATTTTGGAGGTTAATAATGACAGATAGAGTGTGTGTTATTTCTACTGAAGGAAAGATGTCAAATTCTAGGCTTACTGGTGGTGCTTACATCTGAGCTGAGCTTGGGCCACAGCCACTGTGTGCTGGTGAGGTTCTTCTGATGCCATGCCAGTTTTTTTCCCCGGGGGAAATTGGTTCCTCTTTTTAGGTAGGAGCATCTGCCTCATGTGCTATTTATAATATATTTCTTTCACAGAATGTCACTTGGAGCTGCAACTGCATTCAGAAATGCAATGAATGAAATTACATTTCTGAAAATACTTTAAATGCTTTGGAAATGATAAAAATGTGAATAAAGAGATCCTTGAATACATTAAGGAAATTAAATTTACATCAATAAGGCAATATAAAAATTCATGGTTTCAGTGGCATTTTAGTTTCAGTGGCCTTTGGACTTTGCTATTGATATTGGTATAAGCAAGAACAGAAAGAGTTTTCCAAAGTTTGTGAGGATACCATGCATAAAACTTAATGCTTTTCTGACATTGTAGTTACGTATACTTGCCTGAATTCTTCTTTTATAATGGCCAAGCCATTAAAAGGAGACCTTTCCTACCCCTCTAGCATGTAGCAGCATTAATAAATCAAGTGATTTCTTGCTGGCCAAAGTAAGTTGGCCTGAAAAAAATGTGTGTAATATGCAGGTTATATAGCTGTGATCTTCTTTACACTAATAATATGCTTCTTTATACTGCATATGTACTAGTTGTTTAAAGACAACATAAAATTAATATTCTTTTAGAAGACAACTTATGGTTGAAAAAATGTAGCAATAGCCATGCATGTAATATGGTTTAACAATCTTAAATATTCCAGACAGGAAAAGTTTTTTGTCAAAGTCTCTGACAGTTTAAACTTTAAAGCTTCAGCAAAACTTTTAAACTTTTAAACTTTGAACCTGTTTGAACTTCATTTGATTTATGAATTATTAAATGTACCACTGAAATTCACCGTCTTTATTTTCATCTAGTAAAGATTTTTTGTTTAAAAGCTACAGATGAAGAGTGGGAACTAAGGAAATGCAGCCTGAGGAGATTATAGCCCTGTTTTATCAGAACTGCATTCCTCTCAGCTGTATAAAACAAAACCCCAGTAAAATATTTAGAAGTGGGAGAGATAAAGGGCTGAAACTGGTATATACAAAAGGGTGGGGAAAATGAATGCTAAACTGGAAAGCCGGATTAGGCAAGATTTGGAAAATGAGATACCTCTAAATTAATTATTTAACTCTTCCTTCACGTCCTGATCCATTTTTCTACGTCAGGATTAAGAGAAGGGCAGCACCAGGTTAACAGTGTCTTTAACATGAAGTCGGGGGCAGTGGGAAGGAGGAAGGCATTACTTTAGTGAGTTGCTCTGGAGGAAACAAATCTCTGGAAAGGGAAATGCCCTGAATGGCTCCCAGAGTCCCGTGCTGGAGTGCTGGCTGTAATTTATGTCCTGGCTGTCAAGGAACCTACCTAAATCACAGCCCTGACACCACATAGGTACAAAAGGAGAAGGTAAGTGTGGGTGTCTCTGCCCTAGCAACATTCACACGCTGCTAACCACAGCTCTCAGGTCTCATCCCAGCATGGTCTAGGCACTGCATGAGGACCTTTCCGAAATCCTCTTGGAAAGGCTGCCCTGGAAGAGGCAGCCAGGGAGCGTGGCGGCAGCCTGTGCACAGGCAGGGTATTTATAGCCCGTGTCTGAATGAGCCTGTACAGATGCAGTTTATCTGGGAGTGTTAGATACTGTCTGCATGATGATGATCCCTTGCTAGCAGGATAAAAGGAGAAATAAATAGAAGGCAAGCCTGCCCATTTGCAAAACTCTGTGATTTTTGGGCTGCTTTGGGGAATCCTTAACAGGGCCAGCTGAGTTCCCCAAGGAAGACACCTATCTCCTTGCCAGGAGCAGAGCTGAGCTGGATAACTGTGTGGAGAAGGGGCAGGAGAGAGCACAGGCTGTCCTGTTCTCTCCTGCTGGAGTACCGGTGCCTTTGGGAAGGCAGCGCTCCTGTCCAAATCCGGGAAACACGGGTTGCTCCAGCCCTCCTGTATATCTTCCAGCAAGTGTTGTCACAGGGCAATCACATTAATAGGGGCAAAGATAAAAGGGATAAAGCACACGGGGAAAACTGAATGAAACTGGAGCTGTAATACCCAAACTTGGCAAACATGTAATGTCAACAACATAAGTTACAACTGGGCTTCTGAACCTGCAGTGAAAGAAATAGAAGACTAAGGTGAAAATGGAGCAAAACTGGGGGAGGGCAGAAACAAGGTATTCCTCAGCTTTGCATGCAGCCATTACAATAATCCAAGCAGCATCCAGCATCAGGTTACGCATTGAAAACCAGCTCTTAAATGGAGAGAAACTTGGCACGTGAGTATTTTTCTCTAATAAGGAGCTTTTTGTCTGTTTGTTTCCTTATACCTCATTCAGAATGATGTGTTCTTACATGAGAAAAACTACAATGATTTTACCTGCTTTCAAGTGGAATACTAAATCAGGCTATTCACCAGTGAGTTGAACAACACTGGGACACTACATATAGACAGCTGCCTTACGATGTGTCTGAGGAAGGGAGAATCAGGAGCCTTGGAATCTGATTTAAATCAATCTGATTTGAATCAAAGCACTTCAATACATCTCATTTTGGGTGTGTTTTACTGAGGGGTTGCCTTTAAAATAGGACTACTTAACTTTTTTTTTACTCTGGAGTGTATTTACTTAGAAAATCTGAAGAACTGGAAAGCTTATGGGTAAGAAGAACTGTAAAGAAGTGCAAAGCCTAGCTATGGAGAACTAAATCATAGTCAGACAACTGGACCAGTAACCACATTATTTCTGTGAGGGCATTCATGAGTATAATGGTTACAATCACAGAACTGGGCATTTGGCATACATTTGCTGACATTTCCTAAGGAGAAAAATAATAGTGCCATTATTTTGCAGTGCCAGATGAGTTTGCTCTTTGTCCCAAGACAGAGACTAGAGGCTTTTCCTTAGCAAATATGTGCAGAGGCACTGGCTCAGGTAAATCAGAAGGTACTGGACAGCCTACAAAAGTTGCCATGGTTGCATCCCCTACACAATTAAAACTCAGCACCCTGTGACTCTGTGCTGTTTCAGAGCTGAGCCACCCTATGTGGTTACCAGCCTTCTGCAATATTGTTTTAAAAACACAATGCAAGCTTGAATGCTGAGGACAGTTTCTTCACTTCAGAGAAAATGAAACCTTCCAGCTATGTTTGGAGACCCAGGTGATTAGGCAATACTTGTTTCCCTCAATACCTATTTTCACAGCCTCCTGCACCTGGCCATGCCAGAGGACTGACTGGATACACTATGGCAAGATCCTCTGTGGCCATTTGTTCCAGCACATACTCATGTCCTGTCTTAAGGGATGCACCAATACCATAGTAACTCAAGATAGAGGCAGGGTTAAAAATCTGTGTTTTCTGTAGAAGCTGAGAAAGAGAAAAATATTAAATAATGCCTGGCTCCAAAGCTCAGGAGATTGACAACCTTCTCACCTCTCAGTGTGCAAAAGCAGCTATCTCACTTGCAAAATGCATTTGCAAAACTAATACAACACTACTGTGAATTCTGTGAGCAGGTTTAGAAAAGGCTTGGGTAAAAACATATCCCCTCCTATTCCCAGCTGCTCTGGATCAATTTCTCTACCAGCAGTACCATTCCAAAGGTCGGCCTGTGAACCAGCATCAGAGGCTTACACGCTGACCAACACTACCTTAGGATTGTAGAGTTTGGCAGTTCCATTGCCAAGGAGCTACTCCACACAGTTTTACCCACAGTGCTATTTAAAAAAATAAATTAATTGTCACTTTGGCTTGCCTGCAGCCTCTCTCTGCTTTATGCACAGTCTGAAAATTCCATTGGTGCCCTGACCCAGCCAGGGGCTTTGAATCAGCTCTGAGGGAAATAGGTCAGTCCAGAGCAACCGGGTCTGTTGCTAGGAGCAATTCCTATACTTCAGGAAGCAACCAGACTGAAAAATTAAAAGAGGGAAAGGAGAGGAAGGAAGGAAGGAAGGAAGGAAGGAAGGAAGGAAGGAAGGAAGGAAGGAAGGAAGGAAGGAAGGAAGGGAAGGAAGAAGGAAGGAAGGAAGGAAGGAAGGAAGAGGAAGGAAGGAAGGAAGGAAGGAAGGAAGGAAGGAAGGAAGGAAGGAAGGAAGGAAGGAAGGAAGGAAGGAAGGAAGGAAGGAAGGAAGGAAGGAAGGAAGGAAGGAAGGAAGGAAGGAAGGAAGGAAGGAAGGAAGGAAGGAAGGAAGGAAGGAAGGAAGGAAGGAAGGAAGGAAGGAAGGAAGGAAGGAAGGAAGGAAGGAAGGAAGGAAGGAAGGAAGGAAGGAAGGAAGGAGGAGGAAGGAGGGAGGGAGGGAGGGGAGGGAGGGAGGGAGGGAGGGAGGGGGAGGGAGGGAGGGAGGGAGGGAGGGAGGGAGGGAGGGAGGGAGGGAGGGAGGAGGGGGGGGGGAGGGGAGGGGAGGGAGGGAGGGAGGGAGGGAGGGAGGGAGGGAGGGAGGGAGGAAAGAAAGAAAGAAAGAAAGAAAGAAAGAAAGAAAGAAAGAAAGAAAGAAAGAAAGAAAGAAAGAAAGAAAGAAAGAAAGAAAGAAAGAAAGAAAGAAAGAAAGAAAGAAAGAAAGAAAGAAAGAAAGAAAGAAAGAAAGAAAGAAAGAAAGAAAGAAAGAAAGAAAAGGAGAGAGAGAAGGGAGGCTTTTCTCTGAGGATTTTCTGTGAAATCTGTGACAAAACCCAAAGAAATTGTGTACATCACAGGCATTTAAAAGAAATATTTCACAGTGGAATTTATGACTCAGAGAAATGCATTTCAATAGTATTTCCCCAGCACAAAGACAGAGGGAAACACACAGTTGGGGCAGGTAGAGAATGGCTGCTGCTGGACTCATCCGCTCTGGCTTCCCCCTTGAGCTGCAGCTGAAACATGGATAGCAGGGATCAGACTGCAACAACTTGGAACTAGCAAAGCTGAAAGACTGACAACGTGAAAATTTGACTCACAAAGTCGGTTTTTTTTTAAACTCGGAGACCTTTCACCCTGTGCTTCCTTCGCTTTTCATAACTGCATAAGGTCTAGGGATCTCTTCCCGTGTTTCTTGCTCAAGGAAGCTGGTACCCACCGGGACGGGCTCCTACCAAAGGTGATTTAATGCACCCATGGGTGCACAGAGGGATGAAAGGATGGGATGGGAAAGCAAAGGGACCAGTGGCACCCAGGGTTTCCCGCGTGGTCCAGGAACCCCACCCAAATAAGCGTGAATTTGGACTTCAAAAAGGGTGCGGATGGACTGGCTGGGAGGGGCTGAGGGGGCCGGGAGGGGGGCAGGCGGTCTCTCCTCCCGCAAATTTTGGCCGGGCCGCCTCTCCCCTATCTCCATCCCAGGAAGCATTTGAAATATTTCCACCCTGAAGTGGACCCAGTTCCCCCGCCACTTGTAGTGCTTGGCAAACAGCGGCGGCGGCCCGGCACATCCCGGGAAGGAGGGAGGGAAGGAGGGAAGGAGGGAAGGAGGGAGGAAGGTGGGTGCCGGCCCCCCGCGTCCCCCCGGAGCCCCCCCGGGCCCGCGTGGGCGTGCGCCTCCCCCAGTGTGTGTTTTGGATGAGGCGGCGCATCAGCTGCCTGGTATCAGCGCTGCGGCTCCGGCGGGGCGGGATGGAGGCTGAGCAGAGCCAGGCTCGGGAGGGTCAAGTACAGGTTGCTGCGCAGGAAAGAGCCGGGGGAGGGGAGCCTGGGTCACTCCGCTCGCCGCTCTCTCTCCCTTTCTCCTTTTCCCTTTATTTTTCCCCCCTCCCCCCGACAATCCTTTTTTTTTTTTTTTTCCTCTACCCCCCCTCCCCCCCAGAAGGGGATGTTGGGACTATTCCATCAGTGTGGTATGTCTGTGTAAACATCATTAGGTCCTATGAGCTGACACGCTGGAGATTTTCATTTCTTCTTACAAATCGCTCCCTTCCACAATAAAAATACCATGCATATTAGGCTGGATATGTTCGGAGGGAAGATGGAGATGTTTATTCTCCTTTGATCTCTCACAAAGCAAAAAGTCTTGGCAGAGGAACAGCGCTGGAGACGGGAGAGGGTGCGGGTCTCCCGGAGGGCGCTGGGCAGCCTTGGGGCTGCCTCAGCTCCGATGGGCTCACTGCGGGCACGGAGGGATGAGCCAGAGCTGTGAGCTCAGCAGAGCCTGGGGACACATCCCAAACTCCTGCCATGGGCACAGATTGGGGACACCATCCCAAATCCTGCCACTGGCGCAGAGGGATGAGCCAGAGCTGTGAGCTCAGCAGAGCCTGGGGACACCATCCCAAACTCCTGCCATGGGCACAGATTGGGGACACCATCCCAAATCCTGCCACTGGCGCAGAGGGATGAGCCAGAGCTGTGAGCTCAGCAGGGCCTGGAGACACCATCCCAAACTCCTGGGCCCAGCAGGCCCTGGCGTTCAGCAGGCCTCTCCAGAGCAGCTCTGATGCTCTTAGAGAGGCAAGGCTGTTTGCAAAAAACCTCATGTTCAGAGTACATCTGGAGAAAAATGGCTTTTTAATTGTTTTGTTTTGTTGTTTTTGTTTTTTTTTTTCCTTAAATGCTGTGGGGTGTCCAGCTGCCAGTGGGGCTGCTCCGCGCAGGAGCGCTGCACGCGCTGGGCTTGGCTGGGCTCCGCACAGCAGAGCAGAGCCCCGCAGAGCCCGGCAGAGCCGAGCCAAGCGTGCTATCTCCCTTGATCCACTCCTTATCTCCGGGAGCAGTTGGAGCAAGCTGGGAGCTCCAGCAGAGAGGCTTCCCTCATCCACTTCCCTCTTCTGTCTGTTTGCCCTGGCAGAAAAGCAGCACTTCAGCAACCAGCAGATGTCCACACCCTTCTTCTTCCAAAGCCCTCTTCATTTTCCTTGCCTTGATGCCTGGGTAGGTATCACTTGCTTTCCTCTCCTTAGTCATACTGGGGTGGGGGGAGCAAACTTGGTGGGATATTCTCTGTTTAGCAGCAGTAGAATACACAATTTACTTGCAACTGATTTTAGTATTACAGGTTTGTAGGTGGTTCTTTTTTTACACAAAACATGAAAATGGACAATGTTACGGGCATGGGAGTCTGAGAGAACCAGGCTTTTCAAAACAAGACTCTGAGATATGCTGGGCTTGTGTCTCCAGCTGTGCTTTGCCTGGCTCACCAGGAGAAGGCAGCAATCTCCTCACAGCATTCAGGAGTCCTTACAAGCCTTTGTGGTGAGACTCCAGCCAGCTAAGCCCTACATCCCAAAGGCAGTTTTGGTCCAGAGATCCACCCAGATCCCAGACTTCCCAGGTTTTCTCTTGTTGCTTTTGGTAATGTTTGCTTTTGCGTCTTCCTAGTGGTGTGTGTGTGCTGAGCCACATGATCAGCCGCAGCCTGAACTGCAGAGTAGGAGTTAACGGGGTTAAGGCCGTTCACAGAGGCCGAGAGCACAGAGGCTGATCCAGGCTCTGCTGTTCCCACCTGGCACCCCTGTGTGAGCAGGCATCCCTGCTGCTGGGGTGCCACGATGCCACAGAATGGTGCCAGCTCAGTTGCTAGCACAAAGCTGGCGAACTCCAAATGTCAGCCTCTTCCCCTCCACACTGCTCATCCCCTTCCAAGAGCATGGATGGCGAGTGCTACAGTGCAGATCCATTAGTCAGACTCCATTGGGTAATCTTTCCTATTTGTCCTCCAGCATTCTCTTTTCGTGCCTCCAACCTCCTCTTCATAGATCTCTGGGGTGAGGGTGTGGGCAGAAACCCCCTTGTTCCCTTGTTCCATCTCCAGTCCCCCCAGTTCATCAGCTCAGTAGCTGGGTAGGGCTGTGTCAGAGCATTCAGCTCCTTCCTCCCACACATCCACAGTGATTAATCACTGAGGGCTCAATGAGGGAACTTTGTTGGGATGCTGTCTTTTCCCAGACAAACTGAAGTAATTTGTATCAAGAGCAACTTGTGAGAGGTTTTTCACAGGTCTCAACACATACATGGTTGTGCAAAGTGAAAAATCTATGGCTGCAAGATAAAGGCTGCTACTGCAGAGGAGTTTTGCTTTCAACTCTACCTACGTACCTGGAGTTATTTCACGGCCTTCAAGACCTCCATTCTAATCAGTCAGCTGGCAAAGGACAGCATTTTGCTTAATAAATGTCAAAAGTGAGAGGTGAAATTGAGTTATCACTCTTCCAGTGTCTGAGAATCTAGCCCCCATTCTTTGAATGCATTTATATGCCATGTGATTGCAGTGGCAGGACCGATAGGCCTGGAGCCCAAATCGTGACCAAATAGTGAAGTTAGGAATCCACATTTCCCAGCCAGACATGAAAAACTGGAGCCTTTCAATCTGCATAGGAAAAGAAAAAAGAAGATGAAAAAATTCATCAATTAGGCAGAATGAAGTCATGAATTCAAAAGCCTTGTTGAATTCATGTTATTCCTTTTATCAAAATAAGTACAAATGGAGATCTCAAAATGTAGTTCTCTAACTACCCAGAAGGAAATGCCCATTTCCAAGTTTGGAAGATCTCTTCTCATGTGGCCAAACTTGTGATTCCTTTGAAGATTTTCTAGAGGATAAGTGTAGTCATTCCAGAATGTCTAATACATTAATTGTGTAGATAATGCTAAAATTTCTAGGCTGTGTGATTTTAAGACATCTGTTTTGTAAGACCAGATGGTTTCCTTCCATGGTAGGGCATAAGCTGTGACTTTTCTAACCTGGCTTTTGCACATCTCACTGCTGATGTCAGACTGTTCAGCCCACTGAGTGATCCCAATGGGCTAAATGCCTTCACAGCAGTGATGTCAGTTTTTCAGTGCTGGGCATCCATAAATGACATTGTGAAGAAACAATGTATCCTCATTTTTATCATCAGACATGCCTGAAAATCTAAAAATTATCTTGGGTAAATAACAAGTGTTCATGTTTTTTGGTTTTTTTTTCCTTTTTTCATGATCGCTTTTGCATTTATTCAGTGTTAATAGCTTAACAAATAGTTTATTAGTAGACATCTGAAACAGTAATTTTTTTAACATAGTTTTGATGGAAAGGCAATTTAAAATTCACTTATACTGGCAATCACAGAAAAATATGACAATATTTAGTTTTTCCTAACTTGGGTTTTGTGAAATGAGCTGCAAATCTTTAGGCAGACTAATGAGATTAAATCTTGGATCTGTACTAGAATCACATTTGTTAATATTTGTACAGACCAAAGTTTCTTAAAAGCATGCAGAAAATGGTATTGAATAAAGGCACTTAAAAATCTCATAACTCACAAACAGAATTAGCCAGGCCCTCTAGAAAAATTATTCAGTGAATTCTTTTCCTCAACATAATCCCTCTTCTCCTCCTCCTTCTCCTCTTCTTCCAGCAATATTTTTAAAGTGAACAACCACAAATTTCTTGGGTTTTCATCTCCAGAGGTTTGAAAAAGAAGTTCACAGAAATAAGTGCTTTTTTCTCCTCCTAATTTTGTACATTACTGTGAATTCCAATACAATAAATTGTGGTTCAAGTAAGCTCATCAGGCAGAGCATCTGTTCTCTAGATCAGGAACCACTGGCTGTTTCTCCTGAAAGGGTCACTAGCGTGAACTTTTCAGGCAGTGGAAAGTCTTGTGGGAAGACTCATTGTGCTGGCCACAAAGCAAATTGTGAAGAGCTAAGAAGGCTTTTCCCAAGGCTAGCTATCAGCACATAGCTTATGGAACACAAAAATTATGGGACAATCAAAAACTAAAATGGAATATTCTAAATGTGATTGTTTTTTTCAAAATTATAAGAACATATGTCAAATATGAAATCTAATAAACTTTGCAATGTATATGTGAAAAACAACCAGCTCCCATTTAGAGAGCTGCCTTCCAGTGACACCTTTCTTCAAATCAATGTAGATGCAGAGAGGCTGTCATTTCCCCTTTATTCTTTTCCCCTTTATATTCTTTGAAAACCTTTGGTTTGGATAAACCATGTGTAGAATTTCAGAAGTCATGCAGCAAGACAATGATAGGCTATGTGATATACAACATCATCATATGCAATCAGCACTGTGATAATGGCCTTTTATATTGCTGAAATAGCATAATTGCTTTGTGTTTACTGAGCAGATATCAAAAGCAAACCTTAGAAATGTGATGCAGAATTTCCCATTTGTAAGGTAAAACCCCACAAATGATAGGGAGAGAAAAACTGCACTTTCCCCCATCTGCCCACCAACATCTCAGGGCAGCAGCTGAGACAAAGCAAGCAGGAGAAAACCACATGCATCATACCACAGTGTGCTGTGCAGGTCTGGATCAGAGAGACTTTCTCTGTGTTTCATCCTGCAGATGAGTCTGAGTTTTCAGCTGGAAATGGAAAAGCTCTCTGTTGCAAGCAGACCCCTTGAAATGACCCCCACACTGTCCATGCTTGGGAGCTCTCTGCTAAGATCTTACCCCACAAATTATGTTTTCCCCAAAAATATACACACTTACTTCTCCTACTTGCAAAAGCTGCTGAGAAACACGCTCAGGCATTAACATCAGTTTGACTTTTTTGGGAACTGATGAATTCACTGCTTTGGTGCAATTGTTAAATACAATTTTCTTTGTACCATTTACACTTTGTCTTGCTGCTACATGGCTCTGGTCTGGTGTCAGATTCATCAGGCTCAGAATGGAAATATAAGGTGGTGGTAGCATGGTTGGTGATGATAAAGCTCCTGTGCACTTAGAAGGTGGCAAACCCGTTAGTTTTTTGGTTTTTTTTCATTAGCAGCATTTGTCAGGGCAATCATTATTTGGGATTGCTGACAGCGTTGTCTGAAGTCAGTCCTTTGGGCTCTGGTCTGGATCTTCCACTTTGCAATGTCTGGCAAGGTGTAATCACTGCTGCAACAGTTTTTAGACACCCCAGATTTCCCCATTTAAGGGTGATAATCGGTGCTTTTCAAGCACCTAGAAAGCAGCTGCTGGCTGATACCCTCCGTGTGTGCAGTGATTTACGTGCCCAAAACAGCCCCAGGCAGCACTGGAGCAAGGCTGCTCCAGTCTGAGTGACAGCACTGCTTGGAGAAGTGTGACTTTTGCATTAGCTGCCTGGACAGAAATGGTAAGTTACTCGCTGAAACTGCTCCTACCCGGATTCTTCTCCAAGTTATTATCTGGACTGCTGGCTGCAAACACCAATGCACAAAGCATGGCTTGATGATCATCCTTCTCCCAAGCTCATTGTAATTTTTTTTTCCTGTAAAATTTTGCTCACATCTAAGGCTGTTTTAATATTGTAACTGTTTTAACATTTTTCACTCCTATATGGAAATCAGGCAAATGTCATAAGCCTGCTATACTCAGAGGTGATGTTTCCACCTATGGAACTTCCCTGGCATGGCAAGCTCTGGGCAGTAGGATGAGCCCATAGCCATGGGAGGCAGCAAAATACCCCAAAACTGGATCTGAGGCTATTTCCTACTAAACTGAAAGCTCCTCCTGTTGCTTCACAGCATGGCTCTCCAGGTGCAAACAACCTGGCACGTTAAAGTAAGCTGGCAGAAAGTGAGGTCTGAAGCAAGTGAGACACATTGCTGTTTCTCTGTATGGTGTGCCAGAACAGTCAGGTGGGAATTTAGACTTAATTAAATCAGCTTTCCCTAATTTTCAGTGGCTTATGGTGACTTTAATGATAGTTTGTGTGATTTGAACTTATAATTTCATGGGTTTTCATTTTGAGAATCATGAGAATTACTCTTTTGAGGAGGGCAGAATGTGTGTTGTTATAAATGGCACTTGAGGGTGGCACATGACAGCCCCTTTTTCTCCCCCTTGCGTCAGCTTCCCTCTGTGGTCTCAATGATGGCAGCTTAATGCTTCTTAAAATATTATTTCCTGAATCATTCCAAATGTTGTTTCCCAGGGGGAGAAATACTAAAATAAATATAAAATGCTTCTTAAAAAAAAAAAAAACACAAATAATATTTTCGGGCAAACAAACGCTAAAATCTGCCACATTAGATTACACAGACAATGGAAAAGGGAACTGATACAAAAGTTTAGATAATTATGAAAAATAAAGTAGTCCTGTAGAAGATCTGTAAGGTGTAAAACAACAGGGTATCTAACACTGTAGTAAGTCCAGGTGCAAGTGGAATTATTTGCAAAGAGTATGAAATGCCTCTGCAGTTAGAAAGAGGATTTTTTTTGACAGCAGAATCAAGGCAATAGTTCTTCATCATTAAGTTTTTCTGAATTCTCACAAACAATTTCGCTGCAAGTACAACACAACCTTGAGAGCAGTCCTGGAAGAAATCCGAATGTCCAGTTCTCAAAACAAGATTTCAACATGCGTCACTTCCCTCCTTGGATTATTTTGGCCAAGGGTGACAGGATCAACCAGAATTCCAGGTTACAGTTCATTAGTCCATGACAGCTAGATTATGGCTGTCTGTAAGTGGGACAGTTCTGGCCATAACCTTTAGGATCTTTTAAACATTTCCTAGGGTACTTATCTTGACACCGTTTTTTATGCCTCTGAACAGGAATAGAGGCAATTAGACCTGAACTGTAGGTGCAATCAACTAGTTAAGAAATTGAAAATTTATAAATGATAAATTCTGCTTCCAATGCAAAATTTCAGATGGTAAAAAGAGGGTTCTTTCAAGTCAGACCTCACAAATATACTTTCAGACAGAGCTGGGTTATTTCATACAATTTGGCGTGAGTTTGTGCTAGGCTGGGGAATCAGGGAAAAAAAAAGTGCTTTAAAATTATCCTGAGTTAGTGAAACAAATTATCAAGAGCATGGGTGACTGGTCACTGGGAATGCTTTACTGTGAGAAATGGTGAGTACTCCACTGATGTCATCAGATCTAGGGTGGACATCTTTCAGGAAGGTTTTGTGTCAGATGAGAAATTATTGAACTCAGCTTTTGATTATTTCTACATCTGAATTTGGAATGGTTGACAAGGAACGTGGAAAAGTGATGACAAAATGTGAAAGCAGGTTAGTGGGGTTCCTTTTTTCATCTCTCAGTGTAATAGAAGGATTCTGGGCCCAAGAATGAATTGAGTGTTGCCTGAAGTGTGGCTGAGTCAGTACAGCTCTCCACTTGCTCTCAGCACTGTGTTGATTCAGTAGTGCTGACAGCAGTAAAAAACTCGTTTATTGGTTGTCAATGAAGTATCATTTGAAAATGCATCTTCAAACAGAAGAGTAAAAAGACAATTTTACATCATAATCAGTCTGGCTATCACCATGTGTAGCTGCACTGAGCTGATCTAATTGTCTCTTCTGTTGTTAAAGATGTTTCGTTTTTAAGGAAAACTGTTCCCATCTTAGAAGAATTAAATAACATCCTGGAAAAGAAAATGTTGACTCAGATAAGGAAAAGACTGCTGGAACCATCACAGAAAGTAAATTCTGTCTTTTATTTAACTCTTTTACCCATATTCCCATAGGAAATGTGAAAAGATGAGAAGCAAAAACATGAAAAACATAAAAAAAAAATCTCAAAAAAGTGTAAAGAGGAGCAGAAGCAATTTATGTAGTTGAAAAATGCCTTGATATGTAGGAGTAAGCAATTTTTTTACCCCCCCATTATTCCCAGGCATTACTCTGCAAAAACAATACAAAACCATTTCAGCCTGTTCTAGCAATGACTTTGTAGGGCTGACCCCCACACTAAAGCCAAAGCAGCATCTGGGACTCAGATAAGAGACCACAAGTCCTGTTTTGAAGGCAGCCTTTTGCAAAGGATGAATTCTACTGTTCAGATAGACTCACATGTCCCTATCTAAGATGAGACAGACACTCTAGTGCCATCTCAGCATCAGTGTTGTGTCTGAAGATGCTCTTTCCTAGTTTTGGGTGCTAATCACCCTGCTGCATATCACCAGATTGGTTGTGGGGCCCACTGGTCTAGGTACAGTGCAAACTGTACCAACAAGGCAAAGCTTTGCTTCCAGGGTTTTAGTGGCCTTTACATTTACACTGTTTTAAATATGCAGACAGCATGGAAGAATGGAATTTGCTCTTAGTGTCATTTTCTGTAACAACAGGGCAAGTCAGGACTCAATGACAGAATAAAAGCTGCAGAGTTAGACAATAGGAGACACATGGACTTTGTTTTAGTTGGTATAACTCCAAGACTGTATTCCAGAAGTTTCTGAATTCTTCCAGTCTTAGTAGTTCATGCTGACAAATGTGCTTGGCACACGGTTAAGGATGTGATTTAGAGTCACACCTCTGTTACCGGGTCTCCAAGCACATCATCTCTCAAAGGTGGAGTCATTTCTTCATTTCCCTGATGCAGACAGACTATAAGAGCAAGATAGAACCCTGGGTTTAGTTCCACTGAGAGAAGTGGCCCAACCTTTGTGGTCAAAGGCACAGAAGCTGCATGGGCTGTCTGACTTCAGGCAGAGGAACTCACCACATGCACCAGAAGCATTCAGAGAAATACCCAACTATCACAATAGGCCAAGTTTCCAGGGGTGTGTGAAGTAAATGCCCACTTCAGGGGAAATTCAATGTATCTGTTGATTCCAAGGAGGTCTCAGCCCAGTCCTTCTTCACTGCTTTGTGGCACATTGTGAAAGTCCACAGGACTGCCCATCCTTCTTATATTGTGTCTTTTGTCCATGGTCTGTGCAAATTCTGCTATCACCCCTGCCCAGAAGAGCATTACCAGTTAGCTGATTGCCTAGAGCCAGCACCAGGGTTTGCCTTGTCTTCCATTTATTGCCACAGGTGATTCTACACACTCAAGGCATTTGAGTGGATGAACTGGACTTGCATAGACCATGTTAAGTCATGGGGATGTGGGGAGTTTGCATGTCTGAATGGAGTCAGAAAACTCAAAATCTGGAGTCCAGTCATCATTTAATGGATGGAAAATACATTTCAGATTTCAGATTTAGATTTTAGATTAGATATAACCTAATACTCTAGTGTAGCTTTCAGAACCATGTTAACATAAAACTCATATTTATGTACTGCTAGAGTAACATTATTTACACACCATTTATGACTGCATCTATATTTTAAAGCCTGATGGGAAATTATTTACTTCTGCTGGTTCTCATTCCCTTCATTGAAAATGAGTGTGGAGATCCCAACACATTCAAAGTATGTTGTATGAGATCCCAACAGACTCAATGGATGTGATACAAAAGCTGCACAATGGAACCACCTCACAGAAGGTTGCACAAAACAAGGCCAGGGTGCTGCTTGATCTTAGTCTTCTCCTGAATTAATTTTTCTCCTTTTTTTTTTAATGTTTCTTTTCCCACAGCTTTGCTCTCTTTGCTTTCTGAACTCTTACAGGTACTGAAACGTTGCCTTTGGTACTGAAACTGGGTCTTGATCTTATGTGAAAAAGGAAGTTATTCCCTCTGAAGAAATAGCCTAACTGTAGTACCAGATAAATTAGAAATGCTCTCTGTTGTCATTCAGCAAAGCCATGTGCAGACAGCAAATTTTCACAGCTATTAAAAAAAAAAAAGTGCTATTCAGTGCAACCTTGCCATCTGGCTCCTAGTACTGGATTCCACTACAGTGTGCTTCTTGAGATTACACTCATCTGCCAGCCTCCCCCTCGCCTCCCAAAGCACTTAGGCAAACTCTTCTGGGAATAGAAAGCAAATTATTTTATACCAATCACCATGCAGCTAACTATACATGGTAATTAAACAAGGAGACATTCTCCTTCTGCCATTGGAGGCAAAGGTTTTCTGGCTAGTCATAAATAATGAGTGCTCATAGGGAAAATGAAGCTGAATAAATTGGGAAAATTTACTGAATAAACTGGTAAATATTATCATGCTGATGACCAGCAAGGATAATCAAGAATTAAAACTGAAAAAAAGGATAAAATACTCAAAGCTGAGCCTTCTTGCACCATCCTTATTGGATGCAGTTGTTCCAAATGATCACAAGCATTTTTAAACACAGGAGAGGAAACATTTACCTCTGATTTAAACAATGAAGCCAGCACATTGCACAGGGGCAATGATTGTGGTTTGCTGGGACACCTCACCTCCTACAGACAAGGGATAAGCTTTAATAGTCCAAATGGCCTCAGCAAACTTCAGAAAAAAAATTTGCAGGATGAAGCTCTAAGAACTGGCAGGGTGTGGAGCTTTCCTGTGCAGTTCCCCTGGTGTTTCTGGGAAATACCAACATTCAGGCAGAGGAAAGTGCTCTTGCTTGTACCAAGCACCGCTGGGTTCAGCTGTGGGAGACCTGCAGAATGCAAACCTCCCCAGGGGCACCCACTCACTTGGCAGCTGCCCTCTCCTGTCTGCAGTCCCAGATGACTCACGCTCTCCTCACGCCCTCTCTGCTGCCTCCTCGATACTCCCTCCAGGCTCCAGACAGTTTGCTGAGCTAGAAATTCCCAACAACACACCACGGTTCATGCAGTTCTGACCCCAAATCTGAAATTCCCAGATGGCTCAAGCACTTCTTTTTTTCTGATCTGAAAGTTTAGTTCCCTGATGACTCAAATGCACCTAGCCTTTTTTTAGCATGCATTTAAAAAGCTTTTATAATTTTCATTCACCTGCAGCTTCTGTCTCAATGTCAGGACTGCCAGCTGTAAATGAAAAAAAAAAAAAAAGATCATAATACATATGCTCGTAGCTCTGTTCCACTCTGTAGTCATGATGCTTACTTGAAAAATATAATGAACTTTTAATTTAGTGTTTTGGAGTCTTACAATAAACCAAAGCAATGCTTCCAGAACCTTAAAAACTCAAACAAACTCCAAAACAAAAATTCTGAAAAATTCTGAGTACTCCTGGATCTTAGCATTTGGTTAACCATTCAGATAACAGGAAATTGGAAATTTCTCCTTAGTTCAGCTGCTTCCTATTCAATCTTAAAACTACATCGTAGTTTGGGATCCCAGCTTGACTCTAAAATTTGATGACTCCCCCTAGCTTTCTTGGTGACCTTCCAAGGTTTTCTGGACCTAAAATTTCTTATGTATGGCTCCTAATGGAGGAATTCCTCATTGAGTCCTAAATTCTTGCTTGGGTTCTCAGTTGTCTCCAGTTTTTGCTCCTGAGACTGAATTTATCTTATTTCACAAATAGAGGTCTCTACTGACTCCTGCTCATTGGTTGATTTTCCTCAATAGCTGACACTCCCCCATGTTTTTGTACTCTACTTCCCATTCTGCCAAGTAATAGATAACATGTCATTCATAACTCCATAAATGTGTTTTGATAGATCAGTTCATTGAATATCTTTGGTCTTGCTGATGCCACAGATCTGTTAGTTTGTCAGGCAAACTTCCACTGGCCAAGGCTTGAAAGTTTAATGATTAAAAACACATTAGGAGACCTATATATCCTTGAATTATTTTTAAACTCCTCCTTTTCTGAAAGATACAAAATGCTATGAATTTACACCAGCTGTAATTGTAATCTCTGACAAAATGAACTGCCCTAGTGTGTCCATCTAGTTAGCTTGGTATGTTTCTAAGCTAATTTTTAATATCAGACTCAATCACCCTTAGTATTCTGAGTCTTCAAGATTATGCTAAGAAATCATCAACTTTCAAAGTCTGCAGAAGAGAAACCCCAAGTCTGCTTGATATATTAGGGCTGGAATTCCCTCTTTTTCAAACAATTTAGCTCCACCAGGCTTTACAGCTTCTCCCTCCTACCAAGCCCAGCAAAATGCAGTGACACAGAGTGGACCCAGGCTACAAGCAGCAACAAGAATGAAAAGCAAGGGGAATAACAAGCACTGGCTTCTGCTGAAGTCTACCCTCACCACTTGTACAGCTGACACTTTTCCATGTCCCTCAGCTAGCTGTCAGCAGTGCTTTTTCCATGATACTCCTGCCTACATGACAGTGTTGGGGTAGAGCAGGAGCTAAGAGCAGAGACTAGACTGCTGATAGTCCAAACTTGGCCCTAGTCTGGTGCCCTATGATTCACTCAGTCACTATTGTTGCCTATTATTAATATGCTTTTTCCAAGGCACAGAAAATGAATTACTCATAGATAAGACACTGAAAATAAAGTTTTGTATAAAATAAAGCACTGTATATTTAGAAAGGGGCTGTGGAACAAATCCAGGTCACTCCTCCATTCAATATAGGGTAAACACCTGAAAGGATTTGCTTGTTGCAGAGGACAGTACTCAGGAGTATTCATCACCTTTCTCTCTTGCCATATATGCTATCTGGACCCATGGCATCTTCATATAAAATTCTACAACATGGAGAACAAAGCAGAGAGGTGAGATACCAACACTTTTGACTCTCGACAGTGAGTTTCCTGCAGTAAGCCAGGAGTTTCAGAAGTTTACTGATGCTTTCCTGAGCTTCTACTCATCTCTCTTCCTTCCTCCATGACTTTAAGGTTCCTTCTCTCCTCCTTCAGGAGGACAGAGAGGGAAACAGGACTTCTGTATCTTCAGCACCAGACATCTACTGAACTGAATTTCCCCTAAGCTTATGTATGGGTTTGATTTCAAAAGCAGCATCTAGGGGGTTGCTTGTCTTCTCAGAGGGCTCTGAAATTTTCATCAGAACCCTTGTCAGGGATCATAATTCTGTTTTCACCTCAAGGTGGGGAATTTTTCAAATTCATCTCTTCTTTACTAACTTTTGATGCATGCCAATCTACATCCATTATAAAACTGAATTTCTGAAGTGTCTCAGATCTGCATAAATTCTGTGCATCAAGGCAAAGGGTATGTGAGCAAATGTGGTGCCCATACAGTAGATCTTCTAGGCTGATGGTGTATTGAGACTGTGCTGGGGATGTGAAAATATCAACTGACCCTGCAGATTGCAACTGGGGATAAATTTCAAGTCAATATAGTAAGGTATTAATGCTATTGAACAACGTATTTGTAGGACTTCACAGAAAAGTCCTCTCTAAATGTTTTTCCTCTCCTGGGCCAGAAAGATGAACTCAAAGTAAGAAAGGCAAAGAAAGGCAAAGAAAGACAAAGAAAGGCAAAGAAAGGCAAAGAAAGGCAAAGAAAGGCAAAGAGGGCAATCAGGGAATAAAGAGCACTTCTTCTGAGGGAAGACTTAAAAAGCCTGCTTAGATAAGCAGAAGAACTCTGAGAAAAGAAACATTTATATATAAATGCAGAAGTTAAGTACCATGAAAGGGAAACATCTATTTAGAGTAAGTGGCAATGCTACTCCCTTTGGCAGTATGAGCAGATCCCGAGTATCCCAGACTAGGCCAATATGATAGAATCAACTTTCGAGTAATTTTTAAGTCCAGATGTGCTGAGTGCTTGAGTCTCAGCTGAACCTCCAGGTATGAAGTGTCTCCTGCTTCTCCTCACTTCTCAGCCTGCCCGTCCATGCATGTGTGTGGTAGGTTTTGCCCACCAGCAATAACCCACAGCTCTCTGCTCCTGACTTCTGGCCCTTCAGCCTTTAACATTACTTTAACACGTACATTAACTATTTCTTTCCTTTGACATGAGTGATGGTGACTGATCATGACTTCACTAAGTTTTTAAATCCTGAATAAACATATGGCTTCCAGACTAGCCAGAGCAGTCTGGTGGCACTGGGGACAACTGATCACTGCTGCTTCAGCCACAGGTGCAAATCCTGCTGACCCATCAAATGTTGCAAAAAATAATGTCAAAAGGCTTTTTTTTCAAATACCCCTTCACAAGCAGTCAGTGTAGATGGTGTTCTGCTCAGCAAATAGCTTTACATACATCACATTGCTTAGTTTCTCCTTGTACATGACAAGAGATTGACAGTGTTTTGACGTTATGAATTGTTATTGTGACAACACCTAAAAATGACAGCTTGGTTTGTATCCCAGACAATTTACAAACTCTAATTGCAGGATCCTATGAGAATCATGTGCTGTATTTACCAGAAAATGTGAAGAATCCTTCTAAGATCAACATGCTGTGAGTAACAGACTCCTCCAGAAGCAGCCACAGAATGTAGTAAGATGAGTGTTTTGACAGAAATGCAATCCCTGCAATCCCAACTGAGTCCATAGAAAGAAATGAAGCAAGGCTGGGAAACTGTTTATTTATGAGTGAAGTGTCTTTCCAGTGACAGTGGGAGCCCTGCAACTTGAAAGTAAAAACTACATAGAGAAACACCTTACTGGAATGTATTTTAATTTAACTTCAACTAAACTGGGAATTCATTCCTGCTGCTTCTTTGATGTGGCAGTAGGCAAGTGAAAGAATGTTCACAGTTTATGCATTTATCTCTGGGAGAGGCAACCCTGAATTCCTTGTGAAAATAGTCTATTTTTGCAGTGGGAAATCCTTTTTCACTAAATTTTTTTTTGCCTGGATTTTCTGTCTGTCTCATCCTCAGAAAGACCTTACATTCATATAAACTTTCACCCACCCATGGCCAGTTATACATATGCATATGCAAAGTCAGCTCCAGACATTGAGCCTGGGTGCTTTGGAAAGAAAGAAAATGAAAACCTAATGCTGGTGAACTGTCAGGGAGCAGCCTGCCAGGGCAATACCAAGAAGTAAGCAATAAGAGGCACACAGTCTTGTCCTAAGCAGACATGAGCTGCTTCTGTGACAGAATTATTATTGGAGTCTTTACTTGAGAAGTTAAGACCTTGAGCTGCAAAAGTATTGACACACCACGTGCCTCTTTCAGTACCATGGGCAATACTTTGGCACCTCAACAGGCTGATGCATCCAAGCTGCTGTCAAACTCTGCAGGTCTCTGGATCCTTTAGATGCCTTCATGACCCTTATGTCCCTCATGCTGCATTTCAGGTGACACAAGAGCACCTTCATGCAAAAGCTGTCTTAGAAGAAGCTCTATGAAATTGATGGTGATTTCTATGTCCTCAGCCAGTCATGTGCATCCAGTCACATTAGCCATCCTTCCCATTTTGTTTCTGCTCATAGGGTGGAAAAAAGGAATGTCCTATGCAAGCAGCTGAGCAGGCTTAGAATACAGAAGATTTCTGACTTGAGAATAAAAAATGGGGGAGGAACCATCTTTGACTAAAACCATATCATACACTCCCGTCCCACTTCTTGCTTCATTTTACTCTTTGCCTAGGCAAACACTCAAGTCTATTCCAAAAGCTCTTTATGGCATGTGTGTGTGTCCCCTTTTTCACACACGAACACCAAACACTGATTCATTACTCAAGTGTAAACAGGGCAGACACTGTAGTGTCCCTGAATCTGCACCAGTTTTCTTTGCTTTCATGTCATCCAAGGCACATACCTTATTTTTCACACCTGACGTGACTTTAAATAGTGGTGATCAGCTTTTCCATATCCAGTGGCAGGGATTTTCCATGGTTACCTGTCCAGATCTCCACCCACAAACAGTGCAATAGCCTGTCCATATTTGTACATCAAACATATTTTGGAGACACTGACCTTACCATGAGCACATGGCTCTGAGGAGCCCTCAGTCAGAGGTGGCATGAACGAGATGCTCAAATTTCCTGGGGGGCTGAGTGAGGAGCCACCATGTGCAAACAGTCTGTGTTCACTCAGAAAACCTTTATTACCATGCCCAGGTATGACTGGTACTCACCTGGAAATATTATGTGGTCCCTTCATGGCAATGACCCAAATGTCCTGCCTTTCAATAGCCCACCTGAGTCCCGGGGCCACCAGGCACAAAAACCAGTTTTAGCTCTTGCTCTCAGCTGTCAGCACTACTTCAAATTACCCCAATTACTTCAGCTTCTGATTTAGGCAGTCATTGAACTTCTGTCCTGAGACAGAAAATAAGGACATTTCAGATTTTACAACACAGAATCGATTTTAACCTGTATTCTGAGAGAGACAAGGAGACACTTTGTTCAATGTCTTCCTCTTCCACACTTAAACCCCTCCTTCCATCCCAGGTGCTCCAATACTCTTTTCGTCTGAAAAATTCCGACAGAGGGAGGAAATTTCAGGTTTCTACTCAGTGGATTCTCAGTGACCTCCAGCTGCTCCCTGGTGTTTTGGTGAGAGGTTGGTGATTTTAGGGTACTGATTAGTCCTCCGAAACTGGAGCTCTGTGCTTCTGCAGGGGAGCGCTCAGGCTGTGGTGACAGGGGATGGCAGTGACAAACCTGTACTTTCCTTCATCAAAGGCAGAACAAAAAAACACCCCCAAACCAAACGGCAGGATAAAAAATTCTACTGCTCCCTCTTCAAGTTCTCGCTGCCACCAATAAATTATTAACCTCGGTGATTAAATTAACATCTTGAAGAGCGCACTAAAGCAGTAAAGACGGGCTAGCCGCAGGCGTGCAGTTTCCTCATTGCGCATCCCTTCCTTCCCGCGGGTTTCCTCATTGCACATGCCCTCCTGGCCGCGGTGCCAGCCCCGCTCGGGGCTCCGGGCGGGCGGGGGAGCGGCGGCGGGGCTGCGGCTGCTCCGAGCGCCCTCGTGTGCCGGCCGAGCCTCGCCGCTCCTCGGAGCCCCGCTGCTCCGAGCCCCGCTGCTCCGAGCCCCGCTGTTCCGAGCCCCCCGCCCCGAGCCCCGCCAACCCCCTCCGGCCCTCTCGGGTGCCCTCCCGAAAAGAGAGCCCCAGTCAGGTGTCCCGCTGGACGGGATTGGCATCAAAGTCATTTTCCCCTGCCAGGAGGGGCATTAGCAGCTCGCCCGACCCATCCCGGTTGGTTTGTGTGTGGAAAAGGAAAATAGAATTGATAAAGGATAAAGGCAAAATAAAGCAGTAATAAAGCCAGTTCTCCTTCCAGGGTGAAGGATGAAACCAAAGAGCATCTCTGTCTGCTTGCAAACTCCTCTTCCATTGCTGTGAAGCTGGGCTTAAACATTTCATTTAGTTAGAATAAAATTCGGTTTCATTCACACCTCCACTCGTCTTCTCCATGCCAGTGGATTTCTTTGCAGAACAAAAATACAGGCTGTGATTATTTTTCTTAGGTTTCTTTTAATTTTTTCACCTTGAAAAAGGTTTCTTCCATTGATCATAGACCTGCCAACACATCCATCTAGAAGAAAAAGGTATTAATTTTTGTTCTTATTAGCAGCTTTCATATTAAAATCACAGCAAAACAAACACAACCCCCAGATATGAAATATAAATAACAAACAATGCCCAGATTGGAAACTTTCTGGAGATTACATTAGACCCTGGCAGGGCCCCTGACTCTGTCAAAGAAGTGTTATCTTGAGATTGTCAATGCATGCTTCAGGGTAAGAGTGACTTTGTCCCCAGAGACCCAAGGGAACATAACAAGTGACATCAGTCATATTTTGGAGGCTGCAGAGCCTAGTGTCACTAAATGTCAACTAAATCTCTGTACATGGCTCTCTTCAAAGAGTCATTCCTGAAGTGCTGAAAGGTGAGAGGGGCTAACTAAGCCAATTAAAGAAACATTCTTTAGGAGGAAGGACACGATGATGTACAGACCAGGTACATACCTATTTTGTTTTCCTTCAGTTTCCATCAAGACCAAAGTGGGTGGGAAAAAATGCCCCTTTAGCAGAGGCAGGACATTAGCTGACAAAAGGCAGGAGGCTTATGCCAAAGCAACAGCCATTTCTTTTTCCCCTAGAGTTGATGTTCTGTCTGTTCCACCTCAGCATTCCTCATGAGCCAGAGACAACACACCAGAGACAACATACCAGTCTGCCCAAATACAAATATAAAGCACTAGACAAGATTCTTTGGGAAAAGCAATGTTACATGTGAAAAAGGACTTGCAACTGGAATTTACAGGAATGCTAGCAGTCATGTCATCAGGTCACAGCCTGATCCTACTTGCTTAATTGTAAATAAAGAGCAGGCCTGGGGATACGCCAGCTATGGCAGCTCCTTATTAGGCCCTTTATTCATAAATCTGATCTCTTCAGAAATGATTAAGTGAGGCGACATTTTATGGTATTGAAAACAAACTTTTGTATTTTCTTGGTGAAACCAATGTTTTTCCTTTTGCAGAAACTGACTCATGTAAAAAGTATCCACAAAGGAGCCATGCAAATATACTCGGGGATACAAATAGACTGGGCTTTGTCAATCGCTCCCCTGCCTCTTTACAGACAGGACAAAATTCTGCTTTAGAGCAAAGCAATTGCAAAACTTTGAGCAGCACGGAGGGATGGAGGCAGAGATGTTCTTGCAGGTCTAGCTGAAGCAGTTAGTGAAACAAGTCCTTATCCTGTAACCCTGCACTGGGAGTTACCATTTCCACATCAGGGTCTGTTTGGGCAAAGGGACAGCACATCAGGAAAAACCACCAGTTCAGCTCAATTAAACTTAAGTGACTTTGCTGACTTTGCACTGAAGCTGATTTACACCAAGTCTGTTCATTTGGCTCAGCTGAGGGCATGGCAACCTCCCACCCAAAGGCACTTGCAAAAAAAAAGATAGGCGGTAAAATCTAAATTTAGGAAAGTCCCTTTTTAAAAAAATCATGAATCTGAGCTTTAAGCTCAAATATGGCATCCTTATCTGGGATCTGAGTTCAAGGCTGTTTTATCTGGGGTATTGGTTCAGTTGGGTGTGGAGATAAGTCCAAGCTGTGAAGTTTGAATCTGGACCAAATTTCTCCATGATTTGAAAGTGTTTGGTTGCATCATTTTGTACAAGGCCTGTCACTATGTCTTTTAAGCTTAGCAGCAGATACAGACACACTAAAAACAGAAAAAAACATTAGGAAGTCACTGTAGCTGCATCTGGCTGAACCCCCAACACTTTACAGAGCCACTAATTTATAAATAAAGGAGGAATAATAAAGCATAAACAATAACTGAAACACATCCAACATTGCACAGTGCATTTATTGCATGGCTTCTATAAATACATTCTGTTAATGCCAGAAGTTTGGGATGAAAAACAAAAGCATAGGCAATTAGCTATACTTGTTGCAACTACAAGACATTTGAGAAATTGAGAATATTGCTTGATATTTGAAAGCATAAAATTAAAAAAGAAGATCTCTATCAAAACTGTTTGTTTAGTATAAATCTATCTATCTGTCTATCTATCTATCTATCTATCTATCTATCTATCTATCTATCTATCTATCTATCTATCTATCTATCCCTGTGGCAACACAACACCATTGAGGTATAAACTGTAGATTATAGGCAACTTCAGGCAACCCAAGAAACAACCAAACTGGGGTAGAAAGTAGAAAGTATGGAGAGAGATGAAAGCCAGAGGCAGCCCTGTTTAGTCTGTACACACTGTGAAAATGAAAGATAGGTCTGACACTTGGAGTCATCATTTCAAAGGGCCCTTCCTACTTGGGTCTGTGTAGCAGGAACATTTGGGGTCAGCAACATGGATATTCTTTGGGGACATTCATAGAAAATTTGGCTTTTTGTGATAAACACCTGAGAAGTTTGGCTTCAAGCCTGCAAATGTTAAGCAAGGGCAAAAAAAGTTTTCAACACAGAGTTTGTTCCTGAGTGAGCTGGATTCCATGAAAGAGTTTATTAACATTGTCTGGCTTTTGTTCAGGTTTAGAATCATTATTATAATTATTGTTATTAATATGATTATATTGACAAGAATGTAATGCCACAAAGCAAGGTTTTGCAGGCAGACAAGTGCTACTAATATTTTTGCTGCATCTCAGTCTTGGTTCTTCTTCTAGGGATAACTTTGCTATGCAGTCATCTTGTTTCTCTTGGTTGACAAAAAAGTCAGCTATTGGACATATTCCATATAACAATTTTTATTATGTTCATTTTACACATATATTGGCATCATCCGAACTCAGTAGGCAAGCATTTGGCTACATTTTAAGAAATGTTGAAGTGTTAAAATGCAGCTGAAACTGAAAGTATCCAGACTGTTTATTTTTTGACACTTTGACAATGGGTAAAAAACCTTGAATTGTAGCAAAATAGCAGAATGGAAATCTTAGGAAAGGAACACAGTAGCAAGCACAACTAATCTCCAGTACTACAATCTTCCCAGGACCACAATATTTCAGAATCTCTTGAGCTTTAAATCATTTATCCTACATTTTTAGGAACTAAGTGAATAAAAGATCTGTAGGTGTCAGGCATTGCCCAGGATGTTTGTGGCTGAACCTTGGTCTCCAAAGCCCTCAAGCAAGGCTCTCATTCTAGACTGTGCAGTGAGAATCCTGGAAAAAGTGAATGATGAGTCTCATTGCTTATTTTTACTTTAGGTTAAAGCCAGGAGAGAGGGAGCTTGCAGGGTAAGATATGACCAAGGCCAGGGGGGCAGAAATTTTGGGAAAAGAATTATTGGAAAACTTAGAGAAAACCTAGTACAAGTATGCAATATTTTTCTTTCTGTTCTCTTTGACTGCATTTGAAGCAGGGTTGAGTGTTTAGTTTCTCTGTGTGTGGGGCTCTCCTCATGCCGTACTTTCCTCTACAATGATTTACAAACTGCTCTCCTCTACTTCATTCTCCTTTTTGGGGAGATTGCCAGTCCTGTCAGCATTATTCTCTGACACTTTGGTCCAGAAATATTTCAGGATCAGACATGCTTTCCTTGCTTTTGCTGCCTATATTTCTGGAAGGTCCATCAACCAGACAATGCTTTGCACTTGATGGGGTGATGCCAGTGCCAGGACAGGGGTGAATTAACAGGCACTTAGTCTGCAGAGTATAGTACCAACCTCACTCTATAAACAGTAGCAAACCTGAAAATCCAGGGAAACAGGAAGCCTCTTGAAGTGCAAACCATTCTCCTATTCAGACCTTCTGGCTGTAGCTGCTGATGGAAAGGAATTTGCAGTGGGAATTGCAGATCAACCTAAATCTCCAACTAAATATAGTCTTGCACTGGTTGGGAGGAAGGAGGGGAAATAAGGCAGGGAGGAGGAGAGCCAGGAGTACTCTTAATACACAAACCCCATGATGAGAGCAGCTAGGCATAGTTAATTAACAATGAGATTTAATAGCAGAGTTTATATGTTTAAATTGTCTCTAAGTTGAAACAAGAGGTTCTGTATCCAAAAGCTGCGCATGCTACAAAAAGAAAACACGTGTAAGTACCAAATATTACTCATTGAACAAAAATAAAGCCAATGAGTCATGCAAAACAACTCTATAAACAAAAGTTGCAAAATGCCTGGGAAAACTTAACTAATTCAATTGCTAGGCATTATGGTCCACTCATGTGGTATTCTTCTAGTAGGCCTGAAAAGCTTATGGGATGCCAAAGGGACCTTAGTGTGAACTGCAGAGGAAGAGCATGAAGCCTAAGTGTGCATGATAGTGTCATCTTTTCCCCACAAAACATGAAACAGCTGAACAATGTGGTTTCAGCTCTCTCATCTCTTAGACAAACTTGCTTTGCAAAGAGACATAGCCAAAATAATGGATTTCCTGCAGGTCTTGGGCAGGAAACACTCAGGGGAAGACTGGAGAACGTGGGATTTTCATTTGAGCTTGTGTAAAAGGAACCAGGAATATAAAAATTGATTTCATTTCAGCTGAACAACTGAGTGCCACCAGAAATCCTTTTGCAAAGAGGTGATTTATGACTGATGTTCATCTTAACACTACTCAGCTCTGTCTAATCCTATGCATCATTTGAAGCTACTTCCAGTGTCAGTGCAGGGTTTGGAGAGTGCTCAGGGGCTAGTGAAGGTCTCAATCCAACTTGAACTTGGGATGGCAGTTTCAGGACTGGAAGACCTCCAGACTGTCAGTTTTTCACTGTCTCTCTTAAGGTATCTTAAAGTATCTTCTCCCCTCTGGTGTGACCTCACCAACCCTCTAAAACTACCATGTCCTCCTGGATTGTGGCAGATTCATTCTGTGAGAGGTTTTACTGGAGTTGATGGGTAGAGCAATAAAGTACAAAGAGTTTCTGAAATGCAAACCCTGACTTGACAGGTACATAAGAACTAAAAGATACTTCCATCTCTACCATTTCCATGTCCATTTAGAAGAAGGGAAAGCTCCCTCAGAAACCTCATGAAGTCTAGGAGATTTGAAAAGAGAATTTTGAATGTTTGAGCTGGTAGGGTTGGGTTAACTCAGAACTAGTCTGGCTTGTGCATCACTTCAGTGTTTCAGCTTGTCTTCTGCACATCACACAAACATAAAGCTTCACACCAGTAAGATGTGTGGTTGGAATTACAATGGAATTGGGACTGTCTAAATTTGAAGTGTAAGAAACTGCAAGTCTAAAGTTCTACCTTACACTAGTAATTTTGCTGGCAATGTGATGCTCAGTATCTGCTGCTGCAGACTGTTTAATGTGAGGCTCAGCTTGATGCAGTTGTATGAAATATAGCAAAGGTGACAAAGTTATCTCTGCCCTTGTTTATTGCCTGAATTCAGTTCCAGTGTTTATAAGACAAAGAACAGTATTCCAAAAGCAGGGGGAAAAAAGATACTTAATTCAGTAGTGCATATGAATAATACTTGAAAAGACAAATAGTGTTTGGTTTAGTTAATATATTGCTCATTAGTGAACCACAATACAGACATTTTTTAAAAGGCTGCAGTCACCATGACAACCTGATAACATTTAGTCACATCATTTCCGAATATGATTATCCTCCTTAAAAACTTTTCTTTTTTATGAAAACAGAGGGCAGATTTCAAGTCTGTGGTCTGTTTTTAAGATAACCTGTAAGTTCCCCTTTTAAAAAGTATTGCAATTCAGTGGGAAAATGCAAGGAGAGCTAAAAGAAAGATATAACTAGAGGAGAGAGGAGTATGTCCTAAAATTGTAACCCCAAGTTTAAGGAAAACCATATTGTCCTACCCTGTAAAATCCATATGGAGGGGGTGATTTGCACATATAATTTAGACTTTATGTGTTAATTTTAATAGGATCTTCATCACGGTGCCATGATCCCACAATGGAATGAGGGATCAGCACCAGCTAGGCAGATGTCACTGCAGGACGAAAGGAGATGAAGACCAAGACCTTTGGGGACACTCATCCTTGCAGTCCTTCAGTAGCACAGCAGGAAAAACAGTTGCTAGTCCAGACCTGAGGGATCTTCTGCGCAGGTCTGTCTGCTCTTCAGACTGACTTATCCCTGAAACTCTGAAAGACTTGAAATGCCTCAGGGTGCTGGTCAACAGACCATGTTGGGGGTGCAAAATGTGTTGCTATAATGAAAAGAGCAGGGAGGAGGTTTGCTTTCTGCTGTGGGCTGTAGCTGCTCCTGGCAGTGGTCACACTGGTACACAAGGCAGTGCAGCTGTGGGTCAATGTGTGCAATGCCAGCACAATAGAGCCCTCTTTAATTCACTCCTAGAATGAAGGGAGATCATGCTTCCCAGTTTTCCTGAGAACATTACCTACTCCACTTTCTGAAGCAATCTACTCTAAGAGCACAGTAGCCCACGTCCGCTTGCAGCTAACATAGCAAAATGACGTGGTTTGATAAATAGGTTGAATTTTATCTGTAACCTCTGCTGTCCTGCACTGATTTACTATCATCATCTCAGGCACTGCCAAATTATTATTTTATTGGGAAGGAAAATAGAGGTACCACAAAGTGACACTTATTCCTAAGACGAATTTGGCAGGCAGCCTTGATAAGAAGGACTCAGTGGCCTGAGTGTGATCCTCCCAGTGGGACTGCTGCAGTGTGAGGATTCCCTTACTAGGATACAGCGGGAGCAGAGCCTGAAGCCCCTTTGGCAGGCATCCATGGCATCTCGTTAGGTTAATGCTTTTTTGGAGAAAATGTTTGCAAGCTTCAAATGTGTGCAAACTTGCAATCATGTAACTAATTGGGATTTCCTGACAGAAATTGCTACAATTAGTTGGTTAAGCACTTCTGCTTCTGGTCCAGGCAAGATGACTGCTGGCAAAGTCACTGGTCAGGAATTTGCAGAAAGCCAAGGAGAAAGTGTGCAAAAGCTGTGAAAATAAATTTGGTCTGGGAGTCTGAATTAATTGAATTAATATTCAGAGGGGAAATAATATGTCTTTATTGTCCAGCTGAATAAAGACAGAGGACCCAAACCCATTACTTGAATTCAGAAAGCTTTGGGTTTAGGGATTTGGCATGATTTATGAAGTCGTTGATACTGAAATTTTGCACCGTTATTTCTGACTTGTCCTATACCTCACTGGTTAAAAAATACCCCCAGACCTTGTTTTCATAGGAATCCAGGGTGTGATTCCTCCTTGAAGCCAGTTGACATTGGTGCAGGGCTGAGCAGCCACTCCAAACTGCCAGCCTGCTTCATGCCTTCCCTGGTTCCTGGATTTACACAAGAATGTGTGGGATGAGGAGACTTCATAAGGTCTATTAATAATGGAGGTGATATATAAGAACTTCACCACTATTATCCTGACCAGTCAAGAGCTTGAACATTAAAGGAAAGCAGGAAATGATCTTGAGCACAACAGGGTTCAGGCTGAGAAGGGTCTTTGGGAAGTCTAGTCTGAAAAGCACAGATCTCCAGCAGTTTTGGTGGGTGTTCTGCAGAACTGCAGATGTCTTGTGGGTGCTGGCCATTGCTGCCAGAGTGATCATTGCTGGCAAGGCCGTTTAGCAGATGGCCAGCCCACCAGTTTTCTGTGGCAGGAAGAAAACACTTGTAAATAATCCTCTTACTGGTGTGTATGCTTTGTGGAGGATGCATGGCTCTGCTCAGAGGGCTGTTGCTCAAACACAGGAGCATTTTGGCACAGAAAGCATATACAGACCCCCTTTCATTCAGGTTAGCTGGGAAGACACCACAAAAGGCTACAGACCCCCAGGTTTTAGAGGTTTTGGTGTGCTTACAGGTGGGATCACACTGCAATATGAGCACAATGAAACGACAGCATGGATGGTGCCTGTCAGAGATGGTGGCAGAAGGCAAACAGCAAACAAGGTGTTTCCACACCAGCCTCCTGGCAGGCTGCTGAAGCATTTCCTGCCCAGCACTGCTGGCCATGGGATGGTATTTGGGAGTGTGTGACCCAAGGCAATGCAGCGCTGCACCAGGCACCAGCTCCTACCTTTCCAAGAGATGCTGAGCTCCACTTGGCACTCTGTAAGGTGGGCGTGGGAAAAAGGGCCGAGCTTTCTTATCTCTTATTTCATAATTTTATTGAAATATTGTGGCTGATTAAGTACTTGAGAATGACTCTTCATGCAATTTTGGTTTTGCAAGCTCCTTAGGGGCAGGTCCTTGTAAGCCTGTGTTCTCCATTTCAGTATGAATAAAAGGAGGCTATTTTAAACTAGCCTTTAGGAATTACAACTATGAAAACCCCATAAAATTCTTCAAAATTCCCCTCCATACACTCTTAATGCCGTCACACTAGCCTTCTTCTGTTTTTAAATGATAAAAGTCTTTGTTCCTTAGCTAAGGACAAGGATCCAGCCCAGAACTACACATTTTATAAGAGTTATAAACTCTTCAAGACAAGTGGCTCTAATGGAAACAAAAACAACCCTGTAATGGTAGCAGGTGCAAAATGAAACAGTACATTAAAAATAGACTGGCTGCATTCTCCAGTGGCATGAGTTCTACATGCATATCACTCTAAAATAATCCATTTATCCTTTCTCCCTATGGTTGCAAGAAGCTAGTTCGTGCTATGTACCCTGAGGCTCTGCAGGCACGGCTGTGAGAACTGAAGCAAAACCACAGCCCTGGTTTCTTCCTGCTGCAGGTGGGGAAAATACTTTGACAAGCCAATGTGCCTCTTCAGCCTCTGATAAGTGCTGACTTTATTCCTAGGAGTATGAGGTTAAGGTAATTTGCATTTTGCTAAGCATGAATTTGGCTCTGGAATGGATTCTGTTGCAGTGTTTTGTGATCACAAGTCACCCTGGAGTTTTGAGAGCTGTGCAGTTTTCTGTGGAAAAAGAAGCATATATCTCTTTTAAATTGCCAGCATTTCAGGAGCAGATCTCAGCTTTCACAGACTCCACCCAGCCTTTCTGCAACTTCTGCCTGCCATTTCTTCTCCAGGCTCAAACCTTAACTCCATCCTAGGTTTCCTTTCTTTTCAATAGGACTGATTTTTGGTGTCATCTGGTGGCCTCACAGCATATATTTTAAGAATTCCTCTCCTGTTTGCATTTGCCAGTCAGATATTTGAGCCAGTTGACTCAAAAGCAACAACAAATACAAGTTCTGCCGTGGTGCTAAAATCATGGAAAACAGTCTAGAAACCTATGGATGCATTTTGTGGGCAATCACCCAGCTTCATCCAAGCAAAGCTTTTGTTTGCCCTCTTCTTTGCTGAGGGCTGCTCTGGGTCTTGACTGCAAGAATATTCATTTTGCTAAGGAGTGGAAAGATCTGAATCAAAAACTTCCAGGCAAAATTAAAACTTCCAAGTAGTTAATCCTCATGCTAGTTGTTAGGCTATGGGAAGAGCTCAAAAATACCATTTTAATATTGTTAATAAAAGCAGCCTTTGGAAGTTGAGCTGTTGATCACTCATATTCAGTCTTTTTCCTCTGGATGGGTTCTCATGCCTGATTTGTTGATCTCAGCAGACAAGGTTGTAATACCAGGGAGGACCCAGAACAGACAAACTGAACCACAGCCTCAGCATTTTAGTGGGGGTAAGGTTTCTCTGTAGACTTCCTCCTATGATCCAACTTGTGTCTCTGCTGCTCAGTGCAAGGTCTGTCAGGCCATGTATTCTGAGGATGTCAATGAAGTTCATCTGCTGGCAGCTGAACATTATTTTATCTAGATAAATGTTTCACAGGGCATTTTCCAACAGCTTCTGAGCTACAGTCAGTGAGTCCAGAGATATGAGGCCCTTATTGCAGTTGGTTTATATCACCCATCATAAATTAACTCTTCTAGCATAAATCAGTTTGTCACAGCTTAGTGCAGTCATGTTTGCAGACCTGGGTGACTTGCTGCCACAGGGACTCACTCACCCATTAGAATGCAGATGCCCTGGGTGTTTGGAGACCTGCTCCTGCCCCACCCCAAGGGTGCACACAGCAGAGATGATGTCCTGGCCAGTGTGAGCAGGTCACTTGTGAAGCTCCATGCAGGGACACTGTCACCCACTGAGGTTTGCCCATAAAGAGCAAATTTAGCTAATTTGCCTAAAATAATATCTGCCTTTTAAAGTTAACATGCCAGGACTCACAGGAAGGCCTGTTTGACTCCCCAGTAATCGATTCTCTTCTGTGTGGGACTGCTCTCCTCTGATGGCTCCTCATTTGCCTGGTGAATTCAATATTCACTATTGTAGCCTACAGTGGAGAGGAGAAAAGTCTTTGCCTGCCCACCTGCTATGGTCAGCCAAGCTCACCTGCAATGCATGCTTTTCAAATGCTCAGAAACTCCACAGAGTCTAAATCAGGAATTACATTGATAGAGCCAGTCTTGTCCATCAGCATTTGCGTTCTTCTGGAGGCACCAGCAAAGTGACTGGGGACACTGGCCAGCACTTGGTTAGCCAGGCTTTATTGGCAGATGGTTACTGTAGCATAGCCCTTCCCCATGGCTAAAGAGTTCTGTAAGCTCTGTTTATATTTTCCTTGTCCTGAACAAAAATTGGCCCCATTGTGTGGGAGCAACACTGGAAAAGAAAAACAAGAAACATCCACTGAGGGAAAATGGATATTGTGGGAGCTGAGGAAATGCACATACTTTGCTGATTCCATTTTCTGATGATGTCAGAGTCAAAGAATATCTCTAAAAAAAAATAATTCTCGGCAACTTGGAATCAAAAGCTCTGTTCATCACAGTCTCTTGTTAAAAGAAGAAATGTAAACACTCTCCCTTGCCACCCCCCTTTTCTCCCCAACCTCCAAGAAATTAAATCTGGCTCCATTTGGATGGGCTCTCAGATGGAATCAAGAGTATGTCTCCAGGGAGGGAGGCGTTAATGTACCGGGGGAGGGATGGAGCGGGGGGGACAGGAAAATTTGATTGTGCTATGTGAAATGCAGGGATTCAAGCTGCTGCTTCTCATGGAGGCTGAAGAAGGGCAGCCTGACACTTTACAGATTGGGTGTAATACACAGGAAATTTGTCCTTTCTGCCAGAGCAGTCTAGGGATAGGGCTACCCACACCCCTCCCCAGCCACTTTGCTTGGCTGGTAAAAGCTCAGGAGAAAAGGGTTAAATAAATGTTTGTGATATGATAAGGTGCTTGTTTATTCAAGGGATGACAGATTATTGGCTCCCAAGGCAGGGTTGAAAAATAGTACAAAGGAGCTGGCGTTCCCTTCACTGATGTGATTTCCTCCTAAGGTTTTGCTCTTTGGTAGGAACAATATGCGCTGGGAATTAAGAGGGATGACTTTATTTCAGACTGGAACAGACAGACTAAGAGCTGTTTTTTGGAGTCACTGACTCTGTTTTTGTTTTCATGGGTTGCTTTTTTTTTTTTTTTTTTCCCCCAGCTTTTTTTTCCTTTCAGCTGAATGACTTCTCCCAAACTCTTTGGAAATGGGGTTATCTCTGATCCAGGAGGAACACCCAGCATGGCAAGCTGACTAGAACACTTCAGATTAGGGGTTTGACCCTTTTACTTTGTACATAATTTTCTATTTTATCACCACGTCTCTAAAGCTAGCTCCTGCTTCACTGCCCTTGGATAAGAGCTCAGGTCCTTGTCGAGGGCTGCACATAAGTCAATAAAAGCTGGACATTACAGCAGCACTGACAGCTGCCAGAAGACCACATGAATGCCTTGCAGACCAAATTCTCCCTTACAAAAATGCTGGTGAAATCCAGAGCAGCTTTCTTTTATTCACATGCATTGGACAGGCAGTGAGTTGCAGGGTGCACCAGGCCAGGTGTCTCTGTGACTGTACCTCTGGAAGTGATGCTGCACTGAAGACTGGAGCTTTGAGCAGATCCTGGACACATTTTATTGATAAAGATAGAGAAGGTGCCCCTTTCCCCCTCAGGTCTAGGTGCCCTAAAATTGCCTTTTATTGCCCCTCAGGTATGGGCTGGGATGAGTTCCCCCCTCCACCACAAAATGTGTAATTCCAAGGGGTGGGGAGAATGTCAGGGAGAGGGCACAGAGCAGGGTCGGGTCTTCTTTCCTGACGGTGTCACTGCCTGGGGCCAGCAGTGACGGCAGCAAAGGCTTGACCACTGTGAGAGCTTCTGCACATCAGCAGGAGATGGGGATTTGGGTGACATCAAGTGTTTCCCATCACTTTTGTCACCCTGAAAGCGATTCGCCCGCAGCAGCAGCATGACGCTCCATCAGCGCCATCGGCCAGGAGAGCTCTACTCGCTGAACCCTCACATTGTTAGGACAAACACACATTGTCTGGTCACAACACATCAAAAGGCGAGGGGAGGGTTTCTCGGCAGCGCGGGACGTGTGTGACAGCTGGTGGGCAGGGAGATGTGGCTGTGCTGACATCAGCGTCACCCGGAGGCGCAGCAGCGATGTCCAAGCTGCGCAGAGCCGCTGGAGCCAGCGCGCCTCGGGTACCGCGGGACAGCGGCTGCTCGTCTGGAAAAGCAGGCAGCGGTTCCCATGATCCTGGAGTAAATGACAGTTAAGCCACACATTTGTTTTCAATGCTTGGATCTGGCACTGGATTCCTTTTTGAATGAAAACTATGCCAAACATCTTTTATAATTTTTTTTTTCCTCGAGCAAATATGTGAGCAATCCAGCAGCCGAGTGCCAGAAACATTTGCTTTCCTTCCTAAGAAGTGGGGTAAAGGAAAAAAAAACACCAACCACACACGCACACAACAGATTTTATTTAAGGGCTTAAAAGAGGCCAAGTCACTTTAAACACTGGTAGGACTGGGCTATTGAACTCTGCTCCTGTGTGTCTGTGTGCATGTGCAAGGGGAGAGTAAAAATGCATGTGTTGGGGTATGCATGGAAAGACTTTTATGCTGCCCAATACTTTCAGATACTGCACTGCCTTGCAGATAGCTATACATGCATAAAATTAATGAAAAATTTTTCAAAAGGGTCTGACTCAAATCTCAAGGCCAGAATTTGGCTTTTGGAATGAGAGCTCTGACTAATTTAATGGGTAAACCCAGGAGTAAGCCATGGAGTTAGCAGATCCACGTGTCTTCAGTGCTGCAACACTGTGGGTCCAAGCAGCAAAAACACTGCTCCTAGAATCCTTGGAGCTGTACACAATCTTGGCAAACAAAGATCAAGCAGGGGTGCAGGCTGCACTAGAAGGTGGATTAGTGTTCAAAGGCCGAGTCAAAGGAGAAAGGAGATAAGGTGAATGGTGTCATACCAAAGACAGCTATTAAATGTAGTGAGAATCTGCTGAGCCACAGCCAAACAGAGCCTTTTTGCCTTGTTGGATGTGAATAACTCAGGGACAGATGGGAGCTGGGGGGAGGGCGTGGGTAGGGTATGGAGGGGTGAAGGTCTGTCTGAAGACCCGTTCCTCAGCATTTCTAGGCACACAAAGTCCCCTCTCCTCTAGACTGGTCCTGCTGGAGCTGCTGTGGTACCCAAGTACCCTCCTTGCAGGAGGTTTAGCTAAGCATTTAATTTGGAAAGCACTCACCATTCCCTGGTCACTGTGTGTGGGCACCATCCCAGCCCAAAACCCCAGGGAAAAGAGGTCTGTAAGTCTTGTTTCCCTACAGCTCCTCACTGTAGCCTCTGTAAAGGTGACTTTTCTGTTCCTGACATCATTTAATAATGAACAGTAAAACCATTTGTGCTGGCTTAAATCTCCTTTGACCCTTCTATTAAGATATTTCTTCTTAATTAGTTATCAGCTTTTAATATCTGAAGAGAAACTCTTTGTCAGGTTTCTTCTACAATATTCATTAGCCTCTCTTTGGATCTTGTTTCTTTGTGCAACCTTAATAGCTTTTATGGTCCTGTTACTTGTCTGAGTGGTATTTTACTTCCAGCTTCTCATTGTCTCTATACCTTCTCCTATGCTGCTACAATATTTACTACGACTAAGAGACAGATCATCCTAAACCCAAGTCCTGTGATTATTCCCATGCCAATAAAAAGGTATCAGTATTATTTTTTCTATACAAGAGTGTCACTTTGAAATGCCACTTGCCACTTCACCCCATGCCCATGATGTTTCCACAGGCAGTTTATTGTCTGATGGGCTGTGGGTCAAGTGCTTAGGAAGGAGCCTTGCCTACATATCCCAGAGGACTGTGTTTGGCAGGTTAGAGCAGGTATTTCTAAGGTCTTTTAGAGAGTTATCCCTAGTGCTCTAAAACTGAGTGTTGGTAATGTTTCCCTAGTTGTGGTGCAGTCCTGTCCGTGTCTATGGAGTGGAGTCTGTTCACACCAGGGGCTGAACTGGTTTGAACAAACATTGTAAAATATCCAGCTCTGCAATGTGTCAGTAATCTCTGCCAATAGAAATATTCTTACATACATCCTTCAGTCCTTCATCTGCCATTTATGTTTATAAAAAAAAAAAAAAAACAAAAAAAAAAAAGGGGGGGGGGGTGTTTGGATATTTATTACATGCACATGATCCTTCCCCATCCTATATGAACAAATTATCCCAGCCCAGAAAGCAACAGCTCAGGATGAACATATTTTCTCCTGTACAAGAGAAAAATAATGTATCAATGGGTTTGCATATTTTTAGTTCCAGCTTTTGTTTTCAGGATGCTCTTTCAATTTGTGGGTCAGGTTAAGTCAAATATTTCCATTCACTGCTTCACAGAGAACAGACACCCCTCTGGCTGCTGAGCCATTTCTCTTTTTAGACATGAAGTTGGTCTTCAACCAAGCCTGGGTAACAGGTTAACAGAAAGTCAGGGGAAGGTCTTGTAGGATGCAATAATTCTTCACTAAGAGACTATGTGGAACCAGAGCAGAAGGAGGTTATGTCCTGAGGCTGTGTCTTTGCACAGTCCTTAGCTCCTGCTGGGGAGGACCCTTTGCCAAGGCTCAGCATTCAACCCCTCATCCAGGCTGCTCCCATGTAACCAAAACCTTGCTTGCCTGGTTTGCTCAGGCCAAAGAATGTGCTGGGCTATAAACCCCAGCACGCAGCCACATCCAGGGCTGTTTCATTACATGAGAAAGGAATCAAGGGAGCTCTTGACCCAGTCAGTCTCCATGTATCCAACTCCCGTCCCTATGGGCCAATTTTTGCAGCCCCAAGCCCAGTTTCACCACCATCCCGCACCAAAACAGTGCCACTGAGCGTGGCATGTGCCCTGTTTGCCCCTGCCCAACATGGCACACAGCCAGTACATTCTTTCTTAGCTTCCATCACTGTCATGACTCACAGACCTTCCTCCGCGTTTATACTCCCCACCCAAGGCATCACACACTGACAGCAATGATAATTTGGTTGCTGATGCAGTTCTGTGATGATAGGGATCACAGCCAGTGAGATTTTGATTTCAGCCTTTTGAAGATGAGGCGAAGGCTGCTGTTTACCTCATGCCCCAGCTGCCAACAGCCACACGGAGTCCTGGCACTGCCTCTGGGGTGATGCACAGCCTCCACTCTCCCAGCATGGCCTCTTCCCCTGAGAGGTGTCATTTTGCCCAGAACAGGGGCAATTCCTTCAGTTACAGGGAAGCAATCAATCACATAGGCATAGTGTCTTTAGCTTGGTCGCACCCCCAGCTCCTCCTCCCTGCTCCCTGCCAGATACAGACAGCCCTGCAGGAGAACTAATGATGCTGCAGCAGCCCCAACTTCTGGAATTTCCTGGCTTTTCATAATCTTAACATCTCATTAGCGTTTATTTGCAGATGCATATCCTTGTTCTCACACAGGCTGCTGTAAATCACTGCTGACTCTGCTGCAATCGCTGCCATCACCTCAGAAAGGAAAGGCCAGTTCCCAGAGGCAGAGGGACTGCTGCAGAAACAGTGTCTTCATCACCACAGCCTGAGTCTCCGAGCTAACTGTGCCATCTCCAGAGGCCAGAGTCAAAGCCAGCTCCTCATTTGAACTTTCCTTTCATCACCTTGTCAAACACTGGAACTGTGTAGGGAGGTGGTTGAGTCATCGTTCCTGGAGGTATTTAAAAGATGTGTAGATGTGACACATGGGGACATGGTTTAGTGAACTTAGCAGTGCTGGGACTTTATAGGTATGACTTTACAGGTATTTTCTAACCTGGAGGATTCTATGATTCCATGATCTCTCCAAACCAAATTCACAGAATTTCATGGACTCTCCCTTTGCTAGCTTCTACTTGGAAGTAGGGACACCACATCACTTTTATTGGAGCAGCCAGCCTTTTGATAAATGGGAGAGGTTTTAGCAAATACATTTTGAGCAAGTAAATACTTTATCTGAATGAAGAAGGAAATAAGTAATATTATATGCACTAGAAAGGCGTGTAGCTTTATTTTTAGCTGAGTAGGAAATACTGAGGTTAACATGGTTATTCCAAGGTTGAAGATCAAGTGGCAAAATGGTTAAAGTGTAAACAGGTCTGGAGAGAGATGAAACAGGGAGCATCTGTCTTCTCCTTATTTGTTCATGATGATCACTTATAGTCAATATTTTTGCTATGATGATAAAGCTGCATTTTAAATAGAGATTCACGTTTGATGAATCGGTCTCCAGTCATTGTTAAGGGTATAACGTTGTTTACACATAGCACACAGTGTCAATTATTGCATCAAATGTAGATTATCAAAATGACAGGAAAATCTCTTCTGCTGGAGAAAACCCTAACCAAACTTTTTGTAGGATTTAATCTCCTCTTTAGTGGCAGCCCAAATACCCAACAGTGGAGGAGAGAGGCAGAAGAGATCTCATTGATCATGACCTTGAATCGCAGGTGATCACCATTCTCCAGCTCCACATTCAAACTTTCCTAAGGATTCAACCTTTCAAAAGGTCCAAAAGACTAAAGCACAAGCCTGTTGGCCAAGCTACATCCTCTTCCCCATGCTTCTGCTGAAGCTTCCCAAGATTTTGCCACCCCATTCCCTCAAGTTCCTCTTAGAGGGTGGCCCAGGTACTTGGTGACCACTTTGCCACCACCACATCACTTCTTTCCATGGTGTGGCCAAAGCTGCTCTTGCATAGGCACCAGCACAGAGAGGTGCAGCAGCCATCCTCACCTCCAGCACTTGCTCAGGGATTCAGATCTTCACATTTCAGCCAAGTTCTTGCTGCTGAAAACTGAAACTCCAGAGCAGCCTTTTCTATCCTACAGAACGGCTGCCTGGTGCAGTGTCCCAGCTGCTACACCCAGCCTGTCCAGGCAGGGAAAGATATTTGCCTCTTGTGCTCCTTGGAAAACATTCCTCAGATAAAACCAAGTTCATAACTCATCAAAATATACTAAATTACAAGAAAGCTGTAAAAAAAGAAACCTGTAAACTCTATGCAGATACAAGATAGACTGAAAAACGCAACCATAAATCAATATACACCTCGTAAGAAATATTCCTACACTTAATATGTACAAAATATGAAGCGAATATATATCATTGGATCTTCCTACAGGCTGTTTTGGTTTGATTTTTGTTTTGTTTTGGTTTTTTTTCTCTCAGTCTGAGATTAAAGCTAGCATCACAGATTTATTCTAGTGGAAATGCTGATGTTTGTGTGAAGTGAACTCTTTCTTTGTTTATGTAACCCCAGGTTTTCAGCTACTTTATCAAGTAACTACCTCTTCGTATTTGCTGGCTGTCAGAAAACATTAACTTTGTTCTGCAGCTCTAGTTACAGTGAGGATGATACAACAAGCATGTGGTTAAGGGGATATTAAAGCAGCAAAACTGTCCTGTGAGGGCTCCTGTCTCTAAAAGTGGCAAACTGTGCTATTGGTCTGTGGGATAGACGTTCCACAAAGGAGGAAGAGGGAAAGTGGGAGTTAAAGACTCTTACTTGTGCAATGCTTTCCCTCTGGAAAGACAATGCCTTTACTAATAGGCTTTAATTTTTGTTTGGCCCTAAAGTGGTCAGGCAGCTCGACTAGATAAAGGATATAAGTTCTTTTCAACTGAGCTATTCTATTCTACTCACCTTCTTCTCTCTATGTTATAGCACAACATGACCTCTTGAAGCACAGGAGAGAGTTTTTCCTTTCATGCCTTTGCAGTGGCTGAAGTGGAGACTGCTCTCCTGGCCACCACATCACTGAGGCACTGGAAAGAAGGATGTGTGAGTGCAAGTGGAACATCTTTGCTGCTGAAGGTGACCCATCCTCCCATGTGCATCCTGCCACACCCTGTTCACAGCCTGACTGGATTCAGCCCAGTGTGGACTCATAATTAAGGATGGGGTGAGTACCATGGGCCAAAACAACAGAAGAGATGTTCTGAGTGCTGTAAGTGTTTCTGGTTTACACCGCCCACCAAGATAACATTCAGGTTAGAAGGGAAAGTATTAGAATTCTTCTATGCAGCAAGTACAATTTCTGCAGAACTCTGCAGCCTATTTTAAGCAAAGGATTAGCAAGCACTATCAGGCCAATCTCACACCATTTTAATCAACATTTATGTAAAATCACCTTTCGTGTGTATATTTATCTCATCACCATGTACTGCCCCATTTACTCAAAAATACTTCTATCTATTTCTGATTTTGACATAATTTTCCCATTTTCTTTTTCTCCCTCTAAAACAAGAGGTTTCTTTTTTAGCAGATTGCCTACTAAAAAAATCAGAAATATTTTTTCCACACCTTGCCAAAAGTTGTCCAAAATGAAACAGTGACAGGGTCATGTAAATCCAGATATGTCATGGCTGTAAGGCTAGTGGGGAGAGAAGCTTGTCAGTAAGTGGGGGGTATGATTCATTTGGATAACAATAGAGTCCACTGCCCTTTTCTACCAAATGTTTTCAGTTTGCCTCAAATAAGTCATTGTCTAACTCGTATAAATCTTTCCATCGTTTCTTGAATTATTGTTGGATATTTGGGAAAAATATTTTTGGGCTTTTATACTGAAAAAAAAGGTAAAAAAAAAAAAAAAAGAAAAAAAAAAAAAGCTGATTGCAATCACTTCCAAATAACACTTAACTCCTTTACACGAGGTCAGCAAGAGGGTTTGGAGTGTTCGTGCATATGTGTGAGAGTGTGTGTGTGTGTGTGTGTGTGTGTGTGTGTGTGTGTGTGTGTGTGTGTGTGTTTTCTTTCTAATCTTCAAGCTGTTCCCTGAGAGACACATTGAGAACTGGGGCTTGTCTGCTGACATGTTTTACACAGCTGATCCATTAGGATCCTGCTCTTCCTAGCCTCCCTGGCACCGCTTTGATCAGCGACATGTTTAAAAAAAAAAAAAAAAAAAAAAAGTAAAAGGCACTTCTCTGATCAGGAATCCCTCCCCTCCACTAAATCATCCTGGGCACTTTAAAGCCTGAGGAACCACTGAGGGACCCTTCAGTTCTGGGAGGCTTCACAACAGCTCTACGCTAAAACATCCAGACATGAGCCAGCAACATCTTTTGCCCAATGGCCTCTTCTGCCCGGCTCTGTGTGTGATTAACCTCTTCCCAGCCTGTTGGGAAGCCCTCTGCCATGTTTGCCTTCCCAACAGGATGCATTCCAGAGAGTCTTGGTGCCCATCACACACGAGGCACAAAGAACAAATGCCAACAGAGCTTCAGTTCCCTACCTGATTGCAAAAACTTGCCTCACCTGGAAAATTTGGCTTCTGCAGGATATTGTTTCTGCCCTTTCACTTGAGGAGGGAGGTTTAATTTAATTTTGCTGAGCACCTTTACAAAAGCTGATCAGAAAAGTGTATGGCTATGGGAGGTCATGGTGAGGGGAAAGGAAGAGAGAGGACACTATGAAGAGGAATGTGTTCAAATGCATGTACTTAGCCTGCCACTCTTCTCCAGGACAGATATGTATGAAAATGCAACTGCAGAGACAACCTCACAGTTTATCTTAGCCAGGCTAACATCTGACAGGAGGCACCAGGGACACAGAAATTATGGATAGGCTGTGGATGGTACAAAGAGGATGAGTGATGCTGTATCCATGTGGAAACACCCTCTGACAACACACAGGGTAGACACAGCCAGGCTGTGGGCATGTCACAGCACACACACACAGTGCCAGGCAAGACCTCACCAAGGACTGAGTGAACCCTTGTGGGTTAATCCCACTGGCCAGGGCTGGGACTTTCCTTGTCCAGATCAGCATGGTATCTTGCCCTGGGACAGCTGCTCTGACTGTACTGGGAGGTCCCAGATGCAGCAGGGACTGTCAGCAGAGACACAAGTCTCCGCTTTGCTCTGTGGTAAGGCCTGTATGATAGACACCATTTCTTTAGCTGTTGGGTACCACTCTGGAGTAATAACTTCTTTGGAAAAAGGAAGGGGGACACTGTTGTACAAGGGTACCCAGCAGTGAGTGGGGAAGTGAGGGCTGTCAGGTGTGCTAGTGCTGTTGTGACCAGCTTCCTTCTCATCCCTCCTTTTTAATATCTGTGGAGTCTTCACTTTGATCACTTGCTGGGCAACCAGTAATAAACATCTCATGGTAAGGAGGAAGAAGACTAGCTAACAAAATATTCATTGCTGCCTTCCAAGACAAAATGAAAAGTCTTCACTGTGCTTGTTCTTTGCCACATTGACACCTCAGAGGGATGGAGAGGAAATGAACCCAAGAAAATGTTGGAACCCTAGGTAAGCACTCTGTGCTGCTCAGCAGCAACAGGTACAATGCCAAGGTGGTATTAGCACATGGTGGTACTGATTGCTCCCCCTTGTTCAGGTCTTCAAAGTCACTGCAGTGTGCAGATGAAACACATACCAGACATTGCAAAGGTCCAGATGAATTGTCCACTGCTCAAGGAAATCCCCTAAACTACATTTCTTGCAGCTTCTCTTCACCCATCTCACCCCCAGCCCACATTAATTCCTTGCCTTTTTTGAGCATTTCTCCCTGACTTGAGTGATGAGAGGAACTTTTTGCTCTGAATGTCCACTGCGCCCTCTTTATTTGGTTTACAGAACAAATAGGGATAGTGTGATGGAAGATGTGCTCTTGACAGCCTTCTTGAAATTGATATTTTGGCAGTACAGAAGTTGAGGAATCACTGAAATGTACTTTCTTTTTTTTCCATAGTTCTGCTGGCTCATACACAGCTCTGCCATTCCAACATCCAATTCTGCAAAACATCTGGGTATAGCAGCTTTAAGTCTTTAAGGCAGATTTGATATCATAAATGATTTTACCTTTGGCTTGAGGCATTTGCAAAAGTTTAAAGGTGCTGTTATTTACCTTGTTTTAAAGAGGCTTTACTGTGTCAAATATTGGTAGTGAAATTTCCCCTACTGTTCACATTTCAGCTTGAAGTCCCTGCAGCATGCTGGGCACCCCTGATCTGTCCCTGCCACCCCATTTTTATCCTACAGGTCCTCTCTGACATGGAACTTGTGTGCTTTGTTAAGAATGTTAGGCTTAACAGAGAATTAAAGAAAAAGCAGAAATCCAGTCTCAGTTCACTCACTGTAGTTCAGACTGTGGCTAGAGGAGGATCTCTTCAGCTCTAGGTTTTCCTCACAGTATAAATCCCTATGACTGGATCCCATAAAACAGTCTCATAAGCTCCCTAAGAATTTGTCGGGATGCCAGGTCTGGTGTGCCTAGCCCTCACAAAATGGGGTAGCTAAAAGCAGCAGAGTGAAAAGAAGCCAAACACCTTAGTAAAAGCAAGGATTAATGGGGAAAAAAGCCACACTAAAAAAACATCCTTTTTTTTTCAGGCCATTTGCAGATAAATGACCTCCATTCTTCTAATTAAAGAAAATGTGCAATTAGCTTAATCAGATCTGTGGGAAGAAAAGCAGTCACTGAGTCTCAAAAGGCAGGTTCTGAGAAACTGCAGCCAACTTTTCCTGGGGCCGACTGGAGACACTACATCAGAAACAGCATGAGCCCTGCCAAAGACTTCTTCCTGTGAAAAATGATGTTTCAATTTAGGCTCCTGTATATTGTTTTCCTTAATCTCCCTCTCACTTGCTTACTCACTTGATCTCTCTTGCTCTTTGACACTCTAAATAGAGGCATGAAGTGGTATTGCCTTGTACTGATAGGGGCAATGCATCCTAATTTCCCAATGAAACAAGACTGAGTTTATCATCTCAGTTCCTCATCAGCCTTCATGTTCTTTGTGATCCTCAAAAGCCACACAAGATTCAAAAGCATTCAGGGGCTAGAAATTAGGACTTTCCTTTGGGAAAGGAAAATTGAACTTGTGCAATGGGGAAAAGTCTTGAAACCCTTAGTGCTTGTGGGGGTGAAGGTCCTGAAAGGCAATTGGAAATCCTTGTGAGGGAGCTGGGCTTGGAGATCAGTCCCTCCTCTCTAAAGACAAAGTGGGAAATTGTGCAAACTGCAGGGCCAGTGCCCTTAACCCTTTTCCAGTAACCTCCTCTGGCTTAGTCCACAGGCTTCAAAGAATAAAAAACAGGGAAGGAAGAAACACACACCACATTAGAAGAAAAAAAAGTGGTTTTAATGCATTATCTATTCAAGTAGTTTTAAAGCCCAGTGTTCTTCCTAAAAGCGGGGAAAATCCCTTTTAGTCAGGCAGAGCAAAGAGCCAGCCCTACAACAATCCTGCCAAACCCACAAATTGGGCTGCAACTGGGCAAATGGGGACACAGCTAATTATCAGAACAAATAGCCCTTATTCTGTCCATTCCTAACCATGCATTTCCAAAGGGTATTTTCAAGCTTGTTCTCAGCCATCTCTGTAGCCACACAGGCATTTTATAGTTCTCTGAATGTTGCTCCTAAGAAGTGAGGGAGGGATATAAGGTCTATCTGTCCTTCTCCTCAAGTCCCTCCCACCCCTATTTACCTGCAGTGGGTGGTGTTTGGATCAGGGTTTGCAGGCTTGCAGCACTTCCAGTGCAGGAAATGAAGACCACACCAGTGGATATGGCTCCTGTTTCATTCTCTTCTTCTTCCAGGACAATTCCTCAATGTCTGGCCAGTAACCACCACTTGTTCACAAGTGCTTCTCCTCTTCATGCTCACCTGCAGTCCAGATTGTTGTCACAAGACCTGGGCTGATATATCATAGGGGAGTTTTCACTGTCACAGCAGTTGATAATGTCCTGGTTTGCCCATTTCAGACATCCCTTTTCTGTCCTATGGGAGTGACCTCGACTCTTCAGAGGGACTGGGTTTTGTGAGGAGCACAATTCCATCTTTGCATCTGTATCTGCAGGTATAGATATCAATTGAAGATGTGCCTGATGAAGTGCCTTTATGGATGTGACCTCCATGACCTGGCAAAACTCTGGTTGCTCATATACAGGTATTAAATAACCCCAAACACAGACTTTTTTTCTGATTCTGAAGGTATCTTTGTTTCTAAACCCTTCTGTCCCAAAGGTTTTCAGTCTTTCTTACAAATATTTTATATGAAAAAAATTCTTTCAAAATGTTCTTGTGATCTTTGTTGTTTGAGAATTTTTTTCTTTAACAAGTAAATGCTTTGTTTTTCAGCTATGGCTTGGGTTTTGTTTTTGCTTGTTTGTTTACAATTTTCTACCTAGAGAGAAATGCAGTTCAAAAATCCAGACATTTCCTTGCTCTTGCCTGTGCTTTCTTGTTGATTCCTAATTTTTTTCCATTGCTGGGTAAGGGGAAAAAAATCAGGGTTAAAAATAAAGATGGGGCCCTAAAATATCTCCAAACCAACAATAGGAAACGGATGTGTTTAGTTTTTGGTTGGTTTCCAAAAATCCAAAGGAGGTAATACTTTATGTTAAAAATATTTATGAGCTCGAGTAATGAACACATTCAGATAAAAAGCCCGTTGCCTGAAGTGTGAGGCAACAAATAAGCTGAACCTTGACTATCCTACATCATGTAATGAATGTTTTGGTGCAGAACTAGAACCTCTTGACCAGTCAGGAGGGAGTAATGTGCAAGTCTGTGTCACACAGCTCCACATGCTGCGGATGGGATGGATTCAGTTTTGCTTTCACCCCTGGGCTCTCTTTAGGGAATTATGGCATACATAATTCACATAAGCAGGGGCTGCTATGTAGTGCTGGCCACCGATTTTTAGCAGCCACCAGCCTGTGAGGTGGCTTGAGAGAGCAGGGGTTTGCCTGCATCCACAGGTCCCAGAGGACCCCCGGGTATTTGCCTGGTGCAGCAGGGCCAGCGGGCTCCCCGCCAGCAGCTCCAAAATGTTGAGAGCTGGAGGCTGGCCCGAGTCTCTGAAAAACCCCATCACTAACGTTCCTGACAAGATAAACTGCATTTTGAATATGGGGATGACCTTGGTAATCAGAAATAAATCAGCGGGATAATCAAAATTGATGGGTAAGTCAAATCTAGGAAATTTGTATACTGGAGCCCTATAGAATGGCTTGGAAATCCCCATAAGTAGGGTCCTGGCTGAAATTTTGGTCCCTTTGCTGCAGTAATTTAAACTTTTCTATTTACTTTGGCACTCCTCAGCTCAATGACTTGGCCTGATCAAAATGCTTTGATATGTCCAGCAAAAATAAAAATTATAAAAGTCCAAGGGTAGTGTCTTGGTTTAGGACAACTGTGAACATGAAATTTAATCCTGGGCTTTGCAAGAGAGACTCTCTAAAATGTACTGGAGGGGATAGCAATTAATATGCATTTACAAAAAAAAAAAAAAAAAAGAAAAAAGAATGGTCTTCCTTTTCACTTTGCTTTTCAATGTCCTGTCATTTGAGCCAAAGCAAACAGTGCTTACGCCACTACTGATGTTCGAAGTTCATGTACCGCTGCTGAAATTACGTACATTAACACAGCAGTCACTGGAAAGGAAAAGCAAGTGTAATTTGTCCAGAGCATGGACAAAAGGAGAGTACAGAATGAAGCTGGCCCTCCCAGTCCTTTATTTTATTCCCTGCTGTTAATTGCTTTCTTGGTACAGCCTTGCTTTTGTCCTTTTGACACATGGGCTACCATCACCCTGCACAGCTACCAGAGCAAAATTGCTCCAAGGCTCATAATCCCTTAAACAATCTCAGCTCTGGAGGCACTGCTCTGACACTCTTCTATAATCTACTTACTGGTTACATGGTACTTAGTCCTGCTTCATATCAGTGCAGGGAAAGTAGAGTCAGGCCAACTCTCTATGATCTACTCAAGCCTGACATGTGACTTACTCTGCTTTTATATCAATCAAGAATTTGGCCTTGAGATCTCCACGCTCTTGGTTTGACCCAGAGTTAAAAAAAACCCAATCACTTCCAAATCTGTACCTCTCTTCTCTGCCTTCATCCTACCCAGACCCTACTGCATACACTTCATGTCTGCAAAATTTACCAAAGTCCTGGACCTCTTACAGGCTATTTGTTGCTTTCTATTATACTTGGTTCTTGAGTTTGCATATATCTGTCTTCTTAAAAGCACTTTGGAGAGAAGCATCACATTTTTTGCAGCACTGGTAAATATTTTTCCACTAAATTGCTCTGAAGTAAAGTTTATTTTAGCTAACAAGAAAGGATGTTCTTCATGAAGCCTGCCAGGGATTAGTTTCTGTTTTTCATTGGCAAAACAGGCCTGAGAACTCTGTACTGAGATTTCAGTGTCTGCAGTTGTCATTTTGATGCCCAGTATGTCTGTTTTATTCTAAGGGGCTGTTCAATGCTTGAGTCATATATTTAATGCCATGACCCCACAATCTTCTTTCAAAAGTATTTCCTGACAATTTACCACTATGGGTTCTGAGCCACAAATTTGGCATAACATGGCATAACATGGCAACTCCAGAAGTTCTGAAACTGAGTTTTCATCTCAGTCTTCCTTGCTTGAGACAACATATTTGAACATAATAAACAACATGGAACATGGTAGTTATTTTTTGACCAGTCTACTTTGCAAAATTTTTAAGCCCTTAGACATATAAAGGTAACTGTGCTTAACTTGGGCAGCTAAATAGCAAACAATACCACAGTACTAACCAGCAAGCAGAGAAGATAAACAGTCAGGTAATGAGGGGCAGGACTGGGAGACAGATATCAAAAGGATCACAAACTGTGTTTTTAGTATGTGTATTGAAGATGGAAGATTATTGAAGATCAATTTGGAGGAGTCATGTAGGGGCCCATGTGTGAAGTATCAAAGGAAATAACTCAGTTCATTGACAAGTGTTGAAGATGGAAGTTTATTAGTCAACAGACAAGCTGGAAAACAGCTCAGGAAGACGTTAAGGGAGCTATGGAGGCACATCAGAGAAAAAAAGTCTTTGCTTGCACACCATTAATTGCCTCTATTCCCTGATTTCCTAGCCAAAAAAGAGCCCATGAAACAAGCTGTGCTAGTGGAGAATGACATAGCTAGGTCATATGAGCACGGCTCATCTAAATCTGAGCCATCTAACCATCCTTCTCTGAGCATGGGGAAAGAATTGTTGGAGGGTGCTCTGTGGAGAGGACACCCTCAGCAGGAGGTCTAGCTTGGACAGGGAGAAGGTGATGCTGCATCTGCTTATGCTGAAGGAGAGACAGACTTTTGGGAAGTGTGGTAGGAGAGTCAGAAGTACAAAACTTCTGCTGCTCAGTGTGGAGGATATGGTGATGATGATGATGATTGCTATGACTATTATTGCACGAGGACCCCTGCAAAGGGGCCTTCTTGCACAGAAACCAGATATGGGTACTGGACATGAAAAGGTTTGGAATCATCTCAGCCTGCAGAAAAACACTGCTGCCTTCAAGCAACCAATTAGAGGACTCTGCTTAGGATTTATCCGTTTGTACTTTAACCATTTCAAATCATTGATTAAGTGTGACATTTCACCATCTTCTTGTTGTTTCCTTCTCTTCCATTACCCATCATCATGTGGACTACATTCTGATGCCATATAATATTTTTCTTCACTGAAAAAAGTATCAAGGCATTCCAGATACTTATCATCAGTTTAGAGGAAAAAAAAAAAACAAGTAATTTGATGGCTCGGGACTTCAAGCAAACCCATTCCTCACTGCGGTACCCACAACTACAAATGCAGCTTATTTGGAAATGGAGTGTACAGTAATGCACACATATTAAGCAGTTCAAATTCTGGTCATGCTCAGACAGCAGTTACTGCCATAATTTTCTGGCTTTGCATTAATTCATTGAGCAGGAGCCTTGGCTTGGTTGTAGCATTTTTTCTTGTCTGAAAGATGATCTGGTTAATAGAGGACAAACACTGGAGCTCCTCTGTTCTTTCCTCTTCCCTCTTGCACATACATACACATTTATAAGTCTGTTATATATAGATGCCAAACACACATATATACAGAACACTCCCAAATACTCATAGAATACATATCTGTAGGCACACAAATGAATCCTCACACTCTTTTCTAGAGCCAATGTGTGTGAAGTCTCGAAGGGGCAGATTGTTCTCTGCCGTACTCTTTTGTGTTTTCATTTCCAATTATCCAGCAGATGCCCCTAGATCATGTGGAGGGGAAATAGCTGCATCAGCTGCTTCTAGGGAAACAAAACAGGCTTTTGTGGCTATAATGTAATGTTTTCCTTGGAATACATGGTATTCCAGGCTCTTGAAGGTTCATACTCTTTCTTGGAGTTCAGGTAAAGTATTATCTATCAAAAACTAAAATTATCAGCAGCAACTGCTAGGAAATTAGGCACACACAAATAAAACCAGTCAGAAACCTGGCTCTTACCCAGAAGACAAATGATTTCTGCTTTTTTAGGAGTTAAGTACACTGACAGTGACACTGTCAGTTCACACATGGTAACACAGCTCCAGCCCTAAGTGACTTTCCAAACTACAGTAATTGTTGAGGGTTAGGCTGCAGATATGTTGGGCTGGAAGAATTTTGGGCCAGCCCTGGTGCAAGAGGCTGCACACAAAACAAACATCGTGTCCCCATGTGGGAATTGCCAGAGGGCCCAGAAAATAGGAAGAGGTGCCTGCCACATCCATCCCCACAGCACAACGAGGTTTACCATGGTGCTAGAGCCAGCCTGTGGGCACAGCACCATGTATGTGATAGCTGGTGCTTGCCTGAGACAATCTGGCCGCCTCTTTGCTGCCATGCTACTCTAGCAAGATGGAAAAGACAAACTGTTTGAACATTGTTCCAAGTGTGCCATGCTGGAGTATATATATATCCCAAATTTCAGCTGAAAATAAATGAACCTGGGATTTTCTGAAACCTAAAAGTCCAGGAATGGCCTAAAATTATTCATGCCATCACAGGAAATCACAGAAATCAGAACTTTTTCATCACCTCATGTAGAAGTTTACACTGCTGTGGAACAGGTGGAAACAAATGTAAAACACCTGACAGAATTGTAAAATGTCTGCACCAGCTGTGAGGTAACTGAGGGGTAGTACCTGGGGATGCTGGCCAAGGTGGAGCTGGTCACACATTTGTAAGAGCAGTGGGGGAATGCAGAGAGCTGATTTTAAATACAGAAAATAAGAGGGGTTGTCACTACTCCAGCTTTCTAGGGGTAGCAAGAAGGTTTCACAGTTCTTGTTCACTGCTGCTCTGGGAGTCTGTCTTTAGTATGATACAGAAATTATTCTAAAGGAAGAAAGAAAATCTGCCCAGGAAACTGGAGCATCACTGCATGAGAAGTAAAGGAAAGCTTGGAACAGTAAAATCTTGTTTGCTAATGACAGTTCTGAGAATTTAAGAAAAAAAAAAAAAAAAGTCGAAAAAATACCAGAACCCCTTCATGAAACACTGACTAGATGCCAGTTCACATGGCTCTCCTTGGCCACTATGTATTATTATTTTTTCTTTTAAAGACTAATAGACCCTAGTCTTGACAGGCGCAAAGCCAGGAGGTGGGATCTTATCCAGTATTTTCATTTTTTAGGACACAAGAGGCAATGATTGTATCAGAATATTATTTGTCTGCCCAAATTACATTCACTGTGTGAACCTCTGCAGAGGACTTCCATTCTCAGGAAAAACTGTTTTGTCAGACAAGAGTGCAAGAAAAACTCTCCTTCTCATTCTGGCTAAGCCAGCTCAATTAGGACAGAATCCCTTTTCCTGGGCTAGAGCTAACCTTCAAACTTTCACCTACAATTTTTTTTACCTGAAAACCCCGAGCCACAGAACAGATTGGACCTAGGATATGTGAAATAGCCGAGTGCTGGAGCAGCTGAGTTATGTATGAAGTGGTTGACATGGTAAGGTGAGAGTCAGGAGAAGGCTGAAGGAGCAGAAGTGTGGTTGAGTACATCTGTTTTTCCCTCACCACATGGGAAGCATGGCTTTCACTGAATGGGCTCTCGAGCAAACAGATGTCAATTTGTACACAGAGAAGATTTGACACTCTTAAATAGGGAGGTGTTTCAAGAAACATGGAGAAGATCTGCTGGGCAGATTGGGTTCAAAGCTTCCACACCAATCATCCTATAAAGCCCTAGGGACTCTCAGACCAGTAATAGGAGCCTACAGAGATCTTTATGTTCTCAACTTTGTCTTCTGGATAGCATTAAAGCAGAGGCAGTCCCAGAAGGCAGCACTATCCTTAGCCTTGTGCTTATCTGTTTGTGCACATTTTCTCCAGCACTTAGCGTTACCAGATCCTGACTCATAAGACTGCCTTTGCTTTTTTTATGGAGCTACCAAAGGGTCCTGGCACTAGCATGTGTGTGAGTGTCCTGATAAGGGTATGACAGCGTGTGGGAGGCCAGAGGCTGGTAATGCCACTGGTATGTTGAGTGGGGAATTAGTCTGTGTGTATGGAATGACATCTTCTTACAAAACCTCTCCAAGACAGCGGCTGAGGAGAAAAAGTAGAAATGACAGATCAGGATTCAGTCCACCCTACCAAAACTTTCCATCCTCATGAATGGAACCATTCACTGGATTCTGCTCTCGTTTTGCTTCTGTATCTTCTTCATCCTAAAATAGAGACCTTCCTCTCAGAGGAATAACTTCTGCTGTAGCACAGTCCCAGTGATGTCAGTGGAGTTACATCAAGGCTGATGTTGATCCCCATGTCTCATTGCCAGAAGGTTTTTCTGGAGTTAGACCCTGGGTAGCACAACTCTGAGAAGAATTTGCATTGCTTGAGTCTCAGCCTGTTTCCTCTGAGAGCACAGAAAAAGGATTGAAAAATAAGGAGATGAACCCATGAAAATGTTGCAGTTGTTTCTGCACAGAAGACTTTAAAATGGAAACACATTTTATGGAATTTTTCACACACATCCTCCCTCTCCCTCAAATTTCAATGTTCCCTTTTCTTCTCTTCTCCCTGATTTTGACATATTTCCACTGGGTGAAATGAAATGAGAAATAGCCAGGGGCTTGCTCTGACATTTTCTTCCCCACCCCATCCTTCTGTCCACCCAGGCTCTTCTCAGTTTTATTTTTTAATTTTTTAATAGTATGGAATGGGAATGGGAGCTGTAGGCTGTGTGTACTCATTTGCTGTAACCCACCCATTCTGCTGTTCTGCTGTTCCTTGCCACCTTTCTTATCATTCCTTCAGCATTTTTCAGACCATCTGAAGCTGAAAAAAAAGAAATCCCTGGCCCGCAGATTCACTCTAAATTGACAGGGAGGGGAAAATCTGGCCCCAACATCTGACATCAAGAGCTTTATGGCCGTCCTGCCTAATTTTAAGGGATTTTATATAGCAGAATTGGAAAGAACCAAGAGACACTTAGAGCAAATGCTCTGAAATACCAAGAATAACAAAGCACAGGCTTAATGAGTTCCAATGTGTATGTCTGCTGTGAGTAATGATGCTTAATCCTGCTGCAAAATAATTCCTTTATATGTTCTTCTGTTTTTTAAAAAAATGCATCACTGCTGCACTGGGGTCATAAAAATTACGAATATGTTTTCCCATGGCATGAAGCCATAGCATACTGTAAGGCATTGTGCTGGGCCATTATACACAGCCTGTAATCAGAAACAAATGTATTAAGTGAGATGATGTGATGTTACATGAGAAAAGTGAAAATAGAGCAGGGAAGTGTGATAGACAGTGACTTGGACCACAACATCGGCTCTGAACAGCCCCCTTTCTCTTCAGAAATCAAAAGAAGCTGTGCCAAAAGAAGCTGTTTCTAGATACTGGTCTAGAAAACAGAGACATACTTCCTGCAAGAGGAGGGAATAAAACTTGTCTGAGACCTGGGGTCAGCAAAAAAATATACTGGATTTCCTGTTCAGAAAGAGAAATACTGCCATGCTGCTGAGGATGGTTCTCCATGCAGCAGCACAGGCTTGGTAGTGGTCTCAGAAAAGCAAAGAAGCCCCCCTCTACAATCCTCCAAATGGCAAGTTTCCTGCAGGGGTCCAAGTGTTGTCTGTGTCATGGTGAGATCTGCTGCTGAAGAAAGTGCTCTTAGTTCTTTGGAATTCATGTTTCTGAGACTTTGCAGCAGTATTATTATTATCAGTTTAAAAATTAAACATGACTCAGAATGGGAGAAATAGAGCAATTCATTTGTCTCTTTGTCAATTTTTATTTCCAAAAAATTAAAAAAAAAAAAAATTCTGTTTGTGACAGCTACTTTCCTTTTCAGGAGTATACCACAACTCTTGGACATCAAAGCTGGATTTTAATTTATTGACTTAACTTTGCAGAGTGCAGAGCAAAAGGTTAAGTAAAATGAGACTCCTTTAGAAAAATAATAATTGCTATTAAGGAGTGTATGGGTCATTTGAACACTCTGACAGTCCATTTCCAAGCCCCTTAGAATGGGCCCTTCAAAACTCCTGAGGCTCAGCCAGTCCTGCCCTTTGGGAGATGTGAAGACTGAGCCCTAACTGCAAAGTACCTGAGGGAACAGTCTTCATCCCAGCAGCAAAGCAAGTTATGCTCCTATTTCCCAGGTGTGGGAGAAGCAGTGGTCCCTAGGATGAGAGAAGTACCCACAATGATCTCTCTTCTATCCACATTCTACCTGACATTTTGCTCTGCTAGCTCTCCATGGACTGGGATCCCCAATACACATCACACAAGGTTTTTCATCTAATTCAGGGAAATGCTTTAATCAGCCACAGATCCCTTGCAAGCCAAACTAAATGAGAGTAATACCCAAACCTGGCATTGGAACAGGCTGCCCAGAAAAATGTTGGAGTCACCATCCCTAGAGCCACTTATAGGTCACGTAGAAGTGATGCTTGGGGGCTAATGGTGTAATGGTGGGCTTGGGGATACTGGGATAACAGCTGGACTTGATGATTTTAGATGTGTTCTCCAACTTAAACAACTCTATGGTTCTATTGTACTGTGAGGACAGTAGTTCATAAATTATCTAGAGAGCAGATTGCTTGATAGTACTGCTTTCTGCATTCTCTTTTTTCCTTAAAACTGTCTGGTTTTATCAACAGAGTAGAGCACAATAAAGAGTACCAAAGGACCTGGATAAATAAATCCTGTCTAATTATTTACAACCATCTCAGGAATTGTCTCAGCAGTAATCTTAGAAAAGGTTTTGATTCACTAGAATCTACAAGACAAGTGTTTGCTGCTTCTACAGGCAGCAACTGCTCAGCAACAGAGGATTTGCTCTGGAATGTACAAATAATTGATAAAATCGTAAGAATTACACCCTGGGCATTGTAAAGCAGGGATTTTCCTTCTTAATTTCTGGATCTTGGATGATAAATTAATGTCTTTGCAATGAAAAAGACATAAGACTGTACCATTCAAATGTGTATTTATGAACCACACCAGTGAGCCAGGTGACTGTGTTGCAAATCCTTATGTGGCAGCATTTGCTTCTTTTCTATCCCTGTTTCTCCTTTATGAAACAGTAGGGCCATTTTAGTCCATAAATAGACACTGCTAGGGATTTACCATAGAGGAAATCTGAAGGACACTCTTTGCTATTTCCAGTTAACTTCCCTTTTACATGAACAAACTCCCTTAGAGGATGACCCCTTCGTGCATGTAAAGCTCTTGAGATTCCCAAACACCAGAGACAAACCACATACCTGGTGTTTGTTTGCTTTAGCAAAATGATTGATTTATTGGTACCAAATTCCTCAAAAACATTTTTTTTTTAATCCCCTGGATTCCTATCAGAGAGCTCCCAACATCAGTCAAAATCACAGATGTCATTTGCTACAACAAGATGCAACCCAAAGTCCTCCCAGTGCTCCCTGTTAGTGGGGAGCCTTCCCCTGCCCTCCAAGCATGTCCCCTGCCCTCCAACCACATCCCCTGCCCTCCAAGCATGTCCCCTGCCCTCCAAGCATGTCCCCTGCCAGGGCAATGTTATCTCCTTCGTCCTACAGCTGTTTGCTTCCCAGAACAGCTAGATTTGAGGACGAGAGCCTTCCTAATGGAGCTCGAGTGCATTTGTGGCACAATAGGTCATTTCTGGCTCACTTGCTTTCTTTTCAGCTCATGGGACAAAAAGGGACATGCTTACACCATTTGCTTACATTGGTAGGTAAAGAAAACCTTAAATGTCGCATGAGTCACTTGCACTCAATTAATTTCTGCTTGTGTTATTTATTCACATTTAAGATATGACTTTTATTCTATATGTGACCTTCAGCAATGGAAATGATAACAAGAACATTACTTTGGAAAAGTGAAAGGTTAAACATTAACCAGAAAAATAGTTCTAAGACAAACATTTTGAATGTTTTTTCCTTCATATTTGGAAGTAACTTGTCACTTCCCCTCTTAGCACCCTCCCTCCCCTCATTTTACTGTCGTGCTGCTGTTCCTGATACTTGGTAGATGCAATAAGCACTGTACCACCAGGTACCACCTCCTCTTTGCTTAAAACAAATCACATGGGTCTTTGAGCTGGCTGCCAGCTCTTGCCTGACCAGCTTTTCATCAGCAGTTTCCAGGCTTTTTCATCTCCCAAGAAGAGCACTACAGGAAAGCCCATCAGCTCTGTGCTCCCTCTTCTATTCCTTGTTGTACATGGGGTGTGGAGAAAAAAAAATGGATGAAGAGGGGAACAGGCTGATGGATTGCCTAAGTTTCAAAAATATCATGGGAGTTCGAAGTGCTGATTTTAGGAGATGTCTTTTTCCTCTATGACCCACAAGCTTCACTCAGGAGCAATTAACAAGTTGAAATTCATGCTACAGCATGGTAGTGGAGGGTGTTATGCAGCTTTGGCAGTTCAAAAGTCTTCGTATCAGTTAAGAAATGAGTAAAAAATTAAAAACAGTCTCTGCTTTCAAAGCTGAGTACCTATTTTACCTGTGGATCAATTTATCTTTCTTATGTGGAGACACACTTGTGAGCTGCAACTCTGCTCTGAAATTACTTAAGCTTTTCTGCTTTAGGGCAGTTGCCAGCCTCGGTCACAACAACATCAATTGTTAGAAAAAAAATCTGTAAATCAATAATATTACTTCTGCTCCCACCCATTTCTGGAAGCCCAGGACATGGACATGCATATATTTTACTCAATAGAATAGCCTAATTGCCTGTTGTTTGGTTAATTTGGGTAGCAAAAATAAACCACCAAAAATAAAGATGAATGAAAGAGCTAAGATAAAACCAAGGCCAAACAAACATTGAAAACAACAAACTAGGTGTCTGGAAAAGGGTACCTCCTGCTCTGGGAGACATTCTGGGTGGTCGAGGCTCTGTCTCAGCCATAGCAAGACAAGGGTCCCAGGGCATGGGGCTGCTGCACTGCAGGACAGCAGAGGAGACCCCCAGCCCCCTTTCCTGCTGCCCCCCCTCCGCCCTTCTTGCTCAACTTATGCCCCCCACCATGTCTTAGGTTTGCTCAGTCTGCCCTTTTCAGTTCAAATGTCGATCTACTGACAATATTTTGATCCACCCAGAAGGAAAAAAAGCAGTAAAAGCTATAAGGGATTGTCAGGCAATCCCACCCCCTTTATTGATCTTCATACAATGGATTGGTAAAACCCTGCTACTTGTCCATATATCTCACTCTCTGTTCAGTCCCTCAGGACTTGTAGACAAAATGGTGTCTTGTACCAAAGGATGACACCAGGTTAAACTATGGTGTATCTATGAGGATTTCCTTTCATCAGTTCTTATTTTGCCATATATCAGTATTTCATTAAATGTCCTCTTATCCTTTGCCATGAAACAAGGTGAATAGAAACCTTCTGGTCTTCTTCTTTGGGACCATTTATTATTTCATAAGATTTTGTCATGTCTCCCCTTATTCATGACTTCCCCAAGGTAATCTGTCCTGGGATAACAGGCTGCTCCACCAGTGTTGCTGATGCAGCCACTGCCAGAGAGCACCAGAAGCCTCCCATCATAATTCCTTTGTACAAGATTTGCAGCCAGGGTCACAGACCCATAAGGCAGGCTTGGCTTAAGGCAACTGGGGCCTGAGCCTACCACAGTGAGCCTTCTCCCAGCCCTCCCAGTCTGGCTCAAGCCCTTCCCCCTCTCTCATTCCCCTCACTCATCTCCCCACAGAGCCCTTCTTCCCCAGACAGATGATCCCTTCCTGTCGCCTCCCTGGGATGGACTTCTTCATTTTTCCTCAGCCAGCTCCCCTGGACAGACTCTTGGTTTCTCACTGACTTGTGCTGTTGAGGTTTCTTGGCCTGGGTCCCAGGGTTCCTGCCTTAATCCATCGCTTCAAAGAGATTTGGATAAGTCTGGATAAGCTTCCAAGCCTCTGGATGCTTATTCAAAGTGCATAGGGGGAAAGGGGGAGCATCCCTGAAGGAAGCCAGAGACCATCTATGTATAGTCAAACAATTTTTATTTTTTTTTTCTGAATCAGAGATACATCCCCAAATCCCACATTTACATTAGCGGAAAAATAAACTCTGCATCCTGAAGAAAAATTCCTGGGCATTTAGGCACGTAGATGAGCCAGCATCTCATCAGAGTGTCTGTTGCAGCATTAAAAGCTGGGATTCCTTCTTTCAGGAGAGCTTGGGCATGTTTACATACTACTGGGTATTTTAGGGGTGATTCACTACAGAAGTCCCATTTCAAACCAAGAAAGAACAGAATGTGAACACAGCAACAGATCACCAAAAAATGTGAGGCTGGATTCTCCAGCCCTCAGGAGTCCTGCTGGGCTGCAGCGTGGGGAGAATGGTCCTGACTGAGCACAGGAGAAAGGATGAAGCAATTGTAGGAGCTGGGCCTGAAAGGAAGCCTCTTGTGTATTATCCATCCTCCTCCTCGCTTCTGACATTGTGCATGGACTGAGAAAGTGCCATTTGGAGCCATATCTGTGTGTGTTCTGCATGGCTATGGTCCTGGTTTGAAGTCACTGGCACCTGCCATGAAACTAGGCATGTTCCCCCAAATTAGAATCAGATTTTATTCCAGAGGGAATCAAAACCAGCATTTGCTGCAACCACAATTGCACCAGTCCTTCCCCTTAGCCCCTCAGCATTCAAAATACATTCATTCATAGTTTAGTTTCCTGCTCCAAACATGTTCGCTTTGGGAAAACCGATCTTTATTTTCCATCTAAATGAAGCCCAGTTGTGTCATGTCCACCAAAAGAACAATCTGGCTTAAAGCAGCTTTAAGAAAACCACTATCTGATGTCAGTAAATCTCTGTCTATGCCATAACTGCTTTAAGTCAGGAAGCAGTGGGTGTGCTCAAAACAACACATAAAGATAAAAAATTTCCAGTGCCAGGAACGTGGATGTATTTTGGAAGAAAACACGGGGGGCATTCTGTGCAGGAAGGGATGAAAACATGCATCAGGCTGTGGAGCCTGCCAGTGCCACGGCTCGCACACGCCGCTCTCCGGGAAGCCACGTCTTCAGACAGAGAGATGGAGCACTGGGGGGTGCTGTCCTTGGCACACACACAGAGGGAATGGCTGCTGCTTTATCCACTTCTTTGTCTTGCAGCAGAGCAGTCTGTGTTCCTCTGCTCCCTAGGAGCTGAAGGAACACATCAGAGAACAGACCCCCAACCCCTTCTCTTTTCCAGGGATGGATGTTGAACAGTTCCTGGAGGTGGGAGAAGATTTGGTCATCTGGCCAAATTACATTCCCAGACTCCCATGGGAATCTACCCTCATCCTCTCCTGGGCAGAAAGGGTGTTGCCACAACCAAACCCTTACGCACTGGTCACACTTTGACCCTGCAACAACCCTACAAAAGCCAGTACAACAGGTGATGCTGGAGTCATTCCATCAAGGTCAAGGATATTTCTACCCCTTGCCCAGCATGTGTAAGTTGGAAGGGAAGAGAGGTGATTGCTCTCTGTTAAATGTATACCTAGTTATCAACCTACTTCTACATCTTACTGCTAATTTTTCTTTTATTTACAGTGCAGGAAAAAATTAAAACACATGCCAAAAAAAGAAGAAGAAAACTAAACAAGACCAAAAAAAAAAAAAAAAAAAAAAAAGAAGCACACATCCACTGGAGCAGTCTTCTTTTCCAGGAGATATGAGGTACTTCACTTATGGGAAAGAAAATCAATCCTCTGACTGGTCATCACTTTTTTTCAAGGTCATCACTTTTTTTCAAGTCACAGTGATATGTAGGGCAGTAAGCAACAAGTTTAGAGGGTATTTTCACTCAGAATGGTAGGCACATCACCTCTGTCTTTTACTATCCATGCTACTTACACAGCTTCTTTCATCCTGGAGTATCCCAAAACCAGTCATATTGTAAAGTGTTTGCAGCCTGAGTTCTACAGTCCATGTATTTTGTTTGCCATTAGCCTTCCTTAGACAACTTTTGTTGTTCTTCATAGTTCTTTTGGGAGGAAAGCAGAAGGCACATGGAGGGCTGCAGCTCTCCTGTCACCCCTTGCCAGAAGGGAAAAGGCAATGGCAGAGGGCCCCAACAAAGGGCATTGCTTTAGCTTGGAGAGCCTTTGTCCCACGCTGTGTCACTGAGATGCTGTGTATGGGTGTTAGCAGGCTGTGGTGGCAGAGTGGGAGAGACTGGACTGGGGAAATGGATGTTCCAGCAGTGTTCCCAGGTCACCCCCTTAGGACACAGCCATGATTATGAATAGACTCTTCCTTTCAAAAAGTGGATGGGAATGTTGGTGTTTATGAGAAACCACTGGAAATCCTGTCTTAGTAAATATATATATATATATTTTTTAAATCAGAAAAGCTGTGAGTTTTTGTCATATTTGTACATACTTGTTGTCTCTAACACAGATTATAAAGGCTTTGGGCAAGAGACACCTTTGCTTGCTCTCTCCAACTCCATGTTGGATATGCCTGTGAAACAGCTGCATAAAACCATAATGGATTCGCACAGGCTGTACCCAGCATCTCTGGGGGAAAACTGGAAAGCAAACTGTCTTTTTGGGCATGGCACCTGCTCTCCGGCCTCCCTAAAGTTACCCATTCCTTGCTGCTATGCAACTGCCTTTCCAAAGCCAGAGAAAATAAGTTCTACATTTAGGGATATTTATGCAACCTAAACAATCCAGAATAATTCTAGTGAGCACAGCCACAGTAGTGACTGCTGCCAGGTGTCCAGACAGAGTAATGAACACAAGAGAGTAGAGCTCATGGAAGCAAGGGCAGGCAGTGTGCTAAAGACACACATATTAGCCAGACTAAGCCTGGCTCTTCCCTAAGAGTGAGAGCAAAGCACTGTCCCCTGGAGCTTTCTAAAGCTGAAGCTTACAATAATAATGAAATCTCCATGGGCCCAAATGAGCCTCCCACACACATCTCGGGTAGGAGCTTACCACACAAGGAGTCCTGCTGAAATTAATGGGCTGTGTGTGGAGTACAAGATACTATTTGGAATAACTGAGGGTGACCTTGCAGACATTTTCCCATTGTTGTTCCCATTGTCCATACAGTGTACCTGGCTTTTAGTTTAACTGTGTCGCTTCATGAAGGAAATGAAACACAAGGAAGGAGAGAGAAGAAAATGTATTTTTGTGGGGAAGCATGGTGAAATGGCTGAAGCAGAAGACTTGGTGTCCAGCCTCGGTCCCCCCACCAACTCCTGCTATATGGATGAAGTTATCCATGTCGGCTCTGCCATCCCTGTGCCAAGCAGAGCCTGTCAGTCGGGCGTGGTGTGATTTCGTGTCACAATGGTGACACGGGGCTGGAGAGGATGTCCCGATGTCCCACTGCATTGCTCCGTGGGGCTGCAGCCCCTGAAAGGGGCGATGTGGCTGTAGCTGCGAAGGAGGCAACTGCAGTGGCCTTTTCCTGTTTGCTTTATTCCCAGGGGCTATTTCTGGGCTGGAGGGAGGCTGCACCGTGATGTCAGTGTGTAAACAGGGAGGTGAGTGTCGTCAGGGCCCGGGGGGTGGAGATGAAGGCACGTCTGGCTCCCCGGAGTGGGGGTGGTGTGGCAGGAAAAAAAACCCAGCTCAGATAAAGAACCATAAGGGAAATGGCAGTGGAGCCACAGAGGAGGCGGCGGAGGGGGAGCAGGCTGCCGTCCCCATGCAAATCGTTTGGGAAAACAGCGCGCCGCCCTCCGCTAATGCCCCCGATTAGAAGCGCATTAGTTTGTAGGTGTCAGGGACGGGCAGCTGTTTCCAGGGGAGCCCTGGCTCCGCCGGCCCTGCCTCGGCTCTGTCGGGAGGTGAATGTCAGCGAGGCGCGGCGCTTGTCCTCCTCCTGACAGGCCCTGGCCAATGTCCTGCTGCTGAGGGTCGTGGTAATTTACGTCCCTTCTGTGTACATTAACTTATCTGCAGCAGAGCTGGCGGGGCTCTTTCAGCCAGGCTGTCTCCTCCGCAGGCTGGGAGACTTTTCCTGCCTGTGGGACCCGGAGCTGCGCCCCTGCCAAGTTCCTGCACCGCACCGACACAGGAGCGCCGCGGAGCCGGCGGCATCGCCCGGAGCCCCGGCACGGCCCGACCACGGACCGCGGGGACAGCGGGACAGGGAGCCCGAACACCGGCACTTGTGAGCCCCCTCCTCCGCCAGACCGTCCTCCCGGGCTCTGTTCTGCTGTTGCTGCAGCAGCTGAAATGGTTATTTATTATTTGCGGCTCCCCCGGGGCTCCTTTCCCACCCCTCCTCCCCTGCCCCTGTGCAAATAAGCAAGCAGCCTTCTCATGCAGGAGGCAGATGCTTCCCGCCGGGCTGCAGATTTTGGTGGCCTTACATCCTTTTGCTTGTCCGGGAGGGATATTAGCACACAGGTACGCTGCAATCAGCAGCAAGACACTCCGCCTGGGGAGAGAGTGCCAGGCATGAAGGCATCATCTCAGCTTCCCTCTGGGCATTCCTTCACATCCCTGTAATTAGTTTCTCTGTCATCTCAGTGTGCACAAATGAACACATTTAATCATTCAGCAGCTGCAAGGAGATCTCCCTGATTTGGAAGTTTTGGGTGCTATTGCATTTAGACTCACTTTTCTGTGTGGTTATTCCATTGTGGATCACTGAGGTCTTGCTGGAAACCAGAAAGGATGAAGCAAACTCTGCCTTTCTTTGACGAAGTTAGGCAATGCTGTCCCTTTTTATTATGGAACTCACAAAAACATTGAGATCTGAAAACAGCAGTGGCTAAGACCACATTGTCCAGCAGCCTGAACCCATACCAGTTCACCCAGAAAGAGCTGATCTGCCAACCTAATGGCTAGTAGGAAAGAGGGGGGGGGAAAGAGTTTATATTCTTAACAATATCAGAAAATGTGCCCCTTGCACAGTCTTTTAAGATTTCCTGATTGACCCCCATAAGGTGGCTTGCTTTACTAGATGCAAACTGCCACTGTTTTATCAGGTTGTATCAGAAAGCCACCTGTTCACTTTTGAAGTGCCACAATAACGTAAATAACCATGAATTACCTTTCCTCTTCACAAGGACTGAAAATTGTGTCTAAGTAGGAGCTATTGGCTTGATCCTCCCACCATGTGCTTTACATGTATATCTCAGCCTAGTGATGCCTGGGTGTAGCTGGTAGGTGCAATAATGACTGTGAAGAAGATGATGGGTAATAATGCTACATTCCCAAAGTTCTTGATGAGGAATAAGCTACTCAAAATAATAGCATAATTAAACAAAACAACAAATAGCTTATCAGTGTTATGGCTATGGGCTGTAAATCCTTTTTCTAGCTTTCCTCAGAAGCTTCAGGAGACAAGGGTGAAGATATGACAAGATGAACTACCTCAAATCAAGGGACAGGACCCACAACAATAATTGTGAAATACAAGACCTGTATTTACTGCTAAATGGTCAAATGCCATGATTCTCAGATCCTTGTTGGGAGACACTGAAAAGGTGACTTGTGGCTTCGCTGTTGGCTAAGAATTCACTGAGTTTTTGAGTATATCTATACCCAAAGTTAGGCACCTACAGAATCAGTATGAGACATGTAGACCATTAAGCATCTCAGTTCTGGATATCTCCCCTAGTCAGGAAAAATACCCAAGAGAGGACTTTTGTTTAAGCCCTTCACATTTAGAGCTTAAGCTGTGGTTTAAAAGGGAAGGCCCTAAGTTCATCCAAAAGAAGAACACCATTTTCTAAAGACAGTCCTTTTTTAGACAGCTTTAGGACACTGACAATAGCAGTAGAACCATGTTTGGAGTTATCACTCTGGATATTTAGGCATTTTTATGTTGAGGATTTATTGTATCAAGCACTAGATCCTGCTTCCTTAGGCCAGCTCCATAACCACTGGGCAGGTATCCCTTTTTTCTCCTCACCTCTATACTGCAGAAGTAGCTAAATTTTCCTCCTTATTTACGTCTGTCACTGGTTATAAAAATAAAATTATCAAAATATTCCTAAGGCTTGATGTGATATTTGTGAAGTTTACTGTGATGAAGATTGTGCTTTTTGCCCTATTTTGACTGAAATATCACCAGTCTTTTAAAAATTCAGGTTTTGCTTATAGACTTTTTGAAAAATATGCCACAGTCAACACACTGAGGTGAAACCTCCACAGGACTTGTTGTGTTTTGTTCTAAAGGTGATAACACATGAAATTAGATTTTTCTGTGGAAAAGCTGACAGCTTTTTTCCATGTGTAGGACTCTCATTGTCAGAGTTTTCTGCTGAGACAACATAAACACTTGAATCATGAAGCACATCCCTTCCTTCAAACACTTCCAAGTCATCGTTTGCCTGTGTACACTACTGTGTTTAAATCTGGTCTTATGAGTTTTACAGATGGACAGGAACAAGGAGTGGAGGATGATGGAGACCCAGAGCCAGAACAGAAATAGAAGGAAATGACCAGCTTGGAGTCCAAGCAGACATGGACACGTGTTTCTCTCTGGAAACCACTAGAACACATCAAAGAACAGGTTTAATCACGTACAACTGATTGTGAGCAAGTGTCTCTTGAGTGCTCCTCTCATGAAACTCCAGAAAAGATTTTAAAATAGCCTTTTTGTTTTTTCACCCCAGTGAGCATCACACACTCCTTCTACCAGTCTTTCTTAAGACAAAAATCACTGCCAAGCCATAGGTTCAAAGTTGTGCATAGAAAACAACTTTACAGCTGCTTGATGCAAATAATTTTTGTTAAGGAAGAGGAACAGAAAAGAGCTAACAACTTTGCCTGTTTGAGATAGATATTTCCATGTATTTAAGTTTTACAATGAGCCTTAGAAGAAGAGCAACTAGGGTAAGTTAGAAATATATAGAAATGTATAGATCTAGGTATCTCTCTGTTCAAGACAGAGTAAGTATAAACATTACTGCAAGTATGCAGTGCCGAAGCTGTCTATTCTTCTGGTTAAATCAAAACTGCTTTTAGATTCTGTTTTTAGTTCTACCAGCTGTGCCTCCCAGAATCATGTGATTTTATGACAATCTCAGCTTTTCCATCTTCATGTTTGCAATGGAAATCCTGACTATATGCTCCTGTGGGCTGCTGCATCAGGATACAGGGGAACAGGCCCATTCTAACAATACTTAAAAGTATCCTGATGCTTAAGAGAACATCACAATTTGAAATTGGAAATACCATTATGCTTAGCACCATTTTCTGTTAAATCATGAGTGTCTATTAAAGTTCATCTCCTGCCTACAGGCAGCAGCAAGGGAATAAACTGAGCATCCCACACTTTGCCTTCTCATCCTGTCTGTGATGCTGGGAGTCATGAATATCCCTTGATCAAGTCACATACAGGATGAGATACTAGAGGACTGATTCTTACCCTTTGATTCCTTGTTTTCATTTTACTATAAAAGACCCTTATCTTTGTGAGGCAAGAGTGAGAGTTCTTCCATTGGCAAACTCACACAGCAGAGATCTCTTTGGCTCTGACAGGGTCTTGCAAGCTTTCCCACTTGTCAATCTGGACCCAGATGTATTTGTACAGACCTGTTGATTTTGCACACAGTACCAGTTGAAATTTGAAAGTTTCCAAAAATCATACAAAAAAAAGAACATTTCTGTCTGTAGTACTTTTATGGCAAGTTTCACAGACCCTTCCAACAGCGTTTGTAGTTGAAACACTGGCAGCTGTTTTTTTGTCGTTTTCTTTTTTCTCTCTCTCTCTCTCTCTCTCTCTATCTCTCTCTTTATTCTAGTGACATTGCCAAGCTGTGTTCTAATCTGGTGGGCACTGGGAAAATGAAACAAAAAATAGTTGAAGGGCTTCTGGTCAGCTTGAATCTTTCTGAGTCAAGGACGTGTGCTGTGAAGCAGTCAGAACTCCAAGAGCTGTCTCCCAGTGCATGCACTTTGCCATCGAGGGGGCTATGTCATTTCTTTGAAGCAGGCTCTATTTTGATGGGCAAGACACCAGAGGATGACGTAAACCTCTAAGGATGATTACTTGGGTCCTGTGTCCGGCTTAGTCTGAAAAAAAAATGCCTTGAGAAATCTTTGGAGCTGCTGCTCTTTTGCCTGTGAGCAATGAAAACAAGGGAGATGGTACTGGCCACAGAGCAATGGAGTCAAATGACAGGCATTGAGCTAGGTAAAGGCTCCCTATGATGTTTGCTTGTCCTTAGTACAGTTATTCCTCCATTTTTGCTGTAGAGGTCTTCAGATAGAAGTGCCAGCATGGGGGATGCTACACCAGATCTCGACCACATCATGTGCAGTTTGTCTTGATCTGACACTGAGTTCAGGGCTCTCCCCAGGTTGCTGGTGGTCCTCAGGGCTGTCACCCACGTGGAGCTGGCTGGCCAGGCCTCTGGCTGGGTTTATAGCTGCTAATGCACATTTGGGAATGTCAGTGATGCTAAGTGTTTTCTCTCAGCATCTTGGCCATAGAAGCCAGTGAAGGTCTGCAGTTACCCTCTGCACAAGCCCCACTGCAATGGTCTGAAGGTTATGACAGTCCCTTAATGAGCCTCTTGGTGCTCTTATCCTTTTGATAATGACAAAAAGAAGGGTAGAGAAATTGAAACATTGCTGAGATTCATCATGTGTCATGAAACTCTAATCTTAATCTCTGTTTTCAGCCAATAAGCTTGATTCCTCATATTATCCTCCTACGCCTGCCCACCATTCCCACTCCCAGAACAAATTCCCCCAAATTCCCATCAGTCTTGTGGCAGAGCACCAAGATTAAACTAATAATCTAAGAATTTTTCCACTTTCCCAAAATTGTTCACAATGTGACAATAGCCATACATAACAAAACAGAATCATACTCATGCTAAAATGCTGGCGTTAAGGTTTATTTGTCCTATTGAATTCTGTACACACTCCAATATTACATTTGTCGTGGGAGTGTCTGACCCTCTTGCAGTGATGCATTCAGAAATGTGTCCCTCTTCCAACAGCAGAAAATGTGCAGGGAAAGGTAATACAGAAATAGACACAAAGACAGATGCAATACAGAAAATGTCACTTGTACCAACAGCATAGAACTGTAAGATCAGCTTTTGGAGGGGTCATTTAATTCTCAGTCACTGGTCAAGACCTGAAAAGTCCTTTCTTTCTGTACAGTTTTCCCTTTCTTATCAAGGGTCCTGTTGAAGGATCTTTGACTGCAACTTTTGTCCCAGAGCTGAACTGCAAGCCTTTTTATATTCCCTACTCAGGCCAAGAAGACATAGAGACAGTTAATAAAACCATAAACTTAATTCAAATCCTGATTGGACACCATTCAAAGGAGTAGAGGACAAATATGACAAATCTGGAATAGCCTCAGCTGTTGAGAAAATGCAGGACCAGTTTCTGCACACGTTGATTCACTGAAGGCTTTCTGCATTGCTGTAGCCTGGCCAGGAAGTGGCACAGGCATGAATAGCTGGAGCCAGACCAATGACTGTCAGAGTGGGAGAAAATATCTTGAACAGCTCCAGATAGAACTGATCATTACTCTTGCTAGACCTCTTCAATAACCCTTTCTATAAGAATAAAAAAGAAAGTTAAATACAAGGCACATTACTGAGGATAGCTGTAAGGAGCATCACTTGCCATAGAGAGAAAATCAGAAATGTTAAGGAATGGCACAACTCCCAAGGGATGCAAAGTAAAAATGAGGTATTATTCTGCAACTATATTAATCCAAGTTGGTTCTTTTTATTTTGATCTTTGCTAAACAGAATCAACTATGAGTAAATGCTGACGGCAGTTAACTCCACTAGCATAAAACTAATATGTCAGTTTTTAGTACACTATTAGCCAAGTGTAAAGTAGAACATTCCAGATTGTTACCTCTTGGAGTTAGATATTGTCAAATGGGTTTCTTGATCAAATTGACTACAACAAATTTGGACTCAATATCAGTGATCCAAAAACTCCAGAGAGATGGAAGAAGATGCAGAGTACCAGAAAAACATTTTTAGTAAGGAGAAGTCCACGAACTATGGCCTGTCTTCCTTATTTTCATTCCAGAAAAATAGTAGAGCATAATGCTCTACATGTATAATATAGTATAGTATAGTATAGTATAGTATAGTATAGTATAGTATAGTATAGTATAGTACAGTATAGTATAGTATAGTATAGCCATATGTATAGCTGGAAGATCAGATGAAAGTCAAACTACTTGGGAGATAATTGCTGCACAGGAGCATGGTTTTGTCAAACCAACACTAGGTCTTTTAAGCATAATTCAATTTTCCTTTCAAGCTGGATATGGGTCTTTGTGAGCTGATGTCACATATCTGGATGCTAGCAAGGCTTTTGACACTCTCTCATGTGACAGTTTCCTAAGGAAATTATAAGAAAACATGAGCTCAAAACTATTGTAAAGCAGGTGTTCATCCACTTGGAAAACTTTACTTAGCAAGTAGCTGGGAGCAGGTCACTGCCAGACTGCAAAGTTTCTTTGTAGTTCCACAAGGGTTCCATCTTGGGTCAACATTTTTATTAAAAACTTGGAAAACAGCAGAAAGGATTTCTCACTTCTTGGAAGACACTGGAAACCTTTGGGAGGCTAGATTAGAATTCAAGAGATCTTTACACATTGAAGGAACAGTGTTTAAAATAATATTATCAGTAATGACTAGAGTAAAGTACTACAGCTAGGAAGATATTTTCAGCCAAAATGCAAGTGCAGGGAAGAACTGAACTGAATGGGCAACAGTTCCTCCAAAACTGAACTAGAGAATGTGGGGGACCACACATTAAGGATAAGTCAATTTTATGACATTAGTGTAAAAAACTCGTCTAAATTATAGGAATTTGTAGATGGGAATATTTTATTTAAGACTAAAAGAAATTCCTCCACTCTGCTCAGCATCTAGAAGGCATCTGTAAAGAACTGTGCCCATATTGTACAGGCATTCCATAAAAGACTTGAACAAACTGGGAAAAGTCATGAATAATCAGAGGTTTAGACAACATGACTTATAGAGAAAGAATGACAAAAATATGGACTTGTTTTCTCCAGAGGGAAGATGTGATAATACATTTTAAATACATGTAGAGAAAGACTAAAAATGAAAGTTCTTTCTGTCCATTAGATAGATAAAATGAGAGATAATATAAGCTGAAATTGCAGTGTGGGACGTTTTTCAATGATAAAATGAAAAGTTTCAAAGGGTGAGGGCAGCTAAACACTGGCACAGAAAGCTAAAACTACTGTGGGCTAGTGATGATCAGGAATATTGTGTGTTCCTCTCTTGTAGTCCAGTCACAAGGCCTCTTTCAGCTCAGTGGTACCTGAGGTTCTGAGAACAATGAGAGCACCCTCAGTGCATGGGAGTGACTGACCAACTCTGGTTCATGCCTCCCACCCAGAGGAGCACATCTCATGCCAGCCTCTTCAAAAAAGCTTTCTTCTGTCAGTATTCTATGGATCATGACAGGCTTCAGCTTTCAGCCAACAGCTCTAATCTATATATTGCTCCAGATAAAGTCACCTTGGTCACACTAACCAAACAGCATGACTGTACAACATGAAGGTGGATCAGAACTATCTAGGTGTTCCAAGAGTTGGTGCATCATCCAACTGGAAGATATTGAATAACAGAAGAGAGAGAATTGATCCTTGGGGGGCTTGGTAAATGCTGCTGTCTTCCAAGAGTTAGGAACATACCTTTCTACGTCTAGCAGTCACTGGCATCCCTTCCAGAGGGACATGGCCATTTATTACATTTTCCTGTCCCACTGTTAACACTCTGAAGTGAAATAGGAGTCACTTGAGGTCAAGAGTGTAAAATGTTGAAGAAAGATCCAGAAGGATGAAAATGGATGGCTGTTTTCTATCTATTGACAAGGAGAGATCATCTGTCAGTGCCACTAAAGTGGCTTCACTTCAGTGTCTTGGCCTCAATCCAAAATGAGCCATCTCTCACACTTATTAATATCCCTAACAGGTATAAATGTACAGACCACATTTCATTTTCCCATCAGATACTCGCCTGAACAAAAGGACATCTATTCTGATAAAGAGTATGCCTATAGTCAATATATGCTCTGTGCTTCTTTCTCCCCACTGGATAGTTAGTTTTTTGTAGAGAGTAGATGTGCTAACACAATTAATTTCAGAAGCAACACATCTCACGGTTCTACAGGGAAATAGAATTATCCAGTTGGAAATAAAGATGAACTAAATAATCCAATAAGTGAATGCTAATGCTGGAATCTTTGTAAGCACTCCTAGGTAATTCCTTAAAAAAAGAGAGATCCATTATGCCCTAACCTGCACTTTGTCACCAGTGTTGTTCCACTGTCAAGGTAAAGAACTGAGGAATGTCCACAGACTTGTTATGACATTAATCATATTAAGCAAGTTATGTGAACAACAACTGCAATTAATCTGTAGCAACCAAAGTCCTAGGAAGCATTTACATTCTGGAAGACCATAAAGTGGTATGTTTTACTTAGAAATAACAAAGGTTCTGTCAGTCTGTGAGACAGGAGCTATATACACCCTTCCTGAAAACTATCCCTATCTAGGGCAGAATTTGTCTGCACCTCCAGTGAAGAGTCCGAGAGTTCAACAAGGAACTAAAACTTGACCCTGGTACGTAGTGGTATAACCTCTTCAGACTCTAATGAAGGATAAACAATCCAAACTTATCTCCTAGCATCCACTTCTCATATGGCTACCAGAAAAATGCCGAGCAAATAGTCAAGGTAAATAAATTTTAGGCTCCTTGTACAGAATTATAATGCCTCCCAAACTGCTGTTTCACCACTGGGAATACTGGTGGGCTGACACAAATCACTGATTGCAGACACATCTGCACTGAGGAAATAAGATTTTTTTCCCCACAGGGTTTCACATTTCTGTGTGAGAAGTCTGAATGGTAAAGTCAAAATTCCTGTCCTAATCTGGGGTTGCTTAGTTGCTCCAGAGAGCTCAGGTTTGTACTTAGGGCAAATGAGAAATTGATCCTATGCCACCCCTCCCAGACCCTGGTGACAACTATATTCTCTCAGACTTTTAAAGCATTCAGGCCTTGGTCACAACATAAGAATATTTTGAATATAAACCATCATGACTGTACACAACAAAATCAGTGTCAGAATATTGGACTCTACCTTCCAGACATAAAGGTGATCACCAAGTATGACTGTAAAGTTTCACTTATTCTACTTTACAACACACTTTTCAGGGATAACATTTGAAAACCAGCTTGTTCATGTACACTTTGCAGCATCAGATGAGATCCTTACAAACAGGAATGAGTAATGTGCATATGGCTACACTTAGGCATGCATCTGTCCAAAGCATCTGTACAAGGAAAGAAACTTTCAGAACAGGAAGATTCATTAACTTCACTACTGGCATTTGCTCTAGGAAGATGCTTCCCATTGCTCCAGGATTTGGCAAATTCAGGAGCATAGTATGTTAGAGTTTCATTTGCTGTGGCCTCCTGTCACCAAAGCTTAGTTCTTTTCTTTACTACACTAAATAATTTTGAATGCACAGAGCAGCAATATTCCAAAGACCATAATAACTTGCTTGGCTCTCCACTGCTCAGTAAGCACACAGTGCTGTAGGTACTGATGTGGTGATTACAGCTGCCTTCAGCTGCAGGTCAGCCAGACCTGCCCAGTGGAGCCACTGCTCTCTGGCTCCCCAGCTTCAAGGACACTACTAACAATCTTTTTCTCTGAGGTTGAGCTGGCCTATTGCCTCTGTAAACACAAAATCTCACTTACATGGTTGAAAGATTAAATATCTGATTAAAATTTCTGGCTGCTAATTTGTTGAACTTGGACACAGGGAGCATATTCAATGCTACATGCTCAGGATTAGGGAGAGAAGAGAAAGGGGGATGTCATATTTCACAAAACTGCAAGTAAGTCACTTCTCAGCTGAAAATCAAGCTGTAGAACATTATTTGGCCATGTCCAAAGCAGAAGGTGGACTGTGTTTGGGCAGGTTGTGCACCTTGGAGCAGCCTCTGCAGGAGAACAGCTCCATGTAACCAAACCATGGTGTGAATTCACTGCAGCCACCTCTGAGATTATTTACGTGGCTGTAAAAACTCACCAGAAGCAGAGTGTAAGGATAGTCTGTAGTTGAGGCTGAATTCAACGTGGGATGTTAATGGGTTAGACCAAAAATTTTTCAGTCTCCATGAATAACTGAAGGTACCACCTGAACCCTGGCTCATGGCACTTAGGAAATCACACAGGGATTTCTGGGGGCAGACATACCAGTCTCCCTACTCGGTTTCTTTAGGGTTTGTCCATAGTAAAGAGACATGGGCAACCCATTCCCTTGGTCAGAGTCAGTGAAGGGGCTGGGGTGTGCTCAGCTGGCAGCACATGCTTAGAAACATCAGACAAGTTCTACAGGTCACTATAAAATATAAGGAATGGCTTTGGGTTTTTCCTTACAGAGCCCAGGCAACTCTGAACAAATTTATAGTTTTTTTCAGACAAATCAAGCAGCTCCATCCTAATTGCAAGTCCGACCCTTTCCAAATCCCTGGGAAAAAAATTGGAATATTTTATAAGGGGAAAAGTTAGGCAATGTTAGTATAGGAACTTCTGGTGCTCCTGTACTAAGTCTTTATAGTTGTGGCTTAATTTGACATGGTGGTCTCAGCCTCAAGCCTCAGATTATTTCCTTGGAGTTGTTCTAACAGGACAGGAGCCTCAGTCAAGCATGCTTCCCCACAGATGTTATAATTCACATAATAAGTATCAGAAAAACCCACAATGTACTTATAGCAAGGACTGCAAATCCCCCATCACTTCAGCAGCCAAAATTGACTGATATGGATATGTTTAGATAATTACAGATTATAGAAAAGCCATGGGTTTGTCCTGACAGTTCCGGTCATGTTTGCCCAGACACCTGTGGAGACCTAGGACAGTATATGACTCTCCCAGCAAGACTTCCCAGCATTATTTTTAGCATATTCTTAGCAGTCGTGTTCCTTTTGGACTCTCTCTTCACTGCAGCCTTTGTAGAGACTTAACACTGCTACAATTACTCATACCAACCGCATTGCCTCTTGCTCTGGGCAGACGTGATTGGGCTGTGTTTTTCCAAATGTGTGCAAATCCCTGGCATGTGTTTTATCTCTTCAGATTCAGTACAGTGAAGAAAGATCCTGAACAATCTTAGCTCAGGCTGGGCAATGACCAATTTGTCTTAATTGGTGAGTGAAAGCTCATGGCATTGCTTCTGTTCCCAGCATCAGGTTTCATTCAACAAAGTCAATGAGACACATCCATGTACTTAGAGTCAGTAAGTATGTTTTTGAATTGGGGTCTGGTTGTTCTTCAGAGCAAATATTGACATTTCTCCCCACTGGCTTTCCTTAGCACATTTGTGCCAATAAATGTCACTGCTCAAATGGTAAACAAATACACAAAGGTGCAAATACAGCCAAAGCAAATTAATTCAAGAAGATACCCCCAGGCAACGTTTTGCTCTGCCACCAGATGGCTGCAGGCAGTGACTGGGAGGGAATGCTCAGTGCAAGTTAATGGCAAGAAAATTCTAAATGCTGAGGGGCCAGAAGCACTGGGAAGCTCTTCACAACCACTCCAGCACTGGCAAGACATGAGACTTGATCTTTACAGGCGTCAAGCACAGAAAAGCTCAAATAAAATTAAGAACACTGGGGACAGCTGTGGAGGCAATCAGCAAACCCTTTAGGTATACCACCCACAATTAAATCTCTCCTGCAAATGGGAAAATCCCACAAGGGAAAATCCCAAGAGGCATGTTGGGGGATTGAGCTTCTCTTGCTGCTGCTGCTGCTTAAAGTTAATTACCAAGGTATTGCCCATGAAATTTTTGCAGTCTGTAAAGGGTTTTGCAGTGCTAACCCAACAGGTAGTTTCCATTGTGTTCATCTTACAAAACTGAAAGTCTCAGTTTTGCTATAAAGGTCCAAGAAAAGCATCCTACTACTCAGGTGAATATTCATCAGAAAATCTTGGAGGCTTCCATTCAGAAAAGACTTTTTGTTTTGTTTTTCATTGGCCTACATTCCTTCATAATATTGTCATGTCCTGTTATATTTATCCCAGCAGCTGCCATACCCCAGAGTGGCTGGACAAGCCTGGTCTTCTATCACTCCCAGAGATGAAAAAGATTCTGGACTGTGCTGCTTGGAGCTCTCTGCACAAGGAAGGGGAAACCCGAAGTGCAGAGGGAAAGCAGAGCAGCCAACTAAGCGTCACACTTCTGAGCAAAGTATGCAACTTGATAGCCCAAAAATGTCATTGGCTGGAAGGTAGCCATTTACTTTTAAGAGCATTTAAAGTATGTTAACTACAGACCTAAAGAATACATTGTAAACACAACATAATAACTCCTCTAACAGAGGAGAGAGGTTTTTTATTTACCTACCAGAGACATTTGATTATCAAGCAAAATTGCCTTATGAAAAGAAAAGCACTTCATCACCTTGCAGCCTCAAGTGCCAGCATACCACATATAACTTTAATGTGGTCTGTACCTGTTTAGGGGTCACTCAAAAGGTAACTGTGTCAAAAACTGCATTCATATAAATTTACATTTTAATGCCTTTTGTGTGAAATGCTAGATTGAGTCTTGAATGTAAGATCATGTAATATTTTTAGCAAGATTCAAAAGGGGCAATCCTGGTCAAATTCCACTTTGAATACTTAGACTTGGCCTACTTTAATTGTCCTGCAGTTTCCACTGTACATTGTGTTCTCCTTGGCTTTTTCTCTAATGTGTCAGCACTATCCAGATATGATTGCATTTCAGTAGCAGACTCAGTTGTGGGGCTCTCCCCCCTGCACAGGTCTGCACTGCTCCTTTTCCCTCTCCTGACACAACTGTTGCATTCTTGTGGGCTGTTTCACTGGGACCTGAACAAAACAGGCTTAGCCAGGCTTGATGTGCAACATTTCACCTTTATTTTTTATTTTTTTTTCAGTTGTAAGATACCCAGGGAAAAAATGCTACATAAGTAGGAAGGGTCATTGCTGTTAATATCAACAGCAATATTTATATCTCTATCTATATTCCTTTTCACTTAACATTTTTGGTGATAAAAGGGTCCTAATTAAAAATATAAATAGGTCTTTCACTTTTTGTTTTATACTTATCTTCCACATGTGCTTGTAATAATCTGCCTTCTTGCCAACACCATCTTGTAAATGAGATCCATATCTCAAGGGTTTATCCTGGTTAAATAAACTGAATTCAATAAAACCCATCTTCAGATATTCCACATGTGAGAGTTATTACTACACTAACATGCTACTGTTGCTTCTGTTACCTAGTGTTACAGATGCATTAACTTCTCCCCTTTGCTTGAGTTATGCTCCACTGTATATCTAAGATAAGAAAATGGAGTGCCTGGAGTCTGTTCAGTGTTATCGTATAACAAACAGTGACTTTTTTATTGAAGGAGCTCCACGAGCGATGCACGTTTTATTGAAACTAATTCAGAGGGGAAAAAATATTTAAAGATAAATGTTGAACTAAAACCAAAGTAAGTAATGATGTTATTTGCCCCCTTTCTCTCCCCTTCCCTCCTCTTTGCCCCCAGCTCATGAGCTTTGTGATAGTGTCACACAGGGCTGCACAGCATTTCTTTGCAGGCAAAGCTCAAAGGTTACAGTGCAGTCTTAAAGCTGCTCCCACTAAAGTTAGCATCAGCATTTCCTGCCCCCTGAAATTCATTCATTTATCAACCTACTTTCTGTGAGCACCTCTGTGAAGCCTGAAAACTGGAGCTCAGCACAAACCTCAGAGCAAAACAAACAGTTGTATCTGAGCTACACTGTGCTGCCCTTTTTATTCCTTGACTTTTTCCCCCCCTTTTTTATTTTTCCTTTTTTTTTCTAGATAACTTCTTGTAGCTGCCTAGCTTGAACTTCCTGCCTAGTTACTTCAAAATGATCTGATCTGCTGTGGGACACCAAGCCCTCAGTGTGTTTTCCTGAAGCATTTCTTTCTCAAAAGCACCCCAGGCCATCCCCTAATCCAAGCAAAGTTTTATATTAAGAAGGTCACTGCATTCCCCCCAGAATCTTTCTGCCATTGTTTAGAAAAGAGTCCAGTGGACAACTGGGTGTTTTTCCAAAATTAGGGTATAGACCCCTCTTAGAGCAGGATCTCAGAAGAAGAGCACAACTAAGAGATAAGATACAGTCACTCTTCCTGGTTTCCTGTGGCCAAGCCTCTCTTCATGTCCTTTAGTATTTGTTTTTTTAATCTCTTTTTCCTGTTGCCTTCCCAGCAAGGAATCTGCTGCGTTTCATCACAACCATCAGATGGAAATCTTCAGTTGAGTTTGCAGGGACAGACTAAATGCCCAGCCCTGAGACATACAGGGAGAGCTTGATGTTCACAGTGATTCCAAAGGGTGAGTTAGAAGCACAGAACCAAGGCTCTCCCCAGATGGACACAAGGCGAGACTTGGCCCATCAGAAAAATAATTAGAATGGCATTACAAATAGCCAGGCTTCTTTTGCAACATTTATAGCAAGTGGAGGCCTCTCAGGAAAGATTTCCAGGAGCAGAGCCAAATTCAGAAATAAAAGCCAACAAAGGGAAGATTTACATCTCCCTCGAGAAGATAGCCAATAAGATTTCAAGGTGGATTTTGAGATTTTGGCTGCTGAATTACATTTCTCAGATTTTTCTCTTTGATTTTAATGAGGTGAACTAATGTGTTTGTTTGCTTAAAGGAATAATAATACTAACAACGCACAGAAACAAATACCAAAGGAACATCTTTTCTGAGCATCAAGGCCCACTTTCAGCACTTCATCTCCAACTATACTTTCTTTTCGGTTTCTATTTGCCAAAGCACATCCTCGTGATGGGGTCATGGACACTATACTAGGAACAGTTTAAACAGCATAGAATAAAGTCTTTTTCACAGAAAATTAAAAGTGCTTGCTTCTGGTAGGGGAATAAAAAGGAAAAAGAGAAAAAGAAAAAAGAACAAGAGAAACTAGAACAACTGCAACATTAAAGTCCAGAAATCATACCTGAGACCCAGATGAACATACTATGTAGAAATAAAAGTATTGCCATGCTCTCCTATTCTAGTTCTCATAGAGGGTTTTTTCTTTCCTTGAGTTGTTCCTTGCCTTTCTCTCCAAGAGATCTTCTCTTTGTCCTTTCTGCACCCTCAACAACCTTTGCTTTGCTTGTTGGCTTGGAGTGCCTTATTTCATTCACTGATCACAGGAGGAAGTAGAAGATTCAATGAATGAATGAATAAGTCTGATAATCAGGTAATCACCTTTTTTCCTTGTAGGATTTCACCTTATCTTAAGTAAATACTAAATCCAATGTCAGGAAGAAAAGGTTTTACACCTCTGAAATATAACTAAAAGGGTATGACAATGTATTTTTTCTTGAGACTTCATCTATGAAATTACCTCAGGCCTCTAATTTTTGTATTTGTAGCCCATATGACATGACCAGAAAATGTTAACTAGTGTCTCTGTAAACAGAAAAGGCTTCCTACATATAGGCCTTAAGTGATATTGCTTTGAAGCATTGTTTCAAGCCGTATCTTTCTGGCAAAGCTTAGAAGTTTTAAAGTGGAAATGTCACTGGAATTTTTATCCAGGCTCAACAGCCTGTTGTTAGAGGAGGAGCTGAGACCTGAGTGTCCTTCCTGTGCTGTGCCACAGCTATCCTCTGAGGTTATGAGGTTCTAGAGTTACTGGATTTCAGAATAACAGGGTTTCAGAGTAATTATGAGGATGAAGAAAGAAAAATTATCAGAAGACATTGTACTAAAAAACACCCTTTTTGTTCAAAGCTGGTGCTTTATTGATTGGTTGGATGTGAGGTCTCAAGCTGGGAGGGGCAATGATGATTCTGTCTCTTTCCCTTGCCCAGTAGCCAAGGCCTTTCTAGGCTCTGGCTCCAGGTCTCATGTGGAGGCTTCTTTTCCAAGCTGAAAAGCCTGGCTCACACACTCATGGCATGTGTGGAAACCTCTTCCACTCCTTCAGCTGCCTTCCCCACCCTTGCTGGGACCTGCTTCTCTTTTGCTGTAGAGGTGGGGGGAGGATTCAGACCTGCATGCTGCTCCATGCTCATGGAAACCATGGATCTGTACAGTGGTGGCACCATGATAGTCACTGTCTAGTTCTGTAGATTTTTTCCTAATGCTCCCTAACATCCAATTCGCTTTTTTGAGTGCTAGTGAGCACAATGCTGACTTTTTCCTGAAGCTATTGTAGCACCATGATGTTGTTCACAAGTCCTTGGCATTTTGCATTCAATTTCCAGATAATTTTCTACCTTTCTATCACCTGATATTTATTTTCATGGAGCTTCATCTTTCATTTGGCCACGTAGTCTTGTAAAACCCTCTGCAACTGTTCACAACCAGCCATCATCTTGCTATTCTGAATAATCTAAAAATGTCCCCAGTGTTGTCTCACTGCTAAGCTCTTTATAAATCCTATATAAATATTTTGATCAAGGGATTTATCACAGATCTTCTGGAACTCCACTGATAACAACCTGCCATGAAAATAGACTGTGTTTCCTACTCTTTTCTTCCTATCTTCCAAACAATTATTTATGCATACAAGGACCTTCTATGCCATGTTTTTTCAGTTTCTCTAGGGTTGACTTCTGTGGTCTAGCAGAGGATTTTTAAGAATTCAATAGATTGAATCAATGGAATATCCCAAATGTTTGCTGACTCCTTCAGAGAAATAACATTTCATAAATTAGATTTTAATAGAATTTCAACATGAGACCTCCCGTTGCAAACATCATGTTGGCTTTTGTACAGTACAGCGTATTTACACATATTTATTAATTAATGGCCCTCATTATTGTTTCTACTACCTTGCCCAAGCATATATGTCAGGATCACTGGCCTGTAATTCCCCTGAAATTCCCTTGAACAAAGTTCTTTTTTAGGTAGCACAATTAAAAAATTGCTGTTAGTTGGCTTGGATTCCTCCACAGCCATTGGGTAAATACCCTCTGCTCCTGACGCCTTGGCATTGTTCACTGTGCATATGGAGCCCATAGCCTCTTCCACCAGCACTTCCCTTACAGACAGGTCCTCTGGTGAGTCCCTCATAAATTAAGATCCCATTGTGGGAACCTCCCCACATCTTTCCACACGCTCTTTTTCAAGATGAAGTCTTGCATTCCTGATCTTAAATAATATAATACACTTGCGCAACACTTTCAATAACAAAGGCTCCTAAATTTTGTTTAAAAGTTTGCAAAACCATCATTTCCATTGTGGCTGGAAAGACAGAAGGAGGATAAAAATAATTTCCAAAGTCATCTACCTACCAAAAGAGCTTCTGCTACAGTGAATCTAGATGGGAAAAAATTTGGTATGTATAGTGATTTTATCTTAAATATATGTCATGGACCAAATACTGCCTGTGGGATCAGTCAGCCTAGCACACAAGGTTTTGAAACTCATAAAATCATTGTGATTTAAATGCTAATATAAGTTTACTTATGTGCTTTTCTTTGCTCAATGTACACCCCTCCATGGATCTGGACTGTGACAACAACTAAACTGGTGCTCTTCCATTAAAATGTCAAGAAAACCCTTCTCTCAAAGAAAAAATAAAAATAAAAAATGGGATTGTCAGCTTTACCAAATAAGTGTAGAAATGATCTTGTTTGGAGCAGACAGAAGGGAAGAAGGCAGTTAGTGTCAGACAACTCATGGTCACTTACACAGAAGTTTCTGAGTTGCTCATGGCAAGACAGTGTGCAAAGAGTGTGAATCATAAAAAAGATCTAACACAGCTTCTAAGCACAAAACTCTTGAAATGTTTTTCATTGTTAAAACACATGAAGTCACAGAAGACAAGAGGGTGCCTGCTAAGGAAGCAAGACATTTATACCAAAATTACACCATGCTCTCTTCAGGAGGCAAATTGATTGTGAACAGTTTATTCTTTTGAGGAATATTTTGTACTGAGGGGTTCATGAGCTTTTGTGTACATGCTGTAAGATTTGTGCACAAAGAAATGGTGAAAATGAGATGATGTGATTTCCCAAGATTCACTCAGAGCTAAAATCACATAACTTTGTGGGACAAAAGCTTCTGTGTGTTGCCAACACCAAATGCTGCCAATCGTATTGCTTTTTTCAAGAAATATAAAAATTAAATCTTTGATAAAGAGAACAGATTTTAGTTTGTGGCCAATGACTCTCCACCATTGTAATGCCAAATGTTTCAAATAGCTGCTGCTCACCAAACAGTTAGGGGAAATAATCTGTCGTCTGCTGGACTGCTTTCAATGAGGCACTGAGACTGCATTAAAATATCCCATACAAGCAGAAAACATGCTATGATCACAAAGGTCCTTGGCTTCATATCACTGTTTGCACTGATAATGCCTGTGATAACTCTGTGAGATACCTCTCTAGCTATCAAGTAATGAAAAATGAAAAGGATTATCGACTCGCAGAGAGCTGGTGAGCTTATGTGCTGCAAAATGCAGCAATGTATCGTTTAGATAAGTTACTATTTGGTCTGGAAAATTGTGAAACATAGTATTTCAACACTTTTCCTCTCCTGCCAAAAGAACTTCAGAATCACAGAAGACAGTTTATTTCGAACATATGGAAAAGATGAGGAATGTTCTCCCAGAGATAACCATCTTTATAACCTGCAGTTGAAAGGATCTTCTTTTCCAGCCATTGGACAGTGCTTTTGTATATTAGGTGAGCATTTCCCACTTGCACTTTTAAATGTTTGGAGGGAGTGGAGAGATATTTAAGTGACTGAATACTATTTCTGTCTCAGGCAAAACAGCCTTGATGCTTTTATGATAGACTTAAAACTGGAACAATCTGATTTTGCATGTGCTAAAGTTTATGGCATAGAACTACAGGGCAAACTGCAACAGCTGATGGCAAATTACTTGTTTATAAATACAACCCTCATCTGATATCATAACAAAGGAGGAAAGATGGAAAAGGATATAATTCATGGTAATACTTCAGCTTTGAAATTACTGACTTTACACTCCACTTCAAGAAATTGCTCTATCTTGATATAAACTTGATTCTTTGGAAATGGTGCTTATTTTTCAGGAAATGGCAGGTATTGACAAAGGGGTAATACTTGACAAGAGGCTGGGCACTGACTATTTTTATGAGAAATACTTTTTTCTGAGACATTCACAAGTATGTGTGCACATTATATAGAGAGTTGACAATAAAGAAATGGCAAAATGTTAAAGTTTTCCTTACTACTACTCAGTTTCTTAAAACTCATAGTTTATTATACTATTCCCACCTCAAATTCAACAGTGACAAGAATTTTTTTTTCTCTGTCAACAGAGTGGAAGAAAGCCTGTTGAATATGTGCTTTTAGCCAAAATTTAAGGTTATAATTAACTACAGTTGTATAGATAAAGAACTTTTCTGGTTGGTTTAGATTTTTAACTAATACTAAGCTATATGGAACATTTTAAAAAATATTTAACATCATTTTAAATAACATATTATGGTGTTATGATGGCCATGTTGAATCACTGTGGGGTGCACTTCCCCAGTGCTATTTGTCTCAGCTATAAATACAGGTAGAGCTACCTGGAGTTCCATGGAGACTGCAAAAAACATCCTGCAAAGGTGAACAAAGGCAGTTTTCCACCTGGAGGTCAATGGCACTGCAAGCTGACTGCTAGCAATACCCAACAGAGGTGCTGTAAAACTTGGCTGGCGACGCTTGTGTGAGCTGGTGCCAGAAATACACCTGGCACCAAGGTGCTCTGTGGAAGTGTCCCCAGGGGCTGTGTCCACACAGCACAATGGCTCTAATGTCCTTCCAGTGAAACATCCTGGTTGGGCACAGCAGGTGTGAGGAGCAGGGCACACATCCACAAAGCATCCAGTGGGGTTAGCTAAGCAAGGATCCGTGTGCTCCATCGTGCCCAGTCTGAATGTCTGTAAGGTCTGGTCATGCATTACCCCATGGCACAGCATTTCAGTTCCTTTTGTTCACAGAGAGCTGCAGACCCCTACAGTGCTATGGAAATAATATGCATTTTAACTTGCCAAGGACAAATCAAGTGTTTTAATTTCGCACTCTAACATAAGATAAGAAAATAAACACGAGCTGCTGGGGAGTTCAGTAAACTTGCTCATGAACTGGAGGGGTGGAGTGGAGGAGGGGCAGCAGTATGTGAAAAACTTCCATTCAGTGGGAATTGGAGAGAAAAGCAAATAAAAAGTTACACTGCACATGAAAAAATCTTGGAAACAATTCTGAAAATACCCAGGTATTGCTGTTAAAACTAGGAATATATCCTGACACACAAAATCATATTTTTTTCATAAAGCTCCAGCTATCAAACTACAATAGTGCTGAATCTTACTTGCTCCCCTAGCAATTTTTCTATATTAAGCCTAGTACTGAGAAAAAATCTGGTTGACAATGCTGTGGCAGTGATAGATTTTAGAACAAATTGCAGATTTTTATGCTCTTACAGGGATTGTGATGCAAGAGCACAGGCTGGGTCACAACATATTAGAAAGACATTTATTGCATTGGCAACTTTTCCCTTTTCTTTTGGCAATTCACAAGAGCTATGGAACTCTTCAAGGAAAACAAGTTTTTCTTTTCAGTCTTGATTCTTCTCAATATTTCAAGAAGTCAGAATCATCTGGGGAGCTCTTCAGCAACCATATCTGTAACACCCACTTCTCTGGCTCATGGGGCCAACAAGTGAGGGAGCCAGATCTGAGGGAGAAGGATACTTCAAATCATGGAACCATGAAACACCTTGGGTTGGGAGGGACTTTCAGATATTATCTAATCCAACTCCTCTGCCATGAGCCAGGACCATCTTTCACTGGATCCAGTTGCTCCTAATCCCATTCAACATGACTTTGAATGGTGATGGGACATTGACATCTTCCCTGGGAGACACATTCCAGTGTCTCACCACCCTCATCATAAAAAATCTCATCCTTATATCCAATCTAAACCTAGCAGCTTTCAGTTTAAAACTGTTGCCCCTTGTCCTGTTACTAAGGACCCTGATAATTAGTTTGTCCCTGTCTTTCTTACAAATCCTCTTCAAGCACTGAAGGGCTGCTCTAGGGTCTCACCTTCTCCTCTCCAGGTGAAAACCCCAACTTTCTCAGCCTCTCTTCACAGGAAAGATGCTCTCTCCCTCTGATCATCTTCACTGTCCTCTGGACTCACTCAAAAGATCCATGTCTTTCCTGTAGCATGGACCCCAGAGCTGGATGCAGCACCCCAGCTGGGGTCTCACCAGAGCAGAGCAGAGGGGCAGAATCACCTCCCTTGACTTCTTGGCCACACTGGTTTTGTGCAGCCCAGGATGTGGTTGCCCTGATGGGTTCTGAGTTCATGTTGCTGGCCTGTGTCCTCTGTTTCATCCACCAGCATCCCCAGGGCTGTTCTCAAATCAATTTTCTAATTAATAAATTAATGAATCAGTCAATCAATCAACCAACCTTGAATCAATTAATACTTGCCAGTACATAAATAATTTTTTTCTCAGAACAAAGTTGCTGTGTTAGACACCCAGCTGTGGTACTGTTGCTAACATAAGTGTAGTTGCAATTTTTCTTGACTAACAGCTACTAGTCAGAGCAAAGGTGCATCCCTCATTTTTTGTTCATACTGAACCCAAGTAACTGTGTGTCATTCAGTGGGCCCAGGAGACCATGATGTCAGCGGAACAGGAGGGTCAGCATCAGCCCCTTTGACTTCCATTGTAACACTTCTGAGATAAATTGCTGTGCTCTCAGTGGTAAACCTGGAGTTCTGATATCTGGTACAAGTAATGATTAAACAATGAGCCTGTTTCAGGCCAAAAATGATGCGTGATTTGGATTGCTCCAGGACTGTTGTGCTCATCAAACAAAGCAGGCATGCAGAGCCTCCATTTTCCTGCGTATTTCAGGAACATGGTGGCATCATCAAAAGACCAAAACTTCCAGAAACAGAAAGCAGTGATCTGTTAACTAATAAATTCTGGGGGCAGCTAAAAGAGTGAGGATGTAAATGCCTCTGGAAGTGCCTTTTCATGACACTGCAGTAAGGTCTGATCCTATCTGTGGGTGTCTGCAGTAGGAGTGCTGTTCAGGAAGCAAGAGTGATCTTTAAAAGCCTCTTCGAAACATTCCTGTTGCATAGGGTCCAGAAGAAACTAGGGCATGAACATAAAGGTTTTGTTTTCTTGGAGCAATCATTCTGATAAAAGTAACAGTGTTATTAATTGGGGCTGTATTTGATCATTTTATTGTGTGAACTTTCATTAGTTCGGATTCCAAGGGCAATGCATAACTGTAAATTTTTACAACTGGATCAGATTGGTTTGCAATTTGGAAACAAATGCTCTAAAATACTTTCTCTAACCACACAAAAAAAGGACAAAAAAAGAAAGGAGTTCATTTCCTACTTTGCTTTTCAGATTTTCTATGCATTTTTTAGCAGTCTCAACATAAATAAATGCATCTAAAGGATGAGGAAGTGCATCATCACAAAAGGGCCTTGGCCATTAGGTATAAACCACACTAATCACACAAATTTCTAATAACAAGACAAAGTATTTTCCTCCTCCTCCATGTAGTGACAGAGCAGAAGTTGTTCTTCAGGTTTTAATAGAATGGCACACATTCCTCCTAACATTAAACTTTGTTTTCACATTTCTTTCATCTGGTATGAGCCCTCACCTAGGAATTGCACAGAAGACATTTGAGGCAGCCTGAAAACATCCATAAGAGGTATAGCTCTAGTCTATTTAGCACAGTGACACTGACCTCCCAAATTAAACCTGTAACCACGGTTCAAATGCTTGGTGACACCACCAAGCTCAACCAGCCAAAACTGTGACAGATAAACACAGCTGCATTTGCTGCTCAGTACATTTCTCAGGACCAGACTGGTTTTGGCTGAGAAAATGCAGGTCTGACTTAAGGCTCTTGCAAAAGGCAGCACCAGAGCACCACAGTCCCTCCTAGTGACGTACCAGACCAGTTACTTGTTCAGTACTGACTCAGAAATAAAGTAGAAGTCACCTCCTGAGTAATCAACCCCACATCCTGAAGGATGTAATTGTATAAGTCCTCTGAGATTTCCCAGGAGCTTTTTTTCTCACTTTTCAGATGTGCGATGTCCCTACCTGAGGAGTGATGTATCTGGGCTGGTGGCAGACGGCCTGCAGGCAAGGGGAGAAAAATTGGCAAGAGCAGAAGGACTTGGGCATATCCTGCACCAGCATCCACAGGCTATGACAGCTGCTGCCTTGCCCCCAGCCTGGGCAGCAAATCCCATTTCCTCAGTGGGAGCCCAGTGGTGAGGCAGGAGAGGCAGGTGGAGTGGCTGAAGTCTCCTACAGAGGCAATTGCAGATGCTTGAAGGAGAACATAAAGTTTCTTTATGTTTAGTAAGTCATAAGGTATCAGAGCTGGCATGCTCTGAAGTTGGGATATTTAGCTGTGAAAAGGTGAGACCCAGCTGGGTATCAGGAAAAGGTTTTTCACCCAGAAGGTGGCCGAGCACAGAACAGGCTCCCCAGAGAAGTGGTCACAGCACCAAAACTGGCTAAGTTCAAGAAGCATCTGGATAACACTCTCAGGCACATGGTGAGATTTTTGGGGTGTCCTGTGCAGGGACAGCAGCTGGACTCCATGATCTTGATGAGTCCTATCCAGCTCAGCATATTCTGTGATTCTATAATTCCATGACAATAAACAGGTCCTTCATTTTTATCTTCATTTATCTTTCAGAATACAGCAGGGCTATTTTTTTTTTTATCTTTATATGGAAAAACTGTAATGTAATGGAAAAAAAAAAATCCTAAATAATTAAGGAAACATGTCATAAACAGTTTGTAGCATGGTCCAGCAGCACAAATTAAAAACCTTACATAAAAAACCCCCTCAGTTACGTAGAAAGAATAGAAAAGTTGAAATAATCTCTCTACAATCTTGAACTATGCATTTGTTATATGGTCTATTAATTAGGATTTTCAAGATTTTTTTAGCTCCCAAGAGTCCCTACAGTTTCTGCAGTCAGAATCAAGCTCTATTTTAAGAAATAATTAACTATGAGGCAACCATAAAGCTGATGTATTTCCTTGTTCAGTACACAAATACAGTTATTCAGTTCTCAAAACATAAGATGAATTTGTTTTCCTATGGACATTTTAGATGGTTTGCATAATAATAATTATATTTCAACTGTATAAAAAAATACAGTAAAAAAATAAAATTATCAATATGGTACCATCTAAACTGTCCTAAGACTGAAATCCTCTCATTACTGCTGCTGCTGTTTTACTAATTCTATGTATTCTTTTCAGAGGAGAGGATAACTTGCTGTGTGAGAAAGACTAAGGCACCACAAATAGATAAGAAAGATATCCAAGGAAAATGAGACAGGAGGATACCCAAGCAATGTTACAGGTTTGGTGCTCTGTTTTGTCACAGTTTCTCCCTCTGCAGAGCAGTACCTGCCCTCACTGACCACAAGAGACTTTACTCAGGAGGATTAGAGATGATGAGTACATGAGCAGCTCCCTCTCTCTCAGGGGTGCTGCTCTGACAGCTCTCCCTCCCTTTTCAGCCTCACTGCCAGCAGATTTCCATGAGAAAACTCTAGTTTGGCCAAGTGCATCCATTCCACCAGAAACACGGAGAGAAGCCACGGTGGGTGTCCAGCCCCTCCTGCATGCAGCCTGCCTGCCTCCCTGCAGCCCCAGTGCCAGACCAGTGCCTTGACTCCACAGTGCTTTTAAAGTTACATTTCCCTGGAAATGCTGGGTTAAGGAGTTTAAAATTTTAAAAGGAATCTTTCTCCTGTATTATTATTTCAAACCATTGCATTTGGGATGTTTAGTTATTTAGAAGAGCAAGACATGAGCTGGACAAAAAGTATCAGTATACCCATAGGCACTTGGCAAACAGCAAGAATTTCAATTTTGTTATAGTGGTAAGACCAGTGATAATTCTTTAAAGCACCAGTTGACTGTTACTTGAAAACCACTGTATCATGGAATTCTTTAGGCTGAAAAGGTCTCTAAGATCATTGAGTCCACAGGTACACAACAAGGTGTACAACAAGCTGTATATGAAAAAAAGACATGCTGTTTATTGTAAGACAAATTGATCTATTCAAGTTTACTGTTTTGAGAATGTTTCAACCATCCTGTGATGTGTAAATCACTCCCCTGTGAAATCTGCTTCCAAATTAAACTAACTAAATTGAAAACTGAGCTCCTTCCCCACTTACACTATGGATTCTTTTGTTTTTCTTAATTCCATTGGCTGTTATATTATAGTCTCAACCAGCATCTCCCAACTGCCTCACTGAGACTAACTGAATTTATTATATAATCTCATCTCCCTTTCCAAAAAATTCAAGATCAGTCTCAGGGAGCAGTCCTCTGAACTTGGCAGACACTCGTGTGGGAAAGTCTTTAAACAAAAACAAAATTGTTTATGTGCTGGGAGAAGGAGCTGCGCGAGAAGATAACGTGTGCTGTGAGCCAACACTGCCCTCAGCAGCGGAGCTGGGGAGGCTCCCACTGTGCAGTGCTGAGCTGCTGCAGCCCCTCCAGCAGCTGCCCCCTCCACAGCCACCCCCAGCTCCTGCTGGGACAGCTTTTGCATCAGGGAAGGGGCACACTGAGCAAAACAGGCGGCCAAGAATGCCTGAAGGGCGAGATGGACTCATGCAAAGTCGCTTTGAATTTGAGGACTTGGAGGACATTCGTAAAAGACTTATGTTTTCCTCAGAAATTATTTAAATTTGTAGCACTGTTGGCTTCCCATAAGGTTTAATCACAAATCTTGGGAATTTTCTTACTTGTAATTTAATCCCAGTTCTGACAGGACACACAGTCAAATTTTCTGGATGGAAAGAAGCCTGGACTTACTCAAGGTGCCAGCACAAGAAGAATCACCCAGTCAATTCCCACAAAAGTGGTGTTTAAGGACTTTCAAAGTGTGTCTGTATGATCTACTACACTGAATTAGTTAGTAGATCTCTAGTTATCTCTAGTTAGTCCTAGACATTTAGATAATGGGTATTTTCCCAAATATGCACATTATTACCTCTTCTGGAGAGAAAATTAAAGAAGTGTGCCCTTGTGACATGACTGAGAAAAGATTACCATGTCCTGTGCTAGCAGATGAACCTTTTCTACTGAAACCACAAGCACCAGGTATCTGCTGCTGAGTTGTGGCACAGACCACCAACACAGGAACCTTGCACATACCTGGTCAGTGAGGTAAACAGAAGGGTAGTTTTGCCCCAGGTAGTTTTGCTTACTTGAAACAGAGGAGTAGGATTAGCAGGCAGTGAGGGATTTGCTAGACACGAGGACTGTTTTTGCCTCTTGCATGCAGGTGTCAAAAGGCACTGCAGTTTCAGGGCTGTGCAGCTGTCTCAGGTATACAGATGTCACAGCAGTCACTGCTGTGACTGCAGGGTACAGATATCCTCTGTCCCTCAGGTCAGGTTTCCTATCTGGTTAACAGCAGTAGAGGCATAACTTCTGAATGATGTGATGTGATGTAAGAGCTTTATATGAAGAAGAATTTCAAGAATCTAAACCTAAATAGTCTAAACAGTCAACATCTTTATTCCAAGGGACAACAACTGAACATTTTCCAAAGAAGCCATATCTTCTTTGATTAGGTTTTGCTCCACTCTTGGTCTTCAGTTGTGAGAGAAGCTGATCTGCTCAAAATGCTGTGCCATCTTGAAACACACATTTGTCTGATCTGCATGTGGCTGGTCCTTCAAGGTTGTGGCACTCAATGAGCCCATAAAGAGTTCAGTGAGAAAACATGGAACTTTATTGTGAGCAAAATACAGGTGTTTCCCAGATCTAGGTATCCATTAACACACGTGGAGCTTTATAAGGAATCCAATTCAACTTCAAAGGCAGTTTCTTAAATATGAATCAAATCTATCAGAAACAAAAGAGGAGTTGATAAGCAGTGGAAGGCATGAAAAAAGAGAAAGCACTTGCCTGGAAAAAACCCCAGTATCCAAGAAACTCCATTTTATCTGTTGTCCAAACAACCATAAGTTCAGATGCTCTGAACATGACACAGAGGAGTGACACAGACAGGCTGCCTTGACAGAAACCCAAAATACCCAGTTTTCCAAGCCTCTTACAGTCATCACTAGTCTCACACTGATACTCTCCAGATTATCCCTGCGTGAGTGCTCCAGAGCCATCACCTCACAGGGATCCAACACCTGTATATGTTAAGATCCATTGGAGAGCATGTCCTGAGGATGGTACCTCTGCAAGGAATGAGATACCTTAATTAATGAATAAATAAAGTTGATGCATGAAACTGCCAGAGCAAAAAGGCTGTAGAGAGCTGTGCCAAAAGTTATGGCACTATGGAGTCCTTATCCCAAGGTGCTGCCTTGCACCATGATGCATGTTTGGTTTGCACTCAAGGCAGAATGAAACAGAGCCTAGTTTCCCACTGGATACCCTTGCTTACCTTCCCTTGGCTGCTGAACACCCTGACCTGTGGGTTTCAGTGCAGTCACACTCCCAGCACACTTCACAGCTAGAGGACAAGCATGGCTGGGACCATGGGCTGTGACAAGTATAGAAGGAGGAAAAAAAGTTCCTTTCCTTTCCCGTGGAGTGAGGGGAAACCCAGCAAAGGGATTACAAGGGTGTGAGTCACTGTGTGCCTCCTGCATGACTCTGGGGACAAGGCGGCCTCTTGTTCCGGGGCTGGGGCAAAGTCACAGCTTCGCCTGTTATTATTGTTAGTCACAACCCCAGCTACACAAAGTCCAGCAGAAACCACTCTTGCAAATGCCTCAACCTGAAATGTAAAATAAACACTAGGAAAATAGCTGCTACTTGCTTTCTCTAAATATACCCTCGAGGCCAGATCTGCTTCCACTGAAGTCAAGTCCAGTTTTGCAATCAGCAGCAGGGGAAGTGAGATCCAGCCCTTTATTTGGAAAGATGTTAATTATCAAATTGCAGTTTTAATTTGTCACCAAGGCAGGAGTGTGATAAGACATTTTGGTTGCTGCTATAAGTAGCTCTGAGAATTTTCAGGGGCTGTTGTAGGTGCTAAAGACTTTGTGACATCCTGGCATGGCAAGGAAGGGATTCTGTGACTCTGGCATATGTCCTTGCTACAGGGAGGTGAAGAAATCCCTCTGGTCCCCTTCCGAACACCAAGGAGAGGCATAACTGGGTCTGTGAAGCTGCAAGAGGAGTGGGCACAGAAAAACAGGAAGGTTGAAAGCTATAGGTCAGCTTCATTCAGTGATTTTATCAATATTATCAGTGACTCATCTGTGATTTTTTTGCTTTTGAGATTTTTTATGATGTATTCACTTCCTTCATTACCATATAAAGGGGGGGAATTTCAGCAGGAAAGGTGAAAATGTTCTAAGTTAAGGCAGTTAGAAAAACATAAATGTTTTTAGCTTCAGCAAACTGCTGGGTCAAATCCTCCCACACTCATGGACTTTCCCAATGTAATTGACTCCATTTCATGGGGGTATATGCTTGTTTGGCAGAATGGATGACACTGGCCCTAGATGATGACTTCCCAAGAACTGTGTTTCTGTGATAAGCACATTTCTGCTCATACACATCATCCACTGTGTATCCAACATAGTTCTAATTGCTGTGGTGTCACAGCTAGAGCATTTTGAGTTGTTACTGGACTCCACCTGGGAAGCAGGGCCAGAGGAAGAGATGAGAGGGAGAAAGGGACTTCTACATTTCTAGGTTTCAACTCAATAGGTGCTTAGGCATCCAGAGCTGGAAGCACAGTCACTCCTGAGAACAGCTCAGACACAGCCTGTATGTCTTCTAGCACATTGCACATATTGAAAGTGAAGACTGGTCAGCTTTGTGATTGACTCCAGAAAGAGTCAACGTAAGTTTAGCCAGACTTATTAGCTCTAATTCAGCCCTGGCTCTGCCAGATACAACCTGCCGTTTGCACAATCTCTTAGGTATTTCTGCACTCTGCTCCAAGAGGGTGTATTAGCTAATGTGCAACCCAAAGTATGTTTGCAGCACTGCAACCACTAGGATAAATTTTGCTGGAGCCAGGGCATACTTAGGTGTTGCCACGCAGAGTTCACTAAAGCTTTGGACTGGATCCTGGAACATTGTGCTTGAGCACATGAGTACAGATGGACCCCCTTGCACGGTGCCAGCTAAGTGTCAGGGCCTTTGCAGCACACTTAATCCACAACCTGGATAAACTGCTTGTGAATAATTGAGGATTCATTGTACACCCACCTAGCACCTCTCTTTTATGGCAGGATAAACACTTCTCCATAAAAGTACTTGCAAAAGTGAATTCTACCATTATGAACACTCACATTTTATATATATTTCCTTGATGTTTGGGGTTTTTTTTTAAATTGTAACATGAATCATGCCTTTTACTGCAGTTGAAGGTACAAACTCCAAACACTGTAGGAGCAGAATCATTTCATCTGAAGAGCTTACATTGAAGTGCAGGGCACACCCAAGCAAGTAAGCAGCAGGAATCAAATCACAGCTTTTCAAAATCTAATCACAGGAAAGTGACTACAGTTAATCAAAGGCTTAATTTTCTGCCTTTGGGCACTGTCCTCCAGCTCTCACGTGTCATTTAGCTGTCAGGTATTCTGTTGGGACCTAGGCAGATATTTAGGATGGTTTACAGTTCTGTGTCTATCTATTGAGAAACAACCTACTGCATATAAAAATATAAAATTAACAGCCTCTGAGGTAAAGGCTTTCCTTCTTTGTCCATCTAATAGCTTTGAACTAAATTCAGTGTTAGAAATGTCCCAGTGCTCTGGAAAATAAAGCCCAAAAGCAGTTTGAAATCTTCAGTAGACTCAGTGGAGTCTGAGCCTGCAGCCTGTGTTTCTGTGGTCCTGCACTTCCAGAGTCAGTGACCTTGACTGCTTAGCTGCATCCATAGCACCTGAGATTTCTAATCACTGGCCATTCAAAGTTTAAAAAGTTACCCAAGTTACATTCCAAGGTACTTTTCCAGAAAAGATGAGGGACATTCAGCCCAGAATGGCCAGGTGACGAAATCTCTCTAGGCACCAGGCACAGCAACAGTCAGAGCCCCTCTTGCCCTCTATCTCAAAGCTGTGAAACTCCTGTAATATCCAGGAATTTCCAGCTGCAATGCTTACACTGGATGGGTGACTCTGGTGAGCATTTTGTTATAGCCTTTGTAGTCAGTAACCACCTGGCTGAGGATTGTTTGCCAATAGCTCAAATACACACCCTCTACAGATGAAAAAAGGCACTATGGATCCTGGCTAGTGGATTCAACTGGGAGCAAAACATCAGTTACAGGTGCATGTCATAAAAACACAGCTAGTGTTAAAGAAAAATATTAATGAAGTCATTAAAATATCCATGGTTGATACAGCTGTGTTAGGGGGCTAAGAATGGAAAGGGAGTAGCAAGAGGTGGTCTTTCTCAGTTAACATCATTTAAGTGGTTATCCTCAGTCTCTGCAATTTGCTGCTTCATTTTTTCTTAGTGTAAAGATTTGCTCATGTGCCCATTGCTTCTTACAGTGAAGATGAGGTAAGGGGAGAAGAGGTAAACCAATTTTCCTTGAGTACAAATTGTTACAAAAAGCTCTGAAAAGCATCCAGCAGTGGTGACGACCGAGGGCTTGCCACCACGTGTTTTCAGCAACATGGTGCTTTTAATTCCTTCTGTTTACTCTCACCACTGTTCCCATCCCCAGTGAAAAAAAATAAAATGAAATGCCTTTGTTATTTACAGTCTGCACTGAGGGCAGGCATCAAGGTTGATTGCAGGTTCATGGTTGCCAGCCAGCCTCCCTGCTCCAGCAGGTGCCAGGCACCCTGAATTACTCCCATCACGCCCTGCTCAGCAGGGCAGTGAGTAAACTGATGAATTTGGCTCATTTTGCCTGAGAGGCAACTGCCTCCCTCCCTCCCTCCACAAGGAACATCCCACGTATCATAAAGGTTTATAGTCAACCAGAGCAAGACTTCAAACTCATTCCTTCCAGATTCATTCATGGCAAGGGTGGGGATGCTAGGCTGCTCAGCAATGTTTAACTCAACAAATACTAAAATCTCCAGAGCAATGGCCTTTTATCACCCCTGCTTTGTTTAGATACAGAATCAAAGACCTAGCAAGTATGTTCTGCCAGCTTATAGTTACCAGAATTGAAAGAGAAGCAAGCTCTTAGGTGACAAACACAGTGTTTCACCAAAATACAATAATACACAGTAAAGCTGCTGCAAGATTCTGGAGGGGGTCTCTGGCCTTAACATGGAAAGCAAGGCAGCATTTTCCCAAAAAGCTGATTTTTAGTTATTATATAAAATACAGTACTTAATCTATGAAAATAGAAACACATGTCCTACTCCACAAGGTGTGGAAGCTTACAAGGTCATGTTAAGGAGAGTGTTAATACATCAGACTCAAGCACCTGCAGTGTGCACATCTGAACCATTAAGCCTGAACAGTAAGAACCATTAATGCCTATTTCTGGCTATGAGTAAAAAGGGGTATTTAATTTCTTCAAACAAAACAGAAACTAAGCCTGTCTTACTGCATCTGAGCGAGATCAAGGGTTCTCCATTGCAGAGGACCATTTCCCATGTCCTCCAAAGAGGACTTGCATCCCTTAATGTCAGTGCAAATAGCAAAATTAACCCTTGCACTGTCCTGCTTCATACACCTGACATAGCTGCAGCATGCCAAGTTTCATCAAGTAGGACTTTGGGGATAGCAAGCAGCAGCAGAACAGGTTAGAGAGCAACTTGTTAGTATCAGAAGGTCTGCGTGGAGAATGATCACACAGAACTGAAATAAAACTTTACATAAATATTCTCAGAATTTCCTGCTTTTGACTACTCACAGAAATACTAGAGAGCAGCAAGAGGCATGGCTCTCTCCAGTATGAATTCTCCTGGATTTTATAAGCTAGGAAATCTCACTGAACAGGGATTTAGACTGCCCACATTAAAGGAAATTCAGGGGGGAAGGAGGAGAGATCATCTTCTACTATTCTGTATGTTTCAACTGCAAAACTGATTCATGGCTTCTGAAAATAAAATTTCAGGGGTATTGTTGACAATTTGGAGTTTAAAACCCCAACTGGTTTCAGTGTCTTCCCTTTTTTGAAATAGGTCTTCTTATTCTCCTAAAACACTCCTGTGTATTTGATACCATAAAATCATGAACCATGAACAGTATCATGGTTTGGGCTAGCACGCTGCAAGGCCCCAGAACATTTTGCATCTCAATAGTTACCAATTTTGCACATTAGACATAACTGAAAACCACGAATTTAATTTTATGAATAATTCTGAATTTTGATCTTCTGGCGTGGAATACAAGGAGGTCTTGAAGATGTGTCAAGAGACAACTGCCTGTCCCAAAACCAGCAAGAATCAGGGCAACTGGATGAGTGATAGAACTATATTCCAAAAATCTTAACTGCACCAGGTGTCTTGAAGTCTTTACCCTGTTTCTGTCAGCTGCTAGACAGGGCCTTAAGGAAGATGTGACCTGTACATACTCTTGACAAAAGTAAAAAAAGTTACTGGTAATGGACACAAATGTGAAAAACACATCAGACAATCTGAATCAAGGCTTTATTTCAATAGGAAAGGGTTGAGAATGGTGTCATTAGAAAATTAGCTTGGTTCCAACAGGAATCTCTTTGACACAGAAAGCACATCAAGTTTCATGGTGAACTCATGAAATGAGAGAATATCACTGAACACCTATTGCAAAACTCCAAAACAATTCCCTTTATGTAAGCTGGACTTGCATCAAATTCAAATTCAGTGGGCTCATGAAGGGCCATATAGGAAGACGTCAGGCAGGAATGAAAGATTTGCTGATAGATTTGGGTAACTTTGTACCAGGAGCAGTAGGATGTGGTGTCAGGCCTCTTAAATGACAGAAGTGCTCCATGTGGGCTTGCAAGATGACAAACCGTCTTAGGTACTCTTACTTATATTCTTTCAATCGTTTTTAACTTTACAGTACATTTAAAAATCAGAGTTTACAAACACTGAAAAGAAAAAAAGATTATTTCTTTTGAAATTGGCAGCTATGCAAGTGGGAGAGAGAGTATTACTCACCCCACCTTGCTTGGTACCTGGCTCTGGGAAGATCCTGGCTCATTCCAAAGGGAAGAGTCAGTGAGTGTGGTATTACCCAGTGGAGCTACCCAAGCTGAGTCTGGGAGAGCAGCACTTCCCAGCATGGATCTCTAAAGCAAGAAACACTGCTGCTTACTTTTTCCAAGAAGCCCCAGAGTATGTTAATTTTCATTTGCAGCGTATCAGGAAATCATTCCTGCCAAAACTAATCAGCAGCTATCAACCTATGTTGAAGGATACCTTTAGACTCCTCTGGACTTGGCACCCTCCAGACTGGTTTGTCAGACCCCATAAATTTAAAATAAATTAAAAAAAAAAAAAAAGGAAAATAAAATAATACCCCGCTGAACTTTTCTGTTTTGCTGCTCTTGTAACATACATGAAACAGATCTGACAGGAGGGTTTCCTTCAGCTCATATCTCAGCAGTAAGAGTATGGGCTTTTTTCTTTCTTTCTTTTTTTTTTTTTTTTTTTAAACAACTTTTACTAAAAATAACTCCTTTAAGATTATGGAAGGAGATTTCCAGCCATGTAAGTTCAGATGTGCCTGCATTCATTCAGAAGGTTGATCTGGATTTAATATGCACAGCCCTGTCAATACCGTGTTAAGCCCTCTGGCACCAGAGGGTCCGGGCAGCCTCTCTGTATTGTATCCCAACCCCAAGCATCAACAGGGATGTAATCCATTACATCAGCTCTTGAACCAAACTGCTGCAATTATATGCTCTCAATATGGGTCCATTAACCTATCAAAAAGCATTTCAGAAGGAGTGTAATGTTGTCAGTTATTGTTCATGGGGAGGAGTGAAGATAAGAATTATCTTGCAAATAGATTCATGCAAAACCAATTGCAGTTTGTGTTGCTCTAATTGATTTAACCAGTTTTGCAGCCTATGAAAATTCCAGGGTCGAGTGCTTACACACACACACAAAGGCTAATGCCATTTTCCAAGAGTGGATTACAGGGATACCCTGTGCCTGGCCCACTCCAGGACTGCAGAATCTAGTCAGCACAAAGATCCAAGCATGTTCCCAAGAAAGGCAAGAAACACTAAAGGAGATGGAAAAGGTGGTAAAGACAGTACTCTCCATAACATACAGCAGTGGATGTGGCATTGTTAATATTCACATCTCACTTAGATGTTTCATGCATCAGCAGCAGTTAGAGGTGAGGTTCACCCACAGCACCTTTTGTTTCCACAAAGTGAGGCTGCGGAGTTCAATAGCCTCCAATAACCTAGTCATCCCCTTTGCAAACAGGATGACTCCCTGGCACTCAGAGCAATTCTCTATTGGGAAATAATTGCTACAAGTAAGAATAATAGTTTGCCAAGCTTCACTGAAACAAAGAGAAAGGGCTTCAAATCAGGTAATCCTGGATACAAAATGTTCAGAAAATTTCCTGTCCTATTTAGAAAATGGAAAGTATGCCCTGTAAGCCCTCACTTTGGTGCAGATCTAGAAGAGATCATTGTGGTGGTGACAGTCCTTCTGCTCCTTGAGTAATCAAGAGAGAAAGCATTCATATTACTTAAATCTCTGTCATGATGAGATAGGGATCCTTAGAAGAAAAGCCCTCCTTAGTCAGGGACAATAGTGTTCCTAAATTAGTCACCAAATAAGTGTCTGCAGTTGAGCAATGTGCATACCTGTTATCTGCACCTTCCCAGGTAATCCAGGGCTCTCTGAAGTTTTGCCAGTACTGGCTCCGAGCTGATCAAAGCACTGATGAGCCTGAGTCACCCTTTCCCAAGAGGCAAGCGAAAGAGCTGTCCTGTCCAAAGCCAAGGGATGGTACAGCCATTTCCACACTCCCTACATAACAGAGAGACCTTGGGAGAGCTCAGCTCCTCACCAACACCACCCTCAGCAGCATTCAGACCTTCATCAGCTCTATGTCCCACAGAGAAAACACAAGGTCCACTGGCTCATGTTGGATAACTCAGAGGAGCATCTTATGAATGGACATGACAAATTCAGGTCTCTCTGTCTCTCTTTTCCTTGGCACACCACACTGCACAACCTCTTCCCAGGTGACAACCCAGCCTCAGCCATGACTGCCAGAGGAGAGTGCATGATGACACTGCCTCTATTCTCAAAAATAAGGTCCTGTCTCTCCTTGTGACTCCTCCCAAACCAAATCTCCTGGTGATTTCTTTCCACTGCTGAAAATAATAATCACTAGATTGATTCTGTTCTGATGACTCACACATGTCACAGAGGATCCTGCTCCAAAAATTAATGGGAGAGAGTCTTCTTTGAATATTTGCAGTCTTGCAATCAATTCTCTTCATTTAGACAGTGGAGCAGTGAAACAGTGTTCATCTTGTACTTTCCCCCAAACCAGGTTGTAGTGACCACTGCTAGAGGATTCCTAGGCTGCTGGATGGCAGGTCAGACCTACCCAAGCAAGCCTTATCTCCTTTCTTCTGTCACTACATCCTTCCTTGCCCATGTTGTAGTCATGGAGGAATGTATTTTACTCTGTTTGTTTGTTCATTTGTTTGTTTGTTTTTAATTCTAGCAAAAATTAAAAATTGCCATTCCTAAGATACTTCCATTTGCTATGGAAAAGGGCTAGAAATACACACATTTGGAAATTGAAAGCTTGGAATCTCTTTAAATTCCCAGTTCCCTCAGATGAGTGGGGCCGGTGGACGCAGACTGCATGGAGCCTAAAGGCCAGCTCTGTACAAAAGGGCAGAGGCAGTTCCTGTATGTGCTCCATAACAGCATGACACATAGCAGGGCTTTTGGACGAAGGGATGTAATTTTTATGTGAAATTGTTCCTTAGCTGTATATTTCTTTGTCCTTTGCCCATGGGAATAATGCTATCAGGCCAAGAATGAAAGACTTCTTTAAATTTCTCCATGAAAATAGGTTTGTTGTTAGTATTTCTTCCTGTCTGGAGAAGCTGACAGGTTGAGGCAATACTAAAAGCTTTGTGGCAATGAAGAAGAGTACCTGAAATCTGAACATTTTTAAACACACACAAATACAGACTCTATTGAGAGCTACCCTTTCCAAAATGGGGTGGCATGAAGGGGGTGCTCAGATAAAATTACTTCAGTAATTCTTCTCTGTCCTATAAAATGAATTGATGAGATTTAAGCTAACATTTAATCTTGACATTACTAATACATATGTGTGAGCATTCAGTTTGCACTTTCAATACAGCCTGTCAGATTAGATCTGTATACCTGCTACTGAATAACAAGGGTACTATTGATTTTTCATTATTTTCAAGTATTTGTTTTCTTCAGTTGAGTACATTCTATTTATTTTGGCATGGCTAACAGAGAAACCAAAGCAATTTAACCTCTTCTCAGAAAGATTTAAGACTTGACAGGCATCAGAGCTTCAATAAACTGTTTGTTCCCAAAGTGGTCTGTAACAAAGAATTGTCCTGCTAATTACTTCATACACTGTTTACTCACTAATTTCATAACTAAATCTGCAGAGTGTAGACAGAGGTGGTCTGCAAGATATGGAGCAACAGTTTTCTTCCAGAAAGACTTGAAATGTACTGGCAATGTGTTTTGTCACCTTGTGGCTCAGTTTTGAGGCTCAGTCAGGTATCCACCAAGCATCCTCCACCTCAAGTGTCATCTTGCTTTCTACTGCAAAACCATCTACAATGAAAAGCAGAAGCAGTTTATAAAATTATTTGTACTCAGTAGGAGTTTAGCAAGGAGTGCTGCCAGGTGGTTTAAGAAAAAAAAAAAAAAAAAAAAAAAAGCCAGATTTGTTTGCTGTTTTCTGATAAAACTCTTGATTTTACAATTAAATATTCCTCCAGCAGCAAGTACCATCAGGTGATGTGGTTGATTCCCAGCTGGAAGGAAGTGGACAGGCTCTGTCCATGTCAACCCATTTGGGGCTTACATTGCCCAGGGGTAGTGGGGACGACTCAAAGGCTACAGCAGCTGGGTGCCTCTGTCCTGCTCCACCATTTATTAACACCATATCCCACCATAATATTAACATTTTAATAGCAATAGTGCCCGTGGGGATTGGTTTAAACACTAATGCTTCCCCCATGCATGTTGTGTATTCAGACCCAAGTATAAACTGTGAACACAATGAACACACGTCTATTTGAAAACACATTTTCAAGCACATATACGTTTGAAAAGCCTCAACCATGCCTTTTTCTGACTCCTCGAAGAGGATGTGCAGTGGTGTGCTCCTATACTGGCACCTAGTGGGGAGTGCTTGGGAGATGGGCAATGGGGAGAGCAGGCTGTGCTGACACATGCTCACCCCACTGAATACCTGCTACACTTTTTTTAAAATTCTGGTTCTTCAAAAGAGCTTCTGGACGAGCACATTTTTAGCAGGTTTCCTGCTCGCTGCTGCTTTTGCAGCCTTCCTCTTCTGTCCAGCAGCTATGCCAGACCTTTTCCTGAAAGGCTTCACCATGCCAAGCTGTCTGCTCCCAGCCAGCCCTCTGGGACTGTGCTCTCCTTCATACAAGCTGGCATTCCCACCTGCTATGATCCCCTCCTCCTGTGTTTTTTGCTGGATCCCCCCACAGTAGTCAATACACTTTCCATCCTCTGGGTCCCCCTGCCTTGACCTGGCCCTAACAGGTCTCTCAGGAAAGCTGGCGACCACTGGTGTTGCTTCCTGCCTCGTAGCTCGTGCTGCCTCTCTGGCCTCAGAGGAAAGGGCTGCCTCTTACCCGGCAAAGGACTTCCTCCACCAGTTCCCATCACCCTCAGGAATCTTGTGTCCCACAATTGTCCCATTTCAGCTGAAACAGCAAAAGTCTCAACCTGCCACTTCTCCCAAGGTCCACCATGTGCTGTTAGAGCATCTGAAAGGAAACACTGCAAAGGCATGAAATTCTGCCAAAAAACATTCATCTTCTTGACATCTTTACAAAAAGGACAACTTTCCTAGGAGTCTCCAAAGTTGGTCTCAAACACACCAACCCAGATTAGACCTCCTGAGTATCCCAGAGATACCAACATAATTGTATTTGTTCTATAGTGTCCCTGGTTTATACCACAGCACTTAAGGCAAATATTTTTCAAGCATTTAAGGCAGCAAGAGCATTCCCAAGCTCAACTTCTTCCAACAGGGAACTGGACAACAGAGGGTCGAGTTGAATTGCAGTCCTACAGGAGAGCTGATCACCAGACAGATGTGCTTCCCATGCACCACTATTTTATTTCTAAACTCAATGAGGAGCAACACAAAAACCTGCTGATTCCCTAGGGTTAGTTCTTGTCCCACTAAGGATTTCTTGAACTTCTCTCGCTAGAGCTACAAGTCCAATCAGAGGGTGATGCCTTTCCTTTTGTCTACTCATTCATTTTTCACTGTGGAAGAAGTCTTTGCTTCCATCTTGAAGGACTGCTATTGTTGGTTATGTTGTTAAGCAGCCCTCCATACTGCATGGCCCATAGCCTTGATTTACAGTCTGTTTCTAGCTGCACCGTGATTCAGCTGAGCTTTCCATTGAGCACTTGATGTGAATGCTAAACCTATTCAAGGCTAGCAGCATTTCTGTGATTCATTCAACTTGAGGAAACACTGGAAATTTATTAGGATGTCTTTACAGTCCCGGAAATTGCTATGGGACTCTGTCAGTAACAAAGGAATAGGAATGGCTCACGATTTTATTGCGCTTTCTCATCTGCGTTAGGTAATGTGGCCTTTGTCTTTGTTTTGGTTTTTAAGTCAAACTGTCATGGGCTGAGGCTCTGTGAGACTTCCTGATCCTGCAATTTCATCGTAAGTTCCACTGTTACTTGGTGCTTTCTGTAATGTTCAGCTATTGTAGCCACCTGATTTTTCTACCTGAGAACCTGGGCTTCATGAAGAAACCAAAACAAAACTCCATCCCTTGCAACGGTGAAAAGCAGCAAAAGAAAATTAACTAAAGCTACTCCCAAGCCAGATGGCAAAGGAAAGCTAGATCACATGTTTAAGTTTCAAGACATTTTTTACACTACTGATTTTGACTTATGATTTCTGAATCTCTGGGTACTGTTAGGGTTGTCATCTGGGAAAAAAAGGGAGAAGGAAAAGAAGATATTTACAGCTCTTTGTCCCTCTGTTTGCAATAGCCTCAAGCCATCTTAGTACATCAGCTGAAATCAGGCGGTGGTCAGCAAGTTCAGCCTAACATTTTTTCCCTTCAGACTCAATCCTCCATCCTACAGAGGCAGGTATCAGCAGAGCAAGCTACTCTGCCCTCTCAGCAATGTGTCACATTGGACTTTCCTTCCCTGATGGCTGCCAGAGCAGCCATAGCCAAGTGGTAACAAGGCTTGGGATTAAGGTAGAAATTTTTTTCATAGCTTGAAAAGGAAGAGCCTGGCTTATGCAGATGGCTGCACCCAAGCCACAGAGCCCTGGGGAACTCTACCATGTGTGCCTCTCCCTTATCTCTCCCCGACAGCGCTGGGCTGGGTGTCAGTCACACCGGCGCCAAAGCCCTTCTGGCTCCTGACACCCAGGGACAGATGAGGGGAGCTGTGAGCACTGGCCATGCTGCAGGAGACAAGGCACAGCAGGAGGGCTCTCACTTTGCTGGAGCCCCAGATCTACTCCAACAAATGCCCAAAGTGGGAAGATATCCTTGCATTTAGCCAGCAGAGAAGGGGATCCCATCTCCACCTTTCCCTTCCTCACTGTCACCAGGAGCTGGTGCACCCCAGGGTGTTCCTGCCAAGGGCACACAATGAGTGGGCAGGCTGTGCTTTCCTGCACATGTGCTGAGTGCAGCATCCCACCTCCCATCAATTTATTCCCTGTACAGTGGGGTTTAGCTGAGCATCACAAACAGCAGGAGAAGAGAACATGCAGCAGCCTCAGCAGCCATGGCAGGGAACTACATCATTTACACCACTGAGCCAACCAAGTGCTCAGGAGAAAAGTACAAACCACAGGTCAGTTCTGGGTAGGCCTGTCTTTCTGAAAGGAAAAGAAATTTTCTTTTCTGGTGACTTTTCTTGTTCCAAAATACTCATAGCAGTGATATCTGGGCCAGTAATGCCTTTGTTAAAGCAAAAAAAAAAGTCTTCTTTAGCAGTGCATAATAGCCCACAGCCTTGGCTCAAAGCACTGTCCGTAACTTAACACAAGATGGAACAACTTGGTGTTACATAGAAAGGGAGGAAGCAGCAGAGATAACAGGATGGCACTTTGGATACTTGGATCTTGAGCTTCATGGCTTTGAATCCCTCAAGCTGGGATTTTCAAACAGCCTTAGGTAATTGGACTTTCAAAAGGATGGACTGGGGAAAAAAAAAAAAAAAAGGCATAACCCAACTTTTCCCTTAGTATTTTACAAGATCCATAACCTTTTGAACCCTCTACTCACATTCATGACTACTTGCTCCAAAAAGGAGTCAGGTTATATGCTGCAAAGAGAAGCCTGCTTGTTTTTAAGACATGTGGTTGTGTTTCAAAATAGCATAAAATCTTCTTAGTTGCTGATAGAGAGAGGCCACAGTCAAACAAAAAGACTGATGGACTGGAACTCAAAGGGAAAACCGGCCTTTAGGGATACCAAACAATGTTCACACAGCACTCAGTTATGAAGACTGCATTATGTACCAATTTAAGTTTATACATACCAAATGTTCTTGAGTCAGCAAAACAAGAGGGACTGCCTCATTCCAGTAGATCTTTTTTCCACCCTTACGATGGATTTTTTAAAATAAAGGATCATCAATAACCATGACAGGGTTCCCTCAGAGGATGGACATCCCAGCATGCCATGAAGTTGTCTCTCCCAAGAAGAATTTCCACAGGCTTGAGGGAAATCATAAACTGTTTAGGAGGAATGAGATCCACAAAGCTCTCCCAGCCAGCTGCATCACTGCTTGTGAGCAGGTCCTGGAGGACAGCTAAAGACACTAAAGCCCATCAAGGAACGTCAACAGCCAAGAACCTTGCCCAGTTGTGAACAGATGGGAAAGAGAGAGGAGGAACCAGAAGACAAAAAAAGAAGAGTGGGGAGGTTAAAATCTCCTCATGCTCTCTGAACACTGGCTTTGGGAATATACACTATGTACATATATTGCTTACAATATAACAATGCTTGTGTCCAAAGCTTACAGGGGTGGTCACCAAATAAATTGAAGGAAATTTTAACAAAGGACAGACTTGCAGCCTTGAGAAGCCTTTACTAGAAGCTGCACCAGATAAGGGTCATTAAAATCTTTTACAGATTCTGCTGTGCTGCATTAGATATTGCACCACACTATCAGCAGTGATACATGCCAAAGTTTGCCCAAGACCTTGATGAGGAGGTACAACAAAAGAACTGATCTAGGCTGGGGCTAGCTTTAAAGACCAGCCAGTTTGCTGAATACTTCAGAATTGTTTTATGTCAGAACAAGAGTCTGGCAGTGTCAATTCTCTCCCCACCATTCAGACTTACCCCACCCCTTGGATTAGAGATGTACCCACCTCTGTCTACAGCTGATCCCTGCACTCACATAAGCAGCAGCAGCAGCTTGCTGATAAGATAATCAAACCAAATGGTTTGTATTAGATGGCAGCTTAGTCCATCTTTCAAAGAAAACCATTCAGTTAGGCACAATAGTAGCATTCAAAAAAGCAGCCTGTTTTTCAAGAACTACTTAGCACCAGGAATATGCCCTGTATACCAGGATATGCATAAATACATGTATATGTATATGTATATGTATATGTATATGTATATGTATATGTATATGTATGTGTATATACACTCCATCCATATGCTGTTTAATTTCAGGGAAGCTATAGGAGGTCACTCCTCACTTTTGTGAAAAAAGTCCTTAGGTACATAAGAATATATTTGGGAAACTGACTTCAGGCTTTTTTTTCCCCTCTTTTTTTCTCTGGTTTTTTTTTCCTGCTTTTTTTTTTTTTTTTTTTTAATTTTTGCCATAAATTCTATCATGAATGAGTCAAAACCCCATCTGCTCTAAATTTACACTTGATTTCATGCACAAATAGGGTTCACACATGTAAGTCCTGTCATTTGTGTGTTCCCAGAGGCAGTGCATAAATTACCTATGCACAAAACAAGAGGTCGGTCAGCTTTACCTTGTGTGCTGCTGAGTAAGTGCACATCAAAGGGCATATTGTGCTCCTGGAATGAGAATGAGGAGTCCTGATATGGGTCTCCAACTGCACAGAGAAATGTTGCTTTCCTTGGGCACAAAGAAAGCCCCTAAAACCTTTTTAAAAAATCTGCCAGGGTTATTCGGCCAGTGGAAAGTTCAGGAGACAGGGTTTTGGTTAGCATGAACGAGTAAACAGGAGATCTCACAAAGTTGTTTGAAACCTGGTTTTGGTCTTAGAACAGACAGCAGTTAGAAATAATGTCCATTTTGTAACAGAGGTGTTTAATGTGAAGTTAAAATTGCTTCTATATGTGATCAATATGAAAAGAGGTAAGACACATTCAAAACCTGTTAGATGAAGACTATCAAACTCTGTCAAAGTCACAGGGTAAATGCAGATCAGACAATGTGAAGTTAAATGTGGAATGCTCCTGCAAAAGTTCTATCTGCAAAAGAGTGTTCAGCAGCACAGGGGGTGTCATGTCACTCCTTCAATCCCTTTTCTAGGTGAACTTTTGTTGGAAGATAAGGGGTTTGAAAAATTTGGCATCTCACTTTGGCTACTTTATGCTCTGGTCATAATCTGTAAAAAAAGCAGGATCTTAGTGAGAATTGAGGAAGGAAAAACACAGACTCTGAGTGGATCTTTCCCAGATAAATAAATTAAAAACATAGTAAAACACAATGACTACCACAGCTTGTAAATTAAGGGAGTAACTGGTGCATAGTGAGGCACTGATGTATAGCCTGGAGGAGGAACAACTTCATCGAAACTACAAACAATTCATTTTAAAAAAACACTTTGAAGAAAAAAAATTGTCTCCAGACCAGCTTGTGAATAAAGCACACCAAAAGGCAACTCTGATACTCCATTAGCAGCATAAAAAAAGAACTGTCCCCTAAGTCTAGCATAAAATTTAATTCCTTTTTCTTAGAAATATAGCTGTTTTGACATCTCAAGCTAACTGTTCTAGTGCTGCTCTGACAATACTCAGCACCAAAAACACAGTGCATCTGAAGTTGTTTGAAAGGAGCTCAGGGCAGGCTCTGCTCCGTGCCCTGCAGCACTGTCAAAGACCATCAGCCCACACCACACTTCTGCTGCCTGAGCTGACCACGAGGCAGCATCTCCAAAGTGAGACAGCCCAGCTTTGCCAGAGTCACCTGGCTGTCTCCAAGTGGGGATACCCTGTGACGACACCTCCTGTCATCTGGCCACGTGGAACATGGGAAGAGGGAATGAGCATTCTTTGTCTTAATTTCATCCATCTTTCCTTCCCCAGTGCCAAAGCCATCATCTCTAAGCCAGCTGAGCAGGATCCCTCTGGTCACCTGATGAAAATGGGAGCCACAGCTTCAGAAAATGTGCAAGCAACAGAGCTACAGATTCACCAGATTAAAGGAGAGGACAAAAGAGTTCAACATCTCTTCCTCCAAACTGGCCACAGCCATTTGTGTTAAAGCAACAGTGAGATTCCCAAAGTGATCATGAGAGGCTAGACACAGCCCTAAAGGCCTCCAAGAAGATTTCAGTTTCTGGATGTCTTTTCTGGAAGCAGTTTTTTTTTTTTTCCCTGATTCACAGATGTTACTTTCTTCCAAAATCCTGAGGGATTTTATTTTCCTTTTTTACCCCCCTTTTCCACAAGGATAACAAACAGTCCCATTTGCAGTTTCCTGTTACATTTTATGTTTGTTACCTCTAAAAGATACAGCAAAACTGTCTTCAAGTCTTACTCAAGCTCTGGACAAAGTTTCAACTGCTTTAAAAAACAAGCTTTTGGCCTAAACTTACTTCACATTAAGAGTCAGACTGGTGATTATTTAGCATTAAGTTAATGTTAAACATGAGCAGGATTTTGTGAGAGCTACTTTAATAACCACATGGGTAGAAGCATGAAAATCCATAGAGACAAAGAGATTATATAGAGGTAAGTGTCTGTCCAGGTAGGTTTTTTAGATGTTCAAAAAACATCTATATGTTGCAGAGATGCAACATATACTTGTGCAGGATGCAGGTAGGTACAGTCAAAATCTGCATTTCAGTCTCACTCAGAAATAAAAATCAGAGAGTAATAGGCAGAACTTGGCGAGACATTTCCTGGAGTTCAAGTAAGAAAGACTTTTGACAAAGAATGCTCCAGTAAAAACATGTCTTAAGATTTTTTTTTCTCTACTTTTTCAGTCAAAATACCAATAGCAAATCATTTTTTAATCACCTCCCTGACTTTGTAATACACTGTTAGCTTACACTGTCTGTATGCTAGGAGATCCATGTACAAAAATGATTGATTCCTCAATCATTAAGAAAACATGCAGTACCAGCATTAGCTTGTAACTTTTCAAATCTTGGCAGAGCTTGCATTCAACCTCTCAGCTTCCACTCAACTTTCTTGTCTTGTTTTTAAGTTTGTTACTTTTAAGCACAACTAAAGGAATTTGCTCTCCCTCCTCCCCTCCCCAAAACCAGACTTTTGCATCAATCAGTCTCACCGGCACCTTCACCACTAGGCTTCATATATTTCTATGCTGTGATTGCAGATAAGTTCTTTAAAATGAAAACTTTTAAAAATCCAAGTTTAACAGCATTTAACAGCACATTTAATACTGTGCAAAGAGAGAGAAGACAGTGACAGGAGCACACTCAATCACCATATAGTTTCTCATCCCAATGAAAGCATCCTTTGAGAGTCTGCCTAGGTGTTGTCTAGCACATATGATACAGTGCAGTGCCCATCCCAAACTTCTGTTTGGGAGTTTGCTGCTTAGAAATCACCAGCTCAGGCTCATTACTCATAAATCAGAAGAAGACTTTCAACCAGGCCTGGGAATCTGGGGACACTGCATGAAGAGGAAGCTCTGTCTGCTCCACGGGTTTCAGACCGTGGTGGGGGCTGGCTTGGCTTCCTACCCTGGTGCATTCAATCAAGTGAATTGCACAATCGTGCTGCTTGGCTCTATTTAATGTAACATTTCCTGAAATGTCATTTGTGAGCAGTACAAGTTATGGTTGTTGGAAGGGGTGGGGGGTGTCCACAGTTTATTAATGTAAAACAAGGTATCTAAGGGAGAAAGGGAGACAGGAAGGTATTCTTACCATTGGCTAGACTGAAAAGTGCCTATGTAATGAGAATGTATTTTTTGTCCCTGTAACACCAGGTGGGAAGGATCTCCTTGCAGCTAGATAGATTCCCACTGATTATAATAGTCATGGAGTACCTTGTTGGCTGCAGTCTGATTTTGCAGATCTTGACCTTAGAATTTACAACTAAGTGTTCTTCTTTATTGATATTTAAATGAGTCTCACCTAAACTGAAAAAACATCCAAGAAAAGAATACTTGGAGAAAGAATCCTTGTCCTCAGAGGCTCTGGAGATGCCTCATCCCATCTCCTTTGACAGGACACAAAATAGATTGCTCAAAGTCTGTCTTTCAATATGATTTCAAAACAGGAATTTCTGCAGATGGACAAGATAGCATTAGTAATAATCCCCTCACAGGATCAGGACTTCAGACTCCAAAATTGTCTTTCCAAAGAGAAAGGTCAATGCAAGTGAGTACTGGTCCATTTTGGATATGTATGTGTAGAGATAAAAGATGCAGTCTCTAAGTTGATTAGTATACACACCAATTTAATATGTGGTCTCTGTATTTCAACCACTTCAGAGGTTCCAAAAAACTGCTGAGGCCAGTGTGAGTTTTCCAGTGACATCACTGTACTTTGTAGCAGGACATTCACCTAAAAACCCCAAAGGTAAGAAGCTTTCTTGTTCTTCTTTTACCTGCTGAGAGAGACAAGGTCCATTTTAGTGCTAGTGTAAACAGAGATGTATGTAGTTGAGGGGCATCCATAATTTAAAGTATCAAATAACTGGCTTCCACCTGGGACAATTATCATATGAAATACACTAGTGGTGTCTCCAACCTCTCTTACCATGGAAATGCTGAACAAGAAAAAATGGTAAGATGGGTAATAGTATATTCCACAGGGAGAACAAGCACTATTATTAATTCAAATCCATCAGCTGTATTAAGAGAGGAAAAGGTGGTTCATCCCAACTCTTCTCTACTTCAGTACAAATCAGCTGCTTTTTAGTCATCAGGGATGTTGTGTCACTGAAATAGAGGCTGCTGGCTGGATTACCAAAAAAATCTGCCAGTTGATTAATTAAGCTCCATACAGCCAAAAAAATAGCTACAAGTCTATTGGCCAAAAATTTGGCCTATGTCCGTTGAGAACAGACATCTCTCTGCTCTGGTAACTATGGAGAAATAGAACCTTGAGGAAAAAGAATGCAATATGTTGACTGACATCTGTGCATTTTGGAAAGCACTGGCTGTTCTTTATATTCTTCACATTTCTGCCTTTCAGTGTGTACCTCTATAGGAGCCTCCTGTAGAATTAGATCCACTAATCTGCATTATTAGAACCACCTCCATGTGCAGTTGCTGTTACCAACCAACATTGAAGCAAACACATTTCTGCTGTAGAACAGCATAAAAAACTACAGTAAAATCATGGAAATTATTAGTAATCAGTAAAAATGAAAAATAATTGGGTACCACAATATGTTTCTATTTCTATATTTCTAGCCATGCAGGTTTTCAGGAGGTAGTGGGAATGTGCTGTCTTCTTCTAACCATTTGCCATCATCATAACATCACCACAAAATATGTAAGCATGAACAAGATAACCTATGTTTTGTATGCCCCACTGATAAGGCAAAGAAGAAGTGTTCTCAGAGGATAACAAAAGTAATTCTGGGTATTTGCTCAACTACTGCACCTCTGGACTCATTTTAAGCCTATGTGGCCAGTTATCTACCATGTTTCAAATGGGTTCTGCTAGAAGAGCAGGGATATTAGTAAATATTTTTCTGTAAATTTTTCAGAACTGGGACTGCAACTTCATATTTGTTTATTTAAAACTAAACACTTTGACTCTGACTCAACTGCTGAGAATCATTAGTGAAACAACTGACAGAAGTCAAATGTTATTTTAGTGACAGTATTTCTAGAAGAATAAAAAGAGGCTGTGCTGGTATGGGCAGGGATAGAGTCAATCTTTTTCATAGTATTTGGTATAGGGTGATGGTTTGGATTTGTGCTGAAAACAGTGCTGATAACACTGAGATGTTTTAGATATTGCTGAGCAGCACTTGCAGGGCACCAAGAGCCTTTTTGCTCCTTACACTCCCCTACCAGTGAGCAGGCTGGGGGTGCACAAGGTGCTTAGAGGGGACACAGATGAGTCCAACTAACCAAAAGGACATCCCATACCATATGCCATCAAGGTCAGCCTATAGACCTGGGAGAAGAAAAAAGAAGGGGGGACATTCTGGAGTGATAGTGTTTGTGTTCCCAAGTCACCATTAAACACGATGGGGCCCAGCTTTCCCAAGGACAGCTGAATACCTGCCTGTTCAAAGAGTGGTGAATGATTTCCTTATTTTTCTTTGCTTGCTCATGGCTTTTGCTTTACTTATTAGACTGTCTTTTTCTCAAGCCACGAGATTTTTTACTTTTACCCTTCATATTCTCTTCTCCATCCCACTGTGCGGGAGTGAGCAAGCAGCTGCATAGGATTTGGTTGCTGGCTGGGATTGAACAATGACAGAAGCAAAGATTTGTTCCTTGAGTACCTTTTCTGTGTATCAGTCTCTTTTGGTAGGTTTTTTTTACTGTCTCACGTGAGTTCTCTGCTATTGAAACTTCCTTTGAATGCACACCTAGGGGAGAATAAACATTGCTTCCTACAGCAAATTCATTTGTATGTACAAGACATATTCAAACAATGAACTCCATGTTGTTTGCCTCTGTTACTATTGCTGATAGTTCTTAAAGATGTTACCTAGATAAAAAAAATAAAAAAAAGATGTCTGCTCTGCACTGGATATTTAGAATTTTCTTACTGGAAAAAGTTAAACAATTTGGATGTCAGATGAAGGAAATTTTTTTTGTCCATGTTCACTGGTTTGTCTGAACAAGAACTGTCTTCAGTGCACTGAAGAAAAGCAATGCCAGGGTAAGATAGAGTAAATCTTGCTTAGTCAGTGCCTTCTGATATGTTTTATAGCAAAATAGAGTGTATGCTGCCTTCAGCTTGCTTTAAAAGAACAGTCCTGGTCAAGTCTGGGCTGGAGTTTTCTTGAATCATAGCGTGCTCCTTGGAGCTAAGTGATGTTTTGCTTAAATTTCATCCCTTTGATTAATAGAGTGTGTTTATACCTCTTTCTTCTTGTTTGTGGATAAAAACAGATCTGCTGAGCAACATGGAGAAATGTTTTCATCAGGGACTAATACTATAGAAAATAAAATGTGTGTATGAGAGAGAGCATGTGAGTGGAAAAAACACCTCCCTTTATTTCCTGTCAAGCTGATGGTGAGACTGGAGAAGACACAATTCCTCTGGAGAGTTTATTTAAACTGTGATACAAAAGATATTCTGAAAGGACAGAGGGACCTCTGACATCACTCACCTGTTTTATTGACTGCAGTAACAAATCTGCTCTTGGTTTGAATCCCCGGACCAAAAGGTAGCTTGAAGGAAGAATCTGAGCTTGAGGCAATGTTAGAACTTGGGGAAGGATTTGGGAGAAGGAGAGCTGCAGCTGACATGAAGTTCTGTGCTGCCCTGTGGTTAAAACTGCTGTTTAATGAAGAATTTTGCAGTATGGACACTGCAGAACTGAGAATCTCAGTCTGGGGAGTGTTTTACAGATATCTCCTTCACAACACTGAACTTCTCACATGTCTCAAGGAGAGGCAGAAGCACTACTTTAACCACAGAAGGTGCAAGAGAAATACAAAGCCAAAAGGAAATGATTCCATGAGTTTGTGGATTGTCCTGCTGTAAATAAGGAGTGAGTTTTTACTGACTCTCATCATCACATGGACTCACAGGTACTTCTTCACTAGCTAGTAAAAAAAGATCCACAGTTCTCATCTGCCCTGGGCTTTCAGCCAGACTGTCTTTGCTCCTGACACATCCCAATTCAGGAAAGCCATATCCTCTGATGGGAATGATCTTGTCCCACATCCCTGAATGAGGCCTGCATGTTGTCTGCATGAGCATCATGGCCAAAACCTCACAGGGACTGTGATACCAGATGAACACTACAGACAGACACATGCCAGTGCTGAATTTCTTCCCAGACCCTGTTCTGTTTACTAACATAGGTGCAACATAATAAATGCCATGCAGGATGACTGATATACAGTATGCATGAGGAAAAGGGTCCAAAATAAGTAGTTTAGCCTAATTTTGAAAGAGAAATTTTTATGCTCTGCACACTGTCCCTTTCACTTTCACATTGAATATGTTCACCAGCAGGTAAGAGATGACTTACAGAGTTTGTCAGTTCCCAGAAGTTTCATGACAAAGAGGAGAGCAGAGGGACAATGCAAACAGTTAAGTCAGGATTCACACTGAGATGAGATTATGATTTCAGCCTTGTTTGGAGCCAGAGGCTCTTCCTAGCAAAAACATCTTATACTTGTCTGACTATTTAGGCTCAAATTCCAGCCTTCAACCAACAAGTGCAATAATTTCTGGATGAAACTAGAAGAAACTATGCTTACTTAATCCCAGTTCTAATGCAAATTTGTATTTGTCTCTGAGGTGCACATTGCAGGGAGGATTTGTGCTGTTTTGCTGCAATTTGAAAGTTCTGTTGTGAGAGTGGAAACCCCTAAGGTGGTGACCACCTGAAAAATTGTGATACAGAAGACTTTGAGGTGACTGTGTCCAGCTACAGGTTTCCCAGAAAATTATCAAGGTTAAAATAATTGCAGTACAGACTCAAAGAATGGCAGGATTAAGTTTACAGGCAGGAGATGTGGAAAAGTGACTTTAAATGTCATTTCCAGCTGAGAATCTGTTACTATTTTAAATGGATTTTTTTCTGATATCTGCCTGGAGTAAAGAAGTCATCCACAGAAAGGACTATATGATAGCCATTTCTTTCCTTCAGGATTTAGAAGCTTGTGAGTCTGCATGAAAGGCAAAAATAAATTTGAGTATTTCTTGAATTTGGTTTTAGATGGGGTTGTATTAACTGCTGTATCTGGTTGGTAGAGTTTATGATAATATTAGGCACTACTGAACTATTTTGTCCACCCTGAGCAAATGCTGCCAGCAGGTGGAAAAACGCACTAGCAAGGGCTAGCAGGAATCTGGAAAACAGCTCTGTGTCCCTGAGATGGCACTTGGGGACCTCAGAGCAATGGAAAGTTTATTTTTGTTCCCCAGGCCGTACTATTTTCAGGTTTGTATCCTCTACACATCCATTATTGGTGAGCAAGGCAGCACAACATGTACTGCTGACTGATTTCTACTCTTCTAGTGGGATGGACAAGGAGGTGAGGAAAGATGTGTTTAAAAGTACAGGTATCCATTAGCATATTAACAGCCATTTTGCAGCATTACAGCAAGCAGCAAAGTCAGCTGATGAAGTGAAATCAGAGTTGAATAATCTGAAGCTTCTTCCTGCCATGTGATGCCATGGGATTGCAGGATATATTGCATATTTTTTGAAAGAAACCCACAGAATTAGTTAGCTAGAAGAATATTTGGCATCTACTCAGCAAGGACATGTGGGAAACTCAGTAAATTGAGAGTGGGAAACCTTGTCTCCCTGGTCCTGGCACGTTTAAGTTCCAAAACCAAAGGAGAGCAATCTGCATTTAGCACTACTGGAAACCAAGGTTACTCTTTGATGAGTAGTACACTATGAGTGAGATATTGCTGGATTCACACACAGTGAGAAGAGTTTCTAACCCCTCACTTTCATGTTCTCTCCTTCCTTTCTGCAGCATTTTGCAATCTTTCAGTGATCTCTTACATACAAGCTTGTTCAGACCATTATTTCACAAAATCTTTTTCATCAAAGAGAGGGGAGGGTTGGATAAGTGGAACTAGAAGCAAGTCATTCTGGACACAGACTGCAAAACATCAGCCTCCATTTTCACCAAGAGACAAGAGGAAATACCAGGGAAAAGCAGCTAAAGGTCATGGAATGGCACATTTTTTTGTGCAGTTTACCAGAAGTATATGAAAACAGCTGTAGAGAGAATGGATAAATTATGTTTTAACTTTGGATTGAACTCAGAATTTTGAACCAAAAAATATCTACCTACCCTATTTATAGCTAGTTCTGTCACAATATTGTATGCTATTGCAAATTTATTAGCTGGTAATGTTTTCTAATAAATCAGTTTGCAAGCCATCTTTGTAATAAAGATGCTTTAATGAGAAAGATTTTTTTATTGAGTTCCTTGTACTTTTTTTCCTTTGGACTGTTTATCTCCTGTCCTATTAGGAAATGTCTAAGTTTATATGCCCATATGCTGAGAGAATATAATACCAGCATGCCAGTGGAAAGTTTTTGTTCATGTGGACAATGTTTCAGTGCTGGTGGCCTCTGCAGAAGATAGGGTCATATTTTTTGACATACAATTGCTCAGCTGCCACCAGAGCATGAAACAATAATGAATTACTATATATTATGTATGGCAAAACAGCTTTTAGCCAGACACAGACTTAGTCACATGAAAATTTAGCTTAGAAGCAGCTTTGAATTCATTCTTTTGCCAGTAATATTTGAGAGAAACTAAAATGATACTAAAAAACATTGTAATGGTAAATAAAAAAACTTGCAAATGTATACACAAGCTAATCTGGGTACTCCCTTTTGTCACTACAAATTTTTATTAATCTTAAAAGATTTAATAAACATAACATGGAAAAAGAAATCATCTTTCCCCTCAATGCAAACATTCAAAGAATGCAAGACCATCAACAGAATCATCAGTGAGTTTAACTCTTAATTGCAACTATTTTGTGAAACCTTAGAAATTGTATTACTAGAATAGGATTTAGGAAAATGTTAATATTTGAGTCCAAAGGCAAATTTAAATTCAAGTATTTTCACAGCTGTGAGTTTCCATTTATTTATTATACTGTCTTCTTTTCTCTTTTTCTGAATACTGCAAACATACCACTGGCAAACAAGGACAATTAACTGTCAGATAAAATTAATGGTTCAAAAGTCATGTTTTCTTTTGTGTTTTTTTACTCCCCTTCTACCAGCCTAACTTACATAATTGGCAGACATTATTTGCATAGAGAGTTTCACTAACTGAATGTGGGCCATTCATTGTTGGCAAACTACCTATTAAGCAGGCAGATTCATGAAAAAGTTCAATAAATAATTTCAAATTTCCTAGAAGGGAGATGTCAATCAATATGGAGGATTTCAGACAGTGACAATTGAGCACTGAGCTTCCCCTTCAAGTTTCTTATTGCTTTTTTTTTCTTTGATTATCAAGACAACAGAGCTCTCAGCTGCAAGGGATACAGTGGCTGATGGAGCCCAGAGGGCACAGCCTTGTTGAACAAGATGTAAAAGACACCAACCTTCTCACAGAAGGATCTTGACTTCAGTTCCCACACACTTCATGGAAGAAGAACTCACTTCACATCTTCATAGAAACATCAATATATCTATTTTGCTTCTTTCTTACTGACTGGTAATTCAATAAAATTCCATCAGTACATGGAATTGGATGTAATTAACCAGAAATCCACTGTGTGCATCAAAGAAAGGCAAGTAACTGTAAAGTGCATTAAATTCCAAACTAATAATTACATGCACTAAATCCAGATCTTCACCAGCAAAGCCCCACTGGTGATAATCATTGTTTCAGTTTTAAATGAAGATCAGAATCAGACCTGGGATGATTTAATCCTTTAGGGTGCTATTTAGTCCTAAACTGGGTAACTGTGAGCAAGAGGCAAAGTATACAAAGGGGGACAAGTCAACTCCCTGTAAAAGTGGTGATAATAAATGTTTTCAACTGCAATGGTGGAAGGGTTAATGTTTCCCTGCTCATGTACTATCAATAACTTTATTAACTTGCTTTCATTCCTTTCTAATGTTTTTGTTCATTTTCAGATTCCATTTTTAGTATTTTAAATTCAGTTTTAATACTCTCCACAGGAATTTAAAAACAATCTTCTCTTTACAGCTTAATTGTAGCATTTGTTATGCCATAAAAATACATTTTACATTTTCAGAGCCAGTTTTGTGAAGTAATTGGATAATAAATGAATAAGAACAACCAGACCCTTATTAACTTTTTAGTCATTAAAGTGACCTAACATTTTAAAAAGAACAATAACTTTTCCAATAATGTTCCAGAATAGTGATTATAATTATAGTGCACCATAACAAATGCATAAAATTATGCTGTCTTTTTTGGACAGTAGGATGGAAATTTGTAATTATTTACATTTTCCCCAAGCAGCATAAATTACCAGCATTTCTGTCCCAGGAGGAACTGTGTCCCCTCCCTCTGTAAGGAACACAAACAGCCACCTAAGCATTAATAAGACTGATTTCTCACCAGCACTGCCAGTCAGTCCCCCTGCAGTGAATCCCTTTTTCCTAAGGCAGTGCTCAGTACTCTGGGTGCCTACCCTTGGGGTCAGAGCTGGTCAATCCAAACCCCTTACCCATTTCTGCTGTTGGAGCAAGGCCCCATAAAAGCTCAGGAGATGCCACCAGCTGTCAGCTGAGCTTTAGCAGCACCACTCTACCAAGCACAAAGGGAACCTTCAGTTTCCCAGGTGCCAGCTCAGGATAAGAGGAGATGCCCAAAGTGATGTGGAGCCTCCTCCACCACTTTCCTTCTAACACAGATGCCCCATGCAGGGGCTTGGCCTGAGCCAGGGTGCCTCAGAGAGCTGAGGCATAGCTGGGTCTGGGTGCCCTGGGGAACCAGGCAGCTGATACTGCAGGGCACCCACGCTCCTTCCCAAGCTTAGATGTTAGCAGAACGGTCCCACACCCTTGGCACCTCCCACACCAATTAGTATGGTTTATCATGATGGGTTTGATCCTGGCTGAGCTCAGGAGAACCTTATTTGGAGGAGAACAGAGCAGCCCTGCCTGGCAGTGGCTGTGCCACCTCATGTACCTGCAGAATCACCTACAATTGATACCAGAGAACATACTGCTGTGTGGTTAAGTTCAGGCCTTAACACTGTACAAAGTACCACTTTGGTACCTCACACTACTTTGCAACTTACTCAGACCTGTCAATCCATCATCCCAATCACATAATGCTCTCTCTAATCAAAAATCCAGGTGAAATCTGGGGAGCAACTTGAGCAGCATTGTGGAACCCCCAAATTATTTGCAACACCTTACAACCAAACATAAGTGGGTATTCTGACAAAGTGTTGACTAAACTTTCCTGTCACCTAATCAGCTGGAAATCTCCCAGTACAAAATATCTTCTGTCTGAGTAAGAGCTGTTTTTCAGTCCTCTCAATCAGCCCATGAGGACTGGACTTCAGCCTGCTTTCTTGTCCCAGTTCTCATCCCTCATGCTGCCAATGCAGTTCAGGAGGGGACTTTAAATGCATGCTAACTCAATCACGCTAGCAGAGCCTTTGAAGTCACAGAGGACTAAATTTTAAACACTTTGCTCCCACAGTTCTAAAATAGCCACTGATACAATAAGCAATGAATGACCACGGCATTTCTCGAGCAGCACTGAGTACAGGGGTCGTGTCTCAGGCAACACAAACTTTGGAGAAGTTTGTTTTCAAAGGGAGAAAGAGCACTGGGCAAGATCACTGCCCTGACTGCACAGACCAGGACTTTGTTTTTAAAGATCGAGTAAATACAATTTATCTCTTTCTTTGAAAAAAAAAGCCAACAAAAAAAGCAGCAGTAGTCCATGGGCCTTCCTTTTCATATTTAGGTATAGTAGGTTGAAAACCAAGAGACAAAAAAGGACAGGTGACAACAATCTCAGCCCAGAACTATTGTGTTGAGCCCAGCTCTGCTGCCCCAGCCACAACACTTGGAGGAAGTGCCACACAAACAGAGGAAGCAGGATTCGGGCTGAGAAGGATTTAGTAACTGCATTACTACGCTCTCAGCACTGATGCCTGTAAAAGATAAAACCTGGGAAAAGACCTCGGGTTCCTACTCCTTATTGTTGCTGCCTGGGATTTAACTTGTATGTCTGAACTATGTACATATTTCACTGATTTAGGTGGGGCGCCATGAACATATTTACACGGGCTGAGACAGTGACAGGACTGCTGATGTTTACAGTAACAGGTTAGAGAGGCTTTGCCAAAGCATTCTTAGTTTTTGAAAGGATTGGTCCGACCCAGCCCCCTTCCCCCTCTCCATTGTTATTTTGTCTGCTGGATTTACGGAAGAAGGAAATGGTAAATTACAAGAAAAAAATAGCATTTATCTTGCCAGGACGTGTTGCTTTGAACTTGGAAGATATTAACATATCAATCAGATTCAGTGATATGTTAAACAAGGTTGTCCCTGGTTTATGGTTCACCAAAGCTGGGAGTTGAACCATAGCTTTGTCTGCATGGTGGGTAGGGAGCTCAACTCCACCCATCTGAATCCTTCACATGGACACACAGCACTGACACTGGGAACAGGGCACAATTTATTTCATCTGAGTTGCGTTGACCCAAAATAAAGACCAGTTTACAATTTAATTTGGACTGCAAATTTGCCCAGATGAAGCAATTAGTCATAAATATAGTGACTATGGCTGAAGATCCTTGAAGGACAAAAACACTGAACATAATATAATGTTCTGGGTATAAACTGGGAATATGACTGACTACAATCACTCTGTTTAGAGTAGTCGTGTAAGAGGAAATATTTTTGGATGACATTTCCAGTTTCCAATCAGAGCTTGGCCAATTAGATGGAAAATTAATTCAGAAAGGAAACATTAATTAGGTCTTGATACAGATGCTAATTCCAATGTTTCATGAGGCTTCAAAGATCCATCTTCTCCCCTCTGCCATTTCCTTACTATGGAATATTCATTATTTTACAATAACTCTTCAGGCTGGGGATGGCTTAATTTAACTACATTGCTTCCTTTGGGGACAGCTAAGGACTTGCTATTTAAGTGTTAAATGGCAATACTGAACTGGATGTGATTTCAACTGGACTGAATTGGATTTACCATTCAAAGAAACATGCCATGTACCAACGAATGGGCTACCTGGAATTCAGAAGAGAAGAAAAAGGAAATAAATTAAGGAATTCACACAATCAATAGCTGAAAGAAAAACGTCTTAACCTCTCCCTTCTTGCCTCTTCTAGGAAATAACAGACACTGAAATAAAGAAATATATATAAACAATATTTAATCTTGCTTGTAACTGCTTTTCCTCTCATATGTAAGCCAAGAGAGAAAACAGATCTCACTAAATAAATGCTATAAAACCAAATAAATAATTTAATAAACAGCAAAAATGCCCCCAAAGTAAATTAATCCTTAGGGCTTTAAATAAATACTTATAAGTACTTTTTGTTTCTCAAGGAATTGTAAGCCAAGAACTATAGTGAAATTTTGATGTAACCATAACCATAGCATCTACTGTAAATAAGTTGCACACATATTATTATCTGGAAAATTAAATCAGCCCCTGGAGAAGTACTTTTATTAACTATGTTTGCAAGTAGTAAAACTCTACAGTTAATCAGCAGACAGACATCACAAATACACTTTTGAATATTCAGACTTACTATCTACACTTTCACAATTAACTTTTACATTATGAATTTCTATTACAAACTAATAGAAAAAGAGCTGCAGTCAAAAATAAAAATGCTGTAAGTTCAAAGCCCAGGATCATAGCACAGTAATAATTCTTTGGAAGTGAAGAGAGGGGAAAACCCCAAATATTCTGATTTAAGAAAACTAGTTACAGAAAATGAAGTCCAGTTTCCTGTGGCTTTGTGTCTTGTGGTTGAGTTATCTTGTTTCCAATAAGATGCAAACTCTGATTGAAACTTTTCCTGAGATTGAGGCACCCATGGGCTCCTTTTCTCTCCCATGGAGATTTTTGGATGTCCAGTAATAATGTTTGGCTCATCATGAAGTCTTTCCCTCAGCAGAAAAATAAGTCGGACCCCTCAACTCTGCTCAGCTACTAATTTTCACTAAACACAGAAGAAATTATTTCTTTCCTACATCAAATTTAGTCAACAAATTCAAGGATAGTGCCAGGAGAGGTTCAGATTAAATATCAGAAAAAAATTTTTTTCTGCAAGAGCAGCTAGGCATTGGAATAGGCTGTCCAGGAAGGTGGCAGAGTCACCAGCTCCAGAAGTATCCAAGAGGCATCTGGATGTGGCCCCTGGGGATACAGTTTAGGGTTTATTATTGTGGCACCACCTTGATGGTTGGACTAGATGAACTTGAGGATCTTTCCAACCTTGGCAATTCTCTGATTCTGTGAGATTCAAAAGTTACAGAGGCCTATAAGATAGGCACCTGAACAGCATGACAATTAATATGTATTTCTTTATGAAGCAGATTGAAAGTGAAAGTAATAGGGATGCACTTGCTTTTGTCTCATATCAAGTTTTCTCTCTCTAAAAACCATGTTTTTCCTCATATGCCGATTTTATAAAAACAAAGTGTGTGTTCTTTTTGTAAGTAAGAAAAACTGTAGTAATAGTAGGGAAAGGAATCCAGCAGAGGTAAATCAAGAGAGGAGAGTAAAAGGTCTGTGAAACTGCTGCTCAGAACAGGTAATTCTGATAATGAGGCTAAGAAAACATTTTTTAGAACATATTCTGTTGTGCTTTAATGCCATCAAAAATCGGGGGTCAAATAAGCAAATCTTAATTCTACACTCTTCAGGAGCTCTTTTGTGCTTAAAGTAAACTCTGTTTAAGAGGAGAACAAGGTTTCTAGGGCAATGCCAAAAAGGATAAAGGAGGACATATCTTCTGCTTCAGCCATTCCTTATCTCTGTATTCAAATCATCACTCTGGCACTTTTGACTGGGGGAAAAATTCTCCTTGCTCAGCTTTGCCTAAAATGGCAGTTACATCCTTTAGTGAGAAGAACATGCAGAAGGATGAACGGCTATATTAAATTCTGAAAGTGCTTTAATAAAACATTTCTTCAGCAGGGATAAAGGCTGTACAGCCAAACCTTGCAGCAGCTCCTCTGCTAATGCAGGGCAGCAGTGGCACTGCCCCTCCTGCTCTCCTCTGTGACAGATCACCCAGAGGGTAAATATCAATTTACTGTTAAGTGTGGATGAGGCCTCAAAGACCTTCCTTGACAAGTCAGAGCAACACCAGGGCTGCTTTGCCTACTCAAAAAATAATTTAGTGTATGCTTTTAAGACTAAAGTCATCTCACAAATTCAAAGATGCATTTCATCTGGTGAGACAAATTTTACAACAGGGTAGTATTAGCAAATTTGTAAGAATATCTCTTTGTCACAAAAATTTCCACTTTGTCAAAGTTTACACAAATTTTGGCTAAGTTCCCCCAGAAAAAGCACCAGAGGTCATGCATATGGCAACTATGGTTTACCTCAGCCAGTAAAACCAACTATTCTTGCATCCCTCTCTTTATTTTTTCGTAGGGAGATAATTCCTTATGGGACTGTTCACTCATGGCATCTAACTGGGATCTAGGGATCTATTTGCAAGTCCTTTATATGAATCCTCAAGTCAGAATTAACTTACAAATGGATGCAGAAGTAACCCACCAGACATAAAAAGCTTTAGCCTTCAGCTCAGCTCTGTTGACAATACTCTTCCATCCAGCTTTCTTTGAGAAGAAGGAATCAGATGAGTTAAGGCACAAGTTTGAGGTGAGTCTGCCCCAAGTTTGAGACCCAGGGTTCCAAAGTTGTACTCTGTTCCTGAGCTTGAGAAGCATACACAGGAATATACATTTAGGCATACAAGTCTTCTCTCTGATGAATCTCAGGTGCCACCTGGGTCTCCATTCAGGAACCTCTAAAACACATCTGTTACAGCATTTGATCCTTCCTGAGGCAACTGTATTTGGTACCTTCAGTAGGGAAGACCAAATGGGATATTCTAAATACCATCTACTTAAACCTACTTGGCCTCAGTGGCCAGAAAGGCATGGATAAAATTTAAACCCTTCACACCCCTTTTTGGGGTTTTGAAACCATTTATTGGAAAGGAGCACCTGAAGGACTGTGCTTTTCATGTACTATCTGCAAAGAACCAGCAAGTACCAGTGACAACCTCCATGGTATTTGATGTCTCTCATCTGACTGGAAGCCACTTCTGAACTACCTAAACCATGAGAGGAATCAGCCAGCACAGATTTTCCATGTAATTTACCCAAGATTTTAATTACCAGCTAAACCAAACAGCAGAGGGTTCAGGAAACACACAATCCACTTGGGAATTCACCACCTGCCTGGTTCAAAAAGCTCACACAAAACCACATTGTTTTATAGGTTTCAAAAAGAGAAGGAGGGTGAAAAATAGTAAGCATTTGATTGTTTTTCTTCCAGAAAAACTCTTTTTTGAGAAAATTTCTTTTGTAGCTGGATTTTAACAGAATTACTACACCAAACTGAAACTTTTCAGTGGCCCAGACTGTAACTTTGGGTCCATCCTCTGCATTTTCCCAGAGATAAGACTGACAGAATCTTGATTTTTTTTTCTGAGAATAAAGCCCATACTGTGCAATGTGGGGGAAAAAAAAAACAAAACAAATGTGTAAATGTCATGAACATGGAAGAGACAATGTAACAGAGACAACTTATTTCTGATATTTTGTTACTTTGTAGTGCTTGACTTGCAAGTCGAATAATGTAGGTTTTACATGCAATTCCATTAAAGGAAAGAAATGAGGGACAGAGTACTGGAAAACTTCATGAATAGTCATCAGGTCCCAAAAGCTTAGATCCACAGCACAGTCTATGATTGTTCTAATCTGCTTGAGCATTTGGTGACACAGTAGAAGACTATTGTCTATGCCCAGCCACGGGAGGGAGATGAGACAAAACTTTAATGAGTATATTTCAAAGCTATTTGTTAGACAGCAAATGAAAGATGAAAGTTGGGAAAGCACAGTTCAATCACAGAAGAAAAATGTATTTTCTTTTTGGAAAACTCTGCTGTTCTTGTTCTCCTTGGCTTTTCTCTCCATCCCCACATCTGTTCCCACTTACTCTGCGCCCATTTTCTCACTGGGAAGCATCAGACAATCTTTACTGCAGGCACAAATATCTGTTCCAAGTGTCTTCGAGGGAATACATTCTTAGTCATGCTTCTACTCTACTGGGTGTCCTTACTTTACATGCAAGTCTGAGTCCACATGTGTCCCAGGCTTCGACTCAGCAAAATACTTATGCAGGGACCTCACAGTACAGAAGTGCTTAACCCCCAAATGCCTAACATGCATTTAGTTTTGAGAATTCATTCCAATGGAAGTGGCAGAAGTGCTGTATTTGTCACTGTCTTCTCCTAAACAGGGGCTTGAAACTTGTATATTGCACTCATTTGTGATGTTGACAGCCAAAAATGCATATTAATTACACAGCAAATGTAACATTTCTGTTTTTTTAAAAAAAAATGTTAGTTGGCAAGGAAGACTATTATTTTCCCCACACTTTCTCCAGATGAGTTCATAATTTCCCCCTTATTTTGATACACACTCAAAAGTCAGAGCAAGATTTTACTTGCCTGGCTTGTGACACTGCTGTGAATTCTCTTGTGTCCCTTGTGTGTCTCCCAGGAAGAACCAGTGAGTCCTTGGGGGCCTCCTCACTCCTTCAGTGACTTTCTCCCAGGGAAGACTCCCTGCCCTCAGCCCCCCAGGTGGCTCAGGTGCTCTTTACACACAAAGCAGACCACAAACACCTTGATGAACGGGGGAAAGATGTCCAAAAACACAACAACACCCTTATTTGCCTATTGCTTGTGGATAAATGATTATGATCCATGGGAGGAATAGAGAACTGGCACGAGTAGGGAAACAGCATTAAAAGGCCCACAGGTTGCTATGCAAAATAATGACTTAATAGGCAATGCCTGTAAGCATCTGCTGTATTAAATAATTGTAATTAACCTGTTTCAACTGCGAGAAAGATTTTCATTCAGCTAGAAATGCAACTGCTCAGCATGCAGTGAAGCCACAATGCAGAAAATCATTGCTCAAGAATATCAATAGCCTCTGCAAGAAAAAGGACATTGTTGCCAGCTTTTTTTTTTTTTTTTTTTTTTTTTTTTTTTTTTTTTTTTTTTTTTTTTTTTTCCCCAGGAGAAAAGCAGCCAATATAACAGGATGGGACATTTTCCACTCAGAAAACATGCATGCTCAGACAGGCTGGAGGACTGTGTAAAACAGGCAGCTGTGGAGAGATGAGTAAGTCCCATCCATTCAGAGATAAAACAATTTTTTTTTTTTTTTACATTGGATAGTCTAATGTGGAAACTGCCAAACCTTCTCCTCTCACTACTTCTTTGATGTTCATTTGCTTTAAAATTTTTCTCCATGATGAACAACAGAGATTGCCAGCAAGTATTTGCAAGCTCAGCAGCAAAGCAGAAGGAGCTGAAGACTTGTTGCTCCAAATGAATCCTTGAAAATTGCTATCTGCAATCATTCTCTTCTGTTTGCTTCACTTAGTGAGCTAAGGGATAAAGGGAAGGAAACAAAGCATGATGGCAATAGCTATAATAATAATAATCATAATAATAACAACAACCCATTACTGTTTGTAAAACCTCTGTTGGAGGCATGTAAGTATGCAAAGTATCACTCTGAAAGGGATACTGAAGAAGGTCTATTTATTTCCTCACAGGCTGCCTCTTTTTACAAATATATTTTGAGTTTTGAGAGCATTGATAATACATTTGATAGTTTTGATAGTGAAAAGGGTACCTAAAGCAATAGACTGTCCCTGAGGGTGGGGCTCTTTGGGAGGAGTGCAAGAACAGAGTTAGAATATTGGAAGGTGGTAATATTTCCTCCGGACAGACTCCCCATCACAAACCATCGCCTGTGTTGCATATGATGAACACAGACAGCATAACCTGCTCCTTCAGAAACCAGCTATTCAGGGGGCTCCCCTTGCCTGAGATGTCACTTGCCCGAAGCAGGAGGCTGGGTGCGGCACTAGGTGGCATGGAAGCCCTGCGGTTAAGGCAATTTTAGTGTTATTTTGGGTTTTAGGCGCCACCTGGCGTTACTGTCGGCTTTTTTTCTCGAAAAGTCTGGTTATGAAACCCTGCCTGGAAACCTCCACTTCTCGTGATTTAAATAGCTGGATATTAAAATACAGTATCATCGAGTTTTGCTGAATGGATTAGTATTTCCCCTCCTTTCTTGTAATACTTTTGGAAAGGAGTTCAATATGCAATGCACTTATCAATTCTGATTTTTAGCCAAAAACATTTAATCACAGAAGTTTTGGCTTAAAGGCATGAATGTGTTGCCAGATGCATTTCTGCTTCTGGATACAAAAGCGTTTCAATGCCCTTTCCTTCACAGCTCCTTGGCTTCTCCACCTTTAGGCTTCCTCTTGAAAGATCAATCAGACAGGTAAGACAAATCAGAGAGACTGCCATGGGAGGCAAAAGCTCAAAGATCAAATAAACATCCATTCTTCCAACTTCCATCCACCCTGCCCACCTCACAAAAAGAAACACCAAATTAAAACAATAACAAAAGACTAGTCCTTCACAAAAATCCCCAAAGCTTGGAATGTACCTAATCATCAGTCAAGATGCTGCACACCAACATCAACCACCTAGTAAGGCTTTTCTTCCATGCAAGTTTGTTGCAAATCTTCTCATTTCTCACTACATTCTTTATTTGTTTGGCCTGAAATGCTTTAGTAACAAATAACAGCTAATTTTATACCCCTAGAATATTCCTTCTGGATAGAAGAGTGTATTATTTGTGTATGTAAAACTCTAGATTCTGCTTTGTCATTTCCTGGACAACATACAACCTATGCTGAAGGCAGTGTGCAACACGTACATACTGAGCTTCTCAAAAGGAGGCATCTGTTTCATACTTTGAAAGACTCTTGCACTAAGACTGGGAGGGCAGAGGAAGGTTTCTTCTCAGTCCTGCTCATGTCGAGGTTAAACAGAAAAGTTCCATTCCACTTCTTTAGGACCATACAGTGGGTTTTGTCTTTCGCTACTACCTTGTAAATTGATGCTGCAAGAAGAAATTGCTGACAGTGGGACAAGGAGAAACAGCTCTGGCTCTAGGAGCTGGTGGGTGACTGATGCTGGGGTGGCAGCTCACTAAACCACTCCAGACCCTGTCTACAGACAGGGTAGGGGACTCCACTGATTCCACCTTGAAAGGCAGAAGGGCTAACTTGCTCTTCCTGTGATTACCAACACTGGCACACTAAAGCCAAAACTCAGATTACCTTTGTATAACTTGCCAACAATTCATTTACCCTGTTATTATCCAACATCCCATCACCTGGAGTCAAGGATGGAGGGGGGTGGCAGGTAAACACTAGGGCATAGGATGGGCACTTCTGCAAAATGCCAAACCAAGGAGGTTAGCCAGGGGAATTCAGAAAGGAGCATGAAACAGTTGACCTACCTAAAAATGAATCCTCTCCCAGACATTATGAAGGCAGAATTTGCATTAGAAATTCATACAGCTGTTTGGAGAAGGGAATGTTGCCCTCAGGGACAAATCCACTCCCTAACACCCAGCCTTAGCGTCTCCCTCATGCCTGGCCAAGGTCCTCCCCCTCATGAGGAAGAATCCTGCCCCCGAGGCGCCTAAGCAACAGTGGAGCAATCCTGAGGAGGCTGCTTTATTAAATTAAATGTCCTCGTGGGAGGATGCAATTCAGGGGGTTTTTTTCCTTTTTTTTCTTCTTTCTTTTTTTTATTTTTTTTCCCCCTCAAATGAAGTTCCCTTCTCAGAGAAGAGAGTTTCATTTGGAAAAATGAATTCTATGTGACATGACTCAAACTGAACGTTGTCGCTTTGTTCCTTTTTCAAAGTCAAGTTGCATAAAAAGTAATACATTTCCAAAATGGGATTGTCTCCTCCTTCAGATCTGATTACTTACTTCAGCTTCATCATTAGTATCATGTAATGTGGATCCATGCTTTAAGCAGGACTCTCCAGTGAAACAATGAGTGTTCTGCCTAAGTTAATGACACAACATGTCCCGTAGAAAAGAACTAAAAGATAAGCCAAGTTAATTTCATTTAAGATAAATGTAGGAGCTTTGCTTTGATGTAAGAACATAGCAACTTAGTCTTATTCTATGGGAAATTAATTTGAGAAACATATCCTAAATAATCAAGACAGGCAAACATTTGTATATAAGTAACCATGACTACATCCCTGAAATACAATGAGGATTTTTTGCAGCTTTAATATCAGGCTTTCCATACAAAATACTTAACAGAAACTCTCAAATCCAATATGCCTCTTTACTTTTTATAATTAGTTGGGGTTTTTTTCACTTTAGTTTTGTGTAAACTCATTAACAACACTCTCCTTTGCCTGTTTTGTACTATTCTGCTCATGCTAGACCACAAAAAAAAAAAAAAAAAAAAAATCTGTAGAAGAAACTTAAGAGGTCTGTACTTCTGTAAAGTATGTGCTTTACTTGCTGTATCTGCACCACAAATAAACAAAAGCAGGAGGTCACATCACTGTGCCCCTGTGTGGCTCCAGTAACAGGACTTTGGACATACAGGTGTAGGCACCACAATGGTCACTTTTTGACTGCATTTCAAGCTTGTGTCCCAGCACGTTTAAGCTCAAACTTGTTTCATGTCCGAATAATTTCAGTATTAACACCCAAAATAGAGTTTCAAGCAGAGATTTGGAGTCATGCTATTCTCTAGTCCAGATTCAAACATACTAACATTGCAGCAAAATTACACAAAGCAGACAAGGCAGGGCAGGTGCCTTCTAAAAAGGCTGGTATATGCAGCAAGGTTCCTTCTAAAAAGGCTGGTATATGCAGCAAGGATAGGTAGGCTGCTGAACTGTACTTCAGGGCCAGAACAGAGACACACAGATGAGAAAATGCATTTTGTTTCATGCAGCTTTCTGTCTTGTGCTCTACCCATAGGGAGATGCAGCCTATGTGGCCCAAAATTTCCTTATTCTACTTAGAAAAAATGCAATTTGTTAAGTAAGTTCTATTTTAACCTAATGGCCACCTCTACTGGCAAGACAGTCCCCTGAGGTTCTTTTCACAGCACAGAAAAAACAGTCAGGCTGTCAGAAGGGCATTTCAGCATGCCTTTGTTCATTATATCTTTTCAGCTCTTGAAAGTGCTGAGCAAAGTGATAACACCTGTTTTGAGAAGAGAGAGTGCATCAAAAACAGACAGTTTGAACTTCTCTTCCTACTGGTCTGTTCTCATTACCCATGTTCTAACATCTTGTATTTATATTGTTTAGACATTTTACTCTTACCAGGGGACTTGTGCTGTTTTCATCTAATTATCCTCAAGACTTTCTGTACAGAACAACTTCATATAGAGCAACTTCACCCAGCTGACAGACAGGGTGTGCAAATAAAATTTTCACTGCACTGTAGACTAGAAGAATGAAAAGAGGTCACACCTCACCTACCCATGCTGTATAAAGCTCTTATTCACGTAGGTATGGTCACTGAGAAGAGCAGGCTTTAAATAACTTGTTGAGAAAAAAATCTGTATCAGAAAAGTAAACAAAATTGCAAATTCTTGACTCTTCAGCTTTGCTGGACCCACAACCTCTTTCTCATGCCCTCTTCCAACATAAAAGACACCCAAACATTCCTTGTCATGCAAAAATTCTCATTTGTGTGAGACTCCAGTGACTTGTCTCACTGGCCTTTTAGGGCATAAATACCTCTTCTAAAAAGAGAAAAGGTCAGATTCGTTAAAGACTTCACATCTACTCATGACTACCAGGCTATTGCAATGTAATGACTCCAGGAGATAGGTCTACAGTCCTAGTGTTAAGGAATGCGATTTTGAGCCGTTGCCGGTACAGACATGTCACTGATGCTACTAAAACAAAACTTGAGCTAAAATTTGTTTCAAGTCTTTACTTGCTTGCAATGGAAAGTTTGCTGGCAGCTGTTGTCATCATTAGCCTTGTGGCGATGTTTTTTTTCTGAAGTGTCTTGTGTCTTATTGAAGCTTAACGCTTGTTAAGTTGGGAGGGGACTTTGGGTGATCTGCCAGCACCAGACAATAAAGTGTTCTTTTCTCCTGTTGTAACAGAGTCATAAGTTTTGGGTTTATGGATAATGGCAGCTACAACACGGTAAATTAAAACACACACAAAAAGAGGAAAACATGAGGGCTTTTCTCTAAGTTGTCTATTTAGCCTATTACACACTCCCTCGGGTTTTAAATACAGCCATAAAAATGCTCTAATTTTCACCATTAACTATTTTCTTTTCTTACTAAGCTAAGAGCAGGCAATTTATAGCAATGTCCCCTCTCCAAGGACCCCAGCTTTATAAATTTTTGAGCAGCATCACTATCAACTCTCTTTGTTGCAGGGAAAAGGTGTGATCTGGAGAAAACCCCTTTTTTCCCTGCACAGCTCCTCTGGGAAGGAGCTGAAATTCATCATCTGCTAGTGCACTGCCCTCTGGTTTTGGCCTTCTCACTATGGATTGCTGGGATGGATGGTGGTCTAGATTTTAAATATGGGTCAACTACATAATCTTTTAAAGTGACCACAGGGCCGTATCTCAGAGCATGCCAGAAACCCAGGAAAAGAACCACTGAAGGAAACTGTGCAGCCCAAAGTAGTACATTGGTTCTATGCAGTGAAGCTCACATACGACTTAGGGAGCTCTGTCAGGGCCATGGGACCCACTGCAGGACATCTGGTAATTTGTTGGTATAAAACACCAAATGCACCAGAACCACTTCACTTCACCAGCTTCTGTGCAGAGGCCCTGCAAGCAGTGGGGAGGTACTATATCACTCTACAGAAACACACAGCAGCCTCAGGTTCAAGTTTAGGTTCATTATTCTAAAACAGGTCCAGTGAAAGCTAATCAGATTAAGATAATTAAAAAGCAACCAGGCACCTTCAGCAGAAAAAAACTAGACTAGAAGTCCAAGCAAGGAGCAGCATGTTTTTGCTGCTTTGCCCACTGGTTGTGGTTTTCCTTGTTTGCTCAAGTTACTATAGTCCTTGAAATTACATGAAGCAAGCACGGCCAGGTACTGGCATTGTTTTATCAATATGATGAAACTAAACTGCAAAGAAATCTCTAAGGTTTGTGTGATTTAACACAGAGCTCTATGGGTAGGTCCTGGGCTGGAAACATAGGTTATGTGGGGAATTCAATTCCTTACAGTAACTCCAGCTCCTCAGAGCAAACTTGGACTTGTCACTCCAACTCTCTGTGTCTTTTCTCCTCCTTCACATTGCAGCCACAATGATGATGCACTGCTGCCTACCCTTCCTGCCTCACCTCCTGGAACAGGAGCTACTGGGAAGCAAGTTGCTGGCAGCTGCTTGCAGGAACACAGCCTGGCACAACAGAGCCACTGGTGCAGATCTTCACAGCTCTACCAGCAGCAGGAGGGTGTGTGCACTCCTTTGTCACCACAAGAGCACACACAGCGAGGTTCACTGTCCCTGCCACAGAAAGACAGCAGGCAGTAACACTCTCTGCATGCTTAATAATTTAAGGAGATAATTGTCATACCATAACTTAAAACTTATGGGCAATTCAGGAAAGTGGAATTAGTTATCTGTCTTGGCACTTGGTCTCGATTCTACTGCTAGGATGTGTTATAAAACATATAAACATCATGGAAGTGTTGTTCTATTTGTCATGTTGTGTGAAAAACTGGGGAAAATACTACCGAATAGGAAGCCAATATATTTCCTCACATACACTCTGCCTTAAGTAATCATCTCTTCCAGTACAAATCTGAGGCAACAGCATTCCTGCTATTAGCTGTCTTCCAGTTATACAGAAACATGAAGTACAGAAATAAAATTCCACTTGCATTACATCTGTCTTTCCTAAGCGGCCAGTGCATATACCTTGCTCAATTTAATTCTGGAATCTCAGACTCAGCCAGAAGGCAGCTCAGTCTCCTCAAGGTCACTCACCTGGCAGTCTTTTGCCAGGTTCTTTGCACTTGCATATTTTCCTAATTTTCTTTCCTGGTGTTTGTGTGTCGTTTGATCTTTCTGAATGACAAAACAAGGTAACAACCAAAAAAGGAAAGGAACAGAAAAGCCATTTTAGCATGTGTAACAATAATCTCACTGGAATTTCTCTGGAAGCGTTGTAGTCTGATCTTGTAGAGAGAAACACCTCAGGTTGAGTCTTTTTCTTGTTCTGACCCAAACAGCTGCAAAAAAATGGGCAGTTTTATCTCTTTTTTCTCATGGGATCTAGATTTTAAAAAAATAATATTTCACACATCAGTTTTCACTTAGGTATTGAGGCAGCTGGCTGCCTCGATGGAAGTGCAGAGATCCCAGCTGAGCTGAGTGTCCCTCAAAATAAAAGCAAAGTAATGGCTGCTTAAAGTTAGGCAACTACCACGTTCTCAGTGGCAAAAATTTATAAAAAGATCAGACCAAAAAGCTGTGCCAAGAGAGGTGTATGTTCCTTTGCTTTTGAAGTGTCCCTAAAGCACAGGTTTAGGGACCAGGGCTTTCCTCTGCTGCTCTGTAAGCAGCAGTAGTATATGCATTTCAAACATCAGCCACTGCTGAAAGACAATGAACAAAGGGCATGCAAAAGGGGGGAAAGAACTCAGAGCCAAATTCTCTCAGGTCACATACCAGGTGAGATGACACTAGTTCAAGCTGTTCACTTGTCCAAACGAGGCCCTACTGCCATCTGCCCGCATATTTCTGTCTTTCCGGTGTTTCTGTCACAGCAAGTCCTTCATTCTTCTGAAAAAAAAAAAAAAAAAAAAAAACAGAAAAGAAAAAAAAGGCCACCTGAACTATTGTATGTGTATTGATTTGGTTGATTTGCTGCCTGTGTAACTCAGAGCATCATTAATCTGATACAGAGGGCACCATTTGAAAGGCTTTGACTAAGTACAATATCAAGTGTCACCCTGGGCTTTAGAGTACAAAAAGTACAGATAACACAAACAAAAGGGTCATATTCACCGTGGTTTAACTCTTTCAGCCTTGCTAGCAGTTGCCATAATGTGGTTATTCTGGACTTGAATGAGAGGAAAATCTGAACCAGAATAGAAATGGGAAAAAGCTGGCTGGATAAAGATATTTTCTTAATTTCTTAAGAATGTTGCTTGCTTGATACCACTGAAAATGCCACATAATTGGAAACGTTCATGTTACTGTTTTTTAGACGTTGGAATTTTCTGGTTTCTGGATAGCAATGTGATTATCAAAGGTGCTAATCACTGCCTCCAATAAGATTAATTAAATAAGATTAATTTCTCTACAGCAAATTAATACACAGGTGGCCTGTGACCAGGACTGGTGAACTGCCTCATAAACAGTTGAGTAACAGTAAAAACCCCTGAGAGTATATTTAGAGAAAGTAGCAGCAGGCATTTGCCTTCACAAGAAAGAAAGAAAAAAACCTTTCAAACTCAAATGCTCTTGTGCTCTTATCCAGATTCCTTCCCCTCACCTGTATTCTGGTCCATACTTCTATTGCTGGGTCAGCTATCATCCTTACTGCACCCATGCCCTCCTTCTCTTATTCTCAACAACTGCTGTCAGCTGCTGCCTTCTCCAACAAGACTTAACAGCTTCAGCACACTGGGCTGTACAGGCTGCAAGTTACCAGCCAAGTGCTTTGGAGTATGCTCTGTGATCCCACATGGACTTTCAGTATGTTTCCTCTCTTCCTACAACCCGCACATAGGCATCCAGAAGAAGTAGACTATTTCATTATGCCAGCTAAAAAAAAAAAAAAGAAAAAAAAAGGCAAATCTCCAGTGCAATAGGGCTGTCATAAGCCTGAAGCAAAACAAAACTCAGCACCCTGTCCAGCCCTCCTGCTCTGGATCACTCCTGATATCACTCACCCCCAGGGGCTCAGTCTAACCTTTACATCATGCCTATAGCAGATGGAAGCTCATACAGTTTTACTGAAGCTAAATATTATTTGAATTTTCAGTCAGGTTTTTATGCAGCTCAGAAATGGGCAAAACATGATCTAGAAACTTTATTTAAAGTGAGAGGGAGAAAGCAAAGCAACTGTGTTCAATTTTTAAACCATTTCCAGTACCGGTTGAAATCAACCCCATGTGCCTTGAAATTCATCGAGACAAGAAACTGATGTTGTTGCTGACCCAGGCAGAGTACCTATGACAAAAAACCAACTTCTCTCTGTCACTGAATTATTGTTTCTCACTGACATTAAGAAAACAACCTGGAGATTAGCCATTGATAAATGGTTTCTGTTTCCCCAAATGTAAGATTCCCGTTTTACGCTGCAGTGTAGACAATCGAGCCCATGTCAGATTGTCAGCAACGCGTGACAGTGGCTTCCTGTAACAAACAGGCCATGTTCCAGTCTGCACATTCCAATGCCATTAATCCTTGTACTACTTTGTGTTTAAAATATAAGTACCATGATTGGAAAAACAATAAAGATATCATCTGAGAAGTAAGTATATTAGAGGGCAGAATTCTTAGAAAACAGTATTGCTGACACTGGACTGTCCCTGGGCTTCTCAATATGCAGAGAAGATGAGATCTTGACACCCTAAAAACAGGTTAACAAAATTCACATGTGCTGACAAAACTCAGGAACTGAGGGTTTAACGCCTGCTGCTGCAGTGAAGAAAGCAGAAGCAACTGCAAAGAGCAATCACCTCTCCTTCTGCTCTGCACTTACCCAAAAGTAGTCACCATTCATCTTTTTAGCTGGCCCTTTACTGAGGAGCTGCACAAGGTGCACAAGGCATGCAGATGTCCCTTCCAGGCACTGAGGCATCAGGATCCTTGTCAGCCCAGTTTATGAAACATGGGGATCCATTTCATTCTTTGGTTCAGTATGCCCCCACAGACTAAATAAAGACAAGTCTTTGAGGAGTCCTAAAACAAAAAACCTAATTTCAGGCTGAAAAATTATTTTATGCATTTCCTTAATGGAATAACAATCCCTTAATTTCTAACATGGAAGCCTGGTTTAACAGCAGCAGAGCCTAGATCAATACCTTAGATGTGGTTTAACACTTTATGCTTTTGTTTTGCTATCTTTTAATGCATAACTCAAATATGAGTCCTTGATATTTGTTCTTAGAATTAATTATATTCCTGTATTTGCTTGAATACAAGCCAGAAAGTAATGAACTACAGACTTGAGAGTCAGAAAAACAATATATGATCAAAGGCAGAAATACATTATCCCCTATTCCATACATTCTTTAAATTTCTAGGGTGGGTAAAAGCGTTCTCCCATTTAGCTCACACATTTTCATTTACCAAATTAAAAAAGCATTTGTTGGTCACTATTCTTTGCTTTCTTTTAGGCTTCTAGTTGCTGCCATTTTACTAAGCATACTGTCTGGTCCTGACTGCATATGAGTCCGCCCAGTTTTAAGAAGGTAGGTGGAGAATTAGTGTTTGGGCTGGGTGAGGAGAGTGGTAGTTGTTTCCCAGTTAGTTTTGACTAGAAGTAGTTTACTGGGGAGCATGGAGTGGGCATCCTCAGAAATGTAGTTGTGTTAATTCTAGAGGGTGCTTCAGAGGAATTTTCTAGGTTGTGCCCAGGAAAGAATGGTTTCACTACTGATTTTCTGATTTTGTTCTGATTTTGCATTTTTTACATTAGATGTTTACATTAGAAAAACACCTTGCTAATTTGCAACTAGAAACACTTGAGGTCTCCACGTTGTATGAGTAAGTCTCTTTTTAAAAATCTAGATCAAATTCCAAGAAGACCATGCTGCAAGAACCTGCACAAAGGATGATTAGGACAATTCCTTCTAGATAATAGAATTACATAGCACCCAGTTAAATGACACATTTCAACTGTACAAACACCAGTTTAGAGAACATGCTCCGGGTCAGCCTTACTGAGTTTGCTGCCCACTTTTTTGCTAATCATGGAAGAATACATATTAATCTCATGAGTGGGATATGAGCATGCTTCAGTGGATTAAGTCCCTATAAAAAGTAACCACTGCCAAAAGGACTAGAGAACACCATCAGAATTCACTAGTTAGTCCACTTTGACAGTAGGATACATTGACACTTACTACAAGTGTTTGTTCAGAAGGGACTAGGGCAAGGCAGCCAGTGTGCTGTAAATTCACACCTTAGCTTAGTTCTCTCTAATCTGCCTACGTCACACACAGTGATGAAAGACAAGATTTTAAACTGATTACACTGAGCAAATCCAAAAAGTTGTCTGATCACTGAAGTTCACAGTCAAAACCAGACTTCCTGTCTTAGCTTAGCTGATTTAGAATGGAAGTCAAAGTAAGTGGCTGCAACTGAATTTGGTCTAGCTTAAGTGAATCATCTGAAAAACTCCCCTACACTAAAATCCTGCAGTATCTGTTTTCTCAGACAAAGTGACTCAATCCTTAGCTATCAGCTGGATTCTGACGCCTTAAGTGGAGGCTCAGATAAAGGTGACCTGAACCATCAGTCCTGACAATCCTGCCTTCTGTCAGGAGCTTACCGGACCATCAGAAAAAACGTACACTTTCCTTAAGGCAAATTACCACTTCCCTTGGAATTTTCAGAAGCTCATTAGTACTTAAGGAAACAACAATACTTACATTGTGTCTGTATTGCACTGCCTTTTTTTTTTTTTCTGTTTTGTTTTTGATCACTAGAGCATTGCAAAAGCTGTGGTGTTATACATAGTACAGTAAACACATTGCAAAAAGAAAATTGACTGCCATAATGTAATAAAGAATCACTTCAAAGTTTATATCTTTCCTGTGGAAGTGAAGAGTTTATGTTTTAGCCATGCAGTTTTACTGAGGGAGGAAAATAACTCTAATATAAAAGATACTGTTAAATCACAATTACCTTTTCCGTGTTCGTTTGTGGTTTTTTCAGTTGATCCCATCTCTTTAGTGATAAAGCAGTTGGAAATGAGGAAAATGTATAGTATCAATTCTAGACTTAGTCCAGTGATGTGCTCATACTGTAGCTGTCAGTTCCTTGTGCAATTTCCTCATGAAATTTTAAGGTCTTTGATCACATTCATATCATATTAAGTTAAATTTTGGTCACTGTGCATGTGTCAGTTTCCCAAAAGTTTGATCTCTTTCATATATTTAAAAGTCTGAAGAGCATATGCCCCTCAGACATGCTACCACTCCTTTTTTCAAAATGGAACATGTTTTGCTTTAAAAAATAATCAGGTGAGCACACCACTTTTGCCTGCCCTGCCAAGGTTCAGCTATCCTGATACAGATTTATTTAATAATTGTAGTTTAATAATTCCTTTTTCTTAAGTACAAAATTTTTAAGCCAGATTTTTCACTGATAGCCTTCACCAAAAAAGCCCACCAACACTTTCACTGGAATATTTTGGAAACAATGGCAAAGTTGGCTTCTGGATAAGTCAAGAAAGTGAGAGACAACCTCTTTGCCATTTGTGAATGCCAGGGCTTCAGATATGTGTCTCAGAGGAAGGTGGACAGAAGTTCTGCAGAGACCTGTGCAGGGGAAAGGCACCTCCACACCTTTCCCACTTCTCACTGCTCTTTCCCTCCTTCTGCCACAAGACACCTCCTGGGATTTCCAAGAGGTAGCTAATCTGAAACAGGATAAAAAAGAAGTACTGAATGAGGCATAAAAACAAGCCACTCTACTTATCCAAATTCAATAATGCTGCAAGACTGGTGTGAACTTTTTCCTTTTGAAGAGAGCTGACAACAGGTTAAATGGTGTGACTATTGTAGCTGCTGCATATAAACAACTGATCATAAATGACAGAATTTGAAGAAGTGAGAGAGGGAGAGCTTGTAGAGCTAGTGATCTGCTGGGTGATGTGCTGAACTGATACAAGCATACTTATGGTTAAAGTCACAGGCTGAAGGTCAAAGGTAGAGGCTTGATGGGTCTGTCTTGATTTTCCATTTTTACTATGCATGGCTAGGAAGGGAATCTTGAGTCACAACAAAGTGTGGTTCTGTATACTGTGTATGGACTGGCACCACAGAGAAATGGCTGCCCTAGTTTATCTTTCCCCCTTCCTCTAAAACTGAGTAGCTCCCTTAACAGTTCAAGCCAGAAACATACACTAGAACAGTAATTTTTTCAAATTATTTTATCATACAAGACAGATAACATAAGAGGATTAAAAAATCTGGCTTCAGTAAAGTCATTAGCAAAGCTCCTTCTAACTTGAGAAGCTTGGAATTTTCTCTGAAAGACATTAATTGCAACAATCAAAAGCTTTGCTTTTGAAAAGTTGCAACACACATTTACATCCATCTAGTGTTATCCTAATACCCTCTTCCCCTTGCTGTTTCTAAGTACAAGAACCAGGAGAGACCAACAAAGCTTTAGGTATTGGAAGAGAAAATTCTCTAACAGGACAGCTGAATGATGTAAGAGAACGTAAGAGTGGTTGGGTTTCCCTCAATGTTCTGAATTCTGAAGATGCTTAATACCAATGTGGCATTTTAAGTTTCTAACAAAAGATATTGCCTCACTAACATTAGGTTTTTTAAAAAAAATAGCTTCATTTAAACTATCATTTCATTTCACAGTATGACACACAGAGAAATCTAATGTGCTAGGAATATTTCAGCAAGACTCCTACAACAGCAAACTGTAGCTCCTTAACAAAACTATCTTGTGTATTAGTAAAACAGCAGACAAATGAGTAGTAGACAATCTACTCAGATTTTCTAAGGTCTTCGACCAAGGCCTGCAGACGATACCATAAGTACAAACTAAGCAATGGGAAAGTAGTTCTCATATTTAAAATAACTGAAGGCCTAGATGACAAAATAGAAAAATAAACTATCTCATTTCAGCATATGAAAAGATAACTGTGAGATCCACAATATCCCATGCTTCCATTTTTTCATATAGAAAGCCTGTTCCTTAATACAGCATTATCTGAAGAAGAAGACAAATCACAAAAAAGTATTTATTATTCAGACACCCAAACAATGATAGCAATGCCTCTTCTGTTTCCTGCTTTATAACTCTACAACAAATACTCACTCTTCTGTAATGATTAACCTCCACAAAAAAAAAAAGGCAAAACAGTTCTAAATGTTTGTAAGACATCAAAAAGTAACAACATTTCAAAGTTTTTTTCCTCTTGGAGAAAAATAGCAAGCTTTTGTATCAGGCTTACTTTTGTAGTGAGAATAGTGGCAATTCTCTTGTAATTCATTTTTTATATCCTGTCTCAGATGAGGTAAAGGAGAAACTGTTGTCATCAACAAATTAGTTACAACAAGTTCTAAACCTGTTTTTGCTCAGGAAAGCATCAAAAGTGCTTTAGGTTGCATCATTTGGCTCACTTGAAGGCATTTTTCTCTAGTTAGCCTCTAGGTCAGAAATTAACTGCAGCTACTTCTCTTCCTTTTCCAAGGTCAGGCTTGGCCTACTTTTCATTATGCCCTTGATGAACCAACAGTCTCCTGCCCTTACACTGCTACACAACTAGTCAAGAGGAAAGAAATATTACCTAACTGTGATAGGGGGTGGGGGCACATGTGTTATCTGAATTTGCTTGTGAATGTACTGAACAGCTTTTGATAGCTACGGGGAGGTATGTTGTAAACTCTCTGTAATGAATACTTGTAGACATGAATGTTTGTGCATACCTTCACTATAATAACAAGTTGAAGCCTGCACCATTTATATTTTCCTACTTTTCAGAATTGCACCTCTCTGAGATTCCTCTTGAAGAAGATTTTATATGATCACTATATAAATTGGTAGAATTCACAAACAAGCATTACGAGACTTTTCTTGATGGAAGCTGGAACTTCATTCTCAACTGGAAAAGCATGTAACAGTAGGTTTGATTTTCAAGAGAATTCATCTGTGAAATCCATTTAATGCAAATTATATTTGAAATAAGAGAGAAATAGGTCCTTCAGTAAGTATACTGCCTTCTTCAGGAGGAAAAACTATGTCACAGAGAATTCTGAGCAAACCTGATACTACAATATTTATGTCTGTGGTAAGTCTACATTTAGAACTGTTATGAGTTATGAGGCTGAGAACAAGAGTCAATTGAAGACAAAATATCTTATACATGCAATAACTTCTTTGTCTTATACTTTTGCCTTTTACTTATAAAAAAATTAGTAACTTGTGGAAATTAATATAAAAGCATAACTTAAAATTTTGATCCTGATAGCAACTCTGTATGCAAAGCTCTATCTAAGGAAAGCCCCTGCTGAATCTCTAAGGTGTGCTCATGGTGGGTTTTATTTGGGGGATCAAGAGTCTGGAAAGAACAAACTCCTTTAAGCTCTCAAGTTAAAGGAAGAAGTAGTAAACATCTCTTTTATCCTTAGGCTTCCCAGAGTCCAGAGAAGAGTTCAATGGCAAGTACAGTGGCTTCAAAGACCCACCATCAGGTTCACTATAAGACTCCAATTTTAATGATGAGCTCAGGATTCAGAAAGGAACATTTCAGATGATATCTTTCATGAGACCAGCTGACATAGGTGGAAGTAGACCAGCTCTGAAGCACACCAGCCCTCCTTTAGTCTGCTATACAAGCAGAACCTTTGCCACATTGTACAGTCTTATGGCTATTTTGGGTGGTAATTTACTAGTGTTAATCAGTTACACAGTTTATCCAATTGTGTGACACAAAACCAAATCATAGTCAGACATAATACATTCACATTGGACAGGAATTTACAGTTCAAGATTAAGTGCTTGTGGAAAAGGCTTTGGAGTCTTTAAAAACTTCCAATTAATATGGCACTGAGACTGGGGCATACTCAGAACCCAATGCCCCATCACATTTGGCAGTGATGCCCAATTAATCAGTATAGCCTCCTGAATCACCAAAACCACTTCCTGCAGACTCTCTGTAAAGCCCTTATCCAAGTACTGACCCAGCCCAGCCCTGCTTAGCTGTATGCAATCATAGCCTAAGGTGGTGTGACTGCAAGCACAAACAGCATGCATCTGGCATTTCAGCTCAGTTAGCTATCCTCTTCAGAAAAGAGCTTTCATTTCAAGGCAGTCATAAGATGCAGTTTTATAGGAAGGGTTACTTTCCTGTAGTAAAATAATTTGAATATATTCAAATACCAGCTTGTCTTTCCTATTCAAGTCAATGGTGAAAACACTGCCTATGCTGCGCAACAATATTTGAATTTGGTGGTAACTTCCTTTTCTGATCACAGGTTGTATCCAGTAACTATTATTAAAATAGGTAAGCAAGAAAAGATGTTCTAATAAATGATAAATATCACAGTGGGATCATTTTACGAACAATTACAGCTTTCTATAGTTACACACAGCCTTTGACAACATTCAATACAGCAAACATTTTCAAGCCCGAGTGTTTAAATTGTAGGTGCCTAAACAAAAAAGAAGCACAGGTTTAGCACACTGATTGTACATGTACCCATGATTACATTTCCAGAAGTGTTAATTACAGCTCTTACTGATTCTACTCACCATCTCTGACAATCACAGCAGGAGATTTGAAAATTATGGTCTATATTTTTATCTGAAAAGAGAGTACTAAGTTTACACAGATGCAGGTTTTTGTTGGGGCATATGCTGATGTCTGCCTACAGCCTGAATAACTGCAATATGCAGGACTGCTGTGCAAGTATTCTTGCCCCACAGCCATGAATAAGCAGCAGCACAGCTGCCATTGCAGCCCATGTGCTATTGTAGCAGGGCAACTGCTGTAGTTCCTCACTTATGGAAGCATGGCCTACACATGCCATGTTCTCTGACCTGTTTCACCTTGAAATAAGCTGTGCAGTAATTCAGGGCCAGCTTGCACAGACCTAGGGCTCCACCAAAGTCACAAGGTGGATATTCCACATGCAAGCTCCCAGTGTGTTGTCTCTCACGTGGTAACAAAGATATGCTGAATCCTATGCACACAGTAAATAGACTTTACACTGGAAATAAATTTGAATTAGTTCATAGTTTATGTGGATTTTAGGTGGTCGCACTAAAGATTTGGTGTTACTCCATTATAATAAGTCTGTTATTTAAGAAAACGCATTTTCTTCTCTGTTTCTCTTTGCACTTATGCTCGGCAGACCTCTAGCCCAGTTCATCTGCATATAAAATGAAACAAAATTTATAACAATAAGATCTTGCTACACTTAACAAGGATGTATCACTCCCCCACCCCTCGGTAAATTATTTTGCTGGAGGCTACATCATTCTCTCTGAGTAGTATGTTGGGAGTTGACAGAGGCGTGAATAATTCTCGGTGTAGAAGCCTCCCCAGCCGAGCTGAGCTGCAGCATGTTGGGCTGGCCTTTGATGCAGACTGGTTGGGCAGGTTCCCGGGTGCCCCAGGAACCGGTCTGACGAGCCTGTTATGCCAACAAATTCTGGTATGATTCCATGCTCTCCAGAATGCAGAAACCTGCCCAGCCAGTTAAATGAAAGGCATATTAGGTTATCCATTGCACATTGTATATATCTTAGGTGCAGCAGATCTCCTCTCGGCATTCTCTAGTGTGGTCCACAGTGGCTTCCTCATCTCACTTACACTTGAGGTTTATAGCTGGAGGGGAAGTCAATAGTAAATATTTATCACCCCGACCAAGAACAGAACTTTTCACAAGTCAAACAGAAGGGTGAGTTTTGAAAATCTTTCTTTTAAATTAATTTAAGATAACCTTAAGCAAAAAATTTCTCTGATGCTTGAAGTGGTACAGTGGCTATCTCCTTAATGTGTCTGAGTACTGCCAGTCTTTATAGCACTTGTTGACAGGATTTTGGTAATTGCAGCTGTCTGAGCCTTCTGTGTGCAGCTCAACATCATCTGCTCTCTCTGCAGAGTATTTACTGCAAAGACAGCTCAATGAACCTAGCAGAGGAGTGAGAGTTAGAAACTCCACAGCCAATGCCCTGGCATTTTGAGCAGTTCACTTAAGTATTGCTTATTGGTCTTTTCTTTTATACAGTGTTTTTATAATTTCTGTCACATAACAGCAGTGTTGTGATAAGGCATACTGCCATTACAGTAAGACGTGTGGTTACTAATTCTTGCCAGACTAACTTTTTTAATTGTTCTATTTTATAGAGTGAGCTACTTAAGCCTAGATTTACCTATTTTGTGGTAAGATAGGAAACTTACTTGTCATTCTTACTGCTTTCTTTCTACACACTTACTAGAAATTTACCTGTTTAGTATGAGTAACGGTGGTGGTAATGGCAATAAAAATCAGTGCTAGTCATAAAGAGTAGGCTGACCTGAAAGTTGTACCTCTATTTGCAGCTGAATCCATTCACAGGTTCTGTGTCAAATAAGAAAAATTAAACAGTGTAAAAACAAAAGCGGTGGAATCTGGTAACTGATTAACTACTGGAGCAAAGAACTACTTGCTGAGTTGAATAGAAAGGAATGAAGACAGGTTTTGTCATGCCTGTTAGGACAAAATAACTCTTTAACTTAAGTAAATGTGAATCTTCTCAACATCTGTGTAGCTACATTTTTTTAAAACCCTCACACAGCTACTTCCTCCTCCAAGGAATTGTTGATTAATTTTTTTCTAACTTTATGCAAAACAACTACTATTCTCTTTTCTGATGTGAAAAAAAAGTATCAGAATCAGTGGCTACAAAGTACTAGATACAAAATATCTATACAGGATTATGTAAGACTTTATGGTAGTCACACAACAGGAAGCTTCAATTATGTTTACTGCCAGCTATTTTCAAGTTGATGCTAAAATTAATAATATTCTTTTGTAGAGTGCCAAGAAAAAGGCCTCCTGAGCCTCTTAAAAAATCAATGAATTGAAACCACCTTCTCATTAACAGCACTGTAAGCTGTATGCTGTAATTAAGAGCACTGTATGCTGTAAATTTTTTTTTCTTAGAAGTCTGGATACACAGAAAAGAACATAGGAAAATTTTGTAGTCTCACAGAAGCTTATAATATTCATCAGGAAAAAAAGTTTAATGTTCATACATTCTCAGTTGATTCTGCTATCAAATATGTAAGGAAAAACTTGCTAAGGGATAAAGCATTCTCCACAGAAAAGTTACAGCTGGCTGAACTCTATGGTTTGCACAACAACTCTGTGTAGACCTCATAAAACACTACAAAAGAGCTTTGATTTCTAAAGCTATAGGATTTTAACACAGAACATGTTTAATGTATTTAAAATTCAAACAGATAAAATGCTGCTTGCCATCCTCTCTCCAGTTTATATGTTCTTTTTTATTTGGTTTTCTTCAGCTGCATTTTTTTAACTTTTTTTTAGGGGGCTGGAAAGCGCAGGGGCTATTGTTTGGGAATTTCTTTTTCCCAAATGGTAAGTAAAATATTACTTCCAATATGTTGGGGTTTTTTCTGTCCCTGAATTTGTGTTGTTCACTGCAGTAAAAGGTAGGTGGCATGATTTTGTGGACAGTTCTATTAACTTTTACTTCAGCCTTCCAAAGCAGAGATAAATATGCATAACTACTCAAAGTGGTCATGTTATCCTGAGAAACATCAGTATGAGCAAAACATGCCACTACTTTCTGCATGCAGCTAACACAAATAGGTGCTGCTGCTTAGAGCCTGAAGATCAGGAACACTGCACTGGGGTCCTGTGACATCTTCCCTCACATTGCTTTTTTTTTTTTTTTCCCCTTCATCAAGACTTCCTAAAAAGCCTGAGAGTTTGAGTTGAGTAAGCCCTGGCAGTTTCTGATTATAGAGGAGGAGCAGTGAAAGCACTTCAAAGAAGAGGGTTCCTTAAAATAATCAGTGTTACTGGCATCGGGAAATTTGATCTTGGCTCAGTTTCAAACGCGGCTATGCAAGCAGCCTGAGAAGAATCAAATTCAACTAGTGGGGTGATGGAGTGGCTCCTCCCTATTTTTCCAGAGAAAGCAACCACCTGTGCTAGACAGCAGTGGTGGTGTCTGTTGTCTGTGTGCCCTCCCTGTAGTAAGAAATCATGCTGCTCAGAGCACTTCCAGTTCAAATCCCATTTAGGTAGCAGCTGAACTGTGCCGCACTCTTATTCGTTGCATCTGAAGTTGGGCTCCTTTGATATCCTTATTGGCATCTGCAACATAAAGTACATTAGATGAATATGACTAGAGAGTTAAACAACATATTTATCCCTCAGTTGCAGATCTGCAAGTTGAGAAGGTTGTGAACACACTGGCCATATATATATATGTATGTGCAATCTATTAAATCTGATGCAAATATATAAGGAATTCACTATTTTATTTTATACATACACATATATTTTATATATACATACATGTATATATATATGCAAATAGTGCTTATATGAAATACTTACCTTTGTGCCTAAAGCAAATAAAATATTTAAATTGGACTTCCCATTGTAATTCAAATCTGGTTTTAATCTTTACATCTAAATTTAAAATAATAAAAACAAATAATAAAAAAAAAAAGCTTTCTGCTAATATCTTTTAGCCCTACTATGTATGCATATGCAGTGAACTAGGTCATCTCCTGCTGAGTGGTTAGAAACACTGATGCAGCCTCTGTACTACCCCTCGAAAATGGAGGGGGCGTGTGAATTAAGGGCTATTTTTAATTTTATCTGTGCTGCAACATTGCATTGCACTTACAATAGAACTTCAGTTATTAGCTGATTTGGTGGTAAATAGTCCAGTCATCAAGAAGAAAGGCATTGCTACTAAACTGCCACTGAAAATTGACAGGTCCACCTACTATTATAGGATTAAACATCTCAGACCATCCAGGTCTAAAATGGGTTAGGAAATAAGAAATAAGATTCCCTTTTTTCAGAATTGCTCATGGGTAAGTGTTCTGTCACCTAGTTCAACGTGCCACAGTAAGGGTTATTTTGAAATCTGGACACAAGCCATGACACCACAGGAAGTTTTGCATCTGTTGAAGCGCAGCAACGGTGAAGTATTTTTCCCACAGTTTTATTGTTGAGGTGTGTGTGTTTACTCTTACAAGGTGAATGAGATGCAGTTCCAGTTAGACTAGTCATCTTAAGACACCCAGTGTGTGAATGTGGAATATCAGAGTCTCCAGTAGTTTTCTATCATGTTCAATGAGCAAGGAATCTATTCAGTGGCCAACTATGTGATTACAGAGTACATAAACTCAAATAAATCTGGAAGAGAGATAAAAGTAAAGTTCAACCGTTAGTGTTAATCCGTTTTCACTTACTGTGGAGTAGATAAGGATAACACTGTAGAAGTTGGTGGATTTATATGGCTGTAAAGATCAACATGAATGAGTATGAAAGCAAACAGCTCTGAGTTTATTGGGAAATAAAAGAGATGGCATAATTATTTGCCAGAGTGCTTCCTATAAATAGTAAGAAAGGTATAGTTTATGGTTAAATATCTGATCAATCAGCAAGAGGGCTATTTTATTGGTACCTATCAGATCTGTGCATAGATTTAAGATATCTGCTTCTCCTAACTTGGGGAAATGATCACTTGCTTACATCACAAACTTCTGGATGACAGAAGTTTCAAAAGTAGAATGAAGAACTGGCAAAAAGCATTATTTAGAAAGACTGGAGTGTCTATCACAACCTATTATGACATGACAGCTTCTTCCAAAACATGCAGATATTTTTACCTCCACCATATGTCTCTGATCTGATAATGGATCAAACTCACAATTTGATCTTACAATAAGTAATCTGCCGTTGAGCTCCTGAACAACATTTTCATTTTATTTAAGCTGAAAAACACATGGTTAAACAATGATGAGGAACGAGCAGGAAAGTTAAGTACAAGATAGTTTTGAAATACTTCAGAATTCATGGTACGTACTTGATGGGAAACCAAGAATATTTTCAACAAAGGGGACCAACAGATTTGAAGCTTGAATCATGTGTCATCTCCAGTCTGACAGTATTTCAAAATACCTCAAAAATGTTGAAATAGTATTTCAGATCCAGTTTTATTTAAGCTATAGGTCTTTATTTATTATGTTTTCTTGTAAAAAGAATTAGATGGAACAGCTATTGACAAATATGAAATACTTGAACACTTAACTTTTTAAATATTGCTATTAACAATCCAGAAAGTATATGTTTGCAGTACTTTCCCTTTCCAACTGATCTATGTCTTCTAGTCATGCCCACCAAGCTCTCCCTTTAAGAGTTCCTATATGTACCAAAATGGTCCAATGGAATCATGTGAAGGCAAAATAGTAATAGTGAAAAACTGTGTTTTGTTTCTATTTCATCACTAAGAACTACCTAAAATCAAGGGGCTTATCTCATGGCAGGCAGCAAGGCTGGTCCCAATGAATGAAGGAACATTGATCTGCAACTTGGGCAAGAAAAATAATATTGAGATAAAAAACTTCAGCAGACTTATACTGTACTAATCATATGTACCTTCTGGTTTCCATACCATGAAACATAAAAATATAACCAGGCTGCTCTGTTGTACAGTGAAATGACGAGCCACGGAAATTGTTAAGATCAAGAGGGTGGGGGGAAGCCCCCCCATATACTTCTGTGTGTAGACCCCATCAACCAGATTAGAAATCCTGGGGCACAGACAGATTTATCATAGCCTTAAAGGCAAGGCCACTGCTGGCAGAGTTGTACACCCCGATGATCCTCTTTACACCTAAACCAGGAAGAACTTCTTTCAGGAAGGCAGAGGCTGCATTTACTCCAATGCAGGCTCTGGCACACACCCTTGCTTTTCCAGAGTGTTCTGTGCCTGCTGTCACGCCGAACTGTGGCAGCAGCCAGGGCCTGGCTTGTCCCCTTCGCTTTCCTCTGGCAGCTCTCTGGAAATCCCAAGGCCAGAGGAGGAGGGGGCTGAGACAACACCTGGTGACCTCAAAGGGCAAACAAGAGCCAGCAGTGTGCCCAGGTGGCCAAGAGGGCCAATGGCATCCTGACCTGTGTCAGAAATAGCCAGCAGGATCCTGTACTCGGCACTGGTGAGGCTGTGAGGTTTAGGTCCCCCAGTTCAGGAAGGACACTGAGGTGCTGGAGCGTGTCCAGAGAAGGGCAGTGAAGCTGGTGGATTGTCTGCAGCAGGAGCCCCATGAGGAGCTGCTGAGGGAGCTGGGGTCGTTTAGCCTGGAGGAAGCTCGGAGGAGACCTTATTGCTCTCTAAAACCACCTGAAAGGAGGCTGGAGACAAGTGAGGCCAACCTTTTCTCCCTGGCAACAAGCGAAAGGACAAAAAGAAGTGGCCTCAGGTTGCCTTTGAGGAGGCTCAGGTTGGACATGAGGAAGAGTTTCTTCACAGAAAGGGTGATTAGACATTGGAGTGGACTGCCCAGAGAGGTTAAAACACCTCCCTGGAGGTGTTTAAGACTGGACGTGGCACTTAGTGCCGTGGTCTAATTGTCATGGTGGTGTTTGGACAAAGGCTGGACTCCATTATCTCAGCGGTCTTTTCCAACCCAGCTAATCCCGTGACCCTGCCGCTGTGTCAGCCCCGGCATGCGAACCCCCCGCCGCCGCCCTGGCGGGGGCTCAGACCCTCACGCTCCCGCTCTCTCGCGAGAGCAGCCCGGAAGCCTCGCGAGAGCTGCCCGCGCCCCGCCCCCTGGGCAGGGAAGGCGCTCGCTGCAGCTTTTCCTTTTTTCCCGCCGCTGGCGCGCGGAGCTGCCGGGAGCCAACCAGGTAACGGCGCGCGCGCCGCCAAGGCTGCGCCCCGCCCCGGGGCCGGGCCTGCCACTGCCCCTCCGGCCCGGGCGCCGCCGGGCGCTCCTCAGGCGCTGCCCCGCCGCCCCGGGGGCCCCGTTCTCTCCGTGTGGGAGAAGCGGCGTGTGGGACATGCCATACCGCTCCGCTGGCGTCCCGGCTGCGGGGTGTGACCCAAGCCTGGCGGGAAGCTCCCAGGTGTTGGTCATGGCAGGATTTCCCAGAGCATCCCGGCGTGTCTTTCGAGTGAGTTTTCTGTGCGGTGTTGGTGCAAGAGGGAAAGGAGAACAGCGCTCACCGCCGGGAAGCACGGGAGAGTTGAGTTGAGTTTGTAGGAGCAGCCGGTGGTTTTTGCGGGGATCAGAGTCCCGGAGGCGCGGTGTGTCCCTGGCGGAAAGGTATCAGCACCGATAAGCGGCCTCGGCGCGTTTGTCGGTGCTGATGGTTCCTGGAGGCAGCGTCGATGCAGCCGTGGGAAGCCCTGCGGTGCCGGAGGGAGCCGGTTTGTGGAAGAAGAGGGAAATGGACGCTTTTAGGTAGTTCTGTGGAAGCGGCAGTCGGCAGGATAGCAGCCCGGCAGGACATCCGGGAGAGGGGCTGGCGCTGTGCTTCCATCCCCAAGCAGCTTCCACTTCTGTCCCGCCTGCAAGTGGCCGTACATCCAGCTCTGGCGTTTTTTTCCCCTAAGGACTGGAAGGCACTTTGTTAGGGCTGGAGACTAAGCCATCACTTTTACACCTGTGCAGCTGCCCAGGCCTGTCAAAGGCTCGACTTGAACACTTCTTGCGGGCCCTGTGTTTTAAGGGAGGTTGAACACCTGTAGGAAGCAATGTATCAATTTGGCATCTTGAAGCAGATGAAGCTTGGGAGAATGCCTTGCTCTTTTTTTCCTATTTGTAGTCGGTTGATGTATTAATAATTTGCAGAAACTCTGAGCACGTTTTGTGCACTGTTTTCTTGCAGTCATCTTGGGGGAAAAAAAACCCAAAGCAAACAATAAGGACACCTTTTACTGTCTAGAGTCAGATGACCTTTCCATGGAAATGAGTCATCTGACATACTTAAATCTGAAACAGTAAGTGAAAGCGAACCTGTGGTTTTCACTGCCCTAGTGCTTGATAGAGAAAAAGCTTGATCCTGAAACATCTGTTAAAGGTGCAAAGCAAGAGTTTAAAAATCATTCCTAATGTCACTATGGGATTGGTTCCACAGAGAAGTGTTGTAAGATGGCTTAATATGGCTGCACACAAAGTGGAGCATTTCAGCTGCAGAGATGCAAGCAAATTACTGTTCAATCTCTGTTGAAGACTGGTAGGCATTGCTAATTTCGAAGAGTAATTTTATTTTCTGTTAAGGATTTCTCAGAAGGTAACATTTGCTACTTTGAAGCCATATCCTGAAATAGGCACTGAATTTTCTATGGGCAGAACAGGTTAAATCAAATGTGGAGCTGCTGGCTGCATTATTGTAACATTAAATATCCTTATACTGTAGAAAACATACAGTTAAAGTGTTTCTGTTGAGAATAATGTTTCATTCCGTTATTTTTCTTCCATTGTAAAGTCAGCCAGACTGAAAAAAAGTTACTTAAAACAGTGCACAGAGAGATGAGTGGACCAAAGCCTCCAGGCCCTACACTTGGTTACAGAATTTTATTGTTGTGAATCTGGGGGACCAGCTAAACCAGTAGCTGCATTCAGATACTCGGAGTTGTTTGAAGGCTCTCAAGATAGGAAATACAGCTTCTTGACAAATCACAGACCTTGTATCATCTGAGCTATAACTTATACCTCAAAAATTTGAGAGCAACTTCCATTTGGCAGTATAGGCATGGTAGTTTGCTTGCTCAAGTTGCTAATTTAGGAATTGTATAAAATACCAAGCTTTTGTTTTTTTCTTACTGTGTTTTATATTACAGAGTCATAGAGATAGCTATGTCTACCTGGTAATGACAGTCCCTGTTCAAAAGTGTTTGTTTAAAATTGGCTGCATAAAGATGGGGAAAGTGTAGCATGTCCAGTTTCACACAGAGGGAACTGAAGGATAGAGATTACAGGAATATTTCAGTATTGGACACCCAGTGAATTGAATCTTACCTTGTCTCAGAGCCAGATCTGAGTACCATGCTTCCCCTGTAGTTTGCCTGAGGGCACCATCTCTCTGTAAGAAACACTTCAAAATAAGTGAGAATTATGGGTAAGATTATCCTAAATTTTGCAGGCAGTCAAGCTTCTAAGACAGAGCTGAGGCAATCTGACACTGATTGTTCTTCTCAAATATTAATATTTTGGAGATTTGTAGATTTTGTGATTACTCCCTTTTTTTAACAGGGAATGGGAATAATTTCGATATAGAATTATGAAGACTTCAAGGGGATGTGAGATTTTTTTTTTTGCAAAAGGGTGTCATTTGAATTCAAGTTTATATGAAGGATATATATAGACAAATCCATCCCTGGTAAAACTTTTGACAAACGCTTTTGCTGGCAGCTGGATTTTGGCTCTGTGGCTTAATTTTGGAAAGCAGGAATTTGGTATAACTATATCTTTAGATAGGAAAAATATAAAGACTCCTAAGTATTTTAATCTAATTTTAAGTTGATAGCTTTTTAAGGAAAATTCTGTTCATTTGTAATTATCTGCAGCAAAATATTTAGCATTGTCCACTTACACTTTCAGAGTGAAAGTTTTTCAGTATGAAAGTATATAAATATATATCCTCATCAAGGATAGACAATAAACTTTGCTTTTCATCCATGGCTACAAGTAATGCTCTGATAAATTAAAATATGTTATCATTCTGTTGTTACAGACTACACCTCTCTTCAGAAACAGTTTCATAACTATGTAATTTAAAGTATAAAGTTTGAGAGTGAGCCAGTTCTGCAAGTTAAAGAAGCTGGGAGCAGAAAAAAGCAAGATGAATGCATCTGGAGGAAGCTGTGGGAGCCCTAGTTCTGCAGAACCTACAGGAGATTTCTTCAAAGAACTGTGGTCCAAACTGAAAGAATGTCATGATAAAGAAGTACAAGGTAAATCATTGAAGGTTGGATTTGTCAGATTAAAATAGGTGTTTGTCAGTTACCAGAGGTAGACTTTGAACCAAAATACTCTGCAAGGAACTAAATAGATTTTTAATATTTTAAGTTAATGCAGAAAGTTTGCAATGATTGCAGATGATCCTTAGAGACTGACCACCTAAACCTGGTTTAACAGGATTAAACTATCAACACAAATAAATTATTTGCTAGGTCAGTGAATAAAAAGTAACACAATGTTACATGGAGTCTCTGCTTGCCTACAAAATAATTGTGTTACTTTACCTTTAATGGTAAAAAACATGTTATTCAATGGATTCTTTACTTTTGCTTTTGGCTTTAGTTGCTTCACGTACATTAAAATTATTTGCATTTTTTATTTCCCCTAACTTATGCAAAATCACACTGCAGATTAATGTTACTGAAGTGAAAACTATTTCTTCAGATTTTAGTGTTCTAAATTTTCTCAGCAAAATTTATGATGTTTTTATAATATGATTATTCTTACATTGTGTGACTTGTAATAACAATTTTACTACAGATTGGCTGTTAGTGTCTGTTCATTCTTCAGTAATTCAGAAAAGATGAATTATTGCACCATATGTATTGTTACTGTAATACTGTTTTACAAGGAGTATTCATAAGGGTTTTTTGCAAAAGAAATTAAATAAGTTAACATTTTGTTCTAATCTAAAGTCACATGATCCATTCTTTTGGATGGAATTAAAACAGTATTAGACTGTATCTTTTAAGAAGTTTATCCTTATGTATGAAATAATATTTATATTAGGCTGGAATAAAAGTGAGTGAGTTTTTATGCTTTAAGAGCTTTAGTCATGCAAGTGGATCTTTACCCAGACCATTTCAGAGGCTTTGGTTGTTTCTACCAGCCTCAAAACAGTTTCAGGTCTGGCCATTTTGGCCCAATTATATCATCACTGCTTGGTTTCAAAAACTCTTGGAGATTGTTCTGTAAGTAATAGATGTAACATGCCTCCTGCTGAAAGTCTTGATTCAATACATTGTAGCACTGGGCCATGACACTTGTTAATTATTAAAAAAAACAAAAACAGACCTAACAAGCAACTAAAAAGCATATACCAATATGACAACTGAAAACTATAACACACAGCAGCATTTCTTTGCATTAGCATATGAACTACAATTTTATATTGTGTTCCAAAACACACAAAAACCCCTTTTTTAAAATAATTATTTTTTTAATTGGTGATGGTTCTTTTTGGAATGGGTGTGATGTCAACCACAGATAAATGCGGAAGTACCGTCAGAATGGGATCTGGCAATCTATGGCATGTCTGAACAACCAAAAAAGCAAACAAAAAGCTCTGATGTAGAGACTTATGTTAAGTGACCCTTTCTCTAGTTTCTTGGGGTGTGCAGCACGTGATTTTCAAGTTTGGGATTTCTTTATGCAAGCAAGATACTCTTTAAAATGCATGCAGGGTGTGGCCAAGTAATTTTGCCACCAGGCAGTCTTTTTCATGCCTAGCCCTTTGTCAGTATGTCCCACACTGTGTTAGGTAAAATTAGGTTTTCCATGATAACATCAAAGGCATGCCTGAAGGATAGTTAATTTTTCCAGAAGGTGGGGATCCTCTTATAGAAAATGGTACTGGAAGATATTTTAGAAACATCAAACACAGACTTGCCTAGACTTTGCTTGTTTCTGAAGTCTATAAATAAGAATTAAAATTGACTCATGAGTTTCCAATCTGAATGTCAGCAAAAATTATTTTAAAGGTGGTGGAAGGTGGATTAAGGGAAAGTTAGTAGTTGTTGAAAAGCTTTTTGTATGTACAATGTACTAAACACTGAAATGGTGGAATTCTTTTTATTTAAAACCCATGGAAAATAGAATTTGTGATGCATGAACTTGACATGGTCAGACATGTTATACAAGTTGTATCTATAGAATGTAGACTGAAGGATATTTTAAACTCATGCAGTTTGAAAGGGATTTTATTGAATTTTGATATTACTATATTGTAAAAAGGGGTGTTTTTCCACTGTTATGTAGAGAAATCCAGCTTATTGTTCTTTTAAACCAATCACTTCCAAAATTTTGGCCTTCTTCAGCCAAAGTAGTTATTATTTAAACTTAAATTCATTATGAGACCATGGGTAGGACACCTACATCCCAGTTTCCAAAGATGTTGGGTATGGTCAGTGTCAGCTGACTTTTCATGGAGTTCAGAAGTACTCAACAACTAGAATAATGGTCATTAAAACTATTTGCCTTTTTTTTTTTTTCCTATCTGTAGAATGGGATACTTGCATAGTGCTCAGAAGATCCAAAGGAATTTAATAATGCTTTTTATAAAATGTTTTATTTCTACATGTGGTAATTCTTACCTCTTGTTTAGAATAATTATATAGATGCTTGCTGCATGTGGATCTTATCAAGATGGTTTCTAAGGATTAATTTAGATCTAAAACTCTGTACTAAAATATATATCAACATAGAAATGTGAGCAGTGTTTTATATACAAGTTTTTTAATAGTTTTTAAAATTATTGCTTATTTCTGAAAAGCAGAAGATATCAACGGAGACAAAACTGTAGTCATAGAAGGAGAGAAACTTTTGAGGAAAGCAATCTCATTGATAAATTGCTGTAGGAAAGGAAATGGCTGGAAGTTCCTCAAAAGTAAATAATTATAGAAAACGGAGCTGGAAGGGATTTTAGAAGGTCATCTAGTCCATCTCTGTGCCCTTGAGGTAGGATTATGTCTGCGTCATTGCTGACAGTAGCTTGTTCAACTTGTTTCAAGAAATCTTTAGTGATAAAGCTTCTGCAGTCTTCCCAGGCACTGTCAGTTTTAAGGAAGTGCATTTAATACATTTGAAAATTAATCAGAAGACAAATTATCATAGCCATTAATTGAAATATTACAGTTATGTAGTCTAATCAAATAGCAAGGTTCATAAAATAGTGTTTAAATAATCTGCCTAATGATATTTTAAAGGTCTCTGTTGCTTTTATAGGTGTGGAGTGCCATTTACTAATGCACTTACAAGGTTTAGGTAATGTAGATTTATATTGACTGCAGCTTGTCTATTCCATGAAAATATTGTGCAAAAAAGAAAATTGGATTGCAAAGGGACACAATGTAGTTCTGCAGAGTTTTATGTGCTCCCTATGTTAAATAAGAAAACTTGAAAAAGCAAAGCTTCTTAAATGGGCATGCTTCAAAACTCTTAATGCTCTGGAAAAGCAAAAGGAAGAGACTACAGCGAATGTAGTAATTCGAGGCTCTTGGATAAATGTAACAGGCTGGTTTCCTGCCTTCTCATTGCAGTCATTTGAACTAAGAAAAAATGCAACCTTTAAGTAACTAGTTTAGTTCCTCCTGAATTCGGGTGAGAGGGGAGATAGTGTTACCTGTAGCACAGGGCCTTTTGAGCCCTGCCTCTTCAATTGGTTGCTCAGGTTGCCAAAGTTACAATCCTAAATACTTGCAGAACAGACTACCTGTTCATACAGGAGATGCATTGTTGTGCAGCTTCATTCCTTCCGATGGGCGTGGAGCAGCTTTAAAGCAAGCTTTATAGGGGTTCTAATTGCAGATGCCTAATTGACTTGATGAATAGCAACTACTTAAAAAAATAAACCCTCTTTCTGTGCTGATCTGCATGATAGAACATAACGTCTGCAGGTGCTGAACACTTGGAGATAAAAGAAATCTTGCTGTATTTCCTAAGAAGATTTTTAAGTAGTCTGTCTGCATTTTTAACTCATTGTCTCACTGGCATCTTGTAGCAAGTATGGGTTCACTGAATCTGTGGCTGGCTTGACATTTTAAGTGGCCTGAAGAGTGAACCTTCTCAAGCAATTAATTTTTCCCTTAGAGCTGTTTCTAGTTGAGTGTGGTAGGGGAGAAAAAACCAGTCTGTTAGCTGCCTTAACCTGCATTTTCTATAGTAAGATGTAGTATCAGCTATGTATTTAGGCTTAAATTCAAAGCAGTCTGAAGTTTTCTTACAAGTGTTTTGGTTTTAAAAGTTTATCCTTCTATCCTAAATGCATAATGCTTTTGCAAGAGAGCTTACAAGACACCTAGTGTTCAACCTGAAGTTGGTAGCAACCATTCATAGTTAGAAGAAAACCATGCTAGGAAATATTATGCTATTTTCTGATGTGATACGAAAATTTCTCTTGGGTTTCTGTGTAAGAAGCTGTTCTATCATTGGAGTCTGATTATTTTTGTTTATTTGGAATAGGAATGGCCAGCTTGTGTGGGTAATATCACATAAATTTCCATAGCACTGTGTCCTGCTTGTTAAACTGTTTTGTACATAAATATCTTCTTATCTCTGTGCACATACAAAAGCATGCAAGACCTTGCAAGCAGATTGACTGGACAGTGTTCTGTCCCCTGGGCTGTCAGTTGGCCACTCCTGCTGAGAACATCAGCTGTATTTGCAAACCTTTTTACATCTGCTCAGAATATATAGTTAAGAGTGTGGAACTCAGAGTGGGAGAAGGGCTGCACATGAAATATCATTCCTCAGTTCACCTTCTGATATTCCAAGGAGGCTTTGACTGGAGAGAGTCTGGTAGCACACCTCCAAAGAAGGATGTTGTCCTTCTGGGCTTTAAAGCCATGAATCACATGTTTTTAATGTTTCATTTATGCTTATACACTGTAAAGCATTTCTCAGTTCAGCAGTTGGACACTTCATTTCCAGTGTAGTGTTATGAATTTATGTGCACACAGAACATATTTTATGCCACTTATGTGAGCATGTTCAATGAGAATATATTGAGAGTGCTAGCTATCCACATGTGGTTATTTCACAAAGGTGTTTGTTTACTTGTGTAAGTGTGTGTTTGTTTAAGAAGTCCTTATTTCCTGGAGATCACAATGACTATATTTGATTCCAAGAACCTGTAGAACACACTCAAAAAGTCCAGAAGAAACCTTTTTCTTTCCAGATTAGTGACGTTTTTTGTCTCTCTCTGCGGATGACAGTGACAGAGGGGGATTGAATTTATTGTCTCACTCAATTTTTTTAAATTATAACTCTCCAACATGTGATTTCTTCTTTCTACTTTTCAGGCTTACAGCTGAAAATATCTAAGTTGAAAAAGGAAAGATGCTTGTAAGTACTTATCCTAATGATCTAATTTATTGAAGGAGAGTCAGAGTCCCATTAATGAGCTGCAATTCTTGTAAGATCTATTAAGGTTTCGTGGATTTTTCCTTTAGATGTGTAAAAAACTTTTTAATAATTCAGCTGAAGATGTATGTAGCTCTTTAAAGGGTGTGTTATTTCTTAAGTATAATTTATAAACTAAGTAGTTGCTCATTTTTAATCTGAAATGATGAAGTTACCTCTTGCTGTTGATATTAGCCTAATGTATCATAAGTTGCTTCCATTTTCTGGAATCTTAAATTAATCAGCCAGTTCTCTACATGAGCAATATTATCAGAGTTGTGAATGAAAGAATACCAAATAGGTTGATCATTGTTGGAATCTTCTCCAACTGCCACATTGTAGATACAGCACTGTTACATAGGAGGTCTTGTTCTCCTTGCTGCTTCTGAATACCTGGGGTTTAGTATTTCAAACTTGGTAATCAGCTGACAATGAACACCTTATTTTGTATCCCACTCCAGCATTGGAGCTAATGACTTGTAAACCCTAGGTCAGAGACCAGTCATTATGCAGTGCCTGCATAGCCAAAAATGTCTGTCATGTTTATCAGATGCACTAGAATTTTAAGGAAAAAAACTCCAACCAACAGCCTAGTTCCTTCTATTTTACTGTTTTCACGCAGCATTTTACAGGGTTTATGTGAAAGGCATGTGTTATTAATGTCTTATTTATTGAAAATGACTTAATAGAATGACTTAGAATTAATTAGAAACAATTTTTAAATTTGCTATTTTAAACCTGCTGTGAGTGGCATAAACAGAAAAATGAGGGGATTTTTGTGTTTTTACTTTTTCGTTGGAGCGATTTTTTTTTTTTTTTTTTTTTTTAATGTCCTAAACATCAGGAAAATACAGCCTGCTTTTGTCAGACTTCACATTTTCCATGGCCTGGCTGTATTTGGTTAGTGAACTGAGGTAATAGAACTTTAACATTTTGTCCTTCCCAAGTAAAAGTACAAGCCTTAAATGGTCCCTCATGCTGTTTGCATGTAACTGTTTTATAGATTGAATATACAGTTGGAATGGCCTATGTGGGTCTGTGTGATAGTACAGAAAAATAAAGCATCTGTACTTAAATTTAAGGATTAATAAAATATGCTTGTGATTGTACACTGTAGAAGCTTCCAGCTGTGCCATTCACTTTGTGACCCATGACTGCTAGTTTCTTGTACTACTGTACTGCCAACAATATGAAAATGTGGTTGGCTAAACATATGTTAAAGGGATAGTGCCAATTTAAAAGTATGATTGTGTAAAAGAACTGTATCAAGTTAGTAAATACATCTTCATTTCCTGGTGTGTGTGTGTGTGCTTAACAGCTTTTTGTGAGCCAATTTCATGAATTGCACAAATAAACCATCTCAAGCACACTGAAAACAAACAACTGCTTTCGTGGATATATACAGAGGATCCCATGGTAAAAAGAACAGCTGGGAATTTCTTAGAAGTTAGTCATTGTCATGTTACACAGATTCAGGTGCTTAGCTTTTACTGAACATTAATTTCTCTGAAGAAAACAGTTGTGTGCTTGTCACTGTACCTTTGTTTGCATCTTGAAGAGATGTTGTGCTCTGATAATAAAACTGAAAGCAAGCTAAAATTGGGAAGTTTGCATTATTACTTTTTCTTAGCTCTTTCAATGAGAAAATATTCATTGTTAATTAATTCTGGTTTTTAGAGAAGGTATTTTCCATAGGATTATCTGCCTCTGAGGGTTTTGGAAAGAGACTATCTTGTTTTTATTCATATTATGAGAATGCATGCTCTATTGAGAATTTCTTCTTGAGGAAGTAAACTTCTAATGGATATAAAGACTTCAGGAATTTCCAAACCTAATGTGGTTTGCCATGCTGCAGAATTTACTCGCTGATAAGACAAGACCAAAATGACCTGAGTGTGAAAGCTCCCATTAGATTCCAAAAGCTCCAAAACACAGTAAAGTATAAGAGAATGTTTGAGTTCTCTGAAATTATTGCTTGAACATTGCTAGCTTTTATGTCTTGACTGTCACCAATTCTAGTTTTCACCTGAACAAAAATTAGATTTAACAAAAGATCACCTGTATAATGAATTAGAAATTAGCTGCATCTTTCCTCTGTCATTTGTAATTTATTATTAAGCAGAAAAACTAGTTTTCTCTTCAGCTTAATATTTGTTCTGATTATAATCACATTTTCCAATGATATGAAAAAAACATGGCAGAGAAAATTCTCTGGTAAAAAGTAATTACTGCAATTTAAAGCTAGAACTAATTTTTCCTATTTTTCTTCTCAGGGATGCAGAGAGGCTTGAAGAGTTCTATACCAAGAACCAACAGCTCAGAGAACAGCAAAAAGCTCTTCATGACACTATCAAGGTTTTAGAAGACAGGTAAAGTAGTGTCTTCTGGCTTTTGAGTTTGCTATATTTTGCTCTGACAAAATAGGTCTGGATACTTTTCAAAGTTGAGTTTGTGTATTGGTGTGGGATTATTGATTATTTTCTTTTTGTAAACAAATCCTTTTCTAATGCAATCCAAATAGTGTGTTATAGCAAAAGGTGTAGAATTTGCTTTTTTCTGGCTGAAGAACAATCAATAAATATATAGCATATATATTTATTTATCTCTTCTATATAATGAAATTGTTATATTGTTATATTCAAAATACTTAGTTTGTTTAGTTCAGTTAAGGCCAGTAGAAGTTAGAAAAGAGCAGCTTGGGAGGCAAACAGACGTTTTAAGATTTATTCTTTTGTACCCATCTTTGTATAGTTAAATTTTATATTGATCAAGATGTAGTACAAGTACAACCCAAAGGCTATAATGTATTGTGAAACCAGTGAAATAACTCACTAGGGGAGGTTTCAGATTTGAGGGGGTCTTTTTTACCAATTGTCTATTTTACTTACATGTAATTACAGGCTCTGTCTATTACCTTTTTTTGGACTTAGGTGTTCTTCTCACCTTTTGATCCATTCTGCCTTTTCCTTATTTGTTCCTGTATAATCTGGTACAAGAAAACAAAACTAATAGACATGGAATTACAGTGCATTTTTTAATCTTTAAAAACTATACCTGTTTTGGAAAGTGTATATTGAATTTGCTGTTAATAGGCTCTCAGAAGTTTTCTGGGAACAGGAGATTGTTACATAGTAAATGTTTTTCCACTATTTCTGAGTTATGTAAAATTTAAAAGCTGTGATACTCTACTTTTCCTTCTAACTCCATCTCTCTGTGAAAGTGATTAGGGATAAGCTTGTTGCCATGCAGGTAATAAACTTTCCTACCTTGTAAGTAGAGAGGTATTCATGGTGTGGATTGACTTTTCTAATCCCTTAGCAGATTAATTACTCACATTGTGAAAAGCAAAAGTAGTGTTTCAACTGATTTGATGCAAGGAGATTGTAATACTGTGTTTGTTACACATTCAGATAAGCTAGTATGAAGAGGCATTTCAGCATTTTACTCTTGCCACAATTTCACAATATTAAGACACCAATAAACCAGTATGGCTTTTACTTCCAATATTCATCTGTGAAATTGTAAACTTACATTCTTATTTAGTTTGTTTAGTTGGGGTTTTTTAATACTTGATGTAGCAGTAGCAACAATGCAGAACTTTTGACTAACTGGTTCCTTATTTAGCAGGCAAAAGAGAGTCTGGTTTTCACTTTGGTAATACTGTTAGCTTTTTGTTGTGTACCAGAAATAAATACATTCCATTTATCACCTATTAAATGAACACAGATTTCATTGCATGAATGAATGTGTCAGGTAAGATGGAGTGATTCTAACCAGTCGTTTTTTGATCATGGCTGTGTTTTAAACAGCTAATTGAAACCATTAGAGACAAGAGATTTCATTGGCAAGGTGTAGCATGCTCCACTTTATTAAATAAAGCAATGCATGTTGTTTTAGAACTATCCAGTACCTACAGTTATTTATGCAAATGTTAGTGCACACAGTATTAGATCGTTCAGAAATCTCAAAATATTGCTATGTGAACATATAAAACCACAGTACTTAGTGTTGTTCTGCATAGCTGTCAGAAGTTCTCTGGTTTTCATTGTTCCAAAGGTCTGTTAAACATTGGTATCTGCTCATGCATGGCAATGTTTTTTTAACAGAGGGACCTTTTTCTCTTCATTTTATTGTAGATTAAGAGCGGGGTTATGTGATCGTTGTGCTGTAACCGAAGAACATATGAGAAAGAAGCAGCAAGAGTTTGAAAATATCCGGCAGCAGAACCTCAAACTTATTACTGAGCTTAGTGAGTTTTATCTCCAAGTCTGAAGACAAAACATGCTATTTTGTAAACTAGTTCTCCAGTAATTCCTGTAACTTGATGTAATTTATATGTGGTGTGTTTAGTAAGCCCAGAAGTTCAGTTGGGATACTTAACTGTACAGTCTGAAAATATGTAACATACCAGTGACTAGTCATTTGACCCACCTTCTTAGATTGAAGTGCTGATATTGAAAGTGAACTGACGTGGAAAATCTTACACTGTAAAGTAGCTACTTTAGATAAAATGGGATTGCTTCTGTTTATTCCTACAGTTAGAATGATTGCCAGCTTTCCTAAGAAAGCCCTGACTTCAAAAGGAACTGGTAGATTACAAAGTATCAAGTTCAGACAGAAGTGGGTCCTGCTTGTGTCTTGTAGTTGGTTGTGACTTCAACTGCAGTAAACCCCTAACTGTCACATAACCAACAAAAGGCCACCAAAAAATAGCTTTATACTAGGCAGCTTGTAGCCAGCTCATTTTGAAATCAAAAAATAGAACCTGTGTGACAAAATAAACTATTTGTTCCAGGTGATGCAAAAACAGGACACAAATATGTTCATAAAGAGAATTTGGAAAGATGGGCTGTGTAAAGCATAGAATAATACAGAATTTTAAAATATTAATGGTATCATTATGGTTTACCATTCAGTATTTTGTATCACTTAGTTGTCTTGCTTGGTCAAGCAGACATCAAAAATATGGGAAATGCTGGACAAAATATGGGAAATGCTGGACAAAAAATAGGTTTTTGAATTGAATTATGGAAATATTCGGTTCCATGCTAATACAAAACACATCACTGTTTCAAGGATTTCTAAAACTGGGCACTTACTTAAATTATTCCGAGTTCTGAGTTTAATGATGAGCAGCAAACAGGGTACAGCCAATATAAATAGAGCTCTGAACCTTAAAAATCAAAGTGACACCTATTAGGTACAAATCTTGAACTGTGACACAACAGTAGGCTCCCATGGGTTTGCATTGAGATCTATATAAAAATGAAAATGATCAGTTGAGGAATATAGAGGCAAAATAGACAACAACAAAATAAAAACAAGAATATAAAGTCGAAGTGAACAGAAGAGTTGAGAGCTATCACAACATTAGTTTGAGACTGCATGGAAGAAAGGCTTAATGGTTGCTTAAGTGGCTAAAACCAAATTTAAACTGCTTTATATCTCATAGGTTATCTTTAGTCTACGGAAGGTAATTAATAATTGTATAGAACTAATGTTGTGATACAGTAGTTGTGCCGTGCACCTCTGCCTTTTCTAACATGGAATTTTACTACTTTTTTTAATGACTAGCTTGCAACTTCAGTTTTGTAAACCATAGGTATTACATGTTAGAATTGGTTCTGTTTCCTTGAAGGACCTGACAAGATTATCATGTTAACTTGTGTGCATTGGTTTTTGTAATATTTTTTTCTATAAATTTCAGTGAATGAAAAAAACAACTTGCAGGATGAGAATAAAAAGTTAACTGAACAGTTCCAGCAATTACAGAAGGAGCTAGAGTAAGTTTTGCATTGTTTTGGATATTCCTTAGTAGAAATGTCTGGTAATATAAATATCAGCTTTGAAGTCTTTAAATCTTATTTCCTCTTTCTGATGGATAGACTGTGAAAAGATAGCCTACTGCCACTATAACAACATAAGCCCAGTTTCCTTCTATTGTGCAGGTTTTTATTTTAACTGTATGCATCTTTTTTTAAACTGGGAATAAAACTGGGAGAAATAAATTTATCAAAGAAATTTTGCTTGACTTCTGATCACAGTGTATAGCAAAGCCTTATATCTCATACTTTTATTCCTTAGTTGCCTCTTTGCCCTGTATTTCCTCCTAGGCTAAGACTCCAGAAAAGTAGTTATTTAGATAGTCCCTGGATCTTGCAATACATTTTAAAAATAAACTTACTATAATTCGGCAATTTTAAAAGAAAAATACTACAGTAAATTTTGAAAGCAAGACATAAAAATAATGAGCTACAAATTGACTGTGAAATTTTAATTTGATATAGTAAGAGTGTGCCATCTAATGTTGTGGTTAATATGTGAATGTGGTATACTGTGCAAGGCAGAAGTAGTGTTCCTTTCTTGTTGTGATCTGATATCATCTGAAACTTCTCACTTTTGCCTGTCTGTGAATAAGTTGTGTATGTGCCTGGGAGAAATGGGACAGGATGTGTGGACTTGATATGGAAGGTTTTTTTTGCATGTGACTTATTTCTTGTCTTTCTCAGAAGTCAACTTCAGTAGCGTGTAAAACAACTAGAGTTCACTTCAAAATGACTGTAGACCTATTGCTTTGTATTTCTTGGTTTGTCTCCCATCTTTGCACCTACACTGTCCTTATTTTTTTCTATATGCATTTAATCTTCTTGGGGTAACATGCTTCATGACCCCAGCTTCCACTAAAGATCTCTGGCCAGTGTAGGAAAACTGACAATGACCAATGTAACAATAAATTATTTGCTTTACATGTTAGGTGATTGTTCAATTAAGTGCAGAGTTGAGTGGATAAACACTAATTTATAAGGATAGTACTGCTGTTTTAGCAGTCACTGCATCTGGTTGTATTGGTTGAGATATAGTCATGGTACTTTATTTAGAATTAGCAGCTTAAGTCAATAGAATATCAATCACATTGTAGGTGCAAAGTAGCAGATTGTTTCTAGCGCATGATATGGAATCAGATTTTTGCAGTTTTCTGTATTTTGTAACCAAGTTATAATATTAGGAATAAAGATCTGAGAATTCTCTATAGAAGTGAAATCAGTGAAAGTGTAGAAGAATTATTATGTATTATCTGATCCTTTATGACACTGAGATTTCATTATGCATGGATGGAAACAGCAAAAAATTTTCTGCAAAATACCCGTTCTGGGGTCTCAGAAATCCATGATTCAGAAGTTATTTATTACATAGTTATGATGTACAGTGTCTGTGGCAGCTGCTTCATTTGATGTTTTTGTCTTCTGTGATGGTGTGTAGAAATTACCTCTTGGTTTGTATAAAAGTAAGGTGCAGAAAAATATATTTTTAGTAAGCTCATTTATTGAACAAAGCTACATGTGCCAGTAAATTTAAAGAGAACTCTAAAAGCTAACTGAAATTTGCAAAGCAAATTGATGAATATATTGCTCTGTTGTTTTGATTTATCTACAAGCAATATCTTAAGATACAATACAGTTTTCCAATGCTTTCTTTGTAAATGTGCTAGAAAAGAGCAATTGCAAAATCACACAGTAGGATTCATCAAGATTTGAGAACATCAGTGCATCAGTATTTGTCATTAAGTGTTCAAAGTTAGTAGTGGTAAAAAGTGTAACTGCAAAAATGCTTTTTGTCTCAAGCCAGACAGCTTTTTCAAGTTTTCCATTACCTTATTCTATATAATATCTTGTGGTTCAACTCCCATGCAGGCATTTATCTGTATTTCCTCTTCTTCCTTTAGATCAAAACCTTGTAACCTTCCCCTTATAGTTAGGAAGTGATCTTTTGGCCGTGTTTTCCCTTGAGAACTGTAAGGGAAAGTGCAACTGCAGGAAGATGACCGAGCAGGCCAAGTTAGATTTCTGTGTGTTTTTCTTTTACTGCCTCTTCCACATCTCACTGCCACCACCATAGGACAGATAGCCCCTTATGAAGTACTAAACAAACTATTTAATTCAAAGATCCAAAATCAGTCTTTTTTGTTGTTATTTCCTTGCTGTGTCTAGATAGAGTTTTTGGAGAGAGAAGACGTAGTTATTTGTTACATTAATTTTTATATACTGACTCTCCAACAAGCTGCTAGAGCTGACAGTGTGAGAGAAGATAAACTTCCAAAGTCATCTCATTTTACATTACTCGTTTTACATGCTTTTTTACATTATTCCCTGAAGACCTTTCAGAGTTGAGTTAGAGGTAACATCAATGCTTTCAAGAGGAATTGTTTTGAATACAATTCTGTTCATTACTATTTAAAATTGTCCAAAAGCTTTTGTTTTGTATTTAAGGTAGTCTTTCCAGACCACTGAATATATTCTGAATTGGAAAGGACCCAACAAGGATCATAAAGTCCAACTCTTAAGTGAATGGCCCATCCAGGGATTGAACCTGGAATCTTGGTGTCATCCAGTACCATGCACTAACCATTTCAGCCAAACTTAGGGTCATAAACTGTGCAGATATACAGGAATTTCCATACAGGGGGAGATCCATCCATTTCAGCACTCTTTTGCTGAAGAGGCAGCTGCTTCAGAGGATAAGCTATAACCTCAACAGTACCTAGCTGCTTCTGGGAAAAAGGGCTTCCATAGTGCCAGTTGTATGTTGACTTCAAATGTGAAGAACTAGGGTTGTATGCTGTCCTTGGGCTTGATGGAGCAATGGTTAATCTTTTGTTAAATGTAAAGTGGGTTGAGTATTACTTTTTTACAGTGTAGTGTTATTGAGGTGGCTGTATTTCTGGAATTGTTGCATTCTTGAACTGTGTAATTGTCCTGCTTGTTGAAGTGAAAACTCTTCATCTTGCTGACTTGGGGTTTTATTTGACCACCTGATTTGGTCTCCAGGGTGCAAAAGCAGCAAGTAGTGGAGGCAGAAGAAGGAGTTATTCCAGATTCTCCAGTTCAAACATCTTCATTTTCTGTGGTTAATCGTATGAGAAGAAAAAAAGAGAATAGGCATATCCGATATACTGAACATACACCCCCAGATTTGGAACTTAGGGAAAGAAACAGTGGTAAGAGTTTTTTTTTTTTTTTTGTAATTAATTAAAGGTTAAAGAAAAAGTAGTGTATATTGCAAAGGGCAAAATCTAGAAAAACCCCCAATCTTGTGCTTTTTTTGTTTTGCCTTCTCTTTTTGTGTGATAATGCATGAGTCCAGGGGAAAAAAGTCTATAGCAGTAACTGTTGCATCAGTGATATGCTCAGAACTTATCTCAGCTTCTACTTTTATTCATCCACATGCAGATGTAACAGGCTATATCCCTCCTCTATGTGCAAATTGGCTGAAAAAGCATCTGTTCAGTTTTCACTTGTGCACGCAGCAATGTCACCATCTAGTGGAGAGTAAAACAGATGTTTTGCCACATTCTGAAATTATTCTGCAACTGAAGTAATGTTACTGAAACTGATAGATATCTACATGATCTCTCTTTGTATTCTACATCATTTGCTTTCTTTTGGTCTTAAGTTTAGAACTATTGTGTACATTTAATTTCCAGACTTTGTTCTGTAGGGTCATAGAAATAACTTTATTTTGTCCACAAAAAGTATTTTTGTGGAATAAGGCACCTTCTGCTTGTATTTCATTGATACACAGGAAATATCATAATCTAGGTCGATTTATCTTGTGGCATTAAAAAAAGGTATTTTAAGTATGAATACATCTAAATGTTAGTCTTGACTAAAAGCCTCTTCCCAAGAATAAATATAGGGTAACTGTGGGATGAAAAGGGTGGGCTGGTTATTCATGCCTTTTATTTTGCATTTGATATTTTTAGTGCTGTGAGTAGCTTCTCTTTTCTAAGTATACCTATCTCTCTCCATATTCTGTGTAAAGCAATGGAGCTACTAAATTAATCCAAAGTCTAATATGTAAGAAATGGTGTAAATACCTCTCACAGTTAATGGCTGTGAAAAGCTATTGGTCATCAAGGTAGAAAGTACTGCATGGCATATGTTTGTCATAATTCAGATTTCAGGTTTTTCACCTTTTTATTACCTTAGCTGATGCAGGGCATTGTTGCCTTGTATGGTTTACTCCAGTAGTTTCATTCTCCTGTTAACAGGTCAAATACAGCTTGAATAACTATTTTAATGCGGTCATACTACATGGGGGTGTGATTTTGTGTTAGTATTGTTTTAGAGCTGACTGGCTGAGATATTGATGAGAAAAAGGAATGATATTAAATATTTATAATTTTATTTTTATTTTGACATATGACTGTCACAAATTATCAGACATGCTTAGATTTCTGGATCTAATGACATATTAAATCTCTCATTCGAGTGCTTTTAAGATCAGGGTCATTGTATCTACACAAAATTATCACAACAGGATACCTAATTTCACCATGTGAAAATGTTTCTACATCTCCTAGAGCTGGGAAAAATTCCACTTTTTTCCACACAAGTGAACACTCACCATGGAGGAGAGATATTAGTGGCAGAAACTTGTGATCCACAACTGTCCCCTGTGCCAAGTAAGTGTATTAATAGATTTAGTTCTAATTCCATTAAAAAAAAAAAGCAAAAATATTGTACAACTGAGGTTTCATCATTTTAACCTTTTTCTAACACAGAAACCTAGTCAAGCACAAACCTTTTTAAAGCATTTAATGACTCTGAGAATCAGCATAGAATTCAAGGTTGTGGTTGCTGATCTTTTACTTTCCAATCTTATTATCTTAACCCAGTTTAATGAACTGAGTAAAGTTAAACCACGCAAAGAAGGGAAACTCCTCTATTTGTTTTCCTAATAAAAACACATGAAAAATAATGGTGACTGTCAATTAGGAAGTACACAAGACAAGCATTGTATCATACGTACACATTACCTCTGTTCTACATGCTTTCATCATACTGTTTGTGCTGGGAGTGTGAAAAGCAGCTTTTATACTGATTTTTGATTTTGGGGAGCTGTATTCAAATTAGGCACATATTTCTCTGTGCTGATACAGCAGTTTACTCTCATCAGAAATTCTTTTGCCCCTTTTGCCACTTACCACTTCCAGATGAGATTTTTATCTGACATGGATCAAACTATTTCCATAAATGCCAGTTTTAATTTGTGATCTTTTTAGTGTAGTATTTGTACCATCTCTGTGAGTTGAGTGAAATTCTATAATGCATGTGTAACTTATTGTGATTTTCTTTCTACTAACAAAGATAAACTAAGGGTGGGAGGATACCCTGTTCCAAAGCCATCTTTTAACTTGGCTGCAGTTGTCGCAGAAACAATTGGACTTAGTGTTGAAGAGGAATCTGTAAGTATTCCCAAATTTCTTACATAACCACCTTTTTGGGCCATTTGTTTTCAAAAACAGTATTTTTCCATTTTGCATTAAAATTCTGCAACAGCAATCTTGAGTTCTGCTTTGGTTTGCTTTTGCTTAGTCTTCACTGACTTGCTTTAGCCAGAAGAGATGGAACGGTCCTGACCTGTCTCAGGGGGTTGAGGAGGAGGGTAAAGACACGGTTCCTCTTTTCCAGTTTTGTTAGTATAGTGGTCTAAATCCTTGGGTCTGCTAAATTCCCTTTGTGCAGTAATCAAATCTAAGACATTGAAAAATATTTCTTGGCAATGAGACTGGTGACCCAGGTGAGATTATTTGATCGTTTTGGTTGGTAATTGCCATGAAAATTACAGTATGCAGAATTTTTTTATGTCCACGCATGTGAATGATTTTTTCAATTTCCCTAAGATTTCTTTAAAGCTGCTGGTCTAAATTTCGTTTTTTAGCCTTTTTTTTTTTTTTTTTCAGAGTTTTGAATGTTTCAATTTGACTGCATCATCGGAGTATTTATGTGCCAACCAAGCATATTTCTAATTTTCAATCCAATATCTTCTCACACATCTTTTCTTTGTTTTCTTTTACCATTTGCAAGGAGTCCCAGAGTGTACTGAATCTTCCCCTCACTAATACAGTTATGAACCAGGCCTCAGAGAGCATGCAGTCTGAAGACTCAAGAAAACATCCAGCTTCTGAATCAAGAAATGATGACAACAATTTAGGGTGTGTTTCTACTCAGTTATAATAGAATTTTTTAAGCAGGCTTACAGAAGTTTGGGTCTTCATAGAATTTCAAACCTTGCAACATTTTGCTTTAAAGTTATAGAAATGGAAATGAGTATTTTCAAATCAGGGTGGTTTCTTTCAAGTAAATAACATGAGAAGCAAAGAAACTGATAGAATGCAAAACTGTAGACTTAATTCACAAACTTCTGGTTTGGGCTTCTTGTGTACACAGTCCCTTCTTTCCTAACTTCTCATAAGGTGTCTTCTGAGCCCCATAACCCTGTAGATAGTGGGCCTGGAGTGGGAATGCAAGAAGGATCCTATTGCTCTGATTAGGTGTCAAACCAGTTGACTGTTGCCCTTCCCACTCTCCTCAGGATATTGTGGTCTAAACAAAAACATTTTTGGCCATATTTGTCATATTAAATGTATGTTTTGATGATGACAGGTAAAAAGCTGAATCTGAAAGGAGCTTGCACTTTTTTCCTTCGCTTGCAGAATCTTTAGGAATCTATTGTGGTTTTAAGATCTATACAATAACCTGAATAGACTCCTATTGCAACCATTTTCACTTCCTTGCTTTTAATAACACTAAAAAGTAGGGAGTCCTTAGAAGAGATACTTAGGGAGGCTTAATTCTGTCTTTGGTTCTTAGTTCAACATGGAACAGAATTTCAGACCACACGCCAAAGTGAAGGATGAGATCTGTACTTTGTCTGCCTTCTACAGCTCTAAGTGCAACAGTACCTATCCCTAGAATAGGTTAATTTTTGTTTTTCCTTCTGTTTTCAGTTAATACTAGCAGCTCACACAGATTTAAAGCAGATCAGCAATAGGAAACTTTCTCTCCTTCCATCTGCACACCAGAAACATCTCTCACATCTCATTGTATTCAGTATTTCAGATTCATCTCATAACACTCCACCACATGATGACTGGGATTCTCGGGTAGCTTCTCCTGTTTTTGGAGCTTCTAGCACCATGAAGAACAACTCAAGTACAGTTCATGCTCCTTGTATTTTAGATTCAGGATTGAAGCCTCATCTCAAAACTAACGTCTTCAACAATCCATCCAGTACCAGATCTCATAAAAGTAGATCAAAATCTGAAGATGTTGCTTTTGTTGCACCACTGAATCTTGGGACAGAAATCAACTCAGTTATCAGCCAGGCCTCTGTCCATAGGCAAATGGTTGTGAAAAAAAATTCTAATGAGGCTGTAACCTGTGCTGGAAGCACCTGCACAGTTAAAAATGAGGCTATCAAGAGCGGTGTCCTTCTTATATACCAGAAGCAGCTAGAAGGCAGGTGTGCTAAGAGAAAGAAAACTGAAGATGATCATGGAGTTAGTGGTGAGAAAACATCATTCAGCAAAGAGAGCTCTGTGCCTTTTCAATCTGATGTTCAGGTTAATGGGGAACATGCAGGTGATAAGCCCTTGGATCTGTCTGATCGCTTCTCTGGAGTTCGTGGTGAAGAGAAAAAACAAGGAGGTGAGGAGACATACAAAAATAGACTCAAGCAAGTGACTCTGCATGACATCTTTTCACACATAGGGAAGACCATTCCTGAAGGTTCATCATCCATTCAAAATGCCAACAATGAGAGCTGTTTGTTTGGCAGAGATTTGCAAGGGGAATCCTATGTACAAGAGGCGATGCTGGGAAAAACCTTCCCTGACAGGAAAAATCAGATCCCAATGAAAGAAGAAGTTCCTCCCTTCAAATTTGCACCATTGCCAGGTTCTGCAGAGACAGAGGAACTTTTTGATGATGTAAAGGTATGTTTTTCTCACTCTTTCTTCTCCTTTGAAGTATTTTATGTAAGTTATGGGAAATAGTAAAATTGCAATATGTTGTTAGGTTGCCAGTGGCCATGTACCAAATAGAAAGAAAACAAGAACAGGACATGGAGAGTCTGAACCAGCATCTGTACTTCAACCAAACCCTTGTAGACTATCAAAAAGTAAAGCACAGCAAAATGAGCAAGGTAACTTGATGAAAATGTTCTTTTTTACTGCCTCTCTACCTCTTCAACCTGTGCTCTGATTGAATAGAATTTTTCCTGTGTTCCTTTCTTGTGCTTTAATCCCTTTGTTCTACTTCTAACTCAGTCACATTCTATTTGGGATTTCTCAAGATCACCCCCAACATTTACAAGTGTGTAATACAAGTGGCATACTTCTGCCACTGTATGATAAATATATCATTGGTATTCAGATGTACATTCAACAGGCTAGGAATCTTGTTCTTTCTTGTTTAGTGTTGTTATTCTTTGCAGTGTAATAATAAAACCTCGAAGTTTGAGTTTAAACTCTCTGTACCAAATATTTGAAAACTACTGAAGTGTATGCTTAAGTGATTTTGTTAACATTTTTCATTATTCCTAATGATCTGCTAAAGAAATTTGTACCTTTAGTGATAATAAACACAGGCTGTCATATATTCTTTCTATAGCATGGATCTTCTTTCTTCTTAAGTGCTCCCAGTTGGAAAACTGACTTTTTGAACTAGCGTAGAATCAAAGCTTCTGTACTCAGTCAAGCTGTTACACTGTTTACTTTATTTAGAAATACTTGCATTATGAATTTAAAAGATAATTCCCAGTAGTTAGTGTGGCCATGCAGCTTGGAATCTAAGTATCCTCCTCAGAGATAAATCAAGAGACATCTTTGGAACAAAAGCCAGACACTTTTGTACTCATTGCTTAGACCTGGCACTTGTACTGTCATTGATCTAACTTCACTAGTGAACCAGTTAGGGAAGACACCCCCGGACTTGTTGTTTGTGAGCACAGAAGGACAGGTAGGTGAAGTGATGGTTGGGGACCATCTTGGGTATGGCAGTCACAAAATGATAAAGTTGTCCATCCTCAGAGAAGTAGGAAGTGGGAGGTAGCAGAACTGCTACCTTGAGCTTTTGGAGGGCAGACTTTGGCGTGTTTAGGAGACCGGTTGACTGTTCTCCCTTGGGAGGCAGTCCTGAGGGGCAGAGGAGTCCAAGAAGTCTGGACATTCTTGAAGAAGGAAATCCTAAAGGTTTAGGAGCAGGCTGTCCCATGTGCTGCAAAATGAGCTAATGTGAAAAAGGCCAGCCTGACTGAGCAGAGAGCATTGGCTGCAACTCAGATAAAGAGAGTTTGACTTTCAGAAGAGGGGCAGGCAGCTTCAGGAGAACTACAAAGATGTTGTGAGGTTACACAAGATGAATATAAGAATAGCCAAAGCCCAGCTAGAGTTTATAATCTGGCTACTGCCATAAAAGACAGTAAAAAGTGTTTCTGTAAATCCATCAGCAACAATGGGAGGGCTAAGGAGAGTATCCTTGCTTTATTGGATGTGGGGGAAACATAATGACAAAGGATGAGGAAAAGGCTGAGGTACTTAGTGCATTTTTGCCTGAATCTTTAATAGTAAGATGAGTTGCTCTCAGGGTACCCAGCCCCTGAGCTGGAAGACTGGAATAGGGAGCAGAATGAAGCCCTCATAATCCAAGAAATTGTCAATCATCTCCTGCACCACTTAGATACACACAATTCTATGGGGCCAGATGGGATCCACATGAGGGTACTTAGGGAGTTGGCAGAAGTGCTCAGCGAGCCACTTTCCACCATTTGTCAGCAATCCTGGATGACCAGGGAGGTCCCATTTGACTGGAGGTGAGCAAATGTGACACCCATGCACAGGAAGGGCTGGAATGAGGATCCAGGGAGCTACAGGCCTGTCAGCCTGACCCAGGTGACCAGGAAGGTTATGGAGCAGATCACCTTGAGTGCCATCATAAAGCACATAGAGAACAATCAGGGGATCAGATGCTTCTGGCAGTTTGATTCTGATTATTTGTCTTTTTTTCTCATACTCTGTGCATACAGACCTGAAAGATAAACCCTCTTTAGAAAATTTCCAGTGGAGCATAGACCCAGGAGCTGACCTTTCACAGTACAAAATGGACATCACTGTGATTGATACAAAGGTGAACTTATAATAAAAGTCTGCATGTTGTATGATGTTGAAAAAGCCTGCTAAGTAGTATCATGAACATTGTTCATGGCAGACCAAATCCACTTTGTAACTAAATTCTGAATTAATCTCATTTGGTATTTGTTCATACTACAGTTATCCTAAAACATTTCCACTGTGGACAAATGGTTGTGAGAGAGAATTCTAATGAGACTGTAACCTGCAGGAAAAAATGTAAATCTGTGTCCAAAAATAAGCCAGTAACTGCTTTGAAAGTGTTTCAGATACACAGCACTGACACTGACTACACCAGTTGCTTCTGGGTGCAATTGTTATGTCTGCTTTTTTTTTTTTTTTTGTAGGGTGGCTCTCAGACAAGAGTTGGAGGAGAAGTTGTTGATATGGATTATACATATGTTAGTGACAGTGTGCTATTAGAAATGAAAAATCAAGAGCAAAATCAGGAAAGCAGTCCACGTAAGACTTTTTTTCATCTTCACTTTGATTTGCTTTTTTGTGGTATGGTGAGGTTTTGAGGGTTTGCTGGAGTTTTTTTGTTTGGTTGGTGTTTTGAGGAAGAAGAAAAGAGTAAAAGGGCACCTTTTTTCACTGTATGGCTATATAGTAGAAAATGTTTTGCAGTAAAACAGTGGTGATGTATTTTTATAGGTTACACAGATTAGTCTGTTTTTCCAGAGAATTGGTGGTGGGTTTTGAGGTTGTTTTTTTTAACATAGGTTAAAAAAGATGACAGAATTTGTGCTGAGAGCACCAGTAGCTATTCCTTTACAGTGCTTAAAGGGTGAAATACTTAACCATGTAACAGTTCTGATCTCACCTGCAATGAACAGCTTTGAAAGTTTTTTATGTAATCAAATCATATCTTGTATGAGAAGACTAACTTCATTTTTAATGACATATAAATAGAATTAGTATGTTTAAAATAAATCTAACTCTGTTTATATCATTTTGTGGTGAATCATGGCTGCAGGGCAGTGACTACTTCCTACCTGCAAAAAGTATTTCCTTCTGCTTGGATTGTCCATAATTCCAAGAACAAAAATTTCACATATCCAGTATTAAGGTTAAAGGTACCTTACAGTGATTTAGCAGTTAATCAGATTTTAGAAATGAGATCCAAGGTATCTTGAAATGAACATTGGCCTCATTTGAAAGATTGACAGAGAAGTTGCAGCAAGAATAAAGGTATAGCTGATTTTGAGTTAATTGGTACTGGAGCAGTATGTAATTGTTAATTCTTTTGATACATATTTAGTCAAAATGCAATTTCTCTCTTTTAAACTAAAAACATTGAGACACTGATTTGAATGTTCTTTGTTCTTTTAATAACAGGAGGAGAAATAACAGATTTGTTTGATCAGACAACTCACGAAGAATATGAATCCTGCCTACCAGAAAATAATCATTCATGTGATGAAAAAGAAAGTCTTCATGATGAAGTGCAGGATAAGGGAATAACAGCAGCAAGCAAGAAACTGAAGAGTGGGATATAATTTGATTTTGTCTTTATTAACTTACTTAAACTACAGGAGTTGATTTGAAATCAGACTCTGTTCTTTAGGAACGAATCTGCCAAATTAACCACCAGTTCTTTTTGCATAAATTTGTGATAAAGTTGATTATTGTAAGGACATAACATAAAGCAATATGAATTTTTTTTGGTAATTCATTTATCACCACATAAATGTGGAATGTGTAGTGGAAGTTGGCACAGCAGCAGAACACCAAAATGACTCTTAAAAGAAACACCAGGTTTTGGCTACAGTTAATTTACTTCCTTTCTTCTCACTATTTTAGGTTCTATTGAAGATTTTACAGTATTTTGTATTTTAAACAGCCTTTCCTTTGATGTTCTTTTTGTCTTTTTTGCTTGTCTCAGTGCTGTTTTCCTTCTGCTCAAGTCATGCTTTTTGATTGCTTCTATCTATTCTATCTATTGGTTCTATCAATTCTGTATTCTGTATATTTTTAGTATCTCTGAATCTGTTGTCTCAGTCTTAACAGTTGGCTAATAATTTCTACAGGCAATCTGTTAACCTTTTGTTTTGCTTATGTGTTTACAGAACATGAGGATAAACAAGATAAAGCCAAGCAGAAAGCTTTTGTGGAGCCTTATTTCAAAAGTGATGAGAGGTAATTTAGTTTGTTCTGTATGAGCATTTTAAGGCTGTTTGTATCTTCCCTATAGGGAACTTGATCCTCCATCAAATAAACATGTTTGTGTGTAACAGACTAGCAGTTGAAGATGCTGAGGTAGAAGATCTCCTACATTAGATAAGACTGGATAAAAACTGGGGTAGGAGAAAAAAATGTTGAGATACCTATTACATTTGCTGAAGAGAAGGGCTTGCCTCTTCTGCTTTGTATAATTTTAGTGAATGCAATGTTTTGTAATCCATGTGGTTTCTTACAGGCATGTGGTCATGCCTAAATTTATGAGCCAAGAACCTGTGGGTTGCTTATACAAATAAAAAGCTTTCCATCTCTGGTATTTTTGCACCTTGCTCTCTAGGCAATAAATGAATAGTGTTCAACAATTGCACCTCTTTGTGCCTCCTCTGACTTCCAGTATAATAATTGGAAGTCTGAATCTTCATTTTGTAATGATACCGAGCCCTTCAGTCTGCTTATATTTTATATTATATACTATATTTATACCTTAATGCATGTTTTATTTGTAGAGGAAAACTTGTTTACTGTTTTGAGAGCAGTTAAGTTGAAAAGAATCTGCTGATTTTGAACCCCAACATGTATTCCTCTCATGGAAATATTCAATAGAAGATCTATATTTGAATAATTTTAATGTAGTAATTACTTTTACACTATGAAAAGCCATAGTAATGAGGCAAACATCTCTGGTTATGTAAAAGTTCATATTACATTTGAAAACTGTTTTGTTTATAAAAATTGCCCTATTCAACTATGAAAGGCAATACAATTTGGGTTTAGACATTTTCTGAATTATTTTTTTACTTGACTGTCCATCATTGTTCTAAAAAAAAAAAAAAAAAAAAAAAAAACCAAAGAAAATTTCCAGTCATGTAGAAGAAATAAAAGTACTATTATGTGAAAGCATTTTTATTTTTCAGAAAGAATACCGTGTTAGATTTTCCTCATATTGAGGTTATTCGAAAAAAAGAAGAAAGAAGGAAATTGCTTGGCCACACTTGCAAGGAATGTGAAATAGTAAGTAGTGCTTTAAAATTTGCCAGTCTTCCTTTCTCCTAACTCAAGACAGTATCTAAGTGCTGAAATGCTGGTTTTAATTATTAATGTGGTTGCATCATCATCATTACCAGCAATAGCTGGGAAATAAGTGTCTAGCAAAAAACAAAGTTTTCAAGTGGTTTGTTTTGAGTGTGGTAGCTGCATATACCATGGAAAGTCTTGGGTTTGATTTTTTTGTGTGTATCTGTATGATAGAAGAGCTTCTTACATGGTGGTTCCAATAAGATTACTGTTAATAAAACTACATTAGCTGGTCAAAGAACTATTACAGGTTTGCAAACTTTAAATCAAAAGCTGTACTGAGCTTTATGGGTGCTGGAATAAGTGAGTCCTGTTGTACCTTTATGTGGGTAGACAGGTCTTGTTTTGGTTTGGTTGATTTTTTTTCTTTTTTTTCTGGGTTATTTTTTTCAGCTAATTGCACCAGCACAGGCAAATATATATATTTTTATGCAAATGAATGCAAAAATGTTTAAAGTTACTTGTTTAAAATACTTGTTAATAAATACAAAATTTTAGATTTGACATTACGCATTTTTTCCTTCCTTTCTATTTACTAAACTGCTTTCAGATACTTGGTGTAGAGGTAAAATATTGACATAATTGTGTAATAAGAGCATATTTTATTTGGCCATTAATAGACTTTATGATCTAATAAATGATGATTCAGTAGTAGTGTGGATTAATGACTGAAGAATGACTTGCAACTTAATTTCCACATGTATATAAAGCCAACATTTCTCAGAGATTCTCCTGCTATCCTTGACTTTTTAGTCAAGTGCCATTTACTTAGCTGAAAAAAATGTATTATAGTATGTTTTTAAGGAAAATATTTTCTCAAAAATAGTTTTGGTGAAACTCATTAAATACAAATACTTAATTTTTGCAGTCAACTATAATACCATTTTAAAAAATATGTTTGATTTAAACACTTTGAAAGAAAGCAAAACAACCCCCAACCTTCAGTCTGTTTCATGGCTTCAGAGCCATTTGTTAAGCATTTTAATTTCCTGATTCTGTAAGCTGCAAGTCTTCCTTCTGCAAATCCAGTTCTTGTTACTTTCTGTCAAGTTGGAGTGATAACTGTGGTGTCTGGAAACATTCACAGCTCCTATTTTGTAACAGTAAGTTTCTCCATTAAATGCTTGGAAAGTTTGGGTTTGTTGTTGGTTTTGGCTTTTTTAGGCTCTTTTTCTAAGCCTACACCATTCAAGATTAATGTCTTGGAACGTGTGGAATGCTTGACTGTGTCATTGCACAATAATGAAACTAGCTTTGAATTAAATGCCTGTGGAAGAAGGGAGTATTGGATAAAGCATAAATGGTGCTTTAGAAATTCTTGGCTTGCTGATTACCAATATGGGTTTGAAAAGCTGCCAAAGTCTAAGGGAGTATTTAGGGAGTGGGTAAAGATCAGTAAATTGATTCTGACCCTGTACTGCAAGTGGGGTCACTCTGAGAAGACCTGAGATTTAACTTCTGCACATGCCACAGCAGGCTGATATTAATGTCCTTTATAAGTGCTTATCTTAAAGCTTTGTGGAAGCATCTCATTCACTTTACAGTGTAGAACTTTTGATAAGAAGTCTTGTTTTGGTTTTTTATGACCTTGTGATGCTATCAGAGAAAGATTGTAGGCAGAAGTTACTGGTAGCTTGTAAAAGTAACATTTACTAGTGTGGTTATTAAGTGTAGCTACACTTAGGTGAGTAGGAGAATCACTCAGATATTTTTATATGCATTTAGATTACAGGAATTATTATGTAAGTTTTTGCTAAATTAATGGGATGAATATTTTTAGGGTTTGTTCCCTTTCTGAAACTGCAAGTTGTAGAGTTCTATAAACAATTATTTTATAGGGAAGACAGGTTGAGATTACAGTATCTTCACACATGGAAAAGCCTAGCTTAAATGTTCTGTGTGGATTAAAAATGCTGTGTGCAGTGAGATCCATCTAGAAAACAGCTGAGAGTTCTTTTTGCTGTTTAGCTGACATACATAACTCTCATTCTTTGTCAACCCTAATATATTTCTAAACGAGCCAAAGAAGAAAAGTGGTTTTTTTTTAATTTTTAAAACATGCTTATCTTGATTTTGATCTTGTTTTCTGTTCCTACTAAACTGTACTGTATTTTTCATAATTGGATTTGTAATTATTATTTACTAATAATATTTTTTTTAAATTTAAAAAATGCAACATACTACCAACTTTTAGTGGATGAATTTCTAAAACTTCACACTATTTACAGAACAAAATAAGGAGCACTACTAATTATCTCTAAATCAAACTCAGCATTGTCTCACACAGACATTGTAGAATTCTTTTAGTTAATTTTATTAACTTAACACCTTGTTCTTAACTTTTGACAATTAAAATTGAATGAGCATACTTTACAATTCTAAGTAGATTTTCTGAAATCCTGCCAGGAGCTGGGAACATCTCTGTTGACGGAGGTTTCCTGTTCTTTTTGTGATTTCCCCAGTCTAGGTCACTTTCTATCTGATTGAATTAGTTGTAAACTTTATTTTGCCAATTTGAATTGCAGCACTGCCATTTCAGTATAATTGTTTTACCATTTTCACAAAGGTCACGTTTCTTCTGTGGCTGTGACTGTTGACTTACTACTTGAATCAAAAAATGCTTTCACTTTGAAAATATTTTGACCCTCTGTGTGCTTTAAGGTTCAGATTCGTGTTTTTAGGAGATATAACTAGAATTGCAATTTAAAGCAGTAGAAAACTGCATGGGAAAGAATATACCCTAGCTTTCTTTGATCCTGCTCAGGAGAGCACCCAGCAAAAAGGTTTGGAAAGAGTGTATATACTCTTCTCATTGCAGCCCCCAGAACAGCTGACATGGGTGAAAGAGTATAATCAATTTACTATAGAGAATGCTCAGCTCACAGATAATTGTTGGAGTCTTAGTGTCAGTCAGCTACTTAAACTAACTTTATTTACTTCTAATTTGAGGATAAATAAGTAGGAAGTATTTTACTTAAGTTTGCAGTTACTACTCTGAATTTGGATACTGGAAGTAATTCTGCAGCATGGGGTTGGTATTGTTTGGGTTGGGTTTTTTTTCCTTTTTTATTTTATTTGTAAATTCAAGCTGACACTTTAATAAATTAAAATATTTATTTCAACAGCTTTCAACACCTGTGGAACGTAGATTTGTAAAATTAGTATGTAAACTGTTGACATAAGTAATTGTACACATGCCTAAACTTTTTTACTTATGGTATGTTAAAAGATAGAAGGTTAACAAATTTGCCATGAGAAAGTTATACTTAGTCTGTAAATCCAGTAAGCTTTCAGGATAATTGCCAGGTGTTTGTCACTTGGATAACGAATCTCTACTCTGGCTGTCCTCACCATTGTTTTCAGATAACTGTGTTAATAAACACTGTGATTGATAATGTCAGTTGTGTAAAGCAGTTGTTCTATTATGTAGGAATTTGTTAACTGGGATTCTTTTTCCCCCTTACATTCAGTATTATGCAGACATTCCAGAAGAGGAGAGAGAGAAGAAACTAGCTTCCTGTTCAAGACACAGATTTCGCTACATTCCTCCAAATACTCCTGAAAATTTCTGGGAGGTTGGATTTCCTTCCACCCAAACCTGTGTGGAAAGAGGTTTGTGCAAAAAGAAAACAACAGCTTAAAAAGCACATTTTAAAGCTCTTCTTTTTTTTTTTTTCCCCTGAAATTATGTCTAGTTCACATAGTAGCATTTTTCACTCACTCTTGAGGTCTGTTTATCAGCAGCCATTATTTTTAATAAATATTATCTGGTTTTAGCAGTTTCTATTTCTGTTTAAGAGTTTCTGACTACTAAAAAAGGAATATAAGGAGAATTTCTTAGAGCCTAGGTAAAGAAGGTAGTAATAATTGGGATTTCAATAGAACTTAATTTAAACCCTACATATTTTTGACCATAAGTAAGAACTGCATTTTCAGAGGCAAAGGCCAAGAGATTGTATTTACTTAGGACACACAAGCAGCAGTATTGATATCCTTTGTAAGTGTTTTTAGAGTTTCATAATACCAGGTGATAATGGAAATGTTGTAGATAAAGTATAGTTAAACAGTTTTTCATACATATACCCTGCTTCGTAGTGACAATTAAAAGATGTGGTGTTTGGTTTGGTTGTTTTTTTTAACTTGACTTCACATAAAAGTTTCTTCCTTCTAAATAATTTTTCAAAATCTTAGAGCCTGGTGTAAAAAGAAGTTTTTACAAATTATGTTAAAACACAGTGAATTTGTAATGTACTCTGTACAATTCTTCAGAAGTGGTGAGAACCCCTGTAGGAACTCTGAGTTACTTATATCTTTACTTGTGCATTAGCTGTGAAACATTAATCTTTTTATCTGTTCTTGTAACAGTGTCAGGCATAGGAAAATGTAGCCTGAGTTGTCTATGTGTATTTTGTGATAGTGTTGCAGTATCATCCTTAATCTTTCATAATAGGGAACCTTGATTTTTATGGACCATATAACTTCTTACTACCCATTTGGAATCTGCTTGCTGCCTCATTAAAAATTAGCTTCTTGGCTGTCTCCTTGTTCTGCTGGAAGAAGAACTGTTCAGTTGTTAATGGTTCTCAACAGCATACATAAAGTCAGACTTTAGATCAACCCTCCCTTGGAAAAGAAAATATTTTGTAGCAGTGTAGTAAGAGAACTAAAGGATGAGTGAGTTCCCACAATGAGCAGCTGCTCATGCCACTCCAAAGTAGTGGGGTACAGCTAAGTATTTTCTACTCCTTATTGGTATCTTGAACCATCTATTTGTGTTGTTTTGGTTTTTGTTTTTTTTAATAACCAAGTTATATAGACTACTATGAAGTAGAAATCTGCTACTCTCATTTTGGTGGATATTGCTGAAAAAACGGTGGGGAGTTGACAAAAGCCAGGTGCTGAAACTGACTTGCATAAAATGTCTGTTCACTGTCAGCTAAGTTGAGCATGTTATAGAAATTTTCTATACACTTTTCTTATCAGAGAGGTTTCAAGGTGTGTTTGATCCATAGGCTCATGTTTGGCTTTTTCCAGTCTTTAATAAATCTAGGTCCTCTTAAAACACAGGGAGGTACTGTTTAAACATATAAAATACATTTGCCTGAAGTTTCCTCTGTATGACTAGGATTTACATTTTCAAAAGTGATTTTTATTAGTGAATTGAATTAGCAATTCTTGCATACTTTGTTACTCTTAGTAAAATCCTTGAATAGATGAACTATTTATAGTTTCCATTCTGTTCTTCATTGTCAACTATCTGTATTGCATTACTGTACAGTTACCTACCAGAAAGAATTGTGTATTTTAATGAATTATATTTGCACACTGGGATCTCAAAACTTTGATGTGAAGTCAGAACCAATTGCCCCAAATAGAAAAAATAATTTACAAGTTATTTTTTTAGGCTAAACACACATTAAAGCTAAAGTATGCCTGGTTTTATATTCTATTTCTTACCTCAGGTTTATTCTTTTTAAGGCTACATTAAAGAGGATCTTGCTCCCTGTCAACGTCCAAAAAGGCGTCAGCCTTATGCTGTAATGTTTTCTCCAAAAGGCAAAGAGCAGAAGACATAAAGGATGGGAAGTAAGGAGTGCCAGAAGTGTATCTTTCCTGTCCGTAGATATTTATAGTTAATATAAACTTGAAATAAACAACTGTGTTTTCCATAATGATAGATACATTGTTTAATTGAATATGTAAATTTTATAACATTCGTTTGCAAGTCTGCTGTACCAGGAAACAAAACTATTTAATGTATGTTTGTTTCATATTGTGTTAATACATTTTTGTATTTGTTTTTGCACCTGCCAGACAAGTCTCCTACTTTTTTTTTTTTCTTTAAGGCCAGCAGCTGAAATTCCAGCAATTCCTGTGTAAACTTTGTGTCAGTAACTGCTTTGAAGTCATTGAAATCAGTTGTTCTTGCAAGAGTAAATGTCTGTCAATGGGAACAGAAATGACAATTTTCTAGGGTGCTTTTATTTTGCTCTGGATTTTCTTGTATTTCTTTCCTCATGTTACAATAATGGTTATATCTATTTGGAATAAAGCTGTATTAAATTTGAAATGTATCTACTGTTCATATTTTGGAGGTGTGAAAACCAGGAAATCTGTCTTTCTTCAATTCTGATGTTAAATGTATAGCACAATGGTTTTTCTCGGTGTTTACATTAGAACATCCAATATTTCTTTTATTTTTTCCTTGAAATCTCTTTGCTTATATGTGTCTCATTTATTGGTAGAGATAAACATTGTTATTTCTAAATCTGGGTGACAGTTCTGCTCAGAGTTCTTCTAGTGGACAGCAATAGACATCATCTACATTGCAAAAGATTCTCTGGAGATATTTTAAATTAATCTTTTGTAGCTGGGGATATATTTCCATACTTGCATTGGGAAAGTAAGATATACAGTATCACAGAGGCAGAGTAATACCTGTGTAGGTAGGCAAGCCAAAGATTACCATAAGATCCTTAGGAATAAAGAATCTACAATTAGAGTTGGGATTCAAACAGTGAGAACTCTTTTAAAAGGAGATCATAAAGCAAGTAACTATTGAAATGCTTTAAGTAAAAAGAAAATAATAGGAAGTACAGATACATATGAGGGTTTATCTGTATATATATACATATATATATATAATTTGTATCTTGTATCTTATGTATGGGTACAAAAATATTGAAAAACTTGGTGGACAGGACCATTTAAATTCAGCTGTATTTATGTAGGAATGGTGGCAGGTTCTTCTGGTGGAGAGGTTGTAGCATAGGCCCAAGAAGGAAACTAAAACAAATGTGATCAATTTAATTGTAACACTAAGTGACACAAGACCCTTTTAGGTTGAAATTGCAGGCCTTGCCAAAAAGTGGAAGGTACAACAGGAGACACCATCCCCATCCTGCCTGTTTAGCTGGCTTACTTCATAATTTCACAGGAGTATATATCCTAAGGAATACCAAAGGCATAAAGCCAAATAACAATGAAAGTCTTTAGTCATTCCCATATATACTAATACACACTGACAATAAACTTTTACAACACTGTAAAATCATTTATTGGAGCAGGGAGTCAAAGAACTCATGCCACGGTAAATCTGGTTTCCTGAATTTTGTTTTTTTAAATTAAAAAATAATTAGCAGGTGCTGACAAAAAGTGGAATTCTTGCAGTATCTTGAAGATTGCTTTAGAACAACTATTACATGCTCTGAATAAATATTTATCCATTAAAAAAGAGGTTTTTAATAAGAAGGGTAGGGTAGGAGACTGCTTTTAACTAGGGACAGCCTTTACACAGTAGAAGCTATGTCTACCAAATGAGAAGTGGAAGCACATTGCAACTTATTAAATGTAAATTTTGCTATGAAGTAGGCTGTTTGAGAAAGTTCTTAAAATTAGATTTATAGTTATTTATTTCAGAAACTATCAGAACAAATTTCATCAGTAAATTGAAAGGTAAAGTAAAAGATCAAACAATAATGGGAGCATTTAAAGGTAAGATGACAAGAAAAGATGGGATTTTTACAGCAATGTTCATTATAGAAGTGCCTGGGAACCTTTCTTAGCAGGGTGGGTGGGCAGAGCTGTTGGGAGCTGAAATGGCAGGAAAGGCCAGTGACGTGGATGTTGGCAAGTGGACAGATTTGGAGCCTGCTCCCATGGATTGGAAGGTGAGAGAAGAAACTGCTAAATCTCTCATTCCAGCATGGAACACGAGGCTCAAACCAGCTGTGGTGGTGCAGGAGAACAAGAGAACAATTGTGCCTTGAGGGTTTAAAAAGGACTCCAAGGAGATCAGTGGGGCTGCAGCCTGAGGAGTTTTATGGAATCATAGGAACTGGGATAATTGATAGGAGCATAATGCACAAGATTTTCAGGTCTTTATAAATACAATGTGAAAAGATGACACTTTTTGCAGCTGCTATTCTGAGGGCCTTTTAGATAATCTGAAGGTGTCAAAATATGATTTTGATATGACAGTAGAACCAACTTGTCATGGTGCAGAAGTTCTCTCCTAGAGGGTTCCTGTTTAAAGGAACAGTGAGATTCTGCTAAGGACCATTTTATTCAGCCTATTTTTGTTCTGAGAAAGGGTGGAGGGTGGAGTCTATTAAATTATTCACTGAGCAAGTGGAACTGGGATATATAAAAGGGGCGAAATTGCAGAGCAGAACCCCTTCATACACAAGAAGGGATGAGATGGATGCTGATAAAGTCATGAAGTGTGGAAATAGCAAGGATTGCTCTCCAAGGGCAGCAGGTTTAGTTGCAAGAGGAAAGGAGCAGATAGTGCCTATGAGGATATTACTGTTCCACTAGAGGACAGTAAGGAGCTGCTTTTGAGCTTAAAACAGTGCAAGAATTACTCTTTCTTACCCTTTGATTGTTGGCCACTTTTATAAGATTTAAATTGATTTTTACATTGTAGATCTCTTGTCTAGCTCTTCAAATGCTAAAAAAACTATTTTTCTTCGTCTTGAAAAGACAGAGATCAATTGTAAAAATCAAGAAACAAGACTAGAAACAGACAGATTTCTTCTCCAAAAAATAAAAAAATACCAAAAGCCTAAGCAACCATTGTGTACGAAAAAGATTATTAAAATTTATACATTTAACAAATTAAATATTTCTATTTGCAGAAGGTTCTAATTATGACTTATCTGCATTTTTAGCATACTCTAATAAAATGTATCTTTTGTCCAGAAGGAATGGAAGAAAAAAAGGGAGCCAATCAGACCCAGCAAGGAAAGTCTACTTTAAAAAATCACTTTAAATATTATTACATTTAGACATATTGGCTATCTTTGTCCTCTTTATGGCATGGCAGGACATTGTAACTTCAGTCAGCTGCACTATCAAGAAGAATTGTAAACTGTGTTCTTTGAGATTTGTGGGATTTTCCATGTGTGTTGGCAGTGGGAAAAAAAAAATCGGATAAAAACCATAAGCTGAAATCAGGAGATCAGGACTAAAACCAACGTTTGTGAGCCAGATATTCAATGGCTTCTTACCTGAAGGCATGACTCAGAGATTGAGAGAGTGGGAGAAATTTCTTTAGTTGTTTTGAAGTATAAGCATCCATATGGGAATTTCTGAACAGCAGTGACTATTGGGTAATGCATCCACCACCTGGCAGAACAGACATGATAACCTTGTCTGGGACTATATCTTAGGATTCATGCTTTTTCTCATTTTATAAGGGAAAATTTAGTAATTGATGCTAGGATTTGTGCATTTTGCAGTTATGTAAATAAATACTGATACAGTATTAGTCATGACTGGAAGAGCTTGAAGATTTGACATTCATGTAGTACGTACCCCCAAAGAAACAGTAATATCTAGGATCTCATCCATTTGACAAAATCAAAAACAACCCTCCCTGGAATGGTTTGAAAACTGGAATGAGATTCTGAACTCAGGTCATGGTAAACCTCTTGGGTTCCAGCTGAGCTTGTGGCCTGCTGGAGTACAGCGCATTCCTAGTGATTGTTAGCATGTATTCCAGCCTATGGCATTCAGACTCTGATATGGACCCAACAATTGTACAACTTCAAGTTGGTGACTTAGTGTTATTCCCAAAAACACAAACATGGCAAAGTCATGGCTTTAGCACTTCCAAAGTGTTATCTGTCCACTCTGCAAACAATCTCGCCCTGAGAAGGAAGCCTTTGATCAAAAAAATGTTGGTTTAGACTGCTTGGAACACAGAAGTCAGATTGTTGGTAAATTGTCCACAGGCAAGCTGTTTCCTGCTCTGCCTATGAGGCCAACGTGGTTGCTAGTTGCTTTTAATTAGTTGTGCTTTTGAACTTTGCCTTTCTCAGAAAGAAAGGATGAATGCCTTGTCTCTAATGAAGCGGAAGGAAAACTATGTCTGTTTGCTGACAGTTAGAAACTCCTGTCAAAAGAAAAAAAAGAAAAATAATAACAAGAGCAGAAAAATCATAGGCCAGGGAAGAAGAGAGGAGAGAGCAGAAGAGAGTGATGAGGTTCTTGTTGTGGTACATCATGGGGTATCAGGGGACTCTTGTTTTAAGAGATAATAAACATCAGTCCTGATCCTCAAGGGAAGAGATTTGCTGTGTTCAATTAAACCAGTTGTGGAGCATTTGGAAGAAGAAACAGACACTTCCTTTGTCCTGTGTGTTTCTTGGTGTAGAAAGACTGCTTGTCCTCAACAGTCTGTAGCTGATGTGTTTCTGCAGAGAGCATAAATTTTCCAGGAGTGTTCTGTGTGTACAGGTATAAACACTTAACTATGAAGAAAAGGGACCAAGACACGGCAGAAATAAGCCCAATTGGAAGATGGACCATGCTTACTTTAGGCTTAGTTTCTTTCAATAAAACTTGAAATGTAGAGTGTTTTCCTCAGAAATCATATTGCTTCTTTAATCTGTGCATTGCAATCTATATTCCTGTATATCATATAATATAAAAAATGTGCTGTAGATGATAAAAACAGCATTGTCCTCTGTGAATTATTTGAAGGTTACAAAGTGACAGCACAGGTTTTGTTGTTGCTATAAGGATGTGCTATAAAAATACACAATTCATTTTGATCATCAAGTTCAAAATTAGGTTTCCTCTAAATACGCATAAATCTTCCCTCAATGATCAATATGAGACTTTTTTTTTCTGAATTGCAATTGTCTTCTGTCTCCCACCACTCTTTTAAAACCTACTTCTTCTCTTTAGAATATTTTTCAGGGTACACATGTGGCTAGACATTTGGCATCCAGGGCACAGTTCCTGAGGTGTGAGCATCATCACAGCAGAACCAAATGGACTTCCTGTGCTCAGGGAGAAGTTGCTGTATCACGTTCATGGTGAAGAGAGCCTCCAGCCAAGGGCAGCAAGGTCTGTCTCCCACAGTGTCTTAGCAATGGTGGGAGATAACCCTGCCCAGCAGGAACTTTGAGAAGGACATTTGAAGATTGCTTGTCCTTGGGTGGCTTTTGTCTGTGTTCCAGCTGCAGCCACGAACAAGGCTTATCATTCTCACTTATAGCCAAGGCTCCTCTTTAGTATCTCACTAGGAAAATTAGTTGGAGCTTAAGGTCAACATGGCAGAAACATTTTTTTTCATTACAAATGGGAAAGCTGATTTAAGCTAAAAGTGAGTATTTGTTGGGAAGGCATCCTCAAACTCAAACATGTTACCAAATCAGGATGGTAACCCTTGGTGTACTTTCTACACTGCTAAGTGACTACACTTGGAACTAACCAATGCACCAACCAAGTTTTCAGTACAAACTGGTAACATACATGACATATTCAGACAAAAAAGTGAGGAAAATATCCCCAGAAATAATTGCAGGAAGAGTTTCATGTTCACACAATTTCTTTCAATACCTACGAAGATATTGCACATATGGTGATGATGCACGTTAATATATTTCAGGTACTGCACCAGAATAAAATATAATATTAACAACAATTTGGAAATTCAGATCTCTTTTTCTCCCTTTTCTTATTTCTGAATGGTCTACCCAGGAATTTAAACTTCAAAATAGAGACCAGTTAGATTTTTGGTTTGGGTTTGGTTTTTTTTTCCATTTTTGATAGTCACTAGTTTTGAATGTTTTGAATGAATTTATTTTCAGTTACTTAATACCTTACTTGGCATGGTTTCTACTTAAGACAACAATTTCATGTGGATAATGCTTTAAGAAAAAAAATGTAGTGATACAAAGGACAAATTTTTCATATGCCTGTATTCCAAAGCCAATAGGAATAGACAGGAGACGGTGCTGTGGATCAGACACACACATGAAACAAAAAGCAGAGGAGACAAAATTCAGCTCTAGTCACCAGCTCAATTCCATATGGTGATAAAAGCTGCTCAATTCCCTCACAGTCAAAATTACCAACTCTATGAGTCTTTTTAGAACAGTTTTAAATAAAGTGAAAATAAAATAAAGCTAGATAAGAAAGAAATAACAATTTAGAAGCCTTTAGGAATATGTTTTGTGTGCTTTACTTGTGCCCTTGGGTAAATCAGTTGTGGGAAAAGATAAAGAGATTAAATACAGTCTCTGAAATTACATTCCTAATGACTCACCATTTCAGAAAGCTTGGGAATTTAAACTGCAATTGAAAAGAAGCATAAAATGAAAAAAAAAGCTAACATTATCTTGGATAATGTGTATCAGATAATGACTTGATACTCTTTTAATGTTGAACAGGTGAGGCAATTATTTTAATTCAAATTTTATTTTACTTAAGCTAGTTTACTAAAATACAGGTACTCTCTCACACAAATGTAAGGATGAATATAATTAGAACCAAGATGCTAATAGCTGCAAGTAAGAAAATCTAATTTTTTATTTCTATTCCATGGAAATATCCTGCATCTCAAATTGTAGTAGTCTTCCACTTTGGAACAAAATGGCAAAATTTTCCATTAAATGAAATCGAAAATAATTGGGTTTGAAATATTAAACTTCTTGAAGTATTTCACTCTGACCTAGCAATTTGACTTATATCATTACTGTCAAATTAATACAAGCAGGCAAGAAACTCAAACTCATCATGACAACCCTCTCTGAAATCACTGTGTTCTTTTTATGTGTTTCTAAAGTGTTTTGCTTGCTGGATATGAAATGAATACTTTCCAGCTTGCTAGCCTGCCAAGCACACTCTATTAATTGCTAATAGATCATTAAATACTTGGCAAACCATTCAGAGAAACCAATGGGACTTTTGAAGTTTAATCCTAATAATTTGACACTTAAGCAAGGAAAAAAAAGAAATGTAAAAAGTTGCAAAGAATATTTTTTAGCCATACTTCTTTTTTGGTTGGAAAAATAGAGAAGAACATGAAATCATTGGAAATATGATTCTCTTTTTCTCAAACTCATGTTGGAAGAGTTAACTGTTTGGGGGGTGGTGTCAGAAAGCCTTTTTTATTCCTCAGCCTCTGAGTATTGACAGGGAATAATTTCTTAGCAATCCTGGTAAAGCATTACGCATTCCCGAGAGAGGAATTGCATTTTTGTCTCATCTGCTCCATCTTCTGCTGTGGTTAACAGAGAGCATTGAGCCAGGGAGGTTGGGGATGAGTGGCACTTGCTGGTAAAGCTCCTCCAGAACACCACTCAGCAGGACTTTGTTAAGGATCTTCACCCTAAGGATAAGCAAAGGAGGCTTTTGTGAAAACTTAAATTAACATTAAATGGCCATATTGTTTTGATATAGTATTATGGAAATGTATATGGGAATATATTACTTATTTCAAATGTCATTAAATGTGATCAATATTCCTTTTAAAAAACAGGAATATGCTGTGGAGACTGGTGGTTTCCAGGCTGTGCCTGCTCCTTGAAGTTACTGCATGTATGATCTTCTCACAGAACTGGGTTGATTTACAAAAAGGCATTTATGTTAAAGCAAATGTGAACTGGCACTGAAACAATTGTTAATAAATATATTTCCCTTGGCGATGTCAACAATTTCTAACTCAGTATATATAAAAATAGCTCTCATGAGCTTTCTCAGAAGAAAACTTCTGCAGAATCTACTTATCCTAGGACTGACCTGGGAAGGACATGAGAATAGGAGCAATAAGATTTAAGGCATTTGTTACCCAGAGAGACTACAAATTATTATTCCAAATGGGACTGTAGACTTGACATGACCTATTCTAGGGACTCTCACCCATGTCCCTAAAACCCATGGCAGCTCTTTTACATCCAGCAAAGATACCCATGAGCTGTAGCACACACTGAGTCATTGTAGAGGGAACTGCAAATTGTACTTAATGAGGGTCACAGCAGACTCCCAAAACCAAACATTTCTTCTTTCTGCCACTCTAGCTTGCTGCTTAGAGGCAGCACCCTGCTTTATTTTGCTCAGCTCTCCCAAGTTCTAGATGTACATCCATTTCCAGGAAAAAAACTGATGTTTGCCTGCCAAGGGCCATCAAGGCCCTGCATTCCTGGTGGTGAAATCTCCCTCACAATTCCTCATGTCTCTCACAGTTCTGGATTTAGGCTTCCAGCTCAGATTAACTCAAAGTGTTTTAAAAAGCGAATCTGATTTCAGAGGGCAAGAGACTCTCTAAAATGTGGTGGAGTTCAGCAATCAGAAAGCAAGGTGCTGTAATCCATATCCTATTGCAGAAAGCTTGGATATAGGTTGGGGCACTGGCAGAGGGCAACTCGTGTGGAAGGAGTGTTGTGTAAAAATATTCCATTTCCTCAAAAATGCATGTTAACTTTAGGGTGTTCCAAGATAATTCTGGTCAGATCCTGCCACTTTCAAAAGTCACCCATCTGTATTAACCTACTCTGGTAGCTCTCCTTGTGCCATCCTGCAGCTGGTGGCTATGGAATCAAAAGCTTCAAATTGGCTTGCTGTATTTTAAATCCTATTGCCTCTTTTGGCATGTTTCTAGCACTCAGACAAAGAGAACTACATCTTTTGTATAGACTTATGCTATATAGTAGCCAAGAATAAATCATGCAAGTGGGAAAATATCAAGGAGAGAGTGAAGAAAAATAAAATAATGTGATTATGTGTGTGGCTGCTGTCTCTGCAGTCCTCAAGCAGAATATCTGCTGCTCTGCACATCTCTCATTTTTTTGAAAGCTAAAAAAATTAAAAAACATAAAAGACCTGCTATTCCTTGGCTGTGGCTGAAGCTGAAGGGAAGAATTTTTAAAGGAGGATTTCCAAACTCCCACTCACTAGTCTTTTCAAATTTTTAAGGCTTTGGGATAATACAGACTCATTTATTGCTCAGAAGTGGCCTGCATGTAACTTTATATCAAGGAGGCTTGATGAATTTTCAACATGTGTAATTCCAGTATTTTCCTGGCCTGCTGCCAGCACTTCTGAGATCTTCCTCTTTTACTACTTATGTGTGTGCAATCAGGTATTTTGGTTGTGTTTTCAGACCTTTCCCCTTTCCTATTTTCATTGCTGCATTGCTTTTGGGGGTCCTGATCTTACCACCAAGCCCACAGTTGTTCTATCAACAAAGCTGCAGCCCCTAAAATCCAAAGATTGTATAAACTGCTTTTACTTAAGCAAAGTTTTCCAAGTAACCTGAGAGGGCAAAAAGGCTTTCATATGCCAGACCTAGTGTTGTTATGTGACAAAAGGTGGGGGCACCCTGATAACCTCACTGGGGACATGATTCCTCCCTGCCCTTTGCAGGACTGTCCCAGGGAACCCTTAGCCCCATGACATCCATCAGGGTGAGACAACAGGAGAGGCTCCCCTGAGGGGTTTGGCACATTATGGGGTGCAGGGGAAAAATGTCTTTGGATACAACAAACTTTGAGAGTGTTATGGCAATTCTCAAAAGTGGCAAAAGGGAGGAATCATGGTGGTTTGGAGAATAATGAGTAGGGGAGAGTTAAGGGATATAAGAGACCAGCCAGTGCCCTTGTCTGGCCATGCCCTGCACCTCATTGCTGCCACCTGTCCTGTCTGCTCATTAAACTGTGTCCAGCTACATCCCTGGGTGGAGGCTCCCTGCTGCAAATGGAGTAGGTGATTTGGAAGACAGATATCAAAGCAGAAATAGCCTGGGCCAGATATTTCTCCATCCCTACCTGCAAAAGAGCTGGAGGACCTGGCTACTGATCCAGGCCAAGCACAGGAGAGTGTGAGGTCTGGGGTTCACTGTGAGACCTGCCTGCATTTCTGTGTGTGTGTGTGTCCAAAGATTGATGAGACAGCATCCAGGGCCAGCTGCCAGGTAGGCTGGGTGTCCATGGCTGGTTACAGGAGGGGTCCATAGCCTGGTGTGTGTGTCTGTGTGTCTGTGTGTATGTTTGTCCCTGCAAGTGAGTGGGGCTGGAGCCCTCTGGGGGCTCGTGTGCCCCCAGGTGCCAGTAGGTACTGGATGGATTGGATATATGAGGACAGCTCACATGGTGTGTCTGTGTGTACTGCCTACACAAAGGCCTTCATGTGGATCAGACACAGAACTAAAATTTTGTGTAGCTTGTGCAAGTGCTGTGCTTTCTAGGTGTGCTGGTCCTGACTGGGACAGAATTGGTTTTTTTTCAGTGTAGCTGGTGCCGGGCTGTGTTTTGGATTTGTGTTGAGAAGAAAACACAGGGATGTTTTTGTTCTGGCTGAGCAGTGCTTACACAGTCAAGGCCTTTTGTGCTCCTCATTGTACCCTGGCAGGCTGGGAGTGTACAAGGAGCTGGGAGGGGTCAGCTGAGCCCAGCTGACCAAGGGTGCATTCCAAACCATATGGCATCATGCTCAGCATGCAGAGCTGGGGGAAGGAGGAGGAAGGGGGGGATGCTCACAGTGATGGAGTTTGTCTTCCCAAGTCACCACCAGGTGTGATGGAGTCTGGCTTTCCTGGAGGTGGCTGAACACCCAGCTGGTAGGAGTGAGTGAGCAGCTGAGCTGCCAGCTGGGCTTAAACCAAACACTGGGTTCTGGTGTGTGGCCACATGTATACAGGGTTTGTGTGTGTGCCAATCTGGAATTCATACTCAACCTGCCTACAGACTAATTTTACCTGCTGGACTGCTGAATCCAGCAATCTCCAATCCCACATGTACAGGTCTCTGCTCTACTGAATGCAGTGGGAATGAATAAGTGGCCTAAATTCTGGTATTTGCTGAGTTTTAGACTACTGGGGTCTCTAAATGAAGGATTTTTTTCTTATACAGGGAAGACTTACAGACATATGGGGTCTACCCAGTCTGTTCTGATGGCTGCTCAAGGACCTGTATAGAGGGAAGTAATTTCTGACTGCTGCTCAGCCACCATGCAACAATTAGAGAAACAACTATGGAGGGAGAAAATTCCAGCTGCTATTAGTGTAGAGGTTGCAGCTTCTCCCATTAAATTTAGCTAAGGCAAGGCCATGCCTCCAGGATGGCTGTGCCTGTGGGTTTCATTCTCTCATGCTGTGAGGGATTGCACATCTTCCAGCACAAGATCATAAGATACATGACCTGGGGCTGCAGGTCCCTCCCACTATCCAGTTACCAGGAATTTTCCAGTAAGTGAGACCCCGTAAGGAGGTGTCAGTGATAAAAGCCAACTGAGAAGAACCCTCTCAGCATCAGTGCTGAGCACACTAATAAATCATTTAGCCCAGCACCTTCTAAATACCAGCCCCAAAGCAGCAATATTTACATAAGTTTCTCCAGCCCATGCGCAGATGGTCTGACTGCTGCTTATGCTCCTAGAGAGCTCTCAGCATCAACAACAAGTGCCCTGGGTGGGGGAACAGTTCAGGCTTTTCACAGGGACAGTTTGCATAGGTACTCAACAGGGCAGAATAGAACAGAGAACATTTCCTACAAATCTAGGAATTCTGAACAGAATTCTGTTTAATTCTAAACAAGCTTCTGTTTGCTCCAAGCATCAAAGCCACGAATAAGCACAGTAGAGTGATGAAAAGCTTTCAAACCCTTTAAAATCCCCAAGACCCTTTAAAATTCCCTTTCAGACTCCTGAGTTGTGGCATGAAGCAGAAATCTCACCTCAGCACCTGCTAGGATGACAGACTGGAGTTGGCTGTGACACTGCTTGGAGCACCTGACCCACTGCCCAACTGAGCAGAGACAGGAAATTGTACAGGTGATGCCTCATGTCCTCCCACCAGGGTAATAAACAACACAGTGGAAGCAGGTCAGCCTTATCTCCTTGTCTGCCTTTTGGTCCAAGTGAGGCAGTTTATCTTCTGCAAGCATTTCCAAGTGTAAGTAGTTGGTCCACACTCTCACTTTCCCTTAAAAAGTAACTTTTTTTAAGCCATGCATTGATACAGAGTAGTCCTATCAAAGGAGATGCATGCACAACTGAGGCTGTGACATGGTCCTATGCTGGAGGCTTCAATTGCAGCTCTGAGTTAAAAAAAAAAAAAAAAACAAACACATTAATTCCTGACTTCTAATGTTTTCCATGAAAGAGGCAATAAACAGCAAACAAAAAAACCTACCCAAACTGACCAAACAAAAAAACCCCAACACACATGAGTCAACCTATGAGCTTTTCCATATATTTTGTTCAATTTTATCTCCCCTGTCCAGTTGAGGAAGGAGGTGCTGGAGCATCTTTGATGAGCACCTGGCATCCAGCCAGGGTCCACAACCACAGCCTCTGACTGTGCATGCTGTAAGAAAAGGAACAAGGAACTCTCTAGCCTCCCCCTAGAATTCAGTCTGTTCTCTCAGAAGGTAAATACTTCTGGAGGAGGAATTTCTGAAATATTGCCAGAGAGATGGACCGTGAATCACACAGGTCAAAGAAAGCAGTCAGTATGGTGACCCAAATCAAAATGGGCTGGCACGATTTGTTCCACACCAGTGCACTGAGCATCCATGCATGCTGCAGGGACAGTCTTCCTCACCCAGAGAAGACCCTGACAAACCTCCCCTTTCACCTGGGTTGTAATTTTATGACTAGAAGGCAGCTTCAAGGTTTGGTCCGTATGTTTAAAGGTAGCAGTAGGAAGAGCAGCACCTCTAAACCACTGCTGTGACTCAAAGTCTAGAGAAAGAACACAGGTAAAGTGTAGCAAGCTGTTCTTCCTGCAGCACAGCATCCCAGCTTCCTGAAGTTCGGAGATTTCTTGTACCAGAAGGTTATTCACTGGACCATCATCTGAATAAAGCTTGCTCTCACCCTCTGTGGAGGAGGGAGACTTGTTCCCATGTGAAATAAATAAATAAGATATCTCAGTGGAAGTGAACAAAATGTCTCCAAGGGACTCTGCCATCTCATATGCCCCAACACTGAGGTTCATCAGCATCCTGCCATCCTGCCAAATGCTTGTGCAGCTTGGAGAGAGCTAAAACTGAGAGTCAATAGCAGGATCCCTGTGCTGCGCATTGTATTTCCATATTTTCCATTCAGATTGTTGAGCCCTCTGTGCTGCAGGCCTGACTTGGTAATGCTTGCTCACAGCAGAAAACATCAGGTGATGTGAAGTCCCTCCTAGGGCTCACTTTAGGTCCCTCAAGCAGAGGACATGAGCTGTAGTCCAGCTACAACTTGAAGCCAAGGAGGTGGGGCAGGACAGCCAGCAGAAGCTGAGAGTATCACAATGACTTGTGACCCACCTGGAGGTCCCAGGAGGAACTCAGAAGGTGCAATGTTCAGTCACAGAGAGGTACTTTTCTCCCTGACAACCATAGTACCATCTTGGGGCACTGCTGCTTTCCAACAGCTGAGCTAAAGTCAAAAGTATAGACTGTTTCCTTGAAAAATCCTCAGGGAAAGCAATCTCCTGAGGAAGAGGAGGATGCAGTCCCCAGAGAAGCCCTGCTGGCAGCTGAAATTTGTCCACCAGACTTTACCAGCTGGATTAGGACAGGCAGGGGAGGAAGAGGGTTTCCTACAGCCCTGAGTCTCCTTGTTTTGGCACCTGCATGGCTCCAGACTTCCATCCAGGCTTGGATCTGTGAAGGCTAAAATTTGGTTTTAATCAGGTCTCCAAGAGAATATAACAAAAAGCTGGTAGCATATTTGTTTGTGGTATGAATAAGGAATGGAGCAAATACCAACCAAAACTGAAACTGTTGTAATTAACCACTGTGTAACAGAAATTTCTTTGCATCATCACAGTACTTTTAAATTAATTTATCTGCACAAAAATTTTAAGTATTATTTAGAAAGGGAGTAATCTTAGAACAACTTGATTTGCTCTAGGAACACATTCTGGAAAGTCAAATTTCTATTTATTTACAGACAACCAAAATGAAAATATTATGACTATTTTCATGCGGCAGGCTTAGAAAACAAAAACAGTCACAGGAAAAGCATTTGTGATGGAAAGTTACTGTCCTCTCACTGGGACTGCTCAGACTGTGAGAAGAGAAGGAAAGGGGAGGGAAGGAATATATATATATGTGTGTGTGTGTATATATAGATGCATATATTTATCAATATATATTTAGTGCATGTATATTTATATTTATGTAGAGAAGTAAGAATCACGATCTTAGGAGAAACCAATATGAATATTTATAGCTAGCATGAGAATTAATAATACTTTCTTAGGCTGGAAGGGAGCAACGTGTACAAACAGATGCATGCATCCCTGGTGGGAACTGGAGGCCTGAACTACTGTAGCTTTGATGATGGCACAAATGGAAGAGAACTAAATCCAGGCTCCAGTTGCCACCATAGCTCATGTCTGAAGACAAGGAGGGTGGTTGGATAAGGAGAAGCATGAGTGGGAGGCTGCAGTTCTCCAAGCTTCCCATGAGAAGCCTTCAGGGGAGGTACATGTGCTATAAAGACCTTATACACTGCACTATGTGAATGTGGAAAGTGATTATAAGGACAATTATAATTGTCTCACGGAATTCACAGAATCACAAAGTTGGAAGAGACCTTTAAGATCATCAAGTCCAACCCATGCCCTAACACCTCAACTAAACCATGCCACCAAGGGCCACATCCAGACTGTTTTTTAAACACATCCAGGGATGGTGACTCCACCACCTCCCTGGGCAGACCATTCCAGTACTTTATCACTCTTTCCATCAAAAACTTTTTCCTAATATCCAACCTGTATGTCCCCTGGTGCAGCTCGAGACTGTGTCCTCTCGTTCTGTCAGTTGCTGCCTTTCCCTGTGATAAGGAGCATCTCTAAGAGAGAGACAGAGGGGGGGAGAGAGAGAGAAAACAAACTCCTTTATTCTGCTGAACCCTGTATTTCCCCAGCTTTGGTTAGTCCCAACAAACACCACCCCTGACCTCGCTTCTCTCTCCATCCGCCCCAGGGGCTCAGCCTCACTCTGTGAGGAAAGCCAGGCAAAGAGACAGTCTGTGGCCCCAAAACCAGCATGTCTAAACACCAGCCAGTGTTTTGCAAACAGAAAGGAAGGGCCCTTGGATGACCCCCCAGGAGGCTGGGGGGATGCTCGGAGCCCACGCGTGCGCACGGACACGGTGCCACCTGCCCGGCGGGTGAGCACGGGCAGCCAGGCAAACCTTACCTGCTGCCAGAGTGTGGAGAACAAAACCCTCCACCAGCTCCTCCAGAAAAGAAAACAAAACCTTGAACAAACCATCCCCGGGCCATTTCAGCCAGCAACAAAGCTAACAAGCAAATCAAACAGAGAAATATCCCAGCAGACCTCAACTGGCTGAACAAACAAACGGAGAAACTCAGGTTCCAAAGAGCAGGGGAGCTGGGTTATGAAACAAGATTTTTGATACAAAAGGAAGCTTACAGCTATGGCTGGTGATTAGACATGGAAGAGAAAGGTCGCTCTGGGTGTTAGACCACACTTCACGCACACACAGAGGTTATTCAATCAATATTTGTCCTGGAATCACATGCGGCAGGAAAAATTTCAAGTGAATGGTCAGCAGAATTTAATGCTCGCATTCATTCATGTTGTGCTCTTGGATGAGCATGTGTTTTTATATCTAGCACAACCTAAGCTTTAGAATCCAGGAGGTTTTTAATCAAAATACAGGAAAATCTTGGAATTAAACACTACATTTGCCTTTCAATTACATTTTCAGCAGGACAGGAACACCTCACTTATGATTTTAGAAAGGGATCAGTGATAGGAGGGAGATTATTTGAATCTCCAAGTTCTGGAACTAACCAGAAAAATAATTCAGTTAAGACTTCAGAAAGATAACACTGTCCACAGAGACCCCCCCCAAAGCAGAAGGGAGGGATTTATTCCTGTCATCACTTTGTTCTCTGGCCATGCTGCTGCACTGGCATTAGGGGTTTTATTTAGGGTCACAGCAGTAACAGCAGGAAGATATAATCCTCTGATGAACAAGCAGCTGTTACCCCCCGCCTTTGTGAAAATCATGATCTCAGGTTGAGGATATTGTTGCCTTGAATCATCATATTTTTTTATCCCCCTGGAGTTTGTCACAACAGATTGTTTGCTTATTTTCATATCATAAGGCCATGGCTCAATTTTCTCCACTCAGCAAGAGTTAAAGGAAATTTGACCATAGGTACCCTAACCATGGACTTTAGAATTTGGGTTCAAATAATGATGATTAAAACACAAGCAAAGCAAAACAAAGTCAAAACCCAACCCTCTTGCCTAGTGACTTAATCACAAAATATTTGTGAGGCACAGCAGAATATCCAGTTTGAGTTATGATATACCTGATGGGTGGCATTCAGAACACTGTCACACAGGAAGGATTCCTGTAAGTCCTTCAAATAGTGTCATGGTGTGACTGAAGTGAGATGTTAGTGTTTTCTAAGATTGCATAGGGGTTAACTTCAGCTGCACAGGGGAGGAGAGCCCCAGTGATCATCAGAGAGAGAACAAAGGCAAATACAGGGTGGCTGCTTCAAGGCAGCAGCTTTCGGGGAGAAGTTTATTTTAATATCCTATCTGGAAATTCACTGGAAAAACAGCTCAATTGGCCCTGGTCAGGAAGAATGAGAGGGCAGAGATTATGTTCCTCTGGCAATCTGATGAAGCTCTGATGAAGCACAGGAGAAAGCATTGCCATGTTCAGCATCCAAGTGCATTCTTCCTCACACAGCAAATGCAAAAGAAAAAAAAGCTGTGAGTTGGTCCCACTGTGTTAAGGACAGCTTTGATGGACTTCATTCAGCACTGGATCCATCTGCTGTGCACACAGTGCCACTGTGCTGCCACAGGAGATGCTGCAGCAGGGCAGGACCCTGAGCAGGGAGCATTGCCCAGGTCAGGGACCACATCCTGTTCCTCTTCATAAACCATTTTTCTCCACCTGAGCAACTCCTCCCCTCCAAAGATCCTCTCAGGATTGATGCTGGTGACCCATGCTGGTGCTGTCAGCAGAGAGGAAACTCCCTATTCAAATCAGGACACCCTGGCACAAAACAGGGCTTATCCTGCAAACAGGCTGGCACGTTTCACTCGAGGATTTGCTCTTTCTAGGTTTCACCTACACGAGGCTATTGAATTTATATTTTGTAACACCTGTAAGGGAATATCAAAGCAGAAAGGGAAAAGAAAGATCGTCTGTGAATGTGATTTGTTACTCTCAGAGCTTTGGCTCTCACTCTGTTTGGCACTGAGCACTACAGTGCCCTGTCTCACTGGTTCTCTGGCTCTGCATTAGGGCAAAACTGCACAGATTCAGGCATAATTAAAATGATGTTTCATGAGAGTTACTCAATGCTCTGTAATGTATTTCCTTAAATAGCCACAGATTTGGCCTAAAATTACTTGGCTTGATGCCCTTTAGAATTGTCCACTTCAGAAACAATTGCAGGCTGAATTTGAGCATTTGAAGTTCTGGGACTGATGACTCTATTTGCATTTATCTTCCTCTTACCTTTATGAGCCATCATCCTCCTGCTTCTCTCTGCAATGCAGGTATGCTTTGTACAGAGCAATAAAAACAACATATCCCTCACCTATCTTGTTCTATTGGCAAGCAAACACTAAAGGCTCAAGACCAGCAGATGGCTGTTCAAACAAATTCAGGTCTTATTGAGCCTAGAAAGGATTGACACACCCATGTTTTCACTGTGTGGCTCTCCTGTGAGCTGTAAGGGTTGTTCTGAAGACAGAAACTACAATTCGTTTTTTCCAAGGGCAGAGCATGCTTCATGATATAGTATCAAATACTGCATTTGGTCCACCAAAATGCTCATTAGGTGTCAGACAGTTTTAAATTCCTACTACACATTCAAAAAAAAAAAAAAAAAAAAAAAAAGAGAGGTGACAACATGTCATTCTGGTTAGAGCAGCATGAAATTTAAAACAGGAAATTTCTTGATGTTAGAAAGAGGATTTTCAACACTAATTGAAGTTCTGTCATTTTTAAACATTTCTCTGTAGCCTGCTCCTCTTTTTTTTCTCACAAACATGCTCACACCTCCCAAAATACACAAATCACTCAGGTGAAAACCATACAGGGAGGTGGCACCTCGAGGCTCCTCGTGAGCTGCTGAGGTGGCCAAAACCACCACTGCCACATAAATCAGTGTAGACAGCTCCTGAAATGTGCTTCAAGTTTCTCAACACCAAGTGTAAATCCTACCACATTGTGACCAAAAACCTCCTTGGATGTTTTTACTGGTGCCTTAAACATAAAGGTTTCTTTGGCACCTTCAGGATTTTCTTCTTAGGGCCTCCTCACCACCCTCTTCCCTAAGAGGGACAGGGGAAATGGCACTCACAAATGGCACCCATGCCTGTAGCATGTTGGTGTCTCACCCTGGCCCCTCAGAACCTCAAACAGGGTGCAAGAGAAGCTGTATTGATGTAAGAACAGCACTGAGGCAAACCAGGGCTATGTCAGCAGAGACAAGATATAGATGAACCAGGACTAAGAACAGAGCTACAGAAGATATTTGAGCAATGGTTAAGAGGAGTCTTATCTTGGAATGATAAGGCTCTGATTGGAAGACAAAGCTCTGACATCCTTGTTTCATTTCTTTCCATTAGAAAATTGGTATTTCTGCACTCCTAGTACCAGATGGAACATAATGAGACGACACTTGGGGTTTCATTTACAGATCTACTCTTGATGTACAGGACTTCTGACTCCATTTAACTGTGTATTTTCCCCAACTTACAATCTTGCCTTGAAATCAGAGTTCCAGTCTCCCTCGAACTTCCAGTCCATTCATTCATTACCTGCTGGCAAAGAACTGCAGGTGAAGTTCTGTTTCACTCATATCACTTACACACAGACATAAAAACTACTTTGCTGGGAATTGTAGCAGCTTGGAGTTAAAAGCAAAGCACAGACACCTTTGATCAGCTTCAGACCAGGGAATGAACACTCAGAATATAGATTCAAATAAGAATTCAGCTAGCTGCAGCAATCACTCTGGTCTCTGATCAGCTGGTCAGATGAATGCTTTCTTCCCCAGAATCTCTTCTTTTCAAGGCATAGCATAGAATTGCAGAACATCCCCAGTTGGAAGGGACCCACAAGGATCACTGAAGTACAACCCCTGGCCCTGCACAGGACACACCAAGAATCACCCCATGTGCCTGAGAGCATTGTCTAAATGCTTCTTCAGCTCTGTCAGGTGCTGTGACCACTTCCCTGGGGAGCCTGTTCCAAACTCTGGGTGTAGAACCTTCTCTGATATCTAACCTAAACCTCCCCTGACACAGCTTCATGGTACTCCCTTGAGTTCACCAGAGAGGAGATCAGTACCTGCCCCTCCATTTTCCCTTGTGAAGAAGCTGTGCACTGCAGTGAGGTCTCCCCTCAGCCTCCTCTTCTCCAGGCTGAACAAGCCAAGAGACATCTCAACCCCTCCTAGTACAGCTTCCCCTCTAGGTCCTTGCCCTTGCAGCCTCCTCTGGATGCTCTCTGACAGCTTTGTAATTTCATACCTCGTGGTGCTCATTCAGGGCTGGAGGTGAGGCTGCCCCAGTGCAGAGCAGAGCAGGACAATGCTTGCCCAGCTGGAGATGCTGTGCCTGATGCACCCCAGGACACAGCTGGCCCTCCCAGCTGCCTCATATCCAACTTGCCATCAACCAAGCCCTTCTTGTCCCTTTTCCACAGTGCCACTCTGCGGAGCTTCATTCCTGTCTCTACACAAATCCAGGGTTGCCCTGCTCCATGTGGAAAATCCATCACTTGCTGTTGTCAAACTCCATACATTTGGTGATAGCCCAGTCTGATGTCACCCCATTCACTTTGCACCCTTTGCACCAGACCCATGAGCAGTTGCTCACCCATCCCATGATGTGTTTATAATATTCAAAAGAGCTTTAAAGTTCCACGGTTTTCTTCTACAAGCATTGTTCCTGCTATAAGCCAACATTAAGGCAACATAAACCACTTAAAATATACAACTCAAGCCCTTGTTATTCAGAAGAGATCTGCATTTAAAGCAAGCATTAACGTAAAGCCAGACTCCAAAGTGTTTCCTCCCACAGAACAGTATTTAAATCAAGCAGTAGTCTCATTAAAGCCTATGGGATTACTCCTGCAGTAAGGTGCTTTTCAGAAGGGATAGATAGCATCACTAGGCAGCAGCTCTGAGAAGTAACACTGGTTACATGGAGGGTATAAGAATAAGCTTTTACTACCTAGGATGTTCTAATCAGTCCTAATGATGGTTTGAATGTGACTGATTGCATCTTGCTTCATTGGCAGAGTAGAAAAGAACTATTTCAATTAGTTTTGAAAATGAGTGAATTTAATTAGAATATGGCAGAATGCTTCATATATAGGAATATTCAATGTTGTGCTTAAAACCAAGTTTTTAGCCAGGATTTATGCACTCTTGCTATAGAACCCTCTTGCTTTGAAGGAGCTTGTTCCCATAGGAACACAGTCACACTGGCCACATGGAGACAGCTCAAACATTTCCAAAATCAGCCAGCAGAATAATTCTACTATGTACTCCTTCTACTGCTCTGGTTTGAGTATATATATTATGTCCTATTATATCTAGTTGGAATTATATGCCCACAGGGCAAAGGGAAATATATATATAAAACTATATGTATTCATATGCACAAACACACACACAGAGAACCAAAATCTTGTTAATTCTTTTTGCTGTGTATCTAAACTATTTTCTTTTTCTTTCATTTTTCCTGAGGGACTGGCCCAAAAATTAGGCATCTCAAAAGACTTTGAAGTAAATTGGAATGAAATTATTAATTTTTGCTTTGGAGGAAGGAATTACCAGTCTGTCAAACATCCCAACAGAGACACCTGCAGATGCACCAAGTATGTACCAAATGCCATGCCAGGAGAGCTGTACCCTCCTACTACACTGCCATTTCTTTCAGTTTCTTTTCTGGCCCCTAAGTAATTTTTATTTTGTCATAAGTTTTAGGATGGATCAGACAGATTCTTTCCAAGTCTTGCTCTTTCCAGGTCTTATTTCTTCACAACTTAATGGATTTATCCTTTCCTTGGGGCTCAAGGAAGCTTGAATTTTAGTCTTTCAAGCTGAATGCCATCTCTCTATTCCCTCACTTTCTTCTACACTTGAATGCTTCATATATTTAACAGCCTCATTGATCTGAACATGAAAATTATTATACCAAGGTGCTATTCAATTTGAGCAGAGAACCAGAAGACTTTGGACTTTTCTTGCCAAGGGATTGACTTTCTACTTATGTAATTTCCATTTGCTTACAAAACTTTCCTGCCAAAACATTCAGAGTGCAAATGTAGCCTGTTTAGACCCATTTTTAGCAGCTTTAATTGCCATCAGCCCATGTAAAACAAGCATGTGGCAAGCTGTGGTTTTTGGGGGTAGGACTGAGCTGCTGTTTTCCACTGCAATGGCAGCAAGACCCCACAGGCAGCCCCCAGTCCTGGCAGACCCCACTGTGCAGGTGGGGCACCCATGGCCATTCCTCTGGAGGTAAATTTGCTGCTGGACTCTTTCACCTTGCAACATTAAAGGCAAGCAGGAAGATTTGGGAAGTGGAGGCAGCAGCTCGCAGCCGTGGCCCAGGGCTGCAGGGAGCAGTGAAAGATCTCTGGAGGGCTGTGATGGGAGGGCTGTGACTTGAGATGGCTGTGATGAGAACTGCAGACAGGGACATGCCAGATCAGAGGTGCACAGCCTTTGGCAGCTCACAGGTCTGGGGAGACAGAAGCTGCCCACCATCCTCCCACCCAGCCTGCAGCTGGTGGCAGGATCCATACTCTCCTGACACCAAAATCACTGCCATTTCACCTTCTCAGGAGCCCAGGCACATGTGCCAGCTTTTCTGACCACCCTGGAACAGAGGCAGAGCTGACCTGGCTGGGTTTTATCATGTGGGAAATCTGCCTGTGGCAAATATTTAGCTGGGAATATAGCTCAGGGGATCCAGGCAGGATCTGTGCCCTATCCTGGGGCAAGGTAAAGTGGCTGCAGACCCTTGGGACTCTCATGCAGGTGGCCCACAGTGACAGATCACAAGGATGCAGGCACGGGTTTTATTTCTCTCCTCTGACTGCTAGCTTTCCACAGCAGCCTGCAATGAGCACTACCCACTGAGGATCTTCCAAAGTTAAAATGGCTCTGAAACCTTCCCTGAAATTTTGGAATGAACCAAGTATGGTGCTCATGGGATATCATGTTGCCTGCAGACCGGAAAACGCCACGAAGCTGAACACAAAAATCCAGCTTCTGCCACCAGAAGTTTTCCATTTGCTCCCTTCATTCCCCTTGGAGTCACACTCCTTGAATATTTTCAAGAGGAGAGAAAGAAAAATCATTTGAACTTTTTTTTTTCCCTTTTTCTTGGATATTAAACATTTCCAGTCAAGCTGAACTTGTAGAAGAGTCTCTGAAACACTCCACCAGCATGTCCCTCTAGTAACTTTAGATTATATTTATTTAGTGCTTTTACTCACTAAAGACCATGTCTAAGAAGGTATCAACAGCGTTTTCCTTCTCATCCAGCTCCTTGGTCTGACTATCCTGTGAACTGGAGGGTTTTCTAACCCTCAGCAACCAGCAAACTTGCCAACATGAATGTTTCAGAAACCTGCAGCCTGTTTTAAAATTATCCCGAGGCGATTAAAAATTAATAGACACTGTGACAAAGATGGATGTTCTTCCAGCTTCCCTCTGAAATCTTAATGTCCAGTGATTCTGTACTTGATTCCAAATTGCCTCAGAATGGTAAAGAACAGGATAAATCATCGCTGTCACTTAATGAAAACCTTAAAACAGCTCTTCTTAGCAACAAGTCATTCTGTTCTACTGTAGTTAGAAGTTGATTTTTTATTTACACTACTGCCTAAGGTGATTTCCAAGCAAACAGGACATTTGCCCCTTTCATTTCAATAAGGATGGCTCCATTTTTGAACTTCACGCCTCTGTTAACTTACTATGACACTGAAAAAAACCCAAAATCCAAACTCTGATTTCAAAGAAGAAAACTGGAGGAAGACAATGACAAACAGAAACAGGGGATGTTTTCTGTACGAGTGCCCACAGTTTTTGTTTTTCAAAGGGAGGGAGGAGCTATGTGGTCCTGTTTCCATTTAATCACTCCAGTGGGAGCCAGTAGGAGCCTGCAACAGCCACATTCCAGTTGCAGTTCCTGCATGGCCACCTTCCTTGTTTTGTCTAAGTTATCCTGCAAGCTCACTGAAACATGGAAGAGTATTTTAGCAGCACCCAGTAAAATGGAGCTTCTGGTTTAGTGTGGGTCTTTAAGAGATCCAATAGTATATAAAGCGAAAAAACAACAGCAGCAACAACTAAAAACCTCAAAGGCAGCTTGAGTTGAATGAGGAACTTTAAAACTTCAAGGATGCAAGAAAGAAGTGAGAGTGTGCAAACCCTCAGCCCCCCTGTTGTGTGGATGCATTCCACCTGAGGATGGATTTTTTGTTCCTGCAGCTCCTTCCCTCTCCACACATGAGCAGGCTCCACTCCATTTGTCCACTCTGCACCCGTGGTCCAGCACCCACCTCCCCAGAGGACCTGGGAACATCCCTCCCAGTGATCCTGCAGCTCTGGGGACTGGATATGCTCATCCCCTTCAGCAAGGCTGGAAGCCTGAAGTTGGCTCCATGAAGATATATCCTCACAGGCACTGGCAGTTTTAGCTGCCTAGCTAAAGTCCCTAGGGAGCACATGCAAGCTACAATTTAAAAGGCTTAAAACTGGACAAAAGTGGGTGGATTTTGACAGGAAGAGCACACCCTCTTCATTCCCCAGCCCCACCCCAGAGACAGATGCCCACCTCCTGAATTCTTATCTCACTGTGGGGATACTCAGGTATTTCAGAGAAGTCATAAGAATTTATCTGGGTAAAGCGATACGTTTCTCATGGTCTGGCCCTTGGAGCTTGCATAACCATTTTGACCAGTTTTCAAAGAAATGCTTGGCCTGAATCAGACCTAGCATGGATCTAGCAATGAAAAACATGAAGTATCCTTAGTGAAGGTGCAACAAGTCGGAGTAATGGCACAGAGGTCAGTTTTGATTTAACTAGACTGCCCTAAATTCTTTGAGAGACAAACAACTATAAAATTGGCTCTACCACCCGTGTGAGCACTACCAGCTTACTGATGATCTCAGGAACTCTTCAACACAAACACAAGCACCATGCATGCCGCAGCTCTGACATCCAAAATAATTGGCAGGTTGTGTGCCCTGACCATCCACACCTCAGCTGATCTGAGGAGACACTGTTTCATCTTTGCTGAGGGCATCTGTTTCTCTGTGTGGGTCCTGCCCCACAGTCACACACACACCACTCCAACCATGATGTTTGATGCTCACAGATTTCTCTCACTTTCCCACTATTGTATTTGAATTTGGTTTCATGTCAGCTTGGCAACGTTGGCACCTACCCTGGAATGATGCAAGCAAAATTAGGCTCTGCACAGAGAGGCAAGTGTGGACCAACCCTACCCAAGGAACACTGCATTTCCAAGAAGGTGACACTCTTCTTAGTGTCAAAATTCTACATTTCAATTAGCAAAGGTGACCCTTAACAAGCAAAACATTCAGGCTCCTGAAGAATCACCACTGAAAAGCACAAGCACTAGCACTTAGCATTTCCGAGAATCAGGCTAAATTTACAACACACTTAAGGTTTGGGCCTGGCACTAAAACAGGTCTTGCTATCCAGATGCAGTATTAGTCTTTTGTAAAGAATTTGTACTGTCTTTATCCAATTTCCATTCTTAACTATGGCTCTCAGTGAAATTTGTTCAAACTCCCCCAACATTTTTTTTCTGCCAGACACTCCTTCTAAAAAGGATTATTAAATTCACATTCCACATCTTTCTCCAATGTTACAATTGCTCTCTCCTTTTGAAGTGCAAGTCTCTTCTGAAAAGTAAAGGAAAAAGAAAGTGTTTATAGAGGTTGGATTTGGATTTTTTTCTCCAAAGTCTTGCACAGCAAGATTAGAGTACTCACAGGCTATGGGAACTCTGCCTGTCTATGGGGATCTGGTAGTGACACCCAAGACCACTGGTAATAAAGATCTCTGCTCTCACCTACAGGAGCATTATTGCCAGGCACCTTTGGTGAGCTTTGCGTAACAGCATTACCTGTCTGAGCCTGGCAGTCAGAAAACAAGACTGTCAAAATTACAAGCAACAATTGCATTTACTCTTTCTTCCCCTAGCTGCCTAGGTCCTGCAGCTCTAACAAGTACCAGTGACAATAAGAAACTTGTTTTTGTGCAGAGGCCACTCAAGAACTAGCCCGGTGACTCACACTGGTGACTCAGGACCGGTTATTCCCGCAGAGTTAACTCTCAGTGTAACACAAATCTTGCCTCTAATTCAAATTCTGGGTGAAGTTTTCAACTCACTTGCAAAGATATTTTTAAGCTTGGCCTGACAAACTACACAACTTTATCTCAAAGTCTGTGGCCTTTCAGGCTGGCTTTTCACATCCTGCTAGCCACACACTTGCCTTGCAGGAGGACTGCACTCACACTGGTTAAAGTAAAGACAACATGAGGGCTCTGCACGTGTGAACTTTCCTCTGAGGGCAGGTATCTAGAGGCACTGTTTCTCTAATCCCATTCCTCAGAGTGGCAAATTGCTGAGCTTTTTTTTTTTTTTGTCGTCCAAACTTCCTCCACCTTCTTCAATCTCTATGAAGAAAACCTCTCCACCACCTGTGTTAACAGGCCCCCCAAATTCCACACTGCCTTTGAACACCCACAACTGATGAGTCTCTCCTGCAGGTCTTGGTGCACTGGGTGAAAAAGCCATCACGCTCCATCACTCCCATTACCACTTGTCATCTAACCGGTTACATAAGCCTGTGACCTCTGAAATAAAAACATTTACTTGCACTTGGGTAGAGCTGGTTGGTTGGAAGAGAACTTGGAGAAGGAAATGATTGGAAAAACAGTCACAGAAGCAAGCTTCCAGAATGTGCCTTTTTGGTTTTCCTTTCAACTTTGTTATTTCCTCTAGTCAGTCACTGCTATCCCATCAAACAAAAAAGTTTCAACAAGCAAAATCAATTTGTTTAACATTTTCACATATCCTCCAGCATACAGGACTTCTATAGCTTGTGATCACAAAAAGTTTTGCTCAGCACAGATCAAGAGGACATAAGTAACTGGAAAGAAATTCACATTATGTTGTGCACATTAATTTAAATTTGCTACTAAATGTATAAATAGGTCTAGAGAACCAGGTATTTCTAATGTGCCAATCATCTTTGTATCGTGGTACCCCACTCATTATCAAAAATAGCTTCCCTTCAGACTGAAAAAGTAATTTTCTTCTTGTATGTCTTTTTGAAATGGGTTTATTTTCACTTGCAGTAGAAGGGATGTTTTAAGCAACCTTCAGTGTAATTTTTGGAAAAGACAATATCCCCCAGTGGCAGCTTGTGCATATTAGACCAGCATCTGTAGGGTCCACGGGAATATTTAGGCTGATGGACACAGACAAGCACTCTGCAAAGTGACAAAGTGAGCTCAGTTGGATGAGACAGGCCAGAAAAGACCTATGATCTATACTCACCACTCTAATATTGATGAAAGGAGGTTGATAGGAACAAGGCTCTTTGATAGGAACAGAAGTGTCCCTGACCACAGAGACTGTTAAAAATTGTTTTGTAGTATTCAGGTGCCAAAATCAATGAGATGCACACGTGGACAAGGGAAGGGGTAACATTTCACTCTGGGTCAGCTGTAGAGGAGCTCTAGAACAGAGGTTGTGCCTTCATTTAAAATGATGCTTCCAGCACATAGCAATTTATCCCCTCACAAGAGTAATTTTGTGAAAGGAGTGCACACTTCTGCACTCATAAAAAACGTCCTAACTTAAACCAGTCTCTGGAACTCCATCTGGCATTTCAGTGGTGGTTCTCTTTCCCAACCTGTGTACTGTGAGAAGCTGAATTTGGGAAATATACACCACCACTCCATTGCCATACAATTTTGAGCTCCAGAGGAAAATACACAGTGCTGCTGCTGCCCCTCAGGAATGCAAAAAGAAAAAAAATATCCCAGTGCATATCTTACTCTGTTCTAGGGTGGGAGGCCTGAGTTTCATGACCTATTTACCATTTGGTAGTAGTCCTTGGACCAGGGGTTGGCATTCAGTAACGTACCAACTCCAAGGCTACAGAGATGTGACATTTTTGCAACCAAAGGAGTACAGAGCATCCTTCCAACAGATGGGACATGTCAGTTAGGCTTTTCTCTGGGGAAGAGAGTTTAGCACTCTGGCCTACCCACTTTCCATCCAAATGATCCATCCTTGACATGTCACAGGGACAGACACAGAAGTGCCCTCTGATAAGAAAGACAAAATCAGTGTAAACCTCAAGAGAGCAGACCGAAATGAGAATGTCCATCTCAAAATAGCACTCACCTACCTCTCTAAGAAGGTGTGATCTGGAAAACATCACTTTCCTCCATCCTTTCCCCTTCCCTTCCTCACTGCTTCCTGCTCAGGATGCTGCCCATGCAGTGTCCCTACCACACAAGTAGCACACCCCAGAGGCTCGGAGCCTAAATTTGGGGGTTGTGGTACTCAGTGTCAGTAGAGGTCAAAGGCTCAGAAACAAATCCAAGTCACAGAGCTCAATTCTAAAATCTTTGAATGTTCAATACATCACTTTTTGAGAGGAGCACATACCTGAGTTCGTAGCTTCCTCTAACAGTGGGATTAGGTTCTCCTTTCTGATCAATCTTGATTTTTAATCATCAAATTAGCAAGGTTTTGATAAAATTGCAGGGAACATCACAATATTTTGTGACAGTTTGGGATGGCTCGTGAATCATCCACCAGCTATAACTGGAATGTAATACAAGCCATTGTAATGCTTTATGAAGAAAGCGCGTGTTGCTATCTTGCGACAACCATATGTTCCTCTGTTTGTATGTATCTGTTATCCAGCCCTTACATAAGCCGTTGATGAAATTATCATCACAGGACAAGCACACTTGTAGCACGGTTGAGTTGATCATAATAAAGTAATGAAGGAATGAAGGAGTTTTATGCTGAGGTGGGACTGGCCTCCCGCCTTCGCAAGCCACAGCTGCAGACCTGCAGTCAGCTCAACAGCCTTCACTTTGGGGGGGGCACAAATACAGATATTTGGGGCTTGGGCTATATGCTCGTTTGGGAAATGGCGAAGTAAATGTGCTTTCTCTGTTGCAAGGGAGAGGGAAGGGCTGGGGAGGAGGTTGCTTTAATGGTTGAGGGAACCCGTGAGATGTTACTTGCACACACAGAGGCACTCGCACGTCTCAGACTGCAGCAGGGGCAGCAGGGGCCGGGACAGCCCAGGCTTGTCTCATTGCAGAACGCACCGTCGACATTCAAGCGCATCCCCGGGGGCCGCTCCCCATCCCCGACTGTCCTCCGTGCTCATCGGGCAATACCAGCGCCCGCCCCGGGCACGATCCCCCAACCGGGAAAACCGGCGGGCAGCGCCAGGGCCGCTTGGCATGGCATGGCACGGCTGCATGCCGGTGCGGCTCCCGGTGCCGCTCCCGGTGCCTCAGACGGGCCGGGCCGAGCCGCAGCCCCGGCTCCGGGGCGGTCTGTGCCGGGCTCCGAGGGCCATGTGCCGAGTACTACGGGCACAAACTCCACCTTCCCCGGCTCCCGCCCGCCCCCACGCATCCAGGAAGGGAAAAGGAGGAGGAGGAGGAGGGAAGGGGGTGAAAGGGAAGAAAAAAAAAAAAAAAAGAAAAAAAAGAGAGAGAGAGGTTGAAAGGAGGGAGCTCGCCGAGACCCACCCTTCTCCCTCCTCCCCCGGGCTGCTGGCCGGGCTTTTGTTTTCCTCCAGCGCCCCGTTTCCCACACGTGATTGCCGTGTTATTGCACAGGGCGCTCGGCGGCGCGGCTGCTGCACCTATAAATACGGAGCGGGCGGGCGGCGGGGGCCCGGGGCAGCGCGGCGCGGCCGGGCGGAGCGCACCCCCCGACACCCCCATGCTCCCCGCGGCGCCCCTGCCCCGCCGCCCGCCCGCCTGACGGGCCGGAGCGACAGGCAGCGCCCGGCCAGCGGCCAGGGGAGGGGGAGCCGGCCGACAATGGCGGCGGCCGCCACCGCCGCCAGCCCCGGCAGTCCCGCCGCCGGGCCCCTGCCGCCGCCGGCGGAGCCCTGCCCCAGGAAAGCGCCGCAGCCGCCGCCGCAGCCGCTGCCGCCGGCGCGCAGCGACCCCCGCCGCAGGCAGGCCGCGCTCTCCTTCCTCACCAGCATCTCCCTCGACGGGCGGCCCCCGCCGCCGGGCAACGACGGCCCCGCCGCCCGGCCCCGCCAGGCGCAGCCGCCGCCGCGGCTGGGCAGCCCCCCGGCGGCGCCCGCCGAGCCCCCGGAGGAGGAAGAAGACGAGGAGGAGGAGGAGGACGCCTTCGCTGCGGTGCAGGTGCCGCCCGCCGCCTTCCTGGGCGCCGCGGCGGCGGGCAGCCGCGGCCGCCTCAACTCCTTCACGGCCGGGGTGCTGCCGGCGCCCTTCGGCCGCACCAGCCCCCAGGGCAGCATCGGCGGTAGCGGAGAGCTGGGGCAGCCCGGCCCCGCCGCCGCCTTCGAGCTGCAGCGGTCCCGGTAAGCCGCGCTGCGAGGATGAAGGATGCTCGGGATGCGGGGATGAGAGATGCGCAGGATGGCGATGGGCTCGGGAAGGGCGGGCACGGCCGCCGGGCGGCCGGGGGAAGCCGGGGGGAGGGAGGCCCGATAGCCGCGGGGCGGGAGCGTCGCTCCGCGGGTCGGCTCCGCTGCCGTCCGGCCGGGGGAGCGGCGGCAGCGGCGGGGCTGTGCGAGCTGCAGGGGCAGGTGAGCGGAGGTGCCCGAGCCCCCCGGGCGGCAGCAGCCCCTCGGGCGGTCGGTCCCGCCTGGCGCGAGTGGCTGAAAGTTTCTCTGCCATCAGCAGTGCGGGCGTGCGGCTGCACCGCCGCCGTGCCCCGCCGCAGCCCAGCCCCGCTCGAGCGGCTGTCACCCTGCTGTCCCGGCTGCCTGTCCTATGTCCAGGCTGGGAACCGGCTCGGAGTCAAGCGAGCTGTAGCCAGGTCTGGTAGACCGCAAGGGGGAAGGAAATCTTTGCATCGAAATCCGCGGATTACGGTGCGAGCGCATGGTTTAAGCAGCGTCTCGCTACCACCCTAAATAAGCTCTTTATCTCCAAGCACTTTGTGTTCCTGCGGGTCGTTTCTTGCCGCCGGCTACTCTTTTGCCTTTTAATTCCCAGAGGAACAACCTCACCTGCTTCAGCTCTCGAGCTAAGACTTCTGGCTGAGAAGGTGCAATCGTGTAAAAATGTGTGAATGCCTGTGGATACAAAATCACCTTCCTTCACTTCCTCAACAACATACTCCGATACCAAAGGCAGAGGGGGGGAAGAAGCAGGGAAGAAGCTGGAGGAAATGACTGTGCTCCCCAAGCCCACATCGGCAGCCACTCCCACATTCCCCATTTGCCACACTCACTTCTGTTTCTCCCTTGGACAAATAGGTAGACTTTGAGTCACATGTTATTGCAAGGGTTTATAAGGGTAATTGAGCATAGATCGCTGTAGAAAAGTCCCTTTCAAAACCAACCAGTTTGGAGGAATTGGAGGTATTCCAGGAGAAAGTTATTTTAGCTGCATGCCCCACTGTTGGTTGGTTTGTTTTTTGGTTTTTTTCCCCTTCCATCTGGGTTGTATTGATGGGTTTTTTTGAGCCCCTTTTCAGGTGCTATGCTAGAAGGAGCCCCACCTTCCCAAGCAGAGTACCTGCTGGTGGGTTACCACCCTTCTTCTCCCAGTCATGTCTCTCAAAACAATTTTCTGCAGTGACAACCCTCTAATTGCTCAGTGGATCACCTGCACAGCTATGTCACACAAACAGACACTCGTGCATTTCCATCTTTGATGTGATTCTGCCCACAGCCTTGTGGGGAAGAAGTGACCCATGATTGGGGAATTGCTTTTCTGCTCTTGAACTTACTTAGCATTCAAGAGACTGGATTCTTCTCAACCTTCTTAGTGAGTTTATTATTGATGCAGGATTCCAGTGATTTGTTTTTGTTTTTATTCCCAGGGATTATCCTTAGTTTTCCTTTCTTGTATGCTTTGATCCTGTACTTGGTTCTGGGAAGGATGCTTAGATTTCACCAGGATCACTTCACTTAGCCCTTCATCTTCCAGTCATTTTTCTTCCTTGCCCCTTTCTGTCACTTTCTGAACGTATCCTTCCACAACGTATGTGAGGCTTTTATTGGGGTTTTTTTTGGGCTTTTTTTTTTTTTGGTTGGTTTTTTAAAATTGAATGAGAATACAGAGTGGAGTTTAAAAGGGAAAGGTAATTACTCTTCTTGTTTACAACCTAGAAATCCAGAGTCTTGCAAGTTCAGCTGCTCTGCTACATGCAGACAAAATGAATGGATAGCCCAAGTCCGTGGCAAGAGAAGTCACCTAAGGAAACCTTTCCAGGATGCTCCTCCAGCATGACAGTGGCTGTCATTCATGCTGTATATTTTCTTGTGAAGAATGCTGCAAGGAAAGTGCTGGTTTCTCATGCTCTTTTGTTGTCTTGAGAGCTAGATGGTCTGTGGTGAAGACTTTCCATTCCTCCACTGACAAGTGTGAGGCTCTCCATTGTGGCACTTGCCTAAAGCTGACACTGGTGCAGGAGAGCTCTGGGTAATATCCCCTGCCTTTGCTGGCTGTCCTGATGCTGCACGTGTGCAGCCCAGGACAGGCTTTGGCCTGCCTTCAATAATCTGTTCCTGTTCTGGAAATGATATATATTTTTAAACACCAGGAACGGGCAGCTGCCGACCACGGAGGTTGCACAGAACGTTAGCGCTTCATCTTCTTAATGAAAAGGTGTGGTAGGAGCTCTGACTGCTGGGCTCACCCTTGGCTGCAGAGAAGTTAAATCACAGGCATGCACCGGGCTGGCACAAGCCCAAGAACAGAGCAGCCCTTCTGCTGCTCTCTTAATGGAGAGCAAGGAGCCAAATCCCCAGCTCACAGCCAGCCCTTCTCAGGGCGACAGGCTGAAAGTCACAGCACCTGCCCAGGGACAGGGATTAGCTCATCTGAAGGATGATGCAGAGAGGAAAATCAGATTTTTTTTTTTTATAGTTCACGTGTGCACCGGCTGCCTTTCCTTCTACCCTTCTGCTCGCCTTGAAGTGAGTGAGCTTGAAATTGAGTTTAAGGAGATGTTTGACAGACTAGTCCTCTGTGCTAAGACATGTAAATTACAACGTGAAACCTTTTTCTGTTACAGTATCGACAGTTACCTTATGTTGTTATTTTTATTTAGTTTTCAGAAACCATTGTGAACATATAATCAGAGTTCCCTGGCTTTTTTGTTTGTGTTAGCAGTTTGTATAATTGCATACTAGTTTATATTTAACAAGGTTATCATTAATGTGGTTTGGGTTTGTGCTCTATGTGTATTCACAAGAAACGAATGACACAAAAAAATGAACATGGAGCTTCTAGCTGCTTCCAAGCTAGTATATAATTATATGTAAATGGCAAAAAACAGGCTTATTCAGAAATTGGTTGGTTGATGCCAAAGGCTCCTGTCTTCCTGCAGGAGGATTTTATTTCAATTTGTGGTGAATAGGTGGACAAGGACATGAGTTTGGTAGAAACTAGGGACAAGGTTTCTTTCATATGAAATCATAATTCATTTTAATAGCATAATCTGAAATTAGTGAGGAGTTCTGTGAAACCAGGTTTCAGCAACACTGGTTTAAAATAATTTTATATCCTGTGGATTAGGTGATGGTCCAGGTACCTGTTTTTGTCTATGCCTAGAATTCTTGTTGCCATAGTTTTCTTTAGGGAAAATATTGCTGTTTCCATATGTGAAGTTTTCCAGTGGGCCAGGTGGTTGGAAACAAGCATATGCTATTTTTTTTGTTGTTTGGTTTTGGATTTTTTTTTTTTGTTTTCTAAGGAAGCAAATTGGTGATCTGGAGTTCAAACATTGCTTACAGTTGCATTTGTCAGTGTCACCATGTCAGGTTTGAAGGCAGATGGGCAGGAGAATTCCTTCTGGGAGCAGCAGGTGCTGGGAAGCAAGGAGAGAGGATCTGCTGAGTAATCACTGGGGAGAGGTCTGGTCAGAAGGACACTGAGGTTATCATGGTCCAAACAGATTTTTATTCAGAATTTACTGACTTACAATAAATATAATTTCCTGAGTAATTCTAAAATTAATTTACAGTTAGAAAAGCTTGTGAAAATTTAATTTATTCCTACCTATTAGAAAGGACAGAGCTGCATTTGGCCTCAGTATTTATCTTCTGGAGAGATGCAGTGAAGGGAGATGCTGGAATGGTTGACTTGCTTGACTTTTGTAGGGTTTGCAAAGTTCCATGGATTATTAGTGCTGGAGGAAGCCTCCAGGATGCTGTTTAGGGGCTGAATCCTGCCATTAAGTGTTTGTGGTGGAGACCTGAGAGGTCAGAATCCAGTTCTCCATGGCCTTGGGCAGGCAGGCAGTGAAGTTTCAGCCCATAACAGAAGATGCCTCCAAACTGAATGCACAAGAGACAAAAGAAGAGTATTTCAGAAACAAGTGTCTTACAGGCAGAGTCCTGAAAGAACAAAGAGCTGGGAGCACCCTCCACCTCGTGGGGTCATCCCAGCCTCAGGAGGTGGCTTGTGAGCTACTGGAGGCACATCAGGCCTTTTATGTGTGATGGACACTCTGCTATTCACTGAACCTAAAGCCCTTTGGGCAGCTTGAATTTCAGAATGATGTATACAAGCATAGCATGAAAACAGCAATTTAATGGTCTGAGAAGTCAATGGGCAGTGCACATGCCAGACTAAGTCTTTTCTTAGGTGTGTGACCTTGTGTGCCACTGATAGCTGCTGGCTCTAAAGAAGGGGATGCTTCTTGACCTCAGCTGTCACTTTGGGAGGCTAAATGCCTGTGCCACCCTGCAGGGGCAGTGTTCAACAGCAGGGTTAAGATCAGGTAGTAAGGGCTGCTTCAGTAGGAGCACATGAGCTCCTCTGTGAGTCCTGTAAGGGTACACCCATGTCCTTCAGCAGAGCATGCTGAGAGGCTGGGTCCTCACTCTCAGGAGCTGTGCAGGGGCAGTCACTGATGCTGCTGGGCTCTCTGAGCTGTGCTTGTGCTGAGCATGGCCAGCCCCACATCGCTTTCACCACCAGCTGCTCTCTGCCACCGTTTCCCTTGTTCAGGGCACAGATGTTTGTGACTCCCTCTGTTACTTCCTTTGAAACTGGTTGAAATGGGGTCATCTTCAAGGTGTTAGTTGACCGGTGATTGAGAAGTCATTGGAGTATGATGACACACAGCTGGATGGACAGCATAGGTGCAGCAGCCTTGTTCCTTTAGTACACAAGCTTTTAAAAACAAATCCCACAGAAATTTGCTCTGGTGTATCTTAGGCTCTTGTTACACTATTTAGTGAGCATCTCTGTCACATAAAAGTTAATATTCATTAGTCAAGGAAAAAAACCCCTTTGCTGTCAGTTCTGAAGAGTAGAACAGTGGGACAGAACATGGTGTTCATGAGTGCTAGGGAATTAATTAGAGAGCTTCACAGAGGGACAGATGCTGAGAGGCAGCTGTGTCTGCCAGAGCCTCAGGTTTCAGTGAGGCAGCCTTAGAGCTGGACAGGCTAGAGATATACCTGGGTGGGTGCACATTAACGCCTGTGAGGAAACCTTGTAACACATGAAAGTAATTTTTGTGTTGGCTGCCCTCATTGGCTGCCAATTCAAGTCTTTCTAGGTCCAGCCCTGCCATGGGAAGTGCTGTGGTTAAAGCACACAGGTGCTTGGCTGGTGTGGTGACCCCTCATTATCTGTCAGGAGGGCAGAAGGAGCAAATTTCAGCACATTTGCTTATGTGGTGGGTGCATTTCCACTACTTGATCTTTCTTTTCACTCTTTTCTTTACCAGCAAAGCTCCTGTGCAGGCAGCCAATCTGTATCTTTTCCTTATAAGCCCACTACACAGCTGTTGTCTGCACCATGATAGTGTTGAAAGCACCTTGAAATGATGAAGATTGGCAGCAGCTATGTGAGTCACTAGCCTTCCAGACCATTACAAAAACATAGTTCTGTGGTAGATAAATAGGATAATGACAGATCATAGTTTGATGACAGCTTTTGGATATGAAGTATGCTTTAGTCTGCAATTATTCTGACTTTGAGAACTCTTCTGGAGGAAGATACCACTCAGCTTGGAACAGTTCAAAACACCTAAAACACAAATATGAGATTGCCTCTGAGTGTGCTCTCTGAAAAAAAAAGCAAACAAAACAACCAAACAATCAATCCTCTAGTAATTCTGTGATTTCCTTGTTTCAAAAAAGTAAATATCAAGTGGGCTATCTGGAGACTCAGTAGTGCAGCTAATATGATGGAAAGTAAAGATGAGAAGCAGAACCAAATCTTGATTTATTTATTTATTTTCTTTAATTTTTTTCTCCCTCTGATTTCAACTGGGCTAGTCTTGTAGTGCAAGCTCTTCACTACATGAATGAAAAAGCTGCTCTTTTTAATTTAACCTAAAAATGCAGAAGTTTGGTTTTATATGTTGAGGCTTGGGTACGCTAAAACTTCTGTAGGCACCAGCTTGTCCCTTGAGAAGCGTGGGAAAGCAGATTTTATTTGCAAATGGAACAAACTGTTGTCTACAGAAATCTATATGCAAATATCCACAGAATTCACCCCTGAACATTTGCCAGTACCTCTGAGGGTATACTCAGCCTTTATGACAAGCCCTGTTCTGGACCCAGAATTTCTATGGATGGCTGTGGGACTGCCACCAGATACCAGACTTAGCAGCACAGCAGGTGCAGCAAGACACAGAGCTGGCTCTTTTCACAACCCAACTGAAAAACCCCTTGCCAGTTTGCTGTGAGAACTATTCTTTCTAGAAAATGGAAATTACATAATTTGGCATATGGAGAGTATCTGCTTGCTGGCCTGTCATTTGCAAATAGCATGCTGAGAAATTTAAGGAATGGTATTTGTTTTCATAAGAAGGGCTTTCAGAAGTTTTGGATTTTTGGGGCTTTTTTTTTTTGTTGTTGTTTTTTTGTTTTTTTGTTTGTTTTCTGGTTTTTGTGGGTTCTTTTGGGGTGTTTTTGTTTTGGTTTTGATTTTTTGCTGCAAGGGTAGGATGGAGAACCTGGTACAGCGTGTAGGGGAAGAAAATTTAACAGTAGCTGGAGAAAACGTGATGTGCCAGTGGGAGACTTCTAAGACTCTTGGGATTTGCTTTTCAGTGTGCAATATGCAGATTTAGGGGTATTCATATTTAAGGAACTGTGAGATTTCTTTACAAGGGCTGCTGTGTTATGTTCATAGCAACTGCTTTCCTGACATCAATGCTAAATGTATTTTCTGTTCTCATTATGTGTTTCAAAGTCTGCACTGCTTTTAGAAGCAATGTTTTAGGATGTTTGCCTAATGAAGGTTTTCTGTTGTGGAAAATTGCTAAATGAATGAGAATGGAAACAAAGGCTATCTTCTTTTCTAGAAGAAGTATTTTTAAAAATAACCTTCCACCTCATCTATGAATATAAAGCACAATTGCATGTTCTTAGCAAGCAGTGATATTCCCCCTGTGTTCTTATAGATAAGATCAGGCTAGCAATTTTGTGAAATTGAGGTTTGGGGAAAGATTCACTCACCACAATTGGAATATGTTTTCCACTCATTGTCTTGGAAGGTAGAGGAAGGTATGCCCTCTCTCACGAGGGATCCTGAAAAGCCTGGGCTGTATGTTTACTTACACATGAAATTGCTCAGTTAAATCAAGCACCAGTGTATGATGTTTTGCTAGGAAGGAAATCTCTGCTATATCAGGGATTTGACTCTATAGTATTGGTAGGATTAAAAAGTGGAAAGCTAGAGAAGTTTATCATAATTTTTCAGTCAACAATGGATTGTGTTTTGGTGCTCCTAGAGATAATCATGTTAGGAGGTAAATATGATTAAGTTTTCAAATCTACATGCTGTCAAGGCAAATCAGACATAGGCACATCGGTTTATAGGTAAAGGCATTTAAATGAAGCATAAATTTTCCTGCAAAAAAGAAAAAAATCCCCTTATTGTGTAACAGAAAAAATATGTAAGGTGACATTATGATGACTTCTTTCTGCACCATGTACCTGGAACTGAGCTGTATGAAACAAATAGGGATGAAGCTCTTGAACTTGCTTTTCCCTTTCTATGGGCTTTGGGTAGGATGCTGGGCACCAAGAATTCATCAGTTAGCTGGGTTAGCAGCCTTCTTGCACTAAGCTGTTTTTTTCTCCCATCCGTGTCCTGTCTGCTGTGTGTGGCTTCACCCATGGCTGTGCAGGTCATACCTGCAGATTTTTCTGTGTACGCAAGGGACAGTGATACTGGGATGTGGTGGTGATGCCAGTGCAGCCTCAGTAGCTACCAACCACAGGCACCATTGCTGTCCTTGTTACTCGTGTCTTCTGCCCTGTGGGAGGGCTGGTGACAGGTTTCTCTCTATCTGCTTCCTCTGTGGGGCATTGTTTCCTTTCCCATTCCAGGATAAAGAAAGAGCCACTGCAGATGGCTAACAGGGTTAGTAACTCCCAGTACAGAAACTGAATGGAAGGTTCCAGCATCACTGTTTCTGGTAGGTCTGCCATGGGTAGAAGTGCAGGGAGATGTCCCAGCCCTCCAACAAGCTTGGATGGCACAGAGGTTCATATACCAGAAAGGGAAGGGGAGAAGGCAAGAGACCCCAAGCTGCATTCTCTCCCTTTTTAACAGGAGGTGTACATGCTGGTACAGTGACATGGTATTACCATTCCTTTTTACAGAAATAACTCACAGCACTGGAGCAGTCTGTTGCCCACTGCAACCACTAGCAGAGAAGTGGATTTTACCCCCAGCCTCATGGGGTGCCCTTAGAAGGGTGCAAGCAGCACAGCTTCACCAGCCTGATTCAGAAAGAGATCTGCTGAATTTGGGTTTCCTGAGTACATGGTGCTGGAGGAGGAGGGGAGAGCAGAGCCTCAGTTCCCCAAGGAGATGGGATGCCTTTGGCACTCAGGGAGGACCACTGTGGCAGCTGGAGAGATGTCTGTTTTCATACAGTACTCCCAGCACATGTAGGGATGGAGAAAGGGGGGAGCCAGGAGGTGAATGTCACAAAAGGCCCTTTGCCTTCAGGCATGTTTGGTCACCTACCTACATTTGTATATGCTTAAATTCAGCCCATACCTACGGTTCATAAAGCTCTCTTGCTCCCTATTCACAAGGACATGTTCTAGCAACCTGCACTCCCCAGCCCACTGCACTCAGCCTGTGTGAAGGGTGTAGCATAAAGCAGAAGCTAGATGTCAGCTGTGGTCTGAAATGTGTCTTGAAAATATCTTTCTGGGTTTTTAACTCACCAACTTCATTCCTCATGCTTTGTCAAACTTTCATTTTCCTGTTGCTTCTGCACCTCCGTCAGTACCTACAGATCCAACATAAAAGGAGATGAATTTCCTCCTTTTCCAGTCAAGGTTGCCATCAGCTACACCCACACAAATGCAGGGTGACAGAAGTATTGTCCACGTGTCCACGGGGTGTGGTGGATGTGCACAACAGGGAGTGAAGTCCTCATTAGGTGGAAGCTGCTTGGAAATGAAGACACCCATCTGACACCTGGGACATGGGCACAGTTGAGGAGGTTTGGTAGTTACAAGCACACTCTGTAGTTCCCTGAATTTAGTTAAGTGGATGATACTGTTTCTGACTGCAAAACATGGAGATGCTTTTGGATAATAGGAAGAGAGGCAAAACAACTTTCAGGTGCTACAGTGCAAAGTGCAGTTTAATCGTGGAGGTAGGTGAGCTGTGCAGGTGCTGCATCAGGTTATGTGAAAAGGTGGGGAGTGCTCTCTGTCTGCTATTAATAGCCTTTAAAGCACTAAGAGTTGTGTTTATATTTGTGAAAACGGAGTTCACATAACTCTGTCTTCAACATTGTGGAACCTCCTTAATTTTATGAAGCTGTTTTCTTAAAGCAGAACTGGGTTTGATTTTTAGTTGGTCCTGCTTTGTAGAATCCTATCTTTTAGCTTAAGCTAATCCAGAAGAAGTGGCAGCTCAGAGGTGGTTGCTTAAAAAGGCAGAATTATTTACAGCAGAGCACAAAGTGCTACTGTCAAGTACCTCCATTGTGACCTTTGAGATTTGTTTGGAAAATCCATATTTTTCCATGTGCATGACTTGCCTCAAGATAAAATATTCTTCTATTTTAGAAGGCACTCCAGGTACTGCAGAACTGGAGAGCAGCCTCTCAAGTAGCGTCAGCACACTTTTGTTTTAAGGAACAGATTTCATTGTCTAAGGCTTTTTGCTTTTGTTTGTTTTAAAGAGATTATTAGAAATATTCATTTCTTGTTTGTTCATTAGTTTCCTTATTGATGTAAGGCTATTCAAGTCACAGGTAGTGCTAGGGTGCAATGGGGAGCAACTTCGAGCAGATGTGTTTGAAAATAAAAACCACAACCACATTGTATGAATTTGCCAGCACCCTTAAACAAGCACTTTCAAGGCAGTGTTTTCTGTCTTCTGTTGCTGTCCTCACGCTCTGTGGGAAGGTTGAATAGATGATGTGAATGGAAATGTGTATTTTCTCTCAGGGTGTTTGTGAGCTTGCAGCTTCCTTCTGGAAGATGTAGCGTTGCAGCAGGAGCGAGGATGTTTTTTCCACTGCTGTGCTCAGTGCTGTACAAAATACCATTGCTCCTCCATATTCCTTAGGAGCAAAGCCCCAAGCCCAAGACCTGTTTAGTGCAATGGGGCACTGCAGAAGGGTGTGGGTTTTAACTGGAATTCACTCCCTTGGGGAGGATGGGCTGAGAGCAAAGAGGCTGGCGTGAAAAAGCGCTTGTAAGCCACTGCCTGTGTGCAGAGATGAAGGCATCTGAAAAGGAGCAACCTCTGAATTAATTGCAGGGTTGCTCAGGTACAAATGAGAACAGGATTAGGCCTGTCTTTTCTATTTTAAGTGCAGAGGTAGTGTTTCCAACCCTTCAAGCGATTGCATATCTTGAATATCTTACTGGATAAATGAATGTGATAGCAACAGTCAAGGGTGGCACAGTCTTTTGTGTAACTGGCACTTACCTTGCAGTTATTGCAGGCCTTTGTTTTGTAGGATTCCCCGGGAATATTTCAACATGGTCTTGTCTGGTTTTTTGTTTGTTTGTTTTGGGGTTTTTTTTGTGTCATTTTCATATGTTAGAAGAAACTATCTTTTGAGAGGCTCTTGACCCTCACATCCACTTTCCCAGGATGAGGTGTTATGGTAGTGAAATCTTGACTTCACATCCCTGGTGAACTGGGAAGGGATCTGTTTTCTTTTTGCTGGTCAGTCACAGGCTCTCTAGATTTTTGCTTTGTAATGTGGTAGATTCTGCAAAAATGGATATTACTTTTTTTTTTTTTTCAGTTGTTCACATTAACAGACAGATTTCCTGTCTGTTTAGTGGAAAAGGTGAAACAGGAAAACCAAAATTTCAAAATTGTGTGTCACATGTTGATGGCAGTTTCTGAGCTTGATCGATGTAGAGGTCTTATGTCATACCCAGCAGGGTTTTACTCTTGTCCAGGGCTTTATTTAGATGTGAACATGCAGTGACTGAGGAAGTAGTGGTTTCTGTTTTTGTGATCTGGCAAGAGGGGCTCATCTTTTATAATCAAAAGAAAATAAAAAGCCCCACTTCTATAAAAAATACAGCTCATTTCACTTTCAGTGGAAGCAATTTGGCAAAATTTTGCCCGTGACTTCTATGTAACTACCAAATGAGCCTTCATGTTGTATCCCTCCAGAGATCTGGCAGGGAGAAACACACCAAGGTTTTACACAGAGTGGGAGGGTTGTGGTCTGCTCTTGGTGCTGCTGTCTGCAGCTTCTCACCCTTGTGAGAAACACAGTTGTCTTTCTTCCTTATCCCAGCCAGATGCAATGGTGTTTGGTGAGCACATCTCTGCACTTATCTGCTCTGACCCCATCCAAGCACAAAGCCATTCTGCTCTTTCCTCCATATTAGAGAAGCTCATTGTTGTTCAGGTCTGAGGAGCCAAAGGGTGACAGAAGCAAAACAGTACAAGTTTTGCATAATTTGTTTTTTTTTTTTTCCTGCTGCTGTGGGGGCCATGGCCCTCCTATAATGGCACTTTGTTAAATCTTTTTCCTTTGCAGGAAAGAGTCCTGTAGGAAGGAAGGAAAGCCTGCTGCAAGTTCTCAGGCAGTGGAAGACACTGCAACAGAAGTGTGGTTTATGTTCCATATCTGGACAGATTATTAAGGTCCTGCTGCTTCAAAATGAAAAAATGAGAGCATATGACTCCCGTTTTCCAAATAGCAGTTAGCAGATCCTGCCAGGAGATGAAATCTTGACAGTTCTCATTGTTGCTCTGTCACAGGTGCTGCTCTGTTAGCACCTGCATCCCTCATTTTACTTGTTGAGTTTGTGGGGATGGTTTCCTGCTGTCAGGGTCGAGTATCCCAACTACAGCTGCTGCTGGGAGTGCTACTCACTGCCCACAGCATTGCCCGCAGGGAGCCTCAGCACTGGCTGCAGACCCCATGTCTGCTCCCCTCCCACTGCTGCACCTCCTGACCCCTGCTTGCCCTGGAAAGCCTCACCACAGGCACATGGTGGTGGCCACCACATTACCTGATCATGCCTTTTCTTGCTGGCCCTGTCCTGGCAGTCTGCAAGGCTGTGCAGTGCCTCTTGAAGCGTGGCAGGGGGCTGGAGTTGTCCTGTGAAGGCTTTGGATGTGCTTTTCTTCAAACAATAGCTGTGTCTCTACATTATATTTGTTCTTATTAATACAATCAAGGATGTTTATTCTGTATTCATAGCTGTATTTATTCTTTATGAGGTGCATGAATAAGTTTTTCTGGGTGCTAAAACGGAGTTTTTCCTGTCTAGAACTGCAGAAGTTCTACTCCCAAATTTGTTTTTTGGTTTTTTTTCCTTCTTTTGCTTAAAAACCTTCCAAGCATGTATGCTTGTTGTGGCTATGTGAAAAATTAGTTTATATATGAAAAAGAAGGGCAGGAATACTCACTTCTAGGGCCTCTTTCTCTACACCCCTTCTCTCTAATATGAATATAGAAAAGATTTTGTATGCAAGCAAGTTCAAAAGGATGCTGAACAGTTTGTCTTCATGTGTTATTATATTGTCATCAGGATACTCTTTTCTGTGTATTACATACCCAGATATTACATTATATATAATTTGAGAGCTTTAAATGACTAAAAATACTTTACAGAAGTGTATGTTTCATGGGCTCCTACTTGAGCAAAGAGAGAGAGATTTACAGATGTATGTTTGCAGATGATAAAACGTAATGTCTGGGGGAGGATTACTGTTTCTTTAATTGCCTGTCTGATATCCTACTTGGAAGATTAAGCATTTTTGGTAGCAGCTTTGTGGTCTGTACCCTGTTGGCTTAATATCTGTCATAAAATGATGTAACTTACTGGCACAGGTAAAATTGAGCTTGTGTTCAGCTCCCTGGGAGGGTGTTGTGAATAGGAAACTGTTGTGTGTACATAATCCCATTAGTCAATATTGTTGTTCAAAATCCCTTTTTCTTTTCCTTTCTCCTCTCACAACAAAGCTCCTAGGTCTGTGGTGAAGTGAGTGTTTTGTGACACGTTTTTGAATGGGCCTTTTGCCCTGCATTCAGTTATTTAATGCAAGAAGCTTTACCAGGAAACAAGAATGTCTTTCTTCTCTGTCTGTGTTTTTTCAGCTTGGGGCTGTGATGTTGAATATGCAGACAGACACACGAGTCAGATGATCCAAGATGTGTGATATTATGAGGTTATCCATTTCACATGATTAGTATCTGTACTGGAGTTGTTCAGTCTGCATTTCATGTCTGTGCCATCTAAATATGTCTTAATCCCTTTTAAAAGATAGGTTTTTGTGTGTTTTAACACACCCTCCAGGCTGTTATGAAGTAAATCTTCCTTGTATTATATTTAGTGCCATCTCTTGGAAGAAGCGATTTTTAAAATTAGCTTTTGTCATTGATAAAAGGCTGTATAAAAATAGAGCTTGATCCTGCAAACACTTGAAGATATGTTCAGTCTTACTCTTCCAGGTAGCTTGTTGCCTTTAGCTCATAAAAACATTGCCAAAAATAGTCAAATTTGAGTAGTTTTGTAGATTGATTTGAGTGTGAGCCCTGTCAGCTGAGGTTTCTGCAGAAGTGCAGCATTAGTCATGCAGTTGGCACCTTTGTTAAGAATACTGAAGTGCATGAGTTTTTACAGGAGCTGAGCAATTTATTGATATAAATTACTTCTTTGCACTACTAGGCTGGTATATTTTAAAATCTTAGAGGGAAAGTTTGAGATGTTCTTGTAAATGAATGTGTGCAATTAGTTCTTGTAATACTGAAAGCTAAATGAGCCTGTAAGAGTACTGGACACTAAATCTGAAGTCTGTGACAAAAAAATAATTTTTGTCCAAAGTCGGATCAAAATGAGATTTTTTTTCAAGGCACTTCATGCTTTATATTTTTTTAAATATACTTTATTTAAGAAGATACAATGAGCTGTTATCAAACTTTCCTCAGCTGGTTTTACATTTAAGGGTTTTGTTGTCTGTGTAGTGCTGCTTATAGAACAAAGATTTTTCTGCCTGGAGGTGCTGCTAGGTGATTTGGGGCAATTAAAGGGATTAGTGGCCCCAAAGCAGAGGCTCACTGAAGCAAATATGTTCAAAATTCCAAGATTTTATTTCACAACCCAAAGTATCACCTTAAATTCAAATAGCTGCTGGGTTAAGCCAGCACAGAAATCTGCCCCTGCTCTGATATTACCCCATGTTTAATTTTTTAGCTTTCAGAAATACACAGCTTAATTGATTGAATGGAGTAGGAGCCAGATAGATATTATCCACTTTCAGGGACTCAAACTTTATTTTCTTTCTGCATAACATTTTAATATGTTTTTTCATGATGGTTGGAAGCATTAGCAACATTTCTGAGTCACATGACCTGAGAAAGGGTCTCATATCTCTTCTCCATCTTTGTGGCAGAGGAGGTTATTCCAGTATTTCCAGCTCCAAAGTCTTCCAATCTATGGTCGAGTCTTTTCAAAGTTAATGGATTGTTGAGAAGAGGTGGAGATGCTCAATCCCCTTGTATTCTGCCATTAAAAAAAAAATAAATTAAAAGATGTACCCCTAAAGAGCAGAAGGCAGAAAATAATATTCATTAAGGATTCACAGAAATTCATGAATGTTTAATATGTATTAGCTTTGTTTTTGTTGTTTAAACAGAGTCACAGGTCTCTCATGCCTTCCACTTTCAGAGAATCAGCAATGAATACTGAGTGCAGCATATGCACATGCAGAGACCTTGTGTATACGTTTTCATGGAGATGAGGCCCTCTGGAAAATACTGGATATCAGCATGGAATTGGTAACACCTGTTCCCATTGCAGTGCTGCTTTTAGTGTCTGCCTTGGTCCTGCTGTCACGGGAAGATGCAGCTGCTGGAGCAGCTCAGGTACCACAGTATGCCCCAGGAGTAGGGAGGGCTGTCTGGGGAGTTGCCTCTGCCCTGGCATCTCACACAGCAGAGCCAGGGTAAGGTAGATGTGAAGCTGGGAAACAAGCCACCACACCCTAATGATCAGGCTCCTGAGGTTATAGGAAGAGGTGTAGAGAAATGCAAGGGGAACTGAGCATCCTTCTGGCTGCTTGACTCTGTTCTTACATCCTCCACCCATCCAGTGGTATTTGAGGTTAAGGCCTGCATGTGTGGACAGTTTATATTGTCTTCTCCCACAAACCTGTGATACTCAAGTCCTTCAAGGGGGACTTCTGTTTTTCTTTTTATTATTACTTTCCTTTTTCAGCAAGGCAACTGCCTTCTCTTTCAAAAAATGCCTTTTTTCTGTGGATGTGACCCAGGGGCACCATTGCCTGTCTCAGTGAAAGCAGCCAGCTGCTCTGGGGCAAGCCAAATCCCCCAACAGCTTGTTAACCTGTCATGAGATGGGGTGTCATCTCCTGCTGGATTGAGATGTTCAAATCCAGCTTGGGGCTTTTTTGGAATTACCTGTTTTGTGGTCATACTGACAGCAATGCCTGCAAGTAGCTCACCGCCTGCTCCTGCTGAAACTAGTCCCAACAGCTGCTGCTTGCTTTGTGCTGGCTGTGGGGCAGACAGCTGCCCACAGTCCTGGCTTTGGGGTATGAATCCAGCTGTGTGGTGTCAGTAAAATGCCTGGGTGCAGTTGACCTAACAGTCTTTGAGAATAACATATTTACTGTCAATGTAAAAGTACCTTGAAAACTGAGCAGTGGCACTTCAGGATTGTCCCAACACGTAATGTTGGGATGGGACAAACAGCTGCCCCTTGTATTTGTGAGCCTTATTTATAAGAATCTCTCCAGTTGTTGTTCAGTCTGTGAATTGAAATAAAGCAGTCCCTCCTCCTGAATATTCGTGAAATTAGGCAATTCCATGGCCAGCTTCCCAGTCCATAACTTGGGAGGTTGGTGTTACTGAATTTCCTTTCACTTTCTGATTTTTTATGTGTGTATGGTCTGTCAAATAATTTGCCCATGGAGTCAGAAGTTAGAATGAGCATCTTGGAGATCAAGATAAATATTTTTGAAATTTAAGGTTTGGTTCTGTGGAAAGTTTAATGGACACTTTGTTACACTCTGGAGTAGTTCACTGGGCTTCAAATGGGAATTAAAACTAAATGCTGGGAGTGACAGTTGTCTTCACACAGGATTCTGCAGCCCAGCAAAAGATGCTGCTTCTGCTCCCCAGCCATACTGGCAGGGACAGGGTAGATGATTTGCAAAAGTAAAGGAGGATAAGGCTTTTTTGTCCATCTTTTTCCAGGACAGAGGAAAGGCAAGTAGCTCCTGTTACACTGTATGTATAAAGTGGAGATCAAAGCTTTTGGGAGAAATACCAGGTTGGGAAGGGGAAGCAGCTTTTTCCTCCTACTTTCCTCTTCACTTCCCTGTCCTCCCCCATAGCTGGGAGGATCTCAAAATGCTGCAGAGATTTGGGCACAAGACTTGTTTTGTGGTGAGATATGGATTGTGAGATGGATGGGGGATATGGCTTCATGTGATTTTTTTCCTACATTTCCATTAAGTGCAGAGCTGGGGGCAACATTCCTGAAGCCTGCCCTAGAGAGGCGGGTTGTTGTGGTGTCATTCTTGTGTTGTCCTGGGAAATTGGTATTTCTTTGACATAAGAAACATCTCTTGACTGTTCCTGCTTTAGAATAGGATAGGTAATTTGGTGTTCCCTGGTGAAACCTTGTCACCTTCAAGTGTTTAACTACTTTGCAAAATACTTGGAAACTTTTATTTTTCCTTTTCTGTCCTCCACTGGCTTGCCTGACAGCAGTGGCAGAATACCTTCTGCTCCTCCTCTAGTTCCAGCCTGGAATTAGCAGCTGAAGCAATTTATAGACAATAAAATTGAGGGGTAATAGAGGATAGAGAACAGCAGGGCCATGCTTCGTGTGTTATCTGTGATGCCTAACAGCTTCTTTAATAAAAGACAGTTCTTCTCTGCTGTCCTTGTGTTAGCGGGACACAATCCTACAAGAAAAAAAATTGGATAAGTGAATATTAATGAAATCTGTCATTAATTATCACCAGAGCAGACTGTGGAGAATTGGGTTGCATTTTCAGTGGATTTAAATATAACTTTGCTTATGCAATCCTGTTAAACATTGTTGAAGTGTGTCACTGAGAAAGCTCATTATATTTGCTGTATGAAGATTACGACTTTTGGGGGAGATTAAAGCTTTAGCAGTGGTTGCCATCTTTCTTGTGGTCACAACAGCAACCTGTTAAATGTGGAGCAGAGGGGGGAAGCTGTGGGTAAGCCAGATTTTCTGTCTGTCTGGAAGAACAGCATTTAAAGCTTTAAAGCCAAAGCAGAGGAAACGGTGATTTTTTTTATTTTTTTTTTCAGGAAGCAAAAATCTTCAGAAAGGGGGCATGTTCAATCAGTGGGAAGCATTCTTTTGTTTTCCTGAGTATGTATCTTTTGTATCATATGTGCAGATCAATATGTATGCTTGTGTGTATATAAAAAGAAAAAAAATCCTAAGTGAAACATTGGCTTCAGGCAAATCAAAATGCTCCATTCCCCATGAAATAGGAGATTTTTTGATTTTGCTGTGAATAGTGTCAAAAATAAAAGCAGAAAGTTGGAGCTGGGTATAAGAGGAGGCAGGGCTGCCCTTGGCTCTCAGCTTTTGTGTGCTGGGGTGTGTCTGGGGGAGTTGATGTGCAAACAGTGCCCTGCAGGGTATTTTATCCACCCCAGGCAGTGCTTGCTCCAACAAGTCGTCTGAGTTGAAGCAATGTCTGCAGATCGATTGCTCTAATTAGGCACAAGGCACCTGGTGTATCAGTGATTAAAAATAAGAAACATTATGACTAGTTATTGTACAACTTGCTAGAAACCACTGTGTTATGGTGGTACAATTGCCATCAGATTAGGTCATGGAGCAGCTTTACTGCAGCTTGGAAAATTAGGATCAAAAATAGTCCTCTGATTAAAACTTGAGCTTTTGAAAGCTCTTCAGAGAAGAAAGATATGCAAATGTGGATGTATGGGAGAAATTAAGCAATCTGGATATGCATGATTCTTGAATTTAAAGAGAGTAATTGATGTAACCACTGTGCTACTTATTTCTCACAGTCACTCTGTCTTAATACAATTAAATGAAACATCGGAATGATCTGGAAATAAGTTGCCTAAAATACAATCCATAATGGCTCAATATCTTAACATAGTGAACTTAGGAGTTTCTGTGGTATGCAGCTGTTCTGCATGTACCAATGTCAGCCTGCAATAGAGGTTTTCTTGAGTTAGATTTATGAATTTCTACTACATTTAGAAAAAAACCAAACCCATAACTTTATCACATATTTATCAGGAGTCAAATAATTTCTCTTTGAAACAACATTTGCTTTCTGATATCATCTGGAGTTGGTCTCCTCCTCCTTTGCCCTTTGCTGCAGCAGTATGATTCCATCAACCTCAGGGCATTCACAGGTCCCTTATGTCCTGTCAGGCAATTTTTAAACACTGGGGAAAAAAAGAATATTTCAACCAACAGAAAAAAAATTAAGTTCCAGAGGCTGGATGTGATCAGTATTAGCCACGGGCCTGTTTGGCATCTCTGTCTCTTGGGCTTGAAGGAGTCCAGCCTATTCCCTGTGTCTGTTTTAGGTGCTGCTCACTGGCTGAGTTGAGGGAGGCACCCACAGCTGCAGCGGAGGCAGGCGTGAGGACAGACACAGCTATGGGAGCTGCACCCCGGGATGCAGGAACAGTTAATCACTTCTTGTGATTTGAGGATCGTTTGTGCTGATCCCATTGAGGACAGCAGATCATTTCCTCCCTCTCAAAACCCAAGAGAAGCTTATCACTAATCATTTGTGTGCTTCCCTTACCTGGCTGGCTGCAGGAGACCTTCTGCTGGCGTGATGCAGGGTGCCTTTTGGTCACAGCATCAGCTTATTAGTGTAAATGAGGCTGTTTTAAACCAATTTGGAGCTGTAGTTTGCAGGAGGTCTGTGCAGGGGCTGACCTTTACTTTGCTTAATCTTACTTTGATGTCAGGATGTTCTGCAGTCTCCAAGGGTTAAGTTGCCCATGAAGACAGTTTCTCTGCACATCAAGCCTGCAGTTGTGGCCTGTTCTGCATGGAATGTGTCAGAGTTTGATAAATCTTGATAGTACTCACTTTTAAAATCCTGATACCAATTTTAGCTGAAATTCAGCACCATGTTTTTTGCCATCTGTTTAACTGATGTTTGTTTACACCTGGCCCCAGCCCAGTTTTGTACATTGAAAGTGATGCTGTTTTGAAGCAGGTGTCACCTGTTGTCTGTGACATGGACTTGATTTATGCTACTGATTAAGGGCCATGATCATGGTGAATCCAGTTGCTGCCTGCTCCCTGTGCAGCAGCTCCAGAAGCCTGAGCCACCTATGGGTGTGGTCTTGGAGAGGAGCAGGGAATTACAGGAGAACATAAAATCAACTAATGATACAAACAAGCAATGTCCAGTAGGATGGACCCCAAGTTCAAATACGATGTTTGAAAACCAAAGTCAGAGGTCAGCACAAGTCCAGTGCTTATTCCAAGCTTAGCTGGAAAGGGCAGTGGTCCCTGCAGTGAGCACATTCTGGCTTAGCAGGGGCAGTCAAATTCCCTTGCCTGTTTATCTGTGTTCCCAGGCTGAAAGGCTGATAGAAAGTGCTTCCTGATCAGCATGATAAATGGAATTTTGCATGATAATTATGTTTACAGCAGGACAGATGTACTAATAACACGTTCCCTAAAGACTTCAAATGAGCTATAAAAGAATCAAATCTCTGCTGAAAATGCTGGCAGCAGTATTATTAATTGTGTAAGTTACAGCTGATAATTGTCTTGTTTCATTTGAAAGAGGCAGTCAGCTATTAATGGCTTGTGCTCTGTAGTACCAAAACAGCAGACTGTGCAGAATTTGTCAGTCTGGATAATACAGTTGTATATTAGCAATGCGTCCTAATGGACATACTCTGGTGGCTAGGGAAGGGAAGAAGTGTTACAGTTAATTTCTAATGCTGTTTCATCTCTTCTATCAAAATACTTGCTTATGTGCCTTCAGGAAGAGAACTGGCTTTTCTTATCTACAAATTGTTTGATGTAAGACAATGCCTGCAGTAAAAAAACAAGTTCTTTTTGTGGTTATGGAGGATTGAAATGGAGAATGACTAATTAGCTGTCTTGTTCCAGTCACCTCTTCCACAGTGGTGAAATGAATGAAAGTCTTACCCTTTTTTTATGTGTGAGAGATCCCAATGTTGTGCAGATGTGTTACAGAGCATCCATAAGTGTGAAGTGGCATAGATATATACACGTAATAGAGACACCACCTGAAAATTTGTTAGTATTTATCAGGCCTGATTTTTAAAATAGCAGTACAATTAACTTCAAATTGGAAATCATAGTAAGGATTGTACCAGACTTACAGTTAAATAAAGATCTTGTAGGTAACTAACCAAATATAAAACCCCACTGCTGCAAATTGAATTACTTTTTGTGACATCCTAATTCATTTGCATTCCCAAAGCATGTTTCATTTCATCTTGGGTAAGTTGAGCTGCAGATAATATCCCAGAGGAGCACGGTTCTCATAGTCCTAACCTACATCCATGCTCTGGCTGATTAATCTGTAAATCCTTCAAAATTTCTCTCCCCTGCTATTACATCAAAGCATGCCTGAGTAAAAAACATGTGAGCAGAATCCTGAAATGTGTTCCCATAGCTTGAGAAGGACTCTTTGTGTGTTTCATTAGGCAATACTTTAGGATTTTTTTTATGGGGAAACAGACGGTTGGCTTTCTAAAGAGTGAGAGATGTGTTCCTGGGTTAGCAAAAGAGAGCTGATGGTCTGGAAAAACTGCCTGGAGATGCTTTGTAAAAATTGTCCTTGGTTCCTTGTGACCTTTCATCAACTTAATTCATTGCTAATGAGCTGCAAATTCATTGCAATTCATTGCAGAGCTTTAAAATTGCCACTGAGTCAGATGACAAAGTGCCTTGTTTTGTGTTACCAAGAAAAGTCCTCTGACTGAGGGAGGACTAGGCAGTAATGTAACTCTGAAAAAAGTCACAGACGCTTTGTTTCTAAAGGCTGCTGGTGGAAGTGCAGAGATTTTGAGGAGAGAAAGGGAGAGACCAGAAAAACTGCAAGTCTTACATCTGCATAGGTTCTATCCATATGCCTGTTCACCCCAGGGAAATGGTAATGTGATTGATTTGTTCCACAGAGACAGGCAGAGCCTTTAAAATCAAATATATCCGTTTCTGCATTGGCTTAGTGGTTTTTCTTCTTAAAGCCATTTTAAAAGTGTGTGCATATAAATAAATTAAACACCAACAAGAAAAAGCACACACACAAAAGATCTCTGCTAAAGAAGAATTAAATATGTTTTTGTGTCTACAGTCATGGCATTTGCCATCCAAAGGTCTGCCTAAGGTTGTACTTAGCATGGCTACAGTTACAGCCACAAAACTATTTTTCCAGACCCTGGAAATCACTCAGACTAAGTCAGCAGACCACACCTCTTTGAGAGAACCAACCACCACATCAACTCAGGGTCCCATGCCAGGTGTTTTTCAGGTCTGGTGCTGTGATTTGCTCCTGTGCATCCCAGATATTTGCAGACAGAGACCTCAAACAGCCAGCTTTGACTGCTGGGAAGATTCGATAATGTTGACTGGTGCTTTATGCCCTTCTGAATGCTTTTTCAGTGAAGCTATTGACAAGGGAAGGTCCTTCATCAAATGTGGGATTATGGAAGCCATCCCTGCCTCAGAAGAGGAGGAGGAAGATGCTCTATCAGACTGCCTGTCCTTGGATTTTACAGTAATTTTTGGCCTTCTGCACCCTCTCCTACTCCTGTGTGTGTAGATGTCTGAAGTAATGTACACGTTGCATAAACTCACCATGGCTTAATGTTGTGTTGTTTGTGATGGGGAGAGCTCAGTAACTCAGGTCCTCCAGACTTCCTGTAAGGTCCTGAATGTGACCCCATTCTAAATTAATCATCTCTATCAGGAGATTGGTTTGCAACTACAGTTAACTGTTGGTTATTTTGCTTTAATAATTGCTTTATCTATTTATTTGCTTAGGTGCACAATAGACTAGATCAAACTGAGGGCTCAGTACACATTTGAAGTGGATCACTGGGAAGGTTGGGGTTGGTCAGCCAATCTCTACTTTTCTCATTGCATGACATAAATGTGATATATCTTTGGCTGTGCTGGGGAGATGCTGAAGAAGTCTGGAATCATCACTGAGGTTATTTGTTACAGCAGTAGTGGTGCTTTAAGGGGGCTGCCTGCTCTTGCATCTGCCAGAGCTGCTGCCTCTGATCCTTTTGGCACAGCATGATGAAACAAAGACAGGGGAGTACGGAAAAAGATAAATTTGTGTTCTGTGCTGCATTTTAATATAAGTGCCCTAAACTGTTGTTGGCCAGCTTTGTCACTATGAGATGCTGTTTTATCATTCTGATAATATAAAGTATCAGTAGACTCAGTCTAATAGAGTGCTCTGGCAATTTTCCTCACTTTTGATGTGTCAATGAATCTGCTTTTAGAATAAAATAGAATAAAATATTGCAGTTAGAAGGGACCTGCAAGTATCATTTAATCCAACTGCCTGACCACTTCAGAGCTGACTAAAAGTTAAAGCATTTTGTTAAGGGCATTGTCCAAATCTCTTGAAGTTTTTTGTGGGTTTTCTCCCTGTAAAAACTGATTGAAAACTGCTATCTCATTGCTGAGTGTTTTCTAGCCAGCCAACTTGTTGGCACCCACAAGAATTCCATTCTCCAATTATTACATAATTTACTAAGCAGGAGATTGCTCACATTACATTTTATAACCCAGCAGTGTGGCAGTATGTGGGGAATATAAGAAAACAAAAGGCCATACATTTGGGAACCTTTCAGTCTGAGTATCCAGCGTGTGTTCCCTGGGTGAGTGGGGATGGTGCCCTGGAAGGAGGCTGTTTCCAGCAGAGTTGGGAGGTGCTCTCTGGCCTCTCCAGTTGCCATGTGTGCTCCTGGGGGCATGTTGATCCCAGGAAAGGCAGTTCCCCAGCCTGCAGTGGTAGGCTGTTTTTGCCAAGTCAATGAAATGTTCATCAAGGTGACTGCTGGGGACTCTGTTGTGGAAACAGGTGGAGAGGCTTCTGGGCCAGCTTCTCTAAATATTGGATATGACTGTACCCACTGTACCTTGGAAGAGAGCAATGGTACAGCTACACAACCAAATGGTGCTGGTGTGATGAGAATTCCTGCAATACTTCCTTACTGAAGTAGGGGGAAGTGAGGGTTCCTTGTGGAGATCCAATCTCCTAAATGTCAGCTTTTAAGCCACAATTAGATTTTGTGCACCTGTGATAGGCTGAACCATGGTGTTCAGTCCATAGCTGGTGTTTCACCTTGCAGAACTAAATGTTCACAATGGAGTAAACTGGTTGTTGAAAACATTTAAATTTTCATTAGAGTTCTGTACCAGGAGAGAGTAACTTCAGACTGGGAATGAGCCAATTGTCACAAGCCAAGCCATGCTGTGGAAAAGACCTCAACAATGAGAGAAGAAATGATCTAACCCTCTGCTACCAGCAGAAACCCAGTGGCCAAGTAGCAGGAAGATGCCATGCCCATACCACCCATGCATCATGGTGGCAGGGATGGGGGAAAGAGGAGGATGTTTGCTTTTCCCAGAGTTAAGAATGCTGCGTGGTTCCAGTGGCACCATGCTGAATGGCTCCAGGATCTGTCCCTAGTGAGAGAAGCAAGGAAGAACTGAGCTCTCCCCCTGCAAGACTCAGGTCCACAGGCTCATTGGTACATTGAAGCAGTTCTCCTGGAGAGTAAGGATCTGTCTTTACCCTAACAATGGATCTTGTGTACTGTTTTTGGAACATATCTCCTGTATTGCAAGTATGTTTCTTGGCAAAGCATAAGCAAATGCAATATTTTAAGGAAATACTTATTTTTGTACTCAAAGGCCTTTGGCATTGAAACTGACTGTGCATGAACTAACAAGCAACAAGGCATTAATTCCTGCAGATGTAATGATAATTAAAATTATGGCACTGGACTGTGTCACCTTATCACAGATATCAAAGAGTTGAGATGTCTAAGCTGTCCAGTATGTTAGCTGATCTATGTACAATATGCATAGGCTTGGTTTTCAGCAATGAATGGCCAGGGAAAGCAGGGCATTGACTCTTGGGTGTTTAATGAGATGCTGGGAAAGGTGCCTGATCCCAAGGGTATGTGTAGCAAGTGTAGCCAGAACTAAATGCAAAGTACACACCAGTAAACACTCAGATTGCCACCAGCTGTGCCAGCATTCGTGTCTCATGCCTGAAATGCCTCATGCTAATAAACTTTATCTCATTCGTTTGTTCTTTGTGCCCTGCTCACACAGGGGGTCTTTTCTTTCTCTGTCAAGAACTCTATCCAGACCATTCAGTGTCTAGGATATGTTTTTTTAGTAGTGCAATCAATTGTATCTTCAGATCTCTTCTAAGTCTAAGAATATTAAGATGTGGGATTGTGGAATATGTTCTCCCAGATAGCACATGTTTGTCTGGAAGCAAGACAGGGATGTGAGGTTGAGCTGTAGGTAACCTAAAAAACACCTCAAATGAAAGAGGAAAAGGCTGGAGTTTTAATTGCAGAGTTGTGTATCCAGGCTTGAATTAAAGCATTTTTTGCAGATGACTTAGTAGTGCGTGTATGCTTCCATGTGTTCTGGTACTGCTGCATATAGCTTTGACTTGCAAGTGAGTTTCTTAGTTAATTACAGGACTTTGGGTGTTGTGGAATACAGCATTTTGTGATTTGATACTTCAGAGACTTGCACACACTCTGGCAGTGTGTGGTTGTGTCAAATATTTGGTTTAAGTGTTGATCCTTCATTTCCCTGGGATGTGATGTTTAAGGGGAAACACTACTTTTGAACATAACTAAATAGTCGTTGTTTTGCAATGCACAGTTTTGTCAGGGATAAGTGATACATGAAGAATCTGCTAGATTCATGTTAATCTAATGAAGGCTATTAGGGTGTGGGTTTTTACTGCAACAAAAGGACATAAAGATGGACAGTTTGTATGTTCTTTGCTGTGCTATTGTATCTGCTTTGGCAAGCATCCATGTTTTCATAAGGTCAGATGATTAATCTTATTGTTTGCTTCTTTCCTAGTTTTGAGTGTCTCTAATTAAGCTGATGCCCATTGATGTCTTACCATGATAATGTGTGTTAGGTTATGAGGTAATGGCTATTCTGAAAAATATAGCTGTGGCAGTGTTCAGGCATACTCAGAATAAATCACTGCACAGAAGCCTTCTGAAAGCTATCACACTGCTGCAGAGTCAGTAAAGTGAAGACAGTGAAACTGTAAATCATTGGTTAAAGGTAACAGTATGTGAATTTTTGGCACTTTGGCATCTGTGAGAGCTCTGCTGTCTTTAAATGAATCTTAGTGAATTGTGTCTGTAGCTCCTCATTATGGCTTGGGCAGAGCCAACAGTACAGGGACTGGGTGCAGAGGCAGCTGCCTGCAGAGGGAAGATAGCATCATTGAATTATGGAATCATTTGACCCTTAAGTTCATTGTGTCCAGCCATTAACAAGCACTGCCATATCCCCCACTAAACCATGATGCTATGTTTCAAACAAGATATGTCTTTGGAGAATTGGGAATCCTCCTGGGGAATGTGAAAATTAAATGCTCCCCAGGATTAACAACATATGGTAATTTCTCTTTTGCTCTCCCTAGACTAAACCTGGGAGTTTTTTTCCTTCGCTAGAGATTTCTTGAAGCCATGTCTTCTAGAAAGACTGATAGTGTGTCAAGTTGAATTTTGCATGATGCTAAAAAAATCCCAAAATTCCAAAACTCCTGTTCTACCATACCTTCTGTTTTTCTGCACAGTTGTATGTACACATACTATACAAATGCTTTGTCAGTTTGCAAACAGTTTGCTACTCAGCACTTGTAGAGAAAGTTCCTTATCTCTTTGGAGTGTTGGTAATCTTGATTTTACATTTGATTTAACCAGACCCAAATGATCCCTCTGGGGCATTGGGGCTGGGCTGTGCTAGAACTCTGTGTGCTAATTGAAGGATCCCGGGTGTAAAGCTGCATTATAATTTCTGAACAGAGCATTGTGTTGCATTGTGAAAGGTCAGTGGGATACTTCAGTATTGTAGTGTTTATTTTCTTCATTCTTTCTTAACTTCTTTCCTCATTCTTACTTAATTCTTAGCTGCACCCTACCTATACTGGGTTGGCAGTGTTTTTCATGTTGAGGTGTTATGTGCAGGCAGGTCAGGAGGCAGCAGTTCAAGTACTGTGTATTTCAGAGTTTCTGCCTTGGATATTGTGGGAGGATGAGGTTTGGAGAAGGAGTTGGATGACAGTGTAGTGAAATACTGAGTGCAGGGGTACCCCTGGTTTATGGGAAGTATAGCATGGAGCCATGTTCATGCCATAGCTCTCCTGTCATCTCTTTGTTTCTGTCCATCTTCCTACTTATGCCCCAAAGGTTGATGGAGACTGTGGAGACATTTGGCATGACATTATTCTCCTAGTTATGACAAGATTTGAAGGTCTGTCTCCTTGCAGTGCATATCCCTAGAAAGCAGGTTGCTGAGAGTCCTGCTAGCTCAGGATCTCTGCTTCAAAGACTTTCTTCACAGCCCTCTTCTGCAGAAAGCTGTGGTCTTAGACTGTGTTGGCATCCTGCCTGCACACAGGTGACAGCTAAATGCAGGGCTCTTGATATGTTCTTTGTGTGTTTGGGTTGGGCTGCTGAATTAACAAAATAACCCGTTTTCAGCATGTGCCAGATGCTTTTAACTCCCATTGTGGGCAGCCTTGACAATACACTGCACAGTGTGGAAGTCCTAAATGGAGTTTGATGTTCTTTGCAGATAATGGCTCTGCTGTGTAATTATGATAGCACACAATTAAAAACGGCTTTATATCGCTTTGGGTAGCTCCTGGAAATTCTATTTCCCTTAATAATTTTCAATAGTCTCAGGGTTTGTTTTTCCTGTGTTTGTCTTCCTGTAATATTGGCAAAAGATAGGAAGAAAATGAGCTGGGACATAAGAATCCCAGTAAAAACTTCAGAGGGAGGGTGAGAGGTGACTCATTAGCGGGTCTTTCATCTGGGTTCATGCTGGGGCATGAAGTCAGGGGTCAGGAAGTGGATGGGGATTCGTTCACAGCTGATGTCTTGTATAATATTTCAGAAGAGTGTATTAATTGTCGCAGCTTAGCCTGGGAGTTTGGGCAGAGGCGTTCAGCCGGCAGGCTCAGGATGAGTTGGAGAGAAGTGGCATTGAAGGTCCCCTGGAGTGACAAAGGGGCTGGAGCTGCTGGGGACAGGGCATGGCCTGTGTCTGGCAGCTCTGCTTACACTACTCCCCTGGCCCCAGAGAGGGGGGAGAGCCAGCAGCTGCACTTCTGTTCATACCCAAATCCAACCCCAAAGGAGTTAGGGAAGAGAATGGCAAATGATAACTTACTCTAAACTCAGGGTAGTCTGCAAGATATGTTTGCAGTCATAATATTATAATATATGTATATATTTATTTATTTATTTTTACTGATTTTTTTTCATTCTACTACATGGAAGCCTAGTCTTATATCTCTCTGAATATTCTACTTTCTGTCCTTTTACTATTCAAGCCATTTTGGTGCTGGAATGAACAATATGAAGCCCAGATGGAAAAAGCAGCCCATAGAGGATCAAGGTGATGCTCTGCTTGGGTTGACCTATGGGGACTGCAAGTCCAGAGTATGTTTTGGTAGCTACTCAGGGAGTGTTTGCAAAGAACAGGTTGGCTTTTGAGCAAGACCTCTTTGAGTCTGGAGTTGGCACCTTTCAGAGGGTGGATGGATGCAGAGGGAGGCCCTTCACTTACACTTTTAGACAGACCCTTACAGCTATTCTAATCACATTCCCAATCACTGTAAGTTTTATCATTACTTTCTTTCCACTTCCCTTCTGCACCTCTCCAGGGTAGTGTTTCTGTGTGTAGGATACATATTTTTGAAGAAGGCAGAGTGGAAATAAAGAATCCAACATTTTCAAAGTGTCAAGCAGTCCTGTGCTTTTCTGATGCTTCCAAGGCACACAAGTATAAGCACAGCTGGGATCTGAAGGTAATAGCCCAGAGGTTTCTGCCCTGTTATTCTTGCCCATTTTGCCTGGCCACCTGGAGGGAGGAGGTAGCCCAGTGGACATGGGAACTGCCAGCAGTCTTAGCTCTGGAAATGTCCTTGTCCTCCCGGGTTCTCCCGTCAGTGTTAATGCAGCCAGCAGGTGTTCAGATGATTGGCACTGGTGTGCCAATGTCACTCCATCTCTGAAGGGATGCAGTTGTTCTAGACAGAGTGAAGAAGCTTGTCCTGAAGGGTTGATTTTTGTTCTGGGAGACAGCAGCACCCACGCTGCTGGTTTCAGCTGTTACAGGTTTGTAATCCTAACAGAGGTAGGGGGAAAATTATGCCCCCAACTTTAACAGAAATCAGTTGTATTTAAAATGCAGTTTTTTCTTCCTGATTTTGTAGCTGTGCTAGAAAGTCATTACACATGGATTTATTTTTCCTTATCTCTTGGATTATCATTTGCTTCCTTCCTTCCTTCCTGGATGAATTTATCCAGGGTTCTGATTGCAGCTCCTTCTTTTTTTTTATCACCTCCTGTCTGTGTGGCTTAAGATTTTGTATGTTTAACATAACTGAGCTGAGTATTTTGCAGCAGCTGAGAGCAAACATAATATTCCCCTGATGTTGGGGTGGTTATGGTGAATATATTTGCAGTCTACTTGTTTTGACTATTTGCTGTTTTGGTTACAGATCCGCCCTATTTCATTTTAACTTATATTTAGTTTCCTTTTTTTTTTTTTTCCTTGTATTTTATTTAATTTTTGCAACTGAGCCATGTATTAATCTGACTTCAGAGAGGGGAAACAAAGACAGTATTTTAGCTTTTAAGAAACTTGCACAGAGATTCAGACAGCTGGTCAAAGATAAATCCAACATGCAAGCAGGGTTGTGAGTATCTTAGAAAACAGCCATTTGAAATACCATGGCATCAAATGTCTCTTTAGTTTCTTTATTTGGTCTGCACTTGCAGGGTATTGGTTATTTCTGGGCACATGCACAGGGAACCAAGAGCAAGGAAACAGACAAATATTTTAGGTAGGTGTTTAAGGGAAAGTGATATTACATAGTTTTTAAACAAAACAAAGTCTGTAATTTGCATGAGACTATGACCATCGTCCTACATGGGCTGATAATGAGAACAAGGAAATTATCATCTTCCAGTGCTGAACTGCCTTTTTCTGTGTGCATTGGCTGTGGGCAGTAAGGGTGAGTTTGGTATACCTAGGATGTGGTGATTTAAACTAGGAGGAATTTTAAAGGGTTTCTGTGGTCTAGCAGAAATTAACATTTTTATTGAAACATCTTTAATTTGGCTATTACGGCAATTGCATTTTTGTGTGTTAGTTGACTGACATTTACTCTACAAAAGTTTTAAAGCATTTTATATTGAAATTACATCTGGTTAGAGATTTATCCCAAAGCCTGAATCCTGTGTGAGTCACATAGTGCTGTTTTGTTTTGTTCTGCATATATTCTTCCTGCACAATAGAACAATTTCCCCATAATTATTATTGAAATAGGGCATTTTAAAATACAAAATAGGTATCAACACAGCTTTAAATCAGAATGGTGATGATGTATGATATGGAACAGTTTGGGTTATTTCAGTGCAAGTGTCTACATATACCAGCTGCTATAGCATGCTAATCAATTTTTGAAAAATAACCCTTTTAGGAGTTGTATAGACAAACCCTGGCTGCTTGCCTGAAGAGAGAAAGATGATTAATTTAAATACTAAACACCAGTTGAGGTGATTAATTCTTAATGAAGTCAGTGAAAAACTGTTTTTTCTTGTATTCCCTGGAAGATCCTTTCAAAAGCTTTGCTTTTCTGAAATTGTTTTTTGTCCCATGTGTGTGACACAGGATGTGACTTTGTTCGCAGCAGGTAGGTTCATTAGTTGGCATTTCTAGTATAATATCCAGCTGTGGAAGGCTTATAAAATACTAGTATTTAGGTCATCTTAATTAGGCCTTGAAATAAAGATTTAAGATTAAGTGGAATAATTGCACATCCTTCATTGCAGCTGAGCTTCTTCAGTGAAAAGAGGATGTGATTCCTGGACAGTATGAACTGATTCCAACAGAGTTGTTCCAAATCTACCCCTTTGACAGTTGAAGTGAATAAAACTAATAATTCTGGGGAAAGGCGAAAGATGTGGCAGTTCTCAGCTGTTTTGGGAGCTGCTTGTTCTCACTGCTATCTGTGCCAGCACCTTTTATGAGTATTTTCTTCCTGGATGGATTTATCCAGAAGTATGCTTGTATTATGCCCTGGTTGAGAGAGAGCTCAGAGATCAGTGCTCATCTCCCAGGTTTGGGTGAACAAAGAGTTTTCCCCACTCCTTTGTGTACCCAGCTCACTTGAGTACTTGTAAGGTGCCCAAAACCCTGCAGAACCAGTACTGGTGAAGATCAGTGTGAGATCTTTCATGCCAGGAGGGGTGGCAGTGACTCCCATCCAGCCTATGTTGCATTTGAGGTTAGCAAGCAGAATCAGGAGGCAGCACCCCTGATGCCAGGCTTAAGAAGTTGAGACCAGCAAGGAAGCTGGAGGACTCCAGCAGGCAACTGGATGAGCAGCTGATGAAATGCAGATGCAGATGTAGGGTCTTCAAACCCCTGTCTGACAAACAGTCAGCAATGAAGTTGAGGATGGTGCATAGCTTTGGACAAGGAGACTCTTGGAAAAAGGCTTCAGTAGCAGCTGGAATATGCACCTGGTGCTGTACAAGCACCTGGCATCTACAGGAAATACAGCGTGACTAATTTGATACATTTAATATGAAGAAGGTGGCAAGGTTGTGCTGTTGTTTATCTCTCTTTGGCTAACAACATGCCAAGTCTGCTTTTGGTGTTGTAACCCCACAAGATGGGAGCGTGCCATTATTTGTGCTATTAAGCTAATGATGTATAAAGAGATATTAAAAAGCCAGCAGCTATCATCTGCCATGTCATCTACCAGTGGTGCTGGTAGTTGAAACTTCCAGCTTTTTCTTATGGAACTGGAACTCCTGATCTGAATTTCTCCCAATAAGAACATTCCTGTGTCCCCTCTGATTATGGATAGAGCCATGGGAGCACCCATAGGAACAGGAGACAGGTGTTTGGTCTGCCTTGTCTATGCCAGCACATCCTGAAATTCAGACTTTTTTTGTTTTTTTAGCATTTTGAAGATGTATACTATCTTGCACCAGATCTTCTAAAATCCTAGTTTAGACAAAGCCTGAGGGGATTAAGTTTGCATATTTTTCCTAAGAGGATTATTCTTCACACTTAGTTGATCTGTAAATTGTTTGAGGAGTTTTCTATGATTTTCTAAGGACAGAGAAAACTGCATGCACATTCAAATTGTCCTGAAATGCGTTGTCTGTGGGTTAGTGATAGAAATTTGGTGTTTGAATTGATTCTAACAAATAGAATCACTGAACCTTGGGGTTATTTTGAACTGAAAAACATTTTGGTAATCAGATTTGCGGCACGGCTGCAGGAGCAGTTGTAACAGCACAACTGGAGGGGCAAGGGAATTGCAGGGAGGATTAAAAACCGTTTATACTGGCAACTGAGAAAATAAATTATTGTGAAAATACAGCCCAGAAATAAATTAATGAGCGCCTTTCCAAGCAGATAGGAGTGCTCATGACATTCTAGAGACCCTCTGCTTGCAGATCAAGGGAGTGAGGCAGCTCGGTGGGAATCGGGCAAGAAATGGTGATAGTCTTTGAAGACTTTTATCATTCATGCCCATGAAGTGACTGGTGAGGTGCTCTGTGCCTCAGCCCTGGCCCTGGGGATCGATGGGTGCTGGCACAGCTCCTGCCAGCCGGGTGCAGGGGCACGGTGCCACGGCTCTGCTGGCTGATGCTGCTGTTCTGACGCCCATCGACGACAGAGTAGTTTCAATGATTGCCAGCTTAATTTCTCTTTATGTGCCTGTGGGTGGGCTGTGTCTTTCACATTCATTGATGCTATTTACAGTGGTTTTTTTGGAGGGTTTGGTGCAGTCCTTGTTGTTTTGTGCTGCTGTCAGGGTGTTTGGAGGCTGTGCAGCGTCAATGACTGCTAAAACAAAGACTGTACTGGGGCATCTTCCCTGCCTGCTAGAAAAGCTAGAAAACCTGCAATGCTAAGACTTTCATAATTATTTCTTTGAAGGTGGAGGAAGGATGTGACTCATATGTAGGAAAATGGTTTAAAACAGTTATTAGCTTACCTGTGCTGCTCATGGAGATGGTCAGAGCTTCTGTTTAAACTGCTGCTTTATAACCAATGTTGCTGGCACTATCATATTTCATCTATCTCACTTCAGATACTCCTCACAGGAGTGCTGAGATGGACATAATGGAGAAACAAGTGGCACTTGCTTGGTAGAAAGTGCAAGGGGCAAAGAGAAGTGTTCCCTGTGGCAGTGTGAAGGACTGGCAGTCTCTGTGGATCTACGTCTGCATTATTTTGTCAAAGCTCTATACTTGTAGCATTGCCAGCTGCATTGCAGCACATGTGGGACTGTGTTAGATGGGTGTTAAACCCTTGAAGGAAGGAGAGCACAAACTGAGGAGGAGCTGTTGCAAAGCTGTGACTTCTGCATTGCTGTTGCAGCTTGTATGGAGTAAATTTGCTTCTGGGTGGAATCAAACAGATTAAAATAAGCGGAAGGGAACAAAATTTATTAATATCCAGAGGTATGGCTTGGCTAGTAAAGAGTGGTTTGTTTACTGAATAACAGCTCTGAGGACTTTCTTGTCCCCTCTAATCAGCAATGATGTTTTGTGTTCTGCTTTCTCTGCAGACGCCGGCTGATCTCCCAGCGATCTTCTCTGGAGACTCTGGAGGACATCGAGGAAAATGCCCCACTGAGGAGGTCCTTTTATTTACTCTCTCTCTCTGGCTTCTTGTCTGTAAAGCAGGAGCATGGGCAGGCTTGCTCTCCCTCCTCATGTTGAAAAGTAGCTGGGTCTTCACACTAATATAGTCTTCATAGTGAGTAAAAGTGTTGAAATTTCACACGCCCTGTGAGGTGGTGCTGATATGAATTGCACATTCCCTGCCTTTAGGTCATTAAACAAAAAAGGCAGTATTTGGGCTAAATGTCAAGAATTAAAATGCTAGATTTGATTAATAGAGAAGTTTAGTTGCCACCAATATGAATGACTAGCCCCTAGTCAGTAGTACTCTAACATCCATGGTCAACATCTTACTTAACAGTAAATTTTTGAAGGCTATTATTTTTAATGAATTTTTACTGTATATCCTCTCAGCACATGCAAACTTATTTTGATTACCAGCATTGTTGTCTGTGTGTTGGCTGGTAGGTTTGTGACTGCTGCCCCACTAATAAATCTGCTCCCATCCTTGTTGTATTGACCACTTCAGTGTGGTTTGATTTGTGCATCTGGGAGACCACAGCTTCCTTCTCTGGGGACCACAGTAATTAGTCGCTAGGCAATCCTCTGGGGTGATGGAAAATAGAGCCAAGTGCTTAACAGTTTAGAAACTGGTTGGTGAGTAATATGACCAGTGCATGGAATGCTTCCAGGTCAGCTGTTCAGCAAGACAGCAGCCTAAGTTTGCCTCCCTCTTTATCCTAGGACCTGTAATCCAGCTGCTTTATATTGCTGTTTAGCCTATAGCTTTGTTTATCCACATGCAGATTGGCTGTCTCTCCCTACCTCAAAGCAAAGAATAGCAGAGGCTGTACCAATTGGCTTATTACCAAAGCTTGATTATTTTTACAAAGCTTACTGTTGCATGCTTAGCAGCATGTTATGAAGCATTCCCATAAGCGATTCAAACATCTATAATTGGTAAAAGATACAAACAAAGTGTGGTTTGCCAGGCAGTATTTTTACTTGCTAATTTGCAGAATTGGTGGTAGAATGTCTCTCTTGGTGCCGTTTTCCTGTGAAGAACTTAACAAGGCTAATTGCAGTCAGAGGGTGGGGAGATCTCAAGGCCTTTACAAGCAGGAGGAAGGCAGAAATGGCAGAGTGATGGGGTGCCCCTCTCGGGGTGTGCCTGTGCTGCATGATGGTGTTTGGGTACAGCAGTAGGGACTGGCACAGCAGTCTGTTCAGGCCAACATAATGACCTCTTGGGCTTGAGAAGCTGCTGAACTCTGCCTGTGCAGGGGAGAGGATGGAAAAGACAGGTTAGGGAAGCTAAACACTGAGGGGCTGTGCTGGTCCCATGGGTATCACGGAGGATGCAGCAGCCATGGTCCAGCCCTGGCTGTGCTGCTGGACTCATCCCAGTGCTGTGAGCCCTGCCTCACCGTGCAGCAAAACAGCCCCGGGGTGGAACAGAGAACACTTGCACATGCACTGTGGTCTCAGCTGATTAGAAAGAGCAGGGCTGGAAGGAGGGGGAGGATATTGCTGTTTGTCTCATCTCTCCTCCCTCTGGCAATTTCTTTCTGTAACTGCAATTTATAAAGCGCATTCAGATGTAAAATAGATTTAAGGCTTAATGTTTTGAAAAACGATTATTTTTTTTCCTGGGGTAGTTTATTTTATTTTCTGTTGTTTCGTATATTGTCAGGAAAGTGAAAAATAATACTTAGAGTTAAAATCAAATAGGGATTATTCTTGCAAATAGGAGATTTAAATCTTTCTAAAATTAAAACAAGAAAGAACTTCCCTCAATGGCTCCTTTATCAATAGCTGAGGAGCATACAAAAGTGTGGGTGTTGGTGTGAGTGGGGAAAATTGCATATTGACTAGGTTTTGGTTTAATTTTTTTTCTTCTGAAATCTTGGGCTAAGCTGTCATGGCAGATTACAGGAAGTTTTAATTTGCTGATATTTTTTATGATTTTTTTTTTTTTCATGAAAGGAGGGGGATGGTGCCTTTTCTTATTATTATTTTAATTTTTTTTTTTTTTTTTGTTTGAGCTGTCACGTTTCCAGACTTATTGTCTTTATTGTTCTTGCTGATTCCTAACACAGGGTGACTTGAATCATTTGTCTCGTCTTTCCTTCCTGCTTTTGTGTAGACTTCTTGGCGGTACAGCAGGGAACTGAGAACTTTTTTTTTTTCCTTCTCCCTCCCCTCCCTTGCAACTGATTTATTTTTCAGATGTCGGACACTCTCAGGATCACCCAGACCAAAGAACTTTAAGAAGGTTCATTTCATCAAGAACATGAGGCAGCACGATACCAGAAATGGCAGGTACTGTGCATGCAAAGGCTGCTTCTGCAGAGGCAGCCCTTGGGATGTGAGGGAAGGGGCAGGATCAGCATCCCCCTGCAGCAGCACAGCCACTGCCACTTACCACACATCTCCTAATGGATGGATTCTTTGGTGCAAAGAATCTGTGAGGGTGCAGGCTGCAGTGCATGCTCCATCCCCCAGGGAAGTATGTGTCAATGGAAGTGCTAGCCCACAGATTGTAAGACCTGTGTCTCCTTAATACATAATCTATGTATGTCTCCTTAATAAATAACCTGTATAAAAGGAAAATGTGTGATGCTGTAGGAGTAAACTAGGCATAATCTGGTTGCATTTCTTCAAGGGTGTTGCCACGTCCTGAGTGTGAGAGGGGCACATAGCTGAGCCTGCCTGAACCAGTTTAGCAATGGTTCAAGAATACTTCCAGCATCTATTAGTGGATACAGCATGCTGATAAATGCACAGCCAAGGATGGCTGAGGCAAGGTGAGGCATGGGATCCTAGTTTCCATGGCAGATGTAGGCAGAGAGGCTTCCAGGGGATGTGTGAGAGGTGCACCTGTGTCTGCAGGACACTGAGTTGGGATGTGGACTGCCCAGGTTGCAGCCACAGGCACAGTGGGACCTGTACAGCAGCCATTGGCTGGGACTTGGCTTACTTCAAAGGCCTGGTGTTCCCATTGTGATATCATACAACTCAGAAGTGAAACTGGCTCCTCCCAGCTTATAAAGAAGATACCTATCCACTCTGATTTTCCTAAAGACAATTTCTCTGTGTGCCTCATGATTTCTTTACTCTTGTTCTTCCCAATCTAAATAGGTTTGAACTGTGCCACCTGAATAGGTTGCATGTAGACTAAACTATCCCAGTGAGAGTGACCCTTGCACATGTCTGTTCTCATAAAACTGCCTTTACTGAGAACCATAGACTCTGATGGGCCAATTTGTGCCTGTAGCCTTTGATTTCCATCAGATGTGGAACCCCATCAGTAGAAATTCTAACATTGCATTGAACCACAGGCTTTATGAATTGAATTCTGATAGGTGTTACTTGGCTCAAGAAAAATTTTCATCACTGTTATTCTCACATATACAATTGAATGCAGTGAAAGGTAGTAATCAATGCAGATGTTGCACAAGGTGGCCCTGAGAGATTTTAGAAACAGCTTTTAGACCCAGCTTTTGTATCAAGCAGACACATGCAGAACTGTTGACTTGACTATTGTCTGACTAGCCACTGATTATTATCTTTATAGCAAATACATGTGGAATCAAACACTGAAAAGCAGCCTTAATTTTAATCCATTTCATGCATAAGTAGATATATGCTTTAGGAATTTCTTACAGCAAAATATACTTACATGGTATTATGCAAATTCCACAGAGAACAAGTAATTTCTGAGATGTGTATATAAAATCTAGGCATAAACTTGATAGAAATATTACCTGCAAAAGAATAAATATTTGATTTGTAAACTGTTTTCACCATGTTTAGGAGAAAAATATTTGTAGCATATATGCAACATTTTATCTTAATCCATAGATCAGTCATTATATCTGACAATATGCTGAATGTTTTTCTTGCTAAGAAAGCAGTGAAAAAGCTTCTGTTATTCAACTGGCTTCTTATCTTTATGAGCAGACACAGTTTTCCAGAATATTTCCACAATCATAATAAAGATCTTATTATCTAGAATACAAATACAATAAGAATAAGAGACACAGTTTTGGCAATAGTTTTCATCCTATGCTAGTACAGCCACAATGATACTAGCTAAAAATAAAACGCAGAGTTAACACTTTGTGTCACTCCTGTGTTTAGAAGTAAGTAATCTGAGTGCAGATTCTGTTTTTCCCAGGGGTCTGGATGTAGTCACTGGAGTAAATAGGCACAGGTGGACCTGCTTTATGTTTCATCCTAAAATCAGTGGTGTTTCTGAGTACCTTAAGACCTTTGAAGCTGATGTTCTCCCCAGTTCTGTGTGACACACAGGGGCACAGGTGGTGTAAGGATATAAAACCCTCCTGGGGCTCCTTTCCATACCTGAAACCTTTTCCCAGGTGGCTCATGCATGGTTGTGCAGGATGCAGATGCTGAGCTGGGCTGGAGTCAAGGCTCTGAAACCCCTGACTCTTCTGTCACAGCATGTCAGTCTTCCATTTAAGATGAGGATCCTGGCTTTGAAAACATCTACATTGAATATATTTTTGGGTGATGAATTTGATGACAGGGCTTTAAAATAGCCAGTACTTTCAGAAATTGTTTCACTGGCTTGTGACTGTGTCACAGCAAAGAAAACTGCAGTGTGAGTGATAGCTCAGGGCTCCTCTCTCCAGTAGCTGCCCTTGTCTGCATCTCTCAACCTGTCAGGTGATGGATGTGTCCTTGTCCTGTGGCACTGAGAGCTCTTCCCCTCTCAGCCTCAGGGATGACACATGTTAAGCAACGATGCTCTGGGTCCAGCCTTTGACGGTTCTGCAGCAAGGCAGGACCCGCTCTGGTTAAAGTAAGAGTTCAGTTATTCAGCACAGAGAAAAAGCTCATGCAGAAAAATATACAAACTGGAGCTGAATCAGCCAGTCCTTGTAAAGCTTCCTGTTGAGAGTTGTGATCACTGGTTAAACCATTTTCTTTGGAATTCTAGGTCTTGGCTTATTGAAGGAGTTAGAAAATTAGGGCTTCTAGACTGTGTTAGCAAAGCAGTCCTGTAAAACAGCACAAAATAAACTTTCCCATTAAGAGACAAAGACAAGTCAACCCTGACATACAAGCTAGCATAGGTAGCCACCAGCATATGGTTTTACCCATTTTACTCTGCAGTTTTATTGGTGATACCCTCCATAAACTCTGAAGCAGAAGATTAGCAAAAATGAGCCACCAAAATGGCAACCTGAGCCAGCTGAGCAAACTGTTACTGGTGAGAATGGGACAAGAACCACTCTAGAGTTATTGTATATAGCAGCTATAAGAAGGTGTAAAACAGCAGTCCTCTCCCACCCCCATGCCATTACTTTCTCAGTCTTTTTTGTCAGCAGACACATCTAAGTGAAGGCCAAGCACCATCATAAAATGTCTCTTTTGCTGCTCTCTTAATTGCACATACATGCAGACTAAGAGGTTGATGATTGGCAACACACTCACAGTTCACAACTCCTCTCAGCCACCTTCGCTTGAACTTCTGAGACTCCAAAATGAGGGCTGCTATACCCTGACAGCATCCATGGTTTGTGTGTTCACCTTTGTGTGTAGGGCAATGGAGCCCTGGCAGTCAAAAATCATCAATCTGGAATGATAAAAGAGGCTGCAGTATTCCACATGTGGATAGTATATATGATGTATGTCACAATGCCAGATGGTAGCCTTTTGGTGGAACACAATAAAACCTAGACAAATGCTGGGGAAAACAGACATTATTCTTCAAGTCCAACAAATTACTGATTCTGTTGAGAGCTTCGTGCTCATTAAGGTTTTTTGCAGTATATACTTCATAAAGGAATTGGAAGATTAACTTTTATAGCCTTTGCACATTGTCAAAATTCTCCTGCAAAATAATGGCTGCTCTGAACCATAGTAATTAGTAGAACTTTTTGGTGAAATGTGAGAATTAAAGAACGTGAAATGGTTTTAATCATGTCTAGGTGGCACAATTGGAATCAAGGCATTTAAACACTCACACAGCTTCTGAGGTAGCTGCTTCAGAGGTGTGCAGGATCATAGATGCCCTTTGCTAAAGACTTGAAATTCAGGAAAATACTGTTCTCCCATAAGCAATAATTTTATTTTCTTGAACAGCAATGGATTTTCATTACAACTTCTCCAAAGCATATTTTGTGGCAAGTTTCTAGACTTTCTGCCCCAGCAAACCATTGCAGGCTTTCAGAAATTTTTTTTTCTTCCATGCATGTCATCAGATCTATACATGAAATGCCATTTTGTCCCTCCATGATGAGGATCTGACCACTGCTTTCCCTGCTTCCTTTCCAGTCCAGCTCCTAAAGCTGTTTTGCATCACTCTCCTTTGGCAGCTTTGCAGATGAGGTTTTGTGGCATCCTGTCAGTGGAGGCCATGGGCTCCTCTAGTGCTCTGCCTGGGAGATCTTTGTGTAAAGAGGATCTGCTGGTTTATGGAAAGACAGGCAATACTTGGGTCCCAAGGGAAAGAAATCTGAATAAAAATAAAGTCTGGGCTGGTGCTTTTTATTTCCTTTCTTGTCTGATTCCTTCTGATACACACAGTTCTGTGGTAACTTCCTACTGTTGTCTTTGCTTGTGGACATGGAAGCACCAGTTTGTTTTTCTTTTAAGTATTAAGAGTGGAGCAGTATTTTTAGGGAGGTGTAGGGCGTTGGTGGAAGAGCTGTATTTCCAGAAGCAACCAGAGGGAGGGGGATAATGTGCTTAGTGGGTACTGTGGTTTTCCGAATTCAAAGATGCTTTCTGATGTCAGCCTCGAAACCCGTGCCAAGTTTCATACATCAGCAAACAAGGCTTCCAGTGAACAAGCAAGCTGTTGTGAGTAGCAACCATTCAGCAGTAAGCAGTGGCAAGCACAAAATTAATCATATGCCAGAGTTTTTTTGCTTGTGGATTGCTGTTCTCAAATGGGAAAAATTATTCCTCCCTGCTCTCACTGCCGCACTGTGAGACCGTCTTGCGGGATCTGAGACATTTCCCTTAGGTAAGGAGTGTTGCAGCATTCAAACAACAATGAAATTGCACTTCACCTGCTGCAGGAGAGCTTCCTAAAGCTGTATGAATGTTTATTATTAGAAACCCTTCTTCATTAAAGGGTAAATCCCTCTTTGCTTTCAAACGGGCTTTTAAGGAAGAAAATAGGATTGCTATAACGGAGTAATCCAAGAGAAGGAAAATCGATCATTCTGCATTTTTCCAAGGATTACGTGCAGCAGCTCTCTTGGGGAGCTAAACCTTTTCCAAGAGCAATGACTAAGCTGGTCCCTTAAGGAAACAGTGTTCTAATAACAGTGGAACTGGTGTGAGATTCATAGGTGCTTGTGCTGGTTTTCAGACAGCAAAGCACAAAAGACCTTGCTAGGGTTTATTGTCCATCTTTGATCAGTGCAGGACAAAGGATGAAAAATTCAGGTTAAATCCTCACATACAGATATGTGGGACACAATGTCAGAAAAATCAACGGTGGAGAGTGGAACAAGGAAGTGCAATAACCCTGACAACCAGTGTAGTTGTAGGTCCTAGCATTTTCACCAGAAGTGGAGATTTTTAGAAAGGTAAAATACCAGTAAATTCTAGCACTAATCAGATCACAGAACATCACAAATTGCTGTCACTGTGTCTCAGAGGAATTTGAGATGGTGCAGCCTGTTAGCCAACTTTAGAGAGAAGAAGGGTCAGTTGTACAATGGTACAATTCTTGGTGTCCTGAAGGCAATAAGGAAAAAATTTGTAAGCAGATACTTATTGGCATTTTATATCTTACTTCTTGACCAAGCTTCTCTTGGCTTCTTGCAAGTCTGCATCTCCCAAAACTTTAATAATGTAGCTACTGGCATTCCACTCTGTTTTATGGGAAGTTAGTCTTGACTTCAAGGTGGTTTTGATGTTGCTTAATATGTCAGAACCTGATGGCTGCAGGCAGCAATGTGGCTGTGTAACAGACAGGTTGCTCCAAGCTATTTCATTTAAGGGAAATGAACTCTATCTGAGCCAAAACCAGGACAGTATCACACAGTGACTTTGCAGATGTTGCAGAGATTTGGAGACTGGTTAGAAATACAAGGCAATTGCTCTAAGAGTGTCCTGGATTCCAAGATAAGCTCTCTGCAGGCAGATGATGTATGATTTAATGTAGCCAAATCTTGGCTAACTGCCTATGAGGAACAAAGGGAAGCCATGCTTAGAGGAGGAGGGATTCAGCCCTGACAGTGACTGAGACAGATGTGGCAAGGAACTGTGGGATCAGTTATGCCTGAGTGTCAATGCAACATCATAACTGAGAAGGCTAATGTGATTAATGAGTACAGAGGTCATGGCTGGACACTGATCTTAGAGGTAAGACTGGAAGATGTGCAACTTCTGAGGTCAGGGATAGTGTCTGGAGACAAAGAAAGAAAAGTGTTGGGGCAAAACTGGAGAAGATTCAAGGAGGAGGCTTGAAAATAGTGAAAGGATCTGAAAACTTAGGATAATAGCAAACCTAGCCTGACTGATGGATGAAACCTATTTCAGGAACAAAAGCTGACAGTCAAGAGAATCCTTTGGTCTAGCACAGAAGGGTCACAACCAGCAGCCAGAGTATGTATCGTGGTGTGTATCACCTGGGTTGCTGCTGGGTTTGTTGACTTTCAGCCATTGTAGTGAGTGGAATGGCCCTGTGCCTCTGTGGGTGGACTTCTTTCACTAGGAAAGCATCTGTCCTGGATTCCAAGTCACATATTCAAGATAGTCTTCCTATAAAGCCTGTAGAGGGCATGGGGCTGTGCTACTCATTCACTGCTCATTTGCTGCAGCACAGAATTCAGCACTTCTGTCAAGACTCTGTAGCACAATATCTGTGAGATGTACAAGAGGACGGAGAAATCGTCCATTATGGAAGTTTTATGATTGCAAATTCCTCAATGGTAACATCTAATGCTTTGCTTATTGTGGTGAGATTTTTAAATTTTAGTCTTTGATTTCTTTTATTTTCTTTTATATTTTAGAATAGTCCTTATCAGCAGCAGAAGATCCTTCTGTAGCATATTTTCAGTGCTGCCATATCGAGACTGTACCCAAGTCGGGTATGTATATTTATACATGTACTGCATAGTCTTTCTGGGCCTGCATGGAGACCTGATAACAGACAACAGCATGATGGAGGCTAATGCTTTTACATGTCTGCTCTGAGAAGAGATAAATGCCCTTTGCTTTGTGGACCATTACCAGGTTAAAATTACAGCTCTCAGTCCCAACTTTATTTATATGTGTTGTGGTGTCTTTGATTATTAAGCTGGAGAAAACTACCCCCATGAAATCAATGTTCTTGAAAAAATGCACTTCTTTATTGTTCCTTCTGGCTTCACTCATCTTTGACAAAACAAGTACTCTAGATAGCATGACTTTTAATTGTATAAGCCATCCTAGCTTTCTCTTTCTCCCATGCAAACATGGTGCTACTGTATCTAGATTTCTAGAACTAGAAGGAAAGACTTGGATTTAAACAGAGTACTTTTTTATTCAATACTTTTAGTCACTGGTCAGATCATTCAGTCAGTGAAAACATTCTTTTGGCTATAATATTATACAGGTTCATAGCTGTCCATGCAGCTGCCTCACAAGCTGAGACACTGTAACTCTGATAGAAAAGTTCCTTTGGAATGAAGTAGTTCTCCAAAGACTGAGGAAGCTTTTAGCTCTTCCACTGAAACCACACAAGTGGAAGAAACCAGGTTTGGCTGGAAGACATGGCCTGGCAGGCTCTGGTGGCTGGCTGCCTTTAGAGGTGCAGGGTAAGGCTGGGATCAGTAGTGCTGGTGGGCAGCAGCTCTGTGGCCCTGGGACAGGGGGTAAAGCAGAGCCACCATGCCCACTTGCCAGAGACCTGAGAAGTCCCTGTGGTTGACTCAATGACTGCAGAGCACAAAATGTGTGGGAAATAGTCAGCTCATACACTGAGAGGGGTTTGAAAGATCCAGAAATCATCTACAGTCAAATCTGTGTAAAGGACAAATTCGGCTCATATTTTCCAGCCATCTATTTAGTTCTGGAGAATGATTTGTCACAGTCTCCTTGTTCACCAGTAATTCAAAACACAGGGAGATTATTTTTAATGCACAAAGGAAAGGAAACACCTTTGTCAGAGAGTTGACTCTGCTCTCTCTTACAGTAAATTTTTTCCCTTAATTAAACTGTGATGACACATCAGGCAAATTCTTGACAGACTGGCAGATTTGTTCTTTGTTCTTGAGTACAGTGTCATTCTTTTATGGTCATCATCCTGTGGAAATTGCCTCTTTATTGAAAACTGAACATATTTTGAAATTCTGATGACTGGTTATACCTCCTAAATTGCAGCAGTAACAAGCCCAGCTGCAAAACTAAATATTATTTCAGCATGTCATGTCTTGCATTGTGCTTGCACAGCAAGAAGGGCATGGGATGAGAAGGTAGCAAGTTCCAGTACACAACAATCCAACTCTGTTCCCTTGGCTAAAAAGCCAAGATTTAAAAAAATGCCCTCTGTCTTTCTTCCAGAGCATCAGAGGAAGAGAGAAACAATTCAGTGGCACCTCCTTCCAGGAACAGCTGGTGCAAAGAACAGATGAGGCAGTATAGCATAAACTGTAGGCACTCTGTTCAGGCTGCACAGTGCTTGCTTACTTGCACATTTTGCATGTGAAGTAGGAAGGGGGGAGAGACACTGGATACTCTTATGAAGTACTGTAATAGCAGCACCTTTTAGCTATGCTTTCTCTGAATCCCTGGATTACTGATGTCTGTCCCCAGGTAAGATGTCCCAGCTGGTTTGTGTTCTGCAAGTATCACTGAATAGTTAATGTAAAGAGACACCTCATTGCAGGGAGCCATGGAAACATCTGAAAGTTGGACTGGAGAAAGCCCTGGCAGGAGTGGGAGAGTAGGATGGATGAGCAGGCAGGAGGAGCTGTTCCATGTGAGAGGAGCGTATAGTGGAGCTGCTGCTGCTTCTCCAGCTCTGTTCCAGCTCACAGGTGCTGTGGCCAGTGCAGAAATCTCCAGGCACAGCTGTTTTGAGGAGGCTGCCAGCCTATTGTACCCGAGGCAGTGCAGAAGAGCTGTACTCTACCAGTACTGGTAGATGCAGTCTGCAGGAAGAGATCCATTATAAAACCATGGTTAAAGCACTTTCTGCAGTCACAACTCTACACACTTGTCCTGTGTGGATGGGGCAGCATCACCCCTCACCAGTGAGGTGGGAGAAGTGTACTCTGGACTCTAGACCTCCAGAGGTCAAACTACAACAGCAAGAGCCCTCCCCAAAACCCTCCAAATCATGTTTTAAAGTGGTTGTACCAATGGAGGTCTGGGGAGAGTGCTGTAGATGTACACGAGGGGATGAAGTTTGAGTTGCCCCTGGAGTAAGTTTCCTAAATGCTTACCTTTCTTCCTCAGCAGAGCAAGTGTGAGAGCAGATATAGCCAAGTGAAAACAATGTAAGGAAAACTTCACTGCAAGTCAGGAGCTGAAGGAGGTGCTGAGCATCTTGCCTGCTGGCATTCCTTGCCCCACAGTATCTCTTGATGTTACATCAGTCCCTCGGCAGGGTTTAGTGGTAGCTAAAAGAAGTGAGGTAGTGATGTGAAAACACTTGTAACAGTGTTATTGCATCTGTTCTTACTTTAAAAGACACAGAGAAAGATTGTCTGAATGTTTGGCTTTATGACATACAAAGTCATTATGTGATGCACAGGTTAGAGGCAAGTGCTAGTTCTGTAGGTGTGGGTTGTGCAGTTGCCTCTCAGTTTTCAATGCCTTGGAAACCTCTTTCTTCTTTCAATATAATATTCCAAAAGATGTAAGACCTACTTCATGAATGGTGTTGAAACTGCCTCGGTATCCACTTTATATCTTCCTTTCCACAGATAAGCATTAATCCCCATCTAGTTCTGTAGATGGGCTGAAACACTGAGCTGTTCACCTCCCATTTTTATCAGAGGTGCACCTTGTGTATCCCCTGAGCAGCTGTGGCACACACCTGCTCTGTCAGAGCTGGTTGTCACTGTGGAAGTTCACAGCAAATAGAGTTGAGCCTTGGTACTTTTCCACTTCCAGGACAGGGGAGGATGCCTCAGGTCAGCAGCAGGAAGGTGTCCTACCACACACACCCTCAGCACAGGCATGTGCACCCACATACTGACCTGCTCGGCACCCTCAGAGGGGATTTGTGCCTTGGCAAACCAAAGAGTGAAGCCATTTGCACATGGATTAAATAAGACTTGAAGGAATTACTCATTTGGAGATGGGCTCCAGATGGTTTGAGGTGAATTGGATTTCAGCCCTTTGAGACAGGAGACAGGGATCAGACACAGCAGATATTTTCCTTTTAGCCATTAGGCAGGTCATGCTCCAGACACTCGGGTCCCTAAAGAGGAGCTGTTCCAGCCAGACTCTCTGGGAACATTCCTGCAGGTTTCTGCCCTCCCCTCTCCCCAACATGGTGTGTGCAGGGGCACTCTGTGCACCCACCATGTGGCCCCAGCCAGGATGGAGAAGAACCAGGTTCAACTCTGCCTACCCTGGAAAAAGCAGATATCCTGGGCAGGGGAGAAGGGAGCTTAGTCTCTATTGCTTGCCTGTTCTGGAAGCTCCTCTATGCTCCACTTCTCCATCAGCTTCCAAGGAGATGGTGCAACTCTTGCAGTGCTCATAGATGTTGAAGTTGCTCCATGTGGCCAGCAGGATGTGGTGGCCTGCAAAAATGGTCTGCATATGCTTGCAGCCAAGTGAGAGCAGCCCAGACCTCATTAGTATAGCCTAAGCAGTTCCAAGCAAGGACAATGGCAGTGTTTGTCTGTCACTGTTAGAGGTGTTAGAGGTGTTATAAAGGAGTAAGAAGGTACTATGTTGTTTTTCACCTCAAGAATAAAAGGTATTGCAGTTAGCTGGGTTTACAGTTCTGATGTGTGGTTTATTTTTTGTCTTTGGTGCACACCATTATGCTTCATGATTTAAAAATGTGTTTTGGAAAAGACGCTTTTTAGGCTTGTGTTTATCAATGGCAAAAGCGTCCACAGATTGAAATCATACCTGTTCTGGTGATATTTTTTTGTGGTGTTGTAAGAACTCTTAAAAGAGCTTCCAAATTCCTGTGAAATCCTGTCCTGAAGATGAATCTGGAGGACCTGGGGGAGGAGGAGAGCTGGCAGTATGACACAAATGCAGCACTGCAGCCTGGTTAGTCTTACATGGAGCACTCAGACCTGGGCTCACAGTGACTGACTGACTTAGCAGGGCTGGAGGTGATGAGCTACAGGACAGAAAACTCAGAGCATCAGATAGTGCACATCATTATAAAGATGCCCAGTTCACCTCATCTTTTATTCTTCGTGGCACTGAATTCATTAAGTGGTTAGAAAGTTACCTGCAGCAGGCACAGCTGCTGAATATTGCTGTCTTGACAAAAATACAGGTATTCATCTGATGAAACTTGCCTCCAGCTAAAGGAAATAATGCAGTATGAGTAATCAAATGGACTGAAGCCCAGGAAGCAGACCATCCTTCTGAAGGAAAGCAGCAAATCACTAGATAAAAAGAATTTTTGTCCTTCTCAGAAATGCTACTAACCAGCTTCATCCACTTTCTAAAGATAAGTCATTACTGAATTTAACTTCAAATTTGACTAAATGCTGGCCAGAACAATAATATCTTAAATGATGCCAGGAGCAAGAGGTTTTCAATACCATCACCCTAAATAATGTCTAAGCAAAATGATCAATTAGTCCACAGACTTGGAATTCCCAACAGCTTTCTTTACCTAAACTCTGCAATCTTTGTTCATATTCAGTGTTTAAACTGGGTAAGAAAGTCATATGCAAAATGAGGGGAAAAGAAGGATTCGTGTGGTTGTCTTGCTGCCATCAGTTATTTGGCAGGTTATTGAGTGTGGAAAACAGGGCAATATTTACAAGAGAAATGAAAGCATGTAAATTGCCATATGGATAGTAGCAATAAGCAGACAGCAAAGCAGGATACTCTGTTACATCCTTCAGATCTGTTACCAAGTTCCTCGCTGTTCTTCTCCAACAGATTTTGTATGCAAAGCAGTTTTGATTAAGTCATCAATCTTGAGTGCTTTTCCTGAGCATTTATCATTCTTTAGGCCTGGGGAAGATCAGCTATCTGTTTTTAGCTTGTGACAAGGAAGCTGAAATATCCCTGCATTTATTGACCATTGCCCATTTTCTGTGCTTCTCACAAATTGAACAAAGAAATGAAACTGAGTGTGCATTAGCTTTACAGAAAGACACATAAATCTGCAGCTTTTTTTCTCACAACAGGACATTTCAAACCATCTCATACATGAGTTTTATAAAGCCACCATTGCTCATTCTTGTGAGTTGCCCTGTTCTCTTCGACTGAAATCAAGCAATGAATCTCCAAAAGCTAGTAACTTTAAATTTTGAACTTTTACTCTGTGTTGGGCAAAACATCAGGAAAAGAGCTGGCATGCTGACAGCTAAATATCTTTAGAGAGAGAAGAAGGAGGCTGGCCCACTAGAGACATCTTTCCAGGAGTTTTATTGCTCCTTCTCCCTGTGAATTGCAGCTGGAGTTGTTCTGGCAACAGTAATGACATTAGGATCTGAAAGCTCTTGATCAATTATAGCAGGCAGTCTGAGGCAGCAGGAGAGCTGCTGCTGGTCTGACTGGCAGTGCATCTTTTCCAGAGCTGTCATTGTCCTTGTCTCTATAAACAGAGATGATAAGTAGAAATTATTTACACTGACGGATGAGAACGGCATCTTTTCTTGATGTCTCATGAACCTCTTCTCTTTTAGAATAAATCTTAGCAGTGGGGGTGGGAGGGGAATAGCTAAGCATAAAATACAGGCACAGAAGGCTGACATCTCTAAACAATTATCAGATTCCTTTTTGCAATAAGCAGAAGGCTTTTTCGTGTATCTAGAAGTCTGTTTAATTTTTCATGGACTCCTAAATTATTCACAGGTTAGAGTGCTCAACTGTTACTGTCATTTAAAGAGCAAGTGCCCAGCAGGAGTGTTGCATGGGACTTTGTAGATCACATCAAAGCATAACATTTGGTTCGTTAAAGAAGTGTTATACTGCCATAGGTAACAGCATCTAATTTATACTCTGTTAATCCTGGCCTGGCTAATAAAAGACATGATGAGATTGCTTGTTTTGGTCCTTATCTGTCTGCTCAGTAAAACTTTTCACCATCTGACAACAAATCTAGGATCCCACGTCACTTCATATGGTTCCAAGAAAATCTGTGAACTCTGTTAGATGGAGAATTTTTCATTTTTTTCTTGCTAAGGCAACTACCCAGCCTGACTCCTCAGGAGTGCTGGTCATGCTCCGGTGCCAGAGGCTTTCACTGCTGGGATTGGAGCCACTTCCTGGTGGTTGACTCCAGTGACCCAGTGGGTCCCCACTTGGCTCCTCACACACCCCATTCAGACCAGGTTTCCTCACCAGTTGAACCCCAGGTTTCCCATGGCAAAGTCCCAGATGTCTCGTTCCATAAAGTCATTTTTTCACGGTGCAGTAACACAGAAACAGCTTGAGCTGGTGCCTCTGAGGAGGATCCCCAACCAAGGAACCCCCTGGCTTTTATACCCTCACAGTCTCCAGAGGTCTCCTCTTCCTCCTGAGCCTTTGGCTCCTGCTCTCCTCTCTGTTTCCATCTACCTTGCTGGCTCACTCATTTTAATCTCCTTTTTATCCAAAGGCTGCAGTTCCTGGCTCTTGCTGTGTTTCCCAGTGTCCATTCACCTGGCTGCTGTCACCCACCATCATTCCCTGGGTTATCCCAAGGGCTGGCAGCCCATGGCCTCTCTTCTCAGGCTCCTACCTGGAGCTCTGCATTCCAATGTGCATCTCAGTCTGCTGCTTGTGAGCCCAGCTATTTGTACCCCATGTATTCCTCAGCATTCTGCAGTCATGGATAACTGAGACAATATGTTTAGTTTTGAGGGTGGTTTCTAACGCTGCTCAGTGTTCCAGAAATGGTATCTATAAACAGAATATCTAGAGCTTGACATTGGTGTAAATCAGGGTAACTCCCCAAACTTTGTCAGAAACTGGGATCTAGTTTTTTGCCTCCTAAGGAAATATTATCCCTGATCTTCTCATTTTCTCAAGCTTTCCCTGCTCAAATAAAGTGAAGGTAATAAAATTAAGTTCCCATGATTTATTTTTGGCTTTGGGTGTCTGCTTAAATTCCTTGAAGTTTCTTAAAAAACACTTTTGGAAATAAAGCAGGAAAATCAAAACTGAGGAAGAGGAGGAAGGAAGTTTACTTAAAGGCCTCTTTGGCAAGGACTGTTGTTCCTTTTCTGCATTTGCTAAACACCATTAACTACTGGATAGTGGTTTGTGCTGTCCCATCAGTAATTTAAATCACTTAAACACAGTGAAAGCTTGATTTGTTTTTTTTTCTATGACGTACCTGTCCTCTGTATGCTCCTGCTTTGTGGGACCTCTTAACTCTAGTGCCATGTAAGGACGTGTCCTAAAAATCCTGGTGGCAGTGGATGGCCACACTGGTGCAGTGGCTGTAGCCAAACAACCATTCTGACCCTTTCCCAGGCATGACTCACCCATTTGGAGAGATCTAAGGGAAAACATCCCCCAGATCATTCCTAGTTGTTCTTGAGATGTTGGGGCTGTGTGGAGGAAGCATCTGTGCTGGGGCTCCCCTCAGCAGTGGGCTGCCAGCCTTTGGGTTTGCTCTCCCAGCAAGAGCTTTGCCAAGCCCTTCTTGAGCTCTTCATCTTTAATAGGAGTGAGAGGAAAAAAAAAGCTTGTTGTGCAAAAAATTTTATTAGCTTGCTGTTGATATTACTGATAGGGAACTCAAAAAGGATACAGTAAAGTTGCTTAGGAATTCCTTATGAGGTGTTAACCAAGATCTTTTACAAGAGAGAGGAGAATGTGTGTAAGCCAGGATGAGCCTTTCCATTTATATGCTCATAGGAAACTGCACATTGTTTGGTACTGATTTTCCTCAAGAGAGGGAGTTTAATTCTCTGTTTTATGGACAGATTGCTCTCCAAACAGTAACACTTTATTACTCCATTTTGCAACACAAGCAGTCATATACTTTCTAGAAATACAGAAAGTATTTCTATATATGTGGAGAAGAGGAACACCCCAAGTAGCTTTTTTGCAAAACAGGGAGAATTAATGCAGTGTTGTTCACAGGGTCCTGAAAGGAGAATCCTCTTTAGAAACATCAGAAAGATGGGGAATGGAGGCATTAGTGACTGTCGATCTTCAGCCAATGTCCAGGAATCATTCCTGTGTGTGCTCACTCTTGCCAGCTGACCCTGCTCCCTGCTTCAAAAGCACTGACTTCTTTCTAGTCCTAAGAGCTGCTTTTTATTTTCTGAAGCTACTGTGTGGACTCTTCAAAGGGTGATGGATTTCCATTTGATGAATGGCAGAGTTATCTATTCATGTCTGTTGGAAAAATTTCTCTATGACATGTTTTCAGAGTTGTAACAGCATTATTTCTTGCTCTGTGTCTGTAAAGTCTTGAATGAAAGAAACTACACTGTTCTGATTTCAGGTAGTTCAGATATTTGTCTTCATTTTGGGGTTCAGGGGCTTCCTCAGGTTGTGTGTTTGCTTCACAGATAAGACCTGCTGAAGTAGTTCCAATTTGGCATTTATCTCTGTGAGAAGTGGTTCCCTTAAGCACTTTCTGTGCAGAAGCAGAGAGACTAATGCCATGCTTCTGACAGAGAGTTATTTTTACATAATTATTAGTCCAACCCCTCAGTAACATGATATCAGGAAACAAGAATGATAATATGACACTGTGCTAAGTGAACTCCAATCAAGAAACTAAGAGAACTTTGTTGGGATTAGAAACTTGATACAGTCTTTTCCTTTGTCACTGAAGTATGTTTTCCAGAAGATAGATGTTTGGATTTTTCCAGCAGTACATGACTTACTGGGGACTCAGGATAGCCATGTTTCAGAGAAATAAAATGTGTGATAGTTTGGACAGGAAAGACAAGGAAAGAGGGTGTATTGTATGTCACAGCAGAAGATAGCCCAGTCTGTGGCTGGGTGCAGAGCTGCAGGACTTCTCCTGGCCTCCTTGTCAGCATCTTTCCTACAGAGTTTTGAGCACATACTTGGACCCCAGCAGCAATCAGCCAGGAAAATATTGCAAGATAAATATTACGGAGTTTGATACAGCTGTCATTTGTGAAGCCCAGATTTGTTCCTTTTTTACCTCTGCTCATGTTTTGATCAGGAGGCTAAAGCATGAGCTACAGCCTGCTAATGGAAGATGCCAGGTGGGTCAGTCCTTCTAAAGTAGATTCCCAAGTTTCCATGCCAGGCTCGTGGAAAACTGGCTTTCTCCTGTCTGCCTCCAGCAGAAGTGTCACTGGGCTTTGGCCACTGTCCTGTGTTCTCAGAGGAGCAGGAATTCTTCCTGGAATCTTCCAGGAAATTAGCTCTGTTTCACATAGGGCAATGTGGGTTTGTGGTCTGGGAGCCTCTGCCTGCCCGACACATGGCAGGCAAGTGTTCAGACTGGGCTGTTGTACCTCACCTGAAGTGTACATGACTTCCACTTCCTTCCCAGTGCCAGCTTCTGTCAGAGGTGCCCAGCAATGGGGAGCCTTGCTCTGCACCACAGCCTGGGCTATGAGCTGTAACTGTGAACAAAGTGGGGTTTTCTCTATAAAGTGCTTTAGGTAACACAGGTATCTAAATTCCCATAGGAGAAGTTGTCTGGTCTGTGCTTTGCATTGGCATGTCTGGATTAATGCTACACCTTATTTCAGCAGTTGGTGGTGGAAGGTGAACAAGGCATGTATTAAGAGCTGTTTCTGCTCTTCTTTCTGCTTCCCAGGGATATGAAGCTGGATGGTGGACGCCAGTGCCATTCTACTGGAGTGTGTCTGAAAGAGATAATTGGTCTTGAAGGTGTGGAGCTCGGAGCAGATGGGAAGGTGGGGATGCTTCAGTTCCTACTCCCTTAGATTTTATGTTATAAGGGAAGAAAAATGGATAACTAATAACAAGCACAAATATAACACAGTAGTTAAAGCACAGTGTGTGCAACTTTAAATAAGCTTAGCTGAAATTCATGAGGACTGCCCAAGCTGTCAGCACAGACAGCTCTGTATCCTTGAAGAAACTTGCCTCTGGCAATATCTGAGTGTGTAAAGTATTACTGAATTACACAGCCTTCCCCTGGCTGTAGCAGGAGGTATCTCTGCAGGGTATATTGTCAGGAGCTTTAAAATAATTTCTGGTGAGAGTTGTAGCTGTAATTCTGTTTGCTTTCAATTGTATTTAATAACATTTTGCTTAATATTTTTCCAGAGAGCAGGAAGACAGTGTCAGTCTCTGATGAGTCTTTCAAAATTCAGGAGCTCATTCACTTGAATAGAATAAGTAAATAACAATCTTTAGGGAAGTGATCAATTTTAAAGAAATATGTAGAGGAGAGACAGTTTTAATCATAGAAGAAAACATTTCTTCCTGAAAGCCTGATTTACTTTCTAGTAATTCAGTTTCACTCAGTCTCCTGTCTTATATGGATTTAAAGGCCCTGGGTCAATGCTGCTACACATGTTGTGTTCACATAACCAGGTGTCAGGCCAGACCACAGGCTGTAAATTCCTGAGGACAATCTGTCTGCTTATAAATAATGAAAGCTCACATGTTTTATTTGATACCTGTTCTGACCTCCTCGTAAACCAGTCTAGAGTCTCAAACTCAGTTTTTTTTTCTTCAATGAAATGTTATTGTTGGAGAATGAGCCGACAAGAAGCAAGGCATAGCTTTTTCTTGGCCAGGGGTACAAGCAGAGAATCAGTGCACTCTAAAAATAATTTTGTCACATGTTACTCATTCACACTTAGTCCATGTTGGGGGGATAGTAAATGATCTCCCACAACAATTGCTGTGAACTGGAGCTCACTTATTACATCAATAAGACTCTGCCAGACAAAGTCCCGAGAAAGAAAAATAGCAGAGAGAGAAAGTGCTTCAGTTTAGCAATGTTTAAGTGATTTGCCTCTGGCAGCTGTGTGCTGAGGGACCTATATAGATGATGCTATTTCAGAAAAGAAGCTGCTGAAATGTGCTACAGAGAAGGCCCACTGGAAAAAAAACTGACCAAACTGATATGTTTTTAAATCTGACCCTTGAGTAGGATTTTGTAAATCCAATGTATTAGAGCTTGTGTGTGTGTGTGTGTGTGTGTGTGTGTGTGTGTGTGTATTGCTGAAGAATTAATGCCTTTGCAAAATCATTTTTTGCATGGATAAACTGACTGCACTGAAGCAGATGTAGGTGACTGGTTTTTATTCATCTGTGCCTAACTACTAAATCCAGAAAATCCTCCATTAATTTGGCTTCTCTTGCTTCCAGTTGGAATGCACCAAAGGCATCCCACTGCACCCAAGCTGGGCTTAAAGTAACTGTGTGTCCAATCTGAATTTTTTATTTTTTTAGACGGTTTCCTATACACAGTTCCTGTTTCCCACCAATGCTCTGGGAACCCGGAGGAACACGATAGATTCCACCTCGTCTTTCTCCCAGTTTCGCAATGCAAGCCATCGTAGCCTTTCTTTGGGAAGAGCTAACAGCACCCAGGGGAGCATTGATGCAGGTAACTTCTCAAGTAGCTCACTTTAATATCCTTGGGTAACCTGATGGTCAGCAGTTATTGCAAAGGACTGACATGTGTTTTAGTTCCCCCCATTATCTTCAATTAAATGAAATACAGTCTTCTGTTGTGGGTGAAGCACAGCTTATTCCATATTTGCTTAGAAAGCCTGCTTGTGGAGGATGGAAGTTGAATAAACAAGCACGTTGGTCATATTGACAGCCCCGATGGCACCCAGCGTGCCTCCTCCTGTCATCAGCCTTGTTTGTTCCTCCTGCATCAACCTTCCTTTGCTGTGGAAAATTTACAGTGGCAACACAGTAGTCATGAGCTGAAGGTGTAAATTCCACTTGTGACCTTTGTTAGGCTGGAAAGGGCTGTGTTTACTAAACCGGACACAAAACATAAGCCAAAGCACTATATGCTTAAAATATTTTGGCATGATAAATGAAACAAATCAAAACATCTGCTTGAACAGATGAAAACTTGTTGCCGGGAATAAAAGTCATTGCAGAGCTTTATATAAATCTGCAGTGCTCTAAGCCCTAAATTCACATTTACCACGTAATTTGTAAGCTCTAGGTCCTCTACATCCTGGCAAATCACATTAGTGTGGAAATACTTAGAGTTGTCAAGACCTAGAGCAATTTTTCATCTCTTTAAAAAATCTTGAATAGGGATAATATTGTGCATTATCTGTGAACTCATTTGCCACTAAGTCCAGAGATCTCTTGATGAAATGAATTCCTTTCAGAATTCTATATCTAAACTGTTGTTTTATAGGTAGCGACCTGGGAGACTTTGTTGAATACGACCCAAATCTTTTAGATGATCCCCAGTGGCCATGTGGCAAACATAAGCGGGTTTTAATATTTCCTTCATATATGGTAAGTGATTCTGTGTAGGACAGAGAAATTCCAGTAACAGAATTCTAAAGGTTGAGGTTTCTTTTGGCCATATTTTAAGAAGACTGTTATTATTTTTAATCTACTAATAAGAGCTGTTCAGAATGCTTTGTTCTAAATGACAGTTACTTCTCAAGACATGTTAAAACAACTCGTGGAGGTATTACAAAAGCAAACACTTTTATTACTGCTGTATTTCATAAATGCTTTAGATGAAAGGCTTGTTCAAACAATGCACTCATTCTCTGGCATTCAGAGGAAAATTTATACTTCCTCAAACTGGCACCTATTACAAAATAGGAGGATGCCCATTGGGGTTTTTCTGAAGTCATGAAGCTACACTGTGTTTTGATGCTAATCATTCACTCCTCTGAACAGCTTTGTTTCCCAGGTATTTATTTCACCATGGGATAGTCCTCCCTTTAATTGCAGCAATTATGAGCAGAGTCTGTCTATTTCTCTCTATATCCAAGCCCTTAACAATACAGACTGTGTTCCATCGTCTATGCTCTGACTAAATGTTTTTTCTATGGTGAGAGACTTCTATAGCCTTTTTTTTATTGTTCCAAGTCTGTAGATTATTTTGGCAGGACTGTTGCAAGATGCAGTGCAGTCATACACATGTGAGCATGTGTCTGTCTGGGTTATACATCCAGATTAATAGTAGGAAGCAGGGAGAATACTTTTTTTCCCCCCAGGTGGTGGCCTATTAGTCTTATCTACATACAGATATGATAGGATTTGAAACACTGAGGTCTGAAGTGTTGTCCATGTTCTTGTTTAATTTAGAACAGAAAACATTATTAAAGAAACTGCTAATGTATTCAAAGATACAGCCTTTGTGTGTTCTCATCTGTCCCCCACCCCAGGGGTAACTTTGCTCTTGGGTGCTCCTTTTTCAAAATAAGCTCTAAGTGTTTCATGTGAATGGAAGATTATCTCCTTGCTAGCAGGAATGTTCTGTCTGTTGCACACAGAGGCTTAATTGAGTTCTAAGGCTGTGTTTATTCTAGGTTTTCAAATGGGAAGTCCAGAATGTGCTCTGCTTACTTGCTGCCAGTTTTCGTTTAAGGGTTGACGAGTTATTTTTTGGCTGCCAACCCACAAAGTGACAACCTTTTATAGCAGCTACATCTGTGGGGGAAAATATTTGTCAGGTTTTGATATGGTTACTGTCATGGGCAGGGAACTGTCTTCTCTCAAGGAGAAAGACATTGTTAGCCAACATCCAAAGGGAACATAATTCTAACAGTCATGGCAGTATTTCTGACCTTCCTCAGGCTGCGTCTGCCAGGCTGTACAAGTCCCCTAGAATCACCTGAGATCTTTGATCCCTTTTTAACTTGATGGTCTCATGGACATGGTTAAATGAGTCAAAATGGGGCAGCTAGGCATCCAGCAAGGGAGTTCTCCATCCAGAAGTGGGTGTTCAACGCCATTCTTCTCTGTGTACTGGTTGGCCACAGCGTTTCAAAGTCTTGTATTTGTACTTCTGTTGTAAAAAGGAGCTGCCTAGGGATTTGACAAGGGATGTGACTAGATGCCCTAAAGGTGAGAAATGGACTTCGAGGACTGTTGTTAAAATCATTGCCATTGTTTATCTAGAGTATATTTGCATTGACAGGAATCTCCCTGCTTTTACATTTTCTCTAGTGTTAATTACTGCTGTCTCTGATATTATGTCTTATTTGACAGATGAGGGTTTTTTCCTGAATTTACATTCCAGACTTCTTCAGCACTGCCTGAGGGTCTGTGGGACTCCCATCTCCCTTTCTGAAGCAAGGGCTGAAGGACATTGAATGGTCTGTCTCTTTTGTTGAGGGGGATCACAGGCAGGTGCCAAGGGCTCTCTTGGTTTTGCTGCTCACAGCTGAAGCAGCAGGGCTGTGATGCCCTGCAGGAGCTGCATGGCTCTGCAAGAAGCTAAGGGATAGGTGGTTGTTCTTCAGTGCTCAGCTGAAAGATATGGCAAGGTGTGGTGCTTCCTTCAGCCAAGAGAAAGGAAAAAAAGTAGTGCTGGGGTGTCCTAGAGCTTCCAGGTGAAGTAGGATTTTTCAGTTTGGGCAAGGGCTTGTGCACAGAGCTGAATATAAGGCCATATTGTCTATGTAGGAGACATTAACCACATCTGTTTTAGGCTTTCCTGGCTCTACTGGCATTCCCTCTTCCTGCACTTCACATCAGTGTGAGCAGGAGCATAATAGCCTTATGATTTCAAGTTGTTTTCTTTCCCCCCCAAATATAAAAATCAGGGCACGCTGCAATTGAAGCAAATCGCAGTCTGGGGCCTGCAAGAGACCTGGGCTCTTTTCCTGGCCATGCACAGCCACTGCAGCAGTGCCAGACCTCTGCCAAAGAGCTGCAGAAGCCGGGAGCAGCCGCTGTGCTGGGCAGGATGTGGCTGGAATTGCTGCCTCTTGCAAGAGCCCAAGCAGCTGAGAGATATCAGCACCCAGCATTTGGCTGTGAGTGGAGAGCTGCAGCTTGTAATTAAAGTTTAGTTATTTGGCCAGGATTTAGCATTAATGCTTGACAGCTGCAAGCTTGTAGATATTCCCCTCACCCCTCCTTTATGGATGTCAGAGCAATTAGTGGGGGGAAGGTGTGGAAGAGGAGTGGATGCTGGGCTGCGGCACTGCCTGCAGGATAGAGCTGCATGCACTGATATTACTCCCTTGAGCCTGGCTGGTGCTTTGCAAGCCAGGATTTCTCCACTGGGAAAGCTCTGTTGAGGTCTGTGAGAATGCTGCATCAATAAACACTGCAGGTTTTATCCCGAGGCATAAGACAGACAAAATGTGTGGTCCAGCTTGGAGTTTACTCAGAAATATGTGCAACTTGCACTCTATGTGCACAATTTTTGTGGAGCCTGAGTTTATCATCACTGTCATTGACTTTATAGTCTTCTAATTTTACTGAGCTGAATTAGCCCTGACTTATGGAAGAAGTGTTAGCTGCAAGTCCTCAGCTGTTTTCAAGGAGGAGCTGAGCTTCCTCCTTGAAGATAGCACTGGGGAAGCAGAAGTGCTTTTGGTTTAGTCTGGGTTTTTGTTGTTTTGGGTTTTTGGGGTTTTTTGTTGTTTTTTTGTAGTGAAGTCTTAGACTTAACAGAGCATACACTTCCCTGTTGTATTTCTAAAAGTAATACCCACAAATTGCCTGTCAGGGGACAATTTTGGAAGTACTCTTCAATTCTTTCCCAATACAACCTCTTTGGCTTCTATCAATTGTAATTATATTTAAACTCTAGTCTGCCCTGGAGAGATTATTTTGTTTTGTGTTGTCTTTTTAGGAGATTCTACAATCTCTGCTGCAATATAAACAGTAAGAGGTAGAAAAAATTTGTCCTGGGGGGTGGGGGGGAAGGGAAACATCATGTCATAGTTAACAGATGTCTTCCTGGCTGATACTGCTGAAACAGGAATTCGTGCAGATTCTTAAATCTCCTAGAACAGGAACTGTATCTACCAGACTAAGCATTAATTTCTTTCCTTGAATCTCATGTTGACTAGCATACATACAGACTCATCAATGCCCCCTGGTCTCTCTGCATTTTTTCTAGTGGCAACTCCTTCTGTGCTGAACTAGAAATCTCATTCTCACCCGGCTTGAGGCTGATCCTTTGTTGGTAACACAGAAACACAGTAGTATGTTAGCTGGTCACTGTGCTGCCAAAAACTTGCAGCAGAAGAAGAAAGCCCAGATCAGCAGCATGTTTACTTTGAGTGACCAGTTCTGTAGTCACATCCCTGAAATATCCATATATCTGTGCCCAAGGCATACACGTGGAGCTAGGTTTGGGTACTGAGCCACAATGTCAGTGTGTTGGTATAATTACATAAAAACAAACTGACATCTCCACACCACTAGTAGAAGAAGCATGTCTCAAAGCTCTGCAGAGCTGTCTCAGTGCCTGCCAGCCTGCACTTGCCAGGTACCGCCTTAGCAGCGAGCACACCGAGCTGCCTGATTCAATATTAGTCCTCCAGTGTGGCTTTAAAATTAGAACTGCTTGCTGCCCTGGCCCTGTGGTCTAACAAAAGCCCTGCATGATGACATCATGCATTTGGTTTCTCGTTCCCCTTTCTGTCTTTCACAAGGAGCACCAAGGTCAGGCAGACTCCACTACAGCCAGTGTCCTTCAGGGCTGTCACCCTATTCTTCCAGCCACTTCTGTAGCTGTATATTAAATATCTCTGGACTGCTTTTTTATCAGCTGCTGACCTTGTACCCAAAAGTCCCAGGGAGCAAATGATAGCAGTGGTAGATAATCATGTATAAATCCTGTGCTCTCTATGCATTTGATGCTATATTTGGCTGAGAGTCCAGTAAATAACTATTTTGAGAATAATTCCAGAGTGTTAACAATATAAAATAAACTGGTGTCTTCCCATGCATTTAATTTCAAAGAGGCAGTTTTGTGACTGTTTGCCTTGTGAAATTCAAAATCTTTCAGTTTAAGGTCCTTGAATGTTAATAACTTTGTAACAACAGAAACATCTTATTTTAGTCTAGCTTCCTTTTTTAGAATTTTAATTATAATTCAGAATCTCTCCCATTTTCCATCACAGTTTAAAGTCTCTTCTCTATCAGGATTTCTCATATATATGCATCATAAGTATATGAATTACTGGCAGTTGATAGGTACTTAGCTGCTCACCTATGGGAGGCATTAAAGTAGCCAGAGACTGCAGAGTTATTGACTTCTTTTCACTTCTTGTAGGGCTGAGAACTTATCAGTGATCTACCAAAAGTCTGTTTCAGGTATCAGTCTTCTGTCTGCTTTCTGTGAAGTAGCTTTATCAGGGGGGCACAGTAACAACAGCTAAGAGAGCCTATCATATATCTTTCATTTTATTCACCTATTTTATTCTGATTTTATCCTTCTTAAGCTAAGAGATAGAGGCATCCAAGGCTAAATCATCTTTTACTGGTTGCATGCCAAAGTAGGATTTATTTTCAACAATATTTCATCCTGCCAGTCTTACCAACCATTTCAGGCATTCTCTCTCCTCCCATATTTATGAAACTATATATACAGCTTTCCTATGAGAAAGCAGCTGCTTGAAAATGCTTGTGAATAACACATGAGCTGAGCTCCAAGTTCAAAACTGCCAGCCATGCAAAAAGTGTGCAGAGCGGAGACTTGGGCCGAAGCATTTATCACACTGTCCAGGCATCTGTCAGCTGCCATATATCAAGGTTTTCATTTGTCTTGTGCAACTTCCATCTCCAAAGTAAAATATACATCCACAGATTTGTATACAGAGAAGGTAACAGAGCCCACGAAGGAGCATTGCTGAATGCTGAACTGGAATGTGTTCGTGCAAATAAGCTGTGAGAAACAAGACAGACGGCTCTAGATGACAGAAGTTAAAAACATTGGAGATTAGACTATGAGAGAGACAGTTTAGTAGTTCCCAGTGCTTTGCTCATGTGTCTGACAGCTCTGGGAGTACAGAGTGCCTGCCTGGTAGGGAATAATATTATGTATAAGAAAGCATGTTTGGATAGAGAAAAGCTGTGCTCCTTTTAGGGAAATATTTGCAAACGTTTCATGAAATTTGGAGTGTCAGTATTGATCAGAGCCCTGACCCAGGCAATACCAGAATTGTCCTGGACAGACAGAGAGTCATGTGTTTTCCTTCATGTGGGACATGCAGGCAGCTTATGTGCAGTGCTGTGGTCTAAAACAGGAGAAATGTGTGAACACTGAGCAGGGAGCAGCAGAGAAGGATGATGTTGTGTCCAAGCCCTCCCCTGTCAGATCCTAGCTGGTTCTTGTGGGCTGCTGGACCACCCTAGAGCTTTCCTCCATTCCCTTACTCGTGGGCAGGGGCAGCACTGGGGCTGCTGCTCAGTGCCAGGCTGTTTGCAGGGTGCATGAGGTGCCCTGGGCAGGATCAGTGTTGGGGACCAAGATTTCTATGTAGCCTGGTGAGTATTGTGCCCCAGCAACAGGAGTACTCAGGTGCCTGGGCACAAACCATTTGAAAGGGTAACTGATTTGATCACTCAACAGCTGCTAATCCAGCTTAAACTGCCTCACAACAGGTATTTTTAATTTGCCTCTCTGCTGGGCAGGGTCCTGCATGCACAGGGTGCATTTCTGTAGGTACCACCTGGACAAGCAGCATCCTGTTGCTCGAAGGCCAGCTTCTGCAGCAGGTATGAAGGAAAAAAAATCAAGGGACAAAAAACCCCAAAAACTTGCAGAAATCCTTTTCTTGAGAATAAGGGCAGTTAGCTGAGCTCTCCAGCATGGCACTGACAAGATGAGACAGCTGCCTTAGAGCCAGTGTGTTCAAACATGCTGCCGTTATCCTGTTACATGAATCAAAACCAGCACACACCAGCTTTCATCTGGATTTCATTATTGTGATTTGTATCGTAGAGACTGTTGTCTCACAGGAAGCAGCAGTATTCAGAGTTGGAGAGGGGAAGATCCTTATCAACAGGACAAAATTGACAAATCTCCGTGTTTAAAAATAACTGTACCTCTTTACTGTTCTCAGTTTTAAGCAGTCTGCTGATTCTCAAACCTCTGAGCACTCTGCTTTAAATGAAATTTTTTAAAAAGAGCTTTTCTCCTTCCAAAGAGAATTTATCTGAATTCTGGCAAACCTCCCACAGGCTGGAGGAGTCCCAGGTAAAACAAGTTGGTGCCTGCAGAGCAGCTGTGGGGAAAGGTGCATCCCAGGGGGCTGCTGCTGAGTGGCAGAGCCCAGGGCTCGCTCCCCCTCTGCACAGTGGTCCCCAGAGCCACTTGTTGGAAGTGAGAGCAGCTGAAACTTGCTGTCTGGCACAAGCTCTGTGCAGCCCTTCAGCTGAGCCTGGAGGGTGGACAGGCTCCCCCTCCGCTGCTGTGCCCTTTCTGCTGGGAAGTGGTTTCTGTTGTGCACATTAGCAAAAGAAGAAGATAACCTGGAGAATGCTAAAGGCAAGTTAATTAAGATAAAACTATGAGCTCCGTGGTAATGAACAAACAATGGGCAGTTAGGTTTGTAGTGAAGCATTAAATAAGACATCAGGTAGTTTTGCACAGGAACACTGAGCTCACTGTTTGTAGGATTGCCCAATACTGGTAATAACTGAAATCATCTTTACATTTCTTAGGGTGCATCTGATTAGAGTCTCTTGGCTCTGTAGGCAAGAGCAGCATGGACCCACATTTCCATACCCTGAGGAGCAGACAGCAGGAATCTAAATTAGATGTGGCTTATTTCAGTGTCCTCTTGTAGCAGCACAAACCTCTTAACACATACAACTCCCATAAAAATATCTGAACATCAGCAGTACCCAGCTTGCTGATGATCCTTTGGCAACAATACCAAGGAATAGGCAGGCAGGCTGCAACATTCCAGGGAAAGAAAGGAAAAGGGGTAGTTGTTAGGATCTGAGCCCTACCAGGTGAGATGGAGCATGTGAGAAGCTGTCTACAGTAGAGAGCCATGGCTGCACAGTGTGTACATACATCCTTCCAACCTCAGCAGGGTTAAAACCAGGCATCCCCACACATTCCATGGAAGACTTTCCTACTGATCCTGGGTAGGGCAAGGCTTCTCCTCCCTGTCTTCTCTACTCTTCCTTTTATTCAGGTGTGGCAGCACATTGCCTGCTTCAGCATCAAGGCAGCTTATGAATTTTTAACCTCAGGGGCACTGCACTGTCTGCCTGAACCTGCAGTCAGACTCATCCATACACGTGCAGGGAAGCAGGTGTGGCTGAAGAGTGTTGATGTGGTAGAATGGTCCATGTTTTAAAATGTGTGCTTGACCATAACAGCACCCCATGGCAAAAACTTGGGTTTTTCCTCTCTGTTATGTTTGCCACAAGTACTGCTGACACTGTTCAGGGGAAACACATGCTCTGCTCTGTTTTAAATTCCTAATAATTCAGTACCATATCTCCTAAATAAAATGCAGAAAAAGTTAGGAGTGTTTTACTCTCTTTCATGCTCATTTTGGAAACAGAGGACCACATGACTGGATAAAGAGAGCTGTCTCCTTTCTCTCTAGAGCCATTGCACTTTGTGTTCCCCAAACCCTTCCATATATCATTTTAATGACAGAAAAAAAGCCTGAAAGTATATTCAGTCAGTCTTTTTGACTGATTTCAATTCCCATGAGGGTATATTACAGCAGAGCTCCACCTTCTATAAAAGCATAACATGCAGCAAGGGTTTTGCATGCCTCTTTCCACCTCTTCTTGTTTGATGTTAACAACCTTTAGCCATAATACAGATTAATCAAAACCAGAAATTAGAAGGGAAATAATATTTTATGAGAATGTTCTGCACTATCCACTGCTGCTGTCTTGCATGCTTGAAGCTGGCAGGGACCTGGATGCCTGGGGACTAGACTGTCCCCCAGGTGCCCAAACTGGAGTTCCTCTCCACTTCTGTCCAATGGGCAGAACTGCCAGAACTTGGAAGAAATAAAGGTTGGTTTGTGGTTGAGCTGATAGATTTTGTCCAGGTGAATGGTGACAGAGGATTTGGACAAAGTGCTACCTGAACAAAGACTAAGGGAGCAAGAGAAGTGCTGAGCACCCACAGATGCAGGTGCTGTGTTGACCAGGAGAACCCTCTGCAACCTGGGGAGATTCCTTAGGTTGTAGCAAAAAGGAATAGGAAGCTCAAAGGAAATAGACCATACACTTTGAATGTTGTCCTGACTCCTTTGTCTATTTACTGCCTAACTTACCACAGCATTGCTGTCTTCCACTCTACTGAGTGACCTGCCATGTGAGCTGATTACTTATTTTATCATGAATGTATGCTACAGCAGTCAAGAGTTTTTACCAGTGGTTTCTTCAAAGAATTAATTTGAGAAAAACTCAAAATGGTCTCAGAACCACATGGAGGTCTGCACTGAAGTCTGGTCATCATATCAATTATTGTGATGAATATTTTGTATAATAAAGACTTCTCAGGTAGATTTCATCCAGCCACATTTGTCTTCAACTCAGTCTTAGCAATACTTGAAAGTATGCTCATGAAATATGTATTGTTCAAGGCTTGTGCTGAATGGGTCACTTGTTTTGTCAGTCACAAATAAATAGTTGCTTTAGTTCAGACTTAATTTTCCTGTCTGGGACTGAGTGGCACTTGTTTAGTATCCCTTGTTTCTGGGAATTGAGTGATCTTTGGTACATACTAAAAGAGTAATTCTCTCTTGACATGTTTTACAGACTACAGTCATAGACTATGTGAAGCCATCAGATCTCAAGAAGGACATGAATGAGACCTTTAAGGAGAAATTCCCTCACATCAAGCTAACCCTCAGTAAAATAAGAAGGTACGTTGCAAAGCTCAGTAAAGCTGCAACGTGATGCAGCTGTCTCACATATCAGTGCAATTCCTGCTGTACATGAGGGGAAGCACAGCACTGATTGATCTTCCAGGAACAGTGACCAGCAGAGTTGCAGAGTAAGTCAGATGATTGCTTTGATTACTGGGATGAATAAACAGGATAGAGGAATGTGCAAACACGCACTGGTCAGGTGTCAAGCACAGCATCTAATGGGATGAGGATGAGAGCTGGGCATGCACTATATTAAAATACCCAGAAAAATAACACAACAGAGTCTCTAAGCTCATGGCACTTGGCTTAAAAAGACTGAGAAAAGAGAAGTGCTGACTCTTGTGCCTTGGCCAGAAGCAAAACAAGTAGTTGGCTTCACAGCAAAGTTGTAATATTCCATCTCTGTTTCTGGTGTAGCAGGCTAGGCATATTGCTCCACTGAAGTAATGATAATTTCATTTGACCCTAGTGGCCAGAAGGACACTGAGTCACACTGCTCTGTCACCAGACAGTGCTGCAGTACATGGACAGAACTGTCAGTTTGGATTTGACCAACCATAACCAGCAGCAAAAGCTGCATGCAGAGCACCAGTAATCAAAACATTGTTACTAAACAAATGGTATGCAGCATAGGACCTCTGATAAAATGTTGTTGCTAAAATTGTCAGAGCTTTTTTGGTTGTTTTTATAGTTTGACACAACTGTCTGTTTTGGGCAGTGAGGGTGACTAGCAATGTAAAAATGTGCCATGAAATGTGCCCCCAAAACACAATAAAGATATCTGCCCAGTAAATTATGTTTTCCCTTCCATTTGATTAAGCAGGAATCTCTGAAAGCATGGCTCTTTGGGTGAAATGAGAAATGCTTTAAAATTCATCTCACAGCATATTTCTCTGTTCTCTTTACTCAGCTTGAAGAGAGAAATGCGCAAGCTTGCTCAAGAAGAATGTGGTTTTGAAGAGCCCACAGTGGCCATGGCCTTTGTCTACTTTGAGAAGCTCGCTCTCAAGGGGAAGCTGAACAAGCAGAATAGAAAGCTTTGTGCTGGAGCTTGTGTTCTTTTAGCAGCCAAAATTGGCAGTGACCTCAGAAAACATGAAGTCAAGCATCTTATAGATGTACGTATCCATAGGACTCCAGTGTTCCATCTCTGTGAAGTGCCAGTGTGTGGTCTGTGGTCTGTTTGTCAGTGGACATGCTCTCCTTTAGGCTTCCAGCTGTACAGACAGCTAAATATCTTTCATTTGTTACACATTTCTGTGGCAGTAGTAGTGATCAATGTGCCTGCAGAGGTGTGGGATGCTTGTTTGGTGGGATATAAGGTCCTGGTGTCAGATATTGTGAGGTTTGAGATGTATCTGACCACCATTCTGTCAATACAAGGCAACAGGTGAACCATCAGGAAATGAGCTTTTCTTTTAATTATGTTTTCAAGAGTGTCAGTAAGGATTGTCCTTTGGGAATTAAATGCAGATACTAATTTCATATGAAGTCTAATAGATATTTGTATTTCTTTTAACAAGTTCAGCTTTTGGGTGAGAAAACCTAAGGAGGTGCTCCCATTAGAACACCTCACTCCAGATGTTTTTTGTAGACTAAGGTGTTTGGTCTTCTGCCCACTTCACATGAAAGAGGTAACATGGGGGTGTTATGCCATAATCCTCTGCAAGCACTGAAGTACCAATCTGATTTAATGCTGCAGAAACTTAGGCTGGTGTCTTGGTGTGTGGCTACAGCCAGCTCACTCAAAAGGAAGAGACATGGGAACGTGGATGGGGGCAGGACTGGACTCATGCCCTCCTCCCACAGTCATAGAGCTGGGTTGACAGTCAGTTTGTTAGAAAACCCTCTGAATAATCACTCAAAAGATCAGCCAAGTGGGAATTGGAAGATCTGGCCTCTCTTGCTATCTTGTAACATTGGTCCATCTATAAGAAATTGAGCTTTTCAGTAGATCCAGTGGGCAGAGAAGTAGCAAGCCAGGGATGCTAAGAAGAGGATGAGGGGAGAGAAATCCCTGAGCAGCTTGTTGCCTACTTGTAGCATCCAAATCCAGTGGAATCAACAGAGCATATTAGAGGTTTAGTAAATCGCAGCACAAAAACAACTAAAAAAAAATCTCACCCCCCTGAGGATAGTAGTTTCTATTACTCACTGTTCGTATGACACCTTCTGCCTCTGAGGTATTAGGATCAAATTGTGACAAAATTTCCCCAACAGGGCGTTGTAGCACAGTCTAATGCTGAAAGGAAAACCAGTGATTTCAAGCAGTGCAGGAAATTTGTGAACAATTACAAGATGCATGTCTTCCATTACACAAGTGATTTTGATGTTTGCATGAGGCCAGGAATTTCCTGTTGCTGCAGTGGTAATCACTGTGATTGCTAGAAGATGTGTCTGCTCACAGTGGAATGAGTGAAGTGACGAATGTGTCAGAAATAGCATGGCTGGCTGAACTCTGTGAGTTCACCTTCACAGTAAGGATTCAGCACATCCAGTTCACACAGCTCTGGTTTTCTAAACCTAGAGCCATGCAAGTCGATCAGGACAGACATTTAATGACAGCAGCATGTGTGTTTTGAGTAACGTCATTTGTGGCAAAGCTCTAGAAAGGCAAACCCTCATTCCATTTTTGTTAATTCACCTGTTCCCCCCTGGCTCTTGCAGAAACTGGAAGAGAAGTTCCGGCTGAACAGGCGAGAGCTGATTGCCTTCGAGTTCCCGGTGCTGGTGGCCTTGGAGTTTGCTCTGCACCTCCCCGAGCACGAGGTGATGCCGCACTACAGACGCCTGGTGCAGAACTCCTAGCGCTGGCTGCCCGGCGGGGAAGGGCTCCCGACTGTTCCCGCTTGGCTCTCCCGAGCTGCAGTTACTACTGGAAGTGCAAAATCAGACTCCTAACACTTCACTCTCTCTCCCCCCTGCCCCCAAACAGTTTTTCTGGATACAGGAAATACTTCATTGACTCTTGGCTTTGACGAATTTATGTATCATTACTTTCTCAAAGCAGGTGAAGACTGAGCTGTTGGTAAATAATTCATGTGCTGAAACTGGGTGGCAACTGACCCTACCTGTAGGGACTACAGCTATAAAAGTAGGCAAAAATTAGAAGGGCAGCCTCCATGACCACCCCCCTCTCCATCACACAAACCCTGGAAGCCCACTGAGTGCATTCTCGTAGCGCTTTTTCTACAGACCTGCTGCAAATTCCAAGAGGACTTCTTAAAGTGGAAAAGCTTTTAAAGAAGATATCTTCACTGTGTCAAAAAGAATGTGCCAATCTATTTTTGTATCAGCAATTGAAAGTGCACTTTTTCCTGTGGGGTATTTGTGTGTGTATCCGTGTGTGTGTGCGTGTGCGACGCCGAACTGATGTCAGTCTGGGTGGTTGGCTTAGCTGTTTCCAAGTGTATCAGTTACTGATGGTGAACATCAAGGTGACCTTCCACGTTTACTTCTTGAAAAATGTAACTACTGGAAAAGTGGTAAATGGGATCATTTTTGGACACTTGGGTTTTTTAATTCTCTGATCTTTCCAACCTTTGAAAGGATTACACTACTACTACTGCGAGAGAAGGATCAGCAACTGACCTTAAGTTTTCAGTCATGTTTGTGGTAAAGATGAAAGCATTAGTATAAGATTTCCATGTCATGTTTTTTAAAAATATCTTGTGTTAAGCCACATGCATATTTCTAACCTTCGCACTTTTCCCACTGTGGAGATATGGTTAGACTTGCACTCTGTAGTGTTGTATTTCTGTGCTCTATGTTAGAGTGCGTAATAAGCACATTTATTGTGCTCTATCTTAAAACAGTGTTTTATTAAAAAAAAAAGTGTAGGGCTCAGCAGTATAACGGGTGTCTTAAGGCTCCAACAGCAGGGGCATCAGCCATAATAGTTTTGGGGTTTTAATTAGGATTGACTGTGCAAAACCTAAAATCTGTGCCCACTGAGATTCAGTTCCTTTAGACATTGCAGTACTGGAGTTTTATGGTAAAACTTCTTGCAGCTTCCCTGGTTCTGACTGGACACCCAAAAGCTTAAAGGCTTTAAACAAGCTCCTGATGCTATAGCCACACTAAGCTAATGCCATGCTGATGGACACTGTTCAATTGCTGTTATCATGTGGGATCCCACCCCTTTCCAATCTTCTCCTGTGCTGGTTCACTTAACAAGCCTTGCCCTCAACATGCCCCACATGGATCCACTGAAGTCAAGTTATTACATTTGTGGTAATTATAAAATAAATAATAGTCTCAGCTGTGAGATTCCAGCTGAAGCCTTACCTCTCTAAGTTTGGGAGTGCTTGCTCAGAATATGGAAAGGGCTTGTGAGCAGAACGTGGAGAAGTGGGACATACCAGAGGATGCAAACACACTAATGCTTACTTTCTTTTGCTCTTACTTTAATCAGTTTTATTATTTCCTTCAGTTAGGCCAGGAAACATACAGTTTCTTTACCAGCTTTGACTCTTAAATTCTAATATGAAAAAAGCCTGCATACAATTGCTCTACAGGATCTGGAAAGGTTACATGTCAGGACAAATGGGAATTTGTTTGATGCTATTGCTCTCCGCTCATTCTAAAGGGGAGAGTGACTATGCTAGCTTACAGTTATTATTAACACTTGCCTGATTGCTGATATAGATACATTCCAACAGGACTGGGGAGGAGGGGGTAAAGAGAAAAGTGTGCACTTAAACCTTCCCAGTGTAACGTCCCATGTCACTGCAACCCACGCGTCACTCAGCCAGCTGCAAAGTGAGGGGAGGGGGGCTGACAGCACTCTTACTCCTTCCCCCTTCTCCTCCTCCTCCTGGCCCCCACACAGCCAGGGAACAGTGGAGCCAAGAGCCTGGAGCCTGTGTCTGCCTTGCTGGTTTATTCAGACCAAAAAGGCAGCAGGTGTAGTGTGGACCTACAATCCAAAGCAGTCTGTGGGTCAGCTGGGAGGGCTTCCACCCTTGGCCGTATCCCTTTCCACCCAAATTGTGTGTATACATTCAAGATTTGTTTCTGATTGCAGAGATCTGTTTCTAATAGTGACCACACAAGGCTAAGCAGAAGCTTTGCCTTTCCACAAAGGCTTCTACCTTTTGCTTTTTAGTCTGATTTTTTTCTTATATTGCTTTATAGCACTGCAGGGAAAAAGCAAATTGTGATTGCAAGATGCAGAATGACAGTGTTGCAGTAGTCTTTAGAGATGCTATTGAATCAAGCTGTCACATCTTTTGCCTTCTGTGCTGCTACCCAACCCTGATCTACAGTTTACACGGATTTCTGGAATGAAATCTGATTGCTGGAGACTTTCTGCTTTTCATTGTTATCGCTGTTGTTTTGGGGGTGGAAAAGGGTTTCAGAGTGATGTTCAGTTACAGTTTGAATGTGGAATAAAGACTTAAGGTGGTGATGATGTTGCACTGTTCACTTAGGAACATATATAAAGCCATATGTTGCTAGATATCAGAGCACAAAGCTTGGTCAGTACAATTATGATTAGGACAGTGGGCAGGATTTGACCCCCTTTTCTGCCCAACCCTGGGAAAATTCAGACTGAAGAGGTAGAGAAAATCTGTACCAAACAAAAAAACATGTTGATTGTTTTCTTTTGTCTTACTTGGCAATGAGTGTTGATTTACAAATGATTTTAGGTTTGACTTTAAATAGTTTGGGAAAATAATCCATTCCATATAACTTGTTCTGTTTTGAAATTATATACCGTACACTCTACCATGCAGAGTTTATTCCTTTTCTAAAAAAAAACTGAATAAAAGTTTTAAAAAAATTGAAAAACACAGACTCTTTTCCACCAGTGACAGTATGTAAAATTATTCTGTCTCTCCTCTGTATGTGAAAAGGGGTTTGGTTTTGTCTCCCCCTGGGACACACAGCTGCTCATTAATAAGCCAGTGATGGGATCACCAGAGGACCCTGATCATCTCCTGATGTTCAGCTCCCTGCAGAGCCCTCACTTCAAACATTTTCCCTCCATTCAAGATCTTAACCTTCTTCCCAGACCATTGTTTTGGATTCTTTGGGGATTTTAAGCCCTTCTTTTTCAGCAGCACTTGTAAGTGCCAGAAGCAGGGTCTCAGTCCCAGCTGTTGGTATGCCAGAAGATGAGGCACAGGGGACTCTTCATATCTCATGACCACTTGTTCACTGGGGAATTTGGAATACACCACTTTGTTTTAGTCCAGGTGGTGGTAAAACTTACACCCAGTTGTAGTTCACAAGCAGCTGCTTTCTCTTTGGAGGCTGGAAGTTGTGTTTTGGACATTCATGGGTTGCACACCCAATTGCCCACCATGTGTTTGCATTCAAGCTATGCTTTCTACACCTGTGACACCCCCTAAATCCAATGCTTATCTAGGGAGTCTCACCAAACACACCCATTTACTTGTATTTTTGTCCCATGTTAATAAAGTTATGGGAAAAGTTTGCCTCCCTACCTTTAACCATCACTCCAGAGAGCCACAGCTTTAAATCATATTTGTAACAGTATGAACATTACCACGATTTACATAGACTCCAGAACATGCAAACATACAGAAAAATACTTGGCAACCATTTTCCTAAGCTACTTATTAACTTGCAATGGCTTATTTGGGATAGCTTGTAACATCTTAATGACACAACTTCAGCTAATTGCTCCAGCCTCCTAAAATACAGAACATGAGACTTGTGTGGAAGCAGTGAGGAGTGGTTTGCTAAGAGATGATTGCACCTTCCCACGATGCTAAGGGATTTTGGCACCAGGCCACACAATGAACATGTAAAAATACACAAACAAGGTAAAAGTAGTTGAGCGAGGCGAGAGACTGAGCAATCGGAGTCACAATGCCAACATCACTAGCTGAGACTGAAATCTGTCCCAGGTTGCACCTTTGGGAAGGGAGGAGAGTGTGGGAAGCAGATTTGAACTTAATTTGTTCATCTCCTGTAGTAAACTCTGTACTGAAGAGGGAGAAAGAAAGAGGGAAAAAACCCAGGTGCATCCTTGCACAGAATGTTGTATGCAAAGCAAAAAGGCCTTTGCGAAATCCTAAAATGTGATGCTTCCCACCAACTTCATGTGAACCTGTGAGCCAGAGACCCCCTTATGGTCCAGATGAGCTCTTCACTCCCTGAAAAAAGCCAAGCTCACCAAACAGTAAGCACAAGATTTTCATGCTGGTTTGCTCCCTTTTTGCAGGGAATGCTCGTGGCAGCCACTGGCTGGGGAAGCAGCACACTCGTGACAGCCTCCCCCAGCTCTTCACAACTCAGTGTGCTCTTAACTAAAGAGCCACTCTGGGTGGGGAGGGAAGATAATACACCAGGAATAGATTCAGAAGAATTGCAGAGCTGAACAGTGACAGGCTGCGTGAGGGAAGGAGGAATGGTCTGCAAAATTATAAATACACGGAAAACAACAGGAGTCTGTGGTTTCTAGTGGAATTTTTTGTTGGCAACCAAAGAAGCATGAATATTGGGGTGGGAATTTTGTTAAAAAAGGTAAAAACTAATGAAGAAACAGTAGTTGTGAAGTTTTAAGAAGACACATGAGATGCTTTTATTTCTGAACTGCTGTCATCCCACTCAATCAAAAATTACTCAATTGCCACCGTTTGAGTTGGACTAATGGTCTGGACCATGTTATTTCCTCAATCCCTCCCCATTTGCCAGCACATCTGTAACCAGAAGCCTGAACCCCAGACACCTTCTTCAGGTTGCCCTGCATCTGTGAATGAGAGCACAACCTGTGAAGCAATTAACACCTGTCAATTAAACTGCCTCCTTTTTAATTGGGAAAAATGCAGTCCTGACCTCAGTGCAGGGCAGGAGTGCATAGTGTGCCTGGTTCCTATCTGGATACATTGGCTGCTCTTTAGTTTCATGCTGGGATAAGACCTGGCTGTGCATCCACCCACACCCATTCACCTTCCCCTGAAAAGCAAATCCACAGCACTGACAAGAAGGGGAGAAAGAGATCATCACCACCATTGTCCATGGTAATGTCCCTAGAGGAGAAGGGAGAAAGGAGAACTGAAGCAGTGCCCAGCCACTTATCATTATCATCATCATTATAGTCAGCATCATCTTCACCTTCATCTCTTCTTAAGAAGTGGGCCTCTCTTCTCCCAGCAGCTGTGAGGGGACTGAGAGGTTACTGAATCAACAGCATGATTGAAATGCAACCATTAGCAACCTTCCTTCTGCCTTCAAGGTCCAGAGTGAGCTATTTGGAGAGGGCTTAGTCTGAGCTCTAGCCTCCACAATGCAGCCCAGGCACTGACTGCACTGGGGCTCCTCATGGAACACAAGCATTTCAGCAAAACATCAAAGCACAGACATAAACATTTGGGGTGGACAAAGTCCAACACATTTCCAAACATCAGTAGGTTGCAACAATGTCAGTCTCTTCCAGTTGTGAACATTTTTTCTAGTCAAAGCTAGACCAAATCCAGCTTAAAATCAACCCCAAGGCATTTACATTAATTACATGCAGATCTTCCAAAAGCACAGCATGTTTTTGAAAGCTCAATATTTAATGCCTTCTTCCAGAGCAACATCCTCCCATGAGCAGCAGAGACTATGGAATCAACATCTGGGGTGTTTCCATGAGCCAAGATGACAGTGCACAAAAAATACAACACCAGAACTGCAAAGTGCTCATCTCCCACAACAGCCTGAGAGGTTCATTAATGTTTTCTGAACACAAGATTCTGCAAGCTGCCACCTGTCTACCAGGGAAATCTGTGTATCTGTGTAGAATGGAGGTAAATTAAGACAACGACCCACATAGAAGAACAAAAAAGAGAAAAAATTACTTTTTTTTTTGTCTAGTACATAATCTTTCATTTCCTCAAACCTGAGAAATATGTCAAGTCAGTCCTCCATCAGTCAGTGGAGCATAGGAGGCATTGCATTCAGATGCACTTTCTAAGGATTATTTTTCAGATCACAGTTTAAATTATGGCTCATGCAGATAGATTAAGAACTAGAACCTATTTCCTCTTTTATTCCTTGTTATATGCTCCTCTCTTGATTGCTACTGTTTAGGCATCTTATTTTCCTTTTTTTCCCCCATTTTTGTTCACTTTTTATCATTTCAATAAGCACAGAGATAAACAGAAAGGAGCTGATGCAGTCCTGGGAGTTGGGTCTGGCTGACTCTTTCACATGGTGCATCCGGAGCTGCAGACTCCACCCTTTGATTTATTTTAAAAGCCTGCTGTGTCCATTAATGGAAAGTTGGACCCTGTTCAGGCTGTGATGGTGTCCATGGACAGGAAAATGGAAAGTTTCAGATTTAAGCTGCAGGAGACCAGGAAGAAAAATATCTGGAGAATTTAATTGATGGTGGCAGTGCAATAATTGCAGACAAATATTAAAGAAATGGTAGTCTGCCACCTAAAGCAGATCCTTGGGTCACAAGGAGAGGAGCACAAAAGTCTGCAAGGCCACAGGAATTAAAATATTCCTCTCCAGCAGAAAGTTCAAACATTTTGCAAAACTGAACTCAGGATAGAACCACTACCACTCTGATGCTACATTTGTTAACCATCCAAGCTATTAACCTCTTAAAGGTTTGAGACATAGTGGTAGGAATCTCAGAGACATCATTTTGCAGTTTCACTAGAATAAACAGCTTAGAGAAGTCACCTTTACTGGAAACCTAATCAGACATTGGGGAAGCCTATCAAGGCACGTGGAAAATAATCTATGCCTGGGTTCCTGCTGTCCATGGAGCAGTCCATCAGTGAAGAGACTTTTCAAATCCCAACCAAGCTTAGACCTCAGCAATGTGATTCCTAAGGAGAAAAAAAAATATATTAAAAGCTCTAAAGCCAAGCAGAATTGCAGGTTTTAAACCCACTGATTGGTATAATAAAAATACTGTCCTCATATGATTTTTTTCTTTTTTTGCAGTGAACAGTGTAGCAAAAAGTAAAATTATCACTGTAATTATGGCTATTTATATAAGACTACTATAGAATATAGGAGAAGATGAAACCAGTATGATTAAATGGAAATTTAATTCATTCTACAACCCCCCCCCCCCCACCACCATTCCAAAATCTTAAAGAATGCCCTAGCTGAAAACACATGCCATGGTCTTGCTTTATTGTTTGTTTTTAAGCTGTTATGTGGAAAATGATGATAGAATTCTATAGCAGGAACATATTTTTGGAGTGGTCAAAAATATTTCAGTTTACTTGGTACCTTCCTATTAAGGCAAGACAGCCAAATCTCCAGCCCATGAAAGAATCTGTCATGAAGTGAGTTCATGAAGTGTCTCAGAGAGACCAACATGATTGAGAGCATGTTCCATTCTCTCCTTTCCCTAAGAAACACAACCACTTGCAAAACCTTTAGGATTAAATGATTGCATGGAATGGGAGATGGGGCAATATAATATTCCATTATTTTCCTCTGCTAGCTGAAGTCACAGCCTAAGACATTCCCATCATCACAGCCATCTGTTTACAGGAGCTGTGTCTAGCCTGAAGCCCATACAAAGGGAAGAGAGGAATATGTTTGCTACAGCAGATTTAATCTGCATCAGTTTGAAAGATTTGGCTTATTAGCTCATGGTGCAGAACACGGTACTAGACACAAGTTGCCTTTAGTCTAAAAACCTCTCCCTGTTTTCCCACGATCTGTTGGAGCCCCAGATGCTGGCAGCAAGAAGTTACATGGCCACCTCAGCTGTTTTCCACTGCATATACCCCTTTAAAACTGACTTTCCATGGTTTTAAAGAGGGATTTGCACCAGAATAGTGCCTTTGTGTCACATTTTCAGAAACAAGAAGAGTAAAAAAACCTAAGAGGGATTTTGAAGGGAAAGAGGAAGTTATTCTATAGCTTTTCCACTTATTTCTGTAGCAGGAGGTTAAGGGTTCCTCTGCCAAAATTTTCAGTGGCACTGCCTTTGCAATTCAACATTTGCTCTGATGAGCTGCACTGCCTCTCTGCAAACATTTCTGAATCACAGAGGGTTTGTTTTATGGGTTTGTTTGTTTGTTTTAACCCAAAAGAAAACACCATAGTTGAGTTTTTTCCATCTGCGAGACTGCGGTAAGCAACTTACCCATACAGACGGCTATTCACAACAGGAGCCATTCAATTCTTTGCTCAGCAATTTTAATATTCCCCTTTGAATACAGCTGAACCACATGAAATTCTGTTGTGTAAGGCTCTCCTTCAAAGTAGAGATTTATTTTCTTTGGTAACAGCTCATCAAGTCTTGAGGCTACAACCATCTGTATTAATCTCTGCACAGTCTGTTCTTATTCATCATCAACAATAAGACCAAGGAGCACCCATGCTGAAGACAGCATGAACAAGACAACTATAATAAAGAAATAAAAGCTGCCTTGCTGAAATGTTTAGCTTCTGTGTCTATCCTACATCCTAATTCTTTGACCATAACTGGAGACATCAATTGAGGGAAAACAATTAACTTCACCCGAAAGGAACATAATGTTTGAGAGAAAGTTCAACTATGTTTTCTGAGTGGCCATTATGGGAGTGATTTGCAGATCTCAGGCTTTGGCAGTGGGACAGCCAGCAGCAGAATGGAGAAAAGGACTTGGATGCTGTTTGCTTCTGTCTGCTAAAATGTATTGTGTCTCTTACACTACAGCTATGGGGATGTTGTGTACTAACTGCTGGTTTTCTGCACAAGTTGACAGGGTCATTCAGGTGCTGGCAGGCGAGATCCAGGACAATGCCTGCAGAGTCACGTAATAGCAGTACCTCCAGCCTGATCTCTACTGGCACTGAAATGGGGTTGTCACTTCTGTCGTTCAGCTTCAATGGAGAAACTCACTGTAAGGGCTGATCATGCTGAGCATCCTTGGCAACATGCTGATAATCTTTTTCCTGGCATTGGACTGCCCACAGGGTTGCAGACTTATGGGCATGAAGGGTCTCAATTAAAATTTCTTCTGTCTGCCCAAACCTGAAGGAACTTAATTTGCTAACGAGTGAACTTGTGGTGGTAACTGGCACAGAGACCTCATCCCTGAGAAGGCAAAGAACAGACCAATTTCTAGGTGATCGGTAAGGGAGAAGAGATTCCTTAAGAGATGTTTGAAGCCAAGTTCATCCCTTGATGTCCCAGAAGGTATGTGACAGGGGAACTGCAAAAATCCCTTTTGGTCCCTGCCTCTAGCCAGGGCTAGAGGGGACAATTAGCCTGACTAGCCTGGTCTCCACAGCTTTCAAAGGAAGGTCTCAGAAATATTTTCCTCGAGGTGTTTCCCACTCCAGACAACAAATGCTTTCTGCTTTTGTCATGTGGCTGCTAATTACAGCCACACGGTGCTTGCAGTGGACATCTGCAATTCTCCAAAACATTTCTGCCCCACAACAACTTCATGCCTGAACCATAGTCCTTTTAGCAGAAACTCAACCCTCTTGTTAGTCTAACTGGTGTCTGTGATACTTCTGTGCTTATGTATGGCAAACAGCATTGCCAGCTCTCCACTTTTCCTTTCCATCTTCATTGCCTAATGACCCAGTTTCAATCTGAATAACCATTTCCTCCAAACAACTTCAACCCTTCCCCTTATCAGTTTTAAAAGTGTTGTGCTGGCTGTTTTATTCAGCCAGCTTGCTCCAGGCAGGTGCTGTTCCTACATGGTATCACAAGGCACTGGTTGCCTGCAACTCCAGCATAAACAAACTTGTTGGTGCACCAGCTTTCCCCATCAGCTGTGGTACAGAAATCTGAAGTTCAAGTGTAAACAGGGATCAAACTCCTACAGGAAAATTGGCCTGGCCTTTGATTCCCAAGCTGTACTGGCCCTCAAGTACTTGAACCAGCACGAATCTTAGGGTAGAGCAGTCACTTCTTCACCAGCCTCCCATGTGAATGTGCAAGTTTTCCTCCCTGTCAAAGCAATGTTTGTCAGGAGTCACAAAAGGTTACGGGACTGCTGATGGCAAACAGGAACCAGAAAAGCTCGAGCAGCCGCAGGGTCTCCCACAGCTACATCTGTGAGTGCAGTTATGGGATTTCACCCATTGCCTGGCAGGGGCACAGAGAGACACTCACACCCATTTTGTGACATTCTTCTATATACAGCCTTCTCTATATGGGCAGCAAGTTCACAGCTGAACAACTCCTGGGCTATATGTTTTCAAATCTTCATGACAGAAAAAAAAGATAAAATTTACTAATCATGCTCCTAATGTGGCTTTCAAAGGGGTTTTGTTTGCCATCAAATGAAGAATTTAACATGCTGGCTGGCTACTCCCACCTACTATGGAGGCCAAGGCATTATTAATAAGCAGAAGAGTAGTGTGACTCCTTCCCATCACAGATACTGAAGAGGGGGTCTGTTCCCTATCTTGGTGATCAAGAAGAGAACCCAACTTTTCTACCAGCATAATTACAAAAACCATTTTCTAGAAGAAACCAAGGCTGACACAATGACACTTCAGTTTAAAAAAGGGTTAAGCTTCTCAAACCACGCAAATAATATGGAAATAGTTACACAATCTTCATAGGCTCCTCTAATTCCTTTTTGGGACTAAACAGGCATGTATTTGTAATACACCCTAATTTAAAAAAAAGCAAAACAACAAGCCCACAAAGAAAAGCCCCAGCCTCCACCCCCCAAACTTATGAATAAGAAACACATTTTCAGAAGCAAATCTCATCCTATTTTGTCTCCTTGTACAAAAGTATTTCAGCCTCAATTTTTTTCAGTCCTGCCCTCAATCTCCGTCCCCTCACCCACGCCTTCTTTTCAAACCAAATGAGCCTGTCCCTGTGTCTATCCTCTGGAACAGGATTAAAGTTTCACACTGAGCCTGTTGCCTGGTTCACAGTAGCAGATGATCTGTTTGAAAGCTGTTCATTCAGCTCTGGGCAAGGCAAATTTGCCATGGAGTTTTCTTCAACCCACCATCTCCTTTAGTTTACAGGAGATGGAAGAAACCTTTTCTCAGTACTCAGTAAAGCTCCCAGCAACCAACTTTCTTACAATACTTAATAAAAGCATGTTTTTCAAAGCATGTGCTATGTTGACATCACATTTCTTGAATTCTTTAGATCTTCTTGTTTGAGGGTGCGAAACAAGAACATATGTATATAAATTTTAAAAAATAAAAATAAAAATAAAAATAAAAATAAATAATATAAATACATACTCATCCACCAACTCAAACATAGGTGTTACAAAGAGTAATCGTAAATCAGAACTCCATCAATTACCAAATACTTTAACGGGTCCAGTCCAGAGCTTCTTTTAAAAATAATTTTGAAGTTTTTCCTATTGCTTTTGCTAGGATCACTTGTTCTGCAGATTTACAGCTTCTGTTGAAAGACTGGATCCTCTGCCAACACAACGTAGCAATAAGCAACAACAGATTCACTTCAGTGTTAAGTATCAGGTTCATTTAATTCATCTAATAACATTTTCTGCTGGAAGCTATGTTACAGCTGCCAGATCCAGAAAATTGTTTCAAAACAGAATCCCTGTGGCCTGCATTTTTGTAATCCACTTGTAGTCCATATCCAGCAGCTTTACTCTTCAAGTCTTCTTTTGATGGCACTTGGCTTTAAGCAGATGCTCTTTATGATGAAGGCCAGCTACATGCATGATTCATGCCTTGTCCCAATTACTTTGTAAAAAAAATACACTTAGAAAATAAGTGTAAGCAAGGTAGGATCAAAAAGGTGTGGCATGATTCAGGCCCATCAGTGGCTTGATCAAAACCAGTAGATGTGAAAAGGGCATGATGGCACAGCCTCCAGCACCTGCTGCCTCTCAGAAAGGACAGCACACTCCAATTTTTCTCTCTACTCTCATGTGATGATAACCCAAGAACAGTAAATTCCTTAAATGAAGGATACTGATAAATCTGGACCCACTGCTTTGCATTCAGGCATTAATTGGTGTCATTGCTTCTCTGCAGCCTAAAGGAGCTCCTCTTTCCTCAGAGCTGTCTGTTCAGCACTTTGTATTTTTGACTGACTGGAAAAAAGGTCAGTTAGATATAAATGGTCCACCTTTTCATATTCCTGCTCTAAATTACTGAACATAAGTGTTCACTAGTCTTGCAAGATCCATTTTAAGTTTGAACTTGTGAGGTTTCCTGCTTTGAAGATCACTTTAACAGCTCTGAAGTGTGCTCTTTATTGTGCAGCATCCCTCCTTCTGCAGTGGAGTTGAATGAAAGACCAGGGCACTGCTTTCTCAGGAAATCACCAGGTTTGTTCTGCTCCATTCCCTCCTATCCCCAACCTCTGCAAGCAGCCAGTAGTGCCTGCCCTGCTCACAGTTCTCCTCTGCTGCCATTGCCTGCTCACCCAGGGCTGTGGGGACCAGGGTGCCCAACCAGCTCTGTGTCTCTGCTCCCCTGGGTGCCACTGGTGGGAACACACACCTTCCCAAGGGCAGTGGTGGGGAGCCAGGGTCTTCTTGGTGCCCTCCCACAGCTGACCTTTAGGTTTGTATGACCTGTTCTGCACTGGCAGCTGAGATGCCACCTCAGGGCTTCTGGTCACCAATTAATTCCTGGATGGCATCCCCAACCCAGCACACATGTTGAGAAAGGCACCACTTGTTCCAACAGCCAAAACCTCCCAGGGGCTCTCCCCACCACCTCCAGCCCTGCCATAGGGCTGACCCTTTCACACCTCACTGTGAGCAGCACTGAGCCAGCCCTTGGCTCACAGGACTCCCTGAGGCAGATGCCACACTGGAACCTGGTTCTGCTGCTCCCTCTCCCTCCTGAGCAAGAAGGAAGCCAACCTATGTCTTTAGCACCTTAAGACAACTCCACATATGCAGAGATGGATTTTGAAGGCCACTGAGCTCTATTTCCAACAAGGCTGATGAGCCTCATGCTAATTTGCAAAGGTCACCCTCACCTGAAGCAGGGGGGGTTGGTTCAGAGGATGATGAACTAGTTGTGTTTGACAGAGGAGCCCAACTCCACTGCTAACTGTGGTTCTTTGATTTGCTTATGTAGCAATCAGTTTAAACCTGTACTTTTCACTTACCTCAAGCAGAGTCTCAGAAATGCAAGCACATTGCACTAAGGCACAAAAAATGCAAGCAAAAGTTAAACTGTTCAGTGCTGGTTAGCACATGTAAGTTAAATAAAAGAGCAGTTGCCTTACTTTGTAGGGGGATACTAATGCAGTATCTGGAGGGACTGAATTCCTCCAGAGCCCAGACAACATAAATGCCTGTTGCAGTCAAAAAAACTTGCTGCAGCCACACCAAGTTGTCTTCTGATCAAAGTGCTACAGCAACCCTGGCTGCTGGTTTGGCCTCTGCCTTTCCACTGAGACCACCAGCGAGAAAGAAAATGTTCTGTTTTGCTAAATTCCTATAAACAGCATGGACAATATAGAGGAAGGAAAAAAAACCCAGACTGCAGCCTATCCTTGAAAGTTATGCAAGAAGAGAGGTACACAATGAGCTTTTCCCACAGCAAAGGTTCCAGCTACGATTGCAAAACCTCGGCAATCACGCAGGGACTCTTCCATGAGGTCTCCCAGGGTCACTATTCACAGCCAGCAGAAAGGTGGCACAGCAAGGATCCTACAGTATTGCCACAACTAGCTGGCAGAGAGAGTTTTCTGGGGAAAGCCAGAATGCTGCAGCCATCACTCCCAACACTGTCTGAATTCCCAGCTTCCCATGTGGCTCCTACTGGTTTCAGGACAAGTGCTCAAGTTCAATAATTTATTTTTTCATCTCATCCCTCTCTTCCCCCTTTCTTCCCAAACCTGAGTTTTACCATCTGGCAAAAAAAATGCCTTGTGCCAAACTCAAGCCAGAGTGGGACCCAACATACAGAGACAACATGCCCTTTTGTGATAAACTGAGATAAGCTTAGGCACAATATAGACCAGAGTATTTATCTTATATATTTATTTATCTTATATATTTATTTATATATATATTTATCTTCTCTTTGCAGCGCTTTTTTTTTTCCTGAAAACCAACTAATCTCTATCTAAAATTCTCCAGTCATAGAAACTGACTGCAAACATTTGTAAAATTTACCTTCTTTGTTGACCTATAGTGTTTTATTTGAATTAAGATGTAACCCTATTTTTAAACCCACCTGGTGGAACTTGTTAGATTGAAGCAGATATGCCTCTGGTAACTGTAGCCTTATAGAAACCAAGTGCCTTGTTTAGACTAGTCACCCAGTTTCTATCTACAGAGAGATATCCACTTCCTAACCCAGCAACCCATTCAAGGAAGATCATCTCTGTGAGGGCAACCCTCTTTCCCTTCAATATGAAGGAAACTTGGTCAAATTAAGGACTACACTTTACATACTTAACATCATGTGAGATTAAGTCCCTTTCCTCATTGAAGATTATGAAATTCCTTTTACCATTAACTTTCCCACAACATAAACTCATCATTTGATATTACTTTCACATAGATTGAAGGTTTTAATATATCAAGACTAATTTCTAACAGCCATTAAGCAACCAGAAGTGAAATTATTTTAAGAACTCTTGAGATTAATTTCCTTGCACTCTTTATGACATTCATTCAAGGTTCATGTTCTTTGTTTCCTCTTGCAGTAATTTAAGAGACAAACCACTGCTGGGAACAGTACATGTCCCTCCACCCCCTCCAGCTGACAAAAATTGGCAGAGTTCAAGAGAAACCTCAGTGAATGGGACAGAAAAAAAATTCACAAAGAGCAATCACTACAGATATTGAGATTTATTGCTGATTTTCCCTTTCTGCAAAGCTGTCAAACTGCCACAGTTCCAGAAGGGGATTATCTCCACAAGCCCCTTGGCCTCAGTCCCTGTGCCAGTTCAGACAACATGACTAGAGACCTGTGTGTGGCAGCTTGCTGCTTACAGAACAGTTGGAGGCAAAATCCATCCTTCCAGATCCTGAATTTATGGCAGGATCTAAGGTCTGACATTGTTTGGTATGACCTGCTGTCTGCTTCAAACAAAAAATAAGAAAAAGAGTGGGGGCATCCAGTGGGGAATGCTGCTTTTCCTGAGTTTAGTTCCCTGTGCAGGAAGCTGCTACTGAGTGGTGCTCACATGGAGCCATCAGCATGAGACAGTGCAGTTTTCCCTTTACCACATCAATCTGGTATAGTTTGTCTTGTGCTTTGAGGCAAAGGCTCCTTACCATCTTTGCCAACTACACTTCTCCCTTACCAGCACTATTAATAGCATAGGTTCTTTTCTTAATTAAAAAAAAAAAAAAAATAGATCCCTTTCCTCATGTTTGGTTGCACTTCTTCATTCCTGCTGCTGCTTTTTTTTCATGGTAGTGTCTCTAGGCTGCAAGTTAGCTCTTCTCCAGCTGGTTCCTCTTTATGTGCCTGTCCTTTCCGTGTAAACAAGCAATGCTTCTCCAACTCCACCAATCACAAGGCTGTAAACAAAGTAAATCACAAATTTAGCATCATGCAAGTCCTCTGACTTGATACAAAAAGCTATTCTTTTATCTAAACACATTCCAACCTAGAGACAGTAACCCAGGTGATTTTTTTATTTTTCTTGTTAAAAAAATGCTGAATCCCAAAATATGTTACATAAATTATCTCAATAGAAACTACCTTTTCTGTGTTTTAGGGCTGGTGGTATTCAGTAAAAATGCATGGATGGGAATCTAAATGGAGAAGGTTGCCCCAAGTTAAAAGAACCTACAGACCCCTACACTAGCAAAAATAGGACAGGAAGGCAAGAGAGTTTGCACCTTATTAGCCTAATGATTTCCCTCTTGCAGTTTCTGCTCTGTCCTGAAAATTTGCCATTTGACAACATCAGGAGGAGATGTAAAGCTTAGGTTTTGTGGGCAAGGTGAAATGTGGGAAAATCCTTTAGTGCTGGGGTGATCACATTGGCATAGTGACACCAGTAGAAGTTCCTGTGTTTGCCTCTCCTGGTGAGGTGAAAGGAGCTGCCCCAGCCAAAAAGGCACATGGACCCAAGCAATTCTTTCCTGTGCTGCTCACAGCACAGCTGTGGCACTAAGGCTGCTCCCAAGAATCAGCCTAGGAGCAGGGCTGCAAGTCTGGATGAATGGTTTTGAAAAACCTTCACTGAAATATGCTATCAACCCACTCACTGCATGCAATAGTTAATAATCTCCAAGTGTCCTTTCTTATCTCTCACAACTGACAGGAATATGCCTGGATGCTGACTCTTCTCCCCTTTTATAACAGTGCAAAGCTAAGTGTACTGACCTTTCATCTTAGCCCCATGGCTTAATTAGCTTATGAAACAGAAAAGCTCCTTACTGAACTTTATAAACAAAACAAACTTCTGTTAAGTTCGTTTCTAAGAGTACTCTTTTTTTTTTTTCTTGGAAAAAAAAAAAAGCGCATAAAGCTGAAGGCTCTTTGGTCTAATAGCATTACATTCAGTTAAATCTTAGCTTTGGTGAGCTGCTTTAAAAACCACATAATTGCCCTTGTTCCAGAGAGGAAAAAAATATTGTATAACCACAGCACAACATCTTACAATTACACAGTAAGCAGCCCTGGAAAGTAGGTGCTACAGACAGTCTGTGAAGGTGCACTGGTGAGACAGAATAGCTTTGGTGTGGAATTACTGACAAGGAGCAAAAGGCTGCAAGGGCTGCAAGCTTTTCAAAAAAGGTCTAAATCACTGAGTCTGGTCATCTGCAATTTGTAACAACTTCTGAGTGCTTTTTTTCTGGAGAGGGTTAACCCCCATGTCTTATTTCTGCTTCAGTTATAAGCATACCCTATTTATTAATTCCTTTGGAAGCTAAGGTTGGATAATATATTCTTTATCCTAAAAAAAAACCACACCCAAAACACTACATATGGAGGACCTAAAATTGAAAGAGCCTTAGAATTTTTTTTCCTGTTTCTATAGCTGTGTTTTCTTCTAAATTTTTAACAGAGACATTAAAAATAAATCTATCTCTGACATACCATTTCAAAAATTATACTGGCAATTGCATGCAAAAGTTAATAAACTGCTCATCCTTGCTCTAAAAAGATGCCTGCACCTAGCTGTTCTTTAATATCCTATGTCTTACATCAGAGAAGAAGAATCCCTTTCTGAAGGATTTGAAATCGTGGGATTCACATGCCCATGCAGTCCAAATTAGTAGGCAAATGGAAACCATTGTTATATCATCAAGATGAAGCAGAGCAAAGACCATGTCTAAATGCCAGCCCCTGATTTTTACCTTCATTTTCCCATCTGGCAAATCCTTCAGCTTCTGTTTACAGTGGGGTGACAGCTAACTACACTTGCCCATAGCTCAAAATTTAACATATGATATTGTCCATGACCACACTGGAGCAGCACTAAAATCCTCAGTGATTAATGTTCTCATGAGTGCTTTGCAGCTGCTAACATCCAACAAACTATTTCCAGAGCTTTGCTGATAAGTCAAGGCACTGCCAATGCCAATGCACAAGCACTAACAGAATTAAAATTTTAAAAATAAATAAATAAAATAAATAGTTTTCTTTTTTAATTATGACAAATAGTTTTCTTTTTTAACTATGACAATCAAAGTGTGACAGTGACCCAAATTTTCTTTTAAACATACAGATGTGTTCATCATGTATGAAAGTTGCAGTCCATATAGAGCAGGTGGCATGTGTGCTACTATATGGGTTCATGTGCTCATATTAACAAGGTCTACATTCATTTTTAGTGCACATGTCAGTGCATACAGATGTCTAATCAAAGCCTGCCTCCAGCACACACATGACAGACCTGCACAAACACATGTAAAACATGGTGAAGAGCAGCAAGTTGATAGCCTAGACTAGGAGTGTTGTAGGTGCATTGATACTGGTTAAATCTCTGACATGCACAGGCAGCACATATTTCATAGAGCTAAAAAAAAATCAGAACTTACTTTAGCATTTGAGATTGCATGTGCCTAAAATACAGATAGGAAGGCATATTCACACATAAGTAAATGAGGCCAGTCTGAAATGGAGATTCTTCTTTCTATAAGGCTCTTATCACACCTGAGGAAAGGATATGCTAATTCCATTCAGTGCAAAGCTGTATCTTTAGGATGGCAATCAAACTGAATGAATCATGAATCAAGAGGAAAAAGCAAGCTTAAAGCTTTTCAAAAGTAAGAAGATTTTTATTTCCATTAACAAATCTGTCCTCAGAGACACATGCCTAACCCCATATTGAAAAGTCATTTGCATAGCAGAAGTATTTAGGAGCATCAGCCATGCTCTTCACTGTGTGCTATATAAACATAGATCAAAAACACTGCACTTGACCAAAGGAGTTTGCACTCCAGTCCTTTATATTACTAGCTAAAAAAATTCAGGTTAGGTGATTTGTAATGTGTGGCCACATCTTACAAAGTCCAGATACAGCTCTGGAAAACATTTATTATTATTATTTTTCTTCCGTTTAATTTTATGCATCCACAGTGCACGGTATGTTAGAGAAACTTGAATGCACGCTCCTGGTTAAAAAGATACTGTCAGCAAACCTTGAGTCCTGTGTTTTACTTCTAGTTCTGCTACTAAATTGCAGCATGACTTTGAATGGTTCATTTATTTGCCTATTGGATCCATTTGCCTCACTGTAAAACATGCCAAGTGAATTGTGGTGAGACTTAATGTCTAAAATGTCCATGTTCTCCCACAGAGGCAGAAGAAATACTTTTCTATTGCTGTACTGCATCCATCATTGCACACCTGGTTCTCCTTACATACAAAAAAATACTGACAGGAATAGAACTTGACATTTTAAAGTATTTCCATATGAAGCACTGTGTGAAAATTCATCCTTACTGTTGAGCAAAAAAGCTCATGTAGGCACTTACCAAGAAATTGTTAGTACATTGGCAGTCATGACAAAGAAGAACGGCGATAGGCCAGCAGTGATAACCTGTTAAATTGAAAAGAAGGAAAAAACACCTTGTGAACTGGTGATATCACCAATCACTAAAATACTTTTGCTGAAATTTAATTTCCATGTGTGCAGTGATATCTTCTTTTAGTTGGAGAAGATAGTATGATAGTCACACACCACACTTTGATTTTGACTCCAAAGGACACAGAGAGGCAGAGAGGGGAACCAGAGCAGGGGATCCTTTGTCACATACCCCAGTTGGCCTGACCTAGAAGCCTGCTGGCTCTTACTTGCCAATATCAGACTGGGAGATCAGTTGGATCCCAGGTTTGAAAAGTCCTATATTTCTGAGGACAACAGGAGCTTTAAATGTGTTTATAGGTGTATAAAAACCAGGCAAAAATGAACAGGGTATAGGGTTAAGAAAAACAACATAATCTCAGTAGGTTTATGCTACAAATCTCTCATTACCCCCAGGTGTCCTGGGCAGAGAAACAAGAGACAAATGATTTTATACTTTCCAAGTACTGATGCCAGAAACAGCTAGATCCTGACATACAATGGTTTGTAACAGATCCCTGCCTCAGCAGCCACGGAGCTACCACATCTGCAGCCTGCGTGCAGTTTGGGATGCTTTGCTGCCAGATGGATAATGTAAAATGGAAAGAGTTCAAAGAACAGTGACAGTCATTAGATGAGGGGATTGATTTTCAGTCAACAGTTAGGATAAGCAATGCCTGTGGGAAAGAAGACTTGGTAGTGGTTTACAAAAACTTGGGAAACACAAGCACTGAGGAATGAAAGGAACTATTTCGGTTCATACAAATTGCCCAAGGAAAAAGATGAAATTAAGAAATAAAACATTTAAACAATTATCAGCTAAGATTTCCTAATTATTGTTTGCCTAGTTGATTCCCAGGGGAGACAGCAGAAACTTCATTCTGTAATCTATTACTCATTAAAGCATTACTACATGTGCAGTAGGGAAGCAAATGCTGTTTCAGAGTGGATTCTGTGCAGCACAGCTTGGACTTAGAGGGTGCTAGTCAATACCTGCTGTATTTGTTATAGCCACATTTTAAAAGGCAGGCTCTGAATCTGCCTGCAATCAGTGCAGGATCACATGCAGGAGTGGCAGGTGAAGAAGAGAAGGCTGTGTGTCCTCTCTCCAACCCCCTCTATGAGTTGGGTGGAGAGGGGGCAACAATCTTAATGCAACAGTGGGACTCTGCAATGGCACAGGAGCAAAGGTGTTCAGTGGGGACTACACAAGAAGTACCTCCTCTGGCCTCTTTGGGGATGTTTTCTTTAGGGAGATTCAGATGTGCATGTGGCTTCTTTCTTCCTAGACATTCCCATAACTCACACCATGACTGTTCTCATGTGCCTATAGCCCAGGCCCCTGTCAGAGGCAATGAGGCAGGAGATGGGCTTGATCCAGGCAGGATAACACATGACTGCAGACCCAATCCATCCCTGCTCAGCAACCAAATTGCTGGTACCAATACCCACAGACACACTTCCTGATACAAACTTCATCTGACTTAAGTGTTTTCACACTGGCAGCCACAGCATTTTATAACACAGGCAGCTGTGCAGCTCTAAGCCAACAGAAAAGTGAACTCCTACTCCTAGGGAAAATCAAAGATATGTATCTACTCCTGTAGCCTTGTATCTATACATGTAAGCAAACATACAACTTAACATATGTTCCCAAAAGAGACTGACAGGACAAGGACAAGTCACAAGCAGAGAGTTATGCTTCAAAACTCAAGATAATATTGGAACTATGCATGTTCAGTGGCCTGTCTCATAGTCATTTGCAGCCAGAGAGAGCTGACACCTACTCCAAGCAGTGAAAGTTAACTATTCAGAAGCTGAATCTTTCATGCACTTTACCTAAAAACCAGCTTCAAATATCCATTAGTTCAAAAACAGTGCTGTAAAATTAATTTGCATCTTCTTCTGGTGTGCTGGGCTCTTCCCTTACAAGCAGTGCAGCAGATGCACTGACCTACAAGGAACCATTTCTCATTTACTGTGGTGTGAATGCTTGTGGAATTAACTGTACTGAGCTTATTTTAGGTTAATGCTAACTTCTTACACAAAAATATACAGTACCAATTACTGACCATGTAAACAGAAACTAAGGAAGGATGGCAGCTGTGGTACGTACAGAGCGTTCTTTTCCTTAAGCTCGACTCCTCAAAGAAGCTGAAGTGCTGTATTTCAGAAGTGGCACAAGCTAAACTTGTGTCACCCACTCCCTTGTTGAGTCCTGTTTATTAGAAACTTGAGAAGAGGCCAAGAGCAGAGAAACAGGCATTCAAGAAACCTCCAAAAACAGGCCCTATCAGAAACAATACACCATTCTGCTGTGATCATCCCAAACCTCTGCAAAAATGCAGGCTCTAGCCTTTTGGACTATTATAGCTGAACACAGTTGTATTTTTGAGAAATTATGTAAGAGTCTCTCAGTGCCAAAGACAAACAAAATGTGGGTTGGAAGAGCACATGAAGTAAGTGTGTGTAAGGAAAGAAAAAACAAATCACAAACAAACCAAAAGAAAAACACGTTGCTAAAATGTCTACCTTTGATGGTTTATCTAAAAGAAGAATATGTTTAAACATGAAAAACACGTTTTCAGAGAAGCTAACAATGTAATTTGTTCCAGGGGAAGAATCTAAATCCTAGGTACACAGGAGAGAAGGTAATTTTCCTTTAAGTACATTTCAGTGTTATCTGAAGTGTTTTAAGTGCACATTTACTTTGAAAAAAAAAAAAAAAACCCACCTACACTGATGTTCTGAATGGCTTTAAAAAAAACCAAAAAAACTCAACAAAATAAATTCACAACAAGCTAAGTGCAGTCATCTCTCTTTCTTCACTTTAAAGGTCACAGTTGTCCTCCTAGACATGCAGATGCTTTAGTAAAAGGAATGAGCTTTCAAGACAAAAGAAAGCAAATTAAAGGGCAAACTAAAGTTAATGATTTCCAAATATATTTTGATGCTGAATCTTTAAAACTAAGAGGCAGAAAGGAAAAATTTTAATTAGCTATAATATGCCTATTTTGAACAAAGCTCCCCAAGATTTTGACATGCAGTCACTAATTTTATCAAATTATACAGGCTGAAAAGTTGAACACCAACTATTCTGGAAACATGAATATCTCCATGGACTCTGACTACTTTTAAAGGAACTATGACCAGTCAGTATTGCAAAAGCTACTTTAAAAACATTCATACCCTAAAATTTTCTTACAAAATTCTGACACAGCTTTCCATGACTAGGAAAAAAATTCAAACGTGGCATAACTTTACAAAACATTTCCATGTGAGCTGAAATTTTTCCTGAGAAATAATTTCAAACTCTTTCGTGCATGAAAAATCAAATCAAATCAAAACAAAACAAATCAAAACAACCTCCCCCCAAGATTGTTACTTAAAATACATCAGTCTAAGTTTATCATGTCATTCCATTGTACAGTGAAAACAAGACCCATTTTAAAAGAACACTTTATGAACATCTATCTTCCTTGATTCCAGCTATTTCTGTAGTTCCAAACACTGAGTTATTCACAAATAGTTTTAAAAAATTATCAAAAATCTTGGCATTTCAATCTGTGCTTGGTACCTCAACCAAAACCAGTTCTAGCTCTTTACAATGTGTATCAGCATGGCAGGAAATACATGTATCCTTGCAATGGATACTTATCTGGGATGAGGTCTGAGTAGAGTGGGCTGATCTTCTTCACACAGGAGATTTGGCTCGAATAGTCAGGAAACAAAACACACAAATACTCTGGTATTTTTCACATAAATACTCCAGTACAAGGCCTGAACAGGAACCAGGAGAAAAAACAGCAACTCAGCCAGTTAGAGGTTTCAAACTTATTGGTTACAGGAGATTCCCAAATTCAGGTTCCCACATAAAAGGAGAAAACTTCAGGCATCCCCATTATTCTGGGAACCAGAGACAGGCTCAGGTGCCATAAAACATTCCACACACTACTTACATTGCCATTTACATTTAACAAGCTCCTATCAAGGACAACACAGCACTCAACTCCGGGATCCAAAGAGATTAATTCAATTCCAGAGCTCCAGAGTTTGTCCCTTACCAGGCTGAATCACTGGCAACTAGAAAAACAATGGCATCATTGAAATGCTGGGTAACAGACTAACATCCATGAAGCAGAAATATCCCAATGTATGGGAGAAGCTGTTGCACATTAGGGACAGATTCAGCACACAAAATCACCTTTCCACAGGAAAAAAGTAGGCCCAGGAAAAAATGTTCTCCGATGCATCCACTTTTTCTAAATCTGCTTTAGTGATTCCCTAGTGGAGGGAGACACAATTAGCACTAGCTTTAAAGGGTTCCCAAGTACCTTTGATAGAGAGACCACTGCACAACTCATGACATGAATGACTTCCCCTTTACTCCCTATCACTTGATGGTCAGATAAGAAACAATTTCCACAGAGAAAGTAAAATTTGCCCCATAAGTGTTCTAAGAAAATGGGGGGCGGGGGGGGGAGGGTGGAAAGGGATTTATTTTTGAATAAGAAATTAATTTAGTTTAAACTACAAAATAAAAAATAAAGACTGGAACTTTTCTTGCTGTAGACCCTAAGAACAGGCAAGATAACTATTGAGCTTCCCTGTTAGGTGCTTTTCTTGAGCATATAAATGAGAAAACTCTGATAAGTCTGATATGTGGCTCGAAAACAGGAGATGGCATCCTAAGGGCTCCTGGTCCCTGGCAATGCACAAATTTGGATCCTGGGAGATGGAGGAATGTGGAACTCTGCATTCTTTGCTGCCTTGCCTTCTCCAAGCTGTGGTTATACCACAGCCTCTGAAGTGTCCAATCTCAATCAGTTCAAACCAGACATCACTGACCAGATAATTGTGTCGTTCTTGACCAAGCTACCATGGATCTCCTTCATCCATGACTTTACAATCACTTCAGAAAAATATTTTCAGGCTGCAGAAGCTGGCTGCAGATTTTGAATATCTAGCATTTCTGAGTTGTTCAGGAACATGTTGTTTATATAGCCAAGAACAGAGATGAGGACATTTTCAAAATTTAGATTCTGATTTAATCTTTCTATCTGGAATGGAAAGATATGGTGGGGATTTGGTCCTCACATGACCATGATTTGTTAATATTACAACTCTACTTGTACATTCCATATAAAACTGTTTTCTCTGAAACTTTTAAACTGCTAAGAAGTTAAATGTCATAGTTCTCACTGTGAAGTGAACACAGAATACTTTACAAAAGTTTTCTTCAGTTTGTGTACACAGAGCCAATCCTTGTAACTTCACTCCCCCAAACTGCCAAAACCTCTGTCCTTACAGAAAAGCGTATTTTTTCCAAAGAGAGTGTTTTGAAACAGCTCATCAAGTTCACTCACTGTTCAAAATAAATCATTCTATTTACCATCGGGTCATCTTCTCAAAACATCAGGAAAAAGATTCTGGTGTATGTAACCTTTGTTTTCATTCTACTGTTGGAATTGAAGCAATATCAAGCTTTTTATAGACATAATATTTGTTTTGTCCCTCTTCTGCATGGTTTAACCAGCTGCTAAGATAATCATCAAAAATCACCAGGGAAATGGATCATTGTTAGGGCCACTGAAAACAGCGACATCAAGATAATACAGTACTACCAAAAAGATAAAAGTTACAGCAGGCAAAGATCAATAAGAACACATACTTTTTTTCTTGAGGGAGAGCCACTGAAATAATTTCCTGTATTTCAGAGTTGCATCTCTTTTGTAGCTATGTTTCCTTCAGAGTAAGCATATGTTACATGTGCATACAAAATCTTATGCCAGGATAGAAATATGTCCAAAAACCCCAAAAATCTTCACAACAGAATAAAAGAACAACCAATATTTTAATGCTATCCTCTGTATTCATTAATTCACATGAATTTTATAAGCTTTTAATACCATTTGTCTTTGTTCAGATACATTTTCCATCTCAGGTGGTCTGCAAACCATTTCCTTCTCACTCTCCTCTGCTTTCCTTCATCCAAATTTAAGACAATGGAACATTGCCAGATGGGTACATTCTCTCCACCTTAGCAAGAATACTTTCATTCACAGACATGCAGCAGCTACAGAACCAGATGCACAGATGAAGGCATTGACTGGGACAGCCAAATAGATGGAAGAACACTGAGGGACTGGGATCTCTGCTGCCCAAACCCCGATTGAAGTGGTCCAGCACATACTGACAAGTCTTTTTGAAGTAACCCAGACTTGGGAGATTTTATAGAGCAGGTGCTGACTGTGAGGTTTCAAACTGCATAAAGTCAGCAATGAGCAAGGAGAGGCACCAATGACCACCTGTAAGCTCACTGATTGTGCAAGGCTGGTGCTGTCACTGGAAATCTGCCATTAGTTGGCAGCAAAAATCCCTTCTAAAGATGACAAACACAGTACATATTCTCCCTCACAAGAAAGAGAGGAGAGGGCTAGAACTAATGTCAAGTCTGACTGGGTTACTGGCAACTAGGACAGGGAAAAAACAAATACAAAATGTGTAGGAAAAAGCCCTATTTTTTCCCTAAGGTCATCAAACAAAATAAAGCACCTTTAACAGCTGCAGATGCTGTGCACAGTTCATGTCCTCCATCATGAGCAGAATTAAGCATCTGAATGAATCCTGCATGCAGAAACAGACCAAAATCAAAGCAGCATTCATTATGTAATTTTAGGTCAGCTTTGGGGATGATCTACCACAGAAATAAAAACTTCCCTGGAAGCTTTCAATTTTGTTGCCTATTGCAATGACAAAAGTTTCAGTGAAATCATTAGAAGCTCAAAGGCTCCTTGCAAATCATTTTTACAATGGCAAGGTCAATCTCTGATTAAAAAAAATACAGCAAATTCAGGCAACATTCCTCTGACCAGCTCTCCTTTAAAGTCTCCTCTCCCTAGATAATAATTTAGTTGTATAGATCAATACAATGAAACAAAGTCTGAGACTTCAGCTTTGTTCTGAGAGTCTGTTGTTATCAATCAAAAGGCAAGACAAAATTTGCTGCTTAATGTAAGGGCTTCAGGTGATAATGTGGCCCCTGAAGCACTACTAATAAACCCACTGACAGTCAGCCACACAACTTTTTCCAAGGAAAGATGATGAAGCTATAACCTTGAACTGCTAAAATAATGGCTCTTCCCAAAAGAAACAGCAATGCTGTGATCCTGCCTGGAAAGCTGAGGAGCCCAAACAAGGGAAAGAAACAATTCAAAGTTAAATAGATTGGAGAAAGGGGGAAAGCAAAACAGGCTTTGCTCTCAATTCTCCCCATTAGCTTAACACTACCTCAAGCACATCTGCTGTGTTACCCTCACCTGACCGAAGGGCAGACGTGCCCTGAGGGATTTCATCCCCTGGCAGACTTCACTGGAGCCTGTCAGTCTGTGAGAGCAGCAGACAACACAAGGAGTTTGTGCATTACAGCATACCTAGGTGCACATTGCTCCTAGGAGGGCTCTGCTCAGCTCTTGTGAAAGAAGAAAACCCTTTAACCCTTCTGAAATACAAGCTGCTCCGTAAAGGACAACCTGGTGATGCTGGCACCATGGCAACAGTGGCACCATGGCAACAGGGACAGTCAGTGGCTTCATGATCCACACAGCTTTGATCCAGCCACACAGAAGTTTCTTCAGCTGCTATGAATTTCTTTGAGAATGTTTATTTCATATTTGCCTAAATGCCTGCACTCATCTCCATCTTCTCTAGAGCTCCTTTTTTTCTCAAAGGAGGTATTGGTTACTCTCTTCTGCCCCTTTCTTTTTTATTTTATTTTATCTTTCTTCTTTTTTTTTTTTTTTTTTTTTTTTTTTTAGCATTGTAACAGCAATGGTAAATTCCAGGGATTAAGAACACAATTAATTCAATGTACTGTGACACAAAAGCAGAGTTTCAACATGCCTTAGCAGTAAAATGCCTAATGATAATGATAAAACTTAGTTCTAGTGCAAATGAGTCTATCTGTTTTTCATAGCAGATACTGACGAAGTTTAAAATCACCTACATGTTACATTTAAAATGTAGAACATACTAAAATCAGATGGAGAGGGTAGATCAAATGACACACAATCAGCAACATGCCTTCAAAAATATTTTCACAACAAAAGCAGAACAAATGCTTGCCTCTAGAAAAATAATCAGATATTTTAGGATGGTTTCTCTTTTTTACATTGCAAATACCTAAACCAATAATCTCTGTACTGCAGATGAGTATTTATATATATTAGCTTTTTGACTGCTATGAGAAAGTAGATTTCTTAATTGGCCCTAGTATGTGTTTAGAGGGAAGATAGTTCTCTGCATTTCTGTGGCTAGGTACATATATACACTTGCAGTATTTAAAGAATTAGGTATGCATCCTCTACTTTCTATCACATTTATGAAGATGTTTTTCAGTGCTGTTTTCTGTAAGTTCTTTTTGCTTCCAGGATTTGATAGCCAATAAAACCATGATGCTGATTCTGCACATGCAAGGTGGGACCAACAGGTGGTTGCATCCTTAAAGCTTCCTTAAAGTCATTGAGCATCTTGTCTTACCACATTAATACATGATTAATGTACAATCCTTTCAGATTAATATGCTACAGTAACTGGTTTTTAATCCTGAGCATCACGTGAATATCAAAAGAACTGCTGAACCTCTGTCTAACTTCATAATTTTTTAATTCTATATAAGACAAAAGTGGCCAAGCTGTTGTGCTTGCACAACATCTCATCAGCAGTTTGGCTGCAGGAGAAAATGGAGCATTAAGGTTGAATTTCTTGCCTTTGAATCACTTCTAGAGGGTCCTCTGCCTTCATCTCTTTGAGGTATGTGACACCTGTCTCACAGCTCTCAGCCATTCCAAGACTTTAAGTATAGCTCTCAGAGAGCCATTTGACTCTTGGCCTTAATTTTCTTGTCTCTCCACTGCTGGTCTCTTTTTTAAACTTTACAACAGCTACCACAAAGATATGATCATTATTTTATGTGCAGAAACATTTTACAATGTTAAAGTACAGTAAGGAAAAAAGGATATGTGCATTATGCAGTGTAATTAAGAGAATCTATGTAAGAAAATTCTCCTCTTAGGAGAAACAGGATATCATATTTACAATGATCAAAGAAGAACAAGACAAGACAAGATTCTTCCTTTTCAGCAAGACCTACAACTACCAATGTACAAACATGTATCTCTAAATGCATTAATATATAAACATGTATTATATATATACACACCACAGAAATACATAAACATACATGACTGATGAGATTGGACTGAACTTTTGCAAGCACATTATAACTTATTCTGTTTTCCTCAAAAAAAGTAAGATATTTAAAGAAAATCAAAACTCTTTGCTCCTTGGAAAATACCACATTGGGTTGAAAATTATGGTAGCGATTTCTTTCTGAACATCAAGTAGCCACTTTATACTACCTTCACTCAGGCATAAAGGTCAGATTTTCTGATCAAAGACAAAGCCAAAAGAAGAATCATTTGCCTTCTACTCTTGGAGATGATAGCCAAAACATCCATTATCCCTTCTAAAACTAAGAGCTAGAGCAGTGATACCAATCTTCAGCCTATACAGTGGCTATAGTACAGAACCCAAATTTAACAGGACCTCTGCTCATATTTTAATATTTCTCTTAAATGCACCCATCTGTAATCCAGATACTGTTATTACTTCCAGAGTTCCAGTTCTAAGGACACAAAGGGAACAGCCTGCACAATTCTTGTAATCACTGTCCCTAAGCATGCTTTGCTGGTATGGAAACACAATCAATCATGATTCAAACAGGTGTGTGCACATGCACCAGACTAACAGCATCTGTTCAGGACAGTTTTGCAAACAAAGAGGAACCATCCAGGAAGCTGAAGCTTTGTCAAGTAAGGACAACAAAAGTCATTTAATGGGGGACACAAGAAGGCTCCTTGATACCAAATAAATTTGATTTTCTTCGAATTTGCAAAGAAGCATTTTGCCCATTCTTGCTGCTTCACCAAACTTAAGGCCCAACACACCCTGTTTCCTGTGGATGCTTCATGCATTATGATGCTGTACTTTTCCTGTGTCTTTTCAGCCTGCCAAGGAATCTCTTTTGCTTATATACTGCCTCATTACTGCAAAGGCCTTTACTGGCTCCTGACATTTAGCTTCTCCCCTGAAACCTCTAAGTTCAGAAGCTGACAGGGCAATGTGATTCATCATCTGGTTCATAATTAATGAATTATTAAATATTTGTGTAATGGAATAAGCATTTCAAAGCAGCAACAACAACAACAACTGTAAAACGTTCCACATACTAGGATCACAGACAAAAACTGGATTGGACTATGATAAACTTTAATCAAGTACTGGATGATGGCAGAGAATTTAGGAGAATTTATTATTCTGCCCTAATGCAGCAAGTCTGGCATCAATGTGCACATCAGAGAAAAGGAGGTATTTGTATTTTGACCTTGGTTGATAAAAAATGTATATCTCAGGGCCTGCAGCTTATTAATATTTCCCTTTTTGTCCTAGAAAATTTTCCATATAATGTCTACTATTTCTGAAAATGTTCAGTTCCTGGAACCTTTTAAGTAGTTCCAAGACTGTAAAAAATATATACCTCTCTTTACTTTTACTCAGTCTTGGTATTATCCTCTGTTTGAGACACTGAATTTTACTTATCAGTAATATGGTACACTGTGCAAAAAAATTACTTTTTCTGTCTGTTTTGAGAAGTATTGATTTTCAGTTTTGGGCAGCAGTCAGCTGCTCTGCTGTTGCAAAATACCACAATAAAATACACTTCATTTTATGTTAAACTCAGCAAGAGCTAGCCTTCTGGTACTCAGGTTATTCTTCATCTCATGAGATCATGAAAATAACTCAGATGAAACAACCATGATTTTCATTGTCACACTTAAGTGGTGAATTTAACAGGCAAACTGACAGTTTGCTATGTATATCTGGCAAGAAAGGAGCTGGCTCCTTGGGAAGGAATGAGCTCAGCATCTGCCTATGCTTATCTTCTTCCCAAGTGCTGGATGCCCATGAGTGGGCACCAGTCAGGAATGGTTTATTATAACTGCCTTGCAGGAGAGGATGCACTTCCAAGCTCCTCACAGGTGAACCATGACCTCCACAGCAGCAGCACAGCAGAGGCTCAACTGGCATCCAGGAGAAAAGAAAAAGCTGGTTCCAGCAGACAGAGGTAGGCAGATAACACCTTCACAAAACAGACCAGGAGCCTGAGAGCAGTAAATGCCCTCTGAGCAAGCTGGGAATCCAGCTGCAAACTCTTCCACCTTGGCCTGGGTGAACACCCACCCAGCTGTGCATTCTCAAGTCACTGCCCAAAGATCCAGGTGGGGACTAGCCCAAGACTGATCACATCTGGAGCACTTTGCTGTACAGGGGGGTGTTCAGTGGGATGCTGCACACATCCTCAAGGATTGCTCTTCCCATGCTGGATTGCCTGAAGGTCTCATGCTGAACACTGCAGACTGAGGCTGTTGTCAGTTCAAGATCTGTGTCTTTCTTGAGTGCATCTTCAAACCCCTCCTTGCCCCCAGTGTCACTGCTGTGAAAACAGACCTTGTGCATGCTGCTTTTCTTATGTATTTGGAAAGCCCAAGTGCTGCTGAAAGGGCTCCTGGGGGCTGTGAGAACCAACAAGGATGCCCAGCATATGGGGAATATTTTAGTGAAAAGAAATGCAATGCAATTTTCTATTGTTAAAATCCATAGACACACCTGAAGTGCCTATGTTCCTTGTTAACATTATCAGATGTTAAACATTTTTCTGTCATGACTAATTCAGAGCTCTGTGGAGGATATCAGCAGTATCAAAATAGCATAGGAAACTTTGGAATGCGTAATCAAGGTTTTTTAAAAAATCTGTTAGCAAAAATAGCAAGTTTCCATCAACCTCTCTCCCAGATGACACTTAGAGTTTTGGTATTTCTATGCATGTATTGAGTCCATTTCCTATTGTATTTCCCATCTCACAGCTCCTTTGGGAAAACCTAATTCATAAACAAACAATTCCCAGAGAAGATAACTAAATCTCCCTATTGACCCCTTTCCATACTACTCAACAATAATAACAGGCACAGTCTCTGCATTGCCATTCTTTGGTGTGTTTATGCTGTTTTAGTCATGATGTAATGGAAAGAAAGTGACATGCTATTATTACTATTATTATGCTAAGGACTGCAAGGAAGAATTGGCTTCCTAGGTTTTATTTTTCCATTTAAAATGACAGCCTTTCCAGGGCTTTCTAACCATTAAATGTTACAAAAGGTCAAAATATTCCATCAGAAACGTTAAAAAATGTGATACTTGAAAAAATTTCTTTTTAAAAACATTTGTACAGTTGATCAGTTTTGAGCAATGCCTTTTATGAGCAATGTCACAAGGTTACACACTGTGACCTCAGCAGTCTCTGTGTGTCCCATGCATGGGGCAAAAGTGACTATAGCTGACTACACTCTTGGCCTCCCATTTCCTCCAAAAAGAGTTGGGAAAGCCTCTCCAAGGCAGACCCATTCCCTCCTGTCCCCTTAGAGCAGCCATCCACAGCAACATGCATGGACAGAAACCCAAACTCTGTCCTCTTCCTCTCTATGCTTGCTGTGTATAGGTCAAGAGCAGCCCACAGTCATCTCCTGAGGTTGTCTGAAGCCTATGTGACTTCCCTGAGTACCACATATTTCAGGAACAGAACATAATCCATTTAGTCTGCTTCCCCTAGAGCTCTATGGCTGTTTGCTGACTTTTGTTGAAAGTCAAAATCTGATCCTTACACAGGTGAACAGAGTTGGACTGAGAAATAAATGCACTTGAGGTTTGGCAAAGAGTTGGTATGAGCTGGGGAGGAGGAGAAAGACACAGAGACGTGTTTGAGAGAGCAGCAGTTTAAATTTCTGAAGGAAGCCACTTGAAGTGTGACACTCAGTGCCTATCACTGAGGTCAGGGCTCAAGATCTGTGAGACAGCCTGGAGACATTTCACCCATGAAGGTATTTAAAAATCAACAGGGCACATTCTGAAAAGAACAGACAACCAGCAAAGCAGAAGAATGTGGCTATATCTTTCTTCATTTTGGAAACTCAGCCTTAGCTAGCTATGGAATCTTCTACATTAGTTTGTTACAGAGTGCACAGTTCTCCCATGTAATTTTGGCATTTACATCAGTGCATTAGCAACGGAAATTACTTCCAAAACAGTTCTCATTCTTTTGACTTCTCTTTGTCACAATAATGATTCATCTCCCAGCCTCAGCTCTCCATATGCTAGCAGCTCCAGGAGATTAAATAAAAACATGGAAGACTAGGAATCTATTATGCAGAGGAACAAATAAACCTGCATTCTCTGCAACTCAAAATTCTGTTAGATTCGAAAAAATTTACTTTTGAATTGTTGTTTTGTACTGTACATATAGAGATACTTTGTCAAGGCTAGGAATTAAAAAGTATCTTCCAAAGACACACTCCAAGCTCATGGTTCTGCCTTTACATTTACATTAACATCATTTACATTAAAGAATATGCCAGTACCAAACATACACTTCAAATGAATATCATAATAAATTAAAGGAAACAAATTATTTCAGAGCATCTCTTAGGGCTCAAAGTTAATGTCTGCTGAGACTGTTTATTATATTAAGCACAGCTGAAAATTGTGCTGCAGTACTGCTCCCCAAGTCACAATACATAACTTTGTGTGACCATGTCATGCCCAAAAAACTGGCCTTTTCAGTGGATACACAATTTCAGCCATTTACATTAGTCTCACAATATTAAAATTTTCCATTACCTGGTGATTCAAAATCTCCAACAAGTCTCAGCTGTTCTTACCAGACAGCTTCCTTAAATTGCAACAGTGCCCCAGGGAGCCTGTGTCACTCAGCTTAGTGGCCATGCAGCACACAATGAAGTTGTTATGGAGACTGATGTCTCCCCAGCAATTATATGGTGCAATTAGTGTTGGCTGCTACAACATAACTATGAAGCTGTCTCCATGGAAACTACCCAAAACCCGGTATTTTTAAGGCTTCAGCAGCTAGTGTTTTACAGACCCTTACAATGCATTGAAGTTCACATTGTCTGCCTTCTCTGCTTGAAGCTCAGCTGAGAAACACATTTTCTTTTCCAAGGTATTTGCATAGTCCCCGTGGTGACTCACATGAGTCAACTATTTGTAGCAAGAATAAATGTATGTATTTCATACAGAGAAGACCAATCACAAAGCAATAAGGATTTTTACCATTTTTAATTGTCTTCATCCATGTATGTGTGCACATCCACGTGCGGGACAGTGCACAAGGTATATAGATGGAGCAAGTGCAATTCTACTTTCATGAACCCATTTTTGAAATCCTTGAAAACTTCAAGGTCACGGAACTTCCCTCTCTCAGATTAGAGATGCACTTCTAACCATCGGGTGCCACAAAGAGCTCCTGCCAGTAGAGTCCAGATGGGTCTAGGACACAAATCTCCCTCTCTAGCCCAGGGTTTTGGCTTGCAGCTGCACAGTTTTTCCAGGTTGGGTGAGCAGAGATCTTGAGACAGTCTTGCATGAAGTGCAGGATCTTTGCCGAATGAAAACACACCGTGTTTATGGAACTTCAGTGGGAGTTTATGACATTTTTGCCTAAAGCTTTATGAGGTATAAGCCAAGAAAGCAATGGGATTTTCAGCCAAGAATCTCACTGACACTTTTGCCTGAGCCAGCAGCCCGGAAAGAAGACACTACAATCTATAATATAACCAAGTGGCAAGTTCCAGAAAACCAAACACATTCTTTTTCTAGTTATGATATACATATAAAAATTTTAAACAGACTTTTTGATTCCAGAATCCTGCTCCATTAAGAGAGACATAATGAATGAATAAAGAAGAACAAGGGAGAGACATTTACTTCAGAGATACCCATGGCAGGACTCCTTTATAAATTTTCTGCAAGTAAATAGCTTCCAGCAGAATATTTTCTAGCACTTGCACGCTAAACAGCAGTGAGAGAGGAATTAAGAGGTATACAAATTGAAGCACATGTTTTGGCAGAGGCTTTAACATTGCAACAATGTGAAAAGCATGAGTTCATTTTATTTCTCTTGGTTGGTTTGCCCCTGGAAATACAGCAGATGAAATTCTCATGTGAAATGCTATATGTGAAGAGAGGTGCAGTGAGCACAACCAGGCTAAGAGCCCCAGAAGACCTTCAGTTTTGGCCTCTCCATTTTATGAGAAGCAGAAAAAAAGAGATTTTCTGCTTTAATAAAAACATCAGTACTTTCCCAGCCATTAAGATGGATATCATCAATTATTTTTGCACTGACATGAAGAGGGATGTAGTCTATACATTCTCTTCAAGACACCATGGGGAGCAAAGAAGCAAAACCACAGACACAAAATACAAAATCCAAGCCTACAGGAATCATTCTGAATAGCAGGAGAGATTCTAAATAGACCCTATATATTTGGGGGGAAGATTAAACCTGCTGGGGTGTAAGTACACTTGGTGCACAGAACCCACAGATAAGAGATGCTTCCAGACACTTCTGCAAAGCTGCTTTCGCAATGTCTGGCAGCCAGCATTAAACACAGGATGACCTGGGGCATACACATCTAAAGTTAACAAACAAGGAACCAAAGCAGCTGTCAGAGGATGCTTTTATGTATTAGGGAGCCTCCAACACTGCTTAGATAAATTATAGATTACATAATAGTGCCTGGGATGTTTATACAGAAAATAGTTGCATACTCCTGATCCGATTATTCTATATTTCCTTCCAACCCATGCATAGGAAAATCAGCGTAAACCTCAATGCAACTTAATTTCAGTTATTCAATTTCCTTTCTTCAGGTAAGGGAGGAAGAAAAATAATTCAAAATCCACTGACCTTCCCATTTTTTTTTTCCTGTTTATAACAAGCTGCTTCAATAGGTTCCCACTGGAAACAAGCTGAATTGCCTGCTACAAATTTATTCATTTATTACAAGTTTATAACACCAAACACGATATGGGAATATGAATTCATAAGTAACCAATATCTTGCTGAATGCTTCCATTCTATTAATGATCTAAATTATTTCTGCTGCTTAACTTTTAGAGACCCTAACAGACTTCCTCACCAGATATAGATTGGCAACCTTAATCAAAACAAACTCACTGACAGCACTGTTAGAGCTCATTAGCATTCTCACCAGATGCTTCTGTCTGGATATATGAGCATCTCCAGTTTTTTCTTTCCAGTACAAGACCCATGATACTAGCACAGCTTTCAAATTAAAACAAGAAATCTCAGTACAGCTTCAAATCCTTGCTCTTCTGGGGATTAAATCTGTGCAAGGCTATGACAAAGCATTTCATATTTTTGGACCTCTTAAAAACTTCTTTTAAATACAGATGACTGATTTTTTTTAATTTCTCAGGAACTTATACAGATAGGACTAACACATACACTACTTGCTTTCACAGAAAAAGTGCAGAGAGCATTTGGCACTATAATTATCACACAGGACTTTATACACAGATGAAACCTGTGCTTATCTCTCTCTCTCTACAAAGCAATGCTCTGACATGAAAGCTGTCAGAATCATTACAGGGAAGAATTTTAAAACCTCATGCATTGATTTAGTTGCCACAGCCAAAGTGAAGATCATAACAACAAGTTACAACCCAGCTCCAGTTTTTAAGTGAATGAAAAATTAGAGGGCAGGGAGGCCAGATATGTGAGCTTCACAAAGAATGTGTCCTTGGACGTGCAAAGCAGAGCAGATCAGATCTCATGGTTAATTTAATGGAAATGAAGCTGTGACAACAATCTCAGCCCCAGCTCATCAGTCACATATAGGTACAAAGCATCCAAATGGAAAACAGATTTTCCGATTCCCTGCACCTCCCCAGAGGCCTGTGCTGCTGTCTGAGGAGTACAGCATTCTCCTTTCTTGGCTCATTTGCAAGATAAACATATTCTGGCCTCAAACGCTGCTCCTTTCCAACTGCTGGTGAAAACTCCAGTCAGTCTGAGAGATTAAGAGGATGATCTAGGGCACTACTCAATCCAAGAAAAATGCTCATGTGGGAGCGCAAAGCTGTTGTTGTGACCAGAGGCTTTTTTTTTTTTCACTGGATCCTATTCTGCAAGTCCAGATACAAATACTTTCTATCTTTATTCTTTATCCACATTAACTTCCTTCCTTTTCTTTTTTTTTTTTTTTTAAGGGAGCCAGCACTTAGACTTTACAGTGCTAGTTAAGCGCTGCTTTTCTGCACTTACAATGATTTAAGATGTGACTGACACAGCCCTCAAACCTGGGCAATGCTGAGCTGGATCAGTACATAGTTTTAACATTTTCAAGCACCTGCAGGAAGCAGAATTAATGATCAGACAGATGGAACTAAAATCTTAACTACACAGTACATCAATCTATAGTTCCTTGTAGATACAAGGTAAGGCAAGCTCCAATTCAGCTCTCTGCCTGTCTGTGTCTGTCTTTGCTTTGATCCCTGTTCTAAAACTGATGTACAGTGCTTCCAAACTTTTCAAGCATTCACTGACTTCTAACCCCAAATCAGCTGCATTTCAGCACTTGGAGCAGCAGTTCCTCCATGCTCCTCATGCATCCTTAGATGGGTATGGTGGAACTCTAAAGTCACATAGCAAGCTTTAAAACATTAGTGGAAGATAATAGAAACACTGCTAGTGTTGATAAAATTACTAGTGCTACAGAAAGATCTCATGTCTTCATTATTATTGCCCTCTTCAAACTCAAGATAAGACATATAATTTGAGCACTGGGTTAGAAGCTATAACAGGAAAAGGACTAATTGCTCTGTTACAAAATCCTTCCAAGCAAGATAATTAAACCATGTACATTAAAAAACACACACTTTTGAGACTAAAGAACAGATTAAATTCTCCCAATGACACAGGAACAAGTTTTTAGTTGCTATGAAGGCACAAATTATCATTGACAACAGTGGCTAGAACGAAGTTTGTATCACGTATGTCTAGAGATGGCCAAACCCCCACAAATCTAGAAATCCTTGAACTCTGGGAAAATTTGATCCAGTCCAGACTTTATGGCTCTGATCCACCTCAGCTGGGATGGGCCCAAAACTGCTTAAAATATATTTCACAACACATCTTTGCCTGCATTTTTTTCCAGTAGGTCACAAATACCACATATAAAACCATTTACCCTCATTCACAACACCTACTAACAGAGTCAGCTATTCCAATCTCCAATTCAGAATGTTAAACAAAACCAAAACAACAAAAAATTAACAAAATAATCAAGAACAAATTTTAGATCAGTTGACTTTGCTACCAAGGAGCAGTAAGAAAGCTAAAGTACTAAAATCTGCACAATCAGAACGTTTGGAAGAAACTCAAACTAGTGAGAAACATCACAGGACTTGTACAATGAGGAACAGCTTACAAAGCACAAACCAATTCATATCACTCCATTCCTGTTATCCCAATAAAAAACAGACTGATTGGACTACAGTTTCAAAAGAAGCATACTATGCAAATCTATGGTTTGGGGGATTGACAATGTAACAGCTTCATTCACTGTGGTAGGAAAGGTGAGATCACAAACCACATCAGAAGCTTGTGGTTTTCAGACAACCTAGCTGAAAGTGATGAGACAAAGTAAAATCTAACCAGGGAAAAGGAGTCTGACAAGCTCTTTTGACTGCTTTCACCACTGTCAGTTCAAAAACTGAGTTGTTAATAGCTTAAATCAAGTACAGCCAGACCCTAGATCAACAGATCACAGGATAATTCCAGAAGGAATGGACCTCAGGAGGTCAGACTGAGTTGCTTAAGGCTTTAAGCAGTTGGGTCTTGTAAACCTTCAAAGAAGGAAACAGCACAGCCTTCCTGGGCAACCTCTGCCCTTGCCTGACTTGTCCTTGGGGTGAAAAAATTTTCCCTTGTACCTAATATGAACCTCTCTGTTTACTTTACACACCCCTACACAGCACTGTGAATAGCCTGGATCTGTCTTCTGGATGATTTCTCCATAGCTACTGGGTGGCTGCTGTTTCTTACGTGCTCCCAAAGATGTCCCTCTTCCAGGCTGAACAAGCCTGGTGGTCCAGCAGCCACTCCCCAGAATGCAAACAATCCAATCCCCTGACTTTCCTGGAAACCCTCTGCCAAACTCATTCCAGTTTATCAACATCTTCCCTGTACTGAGGTGCCTAAAACAAGGCTCCCTATTCCAGATGTTGACTAAGAAATTCTGAGGAGAGGGTCATGATCACTTCCACTACTTTACTGTCTATCCTATTATAAATACAGCCCAGGATACTTTGGGTTTTTTTAGCTGCTAGGGCACACTGCTGCTTTATGTCCTGCTTGCTGACTACTAAATTCTCAGGGTTTCTTTTTCCACAGAGTTGCTTCCCAACTGTGCAGTCCTCAGGCTCTATTATTGCCACTGACTTTTCCTTCCCATGTGCAGGGCTTCACAGCTGCCCTTGATGAATTTTCTGAGATTTCTGTTGGCCCATTCCTCCAGCCTGTCCAGATCCCTCTGGAGGACAGGCCTATCCTTCCAATCTGGTGTCCCTTGGAAATGTGAGTGCACTCTCTTCTCATTCTTCAGTGGAGATAATAAATAGGAAAGGACCCAGGACAGATCCCTGTGCCACTCCACTTGTCACAAGACTCCAGTTAGAGTAGGAATCATTAACCTCTACCTTCTGAACCTGATTCTCCAACCATTTTTTTACCCATCTAGGTCTGTGCCCATCCAGACTCTAGTACTCTAATTTCTATATAATAATATTGTTGGACATACCATCAAAAAACATGGTAATGTCAAGGCAAATTACATCCTTAGCTCTCTCCTGCAACAAAAATAGTGAGAGTTCTGGTATTGAACTTCAGGGAATTAGTTGTAACTCTTGGCTCAGGAAAGACACACTGTAAACAATGGCTGGTGCACACACTCACAGAAGGAGTATTCGCCTTAGAAAAATATAGGTTTGTATTACTGAGATTCAGTACTCCAAATCCTTAGCTGCAATAATCATCCCAGTTCTATTAGACTCAGTTTATACACAGTATTTCATCTCAGATAATGATCCTGGGATATTACACACCTGATATTTGTTGCCTTAGATGTATGTGCAAGTTGTACATACAGGACCAAGAAAACATCAAGGAGGAATAGCAAGAGAAACTAGAGAGATGGAGAAATTCCTCAGTTCTCCTGGGAGATGCACAGATCCACTGTGCTCCTGTGAGGGTCTTTCTCTTACCTTTGCAAGGAAACTCCAGGCTGCATATTGCCCTGAGGTTGTGCTGCTTTTTAGCTTCACTGTGTGCAACATTAGAAAGAATCCCAACAGTCCACTGCAAGGGATGGGAAAAGCTTGTTAATAAAAATCTCTTCATTTCAACTAAACAACCTCTTACAGGCACCTTGGTTTTCCTAATGAAGATCTGCAGTGTTAAGCCCATTTGTAAAAGGAAAGCTGGTGGACAAGAAGCTTACATTATGTCCAGCACATCTAGGGTTTTGTTCAGTCAGTGACTAAAATCTGAATAAAATAAGTCTGCCACTCTTATGGCTGGTCTCTAATGCACTTGTGTAATCAGAAAAGTAGAGATTATTGAAAACATGAGGTGAAATATTAACTTCAGGCATTGAAATGGCTCTGAATAGCAGCAATGCTAATTTCAGCAGGAACCACACATATTTGGCAACTAACTCGCTTCAACCTCCACAGAGCCTTGAACTGAAAAAATAACCACTGGAAAGTTTCTGCCTGAAGCTCTCAAGCTGTTTAAACTTCATGAAGCCTAAATTCCAATTAAGAAGTCAAATACATCTTTACTGTATAACAAATAGATGGCTCAGTAGTGCTGGGAACAGGATACTCCAAAGTTTTCTGCTGACAATTAAGAGAATTTTGATTCTTAAGTCTTAAAGGACAGCAGTCCCCAGCACTCCTGTAGCCAAGACTACCCTTGAGGAAATTCTGTTCCACATCTCACCAGACTTTATGGAGTTTATGAGGTTTGGCTCTGGATTTTGTTTCACTTATGACGTATGTACAACCCACTGATTGTGAACCAGTGGGGCAGTGTAAACCAGCAAGCAGGGAACAGAAAGGGACTTTAAAACCTGTAAGGCACAAATTACTGTGAGGCATAAGAGATTACAAAGTGCTGTGGGAAATGAAACAAGTGAAACAGTGAATTATAATATCTAAAATATTGATGCCACAATTAACACCAATTTATTTCATTAAATAAATGGAGCACTTTGCACCTCACTTCTGATGCTTCAGACATTCAGTTGCATGAATTGCCCTTACCTTACATTGCACAGATTTTCCTCCAAATCCCTCATATCTACTAGGACACTAGATTATAAAATGTAGGAGAGCAACTGAGATGTTTGTTTCTCCATCTAACCATTCCCTTCCCCTTCCTGTAGTGCACAGTGCTATCTACTACACATGTACTGAAAGTGGGCCAATGGAAACAGAAGTGGCAAGCTACCATGGAGGTAAAGTTCTAATGAAGGGAATGAGAAGAATATCTGGGTTAGACAGATATCCATTAGTGTATGCAGTTAGACCTCAATTTAAAGAAAAATAGATTTCACCTATCTACAGAATACTTAATTGCAGGTTACTTGCAGTGTGGATAGACCACACTTAGAAAAACATAACAAAAACTGATGTACATTGGAAATTATTTAACAATCATTCTCAATATCCCCTTTCAACAGAAAATCCAGATACAAATCTAAAAATCCCTATCAGGAAATATTTTTGTCATTAGTTAGCATGAAAATATATTTTCCCCTTCTTAAAAAAGATGTTTTAACTTGGTAAAAGACTTGGGGGGACAAGACAGGATTTTGTTTTTACATTAATATATGTGGGAAATGTATTTATGTTGTCCTGTGAGAATTATGCCAATATGCAGTGGACTTTTGCTACTGAAAATAATAAAATGCTTGTTAAAGCTTTTCCTTTTTATCCAAAACAGCATTCTGCCAAATAACAAGATGTGCAGGCAAATAAATCCATGTACACTCATATACTGCTGAAGACTAACACCTAGTAATTGCTGCAAACAGCAAGTTTGGGCTAATCTAACTTCATTTGGAGATGCTATGTATCAAAGCTTTGCTACATTGGGTAAACATTATTTTATTGGTGACTGGGAACTCTGGTGATCAGAATGCATTCACTCAAGGAAACACATATACTTTCAGCACATTTGAATCTCGGGCCACCCATTGCATATCCACAGAGATGTAAAGATTTTTCTTTGCAGTTCTGGTGTCTTATGGCAGCAGAAACTAGTATAAGTAAGGTGTTACATGCTACAAATTTTTTAACTGAGAGTATAAGCTGGAAGTCAATTGAATCTCCTATTTTGAAAACGTTTGCATGGCCTGTTATTGAAAGGTTACCTGGCACAGCAGCTGCTATGAAACCTGTAGAAGTACAGGAATGGAAAATCCAAGGCACTGAGGAGATCACCTGAGGGACAAAGCAATACATTCAGTAGGTGGGAAAAAAACTACCCACTGTTACAAGCAATGGAACAGCAATTACATGAACATTACTAGTTTAACATTCTTTTGAGCCTTTACAGCTGGCTGACTTTTCATTTATGATGCTTTCCACATTTCTGGTGAGTTTAATGATTTCTCTCTGACCTTGCTTCTAGCCAGCTCTTGCCTTTGGTTGAAAAAGGGAAAAAGGATACCTAAGATGTTCTTTGCCATTATTCAGAAGGCCCTGATTAAGACAAGAGTTGCCAGTGGACAGACATGTATCCTATCCACTTATTTTATTACACAGCATGTGATAGCTCCTGCTGAAACAACAGGAAACACAGACATACAGTGGCTGCTTCCCCCTCTGGCATTTGAACTCAGTGACACAGAGCATGTTGAGAGGTTTAAATAGTTCTCCTAGCTCTAAGTAGAGCTCTCGAGTACATTTCCAGGAACCTGGGCCTTGGCTGCTGTTGTGGCAATTCCAGGAGTTCCCTGGGCTTCAGCTGTACAGATTTGCATGAAGCTTCATCTTTCCCTTTTTGAAAGGCAGGACTGTTTGGCTTAACATGCATGTCTATCCTGGTGGGGTTTTCCTATATACACAATCTGCACCACCAGGAAAGAGGGAGTTTATGTTTCTTTCAATGCTTCCTTCTTTGTTTTTTTTGGCTGAACAAATGTCTAATGAAAGCAATGAATTATCATCTTTACCCTCCAAATTATGAACACACCAGAAGTTACAAATATTAGCCACCATAAAATATTAAATTTCTCCATTTCTACCACCTAATGTGCTGCTACTTCAAATCCTGTCATGGGCCCAAGCAAAGCGATCTGTGTTATGAGAGCAACCAAAGAAAAACCTCTGCATAGCAGTGAGGACAATGCAGAGAAAGAAACTCAGTTCTATACTGACTGAAGGGACATTGCTCTGAAGAGGACACGTTGACTTAGGGAATCCTTGTCCTTTACCATGCAACACCTCAAAAACTATTCTTTGTTGTCAGTCCCATACTGCTTGCTTGCAAAGGACATCTAAGAATGGTATTGGAAAACATCATGCAACATGCACTAAGTTATATACCCTTCTCTCCTCTTCCTACATGATAATGTATTATTGGTCACATTCAGGGCTAAAATCCTAAGAGTTTGGTCTCTAAAATCATACACAGAAATCAAAAACAACAGGGAAACCTAAAAAAGGAAGAAATCAGTTCACTTTACCTGCTGGATGGGATGCAGAGGCCAACAGCACTACACTAAAAAATAAAAAATAAAAATTATTTGATACTACAGAATCTGTGACATGGGCTGAAGACTACAAATGGACAAGTTTGTGTTTGTTTTTTCATAGTAAAACTTATTCCAGTTAAGTAGAATAACTGAGACACAAATACCAATTAAAAGAAAACAAAAGTTGATTGGAAAGGAATGTCTGGGGTCACCTCATGGTCACATGGTACAGTATGTTCACATTCTCAATATTTATACATGTTTTTAAAAGATGTTATTGCCACAAAGGTATTAAACAGGGCAAAGCAGGTCACTTACAATAGGTAATTTGCCCTACCACTCCTCCTCACACATGGATGCCTTCCCTGTAAAGGGATGCCAAGAGTAATTCACAATAAACAGTCCCTGTTCCTCAGTTTCCTGGTAAAGAGAGAAAAGGAAGCAAAGATCTACTGCTTTTGACAGAATAACAGAGAAAACAGGAGACAGGGCAAGTGAAACTGCATCATCAGTGATGAGAAGTAGGGTTAAACCATGTTTCTCCATTTTCCTGTTGAATTATTGTATTTTAAACAAAAACCCACTGAGACTGGGAAATAGACAGAGAGAAACTTCCTTCTGTAACCAAGAGGAATTGATAACCCTAATAGACACTCCAGGTTTTTGTCCAAGCAAAACAACAGAAAACAAAACCTAAATTGTGAAGTGCAGGGCAGGTTAAGGCAAATGGATTAGATGGCATTACAGCTGCTCTGTAGCTCTGCTCTGAATGAAGCATCAGTAAAAAAGGCACGATGATGCTGTAAAACCAGATTAGGGATTCAGAGGTTTCTAGCAGGACAGCCTGGATATGAGGCTGCAGCAAAAACAAATTCCCTCTGCAGGATTTCTCTGCTCCTCTCTTTCTCCCCCTGTACTCAATACTGAGGGCTTGGTCACTGGTGGTTTCCTTTCTGGCTCAAAAGAGGTTTTGTCAGCAAGAACAGCAATTTATGCCTGCAAAGCTGCCCTCCCCTATTGCAGAAAATCGACTGCAGCATTTTTAGTTCACAAAAGTGACAGATTAGCAGCTCTTCCAGAAGCCAGATGTAGTTTTGCTGCATAGAGTAGAGCCTTTACCTCATACCTTTGTCAGTGCCATTTATTCACCATTTAAAATTCTTCTGTATCTGTTTTCTCCTTACTGCTAGACCATCTAGGCATGCCTTTGTGAACAAATTTCAGACAGGGACAGATATTGGGATGTACCAAAATTTTCTTGCATATTCTTCACAAGAAGTAAAAAATCTCTGCCTGCCTCAGCATAGGAGAAAGCCCAAGACAAGCTACAACCTGTTTCTAAGACATTTATGTTTCCCTCACTATGCCAGGCACGCATTACTACCCCTCCCCTCATGCTACCCCTTACCAGCTAAGGGGGAGAAATCTGGCTCCTCCTTAGATTAAAAAGTGGGGCAACAGAAAGGGATAAAAGAAAATGTAAGATTACAAGAAAAAGAACCCACTAGGAAGTAGAACACTAATGCAGAAGTCAGAGTACAGAGAAATACACAGTGCAGTTTAAAAAAGGGGGTGGGATCAAGAGGATTGGAGGATTAGAGGCAGGATCTTGACCCTCTTCTCTTCCTCCCTGCCCCAGATGCTTAAACACAAGGGAGAGGCATGAACTGGATGGGGCTGGGCACTGAGAAGCAACATGACCCCTCCCTCCTCTGCATAGCACAGCTCTGCTTTCCCTCCTACACTTGTTCCTGGCCTGCCTCCCTTTTTTAAAAGCCATTGAATAACCATATTGGAAGTGATGAAGTGAGAAGAACGCCAGACTTTCAACATCAGCAAATATTTCTTCAGATCTATTTGATTCTGGAAAGTTCCCATTCATGTACATTTACTTAGGGTGCTCTTTTCTCCCAAACTGTTCCAGATTTTAAAACAAGAAACAGTGCATGGTGTGTAAGGACAGCATATGTTAGGAGACTGCTCATTTCAGTTGCACTTCTGGCAGCATCCAACAGAGCCTTCTTTTATATATATATATATAAATATATATATATTTATTTGTACTAAAACATATTGGGAGATTCTAAAATCCAGTAATTTGTGGCAGATCTTTTCATCTGCTCCATGCAGGCAGTCTCTATATTCAGTAGAATACAACTGTGCTTTCATACTGAACTGAGAAACACTTTGAACAACCTCTATTACAATAATCCTATGCATTTTTCTTATGTATTAGGAAAAAATTCTTTACTAAAAGGCTTTGGAATCAAGCATTGGAATAGGTTTCCCAGGGCAGTGTATGCCCACACAGCTGCATGTCAGCTGTCTGATCCAAGTTAGAAATAAGGAGCTTTAAAGACCTATTGATAATAGTATTAAAAGGAGAACGTGGCACTGAAACCACACAAGCAAATTTCTTCATAAATTGTAGAAACATACAATCATGCTTGTATGGACAAGGCCTCCAGTACACATTATACTGTCCTGTCCTGGGATCCTGTCATGGTCAGAACAGTCCTTGAAAAGGCCTGAAAAGAGGAAACAGCATATAACTTAACACCTTCTAAATCACAAAAGTTAGTGCTGGGCACCCTCTGACAGAGATAATCCATGTCTGCAGTAATGCTGACCCAGAGCTGCATGAGGAGTTAGTGCTCATCCAGAGAACATCGCAAAAGTAATTTTGATTGTTTTCTACAGAAATTAAGTTTGTACAGTAAAGCTGTGTGTACAGCTCCACAGAGCTCTCTAACACACTGAACAGCTTCATCTGGGTTTGGGAAGTGGCAGTGGTCTCTGAAACAACTACATGGGCAGAGGTCTCACATAGAGACAAACCCTGCCACTGCCTCCTGCAGCAGAAGGATTTTAGCCCCATTAGACACTGAGGTGGCACATCATGGTGCCACAAGGATGAGCAGAGAATTTCTGCCAGATTTTGCACCCTTTCAAACAACACAAGCTGTTTTGACAAAACAAAACTCTAAAATAATTCAGATGTCACTTATCCCATTGTCCATGGTACTGCTTATTTTCCCTAGGGAAGATGAGATCCAAATGCTGTGGATTGTGAGCTCCTCTAACATAGAAATATATAGACACACAGACACAAAGACATATAGATATACACAGATCCAAGCCAAACAAACAAGTAGCCAGTTTGCCACCTCCCTTAAGCCATCTGTTTTCCAGCAAGTCCCTTTGCACCATCATCTTGTGAGCTATGCTGACCTTCAAGCCACTTCTTGGGGAAAAACTGTGGAAGCTTTCCCTACAAACTTTTGCTCTTAAACAGATGTTGAAAACAGTCATCTTCCAATTTGCACAAATCCATTGTTGGATTGTTTGCTAGTCTGCAAAAAGAACAGTTCTAAGATACACACACCACTGCACTTCACAGTTCCTTAGTGAGAAGTTTCTCCCTTTTAAAAGCTTCCAAATAAATTATCATACTTTCCATGTAATGTGGGACTCCTGCTCTCTGCTGGACACAAGTTCACAGACTTCAAAGGAACAAGATCATGAACTAACAGAGAAGCAACCCAGCCCTGATTTTTCAATCAAAGATGAAAAATTAAGACTTTCTGCCAAAATCTGAATTTAAATGTTCAGGCCAAGATGCAATCTTCAACTAAAAGGACAACTGAGAGACAGACAGGCAGCTGCCAAACAAAAAATCGATTCTTTTTGCTGCTTGGTTCACGATTTCCCCTCAATACAGAGAAGTAGCTACATCCCATTCCAGACTTCATAAGTTATTTCTGTGTATATATATATGGCAGCATATTTGTAAATTCCATTACTAATGCTTCCAAATTTTCAATAAACACACCTACCTTCTTTGTGTAAAATTGATTTGCTTTGCACTTAACAGTAGATGGAAAATAACAACTGACTTAAACAAGAGCCTACTTCCAGCAAACTGATACCCATTCAGATATTGTCCATTAATGGGACCCTGGTGAATCATAAAAGCAAAAGCAGAGGGCTGCATTACTTATTTATGTAAATAAGAGATTCGACTGAACTAAGAGAGAAGAGGATGCACAGTGTTATCTTATTGACAATGTTCACAAGATAACTGGGAATTGAAGGAAACCAACTGTCCTACATTGGTGTCCCTGATCTTTCATATGGTCAGAAAGAGCATATATCCATCTAACCAAATAGACTAGCACATCTTAATTTTTGTTATGCTTATTCCCAACTTCTGCTCCTTCTTTCATTCCTTCTGACCACAGAAGGATTTTCTTTGAAGTTATTATTCATACTTATACATATTCATAGTGTTCCCAAATGACTTTAGGTGTGAACCCAAGAAAAGAGGCCAACATATATTAGATGTGATCAAGGATGGAAGAGAATTGAATCAAGTATCTAGATGCCTTACTTGAAATAAAGTCTCACAAAAACCCAGCAGAAGCCATGTACCCTGAATGTCCTGGTTTGCAGCTCTTTGAAGAAAGGACTGGGTTTAAAAAGTATGGGAATCTGGTCAGTGACTCAGACTCTTCCACTAGCTACAAAATAACAAACCACACTTATATCTCCATATCAAAAAAACAACTGAAAGTCAGAATTACTCAATCCCACTAATAGTGCTCTGAACAATCAGTTACTGCTCATGTTCTTTCTACACAGTACTTCTGTAATCACTACCTCCTCTTCTGGCAATTTTGTACAAGTTTTATTTTCTGAAGTGGGTATTGTCAGGGAGTTACTCTGTAAATATTATTTCTGGAAGTGATAGATCTGTTGTGCACGTGGTGATTTAAAAATTCATAATTAACACCTCGTTGCCTCTTCAGGTGTATATTGGCATGTCCATCTACAACTGGAGCCAAAAAAATTCAGCTGCTAAGACATTCAGCTTAGCAATGTTCTTTCAGTGAATGTCCTGCTAAATAAATACATTTAAGTAGTGGTAGCTGTTTCTTCAACAAGGCATGGTTGAAAACGAAAACATATACCACATAAAACCAGCTATGGTGTATCAAAGACTTATTCATTTTACCTGAATACATAGTTGATGTACTGTTGGTCCAGATCACTGGGAGAGGAGGGAAAGAAAAAAGGTGTTATTTTTAGCAATGCACTTCATTTGGTGTAACAGATGAGTATACTAAGCAGTAATATACAGTAAGGCTTTAATATTACATTATATTAATTTATATATATATATAGTAAGGTTAATATTGGGTAATACTGACATTATATTATAATTATAATTATATACATTATAAACATAATACATAATATTTTTATCAACACCAATAAATTATCAACTAACTAATATATTAATTTGCACAGGATCCACACATTATTTCTGTTGTTACTGTCAACAGGAGTTTTATTTAAAGTGAAGACAAAGTGAGACTGATTAAAATTTCGACCTTTTAACCAGAGATGGAAAATGGTTTTGAAATAAATAAACTCATCCATGCATGTATATTATATATCATATGTAGTGATGTATGTCTCCATCCATAAAGAAAACTGCAGATTATAGACACTGTGAACATGAAATGCCACCTGATTCCAAGACTTCTATTTTGTGGCTGCAGTTCTAACACGCACATGGAATTAGTGCAAGGTTTCAAGATGTTTAAGGTACTCAGCCATTCCCATCCTGTGGTAAATCACCAGCTGCTGAGCACTTTTGAGACTGTGTCACAAAGGGAGATACTGGCAGATTCACACCATACAGCTTTCTACGGGAACACAGACTAACATTTCCTCTTAACACCTGTGTCAGTAATTAAGGGTTCTTTTTCCAGGGCTGAGTCATCACCCTGGGATAATACACTGTTTAACACTAATTCAATGTTCTAGTTAGCAGTATAACTATCAGTAACCACATGCTGTTGTTACCAACAATAAATAAGGCTCATTTTTCAAGATAAGTCATTAATGATTAACCAGGAGTGGCCCATCTCCTGCTGATCATGCAGAGCTCTCTGCATCACAGTCATCTCTCTTGATAAAAGAATAAGAAAACACATTACCTTAAAGATCCAGGTTTCCACAACTTGTGAAATATTTTGTAAGCCCCTGTAATTGAGATGACGTGTAATTACCATATAGTGCAATCATTCTGACAAATATGTTTGGCCATGGTACTAGCAGACATGGAATCCCTCTGAACTACAGTTTAGCAACACAGCACAAAGGATTCCTAAACCATGAGTAAAATGAACCTATTGCTTCACATTAATGGTTTTCAAAGTGCTATCAGCTCTGAGCACAGTCATGCTTTTTGGTTCTGTTTGCCCTTCTGAGGACGAGGCATGTTCTAGCTCACAGCAACAACAAAGGAGAGATTTTGTGTGTGTGTGTGTGTGTGTGTGTGTATGTGTACATGGTTTTGTGGGTAAATACATACAGAAAAGTGTCACAGAATGGTTTTTTCAGCCCACACCATTTTGGGGGTAAGTTCTACGATATATATGTTCATCTACATAGAGCTGTTGGCTCTGTGCCATCTTTCTTATTCAAAGTTCTCTCAGCTCTAGGGTCTCCAGGCCCTTTTGATTGTTGACCTGTCCATCCACCTGTTGTTAGCTTCAATTTCCATCCTGGGTAAAGATTTGAGCACTCAAGGAAGAAATGACACATCTTCAGGCTCTATTTTTTAAGATCCTTTCTTCAAGACTTTGGGTTAATGTTTTTGATTGACAGAGAAAACCAGAATATGAAAAGTAGAACTCTATGGAACAGATATCCTTAATTCTGCCTCCAATACACAAGCTGAAGGGTAGAACACACATCCTTTCTGTAATGCTCTGCCTTGATTTACTATGCAGTAAATTCATCTGTTTGCCCTTTCTCTGGCACCTTCATTTCAGTTTATAGGAAATCTAATTACACAAATAACTCCCAATAGCAATATCAACAACCCCTGAAACCAAGAGAAATGGAAGGCAGCTATATTTTGAGCATAAACATTATGTTGGCACTTCCTACACATTTCAAACACACAAATGAAGCATTCTGAAGACTCTTTAAGCAATTTTCCACCACCATGGCCAAGCATTGCTTTACAAATGGGACTCCTTGGCTTTGAGAAACAAGAACATCTCTTATCACAGCAAAAAAAGTATTTGAAGTGGAAAATGCATAGCTTTTACTTTTATAAAAATGAGCAAATGCTTACCATATAATATTTCTCAAAAAACCACCAAAACTATTTCTTATCTGTATGTTAACAACATTTCAGATGGGGATCTCTAGACCTCCTTAGACACGAATACATATAAGCATATTATCTCTGCCCTGAAAGTTTTACAGCATGAAAAGAAGAAATAAAGAAGGAATCTTCCCTAATCTGCAGACAAGACTTAACATATGAATGAGTCACTCACTAAGTATATAGGAGAGATAAGAATCTAATACAAGTCCCTTATTACCCACCAAAATACTCCAAAAGACAAAAATCTCTTAGTTATATATTACTACTCTTGTTTTCTTCAGATTTTCTGGTCTGTTTCTAGCTTTTCAGAGAACAACTATAATTTATCCAAATCAACATTTGGTCTGAAAAAAAAAACAAAAGAAACCTGATAGGTTATGCAACTCATTGTTAATTTTTTTTTTTTAATTTCATATAATTGTCTAAAAACCCCAACATTTCAACATCCTTCCTCTGGGACCATAGTCCATGATATTTTAGTATATTTTTCTCAGTTTTTAAATAAAATCTGTGTGTGCAATAGAGCTCCAAGTACAAATTATTGCTTGTTTATTCATTGCTTTTTTTTTTTCAGAAAGAAGTGTCTCTTAGTAGGCAACCATCAAAAAACAACCAGAAAAGCTTAATGCTGATTAAAATTGTCTGTGCATTTTCTCATGCACTGTTAACAGACCACAATATGCAGTTTGTTCTGTTCCTGTTTTCAGCATAAAAGCTTTATAAGGAATGCACTTATATTTTCTGATCTTCATTCTTTTCAAGTGCTTCTTACATATAAAGTCTCAAATATCAGTAACTTCATAATAAAGCTGGTTTCTCCAACACATTTACTCTTCCTAATTCTTTTTCTAGAAGAAAATTACTTACCAACACAGATCAAATGAATTAGAGCCCATAAGTATCCATTTGGATCAAACTGCAATAAAGAACGTCTACATAAATAAAAGCACCACCATGTAAACATGCATATTGCAATTTCCCTGCAGTTAACTGTGCAAAGCAAGTACAGTGAGTGGGAGCTGTGCTAAAAGGAAAATGACTAAAGAAGACTAGGAAGACTGAAATTATTCCTGTCACACTCAGAAACCTGGCATATGCCAATTATGCAGGCTCTCAGAAAGGAAAATTCTATTTCAGATGTGTACAACAATTTAAGCAGTCTGAGCATATGGACCCCAGCCTATCTAGTGTTGTATTGGCAATCAGGGATGGGCAAGACAATCAGAGAACCATCACAAGGGTTTTTGTCTTGTCTCCTTTCCCCCCTGAGCCTCTGCAGCCACTCAGCAGCCTCTCCCCAAGGCTCCAGCTAAACAGAGTATCCAAAAGAGGGCTTCAAACAGACATTTATCTGAGTAAAGTAGGTCCCCTTCCCAATCAATAGGGAAAACCGAACATTTTTGTGGAATTCACCTGTCACATTTTAGATGTCTGCTTTCAGGTGAGATGAATTATGCACCAGGAGATCCTGCTCTGCACCATGGACCATGACAAGAGCAGTGCAGGTGCAACACTTCCAATGGCCACGTTTGTCCAGATGTGTCCAGACAAGTTCCAGACTCATCTGACTTCTGATATTAACTGAGGTATCTAAAGCAAGGAAGCAGCTTTCCTAAGTCTCCAAAAGAGAATCTCCAATGAATAGATCTTTGCTAGATGGAGCACTCTCTGGAGGTGCCTCCTTTCCTTCTCAGGTAGCTACAGAAAGTGTGTACAGTGAATACAAAACTAATTCAGTAAATTCCTGAAAGTACACACAATTAATTCAAACCTAAGTGATTTGCTGTAAGCCCTCTTAGGAAGTAAAATTGTGGTTTCCCCAGCCACCACCTTCACCAAAGAGCTGTGTGTCCACACTGCTCAGAGGTTTTACCATGATGCAAACACAGTAAACCCAGCAAGACTACAACACAGCAAGAGGAAACATTTACAATTCCCTTGCAGGAATCCTACTCTAGCTTACCAGTAAAAGCTGCATCCCTCATATGCTAACAAGATGTCAAGCATCAAGGCCTAGCTAGAGCTGCTTTACAAAGCAGAGCTCACCTGTGAGTCACACAAAGGAAGGCACACTGCTGCTGCCAGGAGGAACAGCACACTGTGGAGAAAAGAAAGAGAAAAGACCAAGATCAAAAGTTTTCCACCTGGATTTGTACTCTCAGCAAAGGAGAGGCAATTTAGTCAATATTACACTGACACTTCACTTGTTTAATTTTCTTATTCCATATTTAAAAAGTAATTTCTGTCATCAACACTTCTACATTATGCATTCTTCACAAGTTGTACACAGCAAAATTTTGTGAGAAGAGAAGAAGCACAAAACACCTCAGAAGTGACAAATACAATTTGTTTTGGTATAGAACATTTTTCTCCACTAGCCATCTGGCTTCCATAGGCTTTTCCAGAAAGTCAGGATCTCCCATTTTTATCTGAATGGCTACCAAAAACTTTTTTCACTAAGATGAATTGCCTGTTACAGCAATTCCAGCAGATGTGTCTCCATTACAAGTGACACTGTTACTCCAGAGCACAGAGCAAGGTGGAAGTGACTGTTGTTACACTAGAAATGTTTTAAGGACAGCACAATCCTCTGCTAGACCACTGACTTAGGCTAAATAAATTCTTAACCTGTGGCTGGGTCAGTATTTCTTCAAGTGACATGGAATGCACTGATGTGGAATTTCTGTGGACTGTCATTATTAACATTAACACATACTTGGTTTTGCAGCTTATTTTCCTACTCTGTAAGGGCATGGGAAAAGACAGAATAAAGATTATAAAAAATGTGTATCCTTGACAATAACCCAGTGGTGAAGACAAGGCCACAGTAAGTCAGATAATGGAAAAAACAGGAATAAATTAGGAAGATAATTCCTCTAAGTACACTAAGTAATAACCCAACATTATCCATTCTGAAGTACTGCTTACAGGAAGTGGAAGACAACAAATATCCATTCTTCAAGGGGATGTGGGGGCATAGAATCAAATTTTTTACACAACTGGTTGACTACTCTTTGTCCCTTTCCATCTCCTTTTTAAAGCCTAATTAACCAACAAGAGTTGGTAGTTGTGCAGTTTAATATCACAGAATCACTAAATTATGAAGGCTGGAAGAGACCTTCAAGATCATCTGTCCAGCTGTCAACCATAATCACCCTAAACCATATCCCCAGTTGTACATCCAGACAACTCCTGAACACTTCCAGAGATGGTGACTTCACCACAGCCCTGGGCAATTTATTCTAATGTCAAACCACTTCTTGTAGTGTCTTTTTTTCCTAATATCCAATCTGAATCTCCCCTGATGCTATTAAAGGCCACTACCTCTTGTCCCTTCATTTGAGAGATGGCAGAAGAGATTCTCCCCCACCTCACTATGAATGGTTCTAACAGAAATGGATCGCATGTACCTTTCATTTCTAAGGAAAGGAATTTTCTGTAACTTTCTAACACACTAATTATCTCTCTCTTACTGTTTACAATTACCCTCTGGAAGTTCCAAACCTTTTCAAAAGCATTGTTATGAGTACTGGTTTTCATTAATTTCATTTTTGTAAGGAGAAAAAACATATCAAACTATTCAAGCAATTGTTAAAAAAAAAAAATTTAATTAGTCCTATGTTGCAATTTAGGCTCACCACCCACAGGAATGTGCCTTACATTCTTCACTGTTTTGGTGTGCATTATCTGAAGCAAATACAGAAGCTGGAGCCAAAACATGTCTGAATCGGAATCTGAGTAGTTTTAAAAGCTTACCTACAGACTTTCAGATGAGAGGTCTGCTGTAAAAAAGAAAGTATGATTAAAACATTAAAATTTAATTATTAAAATGGTTAAATAGTGTTTTCTCCTTTCAAAAACTGGAAAGTGATGACAGCTGATCTTACTGCACCACACACACTAAAACTTCAACAAGCAGCATTCAAAATTTGAGCACTGCTTAGCAAATTTTATTTGATAAAGAATAATCAGGATTATTGATCAGCCTATTTCACCCTGATTTATATTTTCAGATTACTTACCAGGAAGTAAACCTAAAACCAGACATGAACTTTATACCTGCTCTTTAAACTTGACTTGAATGACACCAAAACTATGTAACAGAAGTACTTAAATATTGAGTTTTCTTAATTAGGTACTACTTCATACAAATCAGTCTTGATCTAAACTCATTAAATTTTCCCAGTTCTTTGATATGAAATTATTCCTGGGAAGCTTCCAGTTAGACCTGTGTTTGCATTATCCTTGTCTGTAGTGCTTTTGTTTTTAAAAAGAGGAGTTTTAAACTTGTGACATAGAAGAAAAATATGAAACAGTTTGACAGAGAGACTAATCAGAGGACAATGACACAGGGATATGCCATGGTACACACTTCTATGTCCCTTAGGCATAACCTTAGTGATCTCTTCTGTTTGTTAGATGAAGTAAACACTCATTTATCTGTCTTCTACACAGAGAACAGTTATAATGAATGGAAGATGCCTTTCACAGCAAGCCAGAGGCCACTGTAGAAAAAACTTTGTGATAAATGATTTCCCAGTGTTAGCTCACACAGCAACACTGTAATCAGTTAGAAAAATAATTAAAAAAAAAAAAAGTGTAAAAAAAAGGCTCACTATGCAGTTTGTGAGAAAAAACCCCCTAGCTCTTACAAAAGGGTACAGGAGTTATTCTCATGACTTTCATAGGGGCAGAATCTTAGGTATTCAAAACAAATTCAAAAATGCACCATTCCTCCTGCATTTTATGTGATCTATCTGCAATCATAGAATACACAAAACCTATTATACTGATTAGATCTAAGGACATAGTCCTCGTTCCTCCCAGCTAAAACAATGAGCTTTTTATGTGGATCATGAGAGAAAAGGAATATTAATTTTCAAAAGGAAAAAACAAGCAGGGCCAAGCCAGTCTTAAAAATGCAGATCAGGCAGGTGATATGTATTTTCAGTGTTTCATCAACTAAAGGTGAAAAGGAAACATCAGTATAGATACTTGTGAACAGCAAAAACTCTCTCTGGGTCTCATTAATGAGTAGCTATTACAGTGAGTCTAGAAAAGCACATGGCACAAATGCCTGTACTAAGAGAAATTAGGTATCTTGCTCTGGGGCAATTCTACCACAGGAGTTACCTTGATTGATAGATCAATTACCTCTTTCTGCACAAACTTCTGGAAACCACAGGTTATGACTTCTGCTGCATTGTGCACAGTGAGGAACACCGGGATTGGCTGCCATGGGGAGAGAACAAAAAACCCAAATCACCCCAGAGCTGTCACACACATAGCAAGGGGCACTCCTCCTAAAGACACATGCCTGTGGTTTGGGGTTTTGTTTTTGAAGCTGGAAACCCATGCCACATCACCCAAAAGAGACTTAACCCATTCCAATCACTGGCACATGAGCACAGGCATCTTTAAATGCAGACCCTGCTGCAGAGCTGTTTGCTGTATCTCTCTCCTACTGCTGAGTGCTCAGTCAGTTTGTTTGTACTCAGCTACCCCAATGAGGTTTGCTCCAGGTTTATGCCTCTAGTTACCCCACTCTGATCCAGAATCTTCAATTTCCACAGTAAACAGTTCTCATTTATTGTCCCACCTCTCTCTGTTGGTACTAAGAATAAAATGTGACTCCTAGCAACAGAATTGTGGGCAAGACAATTTTAGGTGATTGCTTTCAGTTGCTGCTAGGAAGAGCTGCCCAAAATTAGGATAGAATTGCAATCATTCATACACAAATGATGTTGAAATTATACCCACTGAGATATCTGGACACCATCCCAACATGAAATCATTAAGAAATAAACCCCAATGATAATAATAATGAATCAAACACCCATTGCCCCAGGCAAACCCAACCAGAAATAGTGGTTCATAGTACTTCCTCCAAATCAGATCCATGGTCTCTCAGACAGCTGAAACAGAAGCAATTCTCTGCTCTGATTAAGATAATCTAAAGACTAAGCCATTTTAGGAAGCAGTATTTCCCTCCTCATGTATGGTATTTAAATCATAGTAGCAGAGAATTAATTAATTTCTCAGTGATGTCCAAACTTTTAAGTATCAGGTAATATAAGCAGGAAATATCTCTCATATGTGACTTCACAGATTTTCTGCAATTTTCTTTTCTTTAACATAAAGCCAGATATGCATTGCTCATTAAACATTTGAAGTCATAATTACAACTGGGGTGGATCCACAGCCACAAGAGTTGCACCAAAATAAGAATGAAAATCACAGAAACACAACTGGTATGAGGTTGTTGGACCCAGCTTCACTGGTACTGAATACCAATTCCCAACCCTGTTGCTAGATATCTGAGAACATAACCTCAGAAGTATTTAACATGAAAGTACTCTGAGCTTGACACAGTAATGGGAAATACAAGAAATACCCATAAACAAGTTGACAGCAGAATTTACATTCTTCCCTTTGTGAAAGCCAATATTTTAGGGTTTTCTTTCCTGTCTTCTGCTTTTGGCACTTCCAAATATGTTTTGGAGCCAACAATGGCTCCAGTTTGCCTAGCCCACTTAACCTTCTCCATATGTCTATTGCCTTTGATGCAAGTATTTCTTAAATTTGTGAGTGGGCTTAATGCTCATGAAAATAAAGGTTTACTGTTTGGGCAGCAGGGTGAATAGACTCTGCACTAATCTCCCCTCATGGCTCTGCATACTTTTTTTTAATCATCACAGTCCAGAGCTAAGCAGTCCTCCTCCAGTTCTAGCCCTGAATCCTTGGTCTGGGGAGATTGCCAGCACCTCTGGGAAGAGCCACAAACAGAGATTAAAGCTGTAGTTGTGCCAGTATACAGGAGTGTTGGAAAGTGGGTCCCCTTGGATTTGGTAATAAAAGTACACAGAATTTCTGCTTTAGGAATAAACCCACTTAATTAAAATATGCTGTTGAGCTGTTGAGTTTGGGAGAGTCCAGTTTCATTCTATGTCATAAAATTATTGTACACAAAGTTATTATAAGTAAAGCTTCTACGTAGGATTGCATTTAGCTCCAGTGCAAGGCAGCACATAATAATTATGGCCTAAGACCTCTTGTCCTTTTGTCTTGCCTTGTAAAATGGCCACAGAATTAGATCTCCAAATCCCCATTCATGTACAACAAAAGCCATTAAGAAATGTGAGATGCACCTTAAGAAAGATTTGGGATACAAATCAAAACTCTTCACAGCCCTTCAGCCACTCCAGTGCAGTTCACTGATGAATGACCAGAGCAGGAACAGGAGGTAAATACAGCAACTTTCAGGATGACCAGAAGGTGAGAAGAAATAACAGAGAAGATGAGATTCTTAGCTCCTCCACCACCCAGGTGAGCAAGCAGAAAGGATGCTGCTGCCAAGGCTTTATTGGTGCTTCCAGACAGGGCTTTCCTTAGGGGACTTTGCTTGCCTCACACCAAAGAAGCCCAGTGGAACTTCCTTTGACAAGGAAGCAAGAGGAAGCAAATGTAATCACACAGAGACAGAACTGATCTGGGAGCATGAGGCTTCTGAGCACATGCCTGTGCTTTCCCAAGATCATTTATGTCTGAGATAAGGCCCCCAACCTTGCTTAGGAGAACAGAGACCTCCTGTTCTTTTCTGCTCTTTATCTCTAATGGGATTTTCAAGGGATGACTACAATCAGAATTTGGAAAAAAAGTCCTTTTTGATCCTCCTTAGGGCTGAGGAGGTGACAAGCAAGCTGGCTCTGGGGTTACATTAAGATGCATTGACAGAATGCAGAAGGGAACTAGTGCAGGATCTGAGCTTGCAGACTGCACAACAGCAGCAAAATATTGTTATTTTTTAAAAATAAATGCCACTAATTTATTTTACTTTTTTAAGGAAGGCTATATAATTTAAGCATAAAGCCTTCAAGCTTCGTGGAAGCAGATTTGACATTCTGTAAAATTCTGGTAAATTACTGTGATGCAAATGAATCATAAAATGGAGTAATCTAACCCTTCCCATAATCTCTTCCAAGTTTCTATTTATTTTTTCAAATTCTTCAAAGAATCAAAATTTGTCATTGAAATGGTCTTCATCAGTTTCCTGGAAGGGTTTCCCACAGATCTCACAACCCCATTCCTTCTTTTGTGAAGTTACAGCTACTGATTTCTGCAGCTTCATCCCTACCTGTACAATTCAGACCACTGAGGATCTGTTCAGCAAAACACTGAGTACTCTGTAGAGATGCTGAGTGCTTCAGACTGTCACAGAGATGCTTTTTGATACTAAGTAGGTTTGGACTGCTGCATCACCTCCATTAACATTGGATCTATTATTTAAATCCCTTCTCCCTCCTTCTCCCTCAACCCAGGAACAGTATTACACATCATGTATGAAGGGAATGGTCTTTGTTTACTAAGTAGAGATAATAAAGAACTGATTTCTACTGGTTCATTTCTTACCAATCTGGACAGTGCCCTGGAGCCAGAATAAATAATGCCCACAAAAAGTACTGATGCAGGAAGCCATGACAGGATTTCAGACCTGTGAAAACAATTAAAACCCCATTATTGCACCACATTCTGTTCGGATGCAGAAAGCAACAGTTGCTTGCAAGGAATGTAATAATATGTATAGATTATATTAATTTCAAACATGCATATTAACATCAGTATCTGATTGCTCAGTATTCCTTTCATTTACTAAGGAGTCCAAGTCAGAAATTATTCTTTCTGTCTAATCCAAGAGAGGAACTAACTGTAGATTTTTTGTTTTGTTTTGTTTTACTCTTTCCCTGGCTCCTCTCCCTCCAAAATCGTGGGGGTTTGGTGTTTTTCTCTCCCTTAGAAATTATTCCCATTGGTTTTAAAGGAGAGACATTTCAACTAATTTCCTTGATGTTCTGTGACAGGAAAGAAACCTAACAAATGAAGGCAGAAAATGGCTCACCTGAGCAAACAGCACAAATTTTCACTATGTACAAATACACTTGGCCACCCACACATTCATTTCTCAGCCAGATTTACAAAGAGATTCTTCCTAAAGATCAGATTGTCTCTGTGGGAGCCTATCTCTTGAGATTTCCTAATGATATTCTTTTGACTAAGCCAAACTCCTAGAGGCAATTTGACAACTAATGGAGGAATGAAGTCATCAGATTGATTTGATTAATTTTTTTTTAGCCATGGTTCCTGCAGTAGAGTCAGGTTTCAGTTCTGAGCAGCGGCTTCAGAACTTACACTTTTCCTATTTTTGATCCTGTTACTGAAGGCAAAAAGGGGATCAGGTAGGTGGTAAACTTCAGAGAGAATAATGTAAAATTTTTGGCAAGGGAAGAAACAAATAGTTGTGAGATAAAGGCCTGAATCAAGGCCCTCCCAGGACTGAAGACATGACTGCCCCATTCACTCTTCCCAAGCCTTGAATTAAAGTGGACAAAACATTAGTGGGCAGTGCTGGTTCTCAAAACAAAACCAGAGTGTTTCTGGTTCCTTAGTTTGCATTACACTTCCAATTAATATGTAAGACTTGAAATGCAGTTATAGATAGTGGTACACAACCACCACATTTCATGGGACACAAGAAAACAGATCACTAAATAATGAAATTGGAACAGTATGAATGAAGATAAAACATGCAGAAAGATTTATGTAATCACAGACAAGAGAAAAACCATAAATATCACATTTCCTCTGTTATATAGATATAATTTTCCAAGGTAATCAAAAACCCAGAGTCATAAAAATAATCTTTAGATTCCTTCACTGGTATAAATATTTGCTCTGGGTTTTCTTGACTAGTCACCATAAATTTTCATGAAAATACTGTTTCTTTTGAGGTTATTGACTTCAACTGGAATTTCATCAAGACCAAGATTCAATACTGTCACACCTCATTACCAATGAATTCACATCAGACACCAACAAAAATATCCCCACACTATTGGAACTGCAACAAATTGAAGAAAAGGGGAGGGAGGAAAAGAAAGTGGGTCTGGGAAGATAAAAGCAACACATGATGAAAACCAAATTTTAATTTAGAACATAAAAATATCACTCTTTGATGTTCCCCACCACTAAATTGTAGGAATCCCAAATATGTCCTCATCTCCAATGCAATTCTGCAAAGTGCAGTGGAAAAAAACTTCAGATGCTTTTTCCATGATGTAAGGGTAGAATTTTATGCTGCCAAGTGGGAATTTCAGGACTGGAAAAGAATGCACGGATGTTTGATATAACGTGTCAGCAGCAACAATCTGTCTTGTATGTAATCCAATTAGCAGCTTCTCATGTTGGCAATACAGTGATGTATATGCAAAATAGGAAAAGAACTGATGTGGTTGTTGTAGGGCTAAATCCAAATCCCACAATAGGCAATGGGTAGGTTCCCCCAAACAACACTTAAAGAAAGGCTCTGAGTTGCTGCTCAGCTGTGGAGGAAATGCAGCACTACAAGAAATGCCAAGCAGAGCACATCAGACTTATGTGCCTTATGTGCCTACAAGGGTTAGGCAGAAGCTGGGCAGCAGATTGGAAGCATCATGCAGATGCTGCATGCTCCTCTGTGCTCCACAGAGTCTTTGTTTTGGATAAAAGCTTTGCAGACAGTCAACACTTGCTGTTTAAAGGCAAGGATGGAGAGTCCCTTACAGCATGTCCTGGGAGGAAGCAAACGAAAAGCAGGTTATCCACAAAACCGGAGTGAGATTACTCTAAATAATAGATTTTTATTTGGTCTTTATAATGTGGTTAGTATTCTGGACTTTAGAAAAAGGGCAATGATTTCTATGTAATAAATTAATTCTGCTGAGACACTTTGGGATAACTTTGATGTGGCCCAGAAAGAATATGAGATCAGTCCACGTGACAGAAAAACCGAGACTTTGTGGACATTAAAAAACAAATGGATGACAGTTTATTATTTGAAGCATGACAAGACTGAACACTGGCTATGATATTCCTAAGTATCCTACACAGAGACTCTCCCCTCAAACCAACTGACAAGTTCAGAGACAGATATTTTGTAAGAGGGGATGGAAATGTCCATATCCCAGTGGTAGCATAAAAATCACATTTGCACATTCTGTTTGTTTGTTTGTTTGTTTGCTGGGGAGTTTTTTGGTTGGTAGTGCTTTGGAGGTTTAGAGGGTTTCTATGTTTGGGTTTTCAGGCTGTTTATCATTTTGACTTTGATTTGTTTATTGGTTTTTTTCCTTAATACAGGAGATAAAGGTTACAAATCCACCTCTGCAAGGCTTTAAAGCATGTGCCTAATCTTTATGGAGAAAGGCAGGTTTAAACTCATGCTTAAATAGCTGGATGAATTATAGCCAAAGCATGTAAATTAATTCTGCCTGTTCCATTCAGTCTCTTCTAGAACAGGTATTCTGTATTAACTATGTTAATGAAGAGGTTTCTCAAGAGAGATTTCAACCTCTTTCCCTACAGTGTGCTGACATCTAGTGGCCTCAAGTCTCCAGGGTCAAAATATTAACTAATTTTTCATCCAAGCCTTTCTTAGATAAGAACAACCTCTTCAACATCAGCGAGTAGTTCTTGTCCTCTATTTTCTTTAATGTCTTCCCAGTTTTGAAAAGCTGGGAAATAAAAAGATTCAACTTCTTCAATTTCTTGATTTGAAGCAGAGGTAATCTTTAGTGATGAAAAGCTGAACTATAAAAGGACATTACTGATGGCTGTGTATTTCTAGACTGTTTTGTGAATACAAAATCTGCATAAACAATATAATTTTGATAATAATGTATATTTGTATCAGTAACTGCCAGTAAAGCAAAGTTTGGACCCTAATCCTCCCACTGTCAAAGTCACTGACAGCTTTTACAATATCCTCAATTTATTGCAGCTATAAAATAGGAAACGGAATTCTGTTCTCATTTACAACCTCAGCTATATTTCCGTGGTGATGTAATCACTTGTATGGACATGAAAACAGAACACAGCCTGGTTTTTCTGACATACTCACAGGATTTCATTCCAAGTGAGGAGATTCAACTTTTCAAGCCAACTGTTTGAATCTCAAAGAGAAAGTTCATCAATTGTCACTTGCTAATACAGAATCACTGAGAAAGTTACATCAGAAGGGATGTCTGGTAGTCATTTAGTCCAAACTCTCCCAGCTTCAGAGTCAAGTCACATTACTCAGGTCACTGCCCAGGAAGGTTTTAGTACCTCCTGAGATGAAGATCCAATGATTGCTGTGGGCATACATCTTCTAAATGATATCATTTTGCACAATAAAAAATACGCTGTATTTCATGCTGGAGGATCCACCTGAGCAGAGTACAGCAAGAAGACTCTTCTGAATTGTGATGCCAAACTCAGTTCAAGCAGATGAACTTTGTCTACAAAGCACAATTTAATTTGGAGTTTCATGGTTAACATCATTTAGGAAAATGTGAATGATCCCCACTTATGAGACACAGCTCTCAGAAAAAGGCAGATCACATTTGCAGACTTCACAGCCCTGAGGGTTTTGCAGAAGGTTGTGCAAATGCTCTTAATTAACATGACCAAGGATTTTTTTACAATACTAGGAAACAATCCAGGGAAGAGATATGGATAGATGTTTGGATAAGATCCTTATTGTTTTCACTAAGGGCTTTTTAGTTGTCTTACCAAGGTTAAATCAAATCCAATTTAATTTTATATTAGTAGTTAAATTGAATTTTATATTAGTAGAATTTATATTAGTTTAAGTGTGAGTCATTGAACACCCATTTGACTAAAATGTGAGTTCTCTTCTACATCAGTGAAGCAGAACACCCACACCCTCACACACATTAAACTCTATTTTAGCCTGTTAATAACATCCATGACCAACTTAACTATGTTGTAATCTAGATATGGAAAATAAATATTTGGCAGACACCAATAAAACTGCAGTACCTTGAACACAAGTTTATCTCCACCCATCCCAGCTTCCAGGAGATGTGAAGCAGAAGTCCACCCACCAATGTTTGCCACCTGAAATAGAATGACACTAGGAAATAATATGTGAGGCCTAGGGAATATGTGCATATAATTGGAATAAGTAGCAATTAATGCATACTGATGTCTTTTAGACTTTAAAATAAGTTATCAGTTTTCTCTTTCCTTAAGCTAGTGGTTTTCAGAGAGGTGTTCCACGTTTCTTGGGTGAAAATCCTTGAACACCTAGCACAGACATATTGTATTACAATGTTAAATGACATTAACATCCATAATAGGTATAGAAGTGGGTTTATCTACTATTTCCATTCATTACAATTCATTTAAGAAATTATTTAAAATCTTTCTCATACATACACAAATAAACAAATATTCACTCTGTGCACTACTAGTGCAGTTGGACACTGTCAGAGAAGAGTGGATGTGGTAAATATTCAATGTTACTATTGTAGCTCACTTCACTTTTTTTTGGATGAAGACCATATGAGAGGTTAAAAGCCATGTTTCCCTGACATTTACTGCGGGTTTGACTACACTCTATCCAAGCCAGGGTGAAATCCCATTAACTTCATTGTGAAGAATTTCCTCCTGTCTCAGGTTTTAAGGAACATTAGTTTGTGACAGTTTCAGATGCTTAGGACTACGCAATATAGTCTTAGATTTTATAGGGAATCAAGGACATAGAATGGTAACAGCATGAACTGAAAATCACATTATATCCCCCTTTGCTCATCTGTCATAAGTCTAAATGAAAGTGCATCTGAGCCACTTAAAAAATTTCAAGGAAACGTTACTTTTAAAAGCCAGAATTTATGGAAAAATATTAAGATGTTGAAATACACTTCCAAATAATAGAAAAAGGAAATAACTGTGGTAACACAGATGCCGTAAGGCAGTTGTTTGCCATTGAAATACACTTTTCTGTTGATTTACCACATCTATTTTACACAAATTAGTCAAAACCCTCTCCCCATATGATAAAAGCCTTGTGCAAGAGACAATCTCTGTGTGTGTGCCAGAACTGAAGAAAGCACTGACTGCATATCTAATTGAGCTGAATACATTCAAAGTAAGAGATTTCCAAGGTAATTTTTCCTATAGTTGATTGCAGTCCTGGGACTGCAAGTCAGGCAAAAATGTAAGTCATGCTAAGCAGCAGAAAAGGAAGTAAAGATATCCAGAGTTTGCAGGTCTTAACATCATCTCAAAAATAGGGGAAGTCTTGGCTTTAAGAGGGAAGATTTTCACTAAATGTCTCATCAACTGTACTGGTATGGTATGTATGGACACTTGTTAAAACATTAAATCTCTCATTACATTCATTAAGACAGTGACTTGTGATGCAGAATTACAACCAAGGTTAAGCATGAAAAGAAGCAACATGGTATTTGTGAATGCCTAAAGATGGGTTTAAGGTTGGTTTTCTCTACCACAGCAAAAGAGTGCACCTTAACTACACATTTTCCACATTTTCCTCTCTTCCAAAGAAGAGAGGTTGTACTGTAATTTCTACTTTTCTATGCTGAAGCTTAGGACTTTAAGGAAAAAATTATGGATTCTATATATCCCAATTACATCACCTCCATGATGCTTAAAAATTAACAAAGACACCTTAATGAATGCTTTATTAAGGCTTCATGAAGCATGATCTCTAGGCAGCAAAAGCCAGTAAGGACAAGAGGTAGTAAAGTTAGCTTCAGCATGGAACCGCAAGATGCTAAAGTCATTTTTCAAACAACAATTCTTAAAACCATACTTACCCTTGAAAAAGGGTAGGGTAGGTAAATTGCAGGACAGACAGGACATACTGGAAAACAAATAGCAAATTAATGAACATAAAACACCTACAGTTTATAGTATCAACAAACAATCACAAGCAACAAAACATACACAGAAAATTTTCTTTCTGCTTTGTTTTGGTAGAAAGAACCAAAAAAAAGACTTAGCAATTTCACTTGTGGTGCGTTTCCTTCCTCTTCCTTCATCAGGCTGCACTATGATCTCTAAAATGCTTGATAGGCCTCAATCTTGATGAACAATCTGGGCTAAGTTCCACTTGAGCTTATCAGAAACACTGTCTGCTCTCAGGAACTTAATGTTGCCCAAAGAGCTCCTGCTTTTTAACAAATAGCTTTGAAGACTTCTTTTTCTTCCCTGTAGAACAACATTTTTGTTATTGAACTTCCAATAAAGTTACTGACTTGCATTGAGGCCAGGAAGGAAGATTATTTCATCTAAACCCAGCTCTCATGTGACCCTATAAACAGCAGTCATGAGTGAGACCCTTTGAGCTCTCCCAGACCACAGCAGGATGCAAACAGCAACCTCCCTCTGAGTGGGACAACTCTCAGAGCCAGCAAACTCCTGAGTGTGCTACACTTGGATATCTCTGAAGGACAATGATGGAGCATGGGCTGATACCATCCACTCCTCAAAACTCAACCCTTTGCCCATGAAGAAGATGCAAAGGTACTCAAAGTGAGTACTTCAGTGAATTTGAGGGGAATTTTTCCTGGGTACACCGTGTACATGTTCCTTTAGGTCTGTGTGCGAATGTGGATTTGCTGTAGCAAATTCAGTATGAATATTGCTCTCTTTGATTGTTAAGTGTGTTAGGTTTGCAAGTAAGATAGGCCTGAGAGTCACTGTCATGCCATATTAAATTCTATATGAATCTTTTGTTAAACTGTTTAAATTAAGCTTTTGATTAAGAGCTGCTATGTTTAAGTGCTGTTAAAACCTTTACACTAAACCATTGATCAAATCTGGGGTTTGGCAAGCGGGTCCACTATGAATGCTGTGATTCAGTTTGAGTGCCTTATTCCCTTTTATCCTTACCCTTTCCTCTTCTTACTTCCATGTAGATAACATTAGGTTGATTGATTTCTTGATTTATTAATTTTATTCTGATTATTCTCTGTCTGCTTTGACCATCTAATAACGACATTGTAGATGTAATGATGCAGTAATGTAATAATGATGTAATGATGTAATAATGTAGCACTGATGGCAGTAGAGTGAACCTTGCCATCAAACTTTGTCACGATTTCACTTCAATATAAAATCTGCTTTTGCCCATGCATTTGCTGGTGATTCTCTGAGTGACCTGAAACACCCATTCACAACACTTCCCATGCCAGAACTGCTGGATGCTGCCTCAGGCGCTGTGGAAGGTAACAGACACTAAAGTACATGAGGCATGGAGTGGACACACTGAACAACGGAGAAGGCTGTCATTTGAATTGCACTTTCATTTTCTGAACACAGTCCATACATCACACTGGATGGAAAAGGATTAACAGGAACAAAAAGCCATAAGCACCAGTCAATTAAAATCATATCGTACCAAAGAGGCAATCTTTGGCAGGACCAAGAGCATAAATCTTAACATAATTGTCTCCTTATGATTAATATATCTTACAGACTTAACATTCTACTTACACGTTATTTTGTGTAAAACATTAAGCAGCCCATAAAGCCCATCACAGATGTAATATATGGGGGTAAAAAGCAAAATTTGTGTAATTGTTTTAGTTTGCATGTATGGATGATAGTGTCTCTTCACACTAAATACACATATATGCAAATGTGAGGCATAAATAAAAGTCTTCCAGGTCTAACAACTTCCCATAATGAAGTATATAAATACCACTTCTGAAAGAAGAAGAATGATTGAAGCTTTCTCAGATGAAACAAAGCCTCCTTCCAGGAGCCAGCAGAAGCTGTCAAGGGCAAAAGAAGAAGCTGAAAGCTTGCAGCAGAGAGAAAAGAGTTCTGAGCACCCTGCAAGATCCACTTTTCAGGTTTGTGTGGTGTCACTAAGAAGCTGGCATCAGTATATAGAGACAAAGCATGTTGATTCACAACAGGTCCTTTTACATATACATCTGTCAGAACTGCCATGTGCATTTAAAATCACGACAGTCTTCCTACATGTCTGTACCCCTGCTTGCACTTGTATACCACCTGCAACAACTGAAAGGTCTACATACTGGCTATTTTAAACTTCATTACACTAAAACCTGCATTCAAGATTGAAAATGGAGGCCCTATGTCAATGTTTCTATGACTTCCCCTCAAACACAGTTAAGCAGAATAAACACTCTTCCCAACCCGTGATGCAACCTGGCAGCTCTTTTAGCCCCTTTCTGTTTAACTAATTCCTGCTGCCAGCAGTCTGTCAAATCAAGTGTATTATCTCTCCCTACAGCTTTGCTTCGTGTCTGGACTTCAGTCTACTTCTGGGCATCCTTAATGGCAAATGTATCTCAGAAGAGAAACCGCTGGCAATGCCCAGAAAATATTTGATTTTCACCTCTGAAATGCTACTTTTCTCTATTCCTCCCTCAGAATATTCATACCCTGTATGTTTCACCAATATTTTTCTTTCAGAAATCTGCACCAGAAATAGACATGCTCCTTGGCAAGTAGAATAGCACAGAGCAGTTACTTATCTTCTCCTCCGGGAGTGAACAAACTACTTTCAAACTATGCTCAAATGATACAATTTTATTCACAATGTGGCCCTCTTCAGCCTGCTTCTGCTTAGACACTTCAGCAACACTAATATGAAATTGTCACACAGTGGAAAACAAAATTCTTGTCCTTAATTGTTCGGTTAATTAAGTTGTCAAAGGAACAAAGTTGCCGTGGAAGTTAATATTTGTTTCACAACTTAAATAATACTTTGAATATTTCACTTTTTTTCCCTTGGGCAGTTCATATCGTTGTTCCAGTTAACGGATCTTCTTTTGGGAATGAGTGCAGTTGCCAGACACCCAATAATGAAATGTGTACAGCATCAGCGATACTTTCAGCGCAGCATAACTTCTGGGTCTGTAACACTTCATTCATCGGAATGACATGATGTCAACCTCCTTGCTCTCCTAAACAATACAACAATGGAACTTATCTGCCGTGGAAAGCTAAGATGTCTCACACTGAGCAAAACGAAACCGGCGCCCTATCCGCAGTTTCGGGAGCGCACTGGGATGGGCGGCGGGCTGGAGCGACACGGACTCTTCACTGGTGGGATACTCCTGTCCGGGAAGGGCTGGTCCTCCGGCTCTCCCTGAGCAGGGCAGGGAAAGCAGAGGCCACCATCTCCTTCTCCTCTTTCTCCTGCTCCTGGATCGCTGCACTCCCCTCGCCCCCCGCTCCCGCAGCTGCGGAGCGGCAGCCAGCGCCCCCGCACCTCCCAGCGCCCCGCCCGGCCCGTCCGAGCCCGGGGCTCCCCGCGCCCGCGCCCACCTTGTTGGTGAAGCTGGAGGCCAGGTAGAAAAGGCAGAAGGCGAGCCCGCCCGCCGGCCTCTTCAAATACATGTGTGTGCGCGGAGCGCGGCGCGGCGGGCGGCGGCCATCGGCCCGGCGGGACACGTCGGCTCCGCGGCGCCGCCTCTGCGCGGCCGCTGCTGCCGCCCGGCGGCCGTGCGGGCCCGGCAGGGCAGCGAGACACTGCCCGCTCTCCCCTGCCTCCAGAGACCCGCCTGGAGCGCCCTGTCCGGCAGGACAGCGAGACACTGCCCGCTCTCCCCTGCCTCCAGAGACCCGCCTGGAGCGCCCTGTCCGGCAGGACAGCGAGACACTGCCCGCTCTCCCCTGCCTCCAGAGACCCGCCTGGAGCGCCCTGTCCGGCAGGACAGCGAGCACACTGCCCGCTCTGCTCTGCCTCCAGAGACCCGCCTGGAGCGCCCTGTCCGGCAGGACAGCGAGCACACTGCCCGCTCTGCTCTGCCTCCAGAGACCCGCCTGGAGCGCCCTGTCCGGCAGGGCAGCGAGCACACTGCCCGTTCTCTGCCCTCGAGACCTGCGTCCGGCTCCTTGGTGCTCGGCACGGCAAAGACCTGCTGAAGCGAGTCCAGAGGAGGATGCAAAGATCATCACAGAGCTGGAGCGTCTCTCCTGTGAAGATAGGCTGGGAGAGTTCGGGATGTTCAGCCCGCAGAGACACCTTACACCAGCCTTTTAGTACCTAAGGGGACCGGCAAGAGACCTGCAAAGGGACTTTTTAGATGGGCATGAAGTGGTAGGGGGAATAGCTTTAAGCTATTAACAGAGGCTGGATTTAGACTAGATGCATGGAAGGTATTTTTTACAGTGCAGGTGGTGAGATGCTGGAACAGGAGGTGAGCACATCATTCCTAGAAGTGTTCAAGGACCGGCTGAATGGGGCTCAGAGCAACCTGATCTAGCTGAAGAGGTTTAGCAGGATGTTCTGCCCTGGAATGTGGTAAAGCAACTTGGACAAGGCCCTATTTGCAAGGCTATCAGTCCAGTGGTGGACTGAGGACATCAAGCTAGTTTTGATGTTGAATTATGATAACACCAGTCTAACACATCAACTCCAAATTAACATCTTGACAGTGAGGTAAAGATTTGGCAGACAAACTGCTAAGCTGACCTGGAGATATGTGACCGCCACTCAGTCACTTTACACTGTAAAAGTCCACTCCATTTTCATATGGTTAGGTTCTTCTAACATATCCCTTCTTGGAGTGTGTGTGAAGATTCCTTCTTTTGGTGGGGACACCCCTCAAAGTTAGTCCTTAAGGTTGAGTAAGTGAAAGAGATTTTGCCCATGGTCCTTGATATGGGTGAGCAACATCAATATCTGCTTTAATAACTATTTGTTTCTGCTAGTTTTAACAGAATTGCTCTAATATAGCTGCCTTGATAGAGTGCACTGTACCATCCTATCCTACTAGTTTGATCTTCTGTAGTGTGTAGTAAATAATTCTGATTAAGATCTTTTTGTCTAATAATTTATCATAATGAATCATTCATTTTATAGAAATAGATCTGGTTTGCCACCATTTATCCTACAGGACAAAATTGTACAAAGGTTCAATCACACTTTTATAATTTCTTAAACCGCTGACAGTCTGAGGCTAAGATTGGATCCAGCTGCACCTTGGTTCCTCTCTGAGAAGGAATTTAGAAAGCAAGGGGGTCCTTTCTGCACCTCATGGCTCAATGGAAAGGCTTCTCTAAAAAACTTTGTCTGAAGCTCCCACTCCCACCCATGACAAGAAGTCTCTGCTTATTGCAGGGGGCTGGACTAGATGACTCACTTTAAAAGCCCCTTCCAACCAACTGTTCCAGGATCCTATGATTCACTGGTGACATGTGAACTATAAATATCCCAGGCAGGTGAGAAGCAGTGAAAGACACACCCTGTTAGGTCATGGTTACTGGGTGATCTTTCATTATAGCCTAGGTAAGCCTTGCTTTTGCCAGTCCTGGTATTAGCAAGGCCCTATCTTTGCAGTCCTTACCTTGACTTTGCTCAGGTAACACAAAGTACAGGGCACTCTCTGTACACGTACACTCTTTTTAGAGGACAGAGCAGAGCAGCATAAATAAGGAACCTTATCTATGAGCATAGCTTAAACTAGGGAGGGAGGGAGGCACTAAGTGGTCAAATCCAGGCCATAAAATGAGCCTGTCTAACCTGCTTTGTTTAGCCTCAAAAGACAAGGTCAACAGAGTGGAACAGCTGAACAGCTGACTTGCACCAAGACATATTCAAATATTTAGGTGCTTCAGATGTGATCCTATCTGTTTTGTAAGGTGGTGGTCCAACACAGACATCAATTTCCAGTGCTGAAATGTTTGGTCCATGCAGGCTCACAGAGATCACTGATGAGCCACTGTAATGGATGTGTTAGAGATGGTAGGGCAAGTGATGCAGCATTTCCACTTTGCAGAGCACCTGTTTGCATACAAATGTCAAATGTGTATTTGGCAAACAAAGGCACACTTTGCATTGTGCCACAAATTCAGCATGTAAATCTTTAAAAGAGTAAGTAAAGTTTATGGATACCTACAAAGACTAACATAAACATGCAGTAGGAGTACTTTTGACTTTTTATTACAGTGGAGTATCAATTTGATGCAAAATACTACAGTGATATCTCTGAGCTTTTTGGAGCATTTCTTAGTACAAGTGGGTGACTTGGGAAAAGATGATATATTTTCTTACAGCCAAATACAGAGGCAGGTTTGAATTCCTGTAGGCCACTTATAGTGAGGGATTAAGAATGAAGATGTAAACTGCTAATGTTGTTTATCAGGACTAACTTGAATTACATACAAAGCAATTACTATGCAGCTTTAGAATTATTTTGATAATATGAAGGGAAGTTTCTGCTCTATCTAGATTTTTGACTATTTTTATTGGGAGGTATGAATGTGTCACAAATGATTTTGTTTATGCATCATTTCACAGAACATTTCTTCTTAACACAATTCAGTTCAAAGCTTGAACCCTTCAGATAAGAGGTCATGGGATCAAGGCCTAATCAGGAAATATTTAAGAGACTAATATAGAAGACTTATTTTTGAAAATAAAAAAATTTAATAGGAAGACATAGGAATATTTAGTCACTGTACATGTCTTTCTGAATCAAAATTACCAAAACCCATTTTCTTAATCAGTGCTTGTACAGCTGTGCAAGAATAATGATTTTTCCCAGGGCAGCAGGACATGGCTTTGATATTCTGCTCATATATTAAACTTAATTTTAGACAAAGGGAGAAAGGAGCAAGGCAGTAATCTTCATACCCCAAAAGGCAGCTGCAAAGGGAAAGAAATAATCTCTTTTCACCAGGGCCAAGTGCAGAGAGAACAAGAAACATGCTGGTACTGCATCACCAGACAAAGCCACTCTCGTCAGTACTTGGCAGTGCTGTGGTAACCATTGAACCTGAGGATCTTAAATGTCTTTTACAACCTAAAGGATTCTATGATCCTACAGTGCCTTCGTGGCATAAGCCTGTGTCATACCTGCAGGCTGTGTGTTACAAATTCAGGGCCCTACCCTCTTCCAAATGGTTTGGTTTTTAGTTGGGAACTTTCTGGGGTAATGAACTCTGGAACAGTGTCTTAGGAGATTGTAATGTATTACATCATTGCAGGTTGCTAAGGACAAATAAGAGGAACTTTGGCCGATGAGGCTGATTCTTGCACGGCTGAGAATTGATATGAATGGCCTTTACTGGGCCTGCCTGGCAGTATGGGCTTTGCTTGATGTAAAACAGGCAACTTACTCCAAGCAGGCTGGGGGATGCCACAGAGGATACAGAATCCCTTACTACTTCTGCCTGTGCAGACACTCGGCTTCCCTAGGCTGGTTTTCAGATTATCAACACAGACTGTGACATGCATTTGTCTGACTGCAGACAGATACCTTCAACAGCTGAGGATGAGCCAGGCCACAGGAGATTTCTAGGCATTGCTTCCTTCCTTTCAGGAAACTTGCCCAAGTACACCTAATGTGTTCTAGCAAAACACTTTGATGTTGCTGCTGTCCTAGAAATAAGGCATTTTAGTCACAATACTATTTTCCAGATAAACATTACATATAAAATTGAGATGTAAAAGGCAGCAGGTCACACACAAAGTATTTAAACTTGCATCTACAGTGACTTTCAAGATCAAGTTAATTTGTTTACCTATTGTTTAGTTAATTTCTTGTATTTTTTTCCTGTTCTCTCAGCTACCTCCTGAAATAAAAACAAATGCCAACTATTTCATTTCGCAGAACCACAGAATCAATTAGGTTGGAAAAGGTCTCTGAGATTATTGAGTCCAATCTGTGACCAAACACCAAGTCGACTAGATCACGGCGTTGAGGGCCACATCTAGTCTTTCCTTAAACACCTCCAAGAACGATGACTCCATCACCTCCCTGGGCAGACTATTCTAGTGTCTGTGTAATTACCCTTTCTGGGAAGAAATTCTTCTAATGTCCAATCTAAACCTCCCTCGGCACAGCTTAAGGCCGTGTCCTCTGGTCCTGTTGCTTGTTGTCTGGGAGAAGAGGCCGAGCCCCAGCTGGCCACAGCCTCCCCTCAGGTGGTTCCAGAGCGATAAGGTCACCCCTGAGCCTCCTTTTCTCCAGGATAAACACCCTCAGCCGCTCCTCATCACACTTGTGCTCCAGACCCTTCCCCAGCGCCGTTGCCCTTCTCTGGACTCCATTTCATCCATTTGTTTCACCGCTGGCTTACTGTTTGATTTGCTGGGGTTGTTTTTCCCTCCCAGCGTTCCCCAGGTTACTCCCCGAGATAAAAACAGACGTCAGCTATTCAACTTCTCCCTTCGGCCGGGCTGGGTTCCCCGGCAGGCTCCGCCCGCGCCGCAGCCGCCCCGCTGACATCACCGGAAAGGCGGCTCGGCCCCGGCCAATGGGCCGCCTGACGGCCGCGGAGAACCGGGCAGGACCCGGAAGGTTTCGCAGTCGGAGCGTTGCTGCCCCGCGGAGAGACCCCGCTGCCACTGCTGCCACTGCTGCCGCCCGCCCCTGCGTGCCCGATGGACTCGGTGGGAGTCGCCGCCGCCGCGCCCGACGCCGGGCCGGGCCCCGCCTGGCAGAGCAAGGTGAGCGCTGTGCCGGCACCAAGGGCCGCGGCCGCCGCTTCGGGCTCGGGGAGCAGGAGGAGAAGGACCGAGGCCGTGGGGAGGGCGCTGCCAGCACCGCCAGGGTCACTCGGCAGGGCGACCCGAGCGTGGTTTGCTGCTACCGGCAATTATGGCCTTGGTGGCGAGAGCTGTTGTGACAGCACGATCGCCGAGTCGCGTCCCTGCGAGGGCGCTGGAGCCGGGTGAGCTCGGATTCCCGGCGGCAGGCAGCGAGTCCCAGCTCGCCTGGATTCGCCGCTCCCCAGCCCGGCCCGCCCGAGCCAGGCGTGCGTGTCTCTGCGGTGTTGAGGGCTTGGTTTAGGCAGGCTGACCTTTGAGGGCTCTGAAGCGGGGCAGGAAGCTGTGCGTAAGCCATCGCTGTTGGGCTGTTCCAAAGGAAGTTCTGCGCAGGTTGTGTGTCTGCTTGTATGCAATCCTAGGAAGGGATTGCCCCTGTCTCCCGAGGGTACCGACACTGACAAACTGACTTTTTTCCCTTCATTAGTAAGCGACTATTGACAGTTTTTCAACCCCAGTTCTCCCTATTGAGTTTATGAAATTACTTTTTGAGTAGTTCCCCAAGTATCTGTAGAAGAGCCCTTACAAGATTACATGAGCTTATTTTTGAGGCACCAATTTATCCTGATTATTGCGTTGCCACTGCCCAGATCTTGCTGACTTGAATAAAATGTTTATTTACAGTGTCCGTGGGGAGCCCCTAGCACAACATCAATATCATGTTCTCTTGCTGATGTAATGAGTGAACAGCTGGCAAAAGAATTGCAGCTGGAAGAAGAAAATGCTGCTTTTCCTGAAGTGGTTGCGTAAGTTTAAGTCGTGGATTAGTGATCTCCATAGTTGTGATGCCATCTTCTCTCTCTTGTGCATTTTCTTACCATGAGCTCAGAGCACAGCAATATAGTAAATGATTTGCCTGTTGCCTCTAACTCTGTTCTTCAGATCTTCTTCAGTAAAGATGGCTTCCCCAGCTAAAACTCTTCCTTGGATTTTCTTCTCTGTTGCTCTTCCTTCCTTATTGATGTTTTCTTGGCATTTTCTGGTGGTGTTAACATAGTCTGTAAGCTATATTTAGAAAAATGTCAGAAATGTTTTTTTTTCCTATCCTTTTAGGCACTCTTGTCAGCAGTTTAAAATGCTATTTTGAGAACTATCAGGTATATTACCTGTATCTTCCCACTACTTGAAAGCTCTAAACAAAGGCCAGGAGCTTACTAGTTCTAAAATTGTACAAATATGACTATCTTTCCTGTGAAGCAGACCAAAGCAACACTCTTTGGGATGTTTTAAACATATAAATAAGTATACACATGCATGCACCTGTATGCCTTCTTTTTTTTTTTTTTCCTGAAGGACATCTTAAAAATAGCACTTAATGCTTCTTGCAGAATGGTAAACAAGCAAAAGTTTAAGTAAAATTTGCACTGTAAATGAGTGGCAAAGAGAAATTAAGTCATGATCTATTAATATTTAGTGTTGGCTAGGAGAGGAGTCAGACAGCTGAGATCCATTCCTTTCTGTGCAGCTCTGTGTGAAGTCTGCTGTATAGAGTGGGAAAGTGGTATAAAACAATGTTTCTGCTTAGATTGCTATGTGTAATTTTGTAAAAAATTCCTGTTTTCATCTTATGTAGTGCTGCTGAAGGACCATTTATTACAGGAGAAAATATTGACACTTCAAGTGATCTAATGCTAGCTCAGATGCTGCAAATGGAATTTGACAGGGAATATGATGCGCAGCTCCGGCGTGAAGAGAAGAAGATCAATGGAGATAGCAAAGGTACCTTCATCAGAAGGAATATTTTTGCTTTGAGCTATTCTTGGTGCTTAACTTAAATTGGCTTAAATTAGCTGTGAGGAAGTAGCAAATCCCTGATAATCACAGACATGCTTATTTGGTTTGTTTCTCAAGTCTCCATATCCTTTGAAAATTATCGGAAGGTGCATCCCTATGACAGTGACAGCTCAGAGGACGAGGTTGATTGGCAGGATACCCGTCATGATCCATACAGAGCAGGTATGTGACAGCTTTAAACAATACAATTTCTTCAGCCAATAGACCTGAGAATATGACAGAGTTAAATTAGGGCTTGTTTTAATGTAAGGAGAGACACCAGCTACATTTAAAATCAGGTCATCTCAATGGGAGGTGTCAGCAGGAGGTTGGGTGGGCTTTTCACTTCAGGATTTTCACTGCCAATGTATTGGCTTCAGTGGCTGAATCTGGCAAAAGAACCAGTCTACATGGGAAGTATTGTGGGATGTGCTTATCTGTCATCTACATTTGGATGGTATGATTACATATCATCTGCACATGATATTGAATACTCCTGTCGTAGCATGCCAGAAATGTGTCTGACACCCCAGAGAAGACAGAGAAGTAAGTTGTAACATAGCCAAAGAAGCTGTCATGCTTAGCATAAGAGAAGACTGTAAATTAAGTAATTTATTCTGTTTTATAAATAAAATTATGTCTTTTTGTGGATATTGTGGGACATCTATGAGCATTGGTTATGTTTGTTTACATCTAAAGTTCAGTTTATTTTTCTCACTGCTGGCAGATAAACCTACTACTACACCAAGAAGGGGTTTCATTGGAAAAGGAAAAGACATTACTACAAAACATGATGAAGTGGTATGTGGAAGAAAAAACACTGCTCGTATGGAAAATGTAAGTGAAAACTTAGGGGAATTTATTTTGTGTGTAAAACTGGAGTGCTGCAATTCAGCCAAAGAGCTAATGCTTGTCCACCATTGCTGCTGGATAGGGTGCTGACTTTTTTTTTTTTCCCCCTGTTGGGTGAAAGCAGCGCAGTCTTTGCTTTATTGGTTATTCACATTGGCATTTTTAGTTTTGTGAGTTTTCTGTTTAATAATAGTTTGTTATTGAGCAATTCAAGAATTTGCACAGAACTGTTTTGGCAAAACAAAACTATCAGCAAGTTTGGCAAACAAGCAAATAAAACACGAAAGCTATTTTTGAAAATCACAGATGTTGTGCAATGTTTCTTCTAATTAATTTTGTCTGATAAGCCAAGTAACTTATTTTCAGTCAATTGTTTGACTTACAGCTTTTCAGCTTTTTTATCTGTAGTACATAACTTTCATATTCTTTAAGGTAGCTGGTGCAACTTCTGTAAATAAGGAAATGCTGCAAGTGCTACTTTTGCAGGATGTTAGGTAATCTCCTATCAATTTGAACAGAACTTTGAGTTCTGAGTTTAAAGCAGTGTGGTGTTTTTTAACACAGTGATAACATTGCACAAAGTGGGTTTCGCATAGGTCCAAATCTATCCTGAGTTTTTCTAAAGCAGAATGGAAAATTTTTGTTTGTGCCAACTTTTGGCATCTGCTAGTAACAATGCTTAAATTTCTGCTTGTAGTTTGCACCTGAATTCCAAGTTGGGGATGGAATTGGGATGGACTTAAAGCTGTCAAATCAAGTCTTCAATGCCTTAAAACAGCATGCATACTCTGAGGAACGTCGAAGTGCAAGGCTCCACGAGAAGAAGGAGCATTCCACTGCTGTATGTTTTTAATAAAGTCTCTCTACTCCTTATCTTGTGTAATAGCTGGGTAACTTCTTGCAACATTCCAGTTTTAGCAAAACAGCTAAGCAACATGATGTTAACATTGCTGAAGGAAATTATATCAGCCAGCTGCTACTAGAAAAAGGCTCTTTGTTTGAGCTGCATTACTGTGAGAACCATGTCAAAGTAAGAGCAAACAGCTACTGTTTTTTTTTGTCTTTGTCCTCCTAAACTTGTCTCTTAATCAGCTACAATTAATAAACTGCCTGGAAGTTATTTATAGAAACACCCAGAGGACTAATCCTCTGCAGTTGAACCATATGGCTCCAAATATCTGTCTTCATAACAAGTTTCAGGAAGATGAGGTGACCAACTGACCTAATAATTTAGAAATTTACTTGATAGACTGTATAAGTGAGTTTGGAGTAGGGCCTCTGGTAATTCCTGATGTAGACTTCTTCAAATTTGTGTGTTTTGCTTTGCTTTATTGTTATTTATATCAAAGAAATATAATACTTGGGATATTGTGATTCATGATTTGTAAAGTCTTCTTGAAAACACCGTAGAAAGTGCTGTTTAGCCTCAGTATATACTGTGCAATTAGTAAACTACTCTATGTGCTGCATAGCTGATGGAAAACTAAGAGTATTAAATCAATCCTGAAGCAGATTTGCTTTGCTTCAGATGTTTATTTTGGTTTGGCTTTTTTTTTCTCCCCTCTGTCAGTTGAGGCAAATTTTATTAATACATTATTCTTTCCACTTAGTTGAATTCTTGTGGTATATAAATATTCTAAACTCATGGTAAAGCAAAGAATTGCTTTATTGAATTGAGTATTCATGTCTTGCATATTCATTCTATTAATCTCTTGTAGGAGAAAGCAGTGGATCCTAAAACACGTTTACTTCTGTACAAGATGGTCAATTCTGGGATGCTGGAGACCATCACAGGCTGCATCAGTACAGGAAAAGAATCTGTTGTTTTTCATGCCTATGGAGGAAAGTGAGTATATTGTGTTACTGATGATAACTTTAAGTAGAAGAGATGATTTAAAAAGCAGGAAACATAAAAATACTTAAGCATCTGCACCTTTTTTATTTCTGACATTTAAAGGCTGTATTTGTGTATGTGCAGATAATAATAAAATCTGAAAACCAAATGATACCAACCATAAGTAAAAAAATCCCCACTTTCCTTCTTGGAGGCTCTTACTGAGTGGGAACAAACCCACCATGCCTTTCTGTAGAAAAAAATATGTACTCCTTTTATAAAAAAGAAATCTTGAGATTTTTGAGAAACTCTTTCCACTGACCTGTCCCAGACCACAGAGCTGTTGTGAGGATCTTGGGCTACCTGAAGGTTGTCTTTCCATAGAGATTGCTCTGTTGCCAGCTCTATATTTGCAGCTCAGTGGAGGTGCTGTTTGTTACTTTCAGGTTATCCTGAGAGTAGTGTTGGGATGCTGCTCACTTCTTGAACCTTTCCAATATGGAAGGATTAGAGTGCATTGTGGTGACTGGATTGTGTTTAACTGACTTTAAACCAGTTATGTTTGAGAAAGAACTAATAAAACTCAAATACAGATAATGTATTTAGAGATGTCAAGAGAGAAAGTTGGAGTAGGGGAGAAAAGATGTGCCTTAACAAATTGGGAGTGGTAGCCTATTTTATAATCAAAATGCCAAAACCCAAACATTCATATATAAGTTTAATCATATAATTATTATAAGCTTAAATTGGCTTCTAAACGTGATAGAAAATTAGATCCTCTCTTATATGAAAAATTGTTATATGTTGCAATGTATAAAAACTCAAACTCCTGCACTTGAGTATGTGAATAGTGAACTTTGTTATATATATTTGTCTTCTTCAATGAACAGTGCAACTGAAGATGATAAAGTTATTCCTCCAGAATGTGCCATCAAAGTGTTTAAAACAACTCTTAATGAATTCAAGAACCGTGACAAGTACATAAAGGATGACTACAGATTTAAAGATCGCTTCAGTAAATTGAATCCACGAAAAATCATTCGTATGTGGGCTGAGAAAGAGATGCATAACTTAACAAGGTAAAGAAAGCAAAAGGTAGTGTAGCTGCCAAATGCCTGTCAGTTTCCTGTTCTCTGTTTAAGGAAGATACTCAATGTCTGGGTATTTGACTTTGAGGCCAAAATAATATACAACCTGGCACAGATTGAATAAGGGTCTGTAAAAAAACAGTTTAATAAGCTGTCAGTATCTTCAGTGATTTTGCAAGAGAATTTACAGGCTCACAAAGTTAACTGGTTCTAGTTTTAAAAGTGATTAGTATTCAGTGGGCATTTTTAGATTCACTTATAACTTCAGAATCTGATTTTTCCTTTGTAAAATACTGTGCAATATAGACAATTATTTAGTTTTTAGTTCTCTCAAACACTTTGCTCTGGATCAAGTTTCTCACAGAGCTCTCAGATTGCAAATATGATAGTGGGAACTGGAACTTTGGGGACTTTTGAAACTTTTTTTCTGTTTTTCTTAATCAGTATCTATTTTCTTATCCACAGAATGCAAAATGCAGGAATTCCTTGCCCTCAAGTGGTTATCCTTAAGAAACATGTTTTGGTTATGTCTTTCATTGGCCAGGATCAAGTCCCAGCTCCTAAACTAAAGGATGTAACACTTAGTAGTGAAGATATGAAAAAAGCCTACTATCAGGTTCTTAATGTAAGATGATGCTGATTTCTCCTCCAATTCTGGGCTGTATTTTCTTTTAAGAGAATAACTGTAAGGACAAACAAGCACTTACTTACTTTTCAGGATGCTTACATAATTTTCAAGATACAAAGTCCAAAGTCTTATTTTGCTGCTGTTTAATGTGTGACTTAGAATCAATAAGAAATTATGCACTGAAAAAATAGAATTAAATTTAATTTTAATCCAAGTGGAAAACATACTGGAATTTGATGACAAACATGCTTAGCAGCAGAGGAATTGTGAGCAAGTAATCCTCCTTTTATAGAAGGAATATGTGGTTTAGAAAATTCTCTGAAGTCTTTCTGGGCTTACCAGACACTTAATTTACAAAGCTTAAGCACTCTCCAGTGGATCACCCTCCCCCTTTCCAGCAAACCTAGAAACTGGAGAATAATGAGAATGTTGCATGGTGGATGCTTTAATTTCCTGTTATCTGCTTGGTTCAGACACCTGCTAACTGTCCACTAGCTATTACATTATAGATATTAGAAAAACCCAGCTAAGCAACCAGCCCCACTTAGTAACAGGAGTGGTCTAGGTCTCAAATGAATGAGACAAGTGAGCAACACAACTGTGTTTTAAGTGAATTTGTGTACTTTGGTTAGGATTCAGTCTCTACAGACTTCTTCCTGTGTGATAGGAATGAAAATTACATGTATTTAGAGAACATGCTTATCTGTCTCCTGCACTTGGACTGCTTGGCAGAGCTTAGTTGAGTTTACCAGAGTAGCTCTTCTGACTTTGCCAAAGCTAAGCTCAGTGATAAATGCTTAGTTTGCTGGCAGTTTGCCAAAACTGCAATTCCCTGGATAGAAGTGTATAGAAGACTTGGATAAAAAGTAATGTAAATTATGTGGGTGATTAGGGAAAGGTGAGGTTGTTTTGGCTTTTTTTTTATAGTCATGCTAGCAATATTTATTTGGAGTATAGGATACTTCCTTCATTAATTTGGCTCCTTGCAGATGATGCAGCAGTTGTATAGGGAGTGCAACCTGGTCCATGCAGATCTGAGTGAATACAACATGCTTTGGCATGATGGGAAGGTGAGTTTGTTCTTAATTTGGGGGAAAAAGGTTTCATCTACTGCGAAATACTAATACAAAGTGAATTTCTATTTCTCTGTGACTACAGGTCTGGCTCATTGATGTCAGTCAGTCTGTGGAGCCAACCCATCCTCATGGACTTGAGTTTTTGTTCAGAGACTGTAGGAATGTCTCACAGGTAGGTCCTTGTTGTCTGACAATCTTCTGTTATGCTGCATGTTTTCTAAGATACAAGATATCTTAGATATTTAGAAGATTACTCTTGCACATTTTCCATGCTGATAGTGTCCTTCTCTGAATGTGAAAAAAGTGCGAAAAAATAAAATTATACCACTAGAACTTAAAAACTTCTTTCAGTTACGTTTATCTGTGGATCAACAAAAAGAAAAAAGTAATCTTGGGTAAATGTAGTAACTGGAGAAAGTCAAAGGAATATTTTGTTCTCTGTAGAAAAGTGTTTAATGTGTGCTCTTTATATTGACTAGTTTTTCCAGAAAGGAGGCGTGGCAGAAGCACTTAATGAGCGTGAACTCTTCAACGCTGTCTCAGGTTTAAATATTACAGCTGACAATGAAGTAGACTTCCAAGCAGAGGTATAGCTTTCTCTGTCTAACAGTTTTTATTTCATTAGCTATTATAATACCTTAACTTTCCATATGTAGTTTGTGTGATTGGTGTGAGTAAAATTTCAGCAGTCATTCTGCATTTTTTTTTTAAAAACCTTGAGTATTTCAACCTAGTACAGGTACTGTACTTTACAGAAACTCAGACTGACAGACCTCTCTACCCCCTTTCCTGATCCCCCTGCGCCCAAGCAGAAAAGACTTAAATAGATGTTGAATATAGTTCCTTCATTTCAGCATTAATCTAAATCTAGTGATCTGTTTTAATTTAAAAGCTGTTGTCTTGCCTTACATACATTAAAGTTTGTACAGCAAAAGGAAAGTTGAGTTAAAAATAATTATTATTCTACTGCTTATTATTATTCATGGTTTAGTTATTAATTTATCTGAATTTAAAGTTTTGACATTTTTAATTTTGAAGTTTAAAATCATACTAATGTAAATATTTACTTAGGAATCTTTGGCCACTGTTGGCTTTTAATTTTCAACCTTTGGCTGTAACTCCTCAAGGCCCGTGTCCTGATACTAGATTTTTAAAAACAAGTTGTCAAATGTTCCATATTTTCTAATTAAAGTCAGGGCAATGTGGCAATTCTACTCTTCCTAATTACTAATGACATCACAGGTTTGTGCTAGTTCAGCATGGAGTAGGTGGGAGCTGGAAATCAGGTGACTCCTGGGGCAGGTGGTCAAAGTAAGAAAGAGATAAAGGGAACAGAGTGTTACAGTTCCAGTCTCTGTGTCATTGGAGAAAGGCACACTTCTGTACTTTGAGGAATACAGCTGAAGTCTTAAGAAATCATCCAGTCCTCCCTGCAAATGGTGCATTTTAGTTAACTAGCTTCAAACTGTAAAGGAGTGCATTTCAGTAACTTGTTGAGAACGGATGATTTAAGGTGTACCTGGCTGTATTCCAGCGGTTACATGTGTCTGAAACTTTGAAACAGCAACGTTTTACACACCTGCTCTGACCTCAAAAGCTGCTTTTTAATGCTGTGTAGAAGTGTTCTGCTGCTGGCATAGTTTTATGACTTCAGCATGGTTTTATTTTTGGCTCTCTAGATTGAAGCTTTGGAGAAGATAAATGAAGACCACGTGCAGAATCATGGAAAGAAACTGTCCACATTTTCCAGTGATGGAGACCCACCTATATATGATGAATAGCACTGAGTTTATAGCTGCTGATGAGACAAAACATAGATTTACTGCTTCTGACTATGTTGGTGCAGTGATAAGTGTCAACTGCCAATGTCAAGAGAGTGGTTGGCTGGGAATACCACTATGGAAAACACAGCAAGCATATGGTGATGCCTCAGTGGTTTGCTTTTTTTTTTAAACTTGTCCCACACATCAGGCTGGCACTGTGAGAATGGACTGTCACTAGCCCTTTGAACAGATTTCCCAGTTACATTAGACTAATGTAGCTCAGATGGTCATATTTTGCATGATTCAGAGCTTACATGTCTTTTAGTCTAAAAAAAAAAACCAACCTAAAAATCATCTATATTGTCCCAAGTATTTAGTGGGAAAGCATATTAGAAAAGTCCCCCTCTCTTTTTTTCCCTAATGCAACTTGAAAAACTAATTAAACATTGTGTATGGACACAATGTCGTTCATCCATCTCCACCAAGGGCAAAATGAAGAGGCAAACTGTGCACTGCAATCATATGAAAATGTTCATTTAGCAAAGTAATATATTTATAAATGTAAAAGTCTGGACTTTTTCATTTGAAGTACAGGGAATGTGGCTCCAATTGTCTCTGTAAATACTGTTGGGTATTACATGGGAAACAGATTTAAATCCAACCAGCAGAGGCTTTCTTGGTGCCATGCCAGGAAATCTTGAGTCAATGATAAAAGAGTCAGTTCAGGTAGCTTCACTCTTAGTACACAAATGGTTCCAAGAACTTGGTGCAAGCCAAAAATAAAACCGTAATAATCCTATCTCTACCTAGAATATTGGTTGGGAGCATCAAATGCTCTTGCCCTAAAGATAATCATAGACAAATCTGAGTATTCCTTTTGCATCTGTAAGAAAAAAAAAAAAAATTTTGTTTAGAAATAATGATGACTGATCCTGGTTTCCACAGTCTGTTCATTCTTAATGTCGGTCTTTTTTATTTTCCCCAACAAATATAAAAATCTACTGATGTTTCTCTCCAAAAAACACATATAAAGATGAATTGATGTGGTGGGATAGTTTGGAATTAAGGAATTTTAATCAACTTCTTTTTAACTGATTTCTGGTTTCTAGTTTCTGATGCTACTCTTTATCAAGCAGAATATAGTGATGCTACATGTGACCTTCTCACAGTGTGCTGTGAAAGTGATTTTTTAATCTTTTTCTTGGAAAACTGGTGGTAAAGTAAAAAATCAAGATCTTGTGGTGGTATTCTTGCATGGTTCTTTGCATCACAGAGGCCTGCATTGATTATTGGTGCTTCACTAGAGCAGTCTTAGGGTAGGACTACACTAATTCCTTACAACAATATAAAAATGACTGTTTGGGTGGGTACTATGTGAACAGCAAACAACCTTGGTTTTGCCAGTTTCATCCCAACACTTGGTTTTGCCAGTTTTATTCCTAGGAAAAGGAAGGATCCTCTTCCTTTTTCTAAATCAGATAAGTATCTTGCATTTGTCCCTTACTTTTGCAATAAAGGAACTGTTATATTTCAGATACTTAAGTCTGTTCTGAATTTCTCAGTGAAACAGTTTCCCAAAATAATGGTATAAGGAAAAGAACAGACGAGGTACTGCAAGGGAAGTGCTAACCTCTTCAGGAGGACTACAAGCTGCTGTTGTCAAAGATACCCAGATCTTCAGAGGAAAAGGCATTTTTTAAAAGCCAGGATCATCCTATTCTTGGCTTACAACTAGTTTTAATATTCTTAACATTTCCTAGAAGTAGAAAAATCTCAGAACAGTTGCTCATGCCTTAAAAGGTTGTTGTAGATTCTGATTGCTACAGCTATTTGCATTAAGCAAATTAAGAGGAAGAAGGCGGAAAAACCAAGAAGTAAGGGGAGGGTATTTTTTGAATTACTCTTTGAAATGGTTCCTGCTTATATATCTCTGCTTAGACCAAAAACCTCAGTTGTTACTGTAATTTTTAATTTCTTCTCAAACAAGCCCCAAATAAATGAATCCATTTTCCCTAAGTCTAATTTAAAGCTACTGGGCCCAAATATATTATATACTATGCAATATATTTTATATATTAAAACATTCTCACTTCCTGCAGTAAAACTGGCTCAGGAATTTGCTTTTAGATTTTACAACACCTGGCCATGTTTTCAAATAGTTAAAAACAAGAATTTGCTAAAAGCAGCATTTTCCTGGACTCCTTTGAAATAAAACGTTCAAGGATTATGATTGGACAAACAGAATCTTAGTTTTGAAATTAAGATTTATTTCTATCAGATGAGTTTCAAGTTGTGTATTTTATTTACTCATCTGCTGATTTCCCCTCAAAGATACCTCAGTTTCGATTGCAATTGTAGGAAGTCCATGCTGTTTTTTAGAGAAGTAGGAGAAGGGTAAATGTCAGTAGAATTTCTTAAATTTCGCCCTGGATTAACTGAACTTCTGGCTACCAAGCAATAAATTTTGTTGCTTTATAAAAAATTATAAACTTTGAGGTAATTTATATATAAATGTGGATATACTTGAATATGCAGTTAACAGAATTATTTGATGGTGCAGGAGGGTTCTGCAAAACAAGCAGCTTGTTGTAATTCTTAGTTGTGACTTCAGTATCTCTAGTTTGATGTGAAATTAGTGCAGGTGGACTCACTGGGTCACAAGGCATCCAACAGTTTGCATGATACGGTGTTAGTATCTGATACTTAAATTTCTATGTCTCCCATACTAAACTGCTACCATTTGAATTTTTTTAAATTGTTATGATCTAAGTCTTTCTTCCCCCCCTTTAAATTTTCCTTTCTAAACCAATAAGCAAATACATAATTGATATTCTCACACAATTTCTAGATCATAATATAGGGCATACAGCTAGTGAGTAAGGCATTAGCCAGTGCATCAACAAAAAAAAAAAAAAAAAAAAAAAAAAAAATCCCATTGCTGTTTTGTTGTCCAAACTAAAATATATGCTCAGCATCAAGGCTGAGGACCAAGCCAGACTTTGACTTCAATAATGCTTTGTTAATATTTTTTCTGAACTATTTTACAAGAAGCCATTAAAAAGCAGTTTTCTGCCAAGGAGCAGGATCAATAGCAACACCGACGATGCAGTAATTGTGGACAAATAAAGGCAGGTCTCGGAAGCAGTTGTTTCCCCTTTTTCCCCCACATAAAAGTTTTGGGTTTGTTTTTGGTCGGTTGGTTGGTTTTAGAGTCACCATAGAAGGCTGGGCCAAAAGCCCCGTCCTGCTGCTGCGGCCTCCACATTGTTTCTGCTTGTCTAACCATTCTGAAGCACAGTAGCTTTGCTTCTAAAAGCAGAATAAATCCTCCCTGCTAGAGCGACGCTGGTCAGAGTCAGAGCTTACCCTGACACCTTAGTTCCTTTATTTCCTTCCTTCTACTGCGTACGCTCCTAAATATTTGCAATGTGGCCCCTCACAACTCTTTGCTCGTTCTTTTTTTTTCCGCCTCGCCAGCACTGACTCCTTTCCCGGAGCAGGCTCTGCAGCCTCCCGGGTCTCCGTTCTCGCTGGTTAAGCTCGCTGCCGCTGCTGAGAGCGCCCGGGCCCATCCCCGCTCCGGGGCCGCTGCGCCTTTAAGGCGGGCGCGCGCCGCGTCACGCGCGGGGGAGTGTAAACAGGAAGCGGCGGCGGGAGCGGGGCTGGGCCATGGCCGCCGCCATCAGCCGCGAGCCGCCGGGGCCGCCCGAGGACGGGGCGCCGGGAGCGGCGGCGGGAGCGGCGGGGGAAGAAGGCGAGGGGCGAGCGCGGGGCGGCGCGGAGGGCGGCGGCTGCTACCTGGCGCTGTGCGCGCGGCCCGTGCACTTCGAGAAGGCGAACCCCGTGAACTGCGTGTTCTTCGACGAGGCCAACAAGCAGGTGGGGGCGGCGGGGCCCTGCCGCGGGCCGGGGCTGCGGGGCCGGGGTGCGGGTCAGCCCGGCCCGCTGCTGCCGGCCGGCGTGCCCTGGTTCCCTGCCCGCCTTGGCTTTCCTCCCGTCCCTCGGCTGCCGGGCATGAGCCCGGGTGTTCCCCTTCAGGAGCTGTCATCGTGCTACAGGCGGTAGATTTTCCTTTTTTATTTTCCTTCACGGATTTATTAGGTTGGATTTCACCTGCCTTACTCTCACTGCTGTAAGGTCTTTCTGGAATTCATCCGGGTCATCACTTTTCCTTTCTTTTCCGAGTGTCCCCACGACTGGCAAACTTTGTCACTTTGCTGTTAGCTTCATTTCCATGACTTTTTCACACCTCTTTCAATTCCTTAAATTCATTCTATTAATTAAAAAAAAAAAAAAAAAAAAAGGAAGTAATTACAGCTTTCCTTGTGGCACAGACCCAAGTGGCCATTTCTTGGCTTTAGTGCTTTTAAGCAGGTTCTCCTTAATTTCTGTATGGGCTCCTGAGAGTTCAGCTCAGTGTAGCTAAAAGATCCCCAGGCTGTCGTGAGGCTTACACAGGTGTGGATACATTCCACTGTCTAATTCCTGTAGCTGTTCTTTGACCTCGGCATTCCTGCAGTCAGAACCTTCAAGCTTTCTTCCCCGTGTAGCTGGCATACTTTACCCCATGTGTGGACATGATCAGTGGCATGTTTGGAGAGGGAGCAGTATTTCTGGGGTGTGTTTCTTGCTGTTGCACTCTGTTCAGAATGATTACAGGATCATTTAGGTTGGAAAAGCTCTCTGAGATCATTGAGTCCAGTCTTTCACCAGACTCCTTCTTGTCAACCAGACCGTGGCACTGGCTGTCACGTCCTGTCTTTGCTTAAAACACCTGCAGGCATGGTAACTCCACCAGCTCCCTGGGCAGTCTATTGCAGTGTCTAATCACTCTTTCAGGGAGGAAATTCTTCCTTATGCCTAACATAAACCTCCCCTGGCACAGTTTAAGGTAATGTCTTCTGGTTCTATCACTGGTTGCCAGGAGAAGAGGCCAACCCTCACCTGGCTACAGCCTTCTTTCAGAGGAGCAATAAGGTCACCCCTGAGCCTCCTTTTCTCCAGGCTAAACAAACCCAGCTCCCCTAGCCCTTCCTATAGGGCTTTTGCTCCAGACCCTTCCCCAGCTCTGTTGCCTTTTTCTGCTCCAGCCCCTCAATGTCCTTCCTGAGCTGAGGGCCCAGAACTGAACACAGCACTTGAGGTGTGGCCTCACCAGTGCCGAGTACAAGGGACAATCCCTGCCCTGGTCCTGCTGGTGACACTGTTGGTGATACAGGCCAGGGTGTGATTGGTTTCTTGGCCACCAGGACACACGCTGGCTTTTGTTCGGCTGCTGCCATCCAGAACCTCCAGGTCTTTTTCCACTGGGCTACTCTCCAAATATTTCTTCTTATATGCCATTATCTTTGAGGCTCAGTTGAAATACCCTGTCAGAAGACACTTTATCATGGTGCAGATGTGATGTAACTACATAGAAACTGGTTGTTGAGAGCTCACTTGAAAGATTCACATTTTCCAGTGTAAATTTATTTCTCTGTGTTTTCTTGTTATCTAAAATAATTTGATTCCCAGTGTGTATCTCTGAATCATATGTAACCAGAATTTCAATGACAGTTTTCCATGTGAGACACCAGTCTGTGCAATCTTCTCATCTTGCAGAGATTAAGAGAGTGTTGCCTTCATTTTCTATCTCCATAATACTAAAAATAGTTTAACTAAGTATTTATCATTCTAGTAAGGCTGTAGATTTGCTTGCAAATTGACATTTGTATCTCCTGCCTGAGCATAGCAGACTGGCAGCATGGCTGATATTACAGAGCATTGTCCCTGTCACCCTGAGCCCTGATCTGTGTGCCTAGTGCTTCTGCATGTACCAGTACCAATAAGGCATTTGCCTGACTTTATTTATTCAAGCTAGGTAAAGTTTGTAACAGCATTACTCTTTTTTTTTTTTTTTGTTATCTTATTCCAGCTCAATAAGTGTCATATCTCTAGCAGGTTTTGTACACTTATATGTGAAGTTTGGCTAAAGGAATTCTCAGTTGCTAGGGCATGTTGGCTGCAGCTCCTTAGGTACATGAAAGTCTACAGGTTACTCTTAAACTGTTCCTATTTAATAACAGGTTCTGACAGGATCAAGCTTCTGGGTAATTGAGTTACATCTCTTCCCAATCCCCAAGATGAGTTCATTTTTGTTTTAAACAGTGGCCTGATGTCTTAGATACTTTTACTAGTACATGACTAAGGAAAATATAAAAGAAACAAAACCAAGATAAAGGCTTATAAAGATTTTTTCTGATTTAACTAGTTCAGGATATGCCTACAAGACTGTTGCTTACCATGCAATCTGACTAAGTAAACTTTGAATTTTGTATCATCTTAGTGTGAACTGGCAGATCTGCAGAATAACAAAAATTGTGTCAAGTAAAAAGAATTAAAAGGCGTGGCATATAGAAGAGGAAGAAGGTGAAGGTTATGACTTTAAAACAGAGTTAAATATATGTTCAAAACTTTTTTTGTAGGTTTTTGCTGTTCGGTCTGGTGGAGCTACAGGAGTTGTTGTTAAAGGTTTGGAGGATAGAAATCCCATTTCCTTCAGGTAAGAGACCTTTATCTTGGGATAGAATGATGCAATCTTCAAATTATATGGTGCTTAGACCTGATCCACTGTAATTCAGTCATAAAAGTTACAAGTAGTTGTGATCATATTTTGCTTTGTTCTTAGATATAATCTCACAATTAAGAAGGTATGCTTTTCCTTCCCTATGGTCTCCTGGGGGAAAAAAAGTAATTAGCTGTGGCTTCTTTTTTAAACAACAGTCTTTTATGAAAAGGTGCTGTACATATGAGAGTGATTCCTACAGCAGCAGTGACTTATCCAAAGATACAGTTTAGCAAGTGATGTCTGTGATTCAAGCACAGTGTCCAAACCTAGATGGAGGTTTCTCAGCATTCTGTTCCTTATTTCATCTGAATTGGATTCTTCTGTGTTTTCTATTTCTTGTAGAAACATTTTTGCAGAATTTGACAACAGTAAACTATTTTATATATGTCTCTTTTAAGGCTCTTTGTACTCTGCTGTGCATATGTAAGGATATATTCCTTTATTTCATATCAATCCAAATATGGATGAAGAAATTTGTAATCAAGATGTGTTTATTGTGTTCTCTTGGATATTGCATAGGACTTGTCCTGAAGGTTGCTGGGTTTATTTTACTTTTTTAATTTGATTACACTTGTCAATCCTGAAGGAGCTGAAAATACTTAGTAAACTTCTCCACTATTTTTGTATTTGTCTCTCTCTTTGGCCTGACTTAATAACATATGCTGGAGGAACTATATCCCTTATTCTTGCCAATTGTGCTGATGCATGTTTGGTAAGAATACTTTTTAATTTAATTTGCTGGTGTGAAATCAGCCTCACTCTCCTTTTAATGTCAGAAGTTCTTCTAGAGGCTGTGTCCTAGTGGGAAAGCAAGGAGGCTTGTGTCAGCTAGCAGGAGTTCTGGAAGTAATGGAGCAGATTGCAGGATGCTGGTGTCACAGAACTGAGGATGCAGGTTTGGATAGTTCACGAGTCTTCCAGTTCCACATCACAAACCAGCAGGGCTGAGCATTTCAGAGCAGTGATTTCAGGTGCTAATTTGTGTGACCTTATCCATGATTCTGTGATGGATGTGTTCAGGACTTCTGAAGAGTGAGCTGCCATTTTCTGTCAGTCTGGGTTTTGAATATATTAATCAGGCAAGAGTAATAATCTATATTCAAAAGCATTTGCATTACACATTTTTTTCTCTGTCATTGTCTTTTTTTAGGGTATATTCTTTAAGAAACTATTTTAGATTATATTTCCATAACTTCTGTTTCTTTCTGTATAGGATGGAGGACAAAGGAGAGGTGAAGTGCATCAAATTTTCCTTGGGGAACAAGATCCTGGCTGTGCAGAGAACTTTGAAGAGTGTGGTAAGAAACCTATACCCTGTACCTAGGGAGCTGGAACTGGAAATCCTCTACTTCCAGAGTAAAATCCTTTGAGACAAATGTTCGAGTAGTGTTTTGGCTAACAACAGCTGTAGTGAAAATTCCTCCATCATCCTGAGAGGCTGGTCGGGCAGCATTGTTGTCTTGGTAGTATCATCATGTAAAGAAAAAGTGTAAAGGGAACAAATTCTGGCAGAGGTGAGGTGGAGCATAAGTTTTTCTTCTATATATATATTGCATTCTAAACAATTAAATAAACTAATATCTATTCTTTGGTATCTATGTATGTATCTTGTCTGTGCTTTATAATTGCTAATACACTTAATGGGTGTTTTTGCAGGATTTTTTGAATTTTATTCCAGATAGCCCTCAGCTGGAATATACACAGGAATGTAAGGTGAGTTAAATGTCCCAAGCTTATATCCTTAAGTGAAACTCTGGTGTTAGTGTGGCTGGTGACTTTCAAAACACTAGCATCAAGGAAATGAGATATGTAGGCACTACTGTCTATTGAAATTGAGTAAACAAGCAAGGGTTAACAATACCAGAAAAAACTTCCCTGTCTTGTGAATGCAATTGTCTCCTAGAGGGAGCAGAAATGCTGTGGGGGCAACAAATGTCAAAGTTTGGTAAAGAGAAGAGGCAAAATGCTTATGATTCAGAAACAGTGAACAGTGATTATATTAGTGCCAGAAATGTTAATGTGGACATTCTTTCCTAATGTCACTAAACAGTAATAGTAAGCTATTACTAATTTTTATATTATGTTTGCTATTTTTTAATAATCCTTCTAATTTTTAATGATTATTTACCAGAAACAAGTATCATTGTCATTGTTTGGTATTTTCCAACTTTTAACTAAAACAGATTACATTTTTGGGTAGTAGAATACTAAAGTAAGTTTTTATACATCTGATTTGCACAGATCCTTTTATCCCTGTAGTCTTTAAAGCTCAAACATTGTCTGCTTCATTATTTAGGACTATGAGTTTAAGTAAATCATTCTAGCAAAACCATTATGGTACTGAAAGTTCTGAGTGTAGTAGTAGATTCTGTGTGAAGTCATGGCAAATTTTTCCACTTAGTTTTAGTTTCTCTCAACATCTCTTCCTGCTTTTCATGTCAGGAACTGGTTGAATTGGCAGTATAGTTTGAAGCAGAGGAACTTAGTTTTATCTAGGGTGAAAATAAAATTTGATTGTATAATAAACTTGTAAATCTTACATGCTGCCAAAAATCCAGGTCATGCAGAAATTGTGTTCATATGTAGTTTGGGAATGCTTTATAAAAGCAACTGATATATGCTGGGTGTCTGCTTGGCCAAAAATATTAACTCCAGAGACTGGATACCAAAATTGCCTTTGGTCTCATGTTCTTCACTTAGTAATATTAGCTTATCTGAAAAGTTAATTTTTCCAAGTAAAAGAGTGTTTGTTTGCTTGTTTGTTAAAAGACAAAGAATGCCAATATTCTAGGATTCTGCTGGACCAGTTCTACAGAAATTGTCTTCATCACAGATCAAGGAATTGAATTCTACCAGGTAATACAAATAATTCCTGTAGGACATGCTTAGAGATTTGAAAATGTAAATTTATAACAGCATATTTGAATTTTTTTCTTGTCTCTGTAACTGAGAAAGTGTACTGCAAAAAAAGCAATTTCTGCCATTTGGTTTGCAGACTGCAATTCAAACATTTTTTATAGAAGAATACATATTTAGAGCAGGGCAAATTTATCATTTACAGGTTTTAAGACCTTGTATAAAGGAGTAGTCAACTAAGTCTTGGGAATTCTAGAATAAGAGATGCTCTTGGCTTGTATGGAAATAAGTATTTAAATCAAATGTGAAATCCCCTTTATGCAAAACAAATCTGCATTGAGGAAGATGTGTAAATGCTTAAAAGGTGGCAAAGAGCTAATAATTGACTACCTAGTACCCTTCTGCAACTTGCAGCTTTCTCCTGTGGTGACCTCATTGGGTTCCTCTGTGTAATGTGTAATTTCCTTTGCATGTGTTTTTTAAAAATGTCTGATGCAAAAATGACCCTTTCTAACCTTCATGATGAGGGATATTGAAACACTTCCTAGAAAAAAAAGTTGTGCACTTCCCAATAGTTTCAGTCCTGGAACTAAGACACAATGTTTTTCATAATTACTGTTAGTAATTACTAGTACTAAAGAAAGTAACTGAGAAAGCAGCATTATTTCTTGCTGATTGTGGGTGAAAATACATATTTAACACCTGAAAGGATAATGAATATCAACCCTGCAGGTAAAAGGACTAAATCAAATAAGTGTCTTTTTACAGAAGAGATATTTAAGCCCTTGAAATGAATTTATTTATATACTTACTTCTCAAAATATAAAAGATAAGGAAGCTGGGGAGTGAAGGCAGCAAGAATATTGTAAGAACAACTTTTTAACAAAACTTCACTAGTTGTATCAAGCTAGGTATTTTCTCCACTATGCACGGAACTTATACCAGATCTGGATGAGTGGAAAAACACAGCACACATCATTAGGATTTGATGTATATTATTTCCTTAGCTCCACTAAAGTGGGGCCTCGGCTATAATTGTCAGGTTTCTGATTTTTAATTCTAGCAGGGTAAATGTCTTTACTGTTTCTTGCTTAACATTCCTTGCTCCTGTGCATTACTGTTTATGCTGTAGGAATCATGGTGGTAATAGAATGCTAATATTTTGTGTTACCAGGTACTGCCAGAGAAACGAAGTTTAAAGCTTCTGAAGAATCAGAGTATTAATGTCAATTGGTACATGTATTGTCCAGAGAGCTCTGTTATCCTTCTTTCAACCACTGTCCTTGGCAATGTCCTGCAGCCATTCTATTTCAAGGTAAAGGGACATGTTCCAAACTTGTCATTTTCATTTTTTCCTAAACTGCTTCTTCATCCAAATATTCTGTTGCTTAATTTTCTTCCAAGAGGTGCATGTGTTCACGTCCTCATATGACAATAAGCAAATCTATAAGGTAGCTCCTAGGTAATGGCTTAAAATTTGGTAATTTACTGTTTCTTACATGCTCTTTGGAAAGATGTGTGTCCAGACAAGGCTGGACAATGAGGAAAAGAGCTACAGCATTTCTCTTGCTCCTGTCAATGGATTAGGAAGATTTCTGTGGCAATTTAAGGGAAGAGATTAAAAAGTCTTAGTCACATGGGTTTCTCAGTTTGTGTTAATCTTGTGTAGGGTCTGTACTGCATCCTAAAATGATGTTCCCTTAGGTGGCTGGGAGGAACCTACTAGGCTTTACAGTTTTCTTTTTAACAACTTAGGTTATGGTTCCCCCTCCTTCACATTTTGTGTCAAGTTTTAGCTTGAAGCTAAATAATTTTTATCTTGTGTTCAGCAGGTAATAATACTTGAAAACAGACTAGTGAAGGAAATAGTTCTGTAGTATTCACACTTCACACTCAAGGATGAATCAGTAAGAATAGGAAGTGAATTTCAGTAGAAGCTTTGGAAATTCTGAAAACTTGTCTTAATATAAATTCCATAGAAAAGAGGAAGAGAAGAGCAGAAACCTTGGGCAGGAGAAGGGATATGCTGTAAGTACGGCGCAGGAACTAAAGGAGACTGACTGGTAGGAAGTAGTGATATTTTCTCCTTCCCAGGAAGCAGTTATTTAGGAGTTGGAGCATACAGTTCCCTGGAAGAGAGAAAATAGGAGAACTGCTGTTTGAGATCTCCAGACCCATTGTACAGGGGATTTGCATACAAATTAAAATGTAAACATTTTTGTAGCTGAAGTCATAAAATCAAGACGATAAAGCTTCTGAAGTGCGAAAGTGTGTATTAAAAATCACTGAGGGGATTTTTTAGGAAAATGGGCACAACCCCTTTTTTTTTGGACCGTGACCTCCCTTCGCCGCGTGGGGGCGCTGGTGATACAGCGTTTGGGCAAAGGCCGCTCGTCCCTTTCTGGTTCCGGTCGTGACAGTTCTTGTGTTGCTGTTTAACAGAGTGGGACCATGTCAAAACTATCAAAATTTGAAATCGAGTTACCTGCAGCACCCAAGTCATCCAAGCTCAGCCTTTCTGAAAGAGATATTGCTATGGCTACAATGTACGTATCTCATGCTTCAGGTCTTTCTTGGAAGGTGGGGCAGGTTGGGAATGCTGGAAGACAAAGACATTGCAATGGTTGCACTTGTTTCTTGTTTTAGCAGTGCTATTGCTTTAAAGCACTTCAGTTACTGCCTTGAAAAAGCATCTAAACAGCCCTCTTGGGACAAGGTGGAAAGGGAAAGCAAATGGAGAAGTCTTACGTGAAATTGTTCTGGATTACCACAGAAGTTTGGATAATGCTTCAATTTTTATTTGATATTTTGGTAGAGGAATCATTCACAGATGCCTAACTTGCATGAGTATAGGCCATACATTGTGATTTATCAAGAACTGTTTAATCTTTCACTTTTAATTAAATGAATACCTGACTTAGGTAATCTCATCTCTTAGGATAAAATGTTTGACTCTAAGAGACTGGTAGAGCTCTTAATTGAAAATAATGCTTTAATCCTGTTGTCTTGTTAGATATGGGCAGCTTTATGTTCTCTATTTGAGGCATCACTCAAGGACTTCCAACAGTACAGGAGCAGAAGTAGTGCTCTATCACTTACCCAGGTAAGAGCAGAATGAAGAATGTTAGTTGCAGTTTACATCTGTGTCAGTGTTGTGGTTTAACCCCAGTTGGCAACTAAGTACCACCAGCTGCTCCCCCAGACCCCTGGTGGGAGGGGCAGGGGAATCAGAAAAAGGTAAAACTCATAGGTTGAAAAAAGAGTAGTTTAATAAATGAAATAAAGTAAAAACTAATAGTAGTAACGAAAAGCACGTGGAGGAGGGAATAAAATCCATGAGAAGTGAGTGATGCAGTAACAATTGCTCACTACCTGGCCTGTGCCAAGCACTGGTCTGTGCCTCCTGGCCAACTTCCCCTACTTTATACATCAAGCATAATGTCCTAGGGTATGGAATATTCCTTTGGCCAGTTCATTTGCCCAGGTCTGCTGTCCTGGCCCTGCTCCCTCCCAGCTTCTTGAACACCTGCTAGCTGGCAGAGCATGGGAAACAAAAAAGTCCTTGACTTAGGGTAAGCACTGTTTAGCAACAACTAAAACATCAGTGCCTTATCAGTGTTATTCTCATACTAAATCCAAAATACAGCACTGTAGCAGTTCCTAGGGAGAAAATAAACTGATTCCCAGCAAAACCAGGACAAAAAGACATCTTTTATAGTGTAAACAGGCTTGTTGACCAGTTCTCATTTCTCTTTGTTTCCATAGAGAGGGTTCCTGTAAGAAGACACATATTTTAAAGCTGAACAGAACTGGGAAGTTTGCGCTGAATGTAGTGGATAACTTGGTGGTAGTACATCATCAGGATACTGAGGTCTGATTTATTTATATTGTGTTGTGCTGTAACTTTGAGAAGTTATGGGCAGCTTTTAGTAACCTAACAATTTAATTTAGAAATTATTTTTCCTTGGGCTTAGCTTGGCCAAAAGCCAGAGTATTTGCAGGAACAAAACCATAACACTGTAAGAGATTCAAATTTATCCTTTTATCTTGATGGGCTACTAACATATATTCAGGGCTGCTGGTAATGCCTGCCTTTCTCTTACACTGTTTCTGCTTGTTGTCAGTTTCTTATGTTGCATTGATGCTGCACTGTGTAGGCTTTTAAGGCATTATACAAAGAGGTAGAGTTAAATTGGACACTAAATTATTAATCCTGAGAAACTTCTCATATCACAAACATTTGAATGATAATGTTTCCGTGACACAAACTTACACTCCTTTAGTCAGAAGACCTGGCTCTCTAAAAACGTGTATGAACAAAAACCTTCTTGAGCATCTGGTAGTCCCAGCAGCAAGGCTTGGTCAGTGGTTAAGCTAAAGTGGTACTTCGCTCTTAACTTGGGAAAAGGCTTGGACTTCTAGAATTATCTTTTCTTGGACAACTTCAAGAACTGGGGCAGTTCTCTTCTTAGGAGGATTAGTTGATGTTTCAGTTGTATTTCATGTTAATTCTACACATTAGCATTTAACCCAGAGCACTTCCTCCCCAGTGTTTTGGTCAAGCTGTAATTATGACTGTAGAAACCCAGAAAACATTTCTCACACTGCCTCTGGGAGACACCAGTAATTGAAGTTTCACTGGCACTGAAAGCAAAGCTGCTTTCCCTGGTAGAAGTGTTAGTGACTTGAGTTGAACAAGACTGGTAGAAGTATAAGGATATCAGAGGAAGATAGATGACTTTCCTCAGAGTTTCTATTATCCTTAACTAAGCAGTGTCAAAGTCACATGTTGTGCAAGAAAGACTCAGACTTTTTTTTAGGGCATGTAGTGACAGTTCTAGGGGCAGTGGTTTTAGACCAAAAGCAGATAGATTTAGATGGGGTGCAGCTTTTTACAGTGAGGGTGGTGAGACCCTGGAACAAAATGTCCCATCACTAAGAGTTCAAAGCCAAGTTGGATGGGGCCTTGAGCAGCCTGATCAGTGAAAAATGTTATCAACCCCAGTACATCCCTTCCAACCCAAACCATTCTATGATTCTAACAGAGAATACAACTTGGAAAGCAGACTGAATGCTTATAAATGGATGGTGATTCACATTCATCAATACTAACTTCCTCTTTTTAATTGCAGACTTCAGTTATCTTTGACATCAAGCTAAAAGGAGAATTTGATGGGTCCACAACCATCCATCAGTTTGTACTTCCACCTCGATCAATACAACCCTATCAAATACCTGTAGCAGGTAGAACCACTATATAATGAATAACCTAACACTTAGCAAGGGTACTTAAATGCAACAGCTCACATGCAGGAGTGCTTCAGGGTTTAGGAAGCTGGTTACTAACACTTCAGTTATACATATTTGAGAGGGTGAGGAAGGAAGCAGGTAAGAAGCAATTGAGCAGAAGTTGGTGTTCCAAATGTGTGCCAACTACAGAAGAGTTGCTGTTTAAGCTGCATACTTCCTGTAGTACTTTGCTTTTGCACTTGAAGAGTGTTGGGTTTGGGGAATTTTTTGGCCATGGCTCTCAAAGCTTGTGGGTGCTCAAAAGCATTTTATGGTTTTGTGGCTTTTGTCAGGACCATGTGATTTAGGAAGTTAGAGGCTGAAAGACAATACAAGCTCAGAATCAAGTTTGGGACCAGTTTAGAAGTAATGCTACAATCAGTGTTAGGACTTAAAAACTTAGATTCTTCATGAATTGCCTTTCTGTTTTGCAGTTACCCCCAAGCTGGGAATATAGAAATAGCCTGAGCATAGTTTCACTAGCAGGTGAGAGAGCAGTGAGGTTCTCTTTGTAGAAGAGAAAGAGGCTTCTATACAAGAAGATTGCACATTAAAAGCTCTAACATCTGATAGCAAGTGTGATAAATCTGCAGATGGAGATTTGTATTAAACAAAGGTTAGGATCAGAACTGAAAAACCATTCTTCCTTTTAAAGAGTGTACGTTTAAGTAAAGCAAATGGAGGCTGCGTATTTAGAATTACAGTACTAGACCTGGAATATTTCTGCATACATTATTTCACTTGGGTGAAAATCAAGTTTTGAAGGATTTGTTTGCCATCTTAGTGTCAGATTTTCTTTGTAGATCTGGCTACACAAATGGATCTTTCTTTTTGACTGCATGCTACAGTGTTACAATCCATACTTACCTTTTTGGTATAAAATACTTGGTATAGGAGAGCTGCCAGAGTACTACTATACCTCACCTGATGTTATTTTTTTCCTGCAGGCCCAGCTTCTGTGACAAGTCAGGCTCCTGTTCCGTGTAAACTCTGTATCCTTTAAATCCTCTCAAAAAGTAAGAACCTCAGTCTATGTATCAAACAGGGAAGAAAGGTAACATTTGTTACCTTGACTCCTTAACAGAGCAATTTTAGCTGATTATGCACATATACTTCCAAATAATAATATGTTTCATAATAGCCTCATGCTGCTTTCATAGAGTTGTAAATACTGATGTCTAGTATAATACCACATTTCCTGATTATTTGAGATGTGTATAAATTATTGAATAGGTACACCATAAAATTGAAGGTAGCATTCCAAGAATCTGTTTCAAAACCTCAGAAGTGACAGTAAATGAAAGTATGTTAATGGGATCTGCTTCTCTACAGTACTGTAAATTCAGAAGAAACAGTTTAGCATCAATCTTAATATAGATGTTAAAACCTTAACATTTAGATTCTTCTTCGTGGATTGTCTTTCAACCTGATATTATCATCAGTGCAAGTGAAGGTAAGTGGTGAGCTCTTGGACTCTACAGTATTCAGCATCAGGATGGGTAGTTTACAGTTTCAGTGCACAAAGCAGCTTAAAACTGAGAGTGACTTATTAGGTACATCTGCTGAGTTGATTGCTCTTGATAGTGATAATAGGATTAAGTATCTCTGCTACAACTTTTCAAGGGTAATGCTGTTCTAAAATGTAGGCTTAGAAAGACAAATAAACAATTTCCATGTGTTTTAGTTTAAGAGTGGAAAAGGTTTGGTATGTCTAGGCTGTACTGTACGAGGCAATTCACTTTCTTTACTCTTTCAAATCAAGGTTACCTCTGGAGTCTTCAGGTGAAACTTGAACCTGTAGTTAACCTCTTGCTAGATAAAGGAAAACTAATGGATTTCCTTCTCCAAAGAAAAGAATGCAAAATGGTTATCCTGTCTGTATGCTCTCAAAGTAAGTTCGAGTGTGTTTTCTGTATCTTGAAAGTACAATACCTCTTATTCATAAATACTCACCCAAGTTAGCTTAGCTGTTCTTAGATTTGAGATTACCTCTGAAGCTGCCTTGGTCCTTAGGATATCATTTGCCTCAACTAACCTCAGTCACTATTCTGAAGGAATTTAACTGCATTAAAAATTCAACTTTCCCTCCAATTCAAATACACCTGACATGATTGAAAGTGTTTCTTAAAAATTAGGTAGAGAATAGAGACCACCTTTTGAAAAAGGCAACAATTCAGGTGCCTGGTTATTTCTCCTCATAGTTCTTTATTTTTATCTTTCAGTGCTCAGTGAGCCAGAAAGAGGATCGCTGTCTGTGATTGCAACTGTTTTTGACAAATTGAATCATGAATATAAGAAGTACTTGGAAGCTGAGCAAAGCTATACGATGGTAAACCATGTTAGCTATAGCAGCTTACAGAGACAAAACAATGCTGTTTGCTTTTCAGGTGGCATTAAGGTAAAGGGATGCTCCTTTCTACTTAGGGAATTTGAGCTTGCCCCAAAACGGCCTGACTGCCCAGGCTCACAAGTAAAATGGATTAAGTGGAAAACAATTAAGACCCCCACTTGACACTTGTGTGGCAGGTGCTGCATAGCTTAGCTCCAGAGTGATGAGTTAACACACCCAGGTGCTTGAAAGCAGAGAGAAGGTAGAAGCTGAAAAAGCAACTCTGAATCGATAACTACTACCTTGGTTTTCAGAGCACTGATTTCACTGCATACTATATCATAACAGGCTGTCCTGATAGATCTCAGCCACTTCTGTTAAAGTACCAAATTCAAGCACTAACTCAGAGTACAGTCACATACTCAAAACTCTTTTAAGCCTGAGGGCCTGTGTCAGTGAAGTTAGATTCATCTCCTGGCTTTAGGGTATATAAAAGCAGCTGTATTTATATAACTTTTAAAAAGCAGTTTTAAATTTAATATGAAAACCCCACTGAACAGGATGCCTCTAACATAATATGACCACAGATATGAATTTCCTTGTTAACACAACAAGTTTATGCATTTGAAACAGGAAACATTTTGTACAACTGAGACTGACTTGGAACTGTTTTCTTTTAAAAAGACTTTTTTTTTCTCCTAGGTGGTAGAAACAGGCCTGAGTAGAAGTAATCCACTCCTAAAACGTCCTGTCCGCACTCAAGCAGTTATTGATCAGTCTGATATGTACACACACGTTTTATCTGTTTTTACAGAGAAGAAGGTAAGTTGATTTTAAGGGCTAAGGGCTAATTTGGCAGCAGTCTCAGATCAGCCAGCTAAGTTGATGGCTTGAAATTGGCAGCAGAAGTTTTGTCAGGATTAGGGTATTTTGATGCCTATTCTTATGGGGTTAACGGGGAAGCTATGCAAGTTCTACCTCACACTTTCTTCTTTGTCCAGGAAGCTCCTCACAAGTTCACTATAGCTGTCTTGATGGAATACATTCGCTCTCTCAACCAGTTCCAGATTGCAGTTCAGGTAAATCACTTATGCCCCACTCCATGAAATTACATGCAGTTTTAGTCCAGTCTTGGTCACATGTGTAAGTTCTACACAATCTTGACTTCTAGATTGGAAAAATATACAGAGACATACCTTTGATTGTCTTCTTCCTACATTCACAGCATTACTTGTATGAGCTGGTCATCAAAACCCTTGTTCAACACAACTTGTTCTACATGCTCCATCAGTTTCTGCAGTACCATGTGCTCAGTGACTCAAAGCCCTTGGTATGTAAGACAAGTAGCTCCAATAAGCTGGTGAGGGAGATGGGAACTCTTCAGAATTTTAAGGGTATTTCTACTTTTGCCCTAGGCTTGTCTGCTGCTGTCCCTGGAAAGCATTTACCCTCCTGCACATCAGCTCTCGCTGGACATGTTAAAAGTAAGCATTTCTGACTCCAGTAACTCCCTGTCACATGTGGGTTAGACTGGTCAAACAGCTTTCCTGACCAGGCTTGATGTCATTAACTAGCATCAATCATTTGCATGCATTAGAGGCATTGTCTTACAGCTATGATTGACTTCACAGAGACTTTCCACAGCAAATGATGAAATAGTGGAAGTTCTGTTATCCAAACACCAAGTTTTGGCTGCCTTGAGATTCATCAGGGGTATTGGGGGACACGACAGCATTTCAGCCCGCAAATTCCTCGATGCGGCGAAACAAGCAGAGGATGAGATGCTTTTCTACACCATATTCCGGTTCTTTGAGCAGAGAAACCAGCGGTTACGAGGAAACCCCAGCTTCACTCCAGGTAAGCAGTAAGTAGCTTGACCAAGATACACAGTTGTGGAAACACGGCTAAGACTTCTTTCACTTCCAATCCAGTTGAGTCTGTATTAGGTGATAAAACTCTTGGCACATTTTGGCCTATATTTTATACTCACCTTTAAGCACAGTTCCAAATTAGATTGTCTTACTCCTTTGTCTGCTGTACCCAGGAGTAAAGAGGCTGAGCTAAACTTGCAGATGAACCTGTTTGACTTGCAGTTGCTCTCACTGCTTAGCTTAGCAGAGCCATTATCTCCAATTACTGCTTTCTCCTGAAGTCAGCAACCAAGTTGGGAAGCCTTTGAGTTCAATTGTCTATTTCCATGAATTAAAAAAAACCTAAGGCCTGTTTTATGCTACAGTTCTTCCTTTAAAAGCCAAGACAAACTGCACCAGCAACACGTTCATTATCACCAGACATTCTGTAGGCACAGAATCCCATCCCATACTCTTCTGTCTTGACAGTGAAGAGCTCTCATAGCTGTGAAGCTGGTTAGATACATGAACTAGATCAAACATTTGCTTCACCTTGAGGAAACCAGTCACAGGACTGGAAATGCCTCAGTATTTCAATGTCTTCTGTTTGTTCAACTTTGGTATTCAAACACATTAAAGAAAATAATTAATACTAATAAATGAAATTAAGTGAAACTACACAATCTTGGTTCTTGGTTTCTGACTTGTAAAGTGAACATGAACTTTTATTTTGTCTCCCTTAGGTGAGCACTGTGAAGAACACGTCACCTTCTTCAAACAAGTTTTTGGAGAACAAGCTCTCATGAAACCCACAACATTCTGAAAGACTCTTCCACTGAAATGTATAAACTTAATTTATTGCATTTAAGTAGATTTTTGAACTACAAAATTGCTATTTTATAATAAAGTATATACAAGACATTTTGGCAAATAGTACTAAAAATATTACAACTTGTGATGGCTTCCCCCTAAAAATAGAGACAAAAATTGCATTGACCTGCATTTAAAATTAGTGTCAGTGGTTTAGCAGTCCATTCTCATACACATCACCTCAATTCCATTGACAAAATGCTATTCAACTCTTACTACAGCTGGTTTAGGTTTTTGGAGGAAAAAGATGCAACCTCTTGAAAACAGAAGTGTTTTAGTAATCTTATTAACACATCTAGTTTTAGTAATACTGTTACTTGAGCCACACTTAGCATTTCCTGAGTTTAAAGCTGCAGCTGGTATCTTCTAGTTGAATCTGTGCAGGAGTCAAGTCTGTGGTGGTTACAGTGTGATAGTCATAGAACATTGCTGCACTTCAGTTCTTAGGAGCTGTGCCTAAGCCACAGTTCAGGCAGTCCACTGAACACTGTTAAAAACTAGAAGTAGAGGAGTCTCTCCCGTTCTGTACCTCTGGTCCTCTCTTGTGCAGCACGAGTTTTAGCTTTATTTACTGATGGGCCTGAGAGAGAGAACACAGTTATCCAAAGGCTCCACATTTCAGCTATCAGTCATCAGGAAGCATGCATGATCTTACTGTCTAGAGCCAGCTTAACGTTCAGAAACATGCTTCTTCTCAGCTGTTAATAGCTGTCAGCCCCAACAAAGACAGATAAATCCCCATTGGTCTTAAGGCCATTAAATAAGGCTCAGTTTAAGTCTACCACTAGGGACTATACTGTACACATGCATTTTCAAATTCAAGAAGACAGTGCTTAGACCATCCTCTCTGCAAGGCAAGATTGTTTTTGCAAATGCAGGAACAGTGACTCAACAGGAAGTTGGTTGCTTCCACCCATCACCCTGGCCACAGCTGGAACATGCTAATCATGCTGCTTTCTGGGGCCACAGGGGCCCAGCAGCCACCTTCACAAAGCACAGAACAGTGTAACCATGGGCCAGGCTATGCTTGCTTCAGTTCAGCAAGCCCACAAGAGTGAGCCTGCAGTGCCACTGGTCAGCCTTTGCTTTCCAAAGGATGCATCACTTGGATGAGAGAGGCACATTCAAGTGCTGCTTTTCATCTCTGCAAACCTTTCCATGTCATGGAAAGCCCACAAACAGCTACTTTTGTTTGAAGTGTGGTATAGAGTAGACTGTCACATCTTACCTATGTAACTAAGCAGAACTGGAAGAAATATCAGTCCATGTGTTGCTCCCAGCACAACCATAGCTAGATACATCCTGAAGTAGAATATCTTGAAGATTTGAGATTTGGAAAAAGCCAATACTACAATTCCTCCAAATTTGGTCAGCGTGATACCACTGAAAACCTGTCAATAAAAAAAGTGTTTAAGTTATAAGCAGGGGTTTAGGTAATCAGTTCCCTTCCAGTATTTAGCATTTGTGTAATCTAAGGCTCCTATATGCAGTATACCTCATGCCCTACCAGTATAGAACCAAATCAAGATGCACTTAGGAGAAGAATTCATCTTTTTGGTCCCACAGGAGAGGCTCAGTACAATTAAAAATCCACTCTGATCTGTGCAGCCACCTAATTAATTTTTGCTTCAGGCAGATACAAGTGAAAATCATTACTTAATTTAACACATTCCAGTGAAGTTCTTTACCTGGGTGTGGTACACATATCACAAGAACTATCAATTCCAACCCCATACAAGTCACTTAGTCTTTAAGAGACACGACAGTACTGCCTAAACACTGAGACCTGCTTGTTCTCTACAAACTCCAACTGCATCCCATATTCACAACCACCTTTCCTCGTCACCTCTGACTATCTGGAAGAGAAACACCTGAGTTTTAATGGGACAATTTGAGGTTTATCCAAACTACTAGTTCAGCTAAAACATTTAGCTCTCCTCTATTATTAGGTAGTAGTAACATCAGATTAAAAATGAGTCTTCATCACCCCTATTACTAGAAGAAGCCTATGTTGACCTTAAGAGCTTTAAGCATTCCAAAACGAAAAGCAAGGAAATCTTCATGACTTAAGACTGTCACCTATAACATTTTTTAAAATAGTAAGGCTGTCACTTGGCCACTTGTTTTCCCCTCCCCATCCAGCAGGTACTCACTGAGCTGCCCATGTGAGACAGAGCTTCTTCTGCACGCTGCACTCTACTGCCCTTGGTACTGATGGTGAACGCCCTTGTCACATGACTGCAGAATTCCACAGCGATACCACAGCTCTGGAGAGTGAAAGGAAACATGTGAAAACATCAGTTAGATCAGCACTTTGATGGCAAGGTCTCTACTCAGAATTCTGGATGGACTAGAAACATTCCTAGCAGCTGTCACCAGTCCCCAGGGGTAAAGTACCATGGGAAGTTACAAGCTTAATGTTGCTTCCCAGAGGCTGTTGCGGGCACTGTATGGTGTTTTACAACCAGTCTAGTAACAGACAAACAGGAAGTGGAACATGAGATTGTTGGAGAGGTCAGGTTTCCTGAGGCTGAAGCAAGCTAGCTTTGATGCAGTGCATGCAGTAAACACTGAACATTAGAATCAGTTTACAACTATTAGCTGCAATAACATTGCTTTAGAATAACAGTGAATATACATCCTGATTTGATACCATGACAATTCAGCTGATCAGTCATTTACAACTAACTGAACACTTGGCTAATCTTAGTTGTATGTTCAAGCAATTCTATCTACTAACTGTAACGTTGGCCAAGTCTACACTAATCCTCAGATCCACAAACCTCTAGAGAAGACAGTATGCCCAAGCAACCAACAGCTGCTTGCTGGACCTAGCTCTGGAATGCTTTACCAAGGCTCCTTCTGCCCAAATTATTTCATCCATTTATGCAGGAAAAATACTTGTGCTAGCACATCCCAGATCTACTCTGTTGAACATAAATACACCAGAAGCCTTAAGACAAACCTATGCATTCTCCCCTTCAGCATGAGCCACCTGTGCTGATGTGGAGCAGCAATGCAGCTGTTGCTGTAAAACAAGAGTAACCTCCACCAGATGCAGTATAACTTCAGTTCAATTGCTGTATCTTACTAGTATGGGGACTAGTTATCAGAATGAACTTGTTTTCTCTTTTTCTAGATGTGTTAAGATAGTTCCACTACTGTTCAAAGGCCTGCCAAAGTTTAGTAGAATATTGCTGAGTATCACAAGTATATATGTAGCACACAGAACTGTTCAAAGCTTGGAAACAGAAGCAAAGAGAGGCCTTGTTGACTTACCATGACAAGATTTACTAATGAAACTGCATTCAAGCTGATGCCCCAGAGCCACATCACTCCAAACATGTTGACGATTATCATAGCAATAGTTATTGAAACCACAACAGCAGCCCATACTTCAAAACCAAGAAGCACAGTTGTCACCAGAAATATTGATCCCAAAGAGATGCAGAGGTTAAAGATAGCATCGTGCACAATTGTCAAGTATTGTTCATAGAAGACATAAAACACACTGTAGAAAAAAGAGATGTTGCCATCAGCCATCGTCCCTTTCATATGCTAATATTAGATTAGCTTTTGTGCTAAGGATAAAGTAGCTGCCCCTGACAGAAGTCACCAACAGAACCTGGCTTCCTTGTATCAGTGGAATGTCATGTAACAGCCAGCATTCTGTAGGAGTTAATTCCTCCCTGACAAGTCAAACAAATGAGATCATGGTCTTGAAATCAGTGTAATTCCCATATTTCAATATAAGCAGCTACAGTAAATACCAGAAGGTAGATGCTCAGATCCATTGTGATATCTGCAAGAGCTAATGCAGATGGACCATAAGTACAGGTAGAATTCTTTGATGCAGAGATCAGTATTGCAGATGTACAAATGTCAAGTCTAACTCAATTTTAGAGTGTCCTATACTTGACATTGCTGCTGCATTTGCTTTACATTTAAATAACTTATTTGAAGTCAATACATTCACATCACAGCTTGCAACCACCCACGTCAACATATCTGCTTATGTTTGAACTATTAAACCCTACTATGAAAGCTAGGAAATGGCCCAAAGCTGAGTCAGATCTACCTTTGTAATTAAGGATTTAAGTTAGTTATCAATGACAGTCGAAAGAGACCAGTGCTATGGATATAAATTTTATCTTCCTAGTTTTACTAGAAATCCACAAGTCTGCATTACCTTCTGTTAGACAAAACTCAGGTTTCTAATGTTATTAGCCAGTACCTTTTCTGCATTATTCCAAGTATTTGCCACCAAGGCAAGAAAGATCTAACCATACCTGTATGGAAACACTCGGTAGTTCTTCTCTTTGATGCCCATGGTTTCAGTAATATTGTCTGCTATAATCCGAGCTTTCCTCATAGCATCAATAAAATCAGATGATGTTTTCAGTACAGTATGGTAAGTCATAAAGTAAGTGGCTCCAACCTCAGTTTTGTTGTTTATAAAGTTGACAGCAGAGTAATATGCAGCGTGTCCTCTATAAAAACAGGTACATGTCAGATGTCAGCACCATTCAAATTTATTAGCTTTAATAACATATCATCTTATGGAATCATAGAATGGTTTGAGTTGGAAGGGAGCATAAAGATCCTCTAGTTCCACCTCTGCCATGCGCAGGAACACTTTCCACTAGACTACAATTGCTCACATCACACCTGGCCTTGAACACTTCCAGGGATGGGGCACAGCTTTTCTGGGCCATTTGTTTCAGTGCCTCACGGCCCTCAGAGTAAAATATTTCTTCCTAACATCTAATCTAAACCTACTCTCTCATTTTAAAACCATGCCTCCTTGTTAACCACTACATCCCCTTGTACAAAGTCCCTCTTCAGCTCTCTTGGAGGTGCCCTTTAGAGGGCTAACAGCTGGTAGTTGTTTCCAGCAGTTTCCAAAACTATAAAAGCTTCAGAGCACAATACATTTCAAGATTGCACAGAATATTCTAGAACAGACTGACCACAGACATCGTCTCTCTTTGTACAGGGGAAAGCTGCTGTTTCATTTAGTTGATGATGTGTTTGGTTTTTCCAGAAAATAGTACAGAACTGGTGAGATGTCAATGTTTGTATGGCTTTTAGGAGGACATTAGATATCAAACCTGAAGACGAAATCCAGAGCAAATATCTTTGACACATTGGTCTAAGCAGGGTCTATAGAATAAGGCTCTTACCCTTTTCCACATTTAGGATTAGGGTTGTCTGACAGGAACATTGGCAAAAAGGCCATGAAGTCTTCACCCTGTGGTCTCTGCTTGCCTTCTGGAGTCAGGGGTCGACAACGGGTGCAGGATGGATCACTGACTGAAGAAATACAGGAAGAAGGTCATCTACAGGATCAAGTACTCTTTTTCTTAACACCAGTAACTTCTGACTTGCATTGCTATAGGGTGCAATTTCATAAAAAGCATTTTTACTGATAAATCCATCTGGAAATTCCATATAAGATTTGTAGTCCTTAATTTGATTTATTGTGACTAAAGCAAGGGCTGTCAGAGAACTCTCACTTGTGCATTTATCTCCATTAGATCCAATGAGAACTACACTCAGCTGAAGGACCTGAACAAAAGCAGAGCTCCTTAAAAGCAGAGACCTGAACACTAAGTTTGTGTGTTCTAAGAAAACCAATAGAAGGAACAGAATTTTTACAGCAAGTTACATTGGCTGTCTAGGTAGGCTGTTTTCAGTGTGCAGCATTCCAGCAGAATATTTAAGCTCACTCAAACAGCAGTTCAAATAAATTAAGAGGACAACTCAAGAGGTTCCTACTTACAGTAAGAAAAGGAATTCACTTGACTCGTACCACGAGAAAATGTTTTGGCTGTGAAACTTCTAAACCAAGCTAATCCACTAGCAACAAGATGGATGCCAATACCTGAAGCATTGCAGAACTGTCCAGTGGTATTGTACACTCTGCAACAGGATGACTGTGGCTTCACCCAGTCAAAGTAGTCATCAATCCAGGATGATGGGGCATAGCCTATCCTTGTGCTAATAAAAATAACACAACATATCCATCATCAGTAATTTTATGTTTAATTCCAAAATATATCACTTGATCTCTCCAGTGCCAACTCATGCCATGTCAACTCATTCATGTCAAATCTACTCAGCTCTTCATATAGTCCCATGCTCCAGTACCCCATCCAAGGGCCATAATGCTCAGGTAGCTAAGACCACTGCAGCTAGAAAAGAGCAGGAGTGTTTTCACAGCATCCTGTTCTACTGCCAAGCCCAGCTTTCTATTCTCCTGCCCACTGTTCCCCATCCTATTCCACATCCAGCTGCCTCAGTTTTCAAGCAAAGCCCCTCCTTCAGTTAGGAAGTGCAAGGAACAGTTACAGTGGAAGGAACTGGGAAAAAACTTACTTGAGTTGTTAACTGTAGATAAAATTCCTGCTTAGCCTCCCTAGGCTAGCCTAGTTAATTCACCAGGTTTAGAAGCTGAGCATGCAGCCATTTTCCAGAACATCATAACCCTGCTGAGAGGTTTCCACAAGTTTTTCTTACTACATTCCAAGATTGCTTGAAGGATCAAGCCCCTTTTCCAAACCCAAATACATCAAAGTATCCCATCAGTCCAGACAGGTTTTATCCTCACTCTAAAAGTCTGTCACAGCTGCTTTCAACCCCCTCACTTCTAAATCCACAATATAAAGCACATAAAATAGAATGTCAGTTTATGACCAGCAGCTGAGCCTGAGCTAAACGAGGAGGACACACTGCTCAGCTACATCTCTTCCATGCTACTATGCAGAGACATGAAAGACTTGAAAGCATGAAAGACTTACTAGCTACCAATTTCCGCAGCATTGAAGATTTGCTGGACAAGTGAATCATTATTACATCCCATTCCACCACACACCATGTTCTGCCCTTCCAAAGAGGTGTAGTTGTGTCCTTCTTCCAGGACAAAGTAGACAGGGGGACCTGCATGCAGGTACTTGCTGATGTGGCTGAAGTAATCAATTACGTAAGAGTCCTTCAAAGGAAAGTTTGAGTTACCATTATGGAATGTTGAGGTAGCACAACAAGGTATCAAGGTTTCCATTCAGCCACAAACTGCTGAACAGTGACACAACCATAAGACTTACATCTGGCATTGAGAGAGACTGATCTAGTCCAATCTCTACATTGTGCATAACTGCTGCACTGAATGACAGGATACCCACAAACACTGCTATCTGCAAAAAAAGCAAATCCATGGAAGTGAGAACTGTACAGAAACAACAGGCAACAGGACTCATTTGTTAAGCTAATAGGAGCCATGCAAAGAGGCTCTAGTTTAGTTTAGTCTTGTTTAGTCAGGCTTACTACAACAGTAGTAGTAAAACATAGCTACTCAGAGGTCCCTTTGTAACTATATGGAAATTTATTCTTAGACATCAGCAGTGAAAGTGATAAACACCTTCTGTAAGTAAGCATGGTAACCTTAAACTGAGTCACTGTTTCAGCAACAACACTGGATTAATGCAGTGTAGAACCCAACACACACTGACTTTTTTACATGGGCTAAAGTAATTAGATTGTCTGCAATGCAACTGTTAAATCTGGGCTTTGGACAATCCATGATCAAGCCTCTACTTATTGAAATACTCCTACAATTACAAAATTTTATTTCTATTCTTCTTCTGAGAAGAAAAATACTAGAAGCTTAATTTGTTTCACTGTACTGAAGATTTTTCTTCCCTATTTAGGTCTTCAGGCTCACTGCTCTTTTGCTCAAGTCTAGGAGACTGCTTACTTGAAATAGATTATACGTACTACTATTGGTCTCATCCAATCCTTAAGCAGATATGGAGAAAACAGATTTTTGAAGAACAGAAATAACATGTTCTCAGAACGCTGGACTCCACTCATTTCTTCACTGCTTTTGATGCAACACAGAATATCCAGTCTATTACTCTGAAAATTGATTAAATGCCAGAGTTAGAGCAGTTCTGCAGATGTCATCATCCCCATTACACTGCAGTTACAGGTGCACTTGTACTCACCTCTTGACGCTTAATATCCAAGCCCAGGAGACTCACGAAGCAAGTGACTTGAAGAATAAAGTCTATGAGCACAGCCATTCCAGCAAACAGGGAGAACGTGCGAACCGCTGGCATCGTAGACAGTGTCCCTGGAGGAAGCGACCCCGTTTGTTAGGAGAGCTCCCTTCTAGAAATGCACCAGCATCTTCTAGACAAACATCCAGTTTAATTGGGAGCCTTACAGCAGGACAAGGAGCCTTTCTTTCCAGAGCAAAGGAAACAGCCCATACAAGCCTGGCTTCAGCTGCAGTCTTTGATCTGTTTAACAGCACTGAGGCTGTAAAAAGGAGTGACTAGTTCTAAGCCATTTCTCAACTGCAAATTTAGGTGCAGACTGTGTAACAGGGCAGTTAAGGAGTGCTGTCAGGCAACATCTTCCTTCAATATTAAGCCATTCTAATACAAGTTGATCCAACAACAAATTACACTGCAGGTAAGCAAAGCCATTATGAAACAAGGCCAAATTATAATTGTAGGGTAAAAAAGATTTACCTCTAAAACACTGTAAAGTGAGCCGCAAACATAAATCTGTCTAAGGGCCTTATTCCAACCAAGGAACATTTGCAAGATGACTAAATGCAATATAGGAGTTCATACACCCTGATATTTAATCTATTCCTAAGGTCAAATTTAGATTTGTCAGTCACTGCAGGTCAGTAAAAACCTCCAATCTTTCCGGCTGAAAAGTTTGACAGATTCAGAACTATCTTGTTAACTATGCCAGACTTAAAGTACTCCAATACCTATCCCCATCAGAAGTTTAATCTGATAGTAAACTAAGCTAAACTGCCTCTACAAATTCTTACTTTGCTTTTGTATTTTAGTATTACATTTATTCTTAGAATATGAAGTTATAAGACCCCTATTTTCAAATATTAAAGGAGTCTTACCAAGAAAGAATGCCACAGTCTCCGAAAAGGATGAGAGAAACATACTGGGTGCCACATCTCCCAAGACTCTGCCAATCTGTTTATCCAGAGTTTCACCCTGAATGCGTTCATCTCTCTGTTTTAAGGCAATAAGTTGTTATTGTTAGGAATCATGCAATTTATAAAGCTATTTCATATGGCTTTAAAAACCCCAAACTTTAAAAATATCCTAAACCATCTTTTGTTGTTTCCACTGCATTAACAAGAGTTAGATAAAAAACTGTTGAGACTCTCTAAAACAAGAGCAGCCTGAATATTACTTGTCTTGTTCCAAATTTAAAATACAGTACTAAGTTCAGTACTCAAGATAAAACTACACATTTGACAGAGGCAGTGCCAGCTTTATTGAACCTGTCAAATTAAAAAGTTGATTACCCATTAAGACTTAGTGTAAGAAGTCCTTAGCTTAGTCTTAAGCATGTAGTATAGATCATGACTACTGCTTACAATATGCTAAAGTTACAAGTGATCAAAATACCAGTTGACTTCTACAATTATTTTGATATCAAGCAGCAGTAATAAAAATGCAGACATCAACTGGGCTGGGGTTTTTTTGTGAAAGGTAGAACTTACACAGATTTTTGAATCTGTTTCATTAGATATCTTGTCAGAATCCAGAGCTGCTCACATTGAGCTGAGAACAGGAATGCAGAAAACTTCCTGCTGCAAGCTTACAGCCCTCAAAAATGACAGGCTCTTTGATAACAGTCTGTATGAAAGAATAAATACCTGAAGTGTCTGAACCATAATGAAGATGTTGTCCACTCCAATAGCCAGCACCAAGAAAGGAATTACTTCTATCACAATCAGTGTCAGTGGGATTCCAAAGTAGCTGAAAATGCCTATAGAACATGCTACTGAGCTCAGTACAATCAGGATGCCTGCAATGCCCAGAGAGATCTTCGAATCCACCTAAAAAAAGTTGCACTGAACGTCAACCAAACAAGCATCATCCCACAGAACAGATTATTGCAAAGCCAAAAGCCATACTCTAACATTTAGTCTATGTAGTACAAAACTTATCTGGATCTTCAAAAAAACCCTGAAATCAACCTTGAAGCTACAAGTCTTAAAGCTGATGGTAACTGAGCATCAAGTGAAAGAACTTAGCTGAGACTATGAAACACACATGAATTGTCTAGTACAAGAGCAATGCTCCCTCTAACTCCTGCGCAAGGAGGATTCAACAATCTAATAAAAAATTGAACATCAGCATTATGCAAAAATAGTTAAATCACTTAGAGCTACCAGCAAGCTCTAGCTTCATCTCTATAGCAGTGAAAACTACACACATACCAGCAGTCTTCTAAAGCTCTGGATATGTCCCAAAGCTATTGAGATGTAGACAAACATCACAATATAGCTTATCAACACAACGCTGACATCACTGTTGCTTTCACGGTTGATCTCGTCTTCAATACTCCGTTCAGCAGAAAATGATATTGTTAAGTTTGAATTATTATAGTTCTTCAGAAAGTTAATAAATCTAAAAAACAAAGCCAAGAGGTCGATCACACTTTCAAAGGATAAAACTTCTTCCACTAGAAATGTTTAAAAGTCAGTTGATGGCAAATTTACATCATCTGTGTGGTACAAGAGTACCCTGTGGCCACACAGTTTATGGGGACCTTTCTCAGTTTTAAGAGAGGTGTACTGGCTACATATACCTAGAACTCTATTTTAAGAACTAGAAATACACTACACTGATATACTTTTCATGGTCTCTCCAGTGTTTGAAGACAAATAGGTACCTTGCATGAGCTATTTCAAGCTCTAAGCACAATTTTCCTCAAAGCTATACAAAGGAATACACACATGAAAGATGACTCCAGCTTGCTTACACTACTGGAACAACTTATTAGCCCTTGTTTCAGTTCCCCGACTTGAGAGGTGCTTGTGGCAGCTGCTTGTCATGCTTTTATTTTTTATTTTTATTTCTAGTACAGTAGTTTTTGTCTGAACTGCCAGCCAGAGCAGCTGGCCTGTGTAAGCTAGCTCATGAAGCTAGTAAAGGGGATGAAAGCCTTCAATGTTCATCTGAATGACAATTATTAAAAATTAAAGGTAAAGAACTACAGCATCAGGCTTGACCTTTCCACCCATGGTTAATGGTCCAGTAAATTAAAGAGTCTACCTATGTAATTCTAGCCACAATAAAATAAATCCTTTCTGAAGTTACCTATTGGCAAGTGCTACTGGGTTAGATGGTCACTAAGAGGACTAGAACCTAGGTCTCAAAGCAAATTAAGTGTGCTAGTCAAAGTGAAGGTCTCATGATGAACACAGTCTGTTTCTAACCAGCTTTTCTGCCTCTCAAAACATCCCTGTAGTCATACTGAAAAACTGTCAGTACAGTGCTGGTGCTTCTTGTTTGTCAACATTTAAACCTGCTTTAAGTCATGCATGCACTTCAGAACACAGGAAGACCACTTACTCTTTTTCCCATGCCAAGGCTCTCATCAGCTTTTTTGAATCATTGTAGTAGTTGTTGACAGGAAAAGTAATAACAAGGGCTGTAGCATTATTATAGTTATCATCTATAGAAGAAATAAAAAGTTTAGCATTAAGAAAATGTAACTTACATTCTAGTAGAGCAGATAAAAATAAATTTAAAATTAGCATTGTCCAAAGCAATCCTATTCCTGCAACTCCACTGAACACCACTGAGTTCTCAAATACACTACTGAAGTAAAAACCAAACCTGATAAGCACTACAGATTGCATTCCAGAGTAATTATTCATTCTTTAACTTGCTCATGACACCACAACAATAAATCACACCATGGTTAGACAAAGAGCTACTATATAATCACTGCTTATGACTTTCCATCTAATGAGAAATGTGGCTTCCTAAACACTGTACGTCCTGCCTACTTAGATTTTACTCAGAGCAAATACAAATCCCGTACAATCTAATAAAGAACTTGCCTTTAAACACTATTTTAGATATGTTCAGAACAAATACACTACCAAGATATGTTTAATTAGACAAATTGCTTGAACAAAATCCTGGCTTCAGAGTAATTATAAAAGAATTTCCTTTGTGAACATGTTAATCTACTCTTAATTGCTTTGTCAGATGAATGACAAAACTTTATTCTAACTTAAAGCAAAATACACATACATCTCAGCATGTCAACTTGAGCTACTTCATGTCTTTATCTTTTACCAGGCCCAAAGCAGATGAACATTTGTCCTGTTGACAAGTATGTTCCAACTAGAGATTGCTTGCATTTTGCACTTCGAGACTAGTCTGCCTCCAATCCAAGCACCATTCTACTGAAAACCCTCACTGAAAGTTTAACAAAACTCCAGTTTCTCTGGACTGCATTTAAACACTTATGTTAAATGAGAATGCACCTTTAGCACCAACAGCAGCACACAAGTATGTACTCTCACATTGCAATACTGTTTTTCCACTCACCATCGTATCCTCCCAACACCAGCCACGGAAATACAGGTCCACCAAATGTTCCTAAGCAGGGATCGTGAAGCAAGCTTGTGTCATTCAGTGATGCTGGAGCCCTAAAGAGACCACCAGCAATAATTGTTAGCTTCTGCTTGACAGCTGAGGCACAGCACAAAACAGTAAGAAGCTGTTGTGTTATAACTGAAATACAAGACAAACAAGACAAGCCTGCTAGTGGTACACTGCCCTTGTGATACATTTGCTTTGAATTTAAATACTGCTTTAAAGGTGTCTGCCTTATAGCCTTTAATACAAAGAGTATCTTCTAAGTAACTGAACTATAAACTAAAGAGAAAGCTTAGATACTGGTCTTCTGTTCAGAGCTCTTCAGAAACATTTAAAAACATGTTTATGGTAAATCAGAGCCAGCACCCACACCACGCCAAGATGAACTGGCAACTTGATTAGAAAACATGCAATTGTACTGCTCACCGAACACAGTATAAGAAGTGAGTGTGGTAATCAGCATAGACAAAGAACTCATCCCCAACAGTGTGATCCAGAACAGAATGGCTGTTCTGAAAGTAATTGAGCACGCTCAGGATAGTGCAGTTGTTGTTGTAGGGAGCAAGAGGAGCCAGGCAAATGTCCTTCAGCATTACAGTCTCATTGTCATAAGAAGCAGTTATGTTGACAATAGCATCCTGCAAATCCAGTACCTTTAAAGAAAACAAATGATAGTTTAAGAGCAGCACAAGAAAGCATTTGTCTTGCAGACAGGACTTAAATGCATGCTATATTCTTGCAAGTTTCCAGAGACAGAGGCATATGTCAATAGAAGCACATTACAAAAATATTATTTCTGTGTTCATACCATGAACTGGTACTTAGTCTGCAAGTGTCTCTCTAACAGGAAGGTCTTCAGCAAAAAGCTTTCATAATAAGGCTATGATTTTTAATATGAATATCTAGTGACTGATTTGATTGATACATAACACTGCACGTGGAAGCCAATTCCATGTGGTTATACCTGTTAAGCATGCTTAGGTCTTTGCTCTTGGAAGTCCAATTACCTGATGGAGAATATCTTTAGTAAGAGGAGGTCCAAAAGGTACATCTTCTCCTGATGGGTAAGGTGAGTAGGTCTCTGGGCTACTCTTCGGTGCTTGAATAATGATCTGTTCAGTACGGAAGAAAGGCCCAAAGTGTGTGTCAAAGTATTCCTTCTCCTTGCGGGCTTGGCTGCTTGGGGCTGACCAGAGATCTACAGGATTTGTAGTTGCTTTAATATATACAAAGCCTGAGCAGCACATTGCAATGAAGACCACAGAGAAGAGGATAACAGGGCGTGGATTTCTGACGCAGAAAGCCCCCCACGAGGTGAATGTCATCCTCAGGCCATTCTCAAACCTTTCACCAAGCCTTTCACCACAGGTAATGTTTCCTGCAAGAGCAAGAAGTAAACAGTAAATGTTTGACAAGTCAGTTAAGTAGCATTTTCTTGGTGCCCACCCAGAAAGATGACATTTTATTCTAGCTCTGTTTGTAGGAAGCAGCAGAAGCTACTACGACTGACACTCAGATCCTGAGACCAATCCCTGAGTGAGGCCAAGGGGCAGAAAACAGCTTATACCTACATTGCCCCTTGTAATGTAAAGTTATCTTTGACAGCAGCAAGTGTAGCAAATAAAAGAAGAAGCAGTTAAAGGATATATAAGCAATAAAACAAACTACCTCAGCTGGTACACAAATTAAACTACAGTTCTTTCCTTTCATGTTTTAAATGGATACATGGATAAGTCAAAACATTATTAAACTGATTTTAGCATCATGTTGCCCTCCCTACACCCCAATAGTAAAGCCCTGCAGAACTTCTTTGAAGCCTAATTAGATCCATGAAGTGTGTATCCAGGGCTTTCAGCATCCAGCAAAATAGGGGTAAGTACTACTTTAAAGAGAGATGCTGGCCAAAAGGCTGAAGGCCCTCTAAGAATGGACCTTTAGCCTAATAAAGCTAAAACTCCATCCACAGGAAAGGGATGCACTCGAGTTCGTAATAAACCTATTACTTTTATCCAAGACATACCATTGTCACGGTGAGAATTTGCAGAAAAGGCTACATTGCTGTCAATCGGGGTGTACTCCGAGACAAAGTGACGCCGCCTGCAAGGCAAGAAGCTGTGTTACCCTGCTTGTCCACAAAGGCATCTGTACTGATTGTACAACAGCCTCCAGCTTTGTGATTCTTTGGAACAACATACAGCCATGTCAGCTATTTTAATAAACTCTTACAGCTTACATCAAGCACAGATTCTTTATGCATGTTTAGAAGATTGCTAGCACTAACAACATAGAGAATTTCTCTAAATTGATATCAGCAAGAAATTTTAAATTAGAAATATGAACCAGCATCTCAAACACACAATTTCATGTTGCCCACTAAAGTAAGGCTGCTGAACATATCAAATTTTCATTCCCATTGTCCTTTTCCAAGCAGACTTAATTCTTATTCAATTTCAGTTTTCTGGTCATAACTGAACAACCACAGAATCAGAGTGGTTTGGGTTGGAAGCAAACCTTAAAGATCTTAATTCCAATTCCCCTGCTATGAGCAGGGTCACCTTACACTAGATGAGTTTACTTGGAATCTCATTGAGTCTGGCCTTGAACACCTCCAGGAACTGGGCACAACCCCTCTGGGCAACCTCTTCCACTGATTCAACACCCTTATAGTACAGAATTTATTTTTAATATGTAATTCACAGCTACTCTCCCTCAGCTTAAGACCACTGCCCCTCATCCTGTCACTACACACCCGTGTAAAAAGTCCCTCTCCATCTCTTGCAGACCCCCTTCAGGTACTTGGAAGTTGCTGTAAGGAATCCCAAGAGTCTTTTCTTCTCCAGGCCAAACAACCCTAACTCTCTCAGCCTGTCTTCATAGGAGAGGTGCTCCAGCCAGGTTATCAAAGGTGATACACTATAATGACTGGAAGCTCACCCTTCATTTAGTTTTTTTTTCAAAACAGTAGACTAGGAAAAAGTATTCATTACTTAATTTACAATAGGGCACTGACTGTTTTGTTATGAATGTGTGTTTTCCCAGACTTCTGCATACTTAGTTATGAAAGTCGAAGAATAGTGTATGTGATTCTGTTGCAGGAAATGTTATGCATCAACTAAACCAACTTCTGCAATCACTTTCTACCAGCTGGTTTTAGCTGTTAGAACAGTTTCTGTAGGTATATGTGGTATCTGCTACAGAACATGACTTTTGGCTGGCTGAAGCAGCCAAGACATAAGCATCTGACCAGGGCAAAGAAATTCTCAGGGATAAACAAGTGACTTGCAGAGCTCAGCATTTTGAATACTTTACCTGTAACACCAGACTCCAAAAACCAGTGCAAAAAATATGAGTAGAAAGCCCATATATGAGATCCACATGATGACATACACAGCATCCAAACCAAACAACAGCCAAGGAGGTGGCAATGGAGGGGGTTGAGGTTTTGGACCACAAACAATTGAACAGTCCTGACAGCTGCATGGTCCTGTTGAATCATCCATGGACTCATTACAGCCTTTGGTAGCATTATTCATAGGGTTCATTCCATGCACAGGAACATCTATGACAAATCACAAGTTGCAGAGCGAGTTTACTATTCAGACCTTCCCAGTTAAGTGAGTGAACCCTTTACATAAAAGCCCACAATGCCTATGCAGAGCAGCATTTCCTGCTCTTACAGATGAACAATCCACTGCCTTTTCCACAGCAGGTACCAACTATTTAGTTGTCTACTAAGTAAATGACAGGTCATGTCTATAACACTTCAGTCTGTAAATACAATAAGCACATACTTCTATCATCCCCAGCAATGATTTGTCATCCCCCTTATCTATTTAGATTGTGAAACGTGCAACAATTTCCTGTTAAAGAAATTTTCAAGGATGAAGGTACTGCCCATTTCCCAAGGAATACAAGTAGCCAGTTGCCTAGGCTCAGTCCATCATTGAGTTTTAAAGATTTCTATAGTAAGAAGCTGTGTAAGAATAAAGTACAAAGTATGGTTTCCAAGCAGAAATTAAAAAAAAAAGTAAGTTAATCTCACATTGCTTTGAAAGCCTCTGACTGCAGACTTTCATTGCTAGGCAGTTGCTTAAAAATCAGTGTTCTATCCATAGCACCCAGCCTTTGACAGGAGCATCAAAGGCAAGGACTATTCAGTTTCTTACCTGAAAAGATTGGAATTATGCTGAAAGGAGTTTGTCCATTGTCTTTACTAAACATGTACTCAATCCAGTTGGTTGCATTGCAGTCCTTGACATCCTTCCCACACAGCAACCCCAGTGCTTTAACATTGCTCGATGGAGCCTCCACATCTTTGCAGGCATTGTACATTGCTGGGAAGAGTCATTAAACCAATGTTATAATTTGAGTAAGCATTACAAGTATTTCCACTATTAGACTCCTCATGTTCCAGGAACATACAGTTTTCAAATAAAAACATCTTAGCATAGTGAACTAATGCTTTCAGTTGTGTTCATAGTATTCAAGGTTGCAATGCTTTGTTACAGCTACCTTGCTCTGAGAAAGCCACCCAAATCTGCATTATACTAGAACCTACTTTTCTGCTTGACAGGAAACATTACCTAACATTATTTTCAGGGAAAGCTATGAAAAGTATTAAAGGTACTTTCAACTTGTAGGCAGAATGTGACTTTCAAGTGTCTTCATTTTATTAAAGGTTACTGCAAAAAGCATAAAAAGACTGAATTAATACTTTAAGTTTGCTACAAAATCAAAATACAATCCAAATGTATTGTTATATAAAAACACCTGATTTTGCCAAAGGACTAGACAGTCCATTTCAAGACTGAGCACCTCTTAGAGAACCATCGTAGTACATTATGTACAAACCTCATTATCATGCTTGCCCAACTGTTTTAGCACCAGGTAGGCTTTGGACATTCAATACTTGGCAACAACTTAATTTTTCTGAAGTTAAAGTCATCATAGTTATCACCTATTTACAGTTTGTATAGACATTCATCCTCAGCTGAACCTTTAAAACACTTATTTAACAGTGTCAGTGTAATGTACCCTGGCCAAGCAGAACTTAAATATTCCATAAATTTTAAGGGGGACCAACTGTTACCTATGTGAGGACTCAAACTTCAAAAACATAGTTAAAGAGATGCTCCCCCCCCCAAATTCTTTCTGAAGAAACACAAAAGCCAAGGTAAATTAACACACTGTTTACTCACCATTTGCAAATCGATCTCCAATAAAGTACTGCAGCTCTGTAATGCTACTTTTGTTCTCTTTTAAAACGGGATCATAATAAGGTATGGTGCTTGTAACATTCAAAAAGTCAGACTGATTTGGACTACAAGTCAGTTCACAGAAGAGGTTTATCAAGTTGTAAAAACATGAAGGACATCTGGGTAAGAAAGCCAATGAACAGCAATCAATTAAGAGATAAAGGTGCTATGTAGGTCAAGTCAGATATGCCTTGCAAATATAAACATTCTGCTCAGAGTGACAGAACAAAATATCTAAAGTCTGCAAGACTTTAATTAGCAATACAGCAATTGCTGTTCGTCAACAACTTTATGCACCATAAATTACTAATAAAATTGCCTGCCTCAAATAGCATATTCAAACAATTTTACTAGAATTTGAATAAAAACTTAACTGCTGGTAGCAGGAAGACTTCTTTGACTTCTTAATGTCTTAGAGCAAGACGAAATGCTACTTTGTGTCACCCTCTTCTGAAAGTTTCATTAGATAAAGTAGCTTGAGACAAGCTAAGGGGATGTTTATTAAGTCAATCCAGACTGCAAGTAGCTGTTTCATGACATTACAGCCTGCTGCTATGGAAGAGAAAGTCACCCTAGCAGTTTGCTCCAATATGAAATTACCACTTTTTCTACAGTCTACTTGAAGACTAGTGCTTTGTTATTCTGTTACAAAACTAGTTGCTTTGCCACTTGTTAGCGTACCTGGAGAGAAACTGCAGAGGCAGCTGCAAGTTATTTTTCAAAGTCTGAAGCTGATGAACATCACAGCAAGTGGTAACATTGCCAAAGAATAAACCTGGACAGAGTTCCTTAAAAAAAAAAAAACAAACCACACAAATGAAAAAAAAAAAAAAAAAAACAAACAAAAAACCAAAACAAAACAAAATAAAAAACCAAAAACACAAAACAACATTGAGATCAAGAGGAAAGGAAGAAAAAATATGTTTAAGACTTCAGAACTCATTATAATCATGGGCTCTGCATCAGCATATTTCAGAATACAGTAGCTGTTGCTGTGGGAGACACATAGGAGAAAAACAGTCCAGCAAACAAGATTTTCGTTTAGAGACTGGAGAGAAGAATCACTTTTTTCACTTCTTTTATTCAAGGCAGCACTTCCTGTTGAAAAGCTTTTCAGATGATCTTTACTCATCGGGGTCTATATATAGAATGATAATTGCATTTGAGAGCCTACTGGTAAGAGGGCAACACGTTTATCCAAGTTGAAAGTATTCCTGCAGCTTATCCTCTAGTACTCCTTCTGGATAGTGTCAGATTTTAAAGTCTCAGAAGGCAAGCCACTAACCATAAAATCAGTGATTACCTGGAAGAGCTACTTCATGTTCAGTTTACAGAAGAGACAAATGCATTTAACACAAGTATCATTGATAGCAACATACAAGAACTGTGCATTAAGTCTTCAGAAATAACACACAACAGTAGTTAGCTCAGCTACATATTTAATGAAATTACTCCTGTCACCACTGTTTAACTTCCCTCTTTAAAGCCTTGAACTATTAGACACCAGAAGGCAAATCTGGCAATATCCTATGTTGTGTGTGAATATATAAACTATTTTCACAGTGATTTCATTGACTTTGGCAGCTGAAGTCCAAGTAAGGAAAAACAGTCTCACACCAGGCACAGCTAATTTTGTCCAAATTTGCTCAAATTGAACAAGTATCATTTAGCACCTTCCTTTATCAGGAATGATCATCTGAAGGAAAATAGTTTAGTCTTGTCCTTTAGAGATCAGAAGGATATAAGTGTAGAACACATATTTTGGGAGAGTCTTCAAAAAAGCAATTTAAGTGTAGAGTAGTAAAACCAGCAAGGCAAATATGCAAGAAAGTGAGCAAATCCCATATTTAAGGTTTTGTCTGTGACAACCTCTAAACACATTTTGGAGACTTCTTGTATCTCTGAAAAGAAATTAAGGTAAATTACCTTAACCAGTTGGACCTGAGAAATCAGAGATAATCTGTCTACTTTCTTATCAGGTTAGGATGAGAGGTCATAGAACAGGTTCAATAGAACCCAATATAGAATTCTAGTGTCAGAGAACTATTTTTTTAACAGCAAACATCCAAGAGAAGCTCACCTGCATTAAGTCATAGCCATCTTCTGGTAGTGCTATTGGTGGCCCATCATAAGCACAGTTGTACCTCTTGTCTCCAGAAGCAACTCCACATTCTCCATACCAGACACACATTTGTGGAAGTACCTAATCAACAAAATAAGTGATTAACTGCAAAGAATACTTGCTAAATACCTCAGCTATTGTAGAATTTATGCACTACTACTCCAAAAGCCACTTGAAGTCCAGATTAGATAACTTCCTGCTAATTAAAACATCAATGTGTACTACATAAAGCACCCATTAACAAAAGTAGGTGTTTTTGACATGGTGCACAGCACCACTGATCTTCAGCTCAACTTCCCACCCTCCCTTGACCATTACAGACACAAGAAGTGCACTGCCTATAGTTGATATCAAGTGTGAGAGTTACTTAAGAAAAACCTACATCAATACCTGAAAAGCATCTTTAAGTATAAGGTGATTTAGAAAATAATTTGTTCATGCAGGACAACAAAATAATTAGTGGGTTAAACTGTCACATTAGAGCACGAGTTATTGCACAGGGAAAGAAACTCATTGCTTATGTGCAATTTCACTTCCTCCTGCTACCTTTTGATCCTTCCTGAAAACTCATTACCGTGACAGATTGAGGAAACAGCAATGAGGATTCTGAAACAGAACTTCATAGCTCCCTACTTGCTATACATATCCTGTCACAATCTCGAAGAATGCCCTCCATCACCACTTTCAAGCCTAAGCATGGAACACTTAAATAGGATTATAGTGCTAAGAAAAGTGCCTAATTTTAAAGATGTTTTAATTTAAGGAACTACTGAAATTTCAGAAGTTTCTTCTTTATTATATGCATAAAAGAAATTGAAAAAGGACAGCAGCACCTTGAAAGCATTTTATTTTTGTTCAGTGGTACTGCACAGACATCTGAGATACTAAGCCAGAATGTTTATTCTGAAAATTCAAACATTTAATGCAATAATAAATAATAACTTGCAATAATAATGCAAGTTATTTACAGCAGAAAGAAGCTTTAATACAGCTCCAAAACTTTCTTACTACCTGGGCTGCAAGCAGAAAGCATACTGCACAAACGTTTACTACACTTCTCCCAGCTCTAATGAGGAGTCAGCTTAGTACAGTTTGAGAGATAACTGACCTATTTTGATCTCCTGAACAACCTTGACTTAGTATTTTAGAGACACCATATGTTGTTGCTGGAAGGACAGACTGCTGTGCTTTGTGCCTGACCATGAATAGAATCATTTACTGACCAGAGAGGCCCCTGAAAGGCTGTCCTGACAATACCCAAGAGCTACCCAGAAACACAGTGCCTCCATAACATACATTTTTATGCTGAACAACACTGACAGTTCTTCAAAAAGTGCATCAGTAATTGGTTATTTACCAGGGACAATAACCATCACCAATTTACCCAACCCAAGACTTGTCTCCTCTTTAACCTAACCAGGGCAACATAGGCCAACTCAAAGTTACTCACTGCAAGCCAGGTCTAAGGCAGTTTAAGTGCCACTCATTTAGATCACCATTTTATTTGTCTATTCCAGCATGTCTTCTAGTTAGACCCACAATCAGCTGATAAGTATTACCATATTCTATGACACAAGCTGGAAAACAAGACTGCACTTATAAACACCAAATGTTTAACACCAGCATAAGCCAAAGTGTCAAACTTCCATAACTTGCTGACTGTTTCTCAAAACTACATTGTAAATTTGTTCATGAATCCAGTTGATCTAAGAAGTTAATACTACTTTGATTCAAATTTATAAGTCACCACCTTCAACTCTGCTTCCTCACACCTATATGCCCCACTTCCAACAGCAAATAACCTACTAACAGTGAAAATGGTTCTACTGTTTGTACCAGCATCAGAAGGGAATTGTCTCTTCAAGAGGAAGCACAGGTTCACCACTATTCTTGCAAAAGGGTAAGGAATTTGGAGCTGCTTTGCACTGTCCATGAGAAAAAGATTAGTTATTTCTTCAGTATCGGGCTGGCTTCTGTGTTTAGTCTAGAATGGTTTGTAATCAACCTTTTTAAAAAAATATTTTCTGCACTTCATTACATCTTGTTATCGAACACTTCTTATTTTTTAAAACACTTCATCAACCTACTCTTTAGAGAAAGACTTAGCTTCTTCCAGAGTGGAATGTGTGGGAAAACTGGTAATGCAGTTAGCAGTTACAAAAAACTTACCAGGGCACCTCTTGCATAGAAAAACTTGAGTAAATTTCAGCTACCGTGTCAGTCCAACTGATAGTTCAATAGTTTTAAAAACATTATCTGTGTTTCAAGGCAGCAATTCCTTGGTTATAGCTACATGAGTACAAAACAAAATACAATCTGTCTTATGTCTATAAATTTACCTACAAGGCTTTCTGTCATCATTTTCAAGACAGAACACAAAATAATTATTTGCACATGACACTTGGTAACGTACCAAAAGGTATCCAGCTAAACACAAAAGAAAAATAAAGCAAGACAAAGTTTGGCCTGGTATTAGTTTACATTTTAATTTGGATAAAGAATTTAAAACCACATTCCTAAACTTCCACAATAATAAAACATACAACGGAAAAAAACAATGTTTGCCACTCAAACTTTCAGCCTGTTTAAGAAAAGCTGAACAGATCAGCTGTTTTAAACTATTAGAAGGACATTTAGGCCTAGAACTGCAAGTCTGAATATTGTTTCAGTATTAACACCAAAAATACAGTTTCAAAAACAAATTAAGATTTTACATTTATGCCATGACTTAGCAGGATTTCACTAATGAAAGCTTGAGTTTGTTTCCTAAACCAGTAAGCTTTGGGGACGCTTGATTTAGAGTGGTTGAACAAAGTCAGTAAGCCTAAAAACCACCAAATCATTAGACATCAACAGTCTGAATTGAACAACACAGCTCTTGAACATTAACAAGTTAATAGCCTGCTTATCATAGAGTCAGCCCAAAAACACAGGAGAGGGTTGGTCTCCTACGGTGAGACAGCATTCAGGGATACAAGTAACTAAGTAACTATTCCACTACCATGGATAAGACAGGGCTGACAGCTCTTTGCCCTGAAAACCCTCTAGTAAAAACTAGATTAAGTTATAGAGTAAGATAAGCACTTTGCTCTTGCCATTCTTTCAGAAGAATGTTCCTATGAGGGCAGGGTGAGATAGGGATGAGTAAGTGTGGTTGTAAATAAGTCATAGTTAAAACTGCTGCTTGCAGAGTCAGACTTTTAGGTCAGTATCAAGTTTCATAAGTGGGTGAAAGCCTAGCCCCAAAAGTAACAGAAATGTGTTACTGAACCCAACTGCCTTCTAAACAAGGCAAAATACTTGAAATACAGCAGAAGGAACACAGGGCTCAGTTCATGGGGTTTTTTCTGTATGTTTTCAAGATCACATGACTAAGAACTTAATATATTAAAAAGTGACTTCCCTAAGTAATTCACAAAGCAACAGCAACATATAACCTTAGATGAAGGCTGTTCCTTCCTGCCTCTAGCATATCTTAGAAACTATATCTTGTTAGTATACTAACACTAACCCTCAGCACATCCTCAGAGTTCAGAAAACTGTATTCCTATTTCTGGCAGGCTTAGCCTGTTCGAAGATAAATTTCACCTCAGGCCAAGGTTCTGGGAGCCCTTATAAATAACTTGCACATGCACATGAGCTAGCATGGACATTCTACAAAAGCTCTGTTAAGAGTCTTCTGGTTCCCAGGTATTATCATTCATTTGTAATGGAATTAGTGTTCATAAACATATTTAATTCAGCCCAAGTTTCTTCAACTGCAGGTTGAAAGAAACTGATACTTTTTGATGTTTCCAGCAGCATTTGCCGCCACCACCACCACCAATGAATACACAGCTGTTAAGGAGACAAAGAACAATGATCATGCTGTACACAGAAACAGCAACTGTTTGTGGTCTTACAAATACCAGATGACAAGTGAACACTGTTTGATTCTTCAAACTAGGATTACTAATGTATGGAAAAGGCAAGAGCATCAGATACAGCTGCTTCCCTTTCCTTCATCAAGGATGATGCATCTGGGATCTTGCAGGGCAAAAAGATCAATCCACACTCCTCCTCCTGCACTCCCTTAATATCTGCTATTGCCAATGAGGTTGAAAGTTCCAAGGAAACACAACAGGTTACCAGGTCAAGTTCAAAGATTTGCCCTAGAAGTTGCACATTGCCTCACAACCCTTCCTGAAGGTGAAAGAGGTCCACGGACTAAAGGAAACTTTACAGGTTTAGTTCTTACTCTTGGTCTCTTTCAGTAACTAGTTCAGAGGCAGCCAGTTCAGAGCCGTGCCTCATCTGCCAAGCTCCTCCTGTTCCCTTGCTCACCAGCATTCCTTCCAGATGGAAAAATCATTACCACTCCTGGTCAGGCAAAGCAAGCCACAGTTCTTGAGTTATCCAAGCACATTTCAGATGTCACAGTAAAGTCAAAGTCAAATAGAAAGAGAAAGTTGCAACAACAGTAACAGTTCAGTATTCGTGGGGACAAGCTGATGTTATCTGCAAGGATGCATGCATGATCAGGAAGTGGAGGGCCCCCAGCTAGCACCTGTCTGCAACTAAGTCCATCTGCACCAAAATAGCTCTGATGTCCTGCAGGTTAATAATAATGCTACTGCACAACACCTGGATTGTTTTGGTTACTGCCCAGCTAGGTACTATTCAGTTCTACCAGTCAGTCCCTTCACTCGTCTCTCCCCTTCTAAGGCAGCTTCCTCACTTTCCATTCAGAAAGGTTGAACAAGTCACTCCTGATTTTCCAGGAAGTAATTTAGATTAAGTGGTTACTGTCTTGTTCTGGAGCTACCTTTCCATCCCTGACAAACAAACTGCTCCAAACAGACATTTCAGAACTTCATGTCCAAGGTCAGGACACCACCACCACAGTGCACACCACTTGGCATGAGCAGCACTTGTCATTAACACTTTCCCATGGGATTTCAGAAAACTCAATATAACCTACAGCTTGGGATCCCAGCTGCTGATAGGAAACCTGTATCCAGCCTTGACTAGCCAGTGATTTAAGAGCTTGTGTTTTTGTACAATTATACAAAAATCAATTACAATAGTGGCCATTAAGCACAGAAATACCACCTAGTGCATTTGGACATTAATAAGAAAAGAAAATAGTAATGGATAGCTGGCAGAAATCTTGTACTTTTCAGAGTGAGAGATACAGGCTGAACACTTCATTGTGAATACAAATGCAAGGAAAAGACTGTGAGCTGAAGTGCCACTCCAGTCCACCGACTGCTTTGAAACAGAAAAAAAACATGACATATGCCACCTCGGATTACAAACATCACAACTGAAAGCACAAAACCATTACACCACCAGTATACTTGAGGGAGAGAACAGCTTACATGCTCCTCTTCAGCAAGCATCAACACTATATAGGCTCAGTCTAACTGAAGGACCAGATTCTCTTCAAAAAATGCTGCAAATAGGAGTTAACTGCAAAAATCCCCAATAAAACCAGCTTTTGCCTACTTACAGCACACAGCTGAGATCTGCATGATTAGACTAATTTTGCAATGTTTACTTCGAGGAACCACAAAGCCTCGACAAGGATTTCCCTATATATTAGGGGAACTTGTTACAAGATTCTGTAGGTCAGTATCCTCCTAATAAGGAAAGCATTCTGTCATTTCTTTACCAGACTAGGACACACCTCATCGCTCCAAGACGATATCTCCATCCAGAAAACATTACACAAAGGTGCGTTGGTTAGCTGTGAAGTATCATTACTTACTCACCTGAAGATCATGAGTCAGTACTAACAATCACCTTCTCCAGTGGCAAAGAATGAATTCCTCGCTTTATGTTCAAACTATTTTTAAAAGTTTTTTTGAAGAGGATATGAGAACAGCACACAGGCAAGATTACAAACTCCTATGTTTAAAATGGCCATATCATAAAACTTGACCTAGAAAGCATGTTTTCAACGTAGGTAGAGAAGGAAAGAAAGCCAACCACTAACGCTTACAAGACACTCCTTGTTTCTCCACAGGAATGTGGAGTATCCCGCTCCTATCTTGCACTACAGCATAACAAAACACGATCGAGAGGAGTGAAGGTTTTACCATATTTTTTCCCAAAGCTCCCAGGAAGTCCAGCATACTCTAGTCCTCGATTTTAAGGAAATGCATAGTCTTACTACCTGCACATGAATAAACAGCAGCTCTCACTCCGCACAGACCATTGCTTCCAAGGGGCTGTCACCTAGCCCAAGTTACACCCCAAGCAAAGCGAACCAGACACCGAGGACATCTGCAAGCCTCTGCCGAGCATGTGACTGCGTGGCCACTCACATGCACTGGGCATTGCATAACCAGGGCACGCCACGGGAACGCGGCATCCCGGGGGCAGCCGCCGCCGGCTGCGACCGCGGCGGACGGGGTCCGGGCGGAGGCTGAAGTTCGCAGGTGCTCCCTGGCGGGCCTGCTGTGCCACCGCCTGTCAGCCCCGTCCCGACGGGCACCAGCGGCACGGAACAAGGGCAGCGAGCCCCACCGGTGACGAGGAGAGGACACCCCGGCACCTCGCCTCAGCTTCGCGCCGCCCCGAGCCCAGGGGCCTAACCCGGGACACCGCCGCTCTTACCCAGCCCGGCCGGCGGGGACACCCCCGGCCGCGGGAAGCGCGGGGACCGCGCGGCTGCCCCCGCCCCAGGCAACACCCGCGGGATCCCGCTGCCCACCCGCCGCTCCCTCTCTCCCCACCATGCCGGGAGGCCCGGCATTCCCCACCCCACCGACTCACCCGCACGGGCGACAGAAGCAGGAGGAGGACGAGGAAGCCGAGGCCGCCTCGCCCGGGGCTGCCTTGAGGGGTCCCCATGGCGGCGCGGGCTGGAGCGCGGGTGAGCGGCGGGCGCAGTGGGCAGCAGCTCAGAGCGGCGGCGAATGGAAACAGGAGGAGGGCGGCGAGCCAGCCGCGCCAGCGCAGTCTGCAAGGGCCGCTCTCGCCTGCCCGGGCGGAGCCGCCAGCCCCTCCCAAGAGAGGCCGAGCCAGCCCCAGCGCCGCCGCCAACCGCGGTCACCGGCCCGCCCCCGGCACCGCCTCACTGCTCGGCCGAACCAGGATCACCCTCCCCGGTACCGCCTCCCCAGCGTGGCCTGCCCAGAGACACCGCCCCGGTACCGCCTTCCCAGAACGGCCTGTCCCGTCGGCGGGGGGTGATGCTCTGTGGGGAAGCTGGTCCCGGTGTGGGAGCGGAGCCGTGCCCCTCCGGGATGGACCATGCCGCCCAAGCTGCACCGGCAGCCGGGCAGCGGCATCGTCCGGGCGCGGCAGTGTTAATCGCGTAGTTTGTAAATATCAAAAAGTCGCTTTAAAAACCTTTTGATTTGCCTTAATTTAGCTTCAAAGTCGCTGATGCGTGGTTTCTGAGGAGTGGTCTCGTAGCCAAGTGTCCGACCAAGGGCGCTGTCCCGGGGCTGTGCCGCTGTCCCGGGGCTGTGCCGCTGTCCCGGGGCCGTGCCCGCTGTCCCGGGGCCGTGCCCGCTGTCCCGGGGCTGTGCCGCTGTCCCGGGGCTGTGCCGCTGTCCCGTGGCCATGCCCGCTGTCCCGTGGCCATGCCCGCTGTCCCGGGGCTGTGCCGCTGCCGGCGCGCTGACACCGGGTGGCCTGGCCGCTGTCGCAATCAGCAGTGCTGGGAGTGCTGGCCTCGCTCTGCCAGAGCTATCTGCGTGTTTCGGCTCTGTTACCTTGGGCTCTGCTTGTTTGGAATGTTTGGGATCAGTTCGGGACCTGGCTGGGAGGAGGCACAGTAAAAGCAGGGCGTGAGGCATTCCCGTGCATGTAGTCTCTGATTTCCTCACCTCTTTATTGCCTTCCCCGACTATTGCTTTCCCAGACAGGTAATGCGCTTTGCTCTGCGGGAGCAAAACATGTAATTTAGCTAGTATTGCCATCTGCTGACGGAAACGCAGACTAGTCTGGATTCAGAGCCTCACGGGCAGCGTGTTGGCCGGCAGCCTTCTGGGGATCGTGTAATCCGACTTTCCGCTGAGAGAAGAGCCCGGTTAGAGCAGGTGGCTCAGGGAATTGTCCGGCTATGAATAGCTTCAGAGACGGAGATCTCACAGTTTCTTTGGACAAAGTCTTCCACTGAATAATCACACTTGGAATAAAATGTTGTCCCTATATCTAAAGAGATTTTCCCATGTTCCATCTGGAGGTTGTTGCCTCTTATGCTGTCATGGTGCCTGACTGAGAAGAGTGTAACTCCTCCTTCTCCACGTCCTCCCGTTTGGTAGCTGCAGTGATTAATAAGATGTCCCTTAGAGCCAGCTTTCTGCTTGGGGCTGAGCAAACACAGCTCACAGCTCCAGCAGCCCCAGCTGTTGGGGTGACAGTAAAGTAGATTTTGCTATAGCATGTTAGTATCTTTTTTTGTTTGTTTGTTTCCTTTTTTTTCTTAATTTTTAAAATTTTTGTTTGCTTGTTTGTGTTTTATTTTTTGGGTTTTTTTCTTGTTTGTTCTGGGGAGCCTAAATCTGGACACAGCACTTCAGCTGTGGTCTGACATGTCCCAAAGAGACAAAGAACCCTAACCCTTGACCTACTGACCACTCTCTTGCTGATGATGCAGCTTGCTGACTCATGTTCAGCATTTTGCCCAACCACCCTGTTCTTTTCATGCGAGCTGTTTTCCATCTAGCCACTGCCCAGCTTGTATTTTTCTGAGGGATCACTCCACCCTAAATGCAGGACTTGGCATTTGGAAAGTGCTGAACAAAGCTAGAGTAGTTAAAGTTATATTGCATTTTAATTTTTATGTCATAAATAATAAATTTATTCAGGACTATTCACTGTGATCTTAGAAGCAGGAGAACTAGTTGCCACATTTTCCAGGCACTCCACTTAAGCAGAGAATTCAGTGGGCATAGCTTGCATAGCTGCAAGGTAAAAACTTGTTTCAGTGCTTCTGAAAAAAAGTGAAGGATAGCAAAACTAACTGAATGGAAATAGTATTTTCTTTCTGTATAAATTACATAGTGAATAAGTGATTTAAGAATGAGAGCTGAGAGAGAACTAATGTACAATGTTGTAGAACAAGCAAGAGGGAAGCTACTGCAAGGACAGCTTTCACCATAAAACAATTAAGTCCACAGCGTCACACTTGTCTACCACCTACAGCACAAAGAGAGAGAGGGGTAGTATTTCAATATTTATCTGACTCTCTTGCAAATATCTCTAGATGGCTGAGAATTCACACTGCTACTCCAGTGCAATCTCTCAGACTGCTACCTTTTTGCACTCACAGGCTGAAGTGGTGTAGGTATGAAGACCAATTAACAAACACTGAAATCTTGCGTAATGGCAGATGCCGAAACTCAAACAAGTGTCTGTTTTTGTGTGGCCTCTGTACCCTGGCAGCCAGGTGAACAGGGTATGCCTTCAGTCCTGCTGCAGCCATTGGTCTTGGTCGTGGCTCTGTGCCAAATTTGAGGGATGAGAATGCAGAGCTATACCGGGCAGCTCATGGGCATTTAAGGACAATTGCGTGAGTGTTATCAATGACAAAGCTGCCACCATTGACTGTGTCACCTTAAGGTTATCTCCTTCTTTGTGGGCAGGGAAAAAGTTGCCCTGAATAGTTAACCCAGGTCAACATGCTGACCACAGCTCATTGCCTTGTTTGTGATACACACAGCCCAAAAGAGAACATTCCCACTCCTGCCTGCTCCTACAGGACATTTATCAAGTTATGTTTTATAAGGTTCCCTTTTAAACCCAGTATTATGCATAACTGTTACAAACTTGGAAGGTTTATGGGAAACATTTATTTTGGTTCTCAGCAGTGTATACAAAACACAATTTTCCCACCTGGAAGAAGAACCTGCTACTAGCTCATTGACCAAGTCCTTTAATTGTCCATCAGGGTCAAATCAGACCTTTCCCTCACTGGATACCCTGAATGGCGTAATGTTACCTATTGGAAAATTCATGTGAAATAACTTTGTTGTGTTCTGTGTCTTTAAAGGAAAACCAAGACTTCTGCCTGCAGAGGTGTAGACTTTACTGGGCATCCATCCCTTTATTCAATGCAGAAATGAAACCTGTGTTACCACTTCCAGTAGAAACTAACACCTAGTGGTAATTAATGGTCTTGCAATTTCTAGATGGCAATCTGTCTGTAGAGTTACTTGTGCCTACCAATGGAAACACAGTATGTGACTGTTTTGCTGCAAAATCAATTAAAGTGTCTATTGCTGTTTATTCTCCATATTTTATAACAAGCCTTTATTGTTTCTTTTGCAATAATACCCAGAGGCACTTGCAAGGGCTGGGAGCTATGGTGAGCAACACCCTGCATGAACACATGGGAAAGCAGGATGTTCTCCTGGGGATGTCTTGCAGTCTGTGCACAGACAAGTTGCAACAGGTGACTGAAAAGTTTCACCTCTGGTTTTTTTTAGGCCCACTCAGACAAAACCACTGTAGCTTGTTCCAAGTCTGTTTTTCCAGCTAAACCAGAATAATGCTAGTACTAAACGAACCTGGTGTTTCCTATTTGGTGTTATAAATTAATATTATTATTTTTATCAGCTCTCATTTATCTGACTCCCTCAGCTGTGGATGCCTGCTTGGCTTTTTATTATACACCACTCAATGTACCTGTTATATTGGTCAGATGCTCTTGGCTTCAGATTAACCATGTGGCATCAAATCAGAGTGAGGGGGCTGAGGGCAATGTGTATGATGCTGTCAGTACTCACTTAAATATGCAAGTAGTGTGTCAGGTGATGTGTAATCAAGTCTGTTTATCATTTTTTCATCTTTTTATCTGCCCTAGTGTATTTTGCTCCACCAACTTGTGCCAGTGTGTCCTTATTTAACCTTCAACAGATCTAGTACTCTGCAAATCACATCCTCTCTGCATTTATCATGAAGTCATTGAAACTTATTCCTTTTTAATACACACAAGTAAAGTTATTTACTGCATCTAGCAAAAGCTTGGGATTTGAATTGAATTAACTCAATGTTTGTTGCAGCTTTGCTACAAACTTGCTGGATGAAGTGCTCAGGTCCCAACCTACCCAGTGCAATTCCCTTTTCTATAAATAGGTGCCAATGGCAATATGTGGCCCAGGAGCTCCAAAACCACTGAGCTGTTGAAGGAAAACACAGTAGAAGTGCAGCTTATTATTGCAGCAGAGTCTGCAGACACTCTGCACTTACTGCTGTGAGTAAATATGTGCCGTGTGTCCTTATGCCAGACACTGTGCATAAGCACTGATCTGCTGACAAATCAAAGTTTGACCTACTAACAGCTGTGTATGGTTTGTATTACCATCAGTTTATTAAACCCTTATAGCACCATTGCCACATGGTGACAATTTGCTGTCCAAGTGGAGAATATGGGCAGAACTGTCACAGAGGAGTGCCTAAGGGCACTACCAAAATCTGATTTGTCAGGAGGAACAGGAGATGGGTTTCTGAACTGCAGTTCACCTGAGGAGCAGACTGATTTTGATTCAAAGGCATTTTGTTGTTATGTATCAGTTTGTCCCAGTGATAAGGGTCTGATGCAGTAACATGGCCAAGGCACCACCTGCAGAAACTGTTCTTGGAGTCTACAGAAAGGAAAATAATTCTTCTGCCTCTTATGCAATATATTCCAGGCAAGCAGATCATGAGGTTGTGGTATCAATTTTCCAAGGAGATTATGAGAGCCTATATCCATATGCTGGATGTATGCATATATATGTGCATTATATGTGCATATATATATATGCATATATATGTGCATTATATACCACACAAAGAACATATCTGTGCAATCTGCATAAAACTGCAGACTGTTTCAGGTCTGCACCGTAGGTTAATGTAATGCTCCATCTGTGCATCCAAGCCATCTGCTGTAGCAAAAAGTTGTGTCCCATGTTCCTTCCTCACTTAGCTATGTTCTCCAATAGCACATTCCAGATGTCTCTGCTGATTCTTGTTCCCTGGCAAGGCACAGCAGCTCTGGTGCCTGTTTTGAACTAATTGACTTCACATTAAAAGCAGGACATTAAAGCAGTAGTCCAGTTAGAATGCCTTCTCAGCATTGTGAGAGCAAAATGGACTATCTAGAGACAACTTAGGTATGTGTCTCAGATTTCATCTTGCCACAGTTGCTAGGCATACAGTCCTGTTATTGATCTCATGACAGTTAGCATCTCTCTAAATCACAGAGGAGGTGAAGCAAAAAGTGTATTGATTCATATATTTTAAGATCAAAGAGACTATTATGATCACATGATGTTAGTTCCTGCATATCATATAATTTCATCCAGTAATTCCTGCATCAAACATAAAATGTTTTAGCTGATACACATCTTTCAGAATGAAAAGTTTTGTTGTTTTTTTTTAACTCAAATGATGAAGGAACCATCTCAACAATATGTTCCTGAAATAATTATCCTCAGTCTTGAAAATCCACAGCTTGAAGTTTGAATTTGTCTAGTTTCAGCCTCTTGATACTGTTTTGATATGCTTTCATGTGCAAAATTAAGGAGCTTTTGACTCCCAGAAATCATCCTTTGTAGTGATTTAGGCCATGAGCAAGTCACAGTACTTTCCCTTTATATTCTCTGAAGAGAGTGAGATGCTTTATTGAGTTATGGCCATAGGAATTTTTGGTGATGAGCTACTCAAAATGTAGCTCACCACAACAGAACATTGTAAGAATAAGGCAAAAAGCCTGGAATGTCAAACACAGTCACAGTATGTAAAAATATGGACTTCAGTGTAGACTTTTTCTTTTTATAATGCACATAATCCACTGCACACCATAATAAGCATATATAACAGGTTGACTTTTTTTAGCTGAAATAAGTCAAATCAGTGTAAGGGCCAGTTTGACATCTAGAAATAACAACAGAACCACCAAAACATGTTTGAATAACTAATTAAAAGTACTGTCTTATTTCTTTGGTTCCTATACTTTTTATAATATTCCCTTTGGAGAGATCGACCTAATAGATATTAATGTAAAGGGGAGTTTTTCAGTGATGTCTGAATTTTTGAAATACACCTTGTTGTGTTATGCTAAATTAAGTTTTCCTGTTCTCAAGCCAGATAATTTGGTTTTGGGGTTTTTTTTTTGTGGTGGTTTTTTTGTTGTTTTTTTTGGTTTTTTTTTTTTTTGTTTTTTTTTTTGTTTTTTGTTTTGTTTTTTTTTTTTTTGTTTGGTTTGGGTTTTTTTGGTTGTTGGGGTTTTTTGTTTGTGTTTTGTGTTGGGTTGGTTTGGTTAGGTTTGGGGTTTTTTGTGAATGCTATCTCATCTGTGAAGACCTAGAAAACAATAACAGTCTAATCAATCAAGTGGAATACAACAAAGTGGTCTTTGTGTAAATAGGAAACTGATTCTGGTATTGTAAAAGGAGTAGAATACAGAAGAAAGCAAAGAAATGTCAAAGTATGCAGAAAATTATCTGAGTAGTATGTTTTTGTTAGAATTATATGAGAAAACCTATTTTAGTAAAGCAGCATTATTGTTTCAGAACATTAGTCTCACATGGAGTTACATAAATTTATATATCTTTTATCAAATGCATAAAAGGTCAGGTCAAAAAAATAGTGGAATTCAGAACAGTATGAAACTCTCATGACATTCCCAGGGGCCAAAAGCAGAGCTGCTGTGAGGAGGCACAACTCCATTTAGTCCCAGGTGTGAAGTACAATATCCTGTTGCTGGGAAAAAGAGCCTTGCATATTACCTTTGGTTAGGCTCATAGCAAACATTTACATTTTAACATCAATGACTCAAAGTTTCCAGACAAGGGCTGTGTTTTATGTCTGTTCAGTGTTCATATCAAATGAAGTACAAATGGCCTAGGGTTTGTGCTACCTCATTTTCTCTATTACAATTCTGAAATTTCTGAGACACCAGATTTTGTTAACTTTGGTGGATTTTTCAATAGTCACTAAGACTGGCTGAAAAAGGAAGTGTGAATTATTATTGTAATTAACTCTGACTCTGAGGCAGATAATCATCATTGTAAAGTGCATTAAATATGACCTCCAGCTATTTGATCTCATGCTCTAATCCTCTCAGCTTTTCTAAGCTAAACAAAGGTGGGTGAATCAATATGAGATGGTTTTATTCCAGGAGAGGATGAGCATATGCAAGTCTAGTGGAACAATATTGCCTTTTGTATTTTTACTGAATAGATGTCCCTGCACGCTGCACTCCAGTGATAATCTAAACTAAGAACTCCATTTATTTTGGAACCTCTGAGGCTCCACCACTATTATCTCTATGCTGGGATGTCACTTCTCTCTAGACCCTGCAGGCTTTTCCTTGTGCTCATCCCTATCACACAATGGCTTGATACTAGTGAAATAAAAGAAAAATGCCCTTTATTTTTCCTTTACTCATTGGTGTGGCTTTTTACTTGGTTGCACATCTGTTGTACTCACCTGCAGCTGATGGAAATCACCAGGCTAATAGCACCTGCATAAATGTAAAGGGGACAGCAGGCTAAGCCTCTCTCTGAGTGTGCAGACAAGCAAATCTGAAATCAATGTGCTAGTGGAGCTTATTCTTTTTGGGTGGACAATGGTGATATACTTGGCACTTTAAAGGGAAAAGAAACCCCAAAACCAACTAAAAAAAAATCTGTTGTGTTGTTCTGTCACAGTTCTATCTCACATCTTTTTATTATATCTATCTTCATCCTGTCACCTATGAAACTTGTTTAGTCCCCATAATTTCTAAATCTAAATTTTTAAATTTAGTCTTTTCTGTTGACATGAACTGATGAAGAGCTGCTGTATTTCACTGGTCTGCAAATGAAATAATTTACTTTCTTGCTTACCTCGATGCATTTGGGAACTTAAAAAGATATTAGTGTCTGTGGAGCACTTGGAAAACCTTACTCAAGAGGCAGCAGAACTATGCAAAGAACAAATGGGAATCACTTCAGCCACCAAGGGAAAATGGGCTTCAGTTTTAATACAACAAACAAACCACAGCAGTATTTCTGAACACTTTAAAGATAACAACAGCTACATAAATACTAACAATTATTAAGGTTTCTTTGTGAAAACATCGAATTGCATGGTGATAAACAGTATTGCAACATTAGAGCCCATATACAGGCAGATTAAGCACCTTTGGGTTACAGGGAGCCCAAAACTGAAACCATCCCTCTCTCCAAAGGCTCCAAGATGAAACAAATGCTCCCAAAAAGGTTTCCGTGCCAGAAGTCTCATTTTGGTTGAATAGTGTCTTTGCTGAAGCTCGATTCAAATTCAGCCTGAATCAGGCAGAGAACGACTTCAGTGCCAGTTCTCCATGACAGACAGCCTGTGTGTAATATCAGCCAGAACTAGCAGAGAAGAGACCAACAAATCTCTCCCTTTTAACCTGTGCTAGCCCCACATTTCAAATGTTGTTCAGAAGAAAAGCTCATTATAGCATAAGATCATTAAAAAAACAAAAAACAAAAAACAAACCAACAAAAAAAGACAAACCGAAAAAAACCCCCAACCTGGTAACTGCATCCTCTCAGGTCAGCAGGTGCTCTGTATGTGACACAGGGACCCAGGTGTTCTTCACAGGTTTCAAGAGATCCCCAACTGTAGTGACCAGAGGCAGCTGGATGCAGGACTTGGAAAGTCCTACTCTAAGTGGTGAGGAGCAGACATGCATCTTCCCATGGACAGGCATAGTTAAAGAAGCTCTTTGCTGAGTAACTGCTCCCTTTGGGACAAGACAACTCTCCCAAGAAAGTACATCTGGCAGAAAGAAAGGGCCACCTGTAGATATGGGTTACCTACATTTGTTGTCTCAGGTCCCTTACTTCAGCTGTTGCAGGGCCTCTGTTGGTTTGCCTTGTCCTCTCACATATGCTCTACTATCAGGAAAAAATAGAAGACCCTCACCAACAATGGATGCTTCCACATTTTTTAGGAGGACTGTGTGATTACTACAGCCTGTCTGATATTAAGAGTATTTGTTGCATAGCTACTGAAGACCTTCTAATGATTATTCAGCTCCCTTTTTATATTAAAGGGATTTTCACCTTGAAAGTGTGGTTGTTGCCAGTTGTTGATTTGTAGAAAATTTAGGGTGAAAGCTCAAAATTGAGGCCAGGTTGCCCAGAGTTCTTCTACTGTTTTCCAAAATATGTTCATCCTCAGCCCACTGGAGGATCCAAATAAATCTGTCCTCTCCAGTGTTGTTTATTAAAAAGTTATAGTGCAGTCCCTTGTAATGCTGTGCAATTTAAAATCCCAATAAGGCTCTTGAGATTTCTGCGTGCTCAGTATTTTTTGGTCTTTTGCAGACCCTGAATACAGTCATCCTCTAAGCATCTTGCATTAATCTTTGGTTCTGTACCAGTTCATCTGCAAGTTTCTGTTAGGCACAACATTATTTTAATTTAAAAATACAGCAGCATAAATTATCTAAACAAATAAATTTTCTTATTACATTGTTGGAAAACTTAAAGCTTTCCTATTTAATGCAGAATAGAAATTCCAGCATGCAAGAAAAGGTACACCTGGTTCTGTTCTCTTCACCAGAACACTGACTTCTTACCTAACTTGTTCTCAAAAAAATACCTTTGTAATTTGATAATTCATATGGCTAATTTGTAATGCACAAACTACATTCATTTGTGTTAGCTCACCTACAGCTTTCCTTTTAACTCACCAAAGCAAAAGTGCAGCAGTTCAGCTGAATCCTAGGCAGACATTTCTTAAGCAAGAATTATTTTGTGTCCTTACAATCTTCCTTGTCTTCAACTTTTAAAGCAATTCTTCAGTAATTTGCCAAGGTTTGAAAGTCGGTGAAGTGCCTAGATTTATGTACTGAACTAACTTTTTACCTCAACTCACTGTAAATTAATCTCTAATGTTTTTCTGGCTAACAGGACATGGTATACAGGGTTTATACTGCAGAAATGACTGGGTTTAAATGGGGTGTCTTAGAGCAACATGGTTAAAACATAGCTTCTCACAAACCTGCAATTTGCACTGACTTCCCCACACAGGCACTAGTAGCATGTCGAAGTGTCTTAACCACAACAAAGGCCAGAACTGCTGTTCAGACTTCACTTTCCATGTCTGCAGTAATTAGTGGGCCTGTTCAGGTATGGCTACGTGTAACCCTCTCACCAACAGATGAAACACCTGTACACTGTGCACTTCTTTCTTAGCTCCTGCCACAGACCTGGGGAATGAGTGCTTTGCATAGTAGCTGTGGGTACTAAACCATAGTCTCACATATCTGAGTGCAGAACATACAAATACCCCTTGTGTAGCATCTGTGCAGTTTGTTGTGCCTGACAGCTGAGCTTCTGATGTACTTGCACCTGTGAAAAAATGCCCTTTTGGGCATGGTTGGTTTGGTCAGCAACCAGTCCTCCTCTACCCACAAAAATGCACACAAGGTTGGGGAAGGATCCCCATAAGCTGCGCAGGCATCAAAATCAGCTGCTCCATTGTGTTTCTGTTGCTGGACAGATTGGCAGATCAAGATGCTGCAATTGAGAAGACATCCCTTTGCTTCTTGTTTGGTTGGTAGCTTTTGGCATAATTTGTAATACTCTTGATCATTTTTATGGAGCTTCACGTAGTAGCAAAAATGTGACCTCACCCCTGTGCTGACAGGAGAACTTTTGCTGTTGTGATGGCTCAGGTGGCATCTCACTTCTAGTCTCACGTGGCACTTGGAGGTAGAGAGAAATGGTCACTGCCAGCAAAGGGAAGGCAGGGGCATCACAGGGCTGCTCCATGACCAGCTGAATCCAAGCAGCTGCAGGGTCCGGGTGTTCTTCTGGAACGAGGCCGAGTGCTCCCTGTGCACTCTGCTATGGGTGTGTGGCCATGATGTGGCCATCCCCAGCGTGGGGATGTGGGTCTGAAGCAGCAGGGTGCCTGTGCTGGGATGCATGGGGAGCAAACCTCGGTGCTGGGATGGCTGGGGTCCTGGAGGACAGGCAGGGCTGCGGTGCAAACGCAGCTCCTGGGCACCCCTGCTCTGGCCATGGTCCATGTTCAGCGATAGGGGGCAGAGGGCCCAGCCATGGCCACCCTGGGGCAAGGCCTGGTGCGTTCAGGGAGCATCTGCTGGACAGGCTAATCAGTTCTGCAAACTGTTCCAGCCTGGGATTACTGCTACTCGTGGTCAGGGCACATCTCTGTCAAACTGCATCTGCCATAGGGCTGCATTAGCTTTTCCTTTGCTTTTCCTTTGCACGGAGGAGTCGGAGGATGCGTTCATTTTTTGTTAGTTCTGCTGGCAATTCATTTGCCTGGAACAAAAAACCCTTAAGGTTAGCAGAAATGAAAGAGTATTTCCCAATCATGGTTGAAAGCACTACACTCTACAGAAGATCATACTGGTCATGATGATGTGTTTTTTTCTAGTGCTGTCTCCACCCCTGCTGAAGGTATCTTAAGAAACCATCTTTCAGTGTTCAAGTCTCACTTAAGTCTTCAAAACAATCCCAGAAGGGAATTTGAGTGACAGCTTATTTTGTGCTGACTGTCCAGGTTAAATGCCCTTGGGCTCCCTAAGCTCCTGCCACAGAAGTGAAGGAGAGCATAGCTGCTGATTTTTTGGGGGAGATGAGTCAGGCCTTTATGTACTAATGTCCATAAAACTCCAAGGGCTGACTTAAATTGCTATAAAATAATATTATGCTGTACGATTGATAATAGAACATGAGTTTGTTATTGTTTTTTTATTTATTGAATGCAATTTTGGTAACACAAAGTATTTATGATGAAGCTGCTTCTGAAAATCAGTAATTCTGTCCTGCAAATATAACTCTGTTATGCCAAATGGCATGTTGCTTACAGAAAAAAAAAAAAACAGTAGGAGAAGTTTCAGCCACACACTTTCTTCTACTGCACACGCTGCTGCTGCAGATCATTATCAGTAGCAGAAAAATCTTGTACATTTTCAAGTTATAGTATAAACCCAAAATGTCTATTGACAGAGACTACTGTGTGAGTGGCATTAACTGTGCTGCCATCAAGTGGAATGATGCAGAAATTATCAGCCAAGATTTTGCATTAAATGACCAAAGTATTTGCAAGGTATGTCCTGGATTACTTGTTTTAGAAACTTTTACTCACCTAGTCATAAACCACAAATCAGTGCCAGACCATTCATTTACAGCTTAACAAACTCACATCAAACCCTAGCAGCAAATAGTTCAGAAACATGTCAGAAGAAGACACATTCACAGAAATGATCAAACATGTAATGTTAAAACACTTCACGGGATAAAACCATGGCAAGTTTTCTATAGAAAAATTGCTGTTATCATAAGAATTCAAAACTAATTAAAAAAATTAACAGATTTATGTAAGATATGGGATAGATGTGTGTAATTTGAGACGGTATTTTTGTTTTGTTTGGGTTTTTTTGTGTTTGGGGTTTTTTTTGGTATTAGCAATGCCCAGAACTCTACCCAGAAACATGGGCTGCCCCCACCTCGTTGGCACACACACCTGGGAGGATGGCATGCCAGGACTTACCTTGTTCCTCAGGCATGGATCTGCTCCTGCCTCCAGGAGCAGTGCCACTGTCCTCACGTTGCCACTCAGGACGGCTGCGTGGAGAGCAGAGGTCCCATTCTAGGAAATGCCAGTGGAGGTGTTTATACCATGCATGGGAAGAAAAGCAAAAGCCAGTGAAACACAAATGCTTGCAAAGAACAGACTTATAAACGAGAAAGAAGTAACATGGAAGACATTAAGTTATCAAAGGCATAGGGTCTGATTTAGGGTGCTGCCAGCCTAGTGGGATGTGAAGGAGGTGATTTTAAATGCTTTAATAAAAATGAGAGTCAAATTCACTTTGCCACAACAGTATTTCCCTTAATAATCACCATAGTCAATAGATCAGAGGTGACATGAACACAGCACTTGTTTCTGCCTGGCAAAATCTGTTATTAACAAGTGAAACAGAAGCACAAGCAGTAATGGAAGCCATCTGTGCATTTTATCTTCTCTCTCTGATGATTAATGGCCTCAGTGTTAGGGAGTTGCTGCGGGATTTTATGGCTGGCCTTTTGTTTATGGTTGCAAACTGACAGTTCAAATATGTGTGGAAGCTATTTCATACTCAAAATTAATAACTAAGTTTATGCCACCTACATTTTAAAGTACATTAAGTTTGCCAATCATTTGCATGCACAAAAGCTACCAAAGTATGTGATTTATGGACATATAAAATTAGGTCATTAAAAAGCAGCTTTCAAATAGCTGTTATTTTTCAAGTCACTTAATGAATTCAGAGGAGAACAAAATCAAGTAGAGAGTATGCTCACAATAGACCTTTTGGGACACTATTTTGCTGAATAATGCAATAGAAGGCTGGATATAATGTTAAAAGAGTACAGTCAAGAGTAATCTACTTAAAGTAGAAATAAAATAAAGTGACAAAAAGCAGAATTTCATTTATGACATAATGTGCTTCCTCATTCCAAGAATTAAATTCACAGTTTTGTTTAAAAAGATTTGTGAGTGGCATTAAGGTTAAAAAAAGTAATTTCATTTTTGTCTTGATTTTTGGCTCAAACATCTATCATCTTCCACTAGAGTACACACATGCCAGGTCTTTCATCAGACCCTTTGTCCTCTTGTGTTCTGCCTGAAAAATCTCTGTGTTTCACTACCAACCTTCAGCAGGCCAAGCGTGGGAGAGAATTTCAGCAGCTCTTCTATCACATTGTTGTAGCCTTTAATGGCAGCTTTCAGTAAAGCAGTTGTACCATCCTTTAAAAAAAAGAGGAATGTCATAAATGCCATAAATGCCATAGAAGCTGGAGGGAAAGAAAAAGCTGAAGGGAAACTCCAGCTCTCCCTGCACATCTGAGAGGAGAGTCTCCTCTGCTCGTCACCTTTGAGGAGGCACTTCCACAGCATGTGCTGCTGGTTTTAGGGTACCTGGAGGATTGTTCCTGTGGTGAGTGAAAACTTCAGGATGAAATGAACCAGTGACACCATATAACATCTTTGTTTCTCAACTATGTGGACATTTCCATTCCCTTATTCCGGGAGGTCCCTCCAGGAAACTGTCCCAGTCAGAAGAGGAAAATCCCTGCGGTGGGATTTTGCAACCTGACAAACAGGATGGACTCTGGAGGCACCCAGCCTCCATCCAGGCATACTTACAGCCTCCCAAACGAGGCATTAAGCTGCAGACAGAGCAGGAGGAATTGCTACTCACATCCCGAGCGGCGTCTCGCTCCGCTCCCCGCAGCAGCATCACTCGCACCACTTCGCTGTGACCCATCTGTGAGGCGATCCACAAGGGAGCTGTCCCGTCCTGCACACAAAACATGACTGCTGATGGCCTCACTTCAGTGCTCTTTGCCCTCTGATATTTTACTGCCCATATCTACTGGAATTGATGGACTTCAATTAATCAATCAAATCCTACAGGGAGTCAAACCAAAGCTGTGTCCGACCCCCTGTGATAGGTTGGTGTATCAAGTAAGAACTGCTTAAGTTTGTGGAGTAGAGCCCCTTTTACTGCCTTCCCTTGCATAGCTTGCCAGAAATGTGCATTGCTCTGTGAAATTAAAGCCCAGTAAGGCACCAGCCATGCCTGAAATACACAGGGAAGTTTGAAACATAAGAGCTAAAGGTATCCTGTGTACTTTGAACTCTAGGTGATTAGATGGGACAGTGAATACAGACAAACCTCAGCATGCATAGGCAGATTCTGCAGCTGTGCAGAATCTGCATCTTCAAAACTCCACTAAAAAACAAGGTAATTACCAGGGAATTACCAAGGAATCCAGCATGAAACAATCTGCTTTGGAAAAGTCATATGCAATCATTAATTGAGCACGAAACATCAGCAAATGCACATTCAGAGCAAGCTAAACTTTCTAATGGATTTCCCTCCCAAAGACAAAAGTGAGTTGAAACACTAAAAGCATTTCTCGATGCAAGTAGAATTTAGTTTTATGTCTTTTCCTCCTTTTTTTTCCTAAATGGCCTGATTCTCCAGACTGCAGGGAGACCCCAGCAGTTATGTGTTGCTAAACTGATTCTCGTGAGCCTTTAAAAAAGGCTTTGCCTGTATGGACTTTAACACAGAAGTGAGACCCCACAAAGCAGGGTGCCTGCTTCTGCCTTTAGGGTTTGCCAGTTCCCCTCACCACCCTCTGCAGCCTGAAGGCTTGGCTTGAAAGAGGAAGACAAACCAAACTGAGACTTCAAAAACAGGCTTAATGAGAAGTTTCAGGAGAAATCAAATTTTTACATTAGCCAAAATATTTCTACCTTGATTAAAGAAATAATCTCACTTTCCAGTGCCAGCTGAAGATTCCTATGACTTACTCATGCAACCCAGAAAACCATTGTTGAATCACTTCTCTGTTTTCCATGGACTAATGAATTAATACCTTGAAAGAAACAAAAATTTATTTCTTTGATATAATAATTCCATTTTTCTGATTCTGAGAAGGAACAAATGCACACCTTGAGATCTTCAGCATTCTCAAATGGTGAGGAACATGATCTTTGCCCACCCTTGCATAATTTCTCTATAAATTAACTCATTTAAATTAGTAAGTGAATTCACTCTGGTATATATCCTGTTAATACGAGTGTCCTTTGTGATTCAAAAATGACAAAAGCTGTGTTGTATACAGAGTATGTGATGTTACTTTTGCTTTCCCTCTCCAATTTATTTATTTTAGTGTTTTCCCTACCAGTAAGCTTACTCTTCATATTTTTCTAATCTCCCCCCACCAGAGGGCTCTAGAAAATAGCAATAGATGCATTGAAAAAGCCTGTAAAACTTGGAAAATATCTGAGAGCAGCCTACACAATTTAAGCTGAGTGATGAAGCAATGCCATGCAAATCCATGATTTTGGATTCACATAAGCAATGAAAACACAAGCTCAGCATAGGAACCAAAGCAGCTTCTGTTCACTCACAGTGAAGTTTGTAGGAACAACCCCTATTTTCAGGTATAAATGAAGAGGAGCAAAAGGAAATGCAAATGTTGGATAATACCACTGCTACCATTAATTGTCATTAATAGTATTGCTGTCAGACATTATCCTCAGCTATAGGATAGGGACAAAAGTGCATTATGAGGAAGAGTGGCTGTATTGAAGGACTTAGCCTGAAGAGAAGAAAGATAGTGAAGATAATGATGGGCTCACATTAACTATGGTCAGCTTCTTTCTCTTAAGCAAACAGCATCTAGCACTTAGTTTTATGCAAATATATATGATTTTTATATGGAGTAGATGATCTTTCTATCCATTTTCATGTTGGTGAAAGATACAAAGCAGCTACTACATTTTACTAAGAGGTCACATGGGAATTCATGTGTAAACAGGTATTAGGGCTTGGCCATGAGTCAGGAAGAAAGTGAGAACAGGGAAAGATGCAGTTCAAAAGATACTCTCCTTTCCTTGTCCCTCTGCCCAGGGACCCAGCAGACTGCAGATCACTACATTCCTAGAATAATTTTAAATGCCCCATATATTTGTAAGGTGTTCTTTTTTCCACATTTGTTTACAAGCTAGTATATATGGACAACACTTTATTATATCCAGCAGCCATAAGTTCCAAATATACTCTGACTGAAATTATTAATGCTCTTTCTCTTACCCATTAACCAACAACTTAATATTGCAGCTTTGAATCTGAACTTCATTGTTGTAGAAAAGGCCAGATTAGGGTAGGAGGTGAAAGACCTGTCAAATTTCCAGTATGTATTTAGAGGGGCAGACAGCCCCTACTCTCAGGCTACTCAGTGTCATCTCCTCCACAGCTCTGCCCATTAGTCCACTGGCACTACTACACCTAATTTGCCAATAGCAAATTGCTTGCTTGATGAAGTGCACCCTATAAAGATTTACTGGCTTACATGTATGTGTAATTGCATATCATGTGCTAAGAAAAAAGTCATTAATTTTCAGATTGTTTTGAATCTGCTTAGCCAGCCAGAATAAAGCCTGTTGTGACACTGACTGCCAAAACAGCATTGGCAAAGAATCTTACAGCTTTGTTTTGTAAGTTGAAGAAGCATAGAAACATCTCCTGTAGCAGGCTTCAGACATTGCCCCAGCTCTGTCTAGACAAAAAGATGACAAAAGAATTCCTGCCCAGCTCCTCAACTTTGGCAAGAGCAGAAGGCAATTGCAACCCAAGAGAAAGGACATTGCCAAGGTAGAAACTTTCCAGAAAGTTTCACTATTTGTTCTTGTGAGAGCTGAGCTGAAGGGCTTCACATGGACAGCCAGAACCACCCAAAATGTCAGAAATACCCCCATGGGACTGGAAGTGGGACATCAGACTGAGGGGGAACTTGTATCCACTAAAGCAGCATAGGAGACACAGAAGGCAGACAAACGTGTGCAGGTCCACGGATTTAGCCACCAAATTCACAAGGTAGAGAGGAAAACTTGGACATCACGAGGAAGGAGAAGATGAACTCACACCTGGCACTCTGTACTTGAGATAACATTGCCTGGAAAAGTTTTCTACCACAGTGAGAGCAACACATCTTGTAAATGAGAGTGAGAGTTGTCTGGCAGCGAAATTGCCCCTTCTAGAGCTGCATACCTCATGACCAACACAGCACCTTCTAACAAAGTACAAATCCATTTGTAAGTAAGAAAGAGACTGAAGTCCATCCAACCATTACTTGACTAATTAAACAGTAAAAATGTTCCATTTGTTAAGGAAATGTTTCAGATTACAGTGGTCCCGAATACAAATGCCATGCACTTATCCAGGCATAATCTTAGCAGGGATCGGAGGTACCCTCAAGCAAAGAAATCTGTCCTGCTGGAGATGAAACAGAGGAGCCAGGAGGAACATTCACACAGAGACAAGTCTTTGCCTCAACTAAGATTTAAAAATGCCTCATGAAACATTGTGCTGTAGAAATTGGATTAGAGAGCTAAAAAAATAGTGTCAGAAAGAATTAGCTGCATTGTAACTACAGATAGCAGAATGCAGTTTTAATGGCAACAGGGTTCAGCCAGAGCTAAAGCTCCCCAACCCTATTTTGACTTACTTAAAAGGCATTAATGCATACCTTGGTCTCTACTTCTATATTGAAACTTTAGACTTAATTAACAGCTTTTAACATTTCTTAATCTTTTTCTAAGTTGTTGGGGTGTTTTTTGTTTTTTTTTTTGGAAGCAACCTAGGAGCAGTTAATGCATCAATCCAGGTGGTAGCTGCCAGCACAGCTCTGGTGCTCAGAGGTGGAGCTAGGGGCAGCAGGAAAACTGTTTCAGTTAAGGAACTTAAAATACTAATCCTCTTTCCTTACACCACAGCTCGGAGTGTACACACGCAGCAGAAACATATAGATCAGTTTCTGTTGCCAGGCTATGATTTGTCAGGCTTTTGGTGCAGTTGAAAGGAAATAATAAAATACCTGGCAGAGCTTGTCTCATGCCACGTTGTCCACTGTTGTTAGGGTTTTCACATTCATTTGCTCTTGCCTGCTGCTTTTTCACTTGCTGCAGTCAGTGATCACAGCCACCTGGCTGACATGCATGACTAATTACAAGGACAAGACCTTATCCCATCAATTTCAAATGTGAAGACCCAGAACAGCTACCTTGCCTACAGGGTTTCAGTAGACCACAGGAAAGGGTCTCTCAAAGCAGGTAGATATTCCTGAGAAGCTCCATGTCTAACCAGATATTTCTATGTGCTGTGTGTAAAGCTAGCTGTGCAACTCCACCTTTGGCTGTTTAGGCACTGATTTTAGAGCCAAGAAACAGCTAAACAATTAAGAAACACTTTTATTTGGAAAGCAAGAGAGCTTTCATACATGTCTCTCTATATGCCACGTATGCTTACCTATCCCATAGTTTAAAACCTAGAAAGCCTCTTGCACCCTTACCTAACTCCAGTATCCAGCTGATGCTTTATAAGAAGTTCAGAGTTATATGCTAATGCAGTAGAGAATCTAGAAATATGAAAGCTAAAACTTAAGTAATCACATTGCTATTATTATTATTAATATTATTATTGTTATTATTATTATTATTATTATTGAAGATCAGTTACACAGTCAGGTGCTACAGTAGAGTAATTTAGCTTCTCACCAGCCATTAACTACTAAGAGGTATTGCAGTGGCTGCTGAAACTTTCAACTCTGAGACAGGGGGAGTTTCTGTCATTTTTCTGGCTGTTCATGAAGGGTGGTGGTACTTTCCAGGAATCATAGACAACCAATGGAAGCAGAAATCATGAATATTACATTTTAAAATCACTACTTTTATAACAAACAATTGTTCCATTTGAAGAGGCACATTTAAAGCTGCACCTTGGCTTTGACAAGCAGCGGAGAGGCAACAGCATTGTCAAAGGTGAGCCCTTTGTTCAGAGAAAATGCAAGAAAAGGCATCACAGTGGATCCAGCCCCTAACCCCCTAGCAGGGATCTCTGAACCAGCCACAAATCTTGCTCACACTCCCCATTTAATGATCAAACAGCAGTCCTACTGCTTGCAAGGGGCTAATTTCATGCTTATAGGTGCCACTGCTTGTATGTGTTTGCAACATCAGGCCCACGAGGCTGACTAGCTGAAAATGGAGAGAAAAGCTTTCCATGTCTCAAGAACTTCCAGAGATGAAGGCAACACTCATGCTTGAATTTCAGGAATGACACAAAATAAAACAAACAAATAAACAAAAGTAAAAAGAAAAGCATTTGTCAAAGATAAACTTTGGCACCAAAGCCACATCTGAAGGTCCGGAGATTTCAAAAAGCAGAATTTAGTTCTGCCTTCTCCTAGAGCTCCCAGATTTTCCAGAGCTTTTCAAACAATTTTAAAAAGAACTCAGGAATGTTGTAGGCTATGTAGACCTTCAAAGGTAATGTGGTGCAACAAACAGATTGGTAGTTGCATGAGGTAGTGCAAGGCCCCTACAACAACATTCCATGCAGCTGGAGGGTTTTATTTTGATTTAGTTTGGTGCCTGACCCAAACATGCATACACTCCAAACCCATTTAAAGGAGCAGTCAGTGGTTTGGTCTGCTCTAGAATCACAGAATCACTTGGGCTGGAAAAGACCTCTGAGTCCAGCCATGAACCCAGCACTGCCAAATCCACCACTACATCATGTGCCCAAGTGCCACTTCTCCCATCTTTTAAAAACCTCCAGGGATAGTGATTCATAGGGGGTAATGTGTAGATCTGGAGCAGAGCTTTCAGTTTCAATTCTTTCAGAAATGACTGAGGTATTGACTTCAAAATCATGTTGCCAATCTGAACTAAAACACAGAATATTGGTACAACCACAAATTGCTTTCCAATGAAACATGTCCACAGGAACCTAATGCCTAGAGAAAATTCCAGTGTTAATTTTCTTAGCTGTAAAATTAGAACCCAGCTGTGAAGTGCTGATCATACCTGTCGTGGCTGATTAACCTTTGCTCCTGAAGAGAGCAGCAATCGGATGACATCCAGATATCCTCCTTGTGCTGCCAGGAAAATTGCAGAAGCTCCATCCTAAGAACAAGCACATCTGTCTTACACTGCATTGAAGTGATGCCATTTTTCCACACAGAAATGAACGAAACTGAATTGAATTCTCAGTCTTTAGTCATTATGTTTTGTAACAGCAAATATACAGCCATGCTCAAGTAATAACTACCAAAATGCAAAGTCTAATTCATAATAAACTGTGGCAACATTTTCATGCAGTATGCACAATACTGGCTCCCATCATATATCAAATCCAGCATTAAATCCTGTGTCTGGAATACTAAGAGTCTAGTTCATTAAAGCATCAAGCTACATAACTAGAAATTAGTTCCTGTACAGCAATATAGGTTCATTTAGCTTTTATATGTTCATGCAGAAGTGTTCTGCTGCATGGATACATGGTGGAAACATGTCAGGTACTTTTCAAGACTGAAGTCTGCCCCGAGGCTGAAGGAGTAAGGCCTGTGCCATGCTGCTGTGCCACCCCAGACACCACCATGCTTCTGCTCTGGCACATCTTGTGGAAGAGACTTCACCTGTAATGTAATAATCTAAAAGTACTTCATAGCCATATCAGAAACCAGAATTTTCCCACAAAAAGCTTGTGGAAGAATAAATTGTGAACAAATACAGGGTTTTATTTTTCATTCACGTGTCTTTCATGTGCAGATGTTCTCAGAATTTTACTTCAGAGAAACCCTTTCCACAGGGAAAAAAATCAAAAGTCATATTTCATTAAGTGTTTTTGATGGAACATTTTCAAACAGCGTTATAATCCATCTAACCAACTATAAGTAGAAATCTCTATTGAGGGTGGGCCAGGTGTTTGCCCATCCTACATCCACAGCACTAAGCACTGGATGTGCTAGGACAAGTTTTCCTAGGAGGCAAGAATCTTTTAGTTTAAATAGAGACAGGAATTAACCCCTTTACTGCACCTCAGGTGTGCATGTACACCTCTCATGCCAACTCAGGCAGGTGCATATCACAAGACACATTTTATTGAAAGCCTACTGTTGACCTTGTTGGCATATCACTATGTTGGGACTAAATGCTGGTGTCTGCAGACAGAGTGTGCTCTAACTGAAAAACTCAGCACAGATTTGGTGAAGCATGAGCTGAATATAGTGCCCCAGGGACTGAATTTAGGATGTTTGACATGGATTTCAAGACAAATGTCCTGGTAAACAAAAGAGGTGTGTCTGATGGAGCTATTAATGCCTGTCCCCAGGCCCTCTGATGAGCTGTTTTCTCTGGTCACTGTGTGAGTAAATGAAAAGACCTGGCAGTACCAGAGCCTTTGCAAGCTGCCTCCAGAGACAGAGAACACTTCAATTTAGAAAGTCAACAAAATTGTGTAATATTAAAAAAAGCTCTTTATTACAGGATCAGTCAAGATGGAGAACCTTGTATTCACTTACAGGTGTTTGATTAGAATTGATGCTGCAATCAAAATGCTGTTTTGAGGCTATAACACATTTCTGCAAGAAATATTATTTAGTTAGGGTATTCTTTTGTCTCTTGCTCTTCTGACCCCTCACACGATTCAATTTAAGATTAAAACATTGATCTTGATGGTTTTGGGAGGAGTATCCAAACGTATGCTCAAAATCTTTCTCATTTAGCTGCCAGTGAAACTGCCATCCAGGTACCACTTTACAAATGCAGTGTGGCCCACAAAAAGATCTTAGACAACATTTTATTCAAGAGATCATATTCTTATTTTATTACACAACTGTTTCTGACTGGCTTTGACCAATGTCTGTGAGCAATAAAAGTACATTTTAAAATCCAATTGCAAATATTGCTCATTTCCAGGAGAGACAACAAGGAAGTTATTTTACTGCCTTGACCTCTGGGTGGGAGTCTGCAGGTGTGGCAGCATAGCTATTTTTAAACTGAGTGGCAGCCCCTGGGATTATCCTGCAGAGGGATGAATCACTGCTCTCAGACCAGAAGACAATTCCTATTTGCATGACAGCAAAGGTGGAACAACCTTCTTTATAAATGAAGGTGAGGCAGCACTGAGGTGGGGATCCTCCTATGACTTCTGCAGTCACCAGCTCTCAGCTCCCCTGCAAGCCAGTAGGAACTGGGAGTGCAACAGCATCCTGCAGATCCAAAGCCAAAGGAAACAGCTGAAAAAACTCATATATCTTAGAGAAACATCTTCCTCTTTGTCAGTCTTGAGTGCCCTGGGGTAGGAAAGAGTGGTGGGAAGCAGAGGCAAAATCTGCTGCTCATTTCTGTTGAATGCCAAAAAGCTCAACTTATCTGTGTCTCTGTTTGAGTAAATTAAATCCAGAGCTTCGTTGGTTCAATCCAACTTTGTGAAAAGTCAACTAAACAACATCAATTCAGCTATTTTAACCTTACTTTATAATAGCTCACACTGACGAACTGGAGACTCACAAATACCAAACAACATAATTTTAACTGATATTAAAAAATATGTTCTGAAGTAATTTAAATATTTTAATTTTTGCAATTCTTTCTGGTAGAAAACAAACATACTTTGGAGGCTCTAGAGCTATTCACTCTTCTTCAAATTGTGGCAGAACATGACATGCTCTTCCCTCCCAGGCTCATGGGTAACTCAAAAGTCTGTTCCAGATTTGGTACATATCCTCCATACAGATCATGAACTAAAAGGCAACCAAACAATCTTTTCTGATTTTGTGCTACTCCTCTCAGCATCATAAAAAGCAGACAGTTAACAAAATCCACATCTTAGAGGAACAGAGTACTACAAAAATGCAGCGTTTGGCAAATGCCTGTCTGTGCTGGAGCCAGGGTGTCTGCTGTTGTCCAAGCAACAGCACATTTGTTCCACCACCATCATTGTCAATATTGTGTGTGTCAAGTAACTCACATAGAGTTGATCATGAATGTTGGCGCCGTGCTTCAGCAGAGTTTCCACTACTTTTGCATGCCCGTACTGACAGGCAGCCAGGAGAGCTGTGCCTCCATCCTGTGAAAAGGCAAAGAATGGGTACAGTCAGGTGAGAGGTCAAGTCCTGGGCTGAACATCACAGTTTTAAAAAAAGAGCCAAATTTTAAGACTTTTCAGAATTTGGCTCATAGCAGTTCTGTAATGAGTAGCTACTGAATCTTTCATAACTTAAATGCCAAGTGTTGACATGTAAATCTTTCAACTTGGCTCAGGCACTACATACATTTTTCTGCTGAGGATTTTAGGGAGGGAAAGGAACTAAGAAAATTTTGTTTTTCATTCCTCATCTTCTGCCTTGCCATTAGAAGCTTTGTTCCTTTCACAACTCCAAGCTCCTCCACATCTCTTCTTTCTACAGCCAAATTCCTCATGCCTGCCAAACTCTTTCACTGGTGCAAGGACAGCACACCTTTCCACTGCTCCAGAGTCTGTTGATCATCTGCTCTTCTTTGGCCAGGACCTTGTGCCCTGTTTTGTTGTGCCTCTCACTGGTGGATTGTTGCCCTGAAGCTGATTGAAGAGGAAGGATTTTAAAGTGTGCTAGCTGGCTGTGGAAGTGTGAGTCTGACCAAAGGCATGACCACCAATCATGCCATTACTTCTGTTTGAAAAGTGATCCATGCAGATAGGATCAGTCCCAGGCAGTTAGAGTTGCTGCACATCACCACTAAAGGGAGACCTAGGCACATGCATCAATCCCTGCTTGTAGAAACATTCCCTTGGGAGACAAATGAGAAGGGAAACTCCCCAGTGCCACTGGTGGTTGACTCCAAACCAGCTGAAACAACTGAGAGAGCAAACGTGGGTCTTTCCATTTTCAATGTGCTGTGCTCACTCAAAAATGACCATTACCAAAAATATCTATGGAGAGGGAGTTCTTACCTTCTGCCTGGGATGGCACCATGCCATCATACAAAGATGATGAACATCCCAAAATGTCCCCACCACTGGTCTTCTCTCTCCCCTGCCTTCTCCCAGTCTCAAGCCTCTCCTCCACAAGATAAGCTATCTAAAGTATTTCAGGTAAATGGTTTCTAGAGCTGTTATTAATGGACACAAGACTGTGCTTTGGCCTAGACTTGTTCTCTGAAACAACTCCAAAGTTGTCTGAAATTTTCCACATAGATATCCATGAAATAAGTCACAGCTTGAGTGACCAAATGGATCTTTTATAATGAGAAGTGGCAATCAAATTTATTAATCAGTGATGCAATTTCATGGCTGTGATAACCTTGTGATAACTCAAGCTCTGACATGACTGAACTAACCCACAAGTCTTATTTATAGCTGCTCCCAAACCCTCATATTCCCCCTCCTACCTATGACATTGAAAAGAAAAGAAGGCTTGGGTGTAAGCAAAGCCAGAGATGTGAGGCTGTTGTGTGACAGTCTAAGAATTGCCTATTAATTCTGGATTATTTGAGTAAATACAGTGTGTAATCAGGTCAGTGGAGTTAAATTTCTCTTCTGAGAAATTAGACTTTCCTGCCAAATTAAACTACTGTAATTTTATGGGCACTGCTGGAACAAAACACTAAAGCAATAACAATTGTCCTTGGATTAAAAACACCTTATACACACTTAAAAGACAATGGAAAAGCTAATAGCTTCATGAAACCTGTTTCCTCTTCCCAACCAGGTGAAAGCCACTTTGGTCAAGCGCTAATTTACCAGATCAAAGGGCTATAAACAAAACAAAACAAAACAAAAAACCAAAACCAACAACAACAACAACAACAACAAAACCCCCAAAACAATGGAAAAAAAAAAACCAGAGAAATTTTTCAAGATTTTTTCCCTGAACAATATTGAAAAAGAAAGGTTAGTGAATTAAGAAGAGAAACTATGCTAGACAGGAAAGGAAAATTTTAGGAAGCTTAAAAATATTAAAAGTTTCCTGTATGGAAGGTAAATCGACATGCTCAGTTGGCTGCATATGGGAAAAGTTTGTTTATTGCTTTATGGTTTGGCTCTTATCTTCTACAATTCTTGTGTTCTCCACGAATTCCTGTTATTTTTAGAAGATTGTTTGGTTATAATTTCTGTAGGGAACAAAGTGACAGGTCCCAAATAAAAGGCAGGCCTGCAAAGCTAACTGCAGTTGGCACACCAGAGCTGAAGCTCAACACTTGGAATCCCAATGTGTGATCCCACCTTGGGAGATGCAACAGCTTGGGGTTTAAGAATGGCAACACTCTCTCAAGACACATCTAATTAATTCAAAAAGGAGCTCCTGACCAAGTGTTTGGTTCAACCCAGCAAACAGTTTTAGATGGATACTTTTTTTTTTAAGAGTAACACAATTCCAAAAGACACCATTTGGATCTTTCAGACTAAAGTGACTAAATTTTCCTAGATCAGTCTGATCAGAGTCCAAGGATTAGAAGAGGAGCATTGATAATCCCCAATTCCATCTGTCCACTCTGGATCAAATATTTACTGTGGCAGAGAGAACTGGGTAACTATTCCTGGGCTCAAAGATCTGGTTCCTGATCAGGAAGACAACAAGCTGTAAGAGCTGCTCTACTGTCTGGCTGCTATATAAAGCTGAATACATTCAAGAGAAGAGATTGGGATTTCTCTGCGTGCTCTGAGTTGGGGGTACCACTGTGAAAAATCAGATGCATATCTTTCTGTAAGAAAGGGAAACTGGCAGCAGGAAACTTTTCCACTGACCATGTGATAAGACAGCACTTAGTTAAATCAAAGAATTGTCAAACTGCAAAAGTGCAGTTTTTTAGTAGGAAAAAACTCACTCCCCCTCTTGCCTCTATTGAGCTTCCATCTGGTTTTCTCTTATTCTTTACTCCAGCAACCTCTAGCTGAAGACCCCAATGTCTTACAGACCACAGGAAAAGCAGATAAGTTGTGGGGCATGAAAAAAAGTAAATGAAAGAGTTTTAACATCCCTTTCAGCCATGTGATTACCCCTTTCCTTTTTGGCTTCAGCTGAGATAAGTAAAAAGCTGAAGCAGCATCTTTGGTCCTGGCAAGCCTCTTGGAAACTCTGAGCAGGGCAGCAAGTGGGAGCTGGACACGTGAGCCAGCACTGAGGCACTCCTGGGGCTGCCACCCCTTCTGCAGTGGGCAGGAGGCCACTGAGCAACCTTTAGAGACAGCACATTGCCTTGGGCTCACTTCTTGCTCATATCCTGTTTTCCTGACACAATGGAGCTTCTATTAATCCTGCATGGCAAATGTTTCCATCTCAGATAGGAGCTGGGCTTTTCTCAGCTACCTCTGCAATTCTCTCCCTGAAAAAACATTTTTCTGCTCTCCCCAGAGCCTGTGCTCCTCACTGCCAGCACATAGCAGCAGCTGCTGATGTGCAGGGAAAGTACTTTAAACAGCAGTGCTGGGTAAGACTATACTAAGAGGTGTAGACTTCCCTCTCTATTTGCCTACCCCTTTCTGCTGTTATCATCGCCTGAAAGTAGCTTAGAATTATACATTGTTTTACCATCTCTTACTTAATATGACACAAAGGAGGAGAACTGATCTTCTGCAGTCACTGCCTGCTGAAAAACAGCCTCTGACACTGCTCAACCTGCAGTACAGAGCAGAAAATGTGCCACCATGTTTTCTAAGAACTCACATGCTTATCACATCTATCAGAATAAAAGAAAAAAGTTTCAACCTATGCTGAATATTTCTATGGATGTCAGACTGGGACAATGCACACTAATATTATATGTAATAGTTATACAATAGTCAACCTTCAATAGCACTATTAATGCTCTTTAGAACATTAGTATTTATTGCTAATTACTTTATTACACTATTTTGGAGTAGTTTTATTTCACTTGCCATAGCAAGGCTTAACAAGAATTGCATGCCTGTATTAAGATAGTTCTCCAGAATCCTCATATATGAGTAACAAATGTTGTAATCACAATTTACAGATAAGTGCATGAAAAAGATATTGGGCTTTGCATTTCCTTAGTTAAAGTACCTGTTTTTTAGCATACATTCAATTTGTGTGCTTATTCCAAATCCATGTCATAACTTATAATATAAATATATATATCCTTTGCAAATGGAATAATTTTGCACTGTCCTTTAAAAACAGGATCAGCCATATATTCTCCAGTGCTGCTCCTAGATGAGTGTCCTAGTGAGAAAATGCCTTGCCCCTGACCTGAAAAGTTTTATCAATTCTACTGTTTCTGGGGTTTGGGAGGGATGGAGGAGCCTGTCATCTTGGTCACCTGCTAACAGAACGATGGAATTATTCCAAGCTATTAAATTATTAAATTACACATTATTAAATCCCACATTATTAAATCAGAAGATAGAACTGATACAAAGCCACACTAGTGAGCCAGTGGAAGATGTGGGCTGTCCATGAACTACACCTGACTGGTGCCTCTGCTCAGGCCCATGCTGGGTGGTGCTGCTGGAAAATCATGTCACAGGCACATCAAACACCAGTTTCCCATGTTACATCCATTGGGAGCTGGTGTTATCTTTCAACCAGCTTGTCTGAACACAGCAGAAATCTGTGGCCTGGAGAGGAAGAGCAACCAACAGCTTAAAAGATACTTGGGACATAGGCAAGGCAGGTCTGGGTTCAGAAGCAGAGGCGGGCAAGAGAAGAGGCTGGAATTAAAGTTTCAAAGTGAGCAACAGTGGAACCCAAAGTTGCATTTGTCCGAAGATGGAAGCCATTTGGAGCAGCTGAACACAGGAATATTATTTTATAATTTAGATCTTTGCTCTCTTTTATCTGTCCCGGTGTTTCACATCAATTTATTTTGCACACATCATGAAGGATCAGACAATTTCAAGCCTGCTGTTCACCTCCTGGATCAAATCTTGATCTCTTCACAAACTCCTATCTCACAAGCTGTGGAAAGATTGAGTGAAGATGCATCTGTCCCTCTAGACAGAACAAGGTACTGAGCCTCTGACTTGCCAGCTGAATGCAAGGGAAGATGACCCCTCTGAATCTTGCTAACCCCCACCATACCCTGAAATAAAAGTCAGAGAGACAACATTTATTTGAATGTGCAACCTTAATTGTCCCACATGAGATTTTCAGGAGTTCAAGATACAGCTGTTGAATCTAACACTGCAAGCTCCTGCATTGCCAACTTTCACAGCTGCTCTGCATGTTGTGTTAAACAGCCACAGTTTCATTCATGCTTTTATTACTGACTGCTGCTGTGGTCAGAGAGCTGCTCACCACAAGCACAGCTCCCTGGGATGTATGAATCCTACTCTATGGGCATTGTGTGAACTCTGGCCACAAAACATCAGGATTTTTAGCCCCTGGAGCATGAGCAGCTGGGTTTCTGACGTTCCATCAACTCCTTTAGAGCCTGTATTTCCAGGGACTCCAGAAAGCAAGTAGAGATTGAGAGAATAATTCAAATCACAGACTAAAATATGTTGAGAAATTGATTACTGTGATATAAAGAACTATTGCTTGTCCAAAGACACCACTAGGGATCCTAGGGTAAGTGATTGGCAAGTGTCCTTCTCCCCAGATTAAGGGAATGCTGCAAAATGTATCCAGCATGTCAAGGACAAGTATATTTAATGAAAATATGTTGCTTTCCCCCACTGTTTTCTGAAAGCAGAGGTGCTAATACTGCCTTGGGCAAAGAAACTGGGTTAATGCACTGCTGTCGGTGATGAACTGCTGATCTTGCTGCTGTTGACCCCACCGGGGGTGAGGAACCCAAGCCCTGCCACCCATGCTTTTGGCTGTTCTAAGAAGATTTTGGAAAAGGTCTGCCTGAACAAAGAAATAAAAGCTTTGAGATGCATATTCATCTTCTTGTCCTAGATGGGAAAGTGGGAATTTAGAGAGGATTGAAGGCATTATGCTCTTATGTATCCTATGGTGGCATGCAGAGATATCCCAATGCTGATGAAATGTAAGTTTTATGCAACTGGAGTACATAAACACCCGAATCAGGGTCCTACCTGGTATGTAAAAAAAAAGACCCTTTGATCTTGTATTGGAGGATGGCTTATGAGGAAAGACTGATATCACTATCAAGGGACCTTGATGAACTTCTGCCACTATCTAGGTAGGAAAAGCTAGTCCAAAGTTAATGTTTCACAATGTGTTGCATTACTCATATTACTCAAAAAATGTTCATGTGAGAAAATTTCATCATCTTAACACTGCCCTGTCATGTTTCACGTGAGTACAAAATCCCCAGCCTTGGCTGTCAGAATGTATTAGCATGCAAAAATAGACCCATCATCTTACTTTATTCTTAAATTCAGTGGAGGCTCCAAATGAAAAGAGATACTTCACTACATCGTTGTGGCCTTGCTGTGCAGCAAAGAACAGAGAAGTTGCACCTGACTGTAAAGGAAAAATGGATTAAAATAATAACAAACACATAACACACTTGACTGAAGTATAGATGCTTCAAATTAAAAAGTATTGAGTTCAATCACTTAAATATCAGCTGAAAAAAACATGACAAGTTTGAAGACTCTAGAGGACACCAGGTATCTTAACTCAGTCGGAAGGGAAGGAAGGGAAGGGAAGGGAAGGGAAGGGAAGGGAAGGGAAGGGAAGGGAAGGGAAGGGAAGGGAAGGGAAGGGAAGGGAAGGGAAGGAAGGGAAGGGAAGGGAAGGGAAGGGAAGGGAAGGGAAGGGAAGGGAAGGGAAGGGGAAGGGAAGGGAAGGGAAGGGAAGGGAAGGGAAGGGAAGGGAAGGGAAGGGAAGGGAAGGGAAGGGAAGGGAAGGGAAGGGAAGGGAAGGGAAGGGAAGGGAAGGGAAGGGAAGGGAAGGGAAGGGAAGGGAAGGGAAGGGAAGGGAAGGGAAGGGAAGGGAAGGGAAGGGAAGGGAAGGGAAGGGAAGGGAAGGGAAGGGAAGGGAAGGGAAGGGAAGGGAAGGGAAGGGAAGGGAAGGGAAGGGAAGGGAAGGGAAGGAAGGAAGGAAGGAAGGAAGGAAGGAAGGAAGGAAGGAAGGAAGGAAGGAAGGAAGGAAGGAAGGAAGGAAGGAAGGAAGGAAGGAAGGAAGGAAGGAAGGAAGGAAGGAAGGAAGGAAGGAAGGAAGGAAGGAAGGAAGGAAGATGCAGGCTTCCCTGACTTTGGGCTCTCTCACTCTATGTAGAAAGTACAAGAAATGGGAGCTACATGTGAAATTCACTCCAGTGCCCAAAGCCTTTACAATACTATGTGGCCCCATTTAGACCATTTCAGAGCTCGCTTTCCTGGGCACATTTATGGGACTCTCACTTCCCCAAGTTCACAACAACTTCAGAGCACAAGAGCACTAGTTGGAATAAATGCATTTAGCTGCAGAATAGTGCCATTGGTCTTTAGTGTTTAAACTTTTCCTGTTTTGCTTCCTTTCTGCAACAGAGTGGTTTTGGAGGCTTTCAGTGTTTTCTTTTTGTTGGCTTGTTGAATCAATATTTCCTGAGTGGTAATCAAGAGCAGTTCCATAAAACTGTTCTTAACTTTTCCTTTTGGTGCTTCTTTCCAAGCAATGTTTACCTAAGGAAAGGGACATATTTAAGTACGTGTTTTGTTAGAACAGGACCCCACTGAAAGACACTGACAATCATGGCTAGAGCAAGTTTAGGCCAGTAAATGCAAAGACACCTACACCATCAAACATGGCACTCACTGACTCAGTAACTTGCAGATGTCAGCATGAGATTAATGCTCTGGTTCCAGGTTACCAAGGAAAGTAAGAAACATTGGTTTGTACTGTTGGAGCAACGAGCACACTGCTATCCTGCACAACCTGCCACCATTCATGCCCTCCTTAAACTGCTCTTCTCTTAAAACCAGTGGCTGTCCCAGAGCAATTCTGATTTTTGTGCAGCCAACACGCAGACCAAAGCAACTGTAATCCTTACAACTGTCTGCATGGAGTATGAGTGAAAGGCAATTTCCCAAGAAAATCAGTTGCTGATGTCCCTTCTGTGCTGATGTCATGGTGCAAGACATGCCTTGAATGCCAAGCAGAGATGTAGGGAAGGATATGGGTGATAAAGCTCTGTGACTGCTAGAGATGAGTTGGCTCAGACTAAAAGGCAGAAACTCCAAAACATGCAGAGTAAAAATAATCCCTGTGCTAGCAATGGCACCTACTCTATTTTAATGACCAGGCTGCAAATCAAAAGGTAAAGGTGTTTTCATTATTTATCCTATCCAGGGATCTGTAAATTGTTGTGCCAAGAAGTAAAACTGCAAATACATAAATGGCATATGCCTGGGAGGTTACATCACAGATGTAACTGAGCCTCACCAACCAGATGTGCTGGAAATGTTTGATGAGTTATAAATGTACCTCTGGCATCTGATTATCTATTGTAAACTCCAGATATCTCATTCCCTGATGTCCTCAGAACAGAGTCTGTTATATGTGTTATAAATACACTATACAGCAACTGACAAAGAAACAATTGGCAACAAGCAGCAGACAACACTCTCATTATTTGTAACAAATCAACAGTCACTTAATCAAGCCCTGTTGAATCCTACCTCTCTCTGCAGATTGATATCTGCTCCTTGCAACACCAATTCCCGTACACAATCTATGTGGCCATAGTAAGATGCTACCATCAGAGCTGTTGTGCCAAGCTGGGAGTAAGGAAAAACAAGTCAGTATCTTCAACAGACACCTACAGCAATGAATCAGCCTGTCTGGATGAGACAGCATCTCTGCCTAAGGGCTGGAGGGAGCTTATGATACCTTATTGTCCCAAAATAAGTGCAACAAGTATTAAAAAAGAATGGGTTTTGTTTCTAAACAGCTTTTGTTTCTCTTTTAAATCAGAGAATCCCAAAGTTCTTTGCATCATTTCCAGAAGAATAACCTCAGACACAGGAGCTGAGTGACTCAGCTGAGTCACTTAGAATTCTGAGTCATAGTCAGAAGGGGCTGGCTGATTTGAACATTAATTCCCTATCCAAATAATAAGAGCAAACTCACTCAGTGACTCTTCACATTGTAAGAGAGAACTTTCTGTACAGAAATCTGTGTTCAACTCCCTCAGTACACTATAAGGTCACTTCCAGTGAATGAAGTAGGATTTATATGTATGCAGTGTATGGACAATGCAGAAACCCCATGCATAAGGATAAAACACATCCTTCAAAATCATTCACATACAGCAGCTCAATTTAAAGAAGGAATGGGTGGCATTACAAAAAAGGTCTTAATTGTGGTCTTAATTGTACAAAACCAATTTAGCCTAGAAAATGTGTATGTCTAATACAATTATTAATGCAGCACAGTGTGAAAGTTCTTGTCCAAAACTACCCTTCTTTTGAGAAAAAATGAACAGTAGTGACTTTATTTTTTCACACTGATCTCTGCCCTGTTTACTACAAGCCTCCATTTGAACAACGTTCCCTCCCTTGTCAGAAGGACAGTCATAGCACCAGCTCCAGAAGTACTGTAGGACAAATATTTGCCTACAGAGCAAAAATGAAATGAAAATGAAAAGATAGGTTAAAGTCAATGGGCTTAGAAAATCTCTTACACTTTGAAGGTATTCAAAGTGAGAGAAGCTGTGGCAAGTTCATGTTTGGGGCTGGAGGTGGCATTTATCCTTGCCAAACCAGCATGACTCCGTGTCAGTCAGTCCCAATGCCAAACAGAGGAAACCTGGAACTTCTCAACCTCCTTTTCCCCTTGCTGTTTGGCACAATCAAGTATCTCACCATGTGTTGTAGGCAGAATAGAAAGATCTACTCATTATCTATGTTATCATCACATTTCTAATCTCAAAACTAATTTCAACCAATGTCAATCACAGTAAAGAAGTTCCCATGAAATCTGTCATGTGTCTGGACTCGTCTTGCTTGGCAATCTTGTGCCTTCACTGGCACTGTGGGTTCCCAGTCCAGAGATTGGGTGTAGGAGGAAGAATTTAGAAGGCCAGCAGTTCTAATTATGAGAAGTTCTGATAGCTGACAGAATCATTGACACTTGGGCTCAACTGAGCCAACTCTGCACTGTGATCTATTACTACAATGACTCTTCTTTGCAAAGAGAAGCCCGAGGTGCTAGGATCTGTGTTTTTAATGTCAGCACCACAAATAACTGTGTAAGACACATTTTTTAGTGCTGGCAAATTCTTAACCCCTTGCCACTGATGTAAATCATCATACTACTTTATCTTACATTTCAAGCTTGATTACTGACAGGAGAAGGTTTTAAATCATCCTGATGTACCATAAGACATTCATATGTTTCATGTTAGATCTCTACCACACCCTCTGCATGGTGGGCTGTGGAGAGTGATGCAAAGTGAGTGCTGTGGCTGTAGGTGCATTGTGTGCATACGCTGTCTTTGCAGTCCACGTCTACTCGCCCACTGTTCAGCAGCAGCTGGAGGAGAGCCAGGTTTCCTTTTCTTGCAGCCCAAAATGCAGCATTGGCAAGTGGTGTTTCTTTCTAGTGGAAAAAAGGAAAAGGAAGGGGAAAAAAAAAAGAGAAAAAAGAAAGCAGAAATAAATCACTTTGGAAAATACATTGGGCATGCATTCTGCATCCAAGCCAGGCACGTTTCAGCTTAGTGTGCTATTCTTTCAACCCAGAGCATGGAAAGGAAGCTAATTTCATTTCTCTTTGCAATTAAAGAAACCAGTCTTCCTGTACTTCCTTATGTTATTTTGAGTCTTCCTTGTGTCCATGGCAGTCTATATCCCTTAGATTGTTCTGTAATGAGAAATGATGATGCTAGGCCAGATCCACAGGGAAACATCACAGAAAGCAACAAGCTCAGTGATGCCTGTATTGCCTGCTCCTGTGGTGGGGCTGGCCACAGTCAGGCAGAAGCATCCTGCTGACATGTCCTGCTGCAGGGCATCCTCTTGGGTTTCAGATTAGCTCTCTGTCTTCTCCTTTTCTGCACTCAAAGTTACAATACAAGAAAAGTATTGTTCATGCCTCTCCCAGACTGCTTGTTCTACCTCCTGGAATTAACACCCTCTGACTGTGGACATGTGAAGTAGGAGTGAATGATGACTGCTCCAGCATAGGGAAAGACAGAAAAAATACATGGACTTTGCTCCAACCCTCTTTATCTAATTGATGCAGACAGCTGCCAATATTCTGCCTTGACAGTTAAGCACTGTCCAGGATGAAGGGGAGAGGGAAACACTGGCAATGATACTTATCCTAGAGCAGGTTCATGCTGCTGATTTTTTAATAAGGGCCCAAACCACTTTCAGAGGAGTAAAGCATCATTTCACCAATAGTCACACCAAAGCAGAGTCAAAAATACCCAGAGGCATTGCTGTCCAGCACACCCTGCCTTCAGGACAACCCAAAGAGAGTGCAGAGTGGATAAAAAAGTCAATCATTCAGCTTCAGAAATGACATAGGCACTTCTTGTCTAAATGTCAATGCATAAATGTAATGTGGCATGGAATCAGGATTCAATAGTTTTATGCTCTATAATTAAAATGCACATATACAGCACAGTTTAAATTGCTTCCTTCACTGACATGAAGACAATAAACTTTGCAGAAACCAGCAGACACAAGAATCATGAATCTGCATGTCTCAGGTCTGTCACACTGAGCAGTTTCCATGGGTTGCATTTTTAATATTAACAGGCTGGAAAATTGGCAGCTGTTTCAGATGAGAGGTGTTCCAACCATTCAATAAATTATAAGTCATTCCTATAAATTGATAGTGGTATTTCTTGTACCAGCATACAGAGAGACAGGAGTCTGAAAATTTTAGCAAGCACAATAAGCTAAATTCTGATCTTCTTTTCACAGCTATTGCATTTCCCTGGAGAATCTGTGGATGATGTTGATTAAAGCAGAGACAGCAGTTTACACCCTCCTTGCTGGCAACACTGTAGTGTCTTCCTATCTTTACCTTTAGAACCACTAAAATTTTATGTAAAAGCAAACAATTGACCTAAACACACAGAGGCACATGTTGCCCTTTCTGCTCTGCTTTATTAGATAGATATTTATTTATAGAGCTGGAAGTTAGGAATATTGTCTTATTGGCTTTGTTATTATGATATTCACTGGAAAGCTGTTGCAAAAATTATGTTTAGACCTCACAGAATGGACAATCAAATTCTTTATCTTTTATTGTCCCAAATTATACCTTAAAGTTTTAGAAAGTTCAGATGACAATACACCCAAAAAGGGAAAGATTTATTTAATCCATCCCAGTTTTCACTACAAGGGTGCAGTGGCAGACTGAATTTTATTATGGTTCATCATATACCACCACTTTCACTGGTCAGGTAGACAGAAACTGAAATCCATATTCATACCTGCTTTCACCAATTCATGTGGGAAGAGAAAAGAACTAAATGTCCAGTGTGACCCTGGATGGGAAGTAGAAGTTCAAAGTCTTTGGCCTTATGAGTCATAAGTTCCTACCTCTGTTTTCTCCCCTGTAAACCCTACAGTAGCTCTCCAGCAGAGTTGTCCTTATACTTTGGATCAGACCCAATGAATTGAAGAATTCTTCAGTGCACCAAGGACATAAAAAAAGTTTTTTCCCATTTGTACTGACTCCTATTAAGCATTTTCATTTCCCCTTGTGTCCCTGCATTGCTTGGGACTCCTTATATAAAAGTACAACATACAGCACACTCAGACCATCAACCAATAACTAGATTAAAAAATCAGATGCAAATCTGAGCTATTTTAGCTGCAAAAGTGAATGAAAGTGCAAAATCATTAAGATGATCTGGGCACCTTACAAGAACAGACTCATTGTGTACCATGTGGCAATTTATATCCCTGGATCTATATCTCTGTACTCTTCACTTTAATCAGCAATACTGACATCACTGGCAAAATGTAAGACAGCACTTTGGGGTTAATAATCTGATTAATTGAATTATTTTTGAGCAATAAATGGATTTATAACTGCAGGATGTGACTGCTGTGGTTTGGTTATTAACTCGGTCTTGTCTCATCAAATACTTCTTAGGGAGAGGCAATGTTGAATTTCAAGAGATTAATTGGACAAAATTTTAATGTATTTTTTATCATAAAGCTAGTCTGCTCCCAAAGCATCCTCAAAGCAAACAACTGATCCTCAGCACTGACAGTCTGGGAGCAGAAAGTAATAAACATTTGAAAATTATTACCTAATAGCTTTCATAAAAATTGCTTGTTTCATTATGTCACTTGTGCCAGCATCAGCAACTTTCAGGATAAAAGTTCCTTCACTTCATCAAGTTCTCTAAAGTTTTATTTTAAAATCTGGCTCTGCCAGAGAGAGATAAATAATTTTGGTTGTTTGTATGCTTTTATGAGAGCCCAAAGGTGAAAAGCTGGCATTATATTAATGCTGTATTGACATTAGAAAAAGAAAAAAAAAATTATAAATTGGCCTTGAAGAAAATATATATTATAAATATATATATATATAAAATGTTTCTCTGCAGGGACACAGAGAAAATTAATTGTGCTAATGTATTTGTGTCATTTTAGGAATACTGAGGGGGAAAGTATAATTTAAATGCTGTAACCACCAACTCCTGCTCCCTGCCCTACCTTTGCAGAGAAAGGGCAGGTGACAGTGGGTGGCCACTGAGGATGAAGAGTGCAGTTCTTAAACAGGGATCTTGCAGATGAAAAAAAAGGGGTAATAGACAATGAGAAAGAAAATCAAGGAGAAAGAGAATGCTGGTTCACCCACTGGGTTGTTCCTTATGCTGAAAAGAAAAGAAGAAAATTCCCTTTTCTTTCTTAGCTTCCAAACCAGTCCTAATGGGAAGGAAGAACTGAGTAAAAAGTTTTAAGAAGAAGAAGAAGAACTGAAAATCAGGATCAAGCATGATGGAAAAGGCTCGTGCAGCTTAGGATCTGAGTTCTTTATTAGATATCCTGCATGAAGGATCTTGATAAAAAGGAAAGGTGGTTCAATATATAAATATTGTTTAGTCAGGCAAATTGTGGTAGAAGAGAGGATATTGGTGTGAGAAAGAAAGATAAATACTGTGCCATAGAAAATGTGAGCAGCCAGTGGCAAACAGGTAGTAAGAATCCAAGTTAAGTTCATGATCTTCTGAGAGAAAGAGAAAATGCCAAACAAAATGTCACAGAAAAGGGAGAGAAAAGAAGAGAGGGAGGTATGGTCTGAAATTCTTCAGAGGGAAGGGAAAGCAGTGAGCTCCTCTGAACAGGAGTACTTGAGGGAATACAGTGTGAGAAATGGGGCACAGAAAAGCACCTGATGGGATAGAACAGAAAATAAGACCTGAAGAGCAAGTTAAATAAACAAGGAGGCCAAAGAAGGATAAGAAAGCAAGAAGAAGCTGGCATCACCAGGAACATGGGCTGTTAGGGTAGATGCTTGTGAGTAATGAAGGTGGGAAAATGACAGAATGAAGGGACAGAAGAACTAAGAAATAAAAGAAACAAGGTGTGAGACTAACGCAGGACCAAAAAGAGGATGACCACAGAGACTGCAGTCCAGAAAGCCAAGAGTATCCTGGGCTATATCAAAAGAAGCAAGACCAGCAGGTTGAGGAAAGTGATTCTCTCACTCAATTCTGCTCTGGTAAGACCACACGTTTAGTACTACGTTCAGGCCTGGGGCCCCCAGCATAAGGATGTGGACATGCTGGAGCAAATCCAGAAGAGGGCCATGAAGATGATCAGAGGGCTAGAGCACCTCTCCTATGAAGACAGGCTGAGGGAATTGAGGTTGTTCAGCCTGAAGAAGAGAGGGCTCCAAGGAGACCTTACAGCAGCCTTCCCATGGCTAAAAGAGACTTGAAAGAGAGATGGAGAGGGACTTTTTACAAGGGCGTGTAGTGATAGGACAAGGAAAATGGCTTTAAACTGGAATGGGGTGGGTTTAGAGTGGATATTAGGAAGACATTCTTTACTGTGAAGGTGGTGAGGCACCAGAACAGGTTGCCAAGAGAACAGGTGGACTTTGAGCAACCTGGTTTAGTAGAAGGTGTCCCTGCTTATGGCAGGGAGCTGGAACATGGTGATCTTTAAGGCCCCTTTCACCTCAAGGCATTTTATGATTTCACCACCAAGTCTAAGACTGAGCTGCCCTTGGAGCAAAGGTTCTCTGCTGCCTGCCACAGGAGAGCTTTAACTGCAGGTGGGAACCACCTGCTGTGCCACCACTGCAATGACACTGTGCCACTGAAACACCAGCATTCCAGGGGGGAGATACCCTGACAGGAGTGAGGCAAGCACAGCGAATAATCCATCTAATCAAAAAATGCAACACAAGCAATATGGCAAAGGACTGGCACTGAGCTGCTGATCAATAAGAGAAGGGCAAGCACAGCATCCAGAAAGTGCATAACAGAGAAGATGTACATCCATCACAAATATTATCTGTTAACATCATTAGTAAATTGCTGCTTGCTTCTCTCTCTGCCAAATAATTTTATTAATCCTGTCCTTAGATTAAAAATCTTCTTTAAGGCAATCTTGTGAAATGACTGCTCTTGCATAAGTTTGGATGGAAGAAGTACAAAAAGTGACAGGAATCACAGCTGGCAAAGGGAACGAACCAGTCTGGCTTCAGCGGCCAGCACAGCCCGAAAGGAAGAGCACGGATAAAGACTGCCTCCTAACTATTACACAACCAGCAGAGATGGTCGTAAAAGTGATGAGGAGGCTCCTGACTGCACCAAAACCCACAGCACGGAGCCCGGCCACCCCAGAGCCAGCGGGAATCTCCGCGGAGGCTCGCAGTTTATGTAACACAAGGCACGCACCCTTCTGGGGCTAATAGCTGTAAAAGCACCAGCTCCATCCATCAGCTGCCGCAGCTCGCCCGGGGCACCCCAAAGCTCGGGAAGGACCTTACAGTTTTCTTTCCTTCCGCTCAACACTACCCTCATTTTTCCTAAAAAAATAAAACCAATCAATCCCCAAACGCACTCATACGCCAGCGCACTCCACGGGCTGCCGGCACCAACAAGCGCAAAGCGGGAACCCAAACGCGCATCCCTCCGCCCCTCTCCCCTTGAGGCGCCCGGCTCACCTTGAACGACATGGTGCACATCGCAGCGCTGCGCTCCGCCCCGCTCCGCTCCGCTCCCCGCTCCGCTCCCCGCTCCGCGCCCCGCTGCGGGGCCGCGCCGGGGCGGGGCCGCCGCCTCCCTCCCTCCTGCCTGCCTCCCGCAGCACCTCCTGCTCGGGGGGTTCGGGCTGCTAGGGCTCTCTAAAGGTGCTTTCTGGGGCGGGGAGGGAGTATTTGCTATAGAAGTATTATTATTATTATTATTAATAATAATAATAGTAATAACAATAATAATAATTTTATTATTATTAATAATAATATCTAATTTTTAAAATTATTATTATCACGATTAGTACTATTATCATTAATTTTATTCAGTATTTTATTATCATTATTAGCATCATTATCATTGTCATTTTCATTATTATCGCTACTGTTATCGTTCTTGTCATTTTTTATTTTGTTATTGCTTAGCCGAATATAATTTATTATATTCGGACACATGTTAATTGTATCAGCGTACTTTATATAATTACAGGAAATTTTATGTTATTGTTATTTGTGTTGCTTCCGATTATTACTCTTCTACTGTTGTAGTTAGTATTAGTATTAGTATTATTTAAAATGGGTCCCTGCTCCAGCAGCATCCTGAGAAGCCAGCCCGCTGGGTGAGGGACCCACACCACTCAGCCTCTGGTTACACCTACAGATCAAGCCTCTGCAGCTCAGGAATAGCACTGAAATGGTGCAAACCCCAAGCACCAGACCCCAGCCCTAGCCTCATCACGGTGCTAGTGCCACCTGCATGGCACCTCTTTTGCATTTCACAGCCTCTTCCCCTCATATCCAGGAAAAACCTGTGAAGAGACACTCTTGTGAGTACACCCACGGTGCTGCCACCCAGACCTTTGGTGGGGGTGAGCGCTCCTTCACCTTGCCTGCATCCAGCTGTCACCAACACTATGTCCCAGGGCTGATGTGGTCTCATTAGGAAGCCAGTAAGTTCTTAAGGGCTTAATTTTAAGCCTCTAAAAATGAACAACCAGAAAGCCAGTTCATGTCCTGTTTTGCCTGGATGCCACAGATTTCATTCAAAGTCTTCGTGATATAAAGTAGGCAAAGCAGGGCATGCTCTGGTGAGAGATTCCTGAATTTCTTTGCTATTGTTGGTTTAAACTGAGCCCTTAGGGATTTTCCTCTTTTGATGTGCACCCATAAATCCCATTCACGAGAAAATTATGCGTGTGCATGGAGAGAAAATACTTGTGCTGAGATCCAAATAGCTTATTCTACAAATCTGCAAGTGAAGAGGTTTCTGCAGATCTTTTTCCTGAGGCGATGTTCATCTGTGCATCTGTGCATACAGTAAAACAAATGGTAGACAAGCAGATGAAAGCTGCTAACAGCACCAGCTCATCTCAGAATGCATGGCCTGGTGTGAACCTTAATTACTGAGACCATACAATCCTGGATGATCACTCAGATTTCTTCTTAAAAACATGGAATAAATCCAGCAGATTGCATAGCTGAGAGTCATCCTTGCTCTGATCCAGCTGCCCAGTGAAGATTGTCCACTGAAAGAGGAAAATATTACTGATCTGTACACACTCCCTACCTCACCCCTGGAAAATCCCTGTGTTTATTCAATCTATTGTGAATAACATGCCAAACTTTTCACATTCATCAGCCCAAATATTAAATTTTATGACCAAAAAACCCCGAAGAATTCTCTGAATGAACAACAAAAAAAGAAGAAGAAAGCAATAAAGTTTTTTTTGAGGTCTCTATTTATCTTTTGTATCACGGGAAAAAAATAAAGTGCTTTTCTTAATACCCCTGAAAAATCTGAAATTGCACTTATTTTCAGTTGCACATGGTCTCCTGTCACTTTTCTGTTTTCATATTTAGGTACCATACTTTGTCAGAACAGTTGAATACAGAAATACATATACAAAGTATGTTCCTTTTTTGTGATCCTTTGAAAGTTTATCCCAGAAAGAATGTAGAAACAATGTGTTTTGATGTAGACCTCTGCCTATTGTTACATTTGCTTATGGGCAAAGAGGATATGCACCTCATATACCTATCTAAAAGCCAGAATTTATAATCCTTATCATTATTATATAACTGAATCTTAATGATCTAATATAAGAACCATTACTAAAGCAGATGTAATTATAGCAGAAAAAAAAATAAGAAATGTATACAGATAAAAAAGCATCAGTATTAATAAAATTAAAGTTAAAACTCACATACACTTCCTAGTTTTTACCCCTTTTCTGGATGTTATCCTCACTTTTCCCCTGCTCTGTTAGGTCCCAGAGTTGGTGGTTTCATTCTGGTGATGGTGGTGGTGGTTTGGGATGTTATTGTGAGCTGTAGCATCTGGTATTGGCCAATGCAGGGACTATGATGTTCATGTTAATGGCTTCTTCTTCTTCTTCTTCCCTCTGGGATCTGCATAATTCCGTTTTATACATTTTCTAACATGCTTTTACCTCTGACTCTTTTTTCACTGGTCTGCAGCTCCTTATTACAACCAAACTAATTCTCATTTCAATTAGAAAAGCTGCTGTTAGAGATAAGCCATGTAAAACCAAATTGAGGGAGGTCAAGAAAAGTTTAAAGAGAGCAAACCTGGCAAGCCTCAGTCCTGAGGCCCTGCAAACTCAATTCCCGTTACTATCATGAGAATACTGTATTTTAGGGCTACACATCTTCCCTATTCTTTAGTCTTGGCAGAATATTTAAGATTGCAAGATACTTGGACTGGTTGGGATTTGTTAGCTGCTTGGCAGAATTCATCTGCAGGGCAGCAGGCTGCATTCCTCTCACCTAATATTTCACCACAATGATTATTTCAAATATCCTGAGTCATGTTGTTTTGTTCAGATCTGAAGGCTACCTAAAATGAATTGAAGGAACAAATTAAATGCATTTAAGAGCTGATCCAACCATTCTGTGTAAGTCACAGAAAAACCTTACCTAAACCAGAACAGTTCAAGCACACCTATACATGGATAATTAATAGAAGTAGCAAGATTTTTGGATTAGACAAAACATTCCTTCAGAGACCATGATCTAAATCTCTATATTTTTTTTATGCAAAGACGACATTAATTTCTATCTGCTTTAAAAACCAGCAAGAAACAAACAAATACCCATTTATAAATGTGAATATAGAGCAGTATGTTTGCCTGCTGTGTATGGAAATGGATAAATATATTTCACGAGACAAGATGGTCAATGTGTTTGTAACTTCAGTGAACTCTGTCATGGGATTCTGCCCCTATCTCAAAAACCTGTTGTTAAATTTGCCTGCCACCTTCCAGGCTCCAGAGCTCATTACTGCAGGGTGTGCCACACAACTGCATCTGCGTAACTCAGAAAATATTGCATTGACAAATAGACTTCTGCAATAGCTTTTGTAAGTTCCCATATGGCTGTATGTCAACAATGTCAATGCTTTTGCTTTCAATATCACCTGTATAAAGATCATTGATGAAGGTCCGTGACGTTTATTCTCTGATTGTAACTTACTTTTTTATCTGAAGCTTTGCAAATTATGGAGACCTTAATGTAATGTTATTGATTTCGGGTGTATCTGCATTGTCTTCTTTCTTTGAACATTTGCTTCCATTAACATTTAGTTACTTAAATATTATAAAAATGTAAATAGATTTTTTATGTTTTTCTAGAAATAAATTACTTTATCCAAAGTATGAAAAAAGGGCAACTTAAAATGTAAAATGGAGCAATCTTCGGCAGTTTTAGTTACAAGTTTTGAAGCCTGATTTTAACCAGACAACAACAGTAATAAGCCTGGCTACCAAGAATAGCAAATTCTATTGCTGTTTTGCCAAAGGTATAAATCCTCTTTGCTACTCTAGTTCTCTCTACACGATTTCAAAGTCTTGAATCATTGCCTCTTACATGATTGTGAATGTTCCTGCCTGTGACCTCCTGTGCAGGCTTTGGGCAAGCCTTTTGTGCCAAAATTTTTAAAACTAACCTCTCAGTTTGGCTGTCTTATGTTCTTTTGCCTTGTAACTCAAAATAATGACACCAAGACAAAGACTACTTTTGAAATCATCAGCTTAAGATTTTTGCACATCAGTTTTTGTCAGCAAGATTCAATACCAGCACACAGTAAGCGAGCAGCTCTAAAATTTTTGCGTCTTTCCCAATCCTTGGACTCTTTATGTTGCTGCAATCATTTCTGGTCTTGACTAAATCCTGCACTGTGGTGTGAACTGAGATCCCACCAGCAGCTCTGCTGTGCCAGCATGGACATCTGCATTGACCAGCAAATCCAGCTGCTTGGCTGGCTAATCAGCTCATGCCGACCTGAGACAGCTACTTCAGTAGTTCTAGTGCTGTTCAGTCTATTTAGTGCTCTAGTATGGATGAGGAGTACACAGCTGCAGTGAGTCTTATGGTTGTCTGCCCTTATGGTGCTCTTTTCTAATTGTGAAGGGATCCTGTACCCTGCAAACTGAATCCAGTTTGAGCTATCCTCCAAGAACTTCTCCAGGAGCAGACTCAGTGGACTGCAGCTGCCAACTGGGGTTGAAAGAGAGATAATTGAAATTAAAACTCAATATGAAATGGGTACAATGTAGACTTTAGATCCTCAGCACCATCTGCTCTACAGGTTCACTCCTGTCAGCCTGCAGTATTTGCAAATGCAGATAGTCTGTGCTGTACATACTACCACAGCTAGTTTAAACATCTCTAAATTGCAGTACAATCTTTGATACAGAAAAAGTACCTTGTAATAACATGTCTGGCACAGCCATGTTGGCCTCCCTCTCCTGCCTGAAAAGTAGCCAAACTCTTGTGCCATGGCTCCTTCCCTTGGCCCTGAGTGTGTTCTCTCATCCAGTGAGAATCTGGGAAGTCTCACTATTTACCCAGGACTTACAGATGTCCTGCAGCACCTACAAATGGAGCACAAACTATCAGGAAATCCTAGGGCTGTCCACTGCAGTTTGCTGTGGGTTTCATGTGTTTATGCTTCATCCACCCATTTCAAGGACACGGTGAACCTGCCCTTTTTCAGGGTGCACAGTGCAAACTCATGGTACATTACATACAAAATAAAGGTGATACTTTCTAAGCATCCTGTATCTACTGACAACAGCTTGTGTTATCAGCTTGTACGTGTCCAGCAAGAGTGATACACCCTGGAGTGCCTGGGCTTGCCTATCCCCTGCCTGGGAGTATTAATCATTCGTAATCCAACAGGCTATACCACCTAGGAATATTCTTCAGTCCAAAACGAATCCTTGTCTGCTTCTTGGTTTGATGCCCTTTGGCTCCTTCACAGCACTTAGGGCTGGGTAACTGGGCTTGCTTCTTTGAGAGTGGCACTGCTCATATCATGCTGAAACACTTCAACAGCCACAGAGAAAACCTCCTGCATGTCTCAAACTGATTATTGCTGAGGTACTTAGCCAAAGTTTCCATTCAAAATTCAAGAACATCGTTGTCAGCGGTGAGGGCAGTCCTCAACAACACGTTTTAGGGTTCCACTGATTTTAGGGCTATCGTGGCAAAATAAAAGAAGAGCTGTGCGATGACCTCGACTTGCATAAAACACTTTAATAATACTGAAAACACATGTGGGAAGAGGCCCCTACTAACCACAGTAGGGGGTGATGGCTGAAGACAAGGATGAAGGAGGTCCGGGGTATAAATGTGGGGCAGGAAAGTGGGTGGAGTCAAGGATAGGGCCAATGGGTATAGGGAAAAGTGGTGCAGAGGTGGGGAAGGGAAGGTAGGGTCCAATTGGGTAGGCTGGGTGGGACACTGTGTCAAATGAGGACCAATGGGGATACAAAGAAGGAAGAATACTCTAGGGGCTGGGAGTGGCAGTGATGACTGGAAAATGAGGGTCGGGAATATTTATGAGGCATTAACATGGGTAATCCCAGAACTCCTTGGTACAACAACTGGGATTGCCATAACTTCAATAGATACCTGCCAAGGCCTAGGGTTGGAGTAAAGGTCTTCTTCAGTAATGGCTGCCTGACCTGGAAAACAGGTTCCCACATCTCCCCCTTTTTATTTAACTATAAAAATAGAAGTAAATTATTTCTGTAGAGTTCTGTAAAAACATTGTAACAAGGAACAATTAACAGTATAACAACAACAATGACAATTATAAAACTAATAATTTGAGCCAATCTTGTGACAACAAGCAATCTCAATACAAAAGCTCTCATTTCAAAATAAGTGCCTTCAATTAGCCTTTTGTTCCTTCTTCTTGTGGTCCTTTTTTTCTTCTCTTTTGCTCTGCTGTGTACTCAGGAACAGCTTGTTAGGGATTTCAGACCAACAAACACAGCACATTTGGAAAATGTGGCTCTGTTGTGATTTGGCTTGAGTTGTTGCCTTGCTTGTCTTTGCTGCTTTTTCTCTGCAATACAAAATTTAGATCTCCAGTTAGATTGTTTTGGAACTCATATAAAGATGCTGTATAGATAAATGAAAAGGATGCACACACAAGAAATTAATTTTGACGTATGTTAAGAGTAAAAGGCGTACTTAGAAAAGTGAGTTTAACATAATGACCAATATAGCACATAACTAAAACCTTTTCTCTTCTCTGCTCTCAATTTAATACCTTTAATTTTTAGTAAATTGCTCCTTTTCCTTTTTGATCATTCTCTCACTGTTTCCCTTTCCTTTTTCCTTCTCTTCCTTTTCTCTTCTTTTTAACAGTCTTTTAAGTGTTTTATTCTATCACCCCCCCCCCCCCCCCCCCCCCCCCCCCCCCCGTCTTACCATTAACCAGCTTACACACATCTTCTCTTCACTCGCTTTTACATTCTCATTGAAACTTCTGGTACTTTTCTACTAACAAAAATTGTAGTTAAACACATCGAGTCCAAAAGTAAGCCATACCAAAGCAAAACTCATCATCTGTAAAATGCTTTTTAAACAGTCAAAAATTAAACATTAATTTAGACTTAATATGCCTTCATATTCGCCCCTTTTTCTTTTATTATTTGTTTGTGGGGGAGATAGTTATGTGGTACTTTTTTTTCTTTTTAAGATTATTCTTTATCACAAGAATCATGAATATTGTCATTCTGCTGGGCCCCTTGCAGAAAGAGCAATAGTCAGGGCATAAAGAGTGTATTCTGCAAAATTTATTTTTTAAATTAATTAAAGTAGAGGCATTTTATGCTTTATGGGAATAAAACTCTCTTGGGTAGTTTAAAAAACTTGCTTGCATTCATGCATATGCAAAAATGAAGAGATATTAATGATTTGTAAAAATAAACATCAACAAACTAAATAATAATACTGATCTTTGAACAGAAACATGGCACAAAGTATTTAATAACTTGCAAGACTTAATACTATTAAATTAAGCTACTCTTTTTGAATGAAGACTGAGGGCTGTAAGATATTGTTGATTAGTACACTTGGCAGTTCCTACTAAGATCTTACAGAAAGAGTAGAGGTGCCACTTAGTACTTACTGAGGTAGATGTTGCCAGCAGAATCACTTCACACAGTGGAGCTGCTTGATTGACTGCTAGCAGAAGCAGCATTATGGCTGAACATTTTATACTGAGCTTCAAATAAATTTCAGTTAGAATTCAGTCTTGAATATAACTGAGAGAACAATGGAAAAAAACTACAAGTTAGAATTACTATAACTTAGAAGATATTATAAAGATTATCTTAGGAGAACTTGAAATTTATACTGTTAACTTAATTGCCTTTTAAAATAAAATACAGAATAAAATTAGAACTAAATTTGACATGTGTAAAATAATTTAGCTTCTTAATTTAATACACTCAAATTTGAGACAACAAAAGTAATTAAATAAACATATCTTTAAGCTATATAAAATTTACCTACACGTTTTCTAAATATGACAGAAAACCTATTTGGGTTAGCACAGAAAACTTGCACAGTTACATCAATTTGTTGTTCAGAGCAGGCTTGGTAATAGTAAGAACAGTTTTTCCTTTTTCTTCTTGGTTGTTGATGCTTGGGAGCCTTGGGTTTCAGGTGTTTCTGAACACAGCTAGGTGTGAAATGACTTTGCTTTTGGTAAGAACAGCATCCATTAGAATTCTGCTGAAAATCCCTCTGGTTGCAGCTGGGGGCAGTGGTCACTGACACAGGCACAACTTGGCTGAGAGCCAAGGGTCCCTCCCTGTCGGCGTCTCCACTGGGCTCGGCACAGGACAGTGGACACTGTCCTACTACCAACACCAGGAGCCCTGAACGTCAGGTCCCTGTTCGGGCGCCACTTGTCGGGAGTGAGGGCAGTCCCCGACAACACTTTTTAGGGTTCCACTGATTTTAGGGCTATCGTGGCGAAATAAAAACCTCAAGTTGCAACATTAAATACTTTAGTAATACTGAAAACAAATGTGGGAAAAGGCCCAAGAAACCAAACACTAAGCACAGTAGGGGTCGATGGCCAAAGACAAAGATGAAGGAGGTTCAGGGTATAAATGTGGGGCAGGAAAGTGGGTGGAGTCAAGGATAGGGCCAATGGGTATAGGGGAAAATGGTGCAGAGGTGGGGAAGGGAAGGTAGGGTCCAATGGGGTAGGCTGGGTGGGACACTGTGTCAAATGAGGACCAATAGGGATACAAAGAAGGAAGAATATTCTAGGGGCTGGGAGTGGCGATGATGACTGGAAAATGAGGGTTGGGAATATTTATGAGGCTTTAACATGGATAATCCCAGAACTCCCTGGTACAACAACTGGGATTGCCATAACTTCAATAGATACCTGCCAAGGCCTAGGGTTGGAGTAAAGGTCTTCTTCAGTAATGGTTGCCTGACCTGGAAAACAGGCCAGGCCAATTCCCACACATTATGATGTGTGTATTAATTTAAGTGCTATCTATTACTGATATTCAAACTGTCTTTTGATTAAAAAAAGGAATAGTGGCAGAGTTGAAAGGCATTAATAAATTAATACAACAAACTTGCAGGCAAAAGGAGTTTTTAGTCACGAAAGCATAGAGCAAGTCCATGAATGTGTCACTATGAAAGTGCACCAACATACACACAGCCTTGCTGCTGAGGTGGTATCTAATCCCCTAAATTTTTCTCTTTACCAACAAAATAGATTTGTTTTATTTGCTCATTTCAAGCCAAAAATCTTATTCTTTCTGGCACTCCATAGACAAAGATTTCAGTAACATAGTTTTGGGGAGATCTGCTACTTGAGACACTGATATCAGTAAATCCTATCGTACAGTGACAACTCCAAGGATTAATTCATAGGATTGTATCAAGTTATTTCATGCTGTCATGCCTTTCCAGTATTCACCCTGTCTTATGAGCCTGATTTCAGGATATGGAAAACACTTTTGTGTGATTCTTTAAGGAATAGAACCTAGTTTTGTTGATTTCTTTGTTGTAGGACCTACTTTAAGTTGAAGATAAAATATTGCAAAATTTAAGGAAAACTAAGCAAATAGATCAATTTTGCAATTATCAGGAACATTACAGTCTTGAAGTTGTATATAGCACTTTTCATTATTGTTTTGACTGTTAATTTAAATTCTTCGTGTTGAAGAAAATGCATTTAAATCACCAGCAATAACTTTGATAAAACAGTCTATAAACAGAAAGTTTTTCCATTTGGTCTACCATTTCCATTAATCTTTCCCTTGCTAAACTGTAGCCTGTTCCTTATTTCCATAATATTAAAAAAATACAGGTCTATTTTACCAAAACCAGTGTATGAAGAAAGTTCTTTGAGTTACTTTTTATTTTGAAAGGTACTCCTGGAAATGAATAGGGATAATATTAGAAATTGTTGAAGTTACTTTGAAAATAAATCTTGCAGACTTATCACAAAAACTGCACTAAGTATTTATGCGTCCCATAAACCTTTTAAAAATAGAATGGGGAATTTACAAAACTGGACCTGGAAATGGAAAATTTATCTATTAATAGAAACAGTTTACCCAATATGTTGGTAAGTGTATTCATTCATCCTTCTAGAGAAATCTTACCCTGAATCTTTCTTTTTACCACACAGCCTTTTTGCTGAGGCCTCCTATGACATCCAGCTTCCTATCAAATTTGCTGGTATAAGCTGGAATAAGGACATGTGGCTGCTGGGGACAAGAGTGTTATTAACTTCCTTCACCTGAACCTTTGAACTGATGCCTGGGCTCATGGCCAGGGAATCAGAGAGAAGATAGCATTGTACTTGAATAAGTTGTAGAGAACAAATCCCACCAATTGCCACTTGAGTTTTTCAATGAATTTGCTCTTTTCCTTCCTCTTTCCCATTTGTCCACAGCAAACTGTTGACTTTTGTCACAGATATGAAGAGACAGGTCAAGGAAATCAAGAAAGGGATGACAATTACCATGTAAAACCAATTTCTGGTCCAGTATAAGAACCAGTGTGCCACTTTCACTTAAGTCCAAATGCCTTCCAACCTTCAAACAGCTCAACTTAAATATCTCTATGTTAGCATTTGTACAGGTACATCACACTCATTTTTTTTATCCTTCTCCTCCCAGTCCTGGAATTTTGCTCTCCAAGTTTTATTGTTTTAAGACAGTGTGTACAGGTTGTGACTGTATGTTTTCTTCATCTGTCATTTCCTTTTGCTTTCCCCTACTTACCCTCTGTATTATGCTGATTTTATGACTCAGCCTGAAGTGAATTGTTTACCTATTTTCCACCTGCTCAGCCAGAGAGAAGTCCATGTGTTCATGTTTGCAATCTTTCTAACCCTATGCCTGGCACTTAAACGCTAATGAATAGTGATGAAGATAAATGAAACTGACTGGTTGAGTTCATGAACAATCTAAACTTGATGGCGGCTAGTTAAGCTCTCCAAACAGAAAGGGATATTCAAATCAAATAATATCATATTCATTTTCCCCAGCCATTGTTTGTATATTATTGTATATAACTTTAGTGTGAGAAGTGCTGGGCATCTGAAAACATATGTGTCATGTGAGTGTGACAGCAATGCATGATATATCCCATATGCTAGTACAGGTAGGAAGAACAGCAGATTATCCAGGGCTGGCTATTTTTCCCCCACACAGAATATAACTGACTTCTTGTAAGTGGAAGATTTGTGTGCATTTACCAAGATAGAAAACCTCAGTGTAAAAAATCAGGCCAAATTCTAGTTATTCTCCTAAGCCTAAGTAAACAGATAGGTTACAGAGGGGCACACCCCACTAGCACTGCACAGGAACCACAAAACTGCTCTGTATTTAGCACAGAAGTGTAACATTCTTGCTGTCTCGTTCACATGAGCCATTCTGACCAGCTGAACTGTGTGTGTTTGGCTATTTATTCTCTGTCCCAAAAGCTTTGTCTCAGGACAACAGAAGCTGTTGTGGAGCGTAACTTTCAGAGTCCAGACTCTGAGATGCCTCCCTGAGACCTTAGAGCTTACCCCATCCAGTAAACTGACCTAGGAGATTAATTTCAACCTCACTGGGAGAGAGTGGAGGTCCTCCAAAGAAGAGAGGGAGACCTCAGGCTGAGGGTATGGATAACATGACACAAGAAAGTTCAATAGGAGTCAATTCTGCATGTGAGAGAGAAACTACTTGCCTTTCCAGGTAAAAAATTTGTGTTACTGGTACAGCTCAGTCAGTTCAATTTCTCTGCCTTATGCTCTGCTGGTCAGAAAATCAATCCACTAATTGAAAAGAAAGGATTATGGCTAAAGAACACACACATACAACTGTATGATAAAATCCCCACATGACAAAATAATATCATGATGGAAACTAATTATAAGTAACAAAAAAACCTCCACAAAACCAAAAAAATAACAAAAAATAACAAAAAAAAATCCAACAAAACAAACAAATAAAAAAAGAGTCTTTTATAAGAGCTGTAACTCTCATAATTATAAATTCTCTTCTGTGGAGAATTTTTGTAGCCTATTATGTCTGTGTTGCAGAAATCTGTAATTGTGCTCAAAAAAATCATAGCAAAAGTATTCTCCACTTAATTTTCAGCACTTTAACAAGGGATTTGTTTTAAATTTACTATATGTTCTGAGTTACAAAAATTAAAATAAATAAATCAATATTCTTAAACAACATCTCTTTGAATTTTCAGTTATGTTTTTTGCCTGATCCTCAGCTGGAATAAACTGATATAGCACTGGAGTCTCCTCAGTTTATACTGCTGAAAGTCTGGCTTCCTATCACATTTTAACCTGAGGTTCCATTTAAAAATTAAGAACTTGATGAGACTATGGTCAGGCTAGAGCTGAGACTGAAGTAAACCTGAGGCTATTTGTAAAAGCAACACTACCTAAAACCTTTCTGGAAACAGATCCCAGAAAAAAACCACTGTTTTACTATTAGAGATCAGATCAAAGACAATTCTGGCAGAGAAAAATAGTAAATTCAAAGGCCAGTCTAATGTAACCAATGGCTAAAAAAGCTGCTTAGGAAAAGCAATGTACAAAGTGGTTTCCATGAGTAGCTGCTTGGCATACTGTGGCAGAGTCTGTGGAGTGCCCTTTTCCCTTACTATGAGGGCCAAAGTAGTCATAATAGCACCAATGTCAGCAAATAGAAAAACAGGATGTGAAAAATACAAGAGCTGACATTTTAGTTTTCCCCAGATGTTTGACTGACAAGTCATTGGGTACTGACCAAAGGGAGCATGTGCTTCTTCACAAAAAATCAGCCATTTTATGACCAAGACTTGTTTTCTTCTTTTTGACCTCTTAAGTCCATGAGTAACTCTATTAAATAGTACAGGAAGCCAAGAATAAGAAGGAAATCCATTAAGAAACAAAACAATAAAGTGGATGTATTTTAATATTGTCCATTAGAAAGTTTATTCAAGAAAAAAAAAAGAATATACATGAGCCTCTGTAGTTAACATGAGTTATGTTCAAGTGGAATTTGCTTAGGAAGTCTTAGCTATACTTTTAGCTACATAGCCCAGAGTGTTCCTCTGGACTTATTCTCTGGAGCTGGATGGCAAAGTTGTGTCTCACTTCCAGAGTTGCCCTAGCCCCAAGACTGGGACAGACTGTCATGAGTTCTACACACTGGCTACGGATGAGAGGTCCTGTTTTAGCCTTCAAAGTGTAATTTCCCATCTCAGGAAAATGCAGTTTCCTTCCCGTGAATGGGGAGAGTGTTGTAAAGTAGCAAACATTCACCTTCTCTCCTCTTTTGGCTTAACACTTCTCTGCAGTGAAAGAGCATGAAATACCAATCTGCCACAAAGGCATTTTAAAATTTCTTGGTCCCCAATTCCATCAAGCCATGAGTGCTTACTAGTAAGTTGTTTGTAGCCAGGACATTTCAAGAAAGACAAGAGATAGGAAATAAAGACAAAAGACAGGAAAAAATGTAAGAGCCATGATGATAATTCTCTTCCAGTGTTACAATTTAACTTGAGGGCCCTTAGAAACTGAGAGTATTCACAGTGGTTTTTTATTATAAAACTATATCAAGTAAATTTAGGAAGCAGAATGTACGGGAAAATCTTAGCACATGAAATTGATGTCTGACAGACTTTGTATTATCCTGTAGAATGATGCTAAGTAAATTGTAGCTACTAAACAACCAGGCAACAAGCACAGCTGCATGGTGCAGCAATCTAATGCTAAATTATGCAGCAATATAATTATGAAAAAATTAAAAAAGTATCAGCTGAAATACCTGCATCATGTCAGATGATAGGACAGACAATAGGAGAGCCTCCAATTGGATGGATAACAAGATCAAGCAGGCATAGCACAAGGACATTCAGAAAAAGGTGGTCTAAGAAGGAGGATGGTGTAATCCTAGTGTGTAAATCCAGAAAGAAACAGGTGAAAGAAACAAGAAAAAATGAACTCCAATGAAAGACAGAACAGAAGTGCAGTTCTGAATAACAGATCTTGGGATTACACTAAGTAATGCAGTAATCTAAACAATTTCTGCTGTTAGAATTGCATTTTAGACCTCAGTCCCAGCCTCCATATGCCTCTATTCCAGTTACAAAGAGATAATTTATCTTTTTCAAAGTAACATGGTAGGGTCCTCGAATACTAAAGGAATTTCTGAGAGATGAAAAAGCTACTTTTCTCAGAAAAGCAGAGACTAAAATGATCATAAACAGAATGCATCTTATTTAATTATATTCAGTGAGGACACTGGTCTTGCCAGCACACTGCACCATTTTACTATTAAACCAGAATGCCTCGAAGTAACCTTATTTAACTCTATGTTTACTGTAAAAAGATGCTATTAAAACTAATGAAAGTTTACATATAGACACAAATTGAATATTAGTCATGCATAAATATTTATGACAGGATGTGATAAATGTCTTATTTCTGTGATAAAAGTAGGGATCAGCTTGAAAGCTTCTGGTTAGGTATTTACACTCTAGGCTATGGATGTGCTTACCTGATAAAGATTTAGTGTGTGGAAGAGTCTTCATGTAAAGTATTGAGCCTCTCCTCAAAATTAAGGCTGGCTTAAACAAAAATGCAAGATAGGAAACATTAATGGGGGAACAAGATGCACAATTTAATCTTTAATGATCACTGAGTAGAGACTCAGGACTATCTAATCTAAGAGAATTTCCGGCTACCTGGTTAGAATATTGTTCACTATTATCTCAAAAGAGCAAATTCCCCCATAATATCACGTGTGGCAATGTGGGATGCTAAACTAGGAGCTAAATATTACCACTAATTACTCAGTGAACAATAAAAAATATTACTCACTGGGACTATCTGTTGATAGTTTCATTTCCACTGGAGGTTTATAACATAGCATACATGAATCAGCAGGATGAGACAAGTTATGCTGTACTTCACATATCAACAAGAGAGTGAAAAAAGTTACATCAGCAAGGCTGATTTTCAACAAAAATTCTTGACTTGAAATTTTAAATGAACACATTTTAAAATAGAAAGAATTATCTATATTCAGAGTAGCATTAATACCTAATAATATAATATAATCTGCTTATGTTATAACTATATAGATCCAATAACATTTTCAATTGCCTACTTTTATTCAATAAAGTGCTCAACATCAGTCAACTAACAAAGTTTACTCCTTGCAGACAGGACGAAATAAGGAAAGCAAACCTTAAAAGGCTGAAGGAAAAAGGAGGAAAGGCTTTACTGGGAACAAAAAGAATCAGAAAACTGGACAATATAGTTTTCTGCAGAGGGGCACTGTCTCATAAATGCTGATTGCAGAGAGCTGCCAGCTAATGAATTCTTACCTGTGTTTCTGGAACCTGTAATTACAAAAAAAGATTACATGTGGGGAAGATGAAGTATTATTCTATGAATTATTGATAGTGACCTTTTCAGAGGATTAAGTTCTACATAAATTGAACCAAAACTCAGTGCAGTCACTGAAAAATTTCAGTTTTCCATCTGCTAGTGACAGCCCATGCTGTTATCATCACCTCATATATACACACACCCACACTACTGCTATGTCTGCTTCCTCATACCCATTATCTCTGGCTTTGCATAGCTCCAGGGTCTCTGTATAAAGTTCTTGGTCACGTTTTATAGGAATCAAGTCATTGAGTACCTGTGCTGGGAACACCCCTATAAACATTTTTTTCAATCCCTGTGAGTCAAAGGCAAAAACTGTCATTGCATTTTTAATAATACCTGCCCACATATTTAGAGAGATCTCTGGAGATTTTTCAAGAAAATCTAAAAGGTGGCACTTTGATCTCTATTTCTAGGAAGCACACTGAATTTAAAGAAAACCAACAACTCTTGTTTGGCATAAGTAGTATACAAAAGGACAGAAAAATCACCTAGGAGGCCAACAAAATGTTTCTAAATCTAGGTACACATTAAGGAAAATGCACACAGTTTTATGAGGGAAAGAACAGGAAAATTTCTCACTCTCTTGTTCTATCTGATAGGCGAATTTTGTGAATGTTTACAAAGTGTCATCCCTGTTTTTAACTTTTAGGAAACTAGATCCAAGAATATCTAGTTATTTTACTAAAGGATTAGGTTTTTGCTCATATAAGTTGTGTTTCTCATGTGATGCTTACCAATAAATTAATACTCTCTGTTAGAGAATGGACATTTCTTGTGAGCAACCCAACAAACAGCCCTCAAGAATCTTCCCTTCAAAATGAGATTGCAAAGGATCTCCTGAAGCTAGGTTACTTACCTGAACCACCAAAAAATTGGGCAGGCCCTTCTAAGAGCTTGCTTGCTCTGGACTTCCATCAGACACTTCCAGATCTTCATTTGTAAAAACTGATATACTCCAGGATATACTTGGAATTCACCCATTTTTCAATAAATTGATTGAAATTATCAATGGCTGTCCTATGTAATAGCATGGCATTTTGGTTAATGGAACATTTGTTTGTATTCAAACCTCTCATATTTCTTATGAAGTGCAATCTATTTGATGAAGTGATGTATATATGCAATAAGATGTCGCAGCTGGAAAAGGGGAATATTTTTAAGGTGCTCTAGAAGCCAAAGGCATTTATGAAATCTGATATATGTGAATTGACAGCATACTATTTTCATGAAAGTCAACTTTTATTGAGGAAGACACAGAAATTGTGTCCCATAGATATGTCTCTATGGTGTACTAAAGCCACAGCCAAACAAACAAGGGTGGTGAGATTTTCTTGTAGGCAAAATCAATAGCTTGAGGCTGGTGCTTCCTGAAACAGTACACCAGGGATCTCTCTTGCCACTGCTGAGTGGCATGGAGCAAAGCTTTCATAAAGTTATGAAATGCTTTGCAACTCACATGAATCATTCCTAAACTATTGTAAGCATTTGTATCTACCCATATCTTTTGTCTGAATCCTTCAAATTTTGTTAAGAGGAATGAACACTGGATGTACGACCATGTGTAGAACTGGAAATGTGAAAAGGTATGAAATTTAGAATAGCAATGCCATGAATCAGTGCAAATCCTGATACAGATGACATGGTTCTAAGGCATCCTGCTGCCCTCTCTTCCCGCTCACTCCACTCCACCACCCTCCCACCCCCCATCCCAGCTCCTGTGTTACCCAAAGTCTGTACCAAATAGCTTAAAAAAGACAGGAGACTCATTGTCTGTCCTGGATGAGCGGGAACACCCGTTTCACAAGGAGCTTCAAGCACTGCTGTGCATTACAGGAGGGTGGCCCAGGCTGCACCTTTTCCAGCAGCCTCTGAAAATAGCCAGAGGAGCTGCAATTTCTGCAGCACAGTCACACAGGGTCTTCCTGAGGAGCTGCAGAGAGCAGCAGCGTACACCTTGTGTGGAGATGTCCCTGCACGTGGAGGAAGCTTGGATACCATAACTTTACCCCCTATATGTGACATGACAGGTAAAGGGTTATTGGAGAATCATCGAATGGTTTGGGTTGGAAGGAACCTTAATGATTATCTAGTTTTCCAACCCCCCCACTGCCTTGGGCAAAGTCACCTCCCACTAGACCCGGTCGGGGGCGACACCTCGGGCTATGTGCGGCTCCTGGGCACTCACCTGGGGCAGCCCCGCCAGCCCCAGCCCGTTCCCGGGCCGGCCCGCCCCGTCCAGCGCACCGCACGCCCCGGGGCCGGGGCCGCACCTCGTCCCGCCCCAGCCCGCTCCGCACAGCGCAGCGCAGCGCCGGCAGGGCGGGCGAGCTGCGGGCAGCCCCCAGCCTGCTCCTGCTCCTTCTGGCTGCCGCTCCTTCTCACTGCCGCTCCTTCTCCTGCCGCTCCTTCTCCTGCCGCCGCCCACGGCCGCGGGAGGGCAGAGCCCGGGCAGGATGGCCGCTCCGCCGGGCTGCCCGCTGCTCCGGGCGCTGCTCCGGGCGCTGCTGCTCGCCCTGAGCGCCGCGCAGCCGGGCCCCCGCGGCTCCCGCGGCTCGGGGCTCAGCCTTCACCCGCCCTACTTCAACCTGGCGGCGGCCGCCCGCATCTGGGCCACGGCCACCTGCGGGGAGGCGGCGGGCGGCGGCGGGCGGCCGCAGCTCTTCTGCAAGCTGGTGGGGGGCCCGGCCGCCGCCCCGCTGGGACGCGCCATCCAGGTAACCGGGCGGGCGGGACCGCAGCCCGCCCGCATCCCCGGGTGTGTGGGGTGTCCTTGGGAGGGTCTGAGTGAGCACAGGAGGGGAGCGTGCACCGGCAGGAGCCCGGGCAGGATGGATGGAAGCGGACAGCGTTGCTTCTGCCAGCGCACCTGCCCTGCCCTCCCTGTCTCAGGTGTCCCGACGCCTCCCGGAGCCGCACACCCGCACAGCGCCCCTCGGCCGGGCTGCTCCCGGGCTGCTCGTCCCGTGGGGCACCTGGAAGTGCCTCAGGGAGTGCCCACGGTGGTGTTTTGTGGCCTCGGCTCCCGTGGTCTGTGTGTGCAGCGAGCTGGGGGTAAACCAGCGAGCCTGGGGGAATGGATGGGACGGGACTGGACAGCGGGCATCTATCTCTCTGCAAGCGGCCGGAAAGGAGTACTGGCTTTAGTCAAGTATTTCGTGGTGTTTTAGAAGCACTAAATGTGAAGCTTATCGTTTGTGCTTTACACTGCTTGTGGGAGGAAGCCAGAGACTCTTTGGGACTCTGACAGGGAGTATAAGCACAGAGGGCAGCAAGGATCATGCTGTTCTTTCCTAGCGTCGCACAAGATTACTGCACACGTTTTGTGGCAGTCACAAGAAAGATAACAATAAGCTGCAAAATTTCTGAAAAAGGATTAATAGAAATATAGCTTTTCTTTGGGAGAAACGTTCGTTAGAAGATAAGGAAGGAGTAACAAATGCACCAAATTGTTGTACTGTGATAGATGCTTGGTATCTGTTTGATCAGAGCTTTGTTTAAAGAGGGGACTTTCCTGAAGCCTCAGACCTTCCAAAGTTATTTTAATTGTATTCTCACTTGGTGGGAGGAGAACCAGAAACTGCAATTTGAAAGGGATTTTGTAAGTTTAAAGGTCCACTATCTGACCTCAGGCAATACAGAAAGCATACAAGTAAGTTTTTAGCATCTTGAAAGAACAGCTACTGTTTCAAAGCCTTATGAGATGTTTGTATGTTTAACAGTGAAATAACTCATAAGACATGGCTTCAGAAGGGGTTGCAATGGATAACAGAGCTGTTACTCTCTTGTTTAAAACGAGAATAGGCATTCAAGAGAGGGGAAGATGACTAAGAAGGTGCAGCATGTGTATTCCTTGCCATGTGCCAGAAGGGAGCGTGCACCATCATGCAACCTGCTCTCACAGTCCATTGGGCAGCCACAGCCAGCAGTGTGCTTTGCTCTGGACTTCTCTCTGCCATAACTCCCTGCCTTACAATGGAACCTTCTTATAGCTCTCTCTCTCTTTTTATATTACCTTATATCTCTGTAGTGCTTTCAGTCATAAAAAAGAGCTCAAAGTACTTCAGAGATGCTTACAGGCTGAGTAATATACAGTTCTAGTAAAAGGGAAACTGGGACACACGTATTACATGCTTAAACTGTGGTTACAAAAAAAAGGTTGTAATGAACAGGAAACTGCTTGGTTTGCTTTTTCTAACATACATCGAAGTTTTGTCATCCATTCTTCCATACCAAATGAAACACCCGTGTGTAAAGTTGCATAAACAATCGTGCCACCAGGTAAATTGTAAACCCAGCAATCTCTTGGCAATTCGCTACAGCCCACTGCTGCAGTGAAATCTTAAGGTGACATGCCTTGAAATATCAGAAATCACAGAGTCATAAAAATCAGCCAAAGCAAACATCAGATAAACCTGTCAAGCAAGCAGAACTAAGCCTGTGTGTTGCCACTGATGGTTTTTGCAGTTGTTCCCTTTGTATCCCAACACTCAGCTGGAAATGAGGGTTTGCTGTGTAAAGGAAGGGGGAAGGGGGGATTCTTCTTCTTAAGTGTTTGACTTGCAGGTCCTAGGTTAGAGGGCTGTTATGGTGCCTGCCTGATTAAAGTTCCCAGAAGGACTACTGCTAGCTCAGCCCTGGCACAAGAACGCGTGTTGTGCCTCTCAGAGCGCTTGTGTAAGCGCAGATACCGCAGCGTCTCTTTCCAGTTTTAACAAAGCTCCTTTGAGATACATAATATGAATGCTTCTGTGGTTTACCAGTAGTTGTTGTGGTTCAAGAAGGGCTGGAAAGTCTCTAAAAGGCCAGGGAAATCCAGACATGGAATATGCACAATGTGTATATTCTCAAGCTGCTTCACCTCTCAAGTTCAAAGATGCTGTAAATCAGAGAATTTCTTCTTTCATGGAAAATTGGAGAGAATTGCGTTAAACTTTTACAGAATGTGAGCTTACATAGAAGGCTTTTAAATCAGCAGAAATATTCAAGTGTTGTTTCTTAAGAGTGTGAGGGAAGGTCATGTGGCTTCTAAAAAGTGATAGGTGTAATGGCCACTGTGCTGTGCTGGTTCAAGTGCAAGTGATACCACACACTTGAGTTGCTCTCTTTTGGACTTTCTACAATGCTGGATTGCAGGAGTTGCTCTATGAATAGGGAAATTGGAAAGGAGGTGCAGAATGTGATCCTCATTCTGGCAAAGGGAGCAGACAGTTCTGTTGCCAGTGCTATAGAAATAAGGCAAAGAGGAAGAGCAGCCCCAGCATCATTTCCATTGCTCTGACACTGGTTGTTCTCATTCAGGTAGTCATTTAGTGGTGTGTCTTTTAATGAAGCCTGTAATATCCAGCAAATTCAGAAAGAACATTTGGATGCTGTTTAAAGGTGGTCAGTGGTGTGGCCAGTCCCTTTGTGGGCAGCTTAACCAAGGCTCTTAAAGCAGTGCTGGACATGCACTGTGGAAAGAGGTGGGTTTCCTTGATGTAGCAGACTGGCATGAGGGACAATGACTTAATAAGAACAGTGTTGAGTGAAGAAATGCACAACAGGATAAAATATTTCAGCAGCTGATAGATAAGTGGCATGCCTGGTTTTGCCTGCCAGCCTGTTCACAGTGGTGTGCAGGCATGAGTTAAGTCTAACTGCATACCTGTCCTGCCCTGCCAGTGGGCACAGAGCTGCTAGGTATGAAATACTGAACAAATCCTTCATTGTTGTCACTTTCTATAACTTACAGGTGAGACATTTTTGTCCCCGTGTGTCCCTGGTCCACACTAGCATATTTCAGCAAACTTTCATGCAGTTTCAGGTCTCTCCTTTGCTCAGGAGAAGCAGGGGAAAGGAGGGTAACAAGGTCATCAGCAAATGCACACGTGCCTGTCTGATGAACTGCAGCCAAAATCAAACCAAATTTCAAGGCACAGTCTGCTGGAATGGAGACGTGTCCTGCAGCAGCCAGGCTGAGCACGATGTGCCTGAGATCCTGCCAGTGAGAAGGAAGGAAGGCTGCTCTGTCCAATAATTTTTTTTCTTTCATTTTTGTTTTGTTGCCTAGTTGGCAGGGTTGCTGGAATGTAATTTAAATAACTGAAACTCCAGCTGTTGCAATGAACTTCTTTGGATTATGTGCCCAAAAAGAGAAAGATGGTATCTTGAGTTCAGATCAAGTGCTCCAGTATACTGAAATCATGTAAGTGCATGTAAATTAAACTCCTGCGTTTAATACTCCAATTGTTTTCTTCTCATTCAACCTTTCTTTGAGGTTGTTTCCAGATCAGAGCTAAGACTGCTGTAACAGCAACTGTTTCCTGTATACTTCCAGCCTGATAATTATGAATGTAATTTAGATCTAAAGACTGTATTTCAAGCCTATTATAAAGGCATTCATTTAGGGAAGCTTGCCTTGTAACATATATGTCAGAACTTAGGGAAGATGCTCTGATGTGGTAGTAACTGCAGCTGCCAGTGCATGGATTGATTTCTCAGGGTATGGATTTTTGCAGATAGTGACATGATGTCCTTTGTCATCACTGCAGAAACTGACAGTGTTGCCTGTAGCCAGCTCAGTCTGATGTGTGTCTGCTGCAGCAAACCACCTGAATCAGACAGTCCTGCCATACTGTAGTTTGTATTAAAGTCAGCCAAACCATCTTCTCTAATAGAGCTGGAGGAGAATCATGTTATAACATGACCCCAGCTGTAGTTAACCAACTTGTGTGTGTGAGTATTTAGTCTCTTTGAATTGTCAAGCATTAACCCCCAGCCTGGTTGGCACTGGCTGTGCTGAATCAGAAGAGCTAATGGTAGCAAAGTCTTCTGGAAAACTGCATTGTATTCTGGACTTTCTGGAAGAGGAGGATGAGGACTATTGCTGGATGCAGATTCTGGAATTACTGCTATGGATGCAGAAATATTCAATTCAGTGAACATCTATGTTTCATATTTTAAAGGCACAGGATAGTATATTCATATCACATGAGATTGATGAAGTATTTTCCAATCCTTTAATAACTATGGTAGATGCTGAATAAATTCTGATGAACATCTTAAACTCACCAAGTTTGCAAGACTGCACCGAGCATGAGTGTGAGAGCTCTTCTGTCACTTCTCTGTAAAAAGCAGACAAGTATGATTGCTCCAGTTACTTTACACTGGTTAGTCTGACAAACATAACAATGGCATAATCTGTTAATTCTTAAAAGGTGGGGATGTGCTTCGTGCCAGGCAGTATGGATTGTGGAAATAACAAAAGATTTGTCACATGCTTTTCATGGTAACATATGCTTAGTTGATAAGGTAACATTTGCCCATTCCCCTTATTGTAAATAGGAGTCCAACACAATGTCAGCAACTCACAGACTGGCTACTGAAGTAGCCATGGCGGGTATATGTTATTCAATGAAAACTTAATTTTTCTACCAAGATCTGTAGCTGGCACAGTCTAGCATTTTCACTGATTATCTCCACCTAGTGATTGGAATAAAAAGTGAATGGGATACTAAAAAGATCCCTTAATAGCTAATTTCAGCAGTTCAGCACTAATCTTAGTAGACTGTAAAATGTGTTTTCTTGGAGATAAAAATAGCTTGTGGCGCTAGCCAAGATATGAAATAAAAAGACAATTAATTTTCCTGAAGTTTATTCATCATTATTGTACAAAGAGCTTAAGAGACTCTCAAAGGGCATCTCTGGATTGTGGCTTTAGTTGTAGACTGGAAATTGGGCAGTAACTTCTTGAAATAAAGATACAATGGCATTCTATAAAGGGAAGCTTAAAGGGAACAGTCTGTTGCATTTTCCACAAGCACATATTGTTTAGAAAACTCTGATTCAGAATGTATTATAATAGCATGAAAAGAAATTAAAACAGTATATTATAAAATTCTAATACAAAATACTTGTATTGGAGTAACAGAGCTTTTTTGTTACGGATTTATTTATACCAGGCTATGTGCATATGTGGGTATTTCATACTGTTTTATAAGTATTGAGGATAATTTTTTATTGTTCCTAATCCAGTTCTAAAAATTTTAGTTCAGGATCTCCATTAACAATCACACATGTCACGAATGTGTAAGATGTTTGTCTGAGGCCATGTTTTTGATTGCTTGTGTTTCAGGGCCAGTTTTGTGATTACTGCAATGCTGCTGATCCCAGCAAAGCTCACCCAATAACCAATGCCATTGATGGCACTGAGCGCTGGTGGCAAAGTCCCCCTCTTTCCATGGGCTTGAAGTACAACGAAGTCAATGTCACCTTAGACCTGGGGCAGGTAAGTGCCTGAGCTGTGGGGTGAGGCATGATCATTTCCTGCATTTGTGCATATGCTTTGCAGCTGGGAGAGACTTTTGAGCTGATGGTTTTTACTTCCTGACATCACAGCGTTTTTTTGTTTATGTTCTGTATTTCTTTACCAAGTTGGCTGTATGCTGCTGTATTTTTGAAAGACAGGTGTCTGCCAAGGACGGCAGGAGCCTCCTTTCAATGGCAGATGTAAACACCATCCCTTGGAATTATAATAATTTTGAAATTAAGGGTGTCTCAGGCAAAGATATGGGAATAGGATTAACAGTTTTTTACTAGGAAAATTGAAATAAAAATACAGTAATACAAAACAACAAAACACTGACAGAGTCAGAATACAACCTGACACCCTGTCAGTCAGGGTGTTCATAGCAGTTTGATTGAATGTTGGCTGCAGTCCTCCTGCAGTGACAGATGTGGTTCAGCTGAAGCAGTGATCCTGTTGAAGGGTGCAGTTTTCCTCAGAAGGTGCAATGATGATGTAGAAGGGTCTGTTTTTCCTCTGGAAATCAGTGTAAAGAAGGCTACTTTGGTGTTTGAAATCTCAGGTTTTATCTAGGTGGGAAATGCTTGGTTCCTTCCCCCTGGGGGGAGAATCTCCCAATGGGATGATGTGATTTTATCAGTCATGCAGTGGGACTCAATGGCCCATTAACAGAAGATAACCTCCTGGAGGAAGGATGGGTTGTAGAAAAGATAAAGAAAATTGCCCCACCTGGTTTTAAGAGATGGCTCATTAGCAGAAGATATCTCCCACGGAGATAAGGACCATTGCCCCACCTTGCTCCAACAGATGGTGATAGAATACATGCTATTGGTCACATCCTGTATTGCAACCCAAGACAACTGTATAAAGTGATTATTTTCCTTTGGGAATTTTTATGATGGGGGTTCTTGCCACTGGGATCATGCAGATATAGTGATGGTGTACTTTCTTGCACAGACCCTGAAACTCATTAATTGGAAGTGACATGGGGGGACTTCTTAGTTGAAACTCAAGCTCTGCCTTCTATTTAATATTCCCCTTTTCCATGAGCTCAGAGAGAGAGGCTTCATGAACTTGCATGCACATATTTTGAGACATTTTGAGAATAATGTTTGGAGTGTGCTTTTCCTCAGGGGTCCTTCTGGTTTATCTGTCTTCCAGCAAGATCTTCAAGATAGACAGAAAAATACTGATAAGGTGGTCTAAAAGGGAAGGGACAGCAAAGCCAGTGTAATATGAATTAGTAATGAGACAGTAACGGGAACACCCCTATTTCCCTGCAAGTGATAGGCATACAGATAGAGTAAAGCCTCTGCATCTGTTTTTTAAGTCCCAGGGATGGATTCTCAGCTGATGTAATTGAGTCCTGATCCAGTGAAGTTAGTTACACTGTGCAAGTTCACACCACATGAAAACACATGTTTATTAATACATGTGTGGGCCTGAAAAATATATGTATATGCACACATGCATACATATTTTTGACTGCAGTAAGTGTTTATTGATTGATTATATAGGACAGGATTTTTTTAGTTAGTTGACAGCAGAGTGGGGGATAACTAAAGAAGTATTTCTCAGTGAGACTTAGCTGCCATTTTGCTGGGATTCAGGTTCGACTTATTTTATGTCTTGTTTTATATTGTGTTCTAATACTCTTGTTCCTCCCGTGGCTGGAATGGTTCTCATTTTGAGGATATCTTTATTCAGTGTTTCTGTATCCAGTAGAGCTGCAGTGCAGAAAGGCCATTCTAAACTTGTTTTCCTGCTGTGCAGTTTTTACCTTCTTTGGAGGACATGACAGGCACTTCTTATGTGCTGAGTAAACTTCTGAGAAACCTCTTTCCTAGAGAGGAGGGTTATGAACTAAGAGCCTTCTTTTCCTGGCACTCCTTGGACACCAGCAGTTAAGTGCTAAGATTTCTGTAGTTGTTAAAGTATTTCTTAGAGCGAGGTTGTGTCTTTCTTATTACTCTGGTACTACTTGGAAAGATGACTCTGAATCCTCTTTCTTGGAAATGAATCCAAGACAAAAGTGAAAATTTCTCCATGTCCTGTGATCAGGAATGAATCATTTTAGCTGGTGGATGGATGAGGATTTGGTAAGATTAATAAGTTTTTTTTTTTCCCACTTCACAGACATTATCTCATATCTACTTTCATCCAGTTAAACCTTAGCCTCAGGATTTTTTTTGAACTTGAGAGTCACTTTTGACATTTTACTTAGTATTTTCACTCCAAAATTCATACAGTAGCACACAATTCTAATAATGAAGACCATTAAGTACTGTGACAGAGTAAGTCTACTCAAGGGAGCAAGCAAGCACTGAGACCCCAATTCACCTTACCCTATTCCATGGTCCTAAATATTAAGAGCTTGGTGTGTCTTAATGATGCAGACTTTTTTAGTAATTGACAGAGACAATTTTTTCAGAGTGCAATTCCCCCTTAGCTGAGCTGACATGAAGGTTTTGGGTTTTAAGGAAAAATACATCTTCTTAAAATTAGATATGTACCTAAATACAGAACCACATACCGTAATATTGAAAAGATATCAGCGATATAGTTATCCTCACTAATTATTTGTCTTTTGTTTTGTTTTGTTGTTTAGTTTCTTTTTAATACAAGGCACCTTATTCTGAAAAAAAAAGAAAGGAAAAATTTTTGGGTGTGCAGAACATGACAAAGAGTAAGATACAAGCGCGTGCAGGGAAGCAATGACTGAGCATCAGCTGGTCATCAAGTGTCCACAATTAGAGGAAGCAGGACATAGTGCAAAGTCAAAAGCTTTTAATTTTCTGCATTCCTGCCATTATATCTTTATGATTGAGAGCAGGGTCCCAGTGGAGCCTCCTACCATGGTCTCACGACAATGTTTAATTGAATAGCTGCAGCACGGTGGAAGTTTTAGTGCTCACTACAATGGAGTTGGAGCAGAACACCCACCTGGTGCTGCTTCTGTTTCACAAGGGCTTGGGTGATCTTGAAAGTCAAAATGCCTTCCAGCTGTTAAGTCTGTTTGCAAGAAGAATGCTCATTTTGCTGTACTTTGTTATATGAGAAAAAGCAAAAACCTTAAAGCAAAACCCCTGCTTTACTTCCCTTTCTGACTTTCTGTACTATAGTTACATTTCTAATCAATCACAGCCCTTCTGAATAACAATTATAATGTTGATCCCTGAGGCAGCCTCTCCATTCTGTTAACATACCTGCTTACACTGTGGCTATTCCTGACTTGTTTGAAATATTTGGATCAAATGAAATCTCAGTTATTCCTCCAATTGGTTATGTTTTTTCCAATGTAATTTTCGACATATTTTAAACTTCTGAATACTGAATGTCTGATTGCCCTTCCCCTGACCCCTTGAATTGCCTAATTTCAGCAGGTGTGTCCTCATCTTTGGCTTGCTTAAGGCCCAGCAGATATTGCTGTAACACTCCTCCAGGTACTTTTCTGAACTCTCTCTTCAGAAGAAATGAAAGTTCAGGATAGCACGATAGTGTACAATGAAAAAGAAATGCCCAACTACAAAAAGTAGTTCAAAGAAGTAGAGCCCATATATTTTATTGTTGCTTTTAGATTTTTTTTTTTCTGTGCTTTTTGGCAGTAATATAGTGCTGAAGGACTCAGTGAAGTCTTGTGCACTAATATGTTGAATAGTTTTTATGTAGCGATATTAATAACCACTGTTGTAAATTAAAGGTACACAGTGGAAAGTAATGTCCAAATTAATACTTTTATTAGGGAGGGAGGGCAACTCAGCCATAAATTTAAGCTATGTGGTGTGGCCTGTGGAGGACTTCATGCTTTTATGTTTTCTACCAGTTAGAGTGTATAAACATTTTGTGAATAGCCTCACAGTTTGGCAAATCTTCTGAGTTGCTTTTATATGGTAGAGGTCTAATATTTATATTTGGTAGCAATCCTTTGACTTACAAACAATATTTGTTGCTTGGAATATTATTCAGCTTTGGCTAATTGTTGAGAACTAAAACGAATTGTTCTTAACTTGTAAAAGATCAACATGATAACTTAAAATGTTTCTGAAGTTACAGTTAATTTAAGTGTCATTCCATAAAATATAAAGTGTCCTGTGCTCACTTCTGTAGGGAGAAAACTCTCAAGGTGGTGGGAAATTTATCACTGCATTGAACTGAGCTCCCAAAAATAGTCATTGTACTCATTGTGCTTGGCTTTTGAAGACTTTATGTTATCACTGACCCTGAAATCACAGACCCAGCTCTAGCATGAAGTTGCATAACCTCTATAATAACACTGGGAAGTCCTACAGATCAGGGCATGAGAACCAGTGCATGAAGCTTCTGCAGTGCTGCAGAGCTGTACCTGCAGTGGGACAAAGCCCTTTCTCTGGAGCCCCTTCACAGCTCTGAATCCACAGCAGCACTGAGCCCTGCTCTGCTGTTCTGTTCACACTGGGGAGAAAAAGGGCTTTTAACTCTGGGGAAGGTGTAATATTGTCCCTACAGTACACAAAAATGGGGATGCTAAGAGCACAGAAGTGTTCCTGTGTATTGGAGAACTCCAGTTCTGAGTATTTCAGTGTGTGCAGAAAGCTGATTTGAGATTGTGCTGCAGAACAGTATGCTTTGAAGTTAGTTGTCACAGGAAGGTGCATCTAGTTGTGAACTCTAGAATAAAAAAATCTCATCTGATGAAGTAACAGCTGTCTGATAGAATCTTCTAAAAGCTGGATCACATAATACACGTTTCATTTATTCCTAGGTCACACTGCAAGCAACTCATTCAGAGTTGAGCCTTTATAAGGAAAATACCTTGAAATACATTCTTTCTTGCTCATATGTTTACCTTCAAGTTGTAGTCAATGTGTTGTGGTTTTTTTTAAGCTTCAATTAGGGACCTTTTCAATGGCTCAGCATTTTTTCTTGCATTTGTATTAGCAGTTGCACGTCATTGGTTTTAAAAGGCATTTCTGATATAAATTTGATATTATTCTGAAAATATACATCACAAGTCTTATTCTCCTTTGCTTTTTTGACTCAGACTTCCTCTGTCTCTCCCTCAGCATCTCTTTAGGAAGGTCTTGGTTCCCACTGCTTGACCTCACTTCCCTCCTTCGTGTCTGTACTTCTGCTTCCCCCATCTTCCTTTTCATGCTCATTTCTACATGTTACTTTAATTTTGTGATACATTCTTCTAAATACCTCCATTTCAACCCAATATAGTAAAAGCAGAACCTCTGCTGGTTGCCTCCAATCCTTTGCACTTTCCTGGGTTTCCTCCCAGTGCTGATAGTCTTACTGTGTTCCTTCTGCTTTGGACTGCAGCCCTCATCAGAAGACATTTATCTTCTGGACAACTGAGGGCTGAATCATACAAATAATTTCCCATATCTCAATAGATTCAGTGTTCTGTGAAGAAATAGGCCATATGTAAGAAATAATTACGAGCATTGAGTTGGTCTTTGTCCAAATCCTAATGGAAAAGTGGCTCTATGAGAAATTTTGGGAAAATAACCAAGACTTGTTGATGTAGCTGCCTGCAGCCTTGGCAAAAAGACCAAGGACTGGTTGAATGTGGAGAATGGACGATGCTTTCATCTCTGTTCCTCCTTCTAGAGTATTGCCCGTGCTACAGAGGGAGAGCTTCTCCCTTCTGGTCCTGTCTTCAACTGGGACAGAAAAAAGATCTCCAGACGTGTCTATGAGGCCTATTCACAGGCACTGACTTACCTAAATAAAGTCATTTTTAGGCATCAGTGAGTGGTTAAAGGAAAGCATGATGTGAATGCAGCATGGCCAGGGATAACTGAACAACACTGAAAATCCTGTGCTTATTCCTGGCTTCTGCACCCCAGACTGGGAAGCTGGAGCAAGGAATGGCTTCAGCATGCTGTGCATGGGACAGAGCCTCTGCAGACACTGTCACTGTCCATGCAGTGTAGTCATTGCTCTGTGTGTGTGTGCGTGCTCAGTTCAGCTGGATGGAGCACATTCAGGACATCTAATGCCTCTCAGGTACTACCCACACAGGATTTTCTCTGTACCTCTGCTGCAGCTATTTTTCCACATACCCAGAAGAGTGGCTGTCAACTCCAGAAATGCTGGCTCAGCTCTCTCTAGTTGGTATTTTTTGTATTATTGTTTATGTTACAAGATACATTGTTGGGAATTGACAAATACTGACTGTCAGGAATGCTTCATGCAGTACCTGGATCTGCCTGGGTGCCTCAAGTCCTACTGAGATGTTTGAATAAAAGGACTGCTTCCCTCTTTGCAGTATCGAGAAATCAAAGCCTTTAATTTTAGCCAGATTTTTATTTTATTTGAACAGATTGGTGCTTTTGTAGCTTGGTCTTTGAGAGGAAATGATGCTCAAGACCTTAAGGCTTCATTACACCAAGAAATCAATGGACATGCACACACCAACTCCATGGAGTCAGAGGTGTGTTCTGGAGCAGATGCTAAGCACAGTTCTTGAATCCCTCTCCTGCATCAGTCTCCCTTTGAAAAGTTTATTTTGTGCACTGAATCATATCAGATTTCTGTCTCTTCTGAGCAATTTGCAACACCAGCCACATTATTCAAAGTAATGAAAGGAACCTACAAGAAAAACCATACTTCATTGAGGGAAGTTTTGGTGGTGCAGCTGTATCTGCCAATAACAATGAGGAAATTTCAACCCTGCTAGAAACAGATTCAAATTACATGAAGAAAGACTGCTGTGGTATCTTTTTGAATACATCTGAAGATCTACAGGATGCCTCAGATAGAAGGTCTCCCTGGATTAAATTGGGTTCTTGCTCCTACCACATTCCAGACTTTTTTATCTTCATGAGCCAAAAAGGAAGAGCCATCTTTTTCTATAGAAGCAGCACACACAGCATCATGGTTGTTTGGAACATAAGTTGTTTTTTCTTTTTATGTCCAGCACTCATCTAACAAGTTATTTCAGTGTTTTAGTATTTTGGTTTGACTCTTGGTGTCAAGAGTGGAAGAAAATGGGCTATAGCTTTATATATGCATATCTAACTTTTATCCATTTTTTAATGCTTTCTAGGATTCAAAAAGGTCTTGGAAATTCCTCTATGTAAAGGGTTGTTTAAACTTTTAAGTAGAAAATAGAGAAAACATTTAAAACTAGTATTATTGAGAATTCTAGCATTGTCATGAGAATACAATGGGTAATTGGAAGTTTTCTTTCTGTTGGTTTAAAATAAGTAGTGTGCATGCTGTTAGAGATCATGAATATTGTATCATTAACAATGATGGTGCAGTGTAGCTCTCAGTCATTTAAATGAATTCTTTTAATATAATCTTAAGTTCACCTGAAAGAGTTTTTATAGAAATCTCTGTCTTGATAATGTAATATCATTAATGCATAACACTGAATTTGAATTTTCATTCTCACATGAGGAGGGAATTTTGTTCATTCTACTGGATGATTTTTAAAAACTTTTTCTGGGTGGTTGTGAATCTTTAGGGCCATCAGCTGCTAGAACATTTGAAATCTGGACAGACCTGAGTGAGCAGGGAAAAGGTCACATCAGTGTGGAGCTGTTCAAATTCCAGCTGTTGATAATCAGTCAGGTTTGACCTATGATGCTGGATTACAACAGGATATGATGTTCAACTCTTACAGTAATATATCCTCTTTCAAGCATGCATTTCCAGAGTCCATTGTTTCCATTGCTGGAAACAAAATGCCGTTTCCACTTTCAAATTCAGTTTTTTATTCATACAAGAAAATTACCAGAATTTTGATTCAGTTGTATTTGTGGGATTTTTTGGGATTTTTTTTTTTTTTACTATTATATTATTATATCAAAATGCTTAACCACAGTTTTAACATTCCTTTTGAGGCCTTTTTTTGTATGAAACAAATTTGACTTAAAAGCAGCCAAATAAACATTTTTTAAAAAATTTAAGGTAGTTTCTTCTTTCTTCTCAGAACTAAATGGCTGAAGGAAAACATTGCTTTGAGTTTAGTTTGCCTTTTTTTCAGTGTATGTCTTAGGTCAGGATCAAGATTTAAAGTAGTGAAATGCCAGCTTAGAGTATGTGATTAAAATTGGCTTTAATGATTGCTTTTCTAGGTCTTATGTCAGCAAGGTTACTCTTTTATCTTCAAATGGGATTTATTTGCTAAGCCAAGGATTATTTTTCTTCTGTTGTTGTCTCATCAGATCTGGAGAGAGACCATTCATCAGCTTGGTCAGTATTCAGTGGAAATTTAGATGTTCAATTGCCGTTCTGCATCCTTGATCCAGGCCAAAATTGAATCACAGGCTCTCATGCAAAGTCAGGAGCAGGACAGATGATAGGCTTGCTGGCTATGTTTTGGTGATATGTTGTCATTAACTAACACTAATTTAATTTTTATTAGACCTGTCCCTTTTGCCTTTCTGAATGTGCCAGTACAAACCTGAGCTACATTTAAAACTGAGAGATGTAAGGGGAGCATCCTGCAAGTAGAAGGTTTTCATATACAACAGTACTGTGAAGTTGACATACTTCTTTTTTTCCTTCCATATTTTATTTGCATGGAAATATGCAAGGAGTGGTGCTGGTTGGCAGTTCTTTAAGCACTGGCAGACTTGCAGAGTTCCTGATGTAATACTCATTTTTAGGAGTAGGTATGTAATTGTTGTAATCACTCCACAATATGACTGCAAGCAGTGGAGCCCTGGAAAAGGCAGGACATTGTCTATAAACTTTCTTTATTTCCTCTTGAGCTTTCTAAACCACTTGTCTTGGTTAAATCTGTATCAGTCACCACACAGTGTTATCAACATTTTCTAATATGCATGTCAAAATGGGGCTTCCAAAGATCTTAAGACATAGGGAATGAAAGGCAATATATTAATGTTGCCTGCCAGTGCAAACCTGGTTGTAACAGGTAAATACTCTTTGAGAGATTCAGCTGACCAAAAGTGAGAGCATGAAGCACTTTTTTTAATTTAAAGGAGTTTCAGAGATACTATGCTTTCATAGGACACTAATCTTTACACTAAGTGGCTATACCAGATGATATTTAATGTCCATATCTCTACTCTGAAACTTGGCAATGAAGTAGTAGAAATTGCTCAGAATATCAGAAACTCAGTAAGAGCAAATCTTGGCACTGTCCCCAAAGTATTCGCCTATTTCTGACAACGTCTAAAATCAGACTTTCCATCAGCAATTTGATGGCATTACTCACCTGTGCAGTCATAGAGCATAGGTTTGGGTTTTGCCATGGCTCTGTCAACAGAATAGCTGCCAACCATACTGTGCTCAGTATGGTTGTCCAGTAAATAATTTTTCCTGTAGAGATAATGTCTGTTTCCTGAGGTACCTAATTTAGTATCTCAGGTGAAGCTGATGCTTGTCAGGCTGTGTTCAATAGCAGGGTAAATTTCTACACTAACAGAAAAGTTGGGTTATTTTCCCCCTGGTTCTTTCTGCACTGACCTAAGGCAGCAGCATTCAGCAAAGCAAAAGTTTCTGAAATAGGTTGCAAGGTGTTATACCTGCTGCAGTGGTGACTTGGTGTGTGTGTAGAACAGGGGCTTGCCCTGGAGAGTAGTTGTACATACTGCATTAAATGAATGCACAATAATAAATTTTCAGGGTTTTTTTAATTCTGAGATATGAGGTATATAATGAGAACATACTCTATGAAGCCCCTGAGTTCCTCCCATTTTTCCATGAGAAGGTTTTACTTTCTACTGCATACAGTATACAGATATTCAGAAGCTAATGTCTGAAATAGATGTGTGAGATGGAGGCTGCATGTAGCCATGGGGTTGTCATGCAGAGCTGGCTAGGGGCAAGTATTTCCAGGTTTCTGTTTCACTGCATTATTCACCATCTGCATCTGCCTCTTGGTGGTCCCTGTTGGTGTGACAGCTATTGAATTGCTCCTGGCTGACAGCTGAATGGGCCAGGCATGCCAAACTATGCTGTTCCCAGTTCGTGGTTGAGAGCTTGTATGCACTTGTGGTTTGGAGTCTAATAAACTTTGCAAAGTATTAGCTTCAGGGTTATGACATTTGTAAAGTATGAGCAGAGATAAACTGCTTGGGTGTATTTGATGTGGGGGCTCTGGCAGCACTTATTTGACAAGCTGCTGACTGCAGTCCCTCCCATCAAAGTCAGAATCTCCTGCCAGCAGATGATTCTCAGTTGAGGTGGTTGAGGGGGAAATTCCAGTGCAGCTTCACTTGACTATTGAGTTCACCTCAGTATTGGTTCGGTTTTATTGGCAGCTCCATCCATGTCATGGTTTAATTTTCAAATGGCCTTTAGAATCAATCTGTGTTTAGCTTTTTATGTAAAGGTAATTTTTATTGATGTTCTGGTTTTTATGACTGGACTATCTCAAGAGGCTTACAGCAAGTCTTCCTGTCTTGTAAGATCCATTTTTTCTCCAGTGTTTGGGAGCCCTCTGTGTGATACACAATGAGCTCCTAAAGAGGCCAGATGAAACTCTTGGCCTTGGGAGCCTTGAGCTGATGGAGCTCTTTGAGCTGTTTCAGACCCTGTGCTATTTGATATCCACAAACTCTGGGGTGGCCCCTTCCATTACTTGTAAAGTCTGTCAAGTGGCAAATTTGTATGGAAATAATCTTAATATGAGGGAGCAGGTGGCTGGGATCATTGTCAAGCAAAGGAATCCCAGTGTGAAGGGTATTGCAATTTCTCTTACATGGTTTTGATATTCCTTAGCTACAAGCACAATTATGTGATTGGAATGCATCACGAATGTACCAGGGTGCTGCAAAAGCAGCTTGGTTGAGTGATGTAACTCTTCCAGGTTGAGTACTGTACCCTTGGCACACCCAGGCAGTCAGCTGCACAACAGACCTGTTCTGAAATGTAGGAAAGGGCATTTAACACAGTGTTCTTGCAGGTGTCTTAATCTTCTTGAACACATTGCCAGGTGAAGCAGCCAGTATAGAATCCGGCCTCTTATTTTAATGGGAATGAAACTGCAGAGTGTACCTTCTTCCAGTACATTAAAGAAAAATTTGTATTTGTTTCATTATTGCTGTGCTTTTCTAGAGTTCAAAAAAAGCTCCTGACAAGATCTGTTTATATTCTGTTACCAGCTCTTCCACGTTGCCTATATCCTTATCAAGTTTGCAAATTCTCCTCGTCCAGATCTCTGGGTCTTGGAAAGATCAGTGGACTTTGGAAAAACTTACACTCCCTGGCAATATTTTGCTTGTAAGTATCAATCCTTGTGTCACTGGTCTTTTGGGAGCAGGTTTCTTTAGTCATTTCCTCAGTAGCAGCAAAATGAAAGCATGGGGCTTGCTGAAGATTTCACCTGCAGAGAAGGCAGTGCATGTTAAGTACATTTTTTTTTTTTTATTTAGCTGCAATAAATTAGTGGTAGAAATGTATGAGTATGGTATTTTGAAAGTGTGACTCAGCACATGAATTGTTTTACTTTCTTAGAAATTTCTGATTTGTTTCTCTTGTTTCTTGGATATGTCAGAACTTAAGTGTTCTTCATCCCTCGGGACCCTGGAGTTTCTTGCAAAAATAAAAATGAAATACCAATGCAAAATCTGAGAGTATCTACATAGCTTTTTTCTGGTGATGACATGAGAAATACTGTGCCATGTCTTGTCAGACCACTGAATTGTTTAGGAAGAGAGATGATTGTTTTGAGGAATGTCTGTTACTCTGTGCTGAGTGACACAATCACTGTTATCACTCTGTCATGGGAAGAATTTACCTGTAAGCACAGGGGAAGCCTCTCTGTTAATTTAAATTAGAACAATAGAGCCTATTTAATTTTTGTTCTTGCTTGACTAGACTCGAAAGCAGATTGCTTGGAGCGCTTTGGCAAGGAAGCAAATCTTCCCGTGAGGGGGGACAGCGATGTCCTGTGCACCACTGAGTACTCTCGCATTCTGCCTCTTGAAAATGGAGAGGTGGGTGCTTTCAGGAAAGCTGTGTGATGCTGGAAGCAAACATCATTGGTTTCAGAAGTTTTTTGAAGCAATTTTTTAGCTGTGACTGCTTGAATCTCCATCATAACCTGAACCTCAGTGAGATTTTGGGAGTGTGACCTGACTCCTCCTAATTTTCACTATTCCCTATGGGGGTAGGGGCTGCTCAGGGAAACCTGTGTTGATATTTATCATAATTTGTGTACCTCACTATAGTCATGTGCATTTGAAGGTGTTAACTGCATTTTCTGAATACTTCCAATGTGTATGGCAAAACTTGGTGCACCAGAAACACTCATGTGAGTAAAGGCTGTAGAAACAGATATTTACCATTCAAGAATAGGTAGCTGTTTAAAAAATACATAAAAGTATTTGGAAAACACACACTGCTTTGATTTTAGCCATTGTTCCTCACTAGGCAGAGCTGTGGGTTGTATTACTTTTATGAATGTTAAACTCCTGGATGTGCTGATGGCTCTTCCTGGCATTCTGCTCTTATGCCTGATGTTGTTAAAATCCAGATCTTAAGAGTTATCCAGAGTTTTGAACAGATGGATCTAGGGTTTCATATTAAAATAGAATTTATTTGTTAAAGCATCTGTAAAATTTTCCTAATCAGATATTGTAAATAATAATTTCCACAGAAGATGCTGGTGCCATTCCCTATTGCATGCTCTATGACTTTTCCTGAAGAAATTGTGCTGCAGAGGGAACAATCATCCTACCCTTGTTAAATGCTTCAGAGTATAGGAGCAAATTTAAAATAGAAATCTGTTATCTGTGTGGTTATAAATAATTTAAAGTCTTTTACTGAGCCCTGTACATACAACCTAGGTTGTTCATTCAATAGAGATTCATGATTGCTGAGCTGCTGGCAGCTGATTCTTTAAAAAAATAAAATAGTGTTGGATCCCTTGTTTTGGAAATCAGACAAGCCTGCTTTCATGTGGGGGGATTTTCTAAAGCAACACTGTGTACTTTCTTCCAGAAGACCATTAATATGCTCGCAGGCACTGGACCTGCTAACAATAATATTTTCCAGGAATGTTTATGCCTTAACCCAAAAATAAATGTGCTTTGGGAAAGAGCCAAAATCTGATGTTTTTAATCAAGCTAAACTTCCATTGACACTGTCAACTGTTCAAACAACTACTTGCAACTATTGCTATTGTTTTTTTCCTATTAAAATGTACTTTTTTCGTGCTATGCCTACTGTTTTCAAAACAGATAGAGGCACTTTTTTCTTCTTCTTTTTTTTTATCTGATGTATTATATGGATAATGAGAATACAGGAGGCTCCAAGACTAACAACAGAGTTTTACTCAATATCCTGATTTCAGTATGAAATGCCTAGTTGTTACTGCAAATATGTTCAAAAACAATAGTAAGTTTTTTGATTCTTTTATTAATTGTGCTCTATGCTGCTATTGGCACTTGCAGTTGATATATTTTAACATGTGTGCTTCCTTCTTTGTTAGATTGTAGTATCCTTGGTAAATGGGCGCCCAGGAGCAAACAACTTCACTTATTCCCCTGTTCTTCAAGAGTTCACAAAAGTGACAAACATCCGCCTCCGTTTTCTCAGAACCAATACTCTGCTGGGACACTTGATATCCAAGGCTCAGAGGGACCCCACTGTAACCCGTAGAGTGAGTACTGTTGTCACTGAGGTGTAAATACTCAACAGTCACACCCAGCATGCTGGGGACCCAAAAATGGTCAGAATGTTTTAAGTTTGCAACATCCTGACAATGAAATTTGCATTGGTCCACCTTGAAATACCCATGTTTTTCTCCAGGTTTGTTTGAGGCAAGAAGGTAACTGGGCCAGCACTGATTTATGGAGGGGCAGTAATGATTAATGATTTTGTGACAGACCATTTTCATTCCCTGGTTTCTAATATGGAAGGAAGTTGAGTGCATCATGAGAGCTATAAAGAGCCAAAGCAAAATTATTCTAAACTATCTTATGCAGAACCGAGGAACTAAATCTGTTCAGCTTTTTGTCACTACTTTCTCATATTTATTCACAAAAGGTTTTCAGAAAATAGTATCTCTGAAAGAGCAGAAATCAAAGACTGTACTTGAAAACTGTTGTCTTTCCACAAATCATTTGAGATGTCTGGGTGTTTTCAATTCATTTTGGGCTATCCAAGAGCTTGAAGGCCAAAGTTCCACTCCCATTCAGTGGGAAAGGGATATAAGGAAATACAGGGAGCACCACACTGAAATGCATATACTTACAGAGATTTCAGACTTCATATTGTGTTGCTATTTTTAATCTTTTCATTTGAAATGAAGATTCGGTAACAATTGGAGGAAACCCTGGGGTGAGGCACCACACAAATGTGTGTGAGGGTTTCTGCACTGAAAAACACGAAGCTGTTCCAGTTATTTGACAGCACTCCCATCAAGTGCCCTTACTGCCTTAAGTAAATTTTAAGATGTTGCTCACAGGCAGATGTAAATGCAGTATGCAGTGTACTTGGCAAGCAGCACAGCTGTAGTGTGAGGAACTTCTGGTGTTATCCTGGCTATGAGGTGTAGGATAGATGAATGAAATCTCAAGTGTTTTATTAAATTCCCAGTGGAGAGTGCAAACTTTTTATCGTAGACACCTTCCAAGTGTAGCACACCTGATGTTGATGTTTCTGACACAATGCAAGCAAGGAAGGACCAGCACATGCTTCTTCTGCTTGTTCCACAGTATTACTACAGCATAAAGGACATCAGTATTGGTGGTCGATGTGTTTGCCATGGCCATGCTGAAGAGTGTAATCCAAAGAGTGCTGACAACCAACACAGGTAGGTAAATGGACCCTGACATTTATCTGAGAAAAACAATACAGGAGTGCTGTCAAATGATGTTTTCTTATTATAGAGTTATTAGTTGTGCAGGGATTTTTTAAAAAAATTAAATAAATAAAAAATAATAGAACCTGCTAATGGTTGGCAAGAAAACATTTCAAGAGTGATTGTATATGAAATATAATGATAGAAAATCTTTAGTTAGGTTTTTTATTTTCATTGAAATACAAGTTTGGCAGATTGAGTGTTTTCTTAGAAGCCCATAGTTCTTTGGGGAAAATATGAGTTGATATCACCTTTGTACATCAGGAATTAGAAGTTCAACTCGGGAACAAAATCAGTCAACTTCATGGAAATACTGTTCACTGTAAATGAGCTCATGCAAGATCCAGTGGCTTTAGATCATTACTGTAAACAAACTGAATGGACTATTCCCTTTCCCTGTCAAGTTTTTGTGACCTCTACATTGATTTCACATGGAGTTAGACCAGGCTTCTTGGCTCGCCTGGTACAGGGAAGTAACTGTGAATAATCAGCCTGTTTCAAACATATTTTAAAAACCTACTTTAAACCAGCTGTTGCTCTTATCCATGACAGCATTAAAGCAAGCTTTTATCAGAACAATGCAATATTTTCATTTGTGTTTAATGAAGTATAAGTGGGGGAGATAGATGCCTCCATTCCATGTGTCTGTACTGGAGAAAAATAAGTAAAGAAGATGAGGAATCTATGCAAATAGGATGATCATACTGGAAAGTTTTATCCACTGTGTTGTTAGACTACATACATAGGAGTGTTGTAAAAGGCCTCCTGAGTCCCAAGGCCTTTGTTCCTCCTGGGATTCAGTTAATATGCAGGATGGTAAGACCTAGCTCATAATTAGAACCTGCCCTTTAAGTAGGCTGTTCAGCTAAATAAATCAAAAACCTTCTTACATTTTCTTGGTGAAGAGTGTGCACTATCTTAATCATAACAGGATCAAGTTATGGTCTTGGTTTATTAAAAACACTGATAATATTATTGTAAACAAAGCATAATGTAAAAATTATGAAGGCATGCATTTAAAGATGACAAATATTTTGATTACTGTTGGCCAACAAACTTGAGCCTTGGAACAAAGTTAAAACAGGATACATCCTACATGATTGTATATCAGCTTGATTTAATAATCTACAATAGTTTCATAATCCAGTCTATTGAATCCAATTATAAACATTTTGCATAAGTAATATGTTCTAGTAAACTCATAATCACATGATTAAAGTAATCAGTTTTGAAGAATTTTAGGAAAAAATGTTCTAGCATTACTGATTGATTTCTCTACATGTGAGGTTTATGTCCTATCCTTTTCATACTATATATAAGTCTTAGACTGCAGCAAAACAAAGAAAAAACTAATTATTTTTTATTTTAAAAACTTAAGAAATAGATTTTAAGCCCAGCTTCATTAAGAGGCTTTCATTTCTGTAGGTTTCAGTGTGAATGTCAGCATAACACTTGTGGGGAAACCTGTGATCACTGCTGCCCTGGATATAATCAGAAACAGTGGCAACCTGCAACAGCTGGGAGCACAAACATGTGTGAACGTGAGTAGACAAAAAGATGGTGGGTTAAAAGAGATACTGGCAAGAGGGTGGGAATTAACTGCAGCACACATGTTCATGGAGCATAGCCACCATGCTTTAACAGCTTTTTCTTCAGTATGGAGAAAATGCTTTCCATACAGAAAAAAAGAATCAAAAATGCAGTGAATATTATTTATGTTCTTTTTTTTCTCATTAAACAGTGAAAGTAACATGTTATGTGAGAATATGACATGAGAAAAGTGGAAGACTTTTTATAGAACATTGAGTCAACATTCCTCCCCAGTCATAGCTGTTTGCTGACAGACTGTGGCTCTCCAAGCAGAGTAAAATAGGCATCTTGTACAACTCCAAAATGTTCCTTTCCATCAGCTGCCCTCTTGGTGCTGCAGAGAGGTTGCTCTGCAGAGGCTGCCACTGCTCACAGGTGCTTGAGCTGCCCTCCATTCTCAGGCTGAGAGCTGTCCCTCACTGACTGTGTGCCAGTGGCACGAAGGTGTTTGTGGTGGACAATCCTGGTGATCCCACACTGTATTCCACTCTTCCCATCTTTGTGTTTGGGTGTTTGGAGTATGTTAGCCCTACAGACTGAGTAGTCAAGTTGGAGAAGCCCATTCATTTCCCCTTTCTCCCGCTTTCCCTGTGTTTCATTCCTGAAGAAATCGATAGCATGGACCTTCCTTTGTGCTGGGTTTGTATTGTCATACGTGGGTGTTTTGCATCCCCCAGTTTCCACCCAGGTGGGGTGGTACACAGCATTGCAACCTCTGTGCACAACCATTTCCTTTGTGTCTGGCCCAATCTATTTTCTCATCTGCCTTTCCTGAGAGCAGCATAGCCAGTGGGTACAAACTCTTAACAGGAGAACCTTATTTGAAAGCCAAAGAAATCCACCTATATAATTACTCTGAGGAATAAAGAGATGACTTAATTAAATAAAACTGCAGTACTAAGACTTGGGAGGGGGGAAGGAGTTGTGTGTGATTAAAATGTTTGATAGGAGGTAGGCATGTTGGGACACAGTTTTTGAACCATATTTGAAGCCTCATTTAAGTCCCCCTCTTTAAAAGGAAAACATTTTTTGCCAGAAAAGAGGCAGAGAAAGAGCATAAATAATGTCATGCTTTTTAAAGAATGAGTGTATAGAAGATCATCTACAAGATTGTAAGCCAAAACTACTTTGTTTCTAACTACCCCTGAAAAAATATCCTTTTTAGTATGGATTGCTCCTAGCTGTTTGAAGTGATTTGTTAAGAGCATTTGCCAGGTGCAGGCCTCTAGCTGGCAGCCAGTAGTGAAGGAATTAAAACAACTTCATTCAGCTTTCCAGAAACCTGAGGTTCCTTGAGAGGAACTGATTGAAAGAGGTTGGTGGAAGCTTGTAGGGATCAGCCCAAGATTTTGCTGAGAGCTTCCCAGTATGAATGGATCAGCAAATGGCCCAAAGTAGTGAAAAAGTGCTTGATGAAAGAGAAGTGGTTTCTATTTCACTCTGAGGAAATAATTTCCCATTGCTGTTAGAAGATGTAGCTGAGCTGCAGCTCACAGATGGTTTGGCCCTAGAGGCAAGGAAGGTTTTATTTACAATATAATTATATATGCACACACACAGATATATATAATACTCTCTTCTTTCTTTTTCGGACTTAATATCTTGAGCAAGCATCTCATTTGTGTGATGTTTTATTTTCTTGAAGTATTTTACAAGTAAGAAAACCCAAAGGTTTTAGGTTTAGACTATTGCATCCTGGCCAGGGAACCCAGTCTTGAACCCTGTCCAGTTCTTGTCAGCAGACCATAAGGAAGTTTCATGGCAGGGCACCTCCTCAGCTGTGTGGTTGGTCATTTCTAGGAAAAGGCTTCCTTATCCACAACTCTTAAGATAAAAAAGACATGGAGAGAATGCAGAGAATGATCCAGTTTCTTTTCTCTTGTCTGCATGATTATCAAGCAAGACATGGAAAAGCAGTTGTCCCTGAGTTGTGCTCCCAGTTGTGCCAGGAACTTGAAATAGTTTGAAGAATTACCTTCCATATGCTTCCCTCATCCTGAAGGAGGGACAGAGCCCTTAGCTTCTGTACCTATTGCCTTCCAGAGTATTGTGTCCCCTGGTCCAGATGAAAGGAGGATTTCCCTAAATGTGAAGTAATAGCTTTATCAAGTCATAACTTCAGGAATTTCCTGGGAAGGTAATTTCCTGTAATTAAAAGACCAGCCAGCACCTAGATGCTTGGGGAAACCTGATTTTGCTACCTGCATTCTTTCCAAAAATTTCCCATTTTCCCTTCCAGTGAAGAAGAAAGAGCAGATCAGAAAAATAAAGAGGACTAGGAATGAATTCATGGCCCTTGGGTTTATTCTATTTGTTTGTTATTATGGTTGATTTCTACTCAGAATTATCTTATAGCCAAGTTTGCTGATAGATCTATATCTACAGCTGAATATGAGAATTCTTTGGTGTAGGTCTTTTTATTTAAATGTGTATATCTTATCTATAATTATTAATTTTAGATAAAGGCTTAGTGCACATAGCATCAGTCCAGATGGTTTTTTGAGACATGAAAAAATAAATTTGTACATGTTTTTGATAATTTATAAAAAGCTACTGTGACCATTTATGCATAACTATATAGTTTTGATGTGGTACAACTCTTGCCTTCTCTGGTAAGACTAGCTGCATGTTTTCTTCATGTCTGCATTACTGTACTATGTTTCTGGTATGAAAAGCCAGGTGTTTATAGTTAAATATGTGCATTTGAGCATACTCCAGCATGCCTGAGTGTATGTAAAAATAAAAAATATTATCTTCTTTTACACCTCTGCTGGAGGTAAGGGCTGGAGATTGCTGAATTCCAGCATTGTAAAGAAAGATGACTTGGAATATTACTTTTTCAGCCTGCAATTGCCACGGACATGCTACTGATTGCTACTATGATGCTGATGTTGATCTGCATCGAGAAAGCTTAAACATCCACGGGCATTATGAAGGTGGAGGAGTCTGCATTAACTGCCAGGTAAAAAAGGTCATTTTGATCAGTTTTTAAAAATGTTCACACCAGTAGTTTTGGGTCTGACCAGTCCAGATAGGCCCATTTCTCTGATGGTGATACTACTTGTGTAGAAGTGTGGAAAAAGGTGTGTGAAAATAATTTACCTATTCAACATTGCTTGGTAATGTGTAAAAGACATATAAAAATTGTATTTATGCTCAATCCTGTGTGATCAAAATAAAACCACACAATCAAAGCAAACAATTTAATCAGCTATAAAAATTCCCTTTCCTGTTGTTACAAACTCTGCCATTTCCCTGCTTAACAGAAGGAAGTAAAATTAATCAAATAAAATGCCAGCTCAGGCCAGCTGGTTCCTTACTGCAGCAAAACACAGAGGGCTCTATCTCATCAGCAGAAATAAAGGAGGATCTAGACTATATACCAAGATAGAAAATTACATATATTGGGAAAGCATAAAATCATAGAAGATCCTTTTGGACTAGTGGTCCACTCAGACCAAGGCTAGATGCAAAATTATGTCTGGTTGCATTGAGAAACAACAAGCTGAATTCTTTACACACACTCTGGGTAATCTTTAACAGCATTTAATCACACTCCTATTCAGTAGGAATTTCCCCAATTGCAGCTTGTGCTAGCTGGCTTTTGGGCTTGTCCTGTGCCTATGTGATAAGACCTGGTTCTGTCTTTTGTGTAGAGGAAAATGGCAATTAGCACCTTCCCCTTCCACCCCGACCAAAGTCATTCCCTCAGTTTCCCCTGAAAACTGAGGGGATGAGCTCCATAATTATCTTAGGGGCTCCTTTGGATTTAATCGAAAGCTGTAAATTTGGAATCAGAGACTCACACTGTGTATGCCATAAATGGATAGCACATTCTTGGGAAGGACAAGAATTTCTTTCATCCTGATTTTGTTCTACTCTGGCAATGACTATGAGGAGTGATCAAATAAGACTCTGATAATATCTAATCTTGGCCTTATCCTGCATGTAGCAGGACTGAATTACTTGATCTCCTGAGCTTCCTTACAACCTGAGTCATACATTGATTCAGTGACCTCATGGTTAAATAAATCCAGAGTTACTTGGAAGTCTGTCTTCCTTTTTTTGTCAAGTCATCTGCAAGAAGCTGACCAGAATTTTGCCTTACAGGAAAATTATCATCAATTCTATGTTCTAGTGAAATCTATGTGTCATGATTTATGTATTGCCATGTTGTGCATTTAAAAATATATCTGTATTTAAGCAATAAAAAAGGCAAATATCCAGTATAGAATATGTTTTCAATATTTTTGCCACAGTATGATCAGATATTGTCTAAAAGGCAGTCAGAAGAGAGTAGAGTTATTTTTACTAACATGAGTAGAATGGTCTTTGTCTTCCAATTCACATTTCTGTGCAGAACTTTGTTCATGCAGTCTAATAAGATTTACCACGTTGGTCCTTTCTGTCAGCTCTTTGTTCATGAAAGAACATTTCTATTAATACTGTTTCAAAGATTGAAAATAGCAAAATTAGTCTAAATCTACAAATCCTAATTAAAATGATTGTTACAAATTGTTTGTAATTTTGTGGAAGTTGAATTAGATTAAATTTATTTATAAATACAGTTATAGTTATCTTCTTTTTTGCTCGTTTGTTTATTTGTTTGTTTGTTTTTGTTTTCATTGGCAAAGTGCATGAATTTCAGTTTATTTTTTCTGTTTGTGTCATGGGAAAGAAAAGTTTTAAGAATGGATGCCTGAATGAAGAAGTGATATAACTGAAGTGTTGCATACAGAGATATAATCAGTTTCTTTAGAGTATGATAACAAAGGAGCTCTGGAAATCACTCAGTCCTACTCAGAGTAGGTCTAGTTAGATCAGGTTGCTCAGGAACTCATTCCATCAAGCTTTGAACACTTCCAAAGATTGGAATGCCACAAGCACTCATGGCAACCTCTTTCACTGTTTGACTGCCTGCTTGACAATTTTTGTCCCTAATATCTAAATGAAAATTTCCATGTTCCAGCCTGTACCTGTTGCCTCTCATCCTTTTGCTGTGCACCTCTGATAGGAGTCTGGGTCCATCCCCCTGTATTCTCCTTTCTGTATTCTCCACAGTTGGAGGTAGCAATAAATTCACCCTTCTCAATGCTGAAGAAACCCAACCATCTCAGCCTCTTCTGGATGCCATGTGCTTCAGTCCCTCCCCATCTGCATGGGTCTGCCCACAGCACCTGTCATTGTATCACAGAGGTTCATGAGGTTGATTTAGGAATATTTTGCCTTGGGTAAACTATGCTGGATATGTCCCATCACCTTCCTGTCCTTTGTGCATTCTAAATTTGTTCACTGGATCTCCTTCCCCACTGAGCAATGGGCCCCTACCCCCATCAGCATTTCTTTTGGTGCTCCTCTACTCCTGGAATCTTTCTTTTTGCACTTCACCTTCCTTACTAGTTTTAACTCTGCTAAGCTTTGGCTTTCCTAACTCCACTATTGCATATTTGGGCAATGTCTTTTTATTGCCACTAAGTAGCCTGTCTCTGCTTCCACCTTCCATGCACTTTCTTTCTGAGTTTGAGATTAATCAGGAACTCTGTGTTTATTTGTGCTGGCCTTCTGGCATGCTTGCATGTTGGAAGAAACTATCCGAAGGAGGCTGTCCAAAGAATCAGCTGTCTCTCTCAGTCCCCTTTCCCTCCCAGGACTTTCACACAGGATATTGTCAAGCAGTTCTCTGAGCAAGGACAAACCTGCTTTTCAGAAGCCCAGAACTGTATTCCTGCTATTTATCTTATTTGCTTGTCTTTCATACATTCAAAATAACTTTTGGATTATTTGCACCCTGCTGCATTGTCCTTCTGGCATCTTCCTGAAGCTCTCTCTGGGCTGGGGCCACTGATGTGCCACTGGAATGAGCAGTGATGAAGAGGATGCAGAGTCCTGAGTGCCCTGCTCATGAACTGCTCACCAGTCCATCCAGGAAATGCTGTGTCCCTGCTCAGCCATGAATTCCAACACTCCCTAAGGAGGAACTAAACAGGGAGTGGGAGCTGGGGGAAATGTTTTGGTTGCTCCAGGGCAGAGCTTCCTGCTCTGGTGACCTGGCTGTTGTGTCTGTGAGCTCATCAGGATGCCTCATGACCATGATTTACTCAACTTGTGCTTGCCATCACTGCTGTAGTTCAAATTATTTAGGATTTTTTTTTTTCTGGTGTATCTAAACCTATATTTATAGAGACTTATATGCTTTTCTAGTGGCAAATATATTTTGTGCTGGCTGGACTGTTCAGTTTTTGGTTTCTTCTTGTATTGCTGATATTAGACACAAGATATTCAGGAAATTTATATGTAGTATAAGAAAAAATTAATGATGCATTTTCTTGAGCAATATATACATGGTGGTAAAAAGTAGTCTAAAAAAGAGTTATATTACGATATAAAGAGATATTTTTCTAAAGATTTTTTTAATGAGAGGAGGAGTTTATAGTGCTTTAGAGAAAAAATTTGTCTGCTTTATGCGAGAATACCATGATTTGGAACCATGTAGAGAGCAGGTGGTTAAAGAACACCACATGATGGTTGATTCTTTATTGCAGTCATATTCCATTTTCCTCCCTTCTTAGTTGTATATAGAAACAGTGTAAAGGATGTTATTGTTTGTTAATTCTTCCCAGTTCCTCTCTTTATCTTGTATTATCCTTTTGTTTTACTTTGCACAGCACAACACAGCTGGGATTAACTGTGAGAAGTGTGCAAAAGGTTTCTATCGTCCTTATGGTGTTCCAGTGAGCGCTCCCAATGGTTGCATACGTGAGTCCTTCTCTATGGAGTATCTCCTCCTGGTGGCTCGAGGGCTTTGGGCTGTAATCAAGGCATAGAATGTGTCTTTTGGAGAGGAAGAAATGAAAGAATGGGCAAAAGATGTAGGAGAACAGCTGGAAATTAATTTCTGTGTTGTTTTAAACCTTTTAAATTACATTCTTCTCAACTTATGTGTCATATGAGCATATTCAGAACAGCAGAAATATAGATATTAGACTATAAAAGAGTATAGAGGAGGCAGGATCATGGGAACCTGGGATGCTGCTACAGACCCCACAGTGGGGAGGATCTCAGGACCCCATGGAAGCCTTTCTCATCTCCTGTTCTCATGATCTTGTTTCTCTTAGCTCTCTGATGTACATGTGAGCTATCCTTTGACCCTTGGTCACTTGAAAATTTTACTCTGTAGCTCAAGAGGTCTCAAGAATCACTGCTTTGATCTTACACAGTGCTGAGCCCATCAGCTCATAAGTGATGCAGTAGGGGTATGTGTAAGAGGAAAGTGTTGGCAGAACTGGGTATAGGTAAGAGGAAAGTGTTGGATTACTAACAGGTTGAAGGAGCCATGTGAGGAAACTACAATTATGTTGTGTTTGGGGATTGAAAGGAGTGGGAAGTCAGCAGTGCTGTGGTCATAGTATTGCATGTATGTTTAAATGAAAGTGAGTAGTTTAAATGAAAGTGAGTAGTGTGGTGCTTAGCCTAGACCATGGAGAGAGATGAATGGTTCCCACAGAAAAATTGCTGCAGTGGAGGAACAATGTGCAGGGTTTGGAATTTAAAACTTCTAAACTCTCTAAGCAAATAAGAGGGGCTTTGCTTTTAAGGGATGTATTGGTGCCATGTAAGTACTTGGGGAATGTCAACTCTTTAAATGATGAGTCATTCACATGTGCAGGTTTGTTGTTATAATGCCACTGTGCACTGCTGTAAAGGGCAATTTGTTAATTTTCCAAAGAGTGCCTAATTGCTGTACTTTTACTTAGCCTGCAGTTGTAACTTTGAGCACGCAGACGGCTGCGAGGAAGGGTCTGGCCGCTGCTTCTGTAAGCAGAATTTCCAGGGAGAGCACTGTGAGCGCTGTGCTGATGGATTCTATGGTTATCCATTTTGTGTCTGTAAGTATGCAAGTAAAATGGCCTCTTTCTCTGTATTTTAAATGGGCATTAAAGAATTAGTGGCTTCCATTACTCTTGACTTGGTTAAAAAAAAAAAAAAAAATTCTGGTATTTCTGCTTCATGTGTTTATGTGTTCTGATAAAAATCAGTTGTTGCAATACTGAAGAGAGCTGGGTTTGTTTAATAAAATGATAGTGACTTGAAAAACAGAGATTGTGCTGCATTCTCACAATTCTGAAATAATTTGAGGCATCAGATTTACAGTCTGTCCTCAGTAAGTGTGAACTCCAGTCCTAAAGCCCTGAACAAATTGTTCAAATGTGTGTCAGGATTTTTAGGGATAAAGACCACCTGCACAGAGAAGTAGAACATGAGTGTAATGACGGAGAGGGGAAAAAATGGGTATGTGTTCTCCTTGAGACCTCCTAGGATTTGGAACTTGCATCTCTGATAAACAATGCTTTTCCCATTAAAAATTACATATAAAATAACTGAGCACAAAATGTAGCATCAGGATTCCTACATAAAAGCTTCCATGAAAAGATTGCAGAAATGCATCAGTGGGATGTTTTGTACCTTCAGGAAAAAGACATGTTTCTGACAGCTGATAAAAAAATGTGTTGATCTGGGACAAGATCTGGCATCTGTCTAGAAGAGAGGTACACAATAGAAACACAAGAAGAGGGGAAAACTGTACAAAACAAAGGAAAAAAACCAAACAAAAAACCCCTGAAAATTGAATGTTGTTTGAATTCAATGGCTGTGATTTAGTATGGTCTGTACACTATATTCTAGATTATCACATCTCATACATCTTCTTGGTTGAAATCTGACATTTTTAAATTAATTCATCTCAGGTAGATATTGATTTAAGTCCCACTGATGTTTGTAGCTCATTGACTTCAGATCCCATCTCAATGCAAGAATATTTAAGAATGGGAAAGACAGTCCAGCAATCTGGAGGACTCTCAAATAAAAGCTCCTGAGATGTTAATGTCATAAATTATGGCAGTTTATGTAGCAGGAGGTAATGCCACATAGAAGGATATGGACCTTCAGCTGGAAGCAGGAAATGTGAAATAAATACAAAGATCCTTGCATAATTCTCACAACACTGTGCAGTCTAAGAAAGCATTCCATACAGAAGGATAAGGAGCAGGAAAGCAATCTGGTGATGTTCTCAAACAGTGTCTGGCCATTCACACTACTTTTTTGAGAGGGGAACTTTGTATCTGAATTGGAAATCACAAGTGCAATGCCTCTTACCTCTTTCCTAAGAAAACTAAGCTGAAGCTGGTTACTGGAGTCATAGGAATACAGTGCTCTCTGTATTGATGGTAGATGACTTCATTGTCATGATTTTTAATGAATTTAATGTGTTTGTTTCAAATGCTTCTTGTTGTTTCTTTTGTTTTAAAGATACTCCTGTATATCCTACTTCTTCAATTCCAGGAGATGCTGTGGCTGGTGACATAATAGGCAAGTTCTTGGTGTTTTTTCCCCATTTCACTGTTTTTCCCCACGTTACTATCTTTTGTAGAATCAATCATAGAATCATTAAGTTAATTTTTAGGTAGTAATTTTCCTTCTGTTGGTATTTATGTTTCAAGAAAACTTTTGTTCTTGCCAGAAGTTTATAATACTGTCATGTTTATACCAAACAGTTAAGTGGGTTGGCTCCAGAAACAGTTATGGATCAAAACAGCTTCAACCAGCCTCTGGCAAACATCTACAGGAGGGGCTGACCGTCTTGTTTGGTGCACTTAAGAACAGATCCATCAAGACTTTCTGACATGTACTACAACTTTCTGACACGACAACCACTGGTTTGTGGTGTAAATCTGTCTTGAGGCTGACTGGCCTCTGCCTCTGGGCTCTCCTCTCTCACCTGGCAAATTGTACATCGCCCTTGGCAGTGAAGGACTTTGATTTCTAAGAAAGCTTCATGTTTCTTGTTTAGCCCACTGCAAAGCTGCCTGAAATCCATACAATGATTCCCTTGGTGGGCTTATAATTTTTAGCCTGTATTATTGTACAGCACAACACAGAGGCATCATCACAACTAGCACTTAATCAGTTGCTTACTTATAAAGCATTTCACCTTCATATAGAATGCAAAATAATTGCCCTGGTAGGCCTCTGGGTATGCTCTGTTGCATATCTCCTACTCTCACAAATTTTTAAAAGGAAGAAGAAAAAAACTCCAAAGGAAATTAATAAATATAACAGGAGAAAACAGATCTTGAGCTCTTTACAATTTCAATGAGCAGCATCTGAATTTGAAGGCATAAGAAAGGCAGCTGCCTCTAAGTGGAAGTTTCAGTGGAAGATGTAAATTTGTGCTGTCAGACTAAGCACAATTACGATTGTGGTTTTTTTGAAAGAGATTTTGCATGTAAGGCTCATACAAATAGGGTATTTTTGGTCCAGATTGATATTTGCTAAGTACTTTTCTGTTTTTTTCTGCAAAATTACAAGGAATTTTGGGATTATATGCACTAACTTTGTTTTTTTTCTTTTACTTTCCTGTTTTAAATAGAAGGAGGCTGCAAACCAGGGTATTTTGGCCCCCAGTGTCAGTGTAAGTGATGCAGTTTCTTTGACACTTGGAGCCTGTGCTCCAGGATAAATACCAACCTTTGGCTTCCAAAGGAAATGAGAACTTCAAGATCATAACACTGCAAATGTTTTCTTCCCAAATGTGCTCTTCAGCGTGCCAGTGCCACGGTGCAGGAGTGCTGGGCAGTGACTGTGATGGAAGTACTGGGCAGTGCAGGTGCCGAACGGGATTTGGGGGCTTTTCCTGCGATACCTGTGCAGCTGGATATTTTCAGTACCCCTTCTGCCACAGTAAGCAAAGTATTCCCCTTTGGCAAGCATATCCAAAACACCAAAACCCTGAGTTTTATACTGAAGGATGAAGTTAGTTTGCCATGGAGATGTATTCATAACAGGCTCTCCCAGAACTCACAGGAGTCAAAGAAGAATAATGTGATGAGGGGAGATTTTGATCTAAAAATATCTAAAAATACCCACATTTCCTTGGTAGCTGTCTGCTGTTTGATGCAGCTAGATTCCAGTTTGTGTTTGGATTTAATAACATCAATTAAACTTAGAAAAACTTTGGAAATATTTCTGTTACTTATCCTTGGGTTTTTGGTTGTTGGTTTTTTTTGAAATTGTGTTTAATATGAATTTGCAACCTCACTTTGATGCACCAAGGTGCCCTATCTAATCAATACTAGAATTGAACTTTAATAGCTGTCTCTGTGCTGTCTTTTTAGGCAATTTATTGACCACTCCCACCTGAGATTGTTAACTTGAACCATAAATTGTTTTGCTTCCGTCCTAGAAGCTGTGAAGCTACTTTCAATAGTTGGCAAACCACTTGAAATTGATAAATCAGACTCTCACTGGGGCCAGGCCAAGTGTAGTGCTTTGACACTGATAATTGAACTTTGAGCCAGCTTCATTGCTCTTTCATTAATGTTTTCCTTGTTCCTGAATTGTTAGAGATGTGAGCAGTCAATAAAATCTGTTATAAATCCATATAAATCTGATGGGAAAATTGCCATCCTGTTGAGCATCAGGGAGCAGGGAGTTGCTTTTATTGCTCCTTTTTGCATTTTAATTTCAAGAAAGATGAAAGAGCAGAGCCTGTAGAGAGGCTGCCTCTGAAATACCTTTTCTCATTGGCAGTGTGTGAATGTAACTTGCTGGGTACCCAGCCCGGAGTCTGTGATTTTCTTGGGAGGTGTCTTTGTCGCTCGGGAGTTGCTGGAGTTCAGTGTGACAGCTGCCAGCCTGGCCACCATTCCTTCCCTGCCTGTCAAGGTAAGGCTGCTGATTGAGTGTACAGCATCAAACAGGCCCCTGGAGAGGCAGACAGCACTGCTTTCCAGGACAGCAGCCAAAGCAATGCTCACTTTGTTCAAGCAAATGGGCAACTCCCTCTTGTGCTCTACAGCGAAATCCTCATGTGTTTCAATTCTCCAGTTTCAGGCCTTATTTTTCCTTCATGGTCAGACTGATATACCCTCAGTCAGCACAGCTGTCTTACTGATAATCAAAGCATTTAAGAGCTGTTCTCACATGGAGGCCCACAGCAACAGGGCACACTTGTCTGCTGAGGATCCAGCATAATGGAACTGTGAAACACGGCTCTGCTTTTGCAGAGAGTCTTTAGTACCTTGTTTGGTACCAAAGTTTGGTACCTTGTAAAAAGTGTGTTCTGTAAATCTGAAAATCTGACGCTCTCATTTTGCCCTTCATGGTTTCTCGTTTTAAGATCATCTGTCAGGAGCTAAGCTAGCCTGTGTCCACATAGGCATGAAACATGAAAGATCTCTGTGGAGTTTCCCACCAAGGACTAACCTGCTTTTATACAAGACCAGGAAATTAATGGAGTATAACTTTTGAGTATCATAGTGGTCCTGTGTGTACGAGGACTCCCATCAAACCCTACTTGGCCCTAGGTTTTGTCCGCCTTTAAAGTGAGAGAGGGGGCCCTTAATCCTTGGTGATTTTTAGCTTAAGAAGGAATACAGAATATTTCAAAGTTCTGGTATATGCTTTCCTACTGATTAACAAGATTTATGTATGACATTGTGATTTGCTTTCTTCTCTCTAGTTATTTTTGGCTGTTGGCTATGTCAGTCTTCTTCCTTTGGGCTTATACAGTTGTTTATCTCCTACAAGGGACAGTAAAATTATTTTTTCCCTCATGTCCTGGTTTCAGCTGGTTAATTTTGTTCCTAGTACTGTGTGCAGTGCTGTGTTTTACATTTTTCCCAGTTCTTCTCCCCATCCCATGGGTGGGGTGTGAGTGGCTGTGTGTACCTGTTTACCAGCTGGGTTTGAACTGTGGCACCTTGCAAAGGTAGACTGTGTTGTGTTACCAAACACATTGAGTAGAATAAAGAAACACCACATGATTGTGGGTTTTATGGTCTGGAGTAGATGAACATTTTTAATGAAAAACATAAAATTAGGATTCTGCATTGGTACACACTGTTCAGTGGTTTTAAAATAAACTTTTTTTTTTTTCCCTAGAGCAAGATCAAGTAGCAATCTTAAAGCAAATCAAACCCATATTGAATATGTTTGATCTTTGAACACCAAAAGCTGAAAAGAGACAGAAAAGCTTAAAAGAGCATGCAAAAACAAATTGTAAAAGACGGATAAAAATAGTTGAAAACACAGTCAGTGGGATTACTCAGAACTGCTGCAGTTCACAGTTTGTTCAGTCAAAATGAGCTGCCATGGGTTTAAACATAAATTAACACAGCATGCTGCAAGCTGTAGGGGAAAGTGAGCAGCCCAGCCTGCTACTCCTGCAAGGAACTGTCATCCTCAAAAGGGAGAGAGATCTATATTTTTTGGGCTGCTGTGACTAATCTTTTTGGTCTTGACTTGTTGAACTCAATAGAAGCTTTATTCAATAAAGTGATATCAAAACAAAGCCTTTAAACAAAGCACTAATACTAAAATTTGGAGAGAATGCAATATAATAATCAAATGATGGGGGACTCCAGTGTAGGTGTTGTTCTTGGAAGCATCACTGTTTGTATTTCTCTTACTCTAACTTCCTAGCAAGCCCTGTGTCTTTCCAAGCATCTTTAAAGTAAACACAGCAAAGTCAGATGTCTTTGGCTGCAGCAGAAAGAGGAACCAAAAGGGGGAACCAGAAACATGAACTTGTAACAAGAAGACAGTGTTTGATTTATATTTCTGTCAGTCAGCCATTTCTGCCAGCCATAACATCCAAGTGGTTAATCACAGCAGTTCATCTTGTACCTGGGGCAGCTGCCTGTTCCTGTACCTGTGAAGTGTGACCCTGTGGAACATCCCAGCATCATCTCAAGAAAATAACAGGTCTTGGCTTTGGCTGTTACCCCAAAAGTGTGGTAATTCCATGAGCAGTTTGCTGTTATAGTTGACAACATGCTTTGGGTACATTTTTAAAAGATTTTTTTAAAGTACTTCTCTCATGTGACGTTCTTCCCAAATGTAGGATAGATTTATGTCCCTTACATGTGTTTTGCAAGGCATCAAACTGCATCTCTTAGATGTGCATTACAGAACTGCAAGAACCAAGATTATCAGAGGTTGAGGAGACAATTGCAGAATAACCTCTGTTTGGGGATGTTTAATTTTGGCGGTAAAATTATGGTTTGTCTGGTTTTTTGAATGTAAGTGATGGATTTTCATTCAAAGGCAAGTTTTTTTTTTGGCAAATTCTAGATTTAGGTATGTACCTGTTTTGTTTTTGTTCCTCTGTGCAGAGTGCAGCTGTGATGGTGCTGGCTCATTGGGGAACACATGTGGTCCTGGAGGGCAGTGTCCGTGCCGTAGTAACTATGCTGGGCTGAGATGTGACCAGTGTGCTCCAGGACATCACAGCTATCCCAACTGCTTCCGTGAGTAAAAGCCTCCCCTGCTTTTACCAGGGTTTTCCTTCCTATTTATTTCTGCAACATAAAAGAAAGTAAATCTTCTCAAATGTATTTCCATTTAAATGATTTCCATTCTGATGAACATCTCTCAGTTCCATTGGTTGGTGTTCTGTTTTTCCAAGTGACTGCTTTGCATACAAACCCAAATACTATAAATCAGACTGAATAAACATTTTAAAAATCATTATTGAAGGCTTCTGTTCTCTTGGAGTTTTAAGTATTTGAGCCTCTCCCAGGTAACCATATTAAAAAGCCCTTTCAAGCTCACACCTGTGTGTCTGCACTGCTACATTCCACAGCTCTGTTTCCTAAAGATCTTTCAATGTGTTTGTTTTATGAAGGTATCAGCAGCGAGTGTGACCCTGCAGGTAGCATTGGTTCTCACTCTGTAAGTATTCTGCCACTGCAGCTAACAGTGCATGTTAATCACTCGTGTGCCTTTGCTGAGCACATCCAGCTCATTGCTCAAGCCTGAAGCCTGCTCTTAGACTCTAAAAGAATTGCATGAGCTTGTTTGAAGAGTAGCAGTGGAAATAAGCTTTGTCTTTTGTTCTTTGATCATACCAGTGCAAAACCTTGTCAAAGTGGGGGTTTTTTACCTTATATATGTAGAATATCCATACTATTTATGTCATTTTGGTATAATCTTTGTAACATATGCATGAAGATATAAGACTGTGCATGTCTCAAAGACCTTCTGGGTCTGGGTTGCAACAGGCCTTTTAGCATCGAACTGTTCTTGAAAAATCATTGCATCTTTGTTGCTGTTCCTCTGTTATTGTTATTAATATGATGATGGTTATTAGTAGTTGCATATTGCCAGAAATTACAGACATTGTTAAATGTGTAGCAAAGACCACCTGGAGGGTGAGTCTGATGAGTGGTGGGGGTACCTATGTAGGCTTCTGTAGAGAGCTGTGTGTGTCTTCCACCAATAAAGAAAAGATTAAGTATGACAGTAAATTAGTATTTTTAAAGAAATATGGGGTTATTCTTTGTGCAAACCAGTTATTACTTAAAGGAGTTCTAGTAAAGCTATAAAAGAATTGGAAAGTACATCCTTTGGGACCCTTGGAATAAAATAGATACATAAAAAATATGCAGGGTGGAACAATCCTGTGCTGACAGTATGAGACAGAAAAGTCTAATATGTTTGAATCAGCCTGAGATCCATGTATCTGTAAAAGTCAGTAAACTGCATGAGCTCATAGCAATATTAAGTTTTTCTTAGTAGTAAGAGCAGTAAGTTTTTCATGAAGCAGGTGAACCCATATCAGCTCCTTTCTGCTGTTAGGGATATTGTCAATGTCTCCAGCACGTGGAAGGTCCTACCTGCAGTAAATGCAAACCCTTGTACTGGAACCTGGCCAAAGAAAACCCCGAGGGATGCACAGGTATGGCTTCATGGCATATTTCTCTGGCTTATGAAATGTAGTCATCTTTATTCTCTCACACTGTCTGTGGTGCTCTTTGTGAAATTTCACAGCTTTTGTTAACAGCATGTTTCTCATAATTTCCCCAAATTACCCATGAGACCAGCAGTTACTTTCAGAGACCAGGCCATAATTTTGTGTGTCCCTAGTGCTGAACCAGGGTGTGCTCTGAAATTACAATGATGTTCCTTTCATATGGCCCTATGGAGAGAGACAGGATTTTTACCTGTAACCCTGAAATCAGAATTTTACTCATGGTTTTGAGAAAAAAAGTGCTTTTTCACTTCATATTATTTCCTAGGTTGGAGTGTAAAGCCTTCTTGTGGCCTCAGGGTGTGACAATCTGTTAGGGTTTATATCTGTATTATAACCTGTGCTTGTCAATGTTTTCCAACAGGGAGTGTGTGTTTTTCAGGCAGATAGAAATAATTAATGAAGATTAAAAAAGGTAAAGATAAAAAAAAAATCTTTAAAGGTTCTCTCCAACTGTTTCCTTTGGAACAGATTCCACCACAACAGCCACTTAGTAGAGTAGCTTTAGACCTGATAATCATATCATTACATTTTTTTCTTTAGATCTCTAAATACTAAACAACTCCTCAAATATTAAATACTGCACTTTCCATGTTATTCTCTGCTTTCAGTCATAGAGTCAATACTGGGTTTCTCCAAACTTCTGGGTCAGCACAGTTTCTCCCTACAATATTTTCTCCATTTCTATTTCATATGGAGAGTTGATTTGGTCCCAGAGTGGCACTGCTGAATAAAAGGTGCCAGTCAGGCTGGAAGACACTGTTTTGTATCAATAGTCTGAATGTTTCTAAGAAAGAAAACAATTGTAAATTCAAACTCAATACTGTTTGTGTCAAATACAAGTAAATCACTTTAAAACACACCAGTAAATCACACATTCTTTCTCCTCATATTTTTTCTCACCTCATACCAGTATCTTGTCTGCTGTTCTGAACCTTCCAGAGTAAAATCCACCTTGTGGATAGTGACTAAAAATTGCAGATTCAGAGTGGTGGGGTTTTCCCCTGTAAACTATCACAAAAGATGAAATGCAGATGTTTGTTTTTTTTTTCATCTCTTCAGCATGCCAGTGTGATGTGAGTGGAACATTAAGTGGAATTGGAGAATGTCAGCAGGTAAAGTGAAATTAAAAGAAAGATATTAACTAAATTGATTACTGTAAAGATAAATTATTGTAACATTTGCTAAGGTAGAAATCTTAGTACTGTTTATTGCTTTTGAACATAAAATAGCTAGTTTTATACATCAAAGAATCAATTTTACATATTCTAAAGATGTATAAAGTTTTAAAATTTTTTTTTCTTCTTGAGTTTATGCATTTTCTAGTCTGTTTCTGAAGATGATAAATGACAGAGATAACGTCCACACAATGGTATTTGGGGTTTGTTTTGGTTTGGTTTGGGGGGGTGGTTTTTTTTGAGATTGGAATGTTTTTCCTCTTTAGAATTAGAGGTAATTCAGAGTATTGAGAGATTAAAGTTCTGGAAAGGTACTGAAACATTTTTGATGAAATTTATTTTCTTCACAGGAAAATGGGCATTGCTACTGCAAATCTAATGTTTGTGGAGATTCCTGTGACACTTGTGAAGCTGGTTATTATGCTCTTGAAAACAAGAATTATTTTGGCTGCCAAGGTAAAATGAGTAAAGGACATCACTAATGGAACATTTGCACTTAGCACAGAAGTATTTAGAATTCCTTAGGCTATACTTTTAGAATGGGGATGTTTGAATTAGTCATGTGCTCAGCATTTTGCACTGGTGCTAGTGCTTTAACCTTGCTTCTTGTGACTCTCCTTTTGCCTTTCAGCAGGAGAAGGAACAAGGCAGATGCTACCACTGTGCTTCCCACCCATTTTGTGCATGTCTTAGAAAACAGGATGCTTTTAGACTTTTTTTAGGAACACTCAGCCTTTCAATCCAGCTTGAAATTTTTTGAAACACTTGCTCCTTAGTACAGCATGTTATACCTCATTACTAGAGGTGTCCTTTAGTTTGTCTTCTGTAGAAAGTAATTTGATATTGTTGTCCAGTGTCAGTTGAAAATATGTATATTATATGAACACGTACATTGCAGTTTTGTCAGATAGATTAAATATTAGGGTACCAGACTTCAAAAAATTAACATCTTGGAATTTTTGTAAGTTAGGTTTTAGATTTTGTTGTGAGTTTTAAAAATAGTTATTCTTTGTGATATTGCTGCAGAAATTCTGACTTGCTAGCCAAACATTTGAATAGCAGTTCAGCAAAACTGCAACTCTGCATTTAGCAATGATGCAGAATGTATTATTGAGGGTTTTTTAAAAGGTGACTTTTGTCACATTCTAAGGAGGAATTTAAAAAAAATGCACCAACACGGGAAGCTCAAAATAATTGCAGCTTATGCACATGTGTTGTGTTGTGTTTGAAGGAGTGTGAAGGGAGGAGGAAAGGAGTCATTAATGGTGTTTAGTTGTGAAGCCATGGTGTGTTTTCTGATAACTTTTATCACTCTTTCTCCTGCTGGGCTCTGCTCCTGGCCTGCCAGGCTGCAGGTGTGATGTTGGAGGGTCCCTGAGCCCAGCCTGCTCCCAGCCCTCGGGCAGCTGCCAGTGCCGGGCGCACGTCGTGGGCACCACCTGTCAGGAGTGAGTCCAGCTCCAGCACCTTCCCTTGGAGCTTCCAGCTCCAGCACACTTCCCTTGGAACTGCCCATCAGTCCCCTGTTACACTTCCATGTGACAGTCTGGATTGGTTAATAATTAACTTGGCAAATTGCCCTGGTTACTGATATTAGTTTTCCTGGGCAGTTTCCTTCCTATATTTTAGTCAGATTTTCTGACTTGTTTCCTTAAATACCAGTTTTACAATAATATTGCTTCTGGAGAGAAAATTCTCATTGCATCCCTCTTACCAGCTGTCTTGAATCTATGAGCTGCTGTCAGAATTCCTCAGTCATCAGTAGATCACCTCCCTTTCACTGCTTTTTGCCCTTAGATGTAGATCATAAATGACTGGTAATTCTTTGCTGATTTGTTGAGGGTTTTATTTCCTCCTTGAAAGGCCTGAAGAAAACTATTTTTTCCCTGATCTGCACCACATGAAGTTTGAGATTGAAGATGGTACTACTGTTGAAGGAGGGAAAATTCGGTTTGGCTATGATCCTCAGGAATTTCCTGGCTTCAGTTGGAGAGGATATGCACAGATGTCCTCTATACAAGTAAGCTGGTATTTCACTCAAGACTTTGGGGTGAAAATGAAAACAGAAGTGCATGGCACATATATCTTTCTATTACTGCTATGCGTGTGGAAGGTCATGGAAAAAAGACAGAAAAAAGGACAGGATCTGGTTAATTTCAAACCCTTTGACACTATATTGCTGTTTGAATTAGTGAGAATTGGTACTTTTTCAGGTCATTTTCAGTTGTTTGTGCAAATATGCCTTCTTCAGAAATGTTCTTTGAGGTTGGTTTTTTTTTTTTTTTTTATTGTGAGGCAGCTGTAAAGAGGGAGCGTACAGCTTTAGAGTCTGTGATATATAAGTGCGAAATTCTTGTCATGCCAAGAACAGTGGGAACAGCAGAAGATTAATGCTTGGCTAAATAATTTGAATTGGTCCATGACAATCTGTGTCCATTATTATGAATGACACCTTCACATTAAGCAAATAGGGAAATGTGTGGTTCAGTAAAAGAAGCTGTGAGTAGGGGCATATTGGCAACACTTATTTGAGTTTCATGAAAGACTATGAATAAACTAAACAGCATCTGAGGGAATAAGTAAATCACAGGTAGAAAGTCACCATAATTTCTCTGAGAAGGGCCCTTCTGGCTTTGGATTGAACTGCTGATCAAATGAAGCAGAATTTTAAAACTGTAGATTTGAATAATAAATGGGATTTGTTCACTCATCTTGAAAGTTAGTGCTTTGGTATAGTTGTGTCCAGCCTCCATTTGTCCCGGGACTAATGAATCACCATAGCATGGGACAAAAGCATATAACCATTGCACTATGATTTTCTTTATGTTCTTCATTTTTCAGTCTTTTGTCTTTTGTTGGTTTGGTCTTCAGTTTTTTTTTTTTATCCCGGATAATTTTTAAGTTTTCAGTATTATTCAACATTTGTAAGTGAAGGCAACTCTTCAGTATCTGTGATTTCTCAACTCCTGCTTTCTAATTCATCTGCTTTTTGAATTTCTTTTCTGGGGGCATTTTACATAGGCTTTTTGTTCTGTTCTCAGATGTGGGAAAGAGAGAAAATGTTTGTATTTGTGGAAGTAGAGTAGACCACAGTGGTGGAGGGGTAACTGTGCCACAAGTAGCTTGGAAAGTGACAGCTTGGTGGATTGGGGTGGGTGAACTGGTAGGAATTGGATAGTGAGGGGAGTTTTAGTATTTAGGATGGAAAGAAAGAAACCAAATCTCTGAGATTGGATCAATCCTGTTTTTTCCTAATCCACCACTGACTCTTAACACATCTCTTAGTTTTTCTGAAAACTAAATAATGGGGCTTTGTGAATGCAGAGAATTTTTTGTGTCTGGAGGTGTCAGTTCAGCCCAAGGACAAGGACAACATTTCTGGTATTGCAACTCTAAGCATCTGTAGGATCTGGTAGAGGGTGAGAAGTTTCAGTGACAGTCTGAGGTGTCTGCATGCTGTGGGATCTGAGACTAGGGTCAATGATTGTGGTCTGTTCCTTGGAAAGGCAGGGATATTGACAGCCCTTGATACCATATGCCTCCTTTATGGCACAAGTGGGAATAATGCCAGTAAAATTCTGTTGGTGTAACCCATGTTAGTTCAGCCATTCTGTGTCCTTCTGGATCAGCTGGTATTCAACAAGAGTTTTATTTCACTGTAGATTTTGTTCTGTGCTCTTTTGTAAGCTGCCTGTGCCTTTTTGTCTTTGCCAAGTGGTTTTTCTTTCTCTGGGTGCTAGTAACAAGTAATGTACTTTCCATTCCTTCTTTTTTCCCTTTCTTTTTATTTTTCCCAGCCAGAGGTGGTTGTGCCTATCACTGTGGCTTCCGCTAAGCTCTTCCACCTAGTCCTTCACTATGTCAGCCTGGGCTCAAAAAGCTCTAAAGGGAAGATCTCAGTTGCTGAGGGAAAACATTTTGGCACTAATTATACTTGTAAGTGATTAATTTTCTCACTAGGCTTGCCTGTCTTCCTCTATCATACACCAGCATTGCCAATCCAGTATATACTTGTCTGCATGTGCCTTTTTCTTGTAGGACTTTAGTCTGGTGCTTGCATGGCTTCTAGCTGTTCCTCAATTCAGCACTTTACAGCTGTTTTTGTTTATTAACTTCCATTTTTCAGAATGAAGTGAGGATAACTTTGAAAGTGGAAAAATCCAGCCTCTCCTTATTTCGCATTATCCTGAGGTATATTAACCCTGGAGGTGAAACATTACCTGGTCACATATCTGCTTGGCAGTCTCAGCCTGGAGCAGGTGGGTGTAACTCAGCAGTGCAACAGCCCAGATGAATGTTAGATCAGAGAAGGTTTTCCAAGGTGCACCTGAGTCAAGTCATTAATGTTTCTTAAAAGGCATCACGTTTAACAGTGTCAGTGCTTTTGTGCTTCTCCTTGTACATTTTTGCTGTGTAATTAATGTGGCTGTGTTTGCATGAAACCCCTGCTTACAGTAGTAATCAACATTTGTTTCTTCAAATGTTTGCCCCACTAAGTACTCTCAGTCCTGTACTTGGAAGCTCTGAACTGTGTGTTTTATGAAGCTTTTGAAGAAAAGGTTTGCTTGCCTTTAATATTCAAGTTTTAAATGTGGTTTTAAAATGTGACTTTTCTCTTCATTCAATTTCATTCAGTAAGATTTGTTTAAAATTATGAACCCAGTCTACCAAATTAGTTCTGGTTACAGACCTCAAAAACATATGGTGCCCTTCAGGCCCTGATAAAAGATAAGTACTCCATATCCTTTGTATGGTATGGGCATGCCAAGCCTATATGCAGAATTGTCTTAACTATTCCTGCCTTACTGAGAGGAGTAGAGTTATAGATCCTTTTAGAAATTCAAGTAAGACAAAACTGAAGGCTTCACAGACACCACTCAGCAGAGTGGCAGAATTTTGTGGTCACCACTGGCTTCTGATGACTGGGGGACAGGGAACCAGATTTTGTCTGTGTGCAGGATCTTCAAAGAGAAAACCTTTAATATTCATAACAGCTGATCCTCAGGATGTCTGTTTGACAAAGCATACCACAGCTATATTTCTGTAGTACAGAGTCATAGAATTGTCTGGGTTGGAAGGGGCCTTAAAGATCACCCAGTTCTAACCCCTGGCATGGGCAGGGACACCTTCCACTAGACCAGGTTGCTCAGAGTCCCATCCAGCCTGGCCTTGAACACTTCCAGGGATGGAGCACCCACAGTAGCCCATCGTTTCTGCCTGGAAGTTATCTGTCTGTAAGTAAACATTTTAGATGCTACTAAGAACCTCCAATACCTGAAGTATTTGATTTATTAAAGTCACAAGAGAATATGAAATGTGTCAGCTGAACATACTGAGAGTCAGTGCAGAGAGGGGTTGAATTGAAAACTGTGGAAGGGGAAACCAAAAAAGTGACCATTTCAGAATATTGCAAAACTGGTCATTACAGGGCAGAGCTTTGCTTTTCTCTTTGCTCAAGAGTAATAAGAATGAAAAAACAACTGCTGTGTCTGTCCAAGTGCATTACTAATGCACATTGACTGAAAAGCATTGATCAACTCCTGCCAAACAAAGTTTAATGGCCAAATTATCAGTCCAGCTCACTAAGCAAGTAGAGACATTTTACACAGTCACTTATGTTTTTTACTTGATTTTTTTTTTTTTTTTTCTGGCAGGGGCTGCTCAGAGCAAAGAGTTTGTGTTCCCACCCAGCAAGGAGCCAGCTTTTATCACAATCCCAGGAAAAAGCACCACAGAGCCTTTCTCACTGGCTCCAGGCACGTGGACTGTCAGCATAATGACAGAGGAAGTCCTCTTGGTAAGAAAACAATTGAGGAAAACAACTGCTTGAAAGTTTCATGAAGTTACTGCTCTGGAGCTGTGTGCTGGAAAGAACCCTGCAAACAAGTGAATTTCAACACTAGTGAAAGGAACAGAATACAATTATGAAAATTTACACTTCTGCCTCTCATTTCTTCTCTGACTTTCACCTGCTCTAATTTTTCTTCTCCTCACAAACTTTAAGTCTATTTGGAATCTGTACCTTCAGATAAGGTATTATTAACATACGGTGCAAAGCATAAATGCTCACAAAAATTAGTAATTTGTACATATTAGATGTTGTATCTAGAGCTTAGCTCAGCCAAGGCCTTAGTTTCTTGACAAAAAATCTTCATAAGAGTATTGTAAGATGGGCTACATTATGAGCAGGCCAATTTCTGACTGCTTTTATCCTTCTATCTTTTCTCTCCTTTCATTCACTGAAAAACTGAATAATTTTCTAGGAGCAGTTCTAAGAAATTGCTTGAGAAAGAGAAATTGTTTGAGGTCATAATTTATGAAAAACCCTAAACATGTATGATCACAAAGGCAGCATACTGAAATTCTTACGTATTTTGTACAGGGATAAAAAGCAGTGTCTCAAGTCATTAAGCCTGGGGCTGTGTTAAATTTATGGAATACCACATGAAGTCTTAGTAAAGAGCTTACAAACATATTTCTTGCTGAAAGTGACAGTATTATTGTGCTGGGTTTTTTCACTAATACCTTTGAAAAGCTATATGTTAATTACCTTACCCCATCATGTTCTCATATTAACAGTTGTTATACTTAAGCTCTAATATATTAAAGTAAGCAAGGCAGAACAAAAATTTACCAGCTTTTGAAGCATATCTTAATAGGTTACATAGAGTATTTTAATTAAATAATCTGGGATATGTGGCTCTCCTGTGTGGAGTCACCCAGAGTTGAGTTGTGTGCTTGTGGATTGCCCTGATGGATGAAAACTGCAGGCATCTGGCTGTTTGTTACTGATCTGCAGGAAGCTCCCTTCAGTGCACTGTCTTGTACAACACATGATGGGAGAGTGGCTTCAGAGTTCCCTGATCACAGGGCAGCTGCCTTCATACTATCTTTGTGAAATTACAACGTTAGGGAAACACATTCTGATGCTATTGGCACAGGTAGTACAGAAAAAAAAAAAAGCCCCACCCACATCTTGCAGATACCCTCTGTACAAATTGTTTATGTGATTAGTTTCATTCATTGTTACTTTGTGAAAGGCTGGAGATGTTCTTTTTGTCATTGTTGTTGTATTCTTTTTTCCTAGGATTATCTGGTGCTGTTACCCAGAGATTACTACGAGGCATCCCTGTTGCAGATCCCAGTTACAGAGCCTTGCACACACCCCAGCCCTGCTTCAGCAGAACAGTCAGTAGATATGCTACAGCATAAACCAGTGCCTTGGTTTATTTTGTTATTATCCTGCTGCACTTGAAAACAATAATAATCCTGTGTCTTGTTTGGTTTTTTTGTGTGTAAGCTGCTTGCTCTATCAGCATTTGCCTCTGGGTGGATTTTCCTGTGTCCTTGGTTCAGAGGCAGTACATTTCAGACACGGGGGAGAGTCCAGAAGAATACCTGTGCAGCAGCCAGCTCCCAGCCAGCCAGTGATGGCCCATGTCAGTGGAAGAGAGGTCAGATTCCTGCCTGCTAACTGCAGTCCCATCTGTGCTGTTGACTATAAACCTACCAGACTAAAATAGTTGCAGATTTACAGCTCAGGATTTTCAGATCTTAGCACATCCCTAAAACTGACTCTGCACCAAGGTCTGCATTTTACACAAAACTGTGTAAAAGTATCGGTGTAGGCAGATTTATAACTGTGACTGGAGTGGATATTCCACTCTGGCAAAAGCATTTCATTAAATAAAAATCTTTCTCCTTTAGGCATACTTTAGAAGAAATGACATAATGATTTGTCAGCAGAAATGGCGTACCTACATCACTCTAAATAAATCTTTTTTTTTCTTAAGTAACTACACTTAGGTAAAATGTTCACTTTACTGAAAAACAAGCAGAAGCAATTATGCCACTATTGTGGGTCCTTTGAAAGCAAAACATGTTTTATGAAATGAGAAGATCTACTAGAAGTGTGTTTGGCAAAAAGGAAGGTATTTTATCAAGTATGTGATAGTGATGTAAAATGGTTATGGCCTCTAGTACTGTTTTGGATATTTCTTTTAAAAATATCAAGTACAGCAAGAACACTCACATGCCACAGGCTCTGGTGCTTCATCACTGCTGCATGTGCAAAATTTGCTGGTAGGAATAATTGCAGTGAAGTCAAGAGGGCTGTTGACAGAATTATTTACATGTTTAAGTGTTTGTAGCCTAAGGAAATAGTGAGAAAAAACAGTTTAAATTTGAAAATAATTATGTAGTCAACTGAAGTAAAACCTTTGTAACCACAGCACTTAACTACTTAGAAGTATTTTGCATCAAATATTGTGTTAACCACTTTGTGCAAGTAACCTAAAAGAAAATCTTGATGTTTCAAAGTGCTATTATTTGCTGGTGAAGATGCTTTCACTCCTTGTAGGCAATCAAAATACAGCATTGCTGTAGTAGAAATTTTATGTTTCTGGAAATACTTTTCCGTGGAGAAGTAAAGTCAGTTTTTGTACGTTGTTGAGGGTAGATTAGAGATGATGGTTACAATTTTTTAGCATCACAACATTTCTTCCCTTTCTGCTGGAGAGAAGAGAAATAATAATACAATAATTTCCCAGGGTTATTTTACAGCTTTCCTAGAGCTGCTATAATGGCAGCTGTTTCTTGAACTTGTTTGACTCTTGTTAGAGGACAAAGTGATATTTATAAGCATTGCTTGCATTCTGCCGGGTGTCTTCTATTGAGACACTGCAGGACTGGCCCTGGACTAATGCTGACCAGTCAATAGAGCAGGAAATGGGAGAAGGAAATAGGAACTTCCTGCAAGAAAGGGGAGTGAAAGATTTAACTGCTTTTTTATTTTTCAATTATTTTGACCCAGGTCAATTTAGAGATGACCATAAGTGTTCCTCACGTCGGTCGCTATGTTCTTGTTTTTGAATATGCCAACAAAGAGGACCAGATAAACACTGCAGAGGTAACAGTGCATAGCTCTGGACCTGTCACTGAAGGCAGAGTGAGAATATACAGTTGTAAATACAGGTAAGAATTTTGGGAGTAGTTGCTGAATGATTAAGTAAGCATTTGGAATGTAATTATACTTTTTATATATTAGGATCCACTTTACCATGTAGGTTGATCTAATTCTAGGGTGATTTACAAACAAGTGCAGGATTCTGTGGATTTTGTAGAGGTTTTTAATTCTCATTATGCAATCAGCTCATTATATTTTGCTGCTGCTTCAGTGGATTGTTTTCCTTTGCAAAGAGTTACTTTTTTATAACATTTTAAAATCTTTATAAACTGTTAATCTCCAAGTCCAGTGGAAGAGCATCACTGTCGGCTGCAGACGTCTGCACTCTTTTTCTTTAGTTAAAATGTGTCCAAGGGCTTTGGCTATAAAAAATGTAGCAGCTAGTTTTGCAAGGGTATCCCCACTGTTTCTGACAGGATTTGCTGAAGCAGAAGTATCAAGGTCTCTGAAATTCTGGCTGTAGTCATCCTCTGGCTGTTAGGCTGTAGGCAAGGTCTTCAGCCAAATGCTTCTTTATTCTTGTTGACTGATGAGGTTACTGCAGATGTTTCTGTGCAAAAGATTTTGCCTGTCCTGAGTGAGATTGTCTTTAACACTTGAGCACTTCAGCTTGTTTTGAGCCCTTGGGAAAGCCAACCCAGTGCCAGGGGACTACAGACATGCATCCTTTACTCCCATTCTGCCAACTGTTTGGCAGAATGGAGGCTTAGGGATATTCAGGATGGAACTGCTCAGTAAGAAAAGTCATTTTCATCAGCATGTTTGTGATACAGAGCACAGCCATGTGGAGCAGTGACCTTGTCAGGTTATTGCTGGGGATAGCTCTTATTTTAGCCTGTTACATAACACTTTGAGCCCCAAACTTCTTGCTGTAAATCTTCCATTTTATTGGTTTTTTATTCCCCCAAAACACTCAAATTTTCCCCCCACATTTTATGGGCTGGTTTTGAACATACTTTTTTGTTTATATTAGAAACATATGCATGGAAAGAAAGCCCTTGCTGCCTTAATGTAGCAATGCAGCAAATCCCTTCTGCAGACATTCTGCATGAACTGAAGGGTCACATTGTGAGCGAGGTGCTGTGTCATCTTTCCCAAACAGGAAGGTGCAAGTCTCTTCTGATAAAAAACAAATGAAGCAATGACACAGTGAGGTACATGTAGGTAACAGTAACTTGTAAAATTTTAATTTGTGCCAGACTTTCATACAGCTCAGTGAGCTTGAATATTCCAGATAAAACATGGTAAGAGAATAAAACACCATAGGCTTTGAGCAAATCATGAACAACTGATATTTCTTAAGTTTAGTTTATTGTCCCTAGACCTGAGCTGATCTTTTTTCTAATCTATGCTTTAAACAAGAGCGAAAATTCCACATTCTCTGGTTTGCAGTTTTTTCACTTGCATTGAGGACCCTGTATCTCAGGGTACAGAACAGCTTCCTAAGATCAGGCCTTGCCTAGCTGCCGCTGTGTGTGCAAGAGCTGCTGATTCACATCCTTGGTGGCACATGGCAGTAGTAGAAAGGAGCGACTGGTGTGTGCTGGCATCTCAAGGAGCACAGCCTAGGCAGGAGAATATTGCACACCATGTTACACAGTGTGGGAACATCTGCAGGTGGCATCCTTGTGTGGCTGTCTGTCCACATCCTGCTCAAGCCAGTAGCTCACAGGGGTGTCTGAGCTGAGATCTGGAGGCTCCAGCTCCAGCAGTGTTTTGTCCATGGTGGGTCCTGTGTCTCACGAGAGCAGTGCATGGTCACAGGCAGGTTAGTTATGATCCAGCAGGAGGGCTAGGTGCTGTGGCTAGCCAGCAGCCAGTCAGGGAAGCTAGGTGACAGCCTGAGCAGCATGGCAATGCCAGCAGGCTCGTCCTTAACCCTGCTCTCTGTCTCAGTTTCCTCTGTCGCAGTGTTGTAGTTGATGACAGGAATCGCGTTGCAGCCTATGACCTTCTGGCAGACACAAGGATACATCTTAAGGCATCATCAAGTAACTTTCTCCTGGTAAGCTGACATTTTCTTTTCCCTCTGCTAATACTTGTTCCTTGATGGGTAAACAAAGATATTTGTCTCCCTGTATTCATATTCTGAAAGGTAACATGTGAAATTATGAATATTGGATGCTTGGCTAGACATGCTTTGTACATACCCCAGAATGCTGAGGCATTGTCAGTCAGAACTTTGCCTTTTTTTGGCAAGGCTTTTTCCAGCTTTCTTGTGCTTTATTTCAGTTCCCTTTTCTCTTCTACAAGTAAATTTTAAAGGAAAAATATTCTGGTAGCTTTTATACCTAATTTTTAATTTTCTTTTTTTATCTTTCATTTCTCCTAAATCCTCAAAACATATGTAGAAGTTTCTCGTGTCTCTTACAAAATTCAGGTAATAAATGCATTTATTTCTGGTAATAAATGCATTCATTGGTCATATAGCTTTTAGGTATTTTAAATAAAAAGCCTTCACTGACCTCTTTTGGCCACACCAGGAATACACTTTTCTGGAGAATTAATTTTTTTACGTGTTGTTCTAGTTTCTATTTTAGAAACACAAGGTTTGTAAAAATCTAGAGCTCCAACCCAGCTAGTAAAAACTATTAGGACTAACAGCTTTCTCCATTTCATGAGTCAGTGTAAACCAATACCTTTTACATTTTCTGATAGCTTCCTGCAGCAACTGCTGTGCTAACAAGAGCTGATCTTCTCAATCTTTAATTGTAAAGGCTGCACTTAGTAAAGGATGAGAAAGGGGAAAATAAGTGTTTCTGATGTGTAGACACTAATCATGATGTTAATGGCAGCAATTTTGGGGTTAAAGATGCTCATGTGTTCCATTCATGCAGAGCAGAGAGGCAATGGGAGCCTCCTCTAGTGCTGGAGATATCTAATCTAAATGAGGGGGGAAAGGGGTTCTTGAGGCCATCTGTCAGGAGAGGCTCTTACAGCTTGATAGTCTTTATCTCACACTGATGCTGACAAGCTGTCTGAAGCAGACCACACTTGGCACTCACCTCTTGGCCACTCCTGAAGTGCTGTTCAGAACTTCAGTGTGTACCCTTGTTCTGCTGCACCAGCCTGGAGCCCTGTAGTCTGTTACATGCAGGACAGGCAAACTGTTGGCTGCCCAGGAAAAGGGACTTTTACCCCTCACCTTATAGCTTGTGAAGGCTTTTCCCATTGCTTACTACTTCTAAAACACAGGCTGAGCCCCCTTAGAATATGCTTCTAAACTTAATCACGTTGTATAATAATGAATTCTCCTTAGACAATTTTTACTTACATTACTACTTGGTGATAGCTATCTTATTGCTATTGGACATCTTCATCTCCTTTTCAAGTAGTTCATGGATAAGTTCTGTAACTTGTGCATATGTATTTTCTTATATTAAAACATACTCTTGTGCCTACCCACAAGCCTTCCCTTATGTCCTTACCAGCATGGGTACAGCAGGACTACCACAGTTTCATTTGTTCATGTCTACTTTTTTACTTTTAGTTAAAATAAAAAATTTCATACGAGGTCTTACTTCTTTTGAAATGAGTTCTCAATCCTGGGAGAGAAATCCTGGTGTCACTGAAACTCACTCCCATGGACTTTGCATGAGCAAGTGTTTGTGCCTGTGTTTGATTAAATCTGGGAGTTCCCCCAGGGTCCAAAACTGTATAACACTGTAAATTAGTGCTTTTCCTCCTACCTCTCTACATTCCTTGCCTTGCTTCTCAGCCTTTGAGCTGGTCTTCTGTCTTTCCCTTTACCACACATATATACTTACCTGTTAGTTATTTCCCTCCTGAAAAACTAATGCTCCCTTGACAAGGATGGAAAAATGCTATTTAACCCTGAGGCACTAAGGTGCAGGAAGGTAAAGGGGTCCAAAATCTTGTGGGAGGTCCATGACAGAACATGGCTTTGGGCTCATATCTCCCTATGCTAAAATTAGGCTTCATCCTTCCTGTTCAGGCCTGGCCCTGTTTTTTATGATATTACCTGTTAATTGTGCCTTGTGCTTGTTTTTCAGCACAAGGTTTGCATTATACTAGCTGAAGCATTTTCTCCAGAATACGTGGATCCTAAAGTACAGTGCATAGCTGCTTACAGGAGTAACAGTGATGGAAGGTAACTTGCTTGGTTTTATCCTTCCTGTTATCTAAGGACAACCTTGAAAGGTAGAATAAATGGTTTTATAATTCTTTTGAGTGAAGCTTTGCTTAGTGGCTCACAGGTAATTTGAAGGCCATTTCTGTAAAGTAGTCTTTGTAAAGAAGCTGAAATGTTAGTGTTAATCTAGACAGTCTTTGCACAGAATTTTGTTGATAACAGACTTTTCCTGGCCCATCTGAACTACCCAGTGCTGATGTGTGAGAAGACATGCATCTTTCACATGCCATCCAGTATGACAGGTGTCCAAGTTGGAAAATCATTCCTACTTTAGTGGCCTGAAATGCTTACTGTTCTATCTGGAGTTTTCTTCTGCATGTTACTGCTTCAGCTGTCCAAAAATGGCTTTAATTTGTTACTAAGTGCGGGATGTGGCTGCCCTTTCTGGAACAAATCCCCCAGCTCAACTTGGCAGCATTCAACATGTAAATCCCTGCTTCCCAAACAAGCCATTCCCTTTTCCCTGTCATCAGGGGGCCCTTAGGGTAGGTGTACCTTCATCATTCACCCCACAGTAATGCCAGCTGATCCTTCTTCTCCATCCTACCTTATAGGGCCAGTAATTAGGGGGCTCATGTACTGCTTGGTTGACCCAGGCTGGCAGCTCTTCTCTTGCTGTGAAGATCTGAACCTGAACCTTGCCTTCCCTAGTGGTCAGGTTTGGGTTCCACAGAACATCTCTGTCCTGCTGAAGATCTTCCCCTCCTCATCTTTTGTTCTGTGGGACAGAGAGGAGCTGTCAGTGCAGCTTCCAAATTAGGGAATTCCACATTTCAGTGCCTGTTGCACTCCCCAGGATGTGCCTCGTGATGCCTGCTCCTAAGGCTTTCTTCATACTGATCTAGCAGTGGGAGGGGTCTCAAAATTAAAGTAAATGCCATTTGCAGGACTTAAGAGGCAAAAAGAGTTGGTGATCTGGTCTAATAGTTTTCCAAATGGTAGCTTCTAATATAATGGTTGAATTGAAAAAGAAAGCAAAAAAATCTGGATAGTAAATTGGATAAAAACATGTGACTGTGCTTGGCTTCCAAGCATGGAAAGCATTGAATCACAGTTTTAATTCTCCTGCTCCATGTTACCACTGAGAGCAGTTTTCTAAGAATGAAGATAGTTTTCCCTGCACCAAAATTATTTTGCAAATTTTGAGTAAAACAGAGAAAGAGGATGGGTGAAAAACATGATTAAAAAAACAAAACTAAACTAAACTAATGTAGAAACTTAAATATTTTACTTTGGGTTTGTGCTGGGTATTTTTTTAAACTCTTGTTGCATTTGCATAGTTTACAGTAGCTTTTTCTTTTTCTTTTTCTTTTCCTTTTCCTTTGTTACCTGGCAGCATTTTGCTTTCTTGAAAGTGTTTAAGTTCATCAAGTTGAAAGATGCAAAGGTTTGGCTCAGATGAACAGTATTGTAAGTGAATGCTGCACATGATTTCCCACACAGGCCTGGCAAATATATCTTAGTTCTGGCCCTGAAACATACTTGGCATTCCAATTCTGGGCCTGTCTTGAGCAAAAATTAACCATTGTCTGGTTTAGTACTTACTATACAAATACAACCAGGAAACCCCCAAAAATATTCTATCCTGCAGTCTTAGAAAATTCCTCTCTCAATCCCAGAATTAAATATGCCAAGGAAGAAATAGTTAAACACAGCAGTGAATGAATAAGGATGCTTTCAAGGAGTACTGTTATTTATTTTGGCTCCAATTCTACAAATATTTGAGTATATACTTAACTTCTAAGTACTTAAGTAGTCCCATTGACTTCAGTGGGAAAACTTGCATGTTTAAAGGATACACCTATGTAAATATTTGTAGAACTGAGAAATCAATATTAGTACAGATTCTAGTGAATGTAACTAACTGGATTAACTAAAATGTATTTAATTTTTAGTGCTTCCAATTCCCTTAAGTTTCCTCTTCCTTAGCAAATTCTTCCCACTGAAACTTAAAGTTATGGAAATTTTGTGTGAATAAAATCAGTTAATACTTAAAAATGTGCACACTTTCCCCTTTATAAGTTAAATGCATACCTCTTATCTTCATTTACTTTCTGAATATTCACAAAGAATCCAAAAATCCAACAGGGGTTATTATTGCATTATCAATTTCAATACAGTCTGTATTTGTAAGTCAGCAGCTTTTCCACTTATGATTAAAACTCTTATGATTTTCCTGGCCCCAAGGATAATTACTGTGGTTCTGTGTTTAGTGCAGCATGCATTCCCTCAGTTTTTGAAACTCCACCAGAAGCTTTGGTTTTGGATGCATTCATAGATGGGAAGATTTCTGAAGTGCAGGAGAATGTACTCCATGATCCATTGAGTGCCACTTTGCCTGCTGGCTTAGTTCATGGAGTCACCTTGACACCATTACAGGTACCTCATATTTTGAAAACTTTGTTTTGCAAGTCACAAGATATGTCCTTAATAAAATTAACTAGATGAAATTTAAGATAAGAGAATCAAAACTGGATGATGTGATATGATGAAAATGTTGCAAAGTGAGTAAGCCACAGAGATGATATAAAGAAAGGGGGGTGGGGAGCCCCAAACAGCAGCTTCTTTCTGAACTACACAGCAGTCTCACAGACTGCAGAAGAATGTTAAATGTGCTTGGCAGGCAAACAGAGCATGCAGTTGTAATGCCATGTTCCTTAAAGAAATTGAACTGCTGAGAGATGTTAGCCCCCCTTTTCACTGCAGGTAGAGGGCACTGAGCACAGCTGATAAGGCCAAGAATGTTTCATAAATCAAATCTTTTCTGTGATTCTGTGGTTCTGTGATTCTGTGATTCAACACCAGAGCTGTTCTTGTTTCTCCAGAGCCAGATCACCTTGAGTGGCAGAGTGCCTCACTTGGGCAGATATGTGTTTGTGGTACATTTTTATCAGCCAGCACACCCAGTGTTCCCTGTGCAGGTCCACGTGACTGCAGGACATGTGTGGTCAGGTAGGCATCTGAATTTGACCTAAACCCTTTCCTTTCTCAGCCTTTTGGGATATGGAGCTCTGTTGGATGTACACCACGTGCCCACCAGAGCCACTCTGTCACTCCCCTCCTCAGCTGGACAGGAGAGGACAAATACAACAAAAAGCATGTGGGAGGAGATAAGGACATGGAGAGAACACTCATCAGTTATCAACATGGGCAAAACAGAATTGACCTGGGAAAATTAGCTTAATTTGTTACCAATAAGATCAGATCAGGGTAATGAGAGCTAAAGCCAAAGCTTCAAACACTTTCTTTCCACCGTTCCATTTTTCCTGTGCTCAGTTTTACTCCCAGGTTCCTCCTACTCCTCCCACTGAGTGGCACACGGGTACAGAGAATGTGAGCTGTTCTCAGTTCGTCACAGGTTGCCTCTGTTCTTTCCTTCTCAGCAGGGGAATGCTCATACTCTTCCCATGCTTTAGTATGGGATCCCTCACATGGGAGACAGTCCTCCACCAATTTCTCCAACATGAGTCATTCTCCTGGGCTGCAATTCTTCACTAACTGCTCCAGTATGGGATTTCCAGAGGTTCACAGATCCCATTTGGGCATCATCCACCTGCTCTTGTGTGGCTCACCTCCACAGGCTGCAGGTGGATCTCTGCTCCAGCACCCTGTCCCTCTCCTTCTTCACTGACCTTGGTGGCTGCAGAGTTCTTTTTCCTGCAGGTTCTCCCTCCTCTTGCTGGCTGTACCTGCTGTTGAGCTGGGTTTTTCCCCTGTGTTAAATATGTTATTCCAGAGGTGCTACCACGATCAGGCACAGCCTTTGGCCAGTGTTGGGTCTGTCTTGGAGCCAGCTGGCATTGGCTCTGTCAGACATGGGAGAAGCTTCTCACAGATTTTCATAGAATCCACCCCAGTAGCCCCCTGCAACCAAAGCCTTCTCACATAAACCCAATATATTTTTTCTTCTAGGCACTTTCAATGCTTCATTCTGCCCTCATAATTCTGGCTGTCGAGTTCAGGTGATTGCAGCAAACCAATTTGAGCTTGACATTTCTGAACCCATGGTCTCTATTACAGTGATGATACCGAATGGAAGAACGCTGGTTCTGGTATGTGTGTTACATAAATGTACTTGAAAATGTTATTCTCAGTTTCACAATTCATTTAGAGATAGATGCAAAGATAAAAGTCAGAAAGAATAACTTTTTAATGTTGTGTTACAAATGTTTAGGATCTTTTGCTCTGCTTTTGGTTTTATTTTAAATTTTTAAGATATTCTGCACTGTTTTTGTTGTATGCTTCTTATAGCATAACAGCTTTGAGGGCAGTATGCAAAGTTTGTTTGGTTTTTTTTTTGTTAAACTCTTAGAGGTTTTGAAAAAATCCAGAATGTATAATGAAGCAACATTTAAATATCTAAATGCATTATCTTGTATCTTTTTGTTTTTCTCTGAAATGTACAATTTGGTTTTCTTATTGTTTTTAGGAAAATATCTTAGTTGTTCCAGCAGACATCTACAGTTACAAAATTCTTGACAAAAAGACAGTGGACAAGTCATTTGATTTTATCAGCCAATGTGGAGGAAACAGTTTTTATATTGAGTAAGCATCACTTTCTAAAAAACTGAACATTGACAACAAACTGGGAATAATATTACTTTTATTCTGCATTATAAAGAGCTGTCTTAAATTCCTGTAATTGTGCTACATTAAAATGCTTTTTATGGCTTATGCTAGCCCATTGAATTTCCATGAGTCATTTTTCCATGACTTTCTATTGCAAATGCAATGTAAAGGTAGAGCTTTATTGCTCACAGTACAAAAGAGGAAAATCTATGTCATCTTCCTGTCTTTGATATTTCCATCTTTGGTATTTGGTATTTTGCTTGGCATGTCTGAACTGATACAACTAATAGGCACTTGCTATGAAAAAATCCTCTTACCTGCATGTTCAAAGCTATTCGCCCTGATTTAATTAAAGCATATCCTTGCATGTGTGCTGATACCATCCTTGTGTCAAACTGTTTGAAAGACAGAACCTTGATTTACTGAACCACTCTCATAACCCGAGTGCCAACACTTACATGATTTATATTTCAATTTGAAAAGCCCAGAACGATCCTCGCCCTTCTGCAAGGACTCTGTAAGGTCACTGGTGGCTTTCTACAACGAGGGAGCCCTGCCGTGTGATTGCCACAGCGCGGGTGCCACGAGCCCTGCGTGCAGCCCCCTGGGAGGGCAGTGTGCCTGCAGACCCAACGTCGCCGGCCGCCGCTGCAGCCGCTGCCAGACTGGCTACTATGGATTCCCATTCTGCAGGTGTGAGTAGTGCTTGCTCTCCTTCAGCTCCTGGCCCGGCCACCTGCTTAGCCCCCTGAATTTACTGCAGAGGTACTGCAGCCAGCCTGACTTTTCTTTGGAGAGCCTGATCCTGTGGGAGGCTGGTCCAGCTGTTTTAGCTTCACCGTAGCGTGGCTTTCAGTTTAAGGCAGCAGAAATCCCATTCCCCTAAGGCACACCTAGCTCCTGGTGAAGTCTGCCTTTGCATGTGTTGTCTGATCAGATATAGTAGGCTTAAATCCATATTGCCACTGTTTCGGTGAAATGGATTCTTTTCTGCACTGGCTGCTAAATCATTTCCAAGTTGTTAATGTTTAATCTGTTTTACACCTTCAAGCTTTTCCATAGACAATCAGAGACACAGCATTCCTAATTTCTCATATTCTGATGTTAATAATAACAACAGATCCATAGGTTACACCAACATTCCTCAGATGCTTTCATAGGTATTATCCTTGATATTTATAAACATTGCTTTAGAAAAGTGTGCCCTTGACACCAAACTACTTGTTTAATCCTTGTTTTGGCAAGGTGCTAAACAATGTCTGTGGTAAAGTTAAGTAACCAAGCTGTGAAAAAGAGACAAGCACTAAAACTGCTCTTTGAAACTGTTGTTGCAGTCACATAGTTGGTTTCTATGACCCTGAACATTAAACTGGTGAGAAAAATGAGTCATATTTTCTATACATAAAGATTGTGTGTATTTGTTGCATATTCAATTAGAGCTGATTGTTGTAAGATGAGATATGGTTGATTTGTAGAACAATTTTTTTGATCTAGTATGCAACTGTGGGCAGCGTCTTTGTGATGACATGACTGGTAAATGCATTTGCCCTCCACGAACTGTGAAGCCAAAATGTGAAGTGTGTGAGCAATATTACTTCAGTTATCATCCCCTTGCTGGCTGCAAGAGCTGCAACTGCTCAGAAAAAGGAATTGTTGATGTGGCAAGGCCAGATTGTGATAAAACCAGTGGACAATGCAGGTAAGTTTGGGTTATGTGTGTTATAAACAATGCATGAATGATTTGTTTCAATGCTCTTTTCAGGTGTTTAGAGAGGGTGTGGGAATTTTGAGTTGTTCACTCTTCAGTGAGCAAAATGGATTTTATCCATTGTGAGCAGTTGTGAACTAACCCAAGCTTTGTGGGTGATTGAGGTCTCTGTAATTATTCATATGCTTGAAATTCCCCATTTTTCTGTTACCAGGCATGCCTTGAGTAATGCCCAGGCACATTTTCCAGCTATAAATCTTCTAGCTCTGCTTACCTATATTCAACATCCATGTTTTGCACTTTGATGTACAGTGAGAGTAGTTCTGCACTGTGAGCACTGAATAGCTGCAGAAGTCTAATTATATTGTGAGCACTTTTATCCTTCCAAGTCAAGTCCATTCCTAGTCAGTTTTGTGGCCATTTAAAATGTCACACTATTCAAAATCTGAGAACAATACTACCCTGCTGCTTTTTTTCTGTAGAAGTCATGAAGTTGTCTCATAGCCATGCAATCCCTTTGACTATCCACCCACCTGTTCTTTTATTTTCCCTTCCCTTCTCCATTCCTGCCTGCCTTATTGACTCTCTCTTCTGTGTTTGTTGATAAAGATGCAAACCAGGAATAACAGGACGTCGGTGTGATCAGTGTGCTCCTGGAACTTATGGCTTCCCTTACTGTGTGCCATGTAGCTGTAACAGAGATGGAACAGAACCAGATGTTTGTGATCCCCAGACAGGAATTTGTCTTTGCAAGGTCAGATAAATCAAATTGCTTCTGCATTCACAAGCATCATTTGCATACCACTGTTTCATATATAATGGGGTGAAAAATGTGAGTTTATCATTAAGTTTTCAGTAAAAATTAAATGCAGCTGTACAAAGCCACACACTTTGCAGTGTGTGCACAGTTTATCATGGGAACATTAAACACCATTTTTTAATGGCTTCAATATCTGTCAGTTGTACAGGTGGTCTTAGGTTTTGCAGGATGTTAGAGAGCTGCAGAGTAGATGCCCATTGAGTCACTGAAGCAGTCTGTACCCTGCACTGATCCACTTTATCCATCTGCATCTTGCCTTTTGGATGTTAACCAAGTCCCATGCTTTTTTTAGCCATATTATGTCAGTTGACATTTTACCACATCATTATAGCTAGGAAATCTTCTTTTGTTCTGATCTGCATAATTAAATGTGATAAATGTGAACTTTCACAAGTGACCTTTTATATTGTGGATTTGCAAAAGCCAGCAGGAGGGGTTTGGCAAGGAAGTTACCAGCTGTCTCTGACTAATATTTATTACTCAGTGGTTTTCACATTTCACATTATAAACTGGAAAGAAAGCTCATAAGATAGCCTCCAAGACAGCTTTTATTTGCACTTGGAATATCCAGAAAATCACTTATTTTCATTCATTTCTATGCGTTTAAATTCATATTCTTTCAGAAGATTTATTTCACATGCAGGAAGTCTTGGAGACCTCAGCAAAGCAAAGAGAATAGCACTGAAATTTTTTAAAATTTTCTTTAAACTTTGCCTTAACAGGAAAATGTTGAAGGTGTAGCATGTGACACTTGCAGACCAGGATCCTTTTATCTGAACCCTTCCAACCCCAAGGGCTGCACACCTTGCTTTTGTTTTGGGGCAACCAGCAGCTGCCGCAGCACGGATCGTCGTAGAACCAAGGTCTAACAAAGATTTTTTTTTTTAATTTTCCATCATGAACTTACACTTGTTCCATTAAGGAAATTCCAGATTTCTTCCAAAGTTGAATATGTATTTTATTAGTTTCTAGGGATGAGAAATATTCTGAAAGCAACTTTCAAAGGGAAGATTTAGTGCAGCCTTCTTAAGATCAGGTGTAGTCTGAGAGTGCAGTTCAGCAGAAATGGCCCTTCCCACCTGATTGTTTACAAGTCACTAGTTGGACTGAAGTTGAGCTGGCCTTTATCTTGCTTGCTTTAGCTTCAAACTCTTTGTCATCATTGAAGTCAATGATCTCCTTCAAGATACTTTAATAAGCATGTATCATTTTACATGTTTATATTATAGATGCATTCTTAAGAACTGTGTGACAGATTCTACACAGATTGTAAAAATTGTCTTTCTTTCCTCCCTGTAAGACAGACATGAAATCAAGTGTGAGAAAAAAAGATTTTTAGTAGCATAAATGAACAATTAAATGGTTGAAGACTGAAAAAAAAAGCAACAGCTGCTTAAGAAGAGGCAAAAGAAAGGAAAAGAGAGGAGAGCTAGAATGTTGGATGAGGAGTTTATTTAAGGTTTAGGCATAGACTTGATGCAATCCAGATTGTGTTTTTTACAAGCAAAAGGTGAAAATGTAGCCTAATGTGGCCTATGAAATCAATATATAATTTCCTCTAGTCATTACTTGTCCTCACCAAAAACTGTTTATGCAAACATTTCTATTTTTTCATTTTTTTCTCTGGCCAGTCAAGGGCAATCCACCAGAATCCAGAACTATTCTGGTACATCACACACATTATGCTCTCTTTCCTCCAGCATAATGATTGAAAAAAGAGGCATGGTCTTTCATGTAACAACAGTCATAAACATAAAGTGTCCATTAAAGAGGCAGGATCATTGCCTGCCTCTCCAAAACGTCATGGCATGTCCCCTCCCAGTGTTTGGAGCAGTTAACCTGTTCCACAATCTGTCTTTGAGGTTAGCACCCTGGGTTTGATTTTGGAATGGACTATCAAAAGCATCTTCACATTCTACCCTTTATTTTGTGTGCACAGTTCCTAGTCCTCACCAGAAGGCTATGTCTTCCTGTGGCTGAAGATGAAATTTAGTTTCCAGGTGACAAACCAATTGCCTGCATCCCAAGTAGCTTTGGCACACCTTTACGTTTTCACTCTCTTTTGAAGTCCTTGGAATACCCATTGCTCAAAGACTTTAGGCTGGCTTTGGAGGAGTTGGATTTCATGCTAAGGGAATTACAGAGGCTAAACAATTTCTTCTCATTACTTAGTGCTGATGAAGTTTTAATGAAGGAAGAGGCAAACTTTTGTTTCCTTTTTGTGTCTTTCATTAGTTTGTGGATATGAGGAGCTGGCGCTTGGAGGCAGAGGATGAAAATATGGACATTCCAGTCACTTTCAATCCAGTCAGTAACAGCGTGGTGGCTGATGTTCAAGAGCTGCCAGCTTCTGTGCATAATTTGTACTGGAAAGCACCACCATCCTACCTGGGAGAGAAGGTAATGCCTCCTAACTCTGCTGTTCTAGTAGCACATAATCTGCATTTTACCAGCATCATTGATAGAGTCTTGCTGTTTTTCTTAGATAAGTTTTTCTCCCTTCACTTGTCTCTTTTACCTGTCATGCCAAGAGCTCCAATGGCTCAAATGTCTCAAGCAGCTGGTACCTTCAGCTGCTTTTCTGAAGCCCAGAGCATGTAGAACTTCCCAATGTGGCTGCTCTGAAACCCAGAGCACAACTGCCAATTTTTTAGATTCTCTAGGGCAATATTTCCTGGGTAGATTTCCAAAAGAATAAAAGGTGATTATGTGCTCAGTGGCACACAAAACCCCCCCAGTCTTTTGCTTTTGATATGTTGCTTGGGAAGAGCATCAACTGGTTTTCTGCTCTTTGTGTTCTTTGGGCTGCCTGCTGCTCTGCTGACCCGTGCATGGGAGCAGCCTCCTGCTCACAGTTAATGCCATCAGCATCAGCCTGAGGATCACACCCACCAGGGGACTTTGCTAAGGGTGACTTGCAGGCACAGATCCCCCTCTTTGGAACTCTGGCAGTGCCAATACTTCCCAGCCAGTTGCAGGACACACAGGCTTTTCAGATCCAACCCTACTGACACACAAGAGAAAACAAATGGTATAGAACACTAAGACATGAAAAGATGGTACAATTTTTGAAGTTTCTCCTAGTCCTTATTTTAAAGACTAGAGCAGTATTTTTCCTCCTGCTCTCCTATGCTCAGAGCTATATATATATGTATATATATATATATATATATGTGTGTCAGGTGAGCAGCACATTTGGTTAGGGTCTTTTTTGTTGATGTTATAAAAGTTCTTGTTTCAGTGCTTACAAATTATTTTTGAAAAAAATTTCATGTTAAAGCATACGTTATCACCTGCAGTGTTGAACCAAAAGTACTTTTGTTGTTCCATAACAAGATATATAGCAGGCAATAACCCTTTTTAAACACAGCTATTAAGATCAGTGCTATGAGTTTTATGTTGCATGTCAAGCTATCCACCTAGGCTGTTACTTATGTCATGACAGCACTGCAAATAAAATAGTTCTAGTTTGGGTCCTGCTTTTGCTGTATGCTGTGTGTGAGTGTATATTTTAGCACTGGCAGTACTGCAGTAAAGAAAGTCCCACCAAAATGCTGTCTAGCTGTGAGTTTACGAGTTTGTAAATTTACCAGTTATTCATGTTATTGTGTTTTGAAAATGTCAGGGTTTGGTCTGCTTCCAGTGATAGCATATCTTTTTGAAAATATGAACAACATCACTTCAGCTATTTTTCATTATGATGAGGTTATAAATACTGTTTTCCATTATTTGAAACCTTTTAACTGATTCCACTGCAACGTTTATATTTAGCGGAGTATATTTTCTTTCTTTTCTCTGCTTTTTGTTTACAAAGTTATAAGGTAATAAAATGTAAATTGTATAGCAGTATAGAAACTAAGAGTAATTGAGAAATTTGGATTGCGTTGTCCTCATTTTCTTTTATATTTTAACATTCTGTTTAATAGACCACTTTTGACTTCAGAAAATAAATACTGTACATACAGAATACAGAGGTTAGTTTGTAGCACCAATATTGTCCTATAAAACAAAAAGTGAAAAAAGAAGTAATTTAACATGCTCTCAAATGGTGCAGTTCTGAAACTTGTTAAATGGGAAATCAATTCTTATTTGAATTTTCTTACATTTTTATAAAATAATTTATTTATACAGGCTGGTTTGATTGTGTTGGCAAGCTATAGCTAATGTTCCAAATGCTGCTTGTAGTTGGCTAAGGAGAATAGCATTAATTATGGACCTGTGATCCAATGAATAAAATTAGTGCTGAGATGTCAGTAATTTTATAATTTCATAAATTTTGTAATTAATCGGAGATATGTAAAGGGGTAGATTGAAGGCTGGTGCTCACCTGTAGAAGAGCAGAACCTGACAAAGCTGTTCTTCCATGGCAAAACCAAGGATAAGATGTAAAGGCAAATAAGAAAGGTGCAAACCAAAACAGGACATCCATGGCCTGATTTCACCTGGTACCCACAAACCTTCCTTTGAGGCTCTTCTTGGAACAAAATCTATCTAGGCTGTGCCTGAGCTCCCTTTGCTCCCAGGGTGTTTTGTACTGAGCCTCTCACATAGCACCCAGGGGCATCCTGTGTTTATCAGGTGATTCAGCCACACTTATCTCTGTTCTGGGCAGCAGCCCCGTGTTCAGCTGGGTTTGAGGCCACCTCTGGTCATCTGTAGCTGGTTTCAGCTCAGCCTGCAGGCACAGTCTGCTTACAACAGAGCTGATATCAGTAGAAATCCTGTCCTGAAAGTAGAGCAAAGGAATTCTGATTGGATTTATGTTTGCAGTAGGTTTAAAAAATGCTGGCTTTAAGTATGCTTATTCTGCTTTCTTTTCATCCATGGCTGTTCATGTGGTTCACCACCACTTTCACTGTCAGTCTGATGTCTGTTCCTGATGCACCAAATCTGTTCTGTACAGTCAGGGGAAGAACAATGTTCATGGAGCCATGTGATTTCTCCATGACACAGGTGGTGTGAACCCAAGTATGGAAAAAACCCCATGAAACCTTTCAGAAAACAGTATCTGCTCATATGTCAGATAGAAACAGTAAACAAAATAGCAAGTAACTTCTTCCAAACAACGTTCTCAAATTTTTTCTAAAGAACAAAGAGTAAATGTGTTATTTATAGTGTTGGAAGATGAGATGAACTGAAATAAAAATTTACATTAATATCTAGCAGTAATTATTTTTTGTCTTGTGCATTTTATTACAGCTTTCTTCATATGGTGGCTTCCTAAGTTACCAGGTGAAATCTTTTGGCTTACCTAGTGAGGGCATGATTCTTCTGGATAAGAAACCTGATATACGACTAACAGTAAGCTTTAAAACACTATTTTTTCTCATAAGCAATACAAATACCATTTTTATGTTACTTAACAGCTATGGCAAATTTTGCTCTTACAGTGTACTTAACTATTAAAACATTAAACCCATTCACTACTTCTGTAAAAGTGATTTTACTACATTGTAATCAAAGCCATCAACACATCTGTCTCTGTTGCCAAAGTAACATATTATTAAGCATAACTGATTTGAGAGCAAGTAAAAAGATAAAACAGGATTTTCTCTGTAGATTATGCCTGTGGAAAAAGAAATAATTAATGCACTCCACACTTGTCAACAAGTATGGCCTCATCTCTGCAAAAGATGCCCTGGGTTTCATGTGTAATTAATCTCATTTTCTGTGAGGTTTTTTGTTTTTTTGGTTTTTTTTTTTGCATAAAACTAAGCATAATTATAAGGATTCAAGGGCCTGGAATAAAAATGCAGTTTATGTTGATAGTTTCTTAATGTTGCCACTTTACAGCCAAAATTGAAATCTCTAACTGTTTGTTGAAATTCTCAAGGGGGTGTTTTGTTTTCTCACACCATCAGAAATAACTAATTCAATGTTATAGGATTCTTACTGGGAAATGTACCTCATAAACTACTACCATAATACCCGTAGTTGTTGGTGCACCAGGATGCAAAGGAGAGTGTTTCAAAATGCAAAACCATTTTTGTACTAAAGTAATAACTAGTTCTTGTGAAAGTTGATCAGCATTAATTTGATTCTCTTGGTGTTTTACTTGAAAACAAGGTTGTTAATAGGTAAAAGCAGTGAAAACCTTGCTGACTCCAGAACACAATGCTCACGGTACCACTTACCTGAGAAGACATGCAGTTTCCCTAGAATTAGTTTTCATCCCCCAAACAACATGATTAATGTGTTTCACCAAATTTTATTGCATCTGAACACTTTCCCATAACAAGCAGTGAAATAGCAATGTTATATCCTCGTTCTCACATAGGGCCAACGAATGGAAGTTGTTTATATGGATCCCAACAACCCTCTGCCTGATCGTCAATATTATGGCCGAGTGCAGCTGGTTGAGGTAAGAACAGAAAGAGGAATGGCCTTCCCCTCTCCTTCCAGAGTCACATAAAAATACACACACAGGCAGAATATGTGCAGAAATACTGAATACTTGGTACTGGTGATGAATATAAACTTATACACTGTAGACCTTAAATATAAAGAACATTTTTTATCTCTCTTTACTGACACATTGATCCTGGATTCTGGTTCATGACACCTAATTTTCACGCCTCTGGGTTGGGCATCTTGCCCAATGTAGCCCTTAGCACTCCTTCCTGGGCTAGTGGAGTAATGCTGAATCAGTCTTCAATAGCAGGTGATTCATTGCAGCCACAGACTGTACTTAATAGGGATGGAATGAATTGTTATCTGTTTTCCTAGGTGTCTATGTACCTAGTTTAGAATGAGATGTCCAACATTCAGGTAGGTGAATTCAGCAAGGATTATTCCTGCCTTAACCTGAGGTCAGAAGGTTAAACTGGGTTATTTATTTCATATGCAAATAAAAAAGTTGTTTCTTCAAGCCAAATTCCATTTTCGACAATGCTGTGTTTAGTAGTAGCAATAAAGCCCTGAAAGATTTGGTTTCTAGGAGTTCACTTACTCTTTAAAATAAAAGCATTTTCCTTCACATTTTTATGGTTTGGTGGGTGATATCTCAAAGAAATTTGGATGACAGAAGAAGAGCCTACAGGCTTCTTCACTTTTCCGTACCTCAAAGCCATACTCTCCTTGCGCAGTCAAAGCTACATCCCTTTTTTTATGCTCATTATTCTCTTTTCCACCCATCCTGTGTCTACTCTCCTGGCCTCTGTTATCCCACACCAACTGGCACTAGACAAGTCTGTTGCATGTCTTTTTCCTGTCCTCTGCTCTTCTTTGAAGCTACTCTTTTAAGCAGCAGCGTTGTGCTCATTCTGTACCCCTGTGCGTGCAGGGCAGCTTCAGACACGCGGACAGCGGCAAGGCGGTATCCCGAGAAGAGCTGCTGATGATCCTGTCCAGGCTGGAAGGGCTGCACATCCGAGCCCTTTACTTCACGGAGAGCCAGCGCCTGTCGCTGGGGGAGGTGGGGCTGGAGGAAGCCAGCAGCCAGGGCAGCGGCAGCCTGGCGCTCAGCGTGGAGACGTGCGCCTGCCCGCCGCAGTACGCGGGGCACTCCTGCCAGGTAGGCAACCCCCGCCTCCGAGCGGGCCCTCGCCTTGCCCTGCTGCCACAGCTGTGCTCACTGCTGGCTAGAGGGTGGTTATTGGAGTAATTAACAACCTGCTAATTAATCCGTAAGCATCTGGCTGCAATGGCTCAGGTGCTTTCACCGTCTGAGAAGTACCGTGGAGTTGTTCTACTCGCGATTGCTTTTATGGAGCTGCAAAAATAATTTTGTGTATGTAAGGTGCTATAGTGAGGGATTCTTCTGTGATGCCCTCTGAGAGGCTGAATAATCTCTTACTTTAATGGAGAGAAAGTCAGAATTGACTTGCTTGTAGTCTGAGAGACCATACACAGTAGAGAAGATTCCTGGTGTTTCTTATTTCAGCAGGGTCCAAGGGAAGTAGCCTGAATCCAGATAATTCAGGATATTATTTTCATAGAAAAACATGTGAAATCTGAAATTAACATATTTGCAAAAAAAAAATATTCGGAGATATATTTATGAAAGATAGCATAGATTTTGCAAAGTAATACTGGAAATACAGTTGTATATCCTGTCCCTGATGCAGTTCCTGTAGCTGTAATTCTTTGGGTTGTCACTTTGCTTAGCCTGGCTGTTGCCATGTGTAAGTACCCAATGCAGCAGAATAAAGCACCAGAGAGATAAGCAGTGTACAAAGTGCACAAAATATGAGGAATTACTCTCAGAAAATGGTTGAGTATTACCATAAAGTAGCAATTGCTGTAGTAACCTTGCAAAAGCTTTTTGAATTGAGATTGAATGAATAATATCTAGCCTGGAGCAGCTGCAGAGAGACTGAACAAAACCATGTGTGGCTAACTTGCATTTCATGTGTGCATCCACTGCTCAGGACAGCTAATTCATCATCTGCAGAATAACCATTTTGGACATTTTTTTTAGTTTTTCACACTTCTGTTGCTCTGTGCCACACACAAATTGATGAGCATTGACTGAAAACTCTACTGCCATCTCTTTGCTTTCAACATACTGCTTTGGTTAAACTAAGCTGTCAGGGTTTTTTTTTTAATATAACCTGGTGAAAATACAAAGCCGAAGGAAGTGATCAAGACACTCACGGTGAAGCTCATAAGCCCTGTATGTTTATGCAGCATTACTCAGGCAGTGATTTACTGCTCTAATCACCCAGCTCTGTCTGGCTGCCTTAGGTGGGGAGGAGGTGATGCCTGCCACACCCCGATTTGGGTATATATTGAGCTACAGGAACTGCGGAGTTACTTGTTAACCCCAGGAGCGGTACTGTGTGCTGAGTGACTTGAGTCACGGATAAAGTTTAAAGGTGGGGCCCATCACGGCCCAGAACCTCATTAATCTGAGTCAGAAGCTGGAGAAGAAGGGGGTGTAATAAGAGAAGGAGCAGTGAGCACCGAAGGGAGAGCAGCGAATGTTCACAGGGGAGCCAAAGTAAAGTGATGGCCCGAGCAGAGAGGCCAAGAAATATAGGATGGCTGGCTGTCACCTTAGTGTCCCTTGGGCATTGTCTAGCACAAGCTGTACAGCAGAGGCTCTCCAATCCCCACCTTCAGGAGAGGAGTCAGTGGCAAGTTCAAATGGATTTTTATCCAAGAGAGGTAATTTGCTAATTTTTTCTTCCTCACTTCCTTCTTTCACTTTGTTTTTAAATGAACTAATTTGGTAACAACTTCTATATTATTTAATATAGAAGCAATGAGAAGATTACTCTTTTGTCTCAAAGTACTTTACTAACAAAAGTATGTACAACATTCTTTTAAATTGCTGTTTACTTGAAAACTATGATCCTAAAAAGCATTTGAAAGTGCCTAGAGCCTTATCTTCATGTGGAATCAATTTATCATTTGTGGGGAATCACAAATGCTACTTCAAAAACAAAGCACCCACGTTCTCCAAATGTGCCATTTTAAAGACAGCATAAATAGAAAAACAAAAGGCTATACAGATTTTCTTTTCCAAATGCAATTAGATGTATTTTTAAATGTCTCATTTATTTTTCTCTCCATAAAGAGACTTCAAGTAAATAACATTTATATGCATTAGAGCATATATTTCACTTAGTCATGCTGTTTAATGTATTTCAAGCCCTGGTTTCTTCTGAAGCTGTGTATATTGGCTCCCTGTTGTTCAGGGAAAATATTCACCTTTTAAAATATGTATATGAAAACCTTCAACTATCTATTCTAAATTTAGTCCTTGCTCACACTGAAGTCAGTATTCAAAGCTGTTGATTGTATTAGTATTCTGCATACTTTTTTTTTCTAATTTTCCTACATGTAGAGAAGACAAAGGTGCCAGTAGTTGTTGTTTCAACGGCAGTAATTCAATATTCCTTTTGAAATCTGCTTTGTGAGAGATGAGTATTTTTTTTCCTGTAGTAATGCTATCATTGAAAAATTCTCTGGTTAATCCTGCCTCTTCATGGATACTTACACTTCCAACCACTGGAATGTGATTTGTGACACAATCCCACAGACCCTTTGCTCTTCAGATTGGTTCCATCAGTCCTGGTGGTGCACTTACTATGAGAAAAGATTTATGGCTTCAGAGTTCAACTGTCGTTTGTTTTCTGCATGTTGCTGGGGCCAGCCCCTGCCCGAGAGGCAGAGGCGAGGCACAGGTACAGCTCACAAGAGCATTGCTGGAGGCAGGAGCCTGGGAGGTGCTGGCTTCGTGGGGAGCACGGCTTTCTCCCGGCTTCTGGGAGCCTTTGATCTGCCTTGCACCACACCAGCTTAGTTCCTCGGGGACAAGAACTGCAGAATAGAAAGGACAGACTGATGTCCAGACATATTTAGTGTGGTTGCTGTGCCCAGAGAAGATGGGTGTGAATTTTTGATCTGTATGCAGAAGGGCTTCATGCCCACGAGGAATTCCTTGTGATTTCCCTGCTAATGCCGAGCAAGAGCCTGGTTTTAACATAGTAGTAACTTCCTGCTGCAGGCAAACAAACTTGATGTCTCTTGCTTCATTCAGAATATCCCTCTGGTTAAACAGCTCCCTGTTCAAATCCAACTGTGATCTGATAGGCTGTGCTCCTGCTCCTGTGCCCTCAATAGTTGGAACATTCTTCTCATGCTTCCCCAGTCTCCAGGGCAAGCCTCTACTTATAAATTAGACCACTGTATGTTTCATTACATCACCTAGCTATGTCTAGGTGTGGCTTTAGCTCTTGGTAAGACTAAGTTGTGGAAATCGTGATGAATGTATGTAAAAGGTATCCAGAATTGTTTCCAAGGAATACACTGTAGTGAAATTATTATCAAGATACAACCACTAATTAGTATGTGAGATTTCTAGATGTTCTTCTTTAGATTCACACCACAGTGTTCTCATACTCAGATATTTTTCTGTGGTTTATAAATTATATTCTATGCCTTTGTACATAGCCACAGGAAATGTGTTTTTTCTCCAAGGTTAGAGTCAAAATGATTAAATCATCACTGCCATAGTGTCTAAAGCTAAGGGTTCAGATGAAGCTTCTTCATCTCCATTAGTTGCTATTTACTACATTAAAAAATTTAAACAGCATATGACCTTAGGAGAACTTGAAAGGAAATTCACTACTTGTAGCATGTAAAACTTTCTACCAATTCTCATCTTTTTTTTTTTTTTTTTTTTCTTCTTGCTGTCCAGGAGTGCAGCATTGGATTTTATCATGAGAATAAAGGATTATTTGCTGGACGCTGTGTGCCCTGCAACTGCAATGGAAATTCAAATAGATGTCAAGATGGTACAGGAAAATGTATTGTAAGTAATTAGTATCATTCAGTAAATTAATGGGAAGAAAAGAAAAAAAACACATTTTTCTTACTGCAGCATGGACCATACAGTATTGCTAAATTCCAAGCAACTAAGAATAATCCTTGTATGTCTCGTTATCTAAATTTTATATTGTTAATGAGCATAAGATACATACACTTAAATGTACATTTAATGTAACTGTGGTTAATTGGTATAATTTGTGTCCTTGTCTTCATTTTCTTTTTTCCCCTGTAATTTTTGTTAGCTCCTGGTTACAGAAAAGTCACCAAACTTGTACATAAGGAAACATTTGTAGTTATTTGTAATAAAGATGAGTCCTATCCAGTTATATGCAGTCCTGAGCTTTATACAAATGTACTAGGATATATTAATGCATAACATAGGCTTTGCAGAATCTTGCTTAATCAGCTTTGATGCATCTCCACTAATCATTGTCCACAGCTAGATTGGTTAGAAAATATTGAATTAAAAAAGATTAAATAGAAGTAGTAGAGGTTAGATTATTTAGAAGGTTTCAGCTGTTATAGAAGATGTGGTGGGGTAGATTTTGCTCCCTGGCACACTGCATTAAACCCAAAGCAGCCCCGTGGGAGTGGATCAGCCCTTAGCAATGGAAGCATGACACTTGGCTGACTGCTTCTCCAGATTATATCCACGTTGCTTCTTTGAATAGTTAGTCCTGAAAAATTCCCCCTTAAAAAGTTTTCACTAATTTTTCATTTACTGTGTACACAAGAACCTTGCCAACATCTTTCATGGCCTGTCTTTTCTGTTACTTCTTCCTAGTCTGCAATGCATCCATTCTGCCTGCGGTGCATTCCTGTGTGTTATGTCATCCCAGCATTTGTTCTGACTTTGTTTCAGCCAACCGTGTTGCTTTAATGGAAACTAGAAACCAATTCAGCCCATTCTGGGAGATGACTTACAGGCTGCTGCTTTGGAGGGGCAGGGCAGGCTGTGACAGGAAAGTGCTGCAACACAGCAAGAAAGATCAGGAAGCTTCACTTCAGATTAGAATTACAAAGGCAAATTTTACTTTCACCTCATGAAGTGTGTGATCTAGGTTTTTCTTTATCCCATCCTTCTCACAGCTGGATTAACTTTCAGATAGGTAGAGCTAAATCAGCAGTTGGTTCTGCTAAGTCGTCCAGGATAATGTGGTGAAAAATGAAAGCCCTGAGGGCCTTTATTTCCATCGTGAACTTCTGCCTAACCAGGAGTGAGTTTGTCTGTAGAGGAGCCATGAGACAAAGACCTGACATAGTGCAGAGAAGAGAAGGAGCCTTCCCACTGTGGAGCCATCAAGTTTCACATCCTAAGTGCAAAGCTTGTTCACTTGGCTTCCTGCTCCTCGCCTGGCACCCCAGCCCCAATTACCTGCATTTGTCAGTGACAGTCCCCAGGGGTGGCTTTGTGAGGGAGGCTAAGCCAGGTTGGCTCCTTCCCCTGGGCACAGCACAGCCCTCCCTGGCTCAGGGAGTCGCTCTCCTGCTGCTGCATGCTGGTGGAAGGAGAGGAGTTCCTACTGGAAACCAGGAACAATGGAGGGCTGGAGGAGGTGGAGAAGACTGAGAACCTTGGTTCTCATGGGAAGGGAAAAAGCATTTCTCTGCCATTAATCAGGCTTTGTCCTGGTGGTCCCTGCCCTTCCTCCTGGAAGACACATTCCCTCAGCAGCAGCATGGTGCTGAGACTTGCTCATACCATGGCATGTTGCTTCATGTCACGGAGCCCCATGTGTTTGATGTAACTTCGGTGCTGCTGTGGCCTGACACACACTGCCCTGACTGCCTTGTACCATTTGAAGGCATATGGAGCCAGCTGGGAGTTTTCCTTCAGGGTTTGCAGTGCTTGATGGTTTGGAGATGCTGTGACTGGAAGGAAGACCCATGAGGGAGTTGCTGCTCTGGCTTCATTGACCTGTGCCTGGGGAGCTCCAGCCCTTACATGCCATGTAGCTAGAGGAGCAGCATGGCACATTTAGGGTGCTTTATATGTGAAACAGCTGAAATTCTCTTTGCAATTACAGAATTGCTTCAGTTGCTATAGACAGAGGGAGCAAAACAAAAAGTCAGGAGATAAACTCATGGGGGTGGGAGGAGATTGCTCTAAGATGAAACCAGTACATATATCTTAAATACATCTCTTTTTACTCTTTCTGCAGTTGAATTCATTATTCAGGATCATAAAAATCCCTGACTCCCATAAAACATAAATGTGTGACAATCAGACAGCACTAAGAATGTTTCTAAACCAAGATACAATTCCCAACAATTTTATCATTGAAAAAGGGTCTCAACTGCATCAGTTTCAGTTGTATTCTTAGTTTTTGCTTTCTATTATTTATTCCAGTTACTGTAGAAAAATACAAGTAACACATACACTGGAGAAACTACATGAAACACAATTCTGGTCTGAATCTACAAAGAGAAACAATTTTTTTGTATTTATTGAATGAGATTTTTAAAGGAATGTACTTGGGCTCAATTGAATGCATGCTTTTACATTGTATCTGTCTTCTAAGTAGTCTTAAGATGCAAAATTTAAAGTTTTATATAAATGTAGTGATTTTTAATTGTAATATGAAGATAGAGAGAGAGCAATAGTGGAATGCTCCTTTACTAACTATGCATCTGGTTGAATTTCTTCAAAAACATGTTAATTCAACTTATTTATCTGTTGGTTTCCCACAAGAGGGAGGAAACTGCTTTGTACAGTAAGAAAATTGACTGAAACTGCTCTATCCTGGTTATGAAGGCAATTTGGCAATGAATGCTTGATTATGTGAAAGAAAAAGAACATATTCTCCAAGTAAATAGGCTGTTGGGTTTTTAAAATAATAGTAAAGCCATATTGAGTGATAAAACAGTACTAAATGTCTTGCTTGTTTCCTTTCCAAGGACTGTCAGTATAATACTGCTGGGGACAAATGTGAGCACTGTAAAGATGGTTATTTTGGAGATGCCACTCAAGGTTCCTGCCGGGAATGCCCTTGCCCATATACAAACAGGTACAGTTAAAGCTTGTAAGAAGAGTCAAGCAGGGGAGGGAGGAAGAAAAAGGGGAAAAAAGGTAGAGGGGGGGAGAGAGAGAATCCCAAAGCCCAAGCTCTACTACCTTAGTAGTATAATGAAACTATTCTCTGTTCTCATACTGAGAGCTTGATGGTCTGTCTCACAGCATTGCCTTTTTTAATAAGCTGAGTATTCCAATTCTCATTCAGATTCTAAACTTCAGAGGCACACTGCTCATAGCCTTGGGGAGCCCCAGACAGTGGAAGTAGTCTTATTTTCAAAACCACCAGTACTTCCTTCATAGTGAGAAATATATGATTGAGGTCTTTTCCCTTACTGGGCATATCCAGAATCTTTCTTTTTTACTGGAATGCAAGATGTTTAACACCATTACTTCGGCTAGGAGATAAGAGAAAAGAGTGAAAAAAAGCCTTTTCTAGGAATTCAGAAGAATTATTAAGATGCAAAATAATTCAAAAACATTTAAGGTCTTAAGCCCGTATCTAGAACTCTAGAAGAGAACTTGAAAGAACATGAAAGTTCTGTTTGGAGTGCAAATACACTGAGATGAAAAGTGAAAAAGTGAAACTTCCTTGGATCTAATAAGGTTGCCAGGCTTTCAAAATTGGGCAGTTGATTTTAAATGCGTGGTGTGTTTTAGCCAGATTGTCATTGGTCAGTTCTGAAACATGGTAAATAAAATCAAATTTTAAAAAAACCAAGAACAAATGTAAGCTATAAATTGCTAAAGGCACCACACAGTATTTGCCAGGTGTATTAGCACACACCACATAACCTTTAATAAGAGATTTATACCATTAGACAATAGACAGGTTTATCATTTATCAGAGAACTCTCTGATAGATCTGGTTTTGACAGTCTCTTCTGCAGGTGCTTGCCTGAGGCTGACTGAACATGTTTTTAGTCATTGTCTGCTTTCAAAGTTCTGAAATATCTAGGGAGACCATAAATCTGTGCCATTTTATAACTGCAGATTAGGGTGGTGAATATCATTCCTGACATAGGAAATGCACCTCACATGGCATTGCTGGAGTTGACAATTTTCCATCCAGTCAAATTTCAGTAATTCTTAGTGCAGACCTCTGTCTTTGATACACAGACTTGCTTTATCCAACTGTTCATAGATTGAAAAATGAAAATAGTAAACATGACCCTGCTTCACCTCCTGTCTTCTCCTTCACAGACACTGAACTTTGAATCTAGACAAATCTGCTTGAAAGAGCAGAGAAAAAAGTTCATTGTGTTAACCAGATCCTTGAGATCCTAAAAATTGTGTGCAACCCTCCATTGCTTTGGTTAAAAAAAACCCTAAACAACATTAGCCATGTAAAAATATCCTTTAATGTTTTTGTCCATTAAAAAAAAGGAAAGGAAAGGAAAGGAAAGGAAAGGAAAGGAAAGGAAAGGAAAGGAAAGGAAAGGAAAGGAAAGGAAAGGAAAGGAAAGGAAAGGAAAGGAAAGGAAAAGGAAAGGAAAGGAAAGGAAAGGAAAGGAAAGGAAAGGAAGGAAAGGAAAGGAAAGGAAAGGAAAGGAAAGGAAAGGAAAGGAAAGGAAAGGAAAGGAAAGGAAAGGAAAGGAAAGGAAAGGAAAGGAAAGGAAAGGAAAGGAAAGGAAAGAAGAGAGAAAAGACAATATGTACAAACAGGAAGAAATGTTGTCTAGCATAGCGAATTATTCTTGCCTACCAAGATAAAATACTTGTCATAAAACTTGTTTTATGACATCACTATTAAGGTTAATTGTAGGTATTTCTTTGGGTAGTGAACTATTATCTCAGTCCACAGGGCCAGGGAATTATAATTTTTTGAGTCTAATGAAAATGATTTGCACAAAAAAAAGGAGACTTCAAAGAATTAGTCACAGTAAATCATCAATTAAATTAGCAGAGAAATAATTTGGTGGTGTAAAAACTTTTTAATCTGAAAGTCATTAAACTGAACCTCTAGAGTGTAAAACCTATTTGTTCATGTGCTCACAACAATATTTTTGCTTCTTCTCAAAGATTTGCAGCTGGCTGTGTGGCGAATGGTGAAGAAATCCAGTGTCTCTGCAAAGAAGGCTACACTGGAGCTCGTTGTGAACGGTGAGTAACCTGTTTCTCAAAACCAAGAGTTTTGAGAGACAAGACAAAAGGAGGGCTGTCTGTATTGGGACAGGCACATGCTCCTGTGCACAGTATGGATGTACATGAGGAGTAGCTATTTATATGAACAGCTGCTAAAGAGTGGTGCTGTGGTGTAATTCCAGTCACAGACCCAATGCTCCAATGTAAGCAATTCTCCACAGGCTACTGACTGCACCATTTTGACCAAAAAGAGGTGTCTGCCTCTTTGCCTAAGTGCCCTATGCCTTGCCTCATCCTGCACTCTGGTAATAGTGACTCCCACTTATTTCACCCCTTTTCAAGTTAAAAACATTTTCGCATTTCCTCCAGCATACATGATGGTGCCTCAATGGTCTTATCCAAGAGCAACCATCTAATATTTAGCACCACACCCTTCATCCCAAATCATTCTGATGGGCTTCACAGTTGGAGCTTACACACACCAAGCTGAAGTCATCTCTTCTGCTGGAATGTTGCAGCAGTTTGGCAAAGCAGGAGAGGAACAGCATGGCAGTTTCAGCCAGGCAGAGGAACCAATTTCACTGAGTTTCAAATCCAGAGAGAACTGAAGTGCAATGGAATAGTATTGCCTGGTTTAGAAATTTGAAATTAATAAGTCATGATGTTGCATCTGAAGACAGGACCTGCAGTAGAACATGGTCTTGTCCTTCAAGACTGGTGCCTTTGACCCTGTCTAATCTGCAGGTTATAGGTATTTTCTCTTCCAGGTATAGCTGTGCCTCAGCTGCTCATCATGGCCCTTTGATCCCGCATTATCACCCTTATAGGTCTTACCACAGAGTGACTTCTAGGAATGTTGGGTACCCAACCTGAGCAATATATTTTACTTTTAAAATATTTAGAGATCAGTCACACAGCCTGCTTTGCTGGCAGGAGGCAAGAGGGGGTATCATGCAGCAGAAGGGTGATGATGTCATTCAGTGCTGTTGCTGTTTGGAATCTCAGCTGTGCATGCAGTGTGATGGGGAAAAGGCCAGAATGGCATGCTTTGCTTGGTTAAGCCTTGTCAGATTCTCTATTTATGCATTTATCTGTGTGCATTGGGATTTTTTCAGAGTAAGCGAATTATTCCTGCAAGAGCACAGTGAGAGTTCTTTTATTTTTAGAAAAAAATTCTGCAGCACTTGCAAAGATATTTTTAGCATAGTGCAGAGGAAACTGTAAACCAAAAATATGTTATTTCTGTCTAAGTCAAGGCATGAAATCAAAAGTTCTTGAAAGCTTCTTCAGGAGAATAACTGGGTTTTTATCTCAAAGGAAAGTATATTTCATAAAACTACCTTCAAATATTTAATAAAAATGACTTGTATCTCTTTATCTAGCTGTGCTCCTGGATATTTTGGAAATCCACAGAAATATGGAGGCTTCTGTCAGAAATGTAACTGTAATAATAATGGACAGCTGGCTAGCTGTGACCACCTGACTGGAGGTATGTGAAGCCCTGTGAATGGAGCATTGTTCTGAATGGAAGGGAGCATTGCTTTCTCTTTGGGAAGCAAAGAAGGAAGGTACTTGGATAAGCTGAAGGAAAAATCTAGATTACAAGAAATGTAGATAATTTTTTATAAAATGTAAGATTTCCTGAAACACAACACCATGGTAATAGAAGGAGTGTCCTGAGTCATCAGGTTTACCCTTTTTTCCCTCCATAAATACTGCCAACTTTATTTTGTTTTTGTTTCATGGCCGTGTTTTTAAATATATCATGGTTCCTTTGCTGACAGGTTCAATCATATCCTGCCAGTCTGTGTTATGATTTAGAAAACTGTTCATCCTCAATATGCCTTTTTAAAATGTATTTGGCACAGTTTAGTGAAATCTTCAGAGTCTGCATCAGGCACTGCTGTCTTAGGTATCCAAGCTGTATGCATTTACAGTGGAAGTTAGAACCTGACTCAGGAGGCTCATTTATAAATCTTGCTACACTGCTCTTCTAGCTAAAACATCCATGATTTCCCAGAATCAGTCACACATGTACTTCACTACTAGTAAGCTCTTACATAATGCCATGGGGATAAGTTTGCTTTATCTATTAAAATTCTGAAGCAAAGAGCCTGATCTTACATTCCTCAGAATGTCTTTACCTCAATTGACCTCAGTCCTTTGGGATACTCCTTTATATTCAGAAACACAGAAGCGACTGCTCTTGAAATGTCCTTGATTCTCCCATATTTTCATTCTCCAATAAAATGTCACTTTTCCTTCCCTATAGACAGATTTTCTTCCTCATATGTTAGTGAAGTTTCCAACTAGCAACTCCAAATATTTCTATACTCTTTATTTCTCTGCACTGCTGTTCATCCTGCAGTCTAGTAACTGCAAGAAACCCACTGTCTTTCCTTGGCCACAGAAATTTAAAAAAAACAGCAAGTGATGTGAACTACTTTGGAAGCTGATGCAATTTTTCCATAGCTTGCTCTCATTTCATATTTCATCATTGAAGTAATACATCTCTATTTTACCTTGTATGGAACAGATCCAAGCCGTGTTTGATGCTTTACCATTCCTTTCTTTTTTTAGCAAGACTTTGCTAGGACAAACTAATCCATAGGGCAATATTCAACAAGCCAGTTTGTTTTCCTCCAGCTACACATCCTGATCAGCTGTGTGTTCCTCTGCATTAGGAATAAGCTCCTGTGATCATTGGCACAGCATGTTCTAGCAGGTTCCTTTTGCGTGATGTTCGGCGCTTGGCCAGCACTTCCCCATTTCTTGGCTGATGTTGTTGGTGCACAAGCTGTAATGATAATTTTATTTGATTGGTACTTCACAGAGACAGCTGAAATGTGCCTGCTATTAGCTGAACTACACAACAACAGGACTGCATGGATGTTTGAATTTCAGAGGAATTTCCTTCATTCTCTTAAAAATATATTCTTTATGACTTTTGGCAGCAGTGATCACTACCAATCCTATTTAACTTTTTGATGAATTAATGTGCAAGTGCCAAAGGAAATGGCACAGCTAGGCAGTTTGTTCCAAGCTGTTTCATGCTGCTGGCAAAGTTCAGGTCCAGTTTTATCACTGTACCCTCTCACAAGTTGCAAGCCATTGTTGACTCTTGAGAGCAGCAGCCTATACTAAATGCATCCTTTTCCTTTGGAGTAAAAGACATAGAATCATTAAGGTTGTTCCATCTTTGCCCGTGATGCACAGCCCTTTTCATTTTCAAGAGGAAATGAGAGCTTGGCAGTGGGACCAAGCATGTAAAAGGAACTTGGGCACTAAGATGGAGAGATTCCTGTCTTATATGATGTCATTTTTATATGATGTTCCTCTCCTGCATCCTAGAAGTTGGGATCCTAGGATGTTACTCCACATGCACCTCAAGACTAAGTTTCTTATAAAAGGACTTGTAAAAACCAAACAAGAGAGTGCATTGGACAGGATGTCATCTGTGCTGGCTTGTTGGAAAATCTGAGGGCAATATTTGTTATATACCACCTGCATCTGTGGTCCAAGCTATACACCTTGTCTTATGTACAGTGCCTTCATCATGCACACACTGTGGATGTCTCTTAAGCTTGATTAATACCTTAATCTTGCAAGAAGGAATGCCATAAATATTTCTCAGTTCCTTGTGGGTAAGACATTCTTTGGGCAATCAGAACCTGTGGTTTGAACCTGGATACTAAAGGGATTTGAACCTATGTCCTGGGTAAAATACTTTAACAATATAATCTTGTCTCCAATCTTGATGTTATTCTAGGCAAATTCTAGCAATACATTTGGCACACTTGGTGTAAGAGGGTCTCTTGCTCTTATCCAAGTAGATATTTTGTGGGATTACAGTAGATTTCCTTTGAGGGATAGAAAAGGTGTTGCTTTCATCAAGGCGTAAGTGTGAGTTGAATGTTCTGGCATGCTGAAGCCTTCTGGGCATTTCAGTTCATTCACAGTGGGTATGGATTTATGAAAGGACAGCAACATGTTTTAATGGCTGCCAAACATGAAATGTGAGGGAGAAAATGCAGTAGTATTTCCATAAGAAGACTTAGGTTACTAATGACAGTCTTGTGCTTTCAGAATGTTTCAATAATGAACCAAAAGATGTGGATCCTAATGAAGATTGTGACAGTAAGTGATAAAATAGAACTGTACTTAGATTACTTTAGCTGGCTCTGAATACATACTCCTGACTCTTTCAATTTAAAAAGAACTGAGAAATCTTGTAATGAATGTTTTAAAAGCAAACTTTCAACCAAATGCTTGGAAAAATTATTAAAGAGTTGCTCATCTAGTCAGGTGTAAATTGAACCTCCTCCTTACTTCTGGCTTAAGTCTCTTTCCTTAATGCTGCAGGCTTTGTTGTTGCCTCTGTTCTTCAGGCAGCACCAGGTGACAAAAGCTTTAAAGCTTTTCCACCATGACTAATGTGTTCAGTGAAATGTTCTCTGTGTTAAATATCAATTGTATGTATTGATTTCCACTGCTCTCTCCAGCCTGTGATAGCTGTGTGATTACACTGCGGAAGGATTTGGGAACAATAGGTGACGAGCTACAGCTCATCAAGTCTCAGCTGCAAAATGTCCATGCAAGTACCCACACTCTGGAGCAGATGAGAGATCTGGAAACACGCATCAAGGACTTAAAGGTAGGCACACACCAAGAGAAAAGTGGGTTTCAGATTAAGTGGGTAGGCAATGAACCCAGCAACGTTTGCCATAGTTTTGTGAGTTGCAAGAAGACATACTTCAACCCTGGAATCCAGATGCCAGATGCTGGCAGTGCTGGGCTTCACCTATTATAAGGTAGCTGTAGTTTTCATGTCATGCTCTGAAACAGAATCAGTATCTCTGCTTTTTCTGAGGCCTGCTCACCTTGGAAGTTATACCTCTGAGGTGCCCTCTGGCTATTTCTTTTTCAAGCACTTCATATCTCTCTGTTACTGAAAACTGCCAACATTGCACTTGCCATTACTGAAATTCATTCTAAAAAAATGTTCTTCAATTGGAATAGCAGTTGCTATGCTCACAGATAAAACCCCTGAGTTTTGGGAAGGAATTGTTCAGTTTTAGTATCAGTAATCCTGCTTTATTTACCTTGGTTTTAAAGATTTAATCCTGTGCATTTTTCTGCTTTTTGTCTGCTGTGCATTGGATGATTTACTGGATTGTTTTTTTCCTTTCTTTTCAGGCCTTGTTGAACAACTACCGTTCTGTTGTCAATAATCAAGGTTCAAAGGTAGATGAGTTGGACACAGAATTCGTTAAACTAGGTCGTGATGTAAATGCTCTCCAGGAAAAGGTGACTTACCAAATCAATTTAAAAGTACATATCTCCTGACTATGTATTAGCATGCTGCATCCAGATACTTTTAATCTAATAGTCTTTTCCTTGCTAGGCTGAAATGAACTACAAAGAAGCGGAGAGATTATTTAACAATTTTGGCCAAACTCATCAGAAAGGGAAGGATTTGGTTTCACAAGTACAAATAGTGGTCAACAACATACAAGGTAAAAAGTAATTTCTAACTCATGTTTTATTTTATAGCATCTTTTCAGCTTATTTACAATATTCTTAATTATGCATAAGAGATTTTCTTAGAAAACAACTTAATAAATCAGAATTTAGTCACAGGTGTAGAATTTACGTTTCCTATTAGAAATCTAATTAATATATAATGTTAGTTTAGGACCCTACCTTCCCTGTGAAGTGAACAAGGGCAGAGAAGCTTCACTACAGAGACACTTTAACCAACAAATTTGACTACCCCGGCTCAAGTGTAACTTTGTTCTGAGTTGTTACCATGGTCTCTTTAAAGTTAGTTTTGACTGTGGCAGTGCTTTTTTCCAGCGCTGTTGGAGCAGATATCGGGTACGAGCGCAGGAGGGAACAGCCTGCCGCTGGGGGACGCCGCGGAGGAGCTGGCGGAGGCGCAGCGCACCATGGCCGAGATGCGGAGCCGCAGCTTCGGCCGGCTGCGGGCCCAGGCGGAGACGGAGCGAGCGGCGGCTCAGAGGCGTAAGCCTGGCTCTCCTGGCTCCTGGAAAGAGCAGCCGTAAATCTGGAGTTATGGGTTGGGCTGGAGTAGAAGTAGCGCTTTGCGGCGTGTTCCCGAGATTTGTGGCTGTTGTTAGTCAGCAGGAAGGTGGTCGTTCTGGAGGGGGTTTAAAGGCATTTTTGGCCTGTTATGGAAGAAAATGGGTTGAGCTGGGGAAGAAACCCATAGATCCTTCTTTTGTGACGGGTAAAAGAAAGTAAAAGGGAAATTCTAGCAATACATTTGGCACACTTGGTGTGAGAGAGTCTCCTGCTCTTATCCAAGTAGATATTTTGTGGGATTACAGTGGGTTTCCTTTGAGGGATGGATAAGGTGTTGCTTTGTGGGTTTCCTTTGAGGGATGGAAAAGGTGTTGCTTTCATCAAGGCATAAGTGTGAGTTGAATGTTGTGGCATGCTGAAGACTTCTGAGCATTTCAGCTCATTCACAGTGGGTGTGGATTTATGAAAGGGTAGCAACATGTTTTAATGGCTGCAGAACATCTCATTAAAATAAAGATGTAGCCAATCCTAACAAACCTATGCAATACTTCTGTGTATTCTGTGTAAGAGATAGGCAGTGGTATATAGAGTATTTTTAGAGGAATTGCATGTTTAATTTAACAAGAGATTTTGCAGAAGCTGCTAGAGTAGTCCAAGGGCCAGGTCATACGAGGAGGTTCAGGAGTTCTAGTTGTACTAGTTGTACTCCCTGTCATGTTCTCTGCAAGTGATTGACTGGGACATTCAGAAACTTGATTCTAGACAGTGGAGACATCAAGAAAAATTGCTGGCTTATCTCCTAACCAGGGGCATAGTGGAGGAATGTGAAGCCCATTTCTCTTCTTGTCTGAGCAAAACTTTTCTTTCTGGTCCTGATACTGCAGTACTGGCACGTGTTAAGAATGAAGTACAAAAGCACCACCAAGAAAACCGTGGGCTTATTAAAGCTGTGAGGGATGCACTGAATGAGTATGAATCCAAAATCACTGACCTTCGTGAAGCTCTGAATGATGCAACGGGACAAATCAAGCAGGCTGAAGGCTTAAACAGAGACAACACAGTTCTGTTAGAAGACATTAAGGTAAGGTTGGGGCTCAAGAGAAAAAATTAAACCTCAGAAGATAAGAACTGGTTTTGGTTTTGGTTGCTGCTTTTGACCTCACAAAGTCAAGCAACACTAATTTTGACTTTCTTCAGGGACTCTTTCCATCTTTTGATGAGTGTATGGACAGGTATTAATGTATTTAATGTAGTGTACTGCTGCTTCTGGCCTCTTTGTGTGACCAGAACAGTGTGACCAAGACACAGCTCTGATGAGAGCAGGCAAGGAGACTGTCTTCTCAGCACTTCTTTCCAGCTGCCACTAAGTGCTTTTATTTCCTTTCTAGACCAAATTCCTGATTCTGATGTACTTTTCATAGTAATTTCTTTAAAGTATTTAGCTTTAACAGCCATGAAAGATGGGAGCAAAAATGTGTGCAATATTGTTAGATTTTGTGGGATTAATTTTCTACAGAACAGCGTCTGAGGTCTCATCAGGACAAGGAACATCTGTTATTACTGAGCAGTGTTTGAATTTTTAGAGCTGGTAAAATAGTACAAGGAGTAAGTGTGTGCTGCAGGACACATTCTCTTAATTGTGGTGTTGCTAAAATGTATCACTGGTTTAGCACACTCATGTCCATATTTAAGAAAAAAAGTGTGACTATACCCTTGGTAAATCCTACTGCCAGCTAGATTAGGTTTGGGTTTGCTGTTTTGGTTTGTATTTTTTTTTTTTTTAATTTTAGTTTCAAGACATGGCTTTTCCTGCCACTTCTCTTAATTCAATCACGATGTTCAACTTTTCATTTTTCCTCAGAAACGGATTGAGGAGACAAATGTGCAACAGAATGGTGTCTTGAGTATTCTGAGCTCAGCCCGATCTTCCCTGACACAAGCTAGGCGTGCACTTGGGTTATTGCAAGAGAGCAAAGAGGTAAAGTTTACCACCTTAAGAGAGGGTTAAAAACCCCTATTTCTTGTTGGAGATGAGGCTTGTCTGAGCCAGTCAAGAAAGAAAGGATCTCACAGCCCATCCTGGATGCAAAAGGAATCTGTCTGCCTGCACAGATTTCTATAAGAGAAGCTTGTTGAGGGTTGTGGTGTGTCTGAGGAAGACACTGAGCTATAGATACAGAATTTGGGAGAACATCTGTGAAAAGATGTGAAAATAAGCAATGGTGCTATTATTGTATTTCTTTCTGGTTAATTGCTTTTAGCCACTGTCAGAGAGGCAAGATACTAGGCTAGAAGGGTCTTTGCTCTGACTCAGCTTTTATATAATGGGTCTGGAAGCATAATGTAATGACTGCTAGTTTTTTCCAGTAAATTGTAGAGTAAGATGTTTTTCCCTTTGGTCTTCTCAGGTGCAAGGTATGTGTAACACTGAAATAGATTTGGACAACGTGAAACATGTACAAATACAAATAAAATCTTATCTTTTTAAAACCATAGGAATATGAAAGTTTGGCTGCTCAACTGGATGGAGCAAGGAAGGAAATAAATGAAAAAGTGGCAAATCTCTCATCAGCAAGCAAAGAACCACTGGTGGTGAGGGCCGAGGAACATGCCAAATCTTTGCAAGATTTGGCAAAACAACTGGAAGAGTATGTTGCCATTCCTGTAAATGAGTAATTTTTGTACAGAACGAAAAAAGTGGTTGTAATGGTCTGTAATTTTACTTGCTTTTATAACCATTTGCAAAGCTAGAGAGAAATTGAGTTGGTCTCTTTCTGCTTCTTTATGGAAGTTTTCCTTTTCTCTTTTCTTCCTGTATTTTTCCTGATTTTTTTTCCCCCCAGAAGTGTGAACTCACATAATACTGTTTCATACTGTGTACTGACACTTCATTAACATCTTACTAGCAAGAGAAAATCTTCATGTAAGGAGTGGGAAGATGTTTAGCATATTTTTTGTAGAGTTATTTCAGATACTCGTACTCAGGGATGCTTTTATGGTATCAAAGAATTGAGGCAAATAATTGGAATAAATGATGTCTTGGGAGTCTTCAGACATATCTACTCAGCACTATGGAGGAAAAGACTACATCTAGTTTTCTCATCCTTCAAAGAATGTTCTAGAAAGACAAAAACATGATGAACTTGATAGGAGTCAAGTATTCTCCATTATTTGTACTTTGCACTGAAATTATGAGTGGGATTTTGGAGTCCTTCTGTGATACATCAGAACAACATGAAAAAAAGAGTGAAATCCTGATTTATTTTCCCTGTGCAAACTGTTCACATTTTCTTGTTGCACCAACTAGAAAGTCTCAGAAAGTTAGATTCCAAAATACCTAATGTGGCTGAAAATTCTTGGGTAAAAAACCCACATTTTCATTACCTCTTCTGTTAGTTTTCAGTTTTATTTTTTTTTTTTTTTTTCAACTAAGAAGGCATATTCTCACAAATACAGGGCAGCTAATACTAGACAGTTGTATAACTCACAGGGAGTGAGTAGAAGAGATTTTGTCTGTTGTTTCTGATTCCAGAGCTGCTGTGCTGGTTCTTGGGGAAAACACAAAATGTCTTATACTTGCTAGATGATCTGACATCAATTCTCTGAATTCCTCTTAACTGAATTATGTTTGGAGGGCTGTGATTGAGATGCCTTATTATTGACCATATACTTTGATGAATTCTCTCCATCTTAATCATTTGAAGGCTGCTTTGAAGTTTCAAAGCTGTGCTTTGAGACACACCTGAATTTACCCTGTCTTCTGAAGACTCTTTTCATGTTGGCCTATCCCCAGATTTGTTGTTTTTGTAGAATGAAGTTGCAGATCTAGTTAAGAAACATCTTCTGTGGTGGCATTTCTTAGAAAATACCAAGTTCAGGTCTGTTTGGAATCCATCTCATTTTGCACCCTGTTTCCCACAGGATAAAGAACAGTGCCAGGCAGGACGAGCTGGTAGGCTGTGCTGTGGAAGCTTCTACTGCCTATGACAATATTATTGGTGCCATCAAGGCAGCAGAAGAGGCAGCCAACCAAGCTGGGAAAGCAGCTGACTCAGCTTTGTCAGTAAGTGGCCAAATTATGGTAAATTTGTTACAACCTGAGTTTTATTTTCTTTAACTACAGCAGAGGCCCCAAAATCAAACACCTGTGTGTCTTGGCATGCTTTATTTTTCTGTGACCTTTCATATAAGTTGCTGTTCTGCATGTTGATTAATTAGTCTTGGCTCAGCACTAACCAGGCCTAGTACTGCCCTTCTGATGGGGCTGCCCATGAGTTCTGACTTGTTTCCAGTGCAAAATAGAGATCTTACAAGGCAAGCCTGGTAATCACTGAAGGTGATTTCAGATATTCTTTTTTACTCTGCACTATTAATACCCACAAGCTCTTTGTCATAGACATAACATCCAACAGCTGTATGCCAGTAATTTCCTCCTAATGCCCTAGAATCCATCTGAAGTTTGCTAAAGACCAAGGTTGTACTATGCTTAAATTAAACTTGTTGCTAAAGGTGATGTTCTTCAGATGAGATCTCTACCCTTGCAGAGTTGGGGATTCTTCAAATTGGATTGGGCTTTCTCTTTTACTCTTTAAATTTTAATGTAATTATCAAGTGATCTTACAGTACCATGCTTCTATTATCAGACTGTGAAGAGAGAAGACTTATCAGGAAAAGCTGCAAAGTTAAAAGCTGACAGCAGTACACTCATGGATCAAGCACAGGACACTGAAAGGAAATTGCAAGGTACTAAGAAAGTGGTACTAGAAATGTTGGCACAGCATGAGAAGCTTTCCTTTTCACGTCTCAGCAAAGCACTTTAGCGCTTGTTCAACAAAGAAAAGCTAGTTCCATTACAGTAGGATTTTTTGTGATGGTTATTTCCCATGGCAAAAAGGCAAGAATGTAGATTTCCTGCTTCTCCTGTACTATACACCTTTGCAGTCCTCCTGTCCTGTCCTCCTGTACTTGTTTTGCACTGGACTCAATGCTCAGTGGCAGCATGAACTGTGTAAGAGTGTAGACAAGTGCTGCAACACCATTTATCCAACAGAAAATTGGTATTTTTCTTTAAAATTCTCATGGGGCTTTCACTGTGTTGCAGCTATTGGTCCAAACCTCCAAGACCTAAAGCAAAGACTTGATGTTGCTGATGGAAAGGCAAATACACTGAAAATGGATCTTGTCACTGCTCAAAACAATCTCAATGGGATAAATAGAGGTTTGTAACTCAGTAATCACTTCTGGCCTGCCCCTTTCATCTGTTGCTATGAAAATCTGCATGTTCATTTCTGTGTGTTTCAGGTGACATTGACAGCATCATCACCAGTGCAAAGAACATGGCAGAAAATGCCAACTCTGTCACTGAGAGTGTGTTGGGTGAACTGGTCCCAATTGAAGCAGAAGTGGAAAGAATTAAGAGTAACTATGGAAGCACACAGAGTGCCAACTTCAATAAAGCATTGATGGAGGCAAACAATTCAGGTATTGCAGGAGCTGTGCAGTGGGACCTGCCAAATCACTGTCTGGTGAACACAGAAGTTTGCAGCAGAAGCTTTAATCATCCAAAAGTTAGGCACATACCCTAAGTAGTATTCTAAACTTATTTTATGGCCAGTAGAAAGTGACAGGCACAGCAGAAAGGCCATTCTGTGGTATGTGCCAAAAGCTAGTGCCATGACTGGTCTCTAACGATTTGGAGGCCAGTGACTAATGGGAGTCCCCAGGGGTCAATACTGTGTCTGATCCTGTTCACACCTTTATTAATGATCTGGATGATGAGGCAGAATGTGCCTCAGCACATTTGCTCCTGACACTAAACTGGAAGGACTGGCTGATACACTAGAGGGTCATGCTGCCATCCAGACAAACCTCAACAGGCTGTGGAAATAAACAGCCAGGAGCCTCATGAAGTTCAACAAGGGGTTTTGCACCTGAAGAGAAAGAAGCCCATGTACCAGTATAGGCTGAGCAGGTGGCCAAGCTGGCAAAAAACTTGGTAGAAAAGGACCTGGGGGTCTTGGTGGGCACAAAATTGAAGATGAGCCAACAATGTGCCCTTGGGGTAAAAGGTTGAAATACAGGAGATTCTGTCTGAACATGAAAAAACAGTTCTTTTACTGTGAGGATGAGTAATGGCACAGGTTGCCCAGAGAGGTTGTGCTGTCTCCATCCTTGGGAATATTCAGAAGCCTGCCTAGGCACAATTCTGGACAACTGGACCTGGATGGCCCTGCTTGAACACTGGGGTTGGACATTGTGACCTCCAGAGTTTCCTTCCAACCTCAGCTGCTCTGTGATTATGTGATTTTCTGCTACATGGGCTAGTGAAGGGCCCGGACAGTTACCTTAGGCTATATGGCTGCTAGTTGAAATTAGGTGAAAAGAATTGCACTGAGCCTGTGCTGAATACAAAATAAGGCACAAACACATTCCCAAACAGCTTTATTTTACATCCTCTCAGCAGCTTTGTCTGATCAAGTCAAGTAAGACAAAAACATTTTAAATAATATAAATACAAGAGATAGGCCTTAATGGTATTGCAGGGTTGTAAGTCATCCCTGCAGTTACAAGACTGGTTTATAAGTCATATTTAGAAAAACAAAAGGTTTGGATTTACTTTTATTTGTCTTCCTGCATCATAGGGTTGAAGTCTGCAAATACTTTCAGGGTGGGTTTTTTTGTTTCAGTTTTGACTTTTTGCAGTCACAGGAGATGAGAAATTGTTTCCTGTTATAATGAAAGTTGAAATTCTCATCATATTTTCTTTTCTCTGAAATAAACCTGGCCAAATACTGTAGGGCTGACTACTAAACTGTGCTGGTAAGCAACCTTGGCACAAGAATGTAACTCATGCCCTACTCAGTGAGGCCAGCAGTCTGCTTACCCCATTATTCACTCTCTGACAGTGGCAGCAGGAGATGCTATGAGCCTGAGTGCTATCTGCTGTCCTTTATCCTCATCCTCCCCTAGCATCCACAGCCACTGGGTAATAATGTCAGAGACCACATCACTGTTCTATTTAATTCTTTTTTCTTGACCTTTACCTAAAACATTTTTGGAAGTGCTGATTCTGACTGCTTCTGTTAAATATCTTTGGCCACAAATTTCAGGAGTGCAATAATCTCTGTATAAACTACTTCTTTTAGTGAGAGCTTCCTAATATTGTAGGACCAATCAAAACTATTTTGTCATTACCCTGTCCACTGCTTTTCTGATAATTGTGTAGTGATACCATATTTTTTGCTTCTTGTTTTCCTCCTCCTTTTCAATATCGATGATTTGCTTTCTTTCATTGCAGTAAAAAATCTGACAAACCAACTTCCAGATCTGTTCAGCAAGATCAAGAGTATCAACCAACAGCTGATGCCAATAAGCAACATCTCTGAGAACATAGATCGTATAAGAGAGCTGATTCAGCAGGCAAGAGATGCTGCAAATAAGGTCTGTCCTGAGCATTGCAGTCATTGACCCCAGTGGTTTGGATACACAACAGTACTTTCCTTCCTCTTCCTCCTTCTAAATCATTTATTTAAATGTGTGTGAAAGACCAAACATAAATTTAATTCAACAGCACTGCCCAGCAACTGAAGTAACTGCAGTGATGGGAAGCATAATAATTGATACATAAAAATGACAGGATGCAGTAGCATCCTGCTACATCTTTCTCCCATCAGATTTTTTTCCCCAGGGCATCTCTGTAATATTTATTTGTACAGCAGCCTCTTGCCTTCCAAGGTACATTGTGGAGACTTTGGCAACAGGGGTAGAGTTGGCTCTGCTGCTTAGAGACAGGGCTCTCCACCCATGTGTGGTCAATTGAGACACTGCCAAAGAAGTTGTGCAGCCCCGTGTTCTCCTTATTCCAGCTGCTCCAAGATGTTAGAAATTGGTTACTGACACCTTATTAGACTGCCCTTTCTCTTTTAAGCAACTGTTGTAGTTGCTGAAGTGATAGTGTGGTCTCAGGTACTAAGAAGCATCTCTGAGATCACCACAAATAACCTAGAGTTACAGTGAATGAGAGGATTCAGTGATCGTGGTATATTTAGCTGTAAAAGGATGTGTCTTTATAATATCAGAGGTGTGTTGTAATTCCCAACAGACAGTCAAGTCCAGCTAAGTGAAGCACCAGGATGTGTTTGTAGACATCTAAATAATTCAGACTTGCTCTTCAGAGCTGCAGGGCACATCCTTCCCTGTCTGTGTATTGAAGGTAACAGTTACTTGACAGAGGCACAGTAAACATTGATTAATTGATGTCTGGAGCAAAAAAGTGCTGTGTTAAGTATTGATAATACAGACTACTGCACCATCCAGTCTATTTCCTAATTATTTTGTTTGGTAGAATCAGAGTCTAAATTTCTGGTAATTAATGCCTGAAACATGACCAGGATGTGCAATGGGTTACTTTGCAATTAAACACACCAGTGAAACAGGAGTAGTAGAAATAGTTAATTGCAACATACTGAGCTCTGGTTTTCTTTGCAGGTTACTATTCCTATGAGGTTCAATGGCAGCTCTGGTGTAGAAGTTCGACCTCCGAGCAACCTGGAAGATCTGAAGGGCTATACTTCACTTACCTTATTTATCCAAAGACCTCAGCAAGAACCAGGCACCCCCCAGAGGACAAATAGGTTTGTCCTGTACCTGGGTAATAAAGATGTAGGTATATTTTGATATTTATCCTGATTTTTAGAGCAGACATCTTGTTTTGAGAAAAGGATGGGAAGTAATCTTTTCTGACTGAAGTTTGTAGTTAATGTTGGCCTATTTCTTTAAAATTGCTTTTAAGTGGTGGTAGAAGTGTGTTGTTCATTCATTTCCTGGCAAAGTAACTCACAAGTGGCTGAGCCTCTTCCTTTGGTGCTTTGCACTTTTGCTCTTTTGGAAGCTACTTCTCCATCATGGATACCATCACACATTCTTATCAAACCTGTCAGTTTCTGCAGCAGTCAGCACAAACTCAGCCTAACTCCCACCTCAGAGCTTTGACTCTTCACAATGTAAGTCACTCTGAGTTTCTCTGTTGGTTAAAAAAAGAGTGATCATTTCAGTCTTAAAATTCAGCTCCTCAGCTTTTGACTTTTTTTGTCTTCTGAATATGCAGAATAATGCAGACCTGCTTGTGCATTCAGGTTTGCTCAATCACCATCAAACATTTTTAAAATTTCCTTCATGTGGTTTCTAGTCTTGTTATTTGTCAGCAGCTGTATCTGTAGTGAGCCTTGTGCCTACACAGAAAGCTGTTTAGAGGTATTTGTTCTACACTGGATTTCATCTTTTTATCGTCTGAATAACTAGCCAGGACGTCCATTGAAAACATTTAATGGTTGCTTCTGAAATACACTATCTTGAAGAAATAAAATGTGATTTTTTTGGGGGAAAATGACTGCTCCCAGTCACCTCAGTAGGAACCATTGTCCTTCACTGAGTGTTGTTCTGAACATCTTTTTTATGCCACAAATGTTGAGTCTAATTCTTAGTAAAGTTGTCACGTTTTCAGATGTTACAGGTGAGAAGAATATTTTAGATACTGTTGTTACAAAAATAAAAAAAACACACGGCTTTTCAGTTAATTTATAACTATATTCATTAAATCTATGCAACATATAGGATTAGAGCTTTTTCTTCCCAGAACTGATAAACTTAATTCTCATCATTGAGTGGGTGGATTTCTTATATGACTCATGCACAGCATGATGATGTCTCTAAGGAAGTGCTGCTGTATTTTACCTTCATTACAATTAATCATTTACTAATTAATATTTGCTTTGCTGTTTTTAGGCTTCCAAGGACTACATTGGTATGGCTGTGAAAGATGGTTACCTTACTTGTGTTTATAATCTGGGAGGTGGTGATGGAGAAGTGAGAGTGCAGTCATTGGTGACCCAAAGCAAAACTGAGGAAGCTGTAATGGATCAAGTTAAATTTGAAAGGTATAAGACCCACAGTGTACAACAATCTTCTTGAAAATCTGCTAATAACGTATTTTATTACAGTGATGTGATATTCTGCCTGTCTGCTTTGTTTTTAGGATTTACCAGTATGCAAAGCTGAAGTACACAAAAGCAGCAACATCAACTTCTCCAGATCCTCAAAACCCTAGGAGTGCAAGCAGTGGAGACAGTGACATGCTCCTTAATCTTGATCCCAGCAGTGTTGTCTTTTATGTTGGAGGGTACCCACCAGATTTTACGGTACAGAGTTTCTTAGTGCTTTAAAGAGAATTTGTGTTAATCCTCCTATTGGTATTACAAGTAAAGATTTGAACTAGCAGTCTTTCAAGAGCATGTGTAAAAATTTATTTATGTCAGTAGGAATAGATGAGATGCAAGGAGATGCTACTTCCTACAGAATCTGCCTGGCTTGTAGCATGCTGGAGCTCAAAGAAGGGAGCATGATAATATTTCACTTGCCAAGTAAAGCATGAAACCTGTCCATCCCTGCTAAATACTAGTCCCAATCCATGTGACTCTACTTTAAATTGTGCTGCAGTACACCTAGGGTCATACCGGATGGTTTGGATATTGTATAAAAACATGTAGTATCTTTTTTTACATATTTAGAATGTCGCATTCTGTTTCTTAACAATATTTACAGAAAGTCTTAGCAGTTAGATAGCAATGTAAAATTTTGTTACCTAATGTTGGTGAAATAGTTTTAATGACACTGTTTTGCAGCCTCCAGATAATCTCGACTACCCTCATTATGAAGGCTGCATTGAATTGAACAGCCTAAATGAGCGTATTATCAGCCTTTACAACTTCAAGAGGACTTTTAATCTTAACACCACTGAAGTGAAACCCTGCAGAAGGTATGATATGAACACAGAAGTGTTTCACAGTTCTGTGATTTTTATTGTTATGAATTCTTGTCTTTTCACATCCAGAAGAATAACCACTGTAGCTAAGATGGTGATTTTTTTCTTAACTCTTGGTCATTATAACATTTGTTAGAGAAAATCCTCAGTAATTACATGATTCATGTCTATGGCAATCCCAATCTGTTTAAATTTAAGTGTTATAAAATCCAGACACAATTAGTAGATTAATGTGTTCACCTACTTTATAAAGTAAATATTACATTAAGTTCAAAACAGTCAGTCATTAATGATTTGCTCTGTAAAGACCATTTGTGAATCTGATAGAAGCCAGTGCAAGGTTTTTTCTCTGCTTGGGTTAGATCAGAATTTGGCCCTATACCAAACACTTTAACTTAAGCTTTTTCAAAATTATAATGGCAGTAAGTCCACACGGTAGAAGCTTTTGCTGTCATATATTCACACCTGTGTCATTGAATTATCACAGGTTTAAAGAGGAGACAGACCAAAGCTATTTTGAGGGCACTGGTTATGCCAGTGTCACAGCAAGAGAAGGAAGTGCTGACCGCGTACGGTACGAGCAGGCAGTTCAGACGACTGCAGATGAAGGCATTGTGTTTTTTGCAGCAAAAGGGGTAATGTCTGGAATGCTTCTGTCTGTTTTGTACTGGAAGAACATCTTAAAAATCTTGCTTATTAAAGAACATGTTAGATATGGTAATACCTATAAGGAAATGTCTTACAGCTGTTATTTTCATCTGTGTGGAAAATTAGTAGATTCTGCTGTATGTGTAATGTCATATGGTTTAGTCTTAGGTAGTTGTACAAGAAACAGGGAACTGGACTTATGGGTCTCTTCCAGCTTGAGATATTCAATGATTCTCCAATGGCTGCTGTATACTCACTTTGTCAAGGCTGAGCAAAAAATCATTCCAAGAAGCTCCTCCACTAGGCCATACAGAGAATTCAGAACTGGGGGCAGGAAAGGAGGAATGTGTTTGGAATCAAACTAACATTGGAATATTGAAATCCTCCAAAACTGGAAGTGTACTCTTCCCAAATCTAGATATGTGTGGAAACAGAGTAAGAAAGAAAATAGGAAGTGACCTGATGACTTATGCCTGTAAAAATGTGTGTAAAAAAAAACCACAATGCTGCTACTTATGTAGTAATCTTGTAGGCATATTTGCAATCACTGAGACACATTCTGGTTAATTTTTCAAAATTAAAAAGTCAGTAGACATTTGGAATGACATAAAGTCCTTGAGAGATTTGGAGAATACCTGGAGCTGATACCAGAACTGTTTATAATAGTTAAAAATAATTATGATTCATTAGTTTAAGTTGCCTTGTGTTATCCTTTTCCCGGAAAGCTTTCTTGAAACAACTATATAGCTTCATTAAATTATTCATATGACAGTGAAATATATATCTGAAATTGTGGCAATTTAATTGTATTGGTTTTTTTTTGTTTGTTTGTTTGGGTTTTTTTTTATATATTGCAGGATCAGTTCATCAGTGTGCTCATTAAAAATGGTCATACAGTTTTTAGATACAAACTTGACTCTGGAACTCCAGAAGAAGTAGAAGGCAAAAACACTGTAAATGATGGAACATATCAACAAGTATGTAATTTTAAAGAATGAAGGGATCATTATTTGAAAAAATACACATTAACTGAAACTGTCCTGTTGTAAAGTTTAGTTGTGGAGTTTTCATTTTGTGTGAGAAAATCAAGTCACTGGAGACTAGTTTGGAGATATGAAAATTAATCTTTCTCTTGTCCTGCTTTAATGTGAACAGTTCAGTTTTAACAGTGAAACCACCAAAGGAAAAAATTCTGTCTGAGCAATGCTTTACATAAAGATAGCTGTGTACATTGCAATTATTTGCATTAGTTTCATACTTAGATTAATGCTTTCACTTCTGAAGGGTTCATTTCTTCAGGGTTGGCTTTCAGATAAAAATAAAAACCTCACCTTGTATTTGGATAGTTGAACATTTTCCTTGCTTTGACTAAATAACCAGAGTTTTCAAAATACCTTTAAACTACTGCAGTTATCCTTGATTCAAGTCTCTAGTAAACAAGAGGAGGGGGAAAAAAACATCACTGTGTCCTGCTCTGTGGGGGTATTTTTAATCAGGTAAATTATTTTTGTTCCTGTCAAGTGAAGTGGTTCTCATTATTCGTGTATTTCAGATTAATTTGGTGCTTGACCGAAGAAGGAAGGTTGTGTTTGTCAGTCCTGATATTAAAGCTCAAAAACATGTCTTCAATTTCACTGAGTACTACCTAGGTGGAGTTCCATCTTTTCTACGGGAACGGTGAGTAACCATAAGAAGACTGCAATATACAGGCTTTGTAGGGAAACTCCTTCAAAACTTTCCTTACACAATTCCTTTCACACTCTGTATCGACTATCTAACGTGACATTAAAAAAACAAGTGTGTAATACATGATCATAATCTGTGATTTTTGGCTGATGGTGAGATCTGTGTGGAGTGCATCCTAAAGGTTTGGGTTGATGAGCATGAGTATGTGTCCACAAGAAAAATGGCTCTCGTTTTCTTTTTCTGTTTCTTATACTGTCAGCATTTATAGGTTACTATAGTGGTATGTGCTTTGAAATGCCAGGTTACTGAATTCCTTTTCCTTACCCTCCCTGAAACCAGATTTAATATATCCACACCTCCATTCCGGGGCTGCATGAAGAATGTGAAAAACCCAGCCAGAGCATCTGTTGTTTTTGATAAGACTTTTGGTGTCAGCAAGAAATGTTCAGATGACTGGAAGGTAACTAACAAATTTCCTCAAAAACTTCTGCTGGAGTTCACAGATTCTGGTTTGTCTGTAAATCCTGGACCATTAAGTTTTGCTTAGATATAAAATTGTATTTGATTAACATGTGACGGCAGTAAAAGAACCTGGATTGAGTGTGAAGATGCAGAAAAAAAGGAGACACCAGCCCTATTGTGATAGCTTGTTACAGTTCATAGTCTACCCTCTTATTTAATACTGTTTACAATTAAGTATTCATATTTACCATGTAAGCTTGTTGGCTTCCAGTTGCTGTTATTGATTAGACTGGAATACTTAATACTGCTCTGTCTCTTTCCTCTTTCCAAGGTGTTTACACTTCCTAATTAAATGACTTCTCAATCTTTTTTCTGAAAAGATCTTAACAGACTACTTCCATCAGTGTCTCTCATTCTAAAGCTCCACTCATCTGATTGTTTTGTAATTTTTTTTGTGCATCCTTGAGTTTTGCCTCATTCTTTTTAAAATGGGACAACATGACATTTCAGTGCTGGCTTAACTAGTGCTGCATGGAGAGATGAAAACTATCCTTCTGCTTCTACTTACTGCTGCTTACATGGTGCATGATCTCATTTACCCTTTTTACTACGGTATTGCACTGAAAGTTTGTGTTTATTTTCTTTGACTTGTGGCATCTAAACCTTTCACAGAGCGATTTCTTCACAGACTGTCTTGGCAGAGGATCTAATCTGCTTTCTCTGTAACTTTAAAAACTTCTCATGTATTAAAAAGTGTCCTATGACTCACACAGTTTCAGTTACATGGCTCATCTGCACAGCTTCATAGTTATGAACTATTCCTCCAGTTAATCAGTTTTGTGTCCCCAAATGTGAAAAGTTTCAAAGCCACAGTAGCTAGAGATGAACAGCTCATTATTCTCAGCAAGCCTCCTCTCTCTTTTTAGAGTTTCTCAGACCATAGTTAGTGCTGGCAAAGCCAACACTGACAGTCTGTTCTGTATTGAAATAATGGTTTTTGAGGTTTGCCTTGTGCTTGGTTTTGACTGGAGCTGATCACAATTATGTCGAGTGAGGCAGCTGTTTTCCCATATTGGCATTTCTTCTGATTAAAAGGAAAATCACTGAAATCATTATTTTCACTCTTTCAGCTTGTCAGATCTGCAGCTTTCTCCAAGGATGGAACACTAAGCCTGAGTGCAGCAAATTTCCCATTTCCCAAGGATTTCCAAGTTGGCTTTGGCTTTCAGACCACAGCTTCGACTGGAACGCTCTTAAATTACAATCTACGGGTATGAAACACATTCAACTTAACATATGTGATGGGTTCTATCTCTGAATGAGTCATTTCAGTTTGTGTCATAAGTCTCATGTAGATTCCTGTATTTTAAGGTAAGAAATGCCTTTCTGAGTGTAGCATCTTGCATGTCATAGGCCAGAGAAATGCATTCTGGCAATTTCTGCACATGGCCAGCAAGTAGTTTGGTGAGTAACTGAGCTTTGAACTAGAGCCTTCTGCAGAGTAGCTCATGCACCTGGCACCACCATCCCAGTAAGAAAATTGTTCCTTAATTGGCTGGAAATTTTCTCAAGGAAAAATGGCACTCTGTCCACACAGAAATGTTACCATGTCCAAATAGGCAGAGGAAAGGGATTGGTTCTGGCTATGGTCCCTCAGAAAGCAGGGAAGTTTAAGTAGAACCCCATTCTGGCTGGCTGGAGGAGCTAGGAAGTGAGTGCACACCAGGCATTTGAGAAGTGGAGAACTGACTCCTCTGCTTTTTGTAAAAATAAACAAGTATTTTAAATAAATGTTTGCTATTCAGAGTGCAGAGGTATTTTGAAATGGAAGCTATGCTCATCATGCTCATCGTACACATCTGGTGCTAGATGACTGAGAAATGTCATCATAAGAAAATTTGTTGTCTACTGTCACCCACTGAGAACTGTATTAATGGCTGTAGCAAGAACTAAAGGCTTTTCCATTTATTTATCTGGTCATTTTGTGGGGTTCTTTTGTAGCCTGATGTTCTTTCCATCTTTCTGAGTCCTGGCTCTGTAACTGCAAAGATACAAGATAAGGAAATCAAACTGGAAAAAAAATACGAAGATGGGTCAATGCATTATGTGACAGTAATAAAAACAAACAACAGGTGAGTCCAGTTCTTAATCTAGTTCTTATAGTTGTGGTTGGAGAAAGGAAATTCAAATTTTATGGGACTAATTCTTTGGATAAATAGCTTTAAATGGTCTCTTCTAGCAGAGAATAGGGAAAGGAGATAATGAAGGGAGAGGAGATAATGAAGGGAAAGGAGATTTTTGTTCTATGGACAAAACCTGTAATGTTTCAGCTGTATGCATTTCTTTTATAGGTTGTGTGAGTTTTGAATGCTTGTTTAGCTGGAGCTTTAGAGTCTTTGGAGCTCTTCCCCTTCCCATTTCCTTCACATGTATCCCTGTAACACAGGCGGTTAAAGGACCAGGGAAGAAGAAAATGCTCTGTCTGTTTTTTCAGTGATGATCTGTTATGCAGATATTAAATATAAGAAGAGGCAATTTACTGAAAAGGTCCTAAATCATACTGATTGCAGTAGAATGTGTGAAGTAACATAAGTGTTAGTTGAAGTAGAAAGTTTTGAATGTTTGGCTATAACTTTGGGTGATTATAACTTAATACAGTCCATTCCATTTTGTCACAAATAATTAAATCCTGTCCTATAGTTGACAATGAGGACTTTTTCATGAATTTCAATTGCACCAGGATTTCACTGGAGGACTAGAGTAGGAACTTCAGCTCTTGATCATTATCTAATATGGAAAAGCAGAGCAATTTAACAGCAGTCAATAAGCACATACTGAAAAAGTCCCAGAAGTAAGCTACTGAGGCTCTAGCATAATCACAATGTTAACAAGGAAATACATGTGTCAAATGATTCTTTTATATATATATATATATTTGATTTAGTTTCCTGACTATTTCTTTATATATCATGCTTATTTTCATTCACTTTTTCAGAGTACATCTGATGGTTGATGATGATTCAAAAGATGTTGATTCTCCCAGGTCATCAAACTCACAGGAATCAAACACAGCTATAAAATTTGGTGGAGATAATTTTGAAGGTTGCATCTCAAATATCTTTATTGAAAGGTATTTGGTCTAGAAAGAATTGTTTCATGCATTTTGACCTGTTCTCCTTCTTAAAATTAAATTTTGCTAAAATGTTTTTCTACTATGTGTGTGAAGCCTTCATGAATGCATAACTTTGCTGCCCTTAAATACTCTTTCATTCAGGTATATTATACATGGGATCCAGTTATAATTAAATCTGCTGTTCATATGTAAAGGAATTTTAGTCTAAATCATACCTGTTTAGTCATCTGTTAGCCAAAGAATGAACTCTGCAGAGTGAATTGGATATTTCCCAACAAGACATGCAAAGATTTGCTAGATTGCAATATTATAGCTTCCCATGGAACCAGGTGGTGAAAGGAGCAAAGCTACTGACAGAACCAAAACAGTTCCACAAATAAGTGAGACCATATGTATAGAAATCATCTGCCTGATTTGGGCTGTCTCTTTTTTTCAAGTTTGTCTGATTATTAGAGATACCTTACAGGCAAAATTTAGGAGAAAAAAACTGGTTATGTGTAATTACCAATCAAAGTTTTGTAGTCTTATTCAGAAATCTTAATCAAGGCCGCTGTCAGTTTTTTCTCTTTTTTTTTCAAGGGCCATGCGTGTTTTTGGCTTTTAAATAGCTTTTAGAAAAAATTCCTTTGTTAGAAAAGATGAGAACAAAACATCAGTTTTTCTATAGCAAAAAAGAAATGAGCAGAACCAGGGAAAGCATGATTTACAGCATTGAATCTACATTTTTCATTGCAAAATAAAAATTGGTACTTTCCAATTGTGTCACTGGGAAATATATTTTGTGCAGAACACATTTTTACAATATGTTTGTTGTTGATCACACTAAAGAAAAGGAATGCTAAGTCACAGCACTTACTGCTTTCATCACTACAGGGCAGGTCAGCTCCCCGAGGTTCAAAATCTTGTTGTCAATAGTGGCAAGACTGGTGTGTCCCTTGGAGCTTGCCAGGAATACGAAAACCTTGAACCACTGCTGCTGCAGGAATTTAATAATCCTCTCAGGCTTAGGATGCTCAAGGTATGCTTATTGTTACTGTCATCTTTGCTCCATATTGGTGCCTAGGCTTTTTCTGCACAGCTGTCATTTCTGAAGCTGAGATTCACTTGTTCTTTCCTTCCTTCCATCTCACATCCAAATCAAGTTCTTGCTGTGCTGGAGTTTCATGCTAAACCCACACCTGCCTAGAATGACAACAGCTTTTCTGTCTTTTAGGGAAGGCTGTTGACTGCCTTGGGTGGGAGCTCTTAAATGTGTTGATTAAAATGTTTCTATTTTTGTGCACATGTAGTAAATGTTTCAATTCTGTCTTATGTGCACAGAATGAAAGATACCTTGATTATTTGAAAGCTGCTAACCTGCAAAACCACACTATACCAGCTCCAGTACACGACAGCAGTGAAGCTTATCTCTTTGGAAGCATCCCCAACAGTTTCATATCCTACATATTTTCTCCATTGTTATCTACAGACAGGTAATAAAAACATTCTCTGTTCTCCTCCTAGCACTTGAATTGTCAAAGCTGCTTGATCCTTTGGGTGCCGAGTGTAAGGATTTTTTTCTGGTTTATGTCTTGGCCCATAACAAAAGGTGGCTCTAAAAGTTCAATGGTTTTTGTTGTTGGGGTGCTTTTTTTGTTTTGGTTTTTGGTTGGTTTTTTTTTGGTGCAAACATGTACCTAAACTAGGTAGATTGGATGGGATGTGGTGGACAATTACACTGCATGTTAATGCCAGTTTCTGAAGCCTGGATGTGTCAATTTTCATTCACTTTCATAAATGCAGTGTATAATGCCATGGTTCCACCCAAATGCTGTTTTGCATTTCACAAATGGAGTACAGAAAAGATAAACAACTAACAAAATAGACCTATACTGGAATGTGCTTACTTTCCTCTACAGGTTACATTTCTCTGTTGATGTACGGACTCGATCATCGAGAGGGTTAATAGTTTTCATGGAGGAAAGCTCTAAGGACTCTTACATGGCTCTCCACATTTCAAAAGGACATTTTGTCTTTTCACTTGGCTCTGGAGAAAAACAGATCAAAGTCAAAACCAGTATTAAATACAATGATGGGCAATGGCACACTGTAAGTAGCATGGAATCACAGTGATAGCATAACTAGCATTCAGCAGGCACAGCCTGTTGCATTTTTAAGAGAGCAGAAACTCAGATTTGGTCATCGAAAATTAATTCCTATGCCTGAAAGTTCATGTGGTTGACAGGTCTGTGAGAGACCTTATTGAGACTGATGGTCCCAGGATGTTATTTTCAGTTTAAATATTTCAACAACATGACATTTAATTTAAAGACAAAGAAAATCTGTGGTGGTTTCATTGGCTTTTGGGTTTTTTATTCTGTTACATTTGCCTCCTGGAAGGTGGTCTTCAGCACAGATGGGAAGAACGCTCGCCTTGTCATTGATGGTCTAAGGGCCCAGCACAGAAAATTGGCAACAAATTCTGCCATCAGCATTAAGCCACCAGTCTATGTGGGAGGGCTGCCACTGCTGAAGAAACAGGTAAATAATTGACACATCCACCTACACACACTCCCCAGGCTGCACTAATTATGTAGGGAAGTCTTTAATATGAAGGATTTCCCCGCTGAAAAGCTTTGAGGGGGATTTCCAAGGACCAAGTGAGCACCATCTGTGACTGGTGTTTGCAGTGGTTCATTACAGATCTTTTTCCTCACCTGTTCACACAGCCTTCACCTGGACCCATATTTTTAATATGTTGCTGTGACACTGATAACAACCATCTACTCCTTTCAGTTTTATTTCTGTAAAACAGAGAAGACCATAGTGACATTTTTAATTCCAGAAATACCATCTTTCTGCAGAACATTTACCTCAGTGGACTAAGTAATAATCAGTAGAGAAGAAAAAGAATCACTCTCGTTAAGGAATTATGGATGTAGAACTAGATTTTAAATGTGTGTGGCTTCCATTTAAGAAACAGTCAATTCACAGTTAATGATGCAGGGTATTTTATAAAATCAGATTTAAATAAACAGACTTAGGAAGGGAAAGGGATTTCACAATTCCTCTTGCATTGTCTTTTTGACACATCATCGGGAAGTATCTGTTTTACAAGCAGGAGTCATGTTAATTCAAAATAAACTCTTACTGGGTTTCAAACACTTTTTTTAGGATTTTGAAATACCTTTTCACTGCATCAAAGATGGGTGTTAGGTGCCTTTAGTGCCACTTGGCTTTCTGTAGTCCAATAGACTATAGAAAGAACCAATGTTTAGTATTATTACTAAAAAAAAAAAGCCATAAGGCTTCAGTATTCATGTTTTGAAATATGCTTTCAGAGTATACCAATGAAGAGTTTCAAGGGTTGCCTAAGGAATTTTAAGATGAATGGAAAAGTCATGAATGCACCTCAACAAAAAAATGGTGTACTTCCATGTCTGGATGTTCCCATGGACACAGGGATTTACTTCTTTAATGAAGGAGGATATATCACCATTGGTAAGCTGTGCAGAGATTATGGTATATGGGATTATGTCTGAAGCATGTGGGTGTATGGGTTATTAATTTTTACATGGTTTTCCAATTATCTCCACCTATGATCATTCCTCTCCTCACTGTTTAATTCCCCACAGGTAATTTGCTGATGGGATTGGATTTCAGGATTGTGTTTACCATTCGACCAAGGAGTTCAACAGGTGTGCTCCTCCATGCTGGAAGCAAGCAGGACAACTACTTGACTATTTACATGAAGGGAGGAAAGGTGGGTACAGACTGTTTCCATTCCAGCTGTATTGCCCTCATTCAGCAGGGGGAATTCTGACCTTCCCCTGTTGCTCCTGTTGTTTGTCACAGTAGCTTAACAGGTAATTTCTTTACAGGTCATTGCTGCTGGAAATAGTGGTGTTGGAGAATTCCAGGCATCAGTCACACCTAAGAAACCTCTGTCTGATGGACAGTGGCATACCATTGCAGGTACACTGTACATACCATTTCTTCTGAAATTTTGAAGGAATAGTGGGCACAGAGCACTGCAGCTCCAAATTTTTATTAATCATTTGGCCTCTTTTTAGTCTGAGAATACTCTTTAGAATGATTTTTTTTTTGTAGGTTCGGTTAAGTCCCAGATGACCTAGGTTGGTCAGTCTGACTCTGAATTAAAATAAAATCTGTTTTTTCTGTGCCTTGATTTTAAAAGTAGTGCCATATCTAGCTGATTCCTTAAGAAGGCTGAGAAAGAATTCTCATTTATCTGCTTATTTGCAGTCTCTCAGAAGAAGAACACAGTGCATCTAAAGGTGGGCACACAGAGTAACTACACCACTGATCTACAGCCCTCTTCTCCTAGACGTGTGTATCAGCCACTCTACTTTGGCAAAATTCCAGGTAATATTATTGCTTCTTATTTTTTCATGATTTTTCTTTTCCAAAACAAAAGTTCCATCCAATCATATCACACCTATATCACTTTCCCTCTTTTGAAAACCTTGCCATAATTTATGTTCTTTAAAATAATTCTTATTTACTTGGTTTTTCCACCTTATTTTTTGTAGCAAATTTGGACACCCCGTGGCTTCCAGTTGAAGACCCGTTTTTTGGCTGTCTTTGGAATATCACCATCAATGACAAACATGTCTCCACCAGGAGAATCTCAGAGGTTCATGGTGTGGTGAATTTGCAGGGGTGCCCAGAGAAGTGACCCTGCTGTTACAGTCGTCGTGCACACATCAGGCTGTGCCTGCTGAAGAACTGTGTGGATTCCCCTTTGCTGATCAGCACCAGGCTGCTTGTTCTGAACAGCTGGTGAGCAAATGCATCCTCTGGATGTGGACTGTGCCAAAGCAAATGAAAAGTATTTGCTTTGACAAACTTCCTTTTAAATGTTATTGATTTCTGGGGTAATCCATTGTGCCTTTTGAGATGTATGCAAAAATATAATTGCATATATCCTACTGGGCCAAATTCTGCTCTTACCCACAAGAGCAGGGACTTGAGCAATTCCAGTGTCATAATTTTGGAAATTTTCCTTAATGTTTGCCATCTTGAGAGCAAATTTGATCCATTAATATAAAGAATTTTATAAAAATATAAATCTCTTTGGATTGTTGCTTATACAGGAATGTACATTGATGTTTAAAGTAATAATAATAATATAAATGGAGTTTGAAGCACTTTAAGGAGTGAAACTCTGGGGGTTTGTTACAAAGTTAGGAATTGTGGGACCAAATAAATGCAGTATGTTCCTAAAACCTTTCATTTTCTTGTTTGGTTGTTTTAACCTGGTGGGTTTTTAATGTGCTTTTTAGAAGCTGCTAAATACTACTTGCTTTGTGCAAATATTTCTGTAGGTATAAGATGCTTATTTGGCTGAATAAGCAGGTATTCGTCATCTCTGCATCTCTGCTCATCACAATTTGGTTATCTCAAAATCTCAAAAAGAGGGTTGTTTTTTTTTTGCAATTTTCAGAGCCAGAGAGTCTCTTCCATAGGCATTTTTTTGTCCTAATGAAGTGAAGAAAAGTTTTATTAAGAATAGCAACTGCATCTGCTACAATTATGTAGTATGAATTACAGGACTAACCCAGCAAAACTGTTTTCTTCAACATTCAAATCTTTGTTTTGTACCTGATTGTGACCCACAGTGGAGGGCAGGGAACCCACTTTGCTTTATTCTTCTGAGTAGAGGGCTGGACTGAATAGACTTGGCATGGTTTCTTTTTCCACTGTCATTCAGAATCAGTATTTTGATATTTTTTAATCTCCAATGCCCTGATGCCAACCCTGTTTTGCAAAATGAAAAAAAAAGTCTAAGACTGGTCCTCGATGTAGGGGGGCATGCAATTTCTCCTTTACTTCTAATGCTCCTACTTTCCACTGCCTTCTTCTCAATGTACAGCAAGGTATTGTCAGTGTTTGAAATGAGGTGCAAGCTGGACTAATAGAAGCAGATGCCAGATCAATAGCCCTTATGGCTTTGGTCATTAATCCCTTGTCAGATTTTTGCAGCTTTGCAGGTCCTTTGCAGCTTTGCAGGGTGGCAGAAGTGTCAGAAAGCTGTTCACACCAAATCTCGTGTTGCTTTTTCACTGGCAAATCTGTGTCCATGAGGAGGTTTCTCAAGTGTAAAGCCAGTTTTGGTGGGAATGGGATGCATGCTAGGGTTGAGGCCTCAGAGGGAGCAAAGGATTGACATGTAATGGCAGAGCCCTCTCTCTGGAGATGCTCTGCAGAAACATATCCTCCTGTGCAGCAGCCTGCCACATGGGACAGAAATGCCCATCAGGCTGGAGGTGATGGGTTCAGAAATCATATCCTGTGGTAGCAACAACTGAATTCTTTTTACTTATAAAAGCTCAAATACTGCTGAAATACTCAGTTGACCAAAACTGTGAAAATACTCAATTCATTTGCTGGCCTGAGTTGATAGTAAAAGTTTCCAGAAGGAGAAAGGAAGAACAATTAAATTTTATCATGCAATTCTCTAGTAACATTCCCTATCTCATGCTCATCAGATGGATCTGTGAGGCAGATTTTCCCAAATCACAAAAAAACCCTTTTCATTCTTCTCTTACCCCCTCAGTAAAACAAAACAAACAAACAAACAAACAAAAAAAAACAACAAACCCACAGCAAAGATTTTTGCATCACAACCTGGAGCCAGTCCTGGATTTCAATTCCCTTCCATTTGATTTGATTTTATCAGAAGTAATTTTAATGCTGATGAAAAGAAATGAAAAATGTATAAAGACCTGAGTAAATGTAAGATATATTGATCAGTAAGTACTAATTCCAATACAATACTACTTTTGCACAACAAAAAAAAATTGAAAGTCTCTTTGATTTTAAGGTTCTTTGTGATTGTTTGGTTTTTTTACCCCACCATTTTTTCACTTATATTGCTTCCACAGAGCCTGTTACACATTGTTGGGACAATGAAAAAAGCCAACTAGAGTTTCAGGTTCTTTACTTTCACATAGGTAAATCTATATAAGGCTAAGGAACACTTAGTAACAAGGTTTTTCACAGACTATTTTAAGTTGGAAGGAACCCTCAAGGATCATCAGGTCCAATGGACGATCTTTACATGAGGAAAGAAGTTGTCCTGTTTCAATCGATGAAGATTTTTTATTATTGAAGAAATCCACGTGGACACTGTGTATGGGATTTTTTAGTTGTTAGAAATAGTAGCTCCAAGACTTTTATCCAAGACTTTTGACAATAACTTGCATGAATTATTTGCCTCTTTTGGCTGTGGCATTTCAGGTGTGCTCCCAAAACTAGCAATTCATATATTAGAATAAAGTACTCACACAGGAGAGGCTTTCCCTGTAACATTCTATTGTAATTTTACTAATCAAATACCATGTTCAGTACACTGAGAGCACATGGCCACACACTTGTTAACAGCATGTTAGAGTTCTTCTGAATCCCAAATCAATTACAAAAGGAGAGCAGAAGATTTCCAGTCTAAACTAAACCACATTAGTATTGTTAGCATCAAATCTCTCTCTTGTCCACATAAGTATCAAGGGCAAAGGGTTGTCATCCAGTTAATTTGGCTTAGATTTAATAGGATCATGTTATCTGAGGTGGATGACTCCAAGGTCTGTCAGTTTCCATTTATTATAACTACAAAGCACAGCCAGATTATTGGCAGCTGAAAGACAGCCTAACACTGAGAACTGAGAGCAAATAAAATGAAACAGATCACAGGACACTGTAAAAGGAAGTACACATTCATTGTAGGAAAAAAACCCCGTGTATATATAAAAAAGGAAAACAAGCTGCCTTTTCACTGCTTATAAATGACTGTAGCTTAAGTTCCTAATAACAGAAGCTTCCAATTAAAACTTTTAACATTCTTTCTGTACCTGAGCTAGGGTTTGTACTTGGGTTTGTACTTTGTTACTGTGGAGCTTTCATTTAAAACACGGAGACATTGACCTTTTACATTGTGACCATCAACATGAATTGGGCAAGCTAACTTTCTGTGATTTTGTAACCACTTCTTTGGGTCATCTGTGAGCCAATTCATTTTAGTTTTGCATCCTCTTTGCCTCTCCATAAATCCTCCATGGTATTTTTCATACATGGTATTTTTTTATTATTTGGGGTATTTTCTGCCCTCTTCTTCCTTTCTGCCCTTCATAAAATAGCCTTGAAAATGCAGTCTTAGTGAAGACACTATAAATGTGTTATGGTTTTGTAATGGACTCTTGCCATGCTTTTTGCCTCTTACCATTCTCTTTGTGGTTTCCTCATCTAAAAAAACCAAAAACTGCCTGCATCTTTCTCTAATGATGTAAGGAAATTTAGGACACAACCTTCTGTAAATCTATCTGCATTTTCTAAAAATATATTAAATGGATATACCTTGCAAAAGAGATGCTATAGGAGATGGTGCCAGAATACAGTATTATAGCTTCACTGGAGGCATTAAGACTGCAAGGCAGAAACATAAACATCCTTTGTGCAGCTGGCCCAGACATCTTAAAGTTGCAAGAGGCTGAGCTGCAATGAAGCACCCTCTGAGTATAAAGATTTGCTAGCAAAATAACCAATGAGTTTTTATGTTCTGTCTCTCAGTTTAAGGGTTCCTCTGTAGCAATGGAACCAACCTATGAGCCATTGCTCTTACTGTACCATTTCTCCTGCTTTGCAGCTGATAGCATTAGATCTTTTTTAAACACACTCCTATCATTACTTTATACCTCAGCCAGTTACTGTGTTTCCTATGGGTTGTTCAAAATGTGAAGCACATGTGAAATGTTCCATGAGAAATAGTTTCTTTGTTAATGTGTCACTCACTCGTTGAGAAAGATGGATCACTGCTGCATTATCACACAGAATAAAAAGAAAGATAGTTGGCATCATGGCCTTTTGTCTCTGTTCAGTTATATTTAAATTGGGAGCAACAACAGATTTCTCCATTGTGTGGGAGCCTATGTCTAAGATTTCTGTCACAGGAGGACTATGCACTGGTAAGAATGAATAATTACATTCATAGTTGTGTCAGTAATTTTTTAAATAATATGTATCATGGTTTAGGAATGGTGCTTCACAGTTCAATGCACCCACTGAGACTCTTCCAAACCACACTGACACTTGTCTGCTCCTCCTTTCCCCTTCTCCTTCCTTGCCCACCAGGGGAAATTGAAAATTAGGGCACAAAAGGTGAAGATCACAGGTTGAGAAAAGAACAATTTATTGGAAACAGCAATGAGATAAGAAAATGAGCAGTAACTCAACAATATAAATAATGAAAGTATACAAAGAGAGGGTGATTCACATGCAGAGATGCTCACCAGGGACCCCCAAGACAATGAACCATGGCAGACAATGCTGCCAGGGTTTTTTCAACCAGAAGCCCTGTCCTGGCCCACAGAAGCCAGAGTCCCTTAGCCCTGCTCCTGGCAGTGATGAGGTGGGATGGAATAATCTGCCATGCCACTTCAGCCACATTCCCTCAGCTACTGCAAAAAATTAACTCTGTCCTGGCCCAAAACTAAGGCAATATAGAAAGGAACTGATAGAATTTCCATACAGAAAGAATTGTTCTGACAGTTTTTGATGCCTGAAGGTATAGCAAAGAAAAACTTTTTAAAGGATAGAGAAATAAATGATTTTGTGTTCAGCCAGGTCTTGCTGACATAGTTTAATTAACAAGGTTAATTATTAGCATAATAAGCCAAAATCTATCAGCATGAGATATTACTTAATAGAGGAATTGTATAGCTGGATTACAGCACCTACCATAATTTTAGATCCTGATTACTTCCCGATCAGAATTACTATCCTGATACTACAAACTTGGAGAGCCAGTAATGTGCCCAGGTACTGACTCCTCTGATGAGGTCAAGGGCTTCAGCTAATAAAATTTACCTGAGAACAAGGTGTCAGGTCAGTAATAAAGCTCTAACTTTCCATTTTCTGTACTCATTTAAATCAAAGGTAATGACATATCCCCAGGGTTATTAACCTAAGCAGTAAAAAAGCAAAAACCACTCTGAACAATTCTCCAGGGAAACACATAGGCATAATCCAAAGTTCAGTGGCTTAGTGGAAAGATTGAACCAGTTCACAGGACTTTGGTTCATACACCTTATTAAAACATACAGTAAATCTTCCCTACTGTTTATAAAAAATGTGTTCCAAGATATTACCAAGGTTTATAGAGAATTGTTACTGCAGATTAAATCTGTTTGTTATGTAATAAAGGGCAGGACACAGTCTCCATAAATCCTAAGATAATCCATCTAATGCAAATATACATAAATGGAAACTTTACACAAACACAAAGGGTATTTGCATCAGCAAAAAGAGTGGAAGCAAGGACACCAGGCAGATAAACCGTGCTCCCTGAGGAGTGCCAGTGGTGTAGGCAGTGCTGGGAGATCTCAGAATGCCTCCTGTGAGCCATTCACCCTGGATGCCAAAGACCCCAATGAGGCTCAGCTGTTCTCTATGCTGCTCAAAATTCAAAGTAACTGCAGTCATCTCACTATGCCTTTACCAGGCCAAAAGGAAATAAATATCTTCTGGCAATTTCATTATTCCTGCAAGCAGAAGAGTAGTACCAAATTTTGGACTGATTGTTGTATTTAGTCAGATTCTTGTAACTTGATATTGGTATGTTAAAGGAAGGTAATGTTCCCAAAGCAGAGCCACTTAAGAGGACATGTGATCCCTGAATCTATGTATATTGCATTTATCTCAAAAGATAAAACGAATCTAAATGACATATATGCTCAGCACAAATTTAATTCAAAACAGACACCACAAAACCACTACTGGTCATTACTATTATTTAATTAAAATGGAATGAATAGGTTAAATCTTTCAAAGAGACACTGAATGCCATCAAACAGAATAAAGGCCAGGTGCCTGATTGGGATAAATCAACATTACTCTCTTGTTCCTGGTTTGGGCAGATAGGAGAAGAGGATTTAGTTGTGTTTGTGTAGCTTTATTTGTTTTAAATGTTGGGGATACAATGCATAGACCTTATGAAAAGGACTTTGCTGCAAAGAGTTAAAATGTTACAGTTCACTTTCTGTGAAAAAATATGAAGGTTTTATTACCAGTGAAAAAAACTGGTTAAAAATGAGATAGAAGCCTAGAGGATGGGTAGAAAGAAAAAGATTTTATAGTTGAAGAAGAAAAGATATGGAGGAAAAAGCAAACCTTGGTACTTCTCAGAGAGTTCTTACCCCTGCCAAGGGAAGTGTCTACAGCAGAGAAGCTGTTAAAAACTATTGTTAATTTGACTGGACAATCTTAGGTTATGTGGTTACAAAAAGGAATGCAGCCCCTGACCCCTGGAACCCCAGACTCAGTACCACCCTCCTGGGCTGCTCCTGCATGGCATCCAGGGTGTCCCAGCCTCTTCTCAGCCTGGGATGGGCTGTGGGGCTGAGTGCCTGCCTGCACCCCTTCCCTGGAGCTGAGAGGAAAAGCTTTTCTCAGGTTTCCCCTCTTTCCTGACCAGATGCTCAGTCTGTGAGCTTACAAATCTGTCTATGATGGAGAGTTGAGAAAAATGGTCAGCCAGGCCAAGTATATCACAGGAAGGAAAACATCACGAAGCTGCCATTCTTGGCCCTTTTTATTTTGCTCTCTGACCCTTTTTCTTTTGTTTGTTGTAGTCGGTATAATGGAAGGGAACATCTGGACTCTAGTGACAGCAACCAAATTTGCATGCATATAGCAGATAATTAAGCACGTGTCTATCTGCAGCTGGAAACAGCAATTAGTCATAAGATAGCTTTGCACACCCCTTCCTGCCTATTCTTCTGTTCCCCTCAGAGGGCCCTCTCACGTGCACATCCCTGAGAGGCACCGAGTGCTGGCCTCCTTTTTATTTGTGGAGGCAGTTGTGCAGCTGAGCTTAAACCCTTCAATATGACTTTGAATAGGATGAACTTCCTCTGATCTATCAATTTCCAGCAGAAAAGGCTTTCTGCATAAGACATAATGTGGTGACCCAAATCAAAACATCCGTGCTTACATCCCAGCATAGCTGAGACTATAAGCAGATTTCATTCCTAGTTCCTTCTCTTAGATCTGAGGAAACTGAGCTCTAGAGTAATTTCTGGCTGCTGATGTTTAGTGTGGCTGACTCTTGCCTCTCTGCAGTTGCCCAAGACAAATACTGCCTTCCCTGCTTTCTGCAGCTAGGAGGAAGTTTATAATTGCACTACAGCTTCCACCCCAGGGCCATGAAGGGCTTTTTATAACATCTCATTGTACCAAGTAAATACAATTGTCCTAAACCTGTTTCTTCAAAGAGTCCCCTGGCAATGAAACCATTGATAGCATTTTGTTGCCTAGAACAGGTGTCCTCCTTTCTCCTGTGATATAGTCAAATTTTGTAGACAGGTAAAATAGAAGCTGCTCAGTGCTGCAACTAAGACACACAGTTTAATGTAATTTACAAAGCAAAGCAAATCTCTAGCTTATTGAAAACCAAAGACTGCATTACAAATTCCTAAATCTCAGACTCTGACATCATATATTTTAATTTATCTGTATGCTAAAATGGAGTGTATTAATAGGGTGGGCTTCAGCTGAGGCAGGCTCAAGTTGGAGAAGAATGGGTTGGAGTGTGATCAAAGAGACCCCTTGTGCCTCAAGCAGGGATTAGATTCAATGGAATGGCTTCATAATCTGGACAACAGTGATTATTCCATGTGGCTCTTTGCATTTGCTCATTGTATGACCCAGCTGCCTGATCAAGGCTTTTTCTGAGGTAAGAGTCTACATAATGCTCTCTGCTGGGGAATTCCTGTGCATGTTTGAAATAACATTCTTGGGTATAATTTGTGATGCCTCCATTGGATTTATTTCTGTGCATTGATAAAATGTAGTCATTCCCAGCTATAACAAATTCACACAAATTGCAGAAAGTGTTTGCATCAAGTAGTCATTTGAAAACAAAATTGTAGTTTTAGAAACTTATTGAGGTATAGAGATCTGTTGGAAAACACAAGTTTGCTTCTGTATAGATAATAGGAATCTCCTGTGTTTCAGTGGGAGACCTCACACCAGTGAGGTTTTTTGAGTGCCCTGTAACAGCAATGAACAAAACAACCCTGGTTGGCACCAACAAGCACTGTAACACTGTCACATGCATCTGCATTTCATGCATAGCTGTGCTTACAGAAGCACATTCCACCACCAAATCCAGACAAAAATGTTAAGGCTTTGACTACTTGAATAGGTGAACTCATTTTTTTTCATTTGAGAACCCACAGAAAGCTACAAAATACGTGAACCTATTTAATTTTAAGCAAATGGAATGGCTAGACAGGTGCATAGAAATCAGCCAGTAGCACTGGTAACACCCACTTGACTTGAGTAATACCTACAGCATTTGTGGAGAGCTGTGGTTACTCATCTCACAAATTCAAGTGGACAAAAATTGCTTGTCTGCTCTAGGCTATCTTTCTATAATCAGTGGAGGAGGATTATTATCCCCAAACAAAACCATACACAGACACCATCTCAAACATTCTGTAAGAGCACATAGCAGCAGCCAGCCTAGCTCTGGGCTCCAAGCAAGAAATCCACTGGACTTATTCCCTGAAGATGGATGCAGCACTCAATTATATTTCAGTCCCCAGGAACACTTAGCTTACCTTTAGACCCAACTGTAGAAGTACCATCGTGTGGTATTGTGCAGGTCACAGAAGAACAAGCCACAGGAAATTATCCCCTGCTTCCAACTACAGGGAAAATTTGACATTATAAATGCTTTTGTCACTCATCCTTTTCAATACTGAGTCACTCAGACATAGCATGGTTAGCTTCTGGCGTCTCCATATGATGAACTACTTTTTTCTGTGCTTTGTATGATTTGAAGCTTGAGAATCTAAGAAGAAAACATAGGTTGAACCCAAATGAAAGGCACATCAAGAGATGTGAGATAGAAAGTGTGTGCTTGTATACATCCAAGCCCTCATCTATTTTGATGAGTGCAAGAGCTATCAAAATGAAAGGAATGGAAAAGAAAGCAGAGTCATTCAGAGGTTGCTGGATGAATTGCAGTAGAAAATAGCATTTGAGAAGAAATGCTAATGAACTGAAAAATGGGAAAGTGTACGGAAAAAATAGAAGATTGTTTCTCCTTGTGCTGTGCCTGGTAGATGAGCTCTGAAGAAATGGCCTGCAGTAAAAGCACAGCTTTTCACACTGTATTATCCTGGTTATTGCCAAGCATAACTCATAATGGCTGACATTATGCAACTCAGTTTAAGGTACTTGCCTTGTGCATAGCTCTCAGCCTCACAAAACGTGTTTGTAGAACAATTAATTGTGAGTCAGTACAGGATAAGTCACCCAATGTATGGTTTTAAATGGCACTGTGCTTTCAGAAAGGCAGGAGTGCTTTCAGAATCCAAATACACTTTTAAAAAGAAGATGGTTATTAAATTTGATATTAAGCTGTTACTTTAATAAATCTTGTTGCAAGTTAAGATTTGTAAGTTACTCCTGTGGTTACTGTTACACACAGTCACAATCTTGGCTTTGATGTCCCCTTTTATCTGCAATGCAGTGTTTTGCTTGCAGAGCTGCCACTTCCTGTAGTGGGAACTGATTCTGGTAGTCACTGATTCAAGGAATCTATAATTGTCAGGAAGAGAGTTTCCCAATTCACATACCTTGATTAACAAGTGCCCAAATATGAACATATTATAAATTAATTTGTACAGAATATGTATGCCAAATAAATGGCCCGAGTTTCCAGTAGTAAGTGGAAGAATGGAAAACCCAATGGTAAGCAAAAAGAGAAATCACTTCTTATTGTAGCAAATATAGGAATTCAGCTGCATTCTGCTTATTTCATCAAGTACCAGGAGGTAACACACATATTTCTGGGTTTGCTAATTTCCTTACAGAACTGTCAGCTCAAATTCTAGTCGGTCAAGCAACAGATCCCTGTCTCTAAAATTCTCTTTAAATGCTGGCTACAGAAAATAATCTCACCTATGGACAAAAGTATACTTTTTATGTCTGCTTTACAGTCTTCCACAATAAAATGTGAAGAATCTTCCATTCATATCAACTGGTATCCCATTCACTTAAATTGATGTTCATGACTATAGAACAACAAATTAAGGCAAAGACTAGAATGAAGATTATTTAAGCATGTGGCTTTATTTAGCTGTTGTCTCCAGATAATGTTGTAACCTGAGTGTATCTAAATATACATACTGCCTGAGTATACCCTTAAAAGAAGATGAACCCTTCACTTCAGGTTTATACAAATAGACACCATGACTTTTCTTGCAAACTAAATGGTTCTCTAAATTAAATGGTACAACTAGTTATTTTCTTGATTGAGCAGCAAAAGTTGTCAGACCAAAACATATTTCACAGATGAAAAGCTAGTATCCAGAAATAAAAATTTTGGTATCTGAGGTAGCATCTGTCTCTCAATATGGTTTCTAGGGTTTTTTTCTGACTTGTGATATATGCTGCAGATCATACTGCTTCTTTCAAAAGCCAGTTGCCACCTCTATGTGTGCAAGCCTCAGAGAAGAGTTTTGTAACGAACACTGTGCTCCAGAAGACATGATTAAACTCCAAAAACATAAGGCAGTGAAGTAATTGGGGGCAAAGGTATCAGTAGCTAAGTAGGTGCAAATGCAAAGGAAGGAGCTCATCATCCTGGTAGGTATGGTTTGTATGTACTCTGCTGACAGAGCTGCTCAAATGATCATGTCCTGTGTGGTTTATTCCAGTGACAGAAAGTCAAAATGCTTTTGTGGGAGGCAGCTGTAGATCACCAAACATCTTGATGTAGCATAGCCACCAATGTTGGTACAGAAAATTATTGGGTATTACAATCCCATCAACAGATATGAGAATCAATGCATGGACAATTTCAGTGGCTTGATGAAAGGCCTAGAAAAGCAAGTTCCCTCATATGTGACTGACATATGACTGTCAAGGGACAGTGGTTTCTTAACCATGAAGTAGTACTCCCATCTCAAAGTTTACAGAAAATGTGAAAGCAAGACAAAAGGGACATCTGCACAACAATTTGTTGTTTGCAGTTTTTACTAATGCCAGGAGTGGGAGATTCACAACTCTACTGTGGTTGTTTCATAACCTCCTGCTGAGTTCTCATCTGCCTTCATGGGTTGTACCCAACCATCATCCCACCAGGCCATTTTTTTAAGCCTTCTTTTCTATTTACCTCAACTACTGGGCATTGCAGTTGTGACAATCTTTCAAAGCAAGGAGTGTAAAGCTAGGTCTTAGTCTCCTCTAGACAATTATCTGGATGATCTGTCTACATAAACTTGTGTTTCATGTCAGAAGAAAAGTGTTACCACTGGGGTCTGCTGACATTTTTGTCACTAGAATTTTAAACAAAAGATTTCCCACTTTAGGAACAAAAAGAGGGGCAAGAAATGTAGATTTCAGAACTGAAAAACAAATGTGATGCCTAACAGCCAAAATAAAGCCTCTGTAGGTCAATTCTGTTGAATGGCCTTTCCATTTCTGTAGTGAAGGACTACAGAAAGAAGAAAATGAAAACTGTTGAAATGCTATCTATTGAACACATATAATGCCAAAAGTCCCAAATGGAAGTAAAAGAGTACAAATGTTGGTGACAAGTGTTCTTTAAATAGTCTCACTTCAAATCACATTATGCATCAAGCTGCTTGACACCTGTGAGAAAATATTTACTGCTAAAATAGTGAAAGAAAAATAAGTCTTAGTAACAGATTATCTTTAGTATGTTCCAAATAATTCAAAATATGTTTTACAAGGGGTTTTGATTTCTGTAAGTGACAAGGATTGGGGAGAGCACTAGCACAAAGGGAATTTATTAGCACAGGTTATCTGTGGCCTTGCTGATTACTTGCTTCTCATTCACAAGCTTGAAATTACAAAGGCACATTCTCATTATCTGGGTAAATGATTTGTTGACCAATGCTATACATATAGTTAGACATTTGTGCATGTATATAGAGGAACATCTATAAAAAATCCTTCACAAATGCAACTGGTCTGTGAAGTGGCTTCATGCACAAATGAATAATACAGGAAAACTGGAGGGCCCCTCCAAAGTAGATCAGCAGAAATGATTAGAGGTTTAAAATTTATGATCTGCTTGTGTAAGGTCAAAGTTGCTATTTGTTGTAAAAATTGAAAGACTAACAGGGCCTCAATCAAGAGCCCATAATGTAGAAACAAGGGGACTGAGTGGGAAAAATAATGTTTATATGCTCCAGTTTGGGCAAGACATACTGCCTCACCTTCCATACACAAAACCATTAAGCTCACCTGTTTTTAATTTGCCACTAACCCCCTGCTTCTATAAGAAAGGTGCATATAATTGTTTTCCTTGTTCAGTAGAGCAAGAACATGAGGGAAATTAATCTACAGGCTCTCCACTCAAAGTATTTAAAGGACTTTCAGAAAAAATTTTTCTTTTACCATTTAGATGAATTTGTTCTGACTCTCCAGAAAGGACTGGGCTAGAACTGGTGGATTTCTGTTGATTCCTTTGGGCTTTAAATTTCCTGCTGTGTGGCAATACACAGCAGGTACTTTTATAACTAAATGCAGATCTGAACTCTGTAGGAAGTCATTCCTCTGAAAGTAAAACAGTTTGAATTGGCCCTTAAAAAATCAAGTGGCATGATTATTTTGAGTGGAAGACTTTCCAATTAATTTTTATGAAACAGGACAGCATGTGGCTGCTGCCTGAACAGAGCAGCTGTTCGTATTTAATACTTGTGTACTCCTTTGTTTTCTCTGGAACTGTGTGCATATGTTTGGCCATTAGCACATTCTGGGGAAAAAAATTACAACACTAAAGAGCTCTGTTATTCAGCATTCTTTATATAGCAAAAATTATACACCTTTATATGCTTCAGTAAAAATAACTCTGTGTGACTGCACATCAATTTGTCCCATTATATGACTGATTATACATTGGGTCCAGAGCAACAATGTGTGGATAAAAATAAACATTATCCAATACAAGGAAATATGAAAAAAAAAACAAAAACCCGATTGCCCTTACTTGCTCTGTCTTATCTTTCACTCTCCTTTTGAATTTCCAAGAACTTTACCTGCTCTGACCCAGCCATCTCTGCCATTTCTCTGTCCAGAAGTGATACAACACAGTCTGTGTTACAGACTAAATGAGAGCAGCCACAAATCAGTGCTCTAGAGACCAGGACTGAAACATCAGTCAGCTTCTATCTGATAGCTCACCCTACACGAAAGGAATCCTGAAAAAAAAAAAAAGCAGAGGAAACAGAAAACTTCTAAGATGAAGGAGTAGTTAATTCTGAAGTAAGGTCCACTTCAAAGAAATAGTGGTTGTTCTTATTGTTATTACTGTAACTCTCTTTAATTAAAAGAAAGGGTCAAAGGACTAATTTTCAGGGGAAGGTACTCATTGAGCCTGTTCTGTTTTGCCAGGGTATGTATGCATATTCCTTGTCTATTGACAGAACAGACAAATCGTTTCATGTGTGTGTCCTCAGGCAGGGTTTAGCCCTCAAAAGGACAATGCATATTAATCGGGAAATGTCAAGAGCCAGCTCTGAAGATTAGCTTGGCTTTGTAGTATTGCTTAGTTGCTGTGCTGTATGGAAAATGCATGATGATAACCGATGTAGAGCTCACCACTCATAAATATTTAAGTGACAAGACACAATAGACAGGCATCTTTATTGTTCAAGATCAGAGGTACAGTGTGAGGCACAAAGCACAAGGATAAGTGACTTTAGCTACTTTAAAAGTACATTTCCTTAGAAATGAACTTATGAACTTTTTTTTTTCCTTCCCATATTCAAAAAGGGGAGATTCCCCCATTTACCTTTACTAGCCATTATTGGCAGTCACTGATAAGACCCCTCTAATGTCTTGGAAAAGATGGCTGTACTTCAGATTCCAATACCCCTTCACAGCCAACAATGGGACTGCATCTGATATTGAACTAGAATAGAAAACCCTCAAAAAGGAGTTCAAAATTACAGAAGCAGATTCTGCAGGTTTGTGTCTGAGATTCAAAATCTTTATGATTTTAATAATTATTTCCAACATGCTACATTCATACACAGTCACATTTTCTGCAACACAGAGGAAAAAAGTCAGTTCCATCCTGAAGGATTTTTCTTCTCTCTACTGAAATGAGCAGTGATTCTAACTTAAATGCTGATTATAAGCATTCTAAATCAACTGCTGAAATTTCATTGCCGTCTTAAAAACTGTAAATTGTACCACGCTTATTGAGGTGTTTCAGGACAGAGGTAGAGTTTTGGAACAATGGAGGTAAAGACAAACCCAGCAAAATCAGATTTAGAGCACTCTGAGACAGAAACAAGGGATTAGATTGCTGCATCCAGACACTGTGGAGAAGAGCCCTGAGACAAGTGGGACCTAATTTATAGACTATGGAAAGGATACTAGAGAAAATACAAATATAGGCCTGCACTTGGTTTTAACTCTCTTCTCTCTGATGCTTTGGATCAGAGGGATCAATATGCTTTTCTGTAATGATTTATTTCCTGCTAGTTCAACTTCTGCTATTCTCTGTTTTTTATGAGTAGGGCTAAATTCCAGTTAGACTGGGGAGGAAAAACATCAATATTTTTAACTCAGGGACCAGTGTGTGATGACTAGCAGGACTTCTCCCTGTCAGAAGCACAAAGACAGGGCAGAAACTTGGAAAGCTTGTCAAAGGGAAGAGCAGTTGAGTATTCAAAGAGACAGTCTGTCTTGAACGACAACAGCAGTGTTGTGCAAAGGGGCTGTAACACCCCCACAGTTCTGTATCCCATATGGGATGTAAATATTGTAGCCATTTTACCTTTCATTTATCTAACAGCTTCTGGGAAGCTAGAGTAAAGGTCTTATAAATTTCAGGCCAGCTAATTTATTAAAAGTACGATTCTTACTCACCAGTAACTTCATTGTCCTTGAGTAATTACAAATCAGTTGCCTCAACCTTTTTTCATGAGAAGTAACAGGGCACAGCAACACAGGTTATTCAACACTGCCCTGCAGGGAGCTGTGAGGTGAGGGCAAAGGTAGTCACCAACTGGCAGCTCTGTTGAAACTGTAGGCTGGTGACTGCCTATTTAGCTGATGATAGAATGCTACCAGGAATTAAAAAACAAACAAACAAACAAACAAAAAAGAAAGATGCTTATAGTGTTGCTAGACTGCAAAGTCAAAGTAAGCTTTGATTGGCACATACAAGTGATCCATGTAGTCCTGTTCACTGTGGTTCCCTCGCTCCCTGGGCCATTTTTAGCAGGATGAATCAGCAGTACCACATCCTCCATGTGAATCAAACTAACAGTAACCCATCACAAGATCTCATCTGCTGTTATAGGGCAAGGAGACCTACAGCTCTGCTGACTTCCAATCCAATTCTGCAGGAAAATGAGGTTGCAGTGCAGATCACAACAATGTGCACTACAAAACTGCTGTTGCTCAGCTGATGAAGTCAAACTGCATGTGTCAACTTCCTTCATTAAAGAAGGTGTGCTCAATGTGTTACTTGCCTACTTGAACAGCTGAAGTGCAGTTTCATTATGCCAGTTTTTTCTTGTACGCTTATAACTGTGTTTCTGTAGAATTGATTCAGCTATTCACATCTTGAGTTAGAAAATTAATAGCTAGCTACTGGGTACTTATAAAAGCATTTGTCACAGAAGACAAATTATCAGTGCCAGCCCTCAGAGAGGTCTGGAGCAATTGGGTACTAAAAGGATGATCTCTCAGAAGAATTCCGTCTTCTTCTGCATGGGACCCAAACCTGCAGGAAGCACACAGCCCTGCTACGCTATTATTCAAACAGGGGCAAGGAAATAGGACTGTAGCATTGGAGAAATGGAGTAGGTGTTGCACAAAGGACTTGGCTCTTTGCTGCTCCTCAGAAATAGTACTTGGATGTAGGAGTTAGCCTATGACAAGTTTTCAGGAAATCCACAAGAAGATTCATTGCCTCTTGATTGATTACATCTGATAAAGGGAAAGGATGTAATAAACCGTTCCACCATGAACCCCTGCCCACAGAATCCTGCCTGGCAGACAATATCACAGGATTAATTGTTTTCATTTGGAATGCAGTGTCTTGAAAGAGAGAGCCTGAAACAGAGAATAAGAGTGGTAAAACTGCAACATGCAATTTCCTTTTACAGAGGCTGCTTGCATTTCTGGAGTCCAAATTTCACAAATAACCTGTAAACACACTGGAGAACATGCTATTCCCTAGTCATGCTGTGCTGACTTTCTAGAAGCCATTTAGGATTTCTAGGCTGTGTAGATCATGCAGTTTTGGAGATGTGTATTGTATCAGAAGATGTGTCCTCTTTAAACAACCCCCTGAGTGTCCAGCCCTGCTCAGTAAAACAGAGGGGCTAGCAATCAGTCAAAGGACGCGATTCACACCTGACAGATTGTAGAAGCTTCCTGGTATTAGGCAATCCACACCTTTCAAGAACTGTTGTTTCAAGAAGTTATTGGTACCAAGTATTTCCCGAGGGGGTGGTAGCGATTCCCACCAGGCATGTACAGAAATATGGCAACTCGATTCACAGGAAGACAGACGTTTTGCTTGACAGGGAAAAGGTTGCTACTAAAAGCAGAGTTTGGTCCCATTCTTTTGTATGCCACCGAGGGGAAGTGAGGGGAAGTCTGAGCCTTAAATTTTTCTCAAGAGCAGCTATGGCACTCTACTAACTGTTAGGAAGTAAGACCAGGTTGTTGGTATTAGCTTTCGTATTCACCTAAATTTAAGCAGAGAAAAGAATGCCTCTTCTTGCAAAGAAGGATGAAAACAACATCAGTGTCCAGGTACTTGGCCATTTTGGGTTGGAATGGACTCATTTACCAAGTGTACTTTCTCATCCATCCTGTTCTTTGAAATGCCTGCCTGACCAGCTTGTATTAAAAAAAAAAATCAGTTCTCTGGAAATTGAAAGCTGTGTTATCAGAGGGGGACTTTGGACTTCTCTTCTTCACTCCAGGGCTGGCTGCTCATTGCATGTCCTCACTGTAGTCTTCAACATCCCCAGAAAGGGAAGCCGAGGGGCGGATACTGGACTCTGTGGTGACAGGACTGGGGGGAATGAAGCTGCGTCAGGAGAGGTTTAGGTTGGATATTAAAATAAAAAATTCTTCACTGAAAGAGTGATTGGGCACTGGAATCCTCTGCCCAGGGAGGTGGTGGAGTCACCGTCCCTGGATGTGTGTTTAAAAGAAGACTGGACGTGGCACTCAGTGCCATGGTTTAGTTGGATGAGGAGGTGCTAGGTCATAGGTTGGACTTGATGATCTCAAAGGTCTTTTCCAACCCAGTTCATGCTGTGATTTGGTGAAAAGGTTCTTCACCCAGAGGGCGTTTGAGTACTAGAACAGGCTCTCCAGGGAAGAGGTCACAGCACCAAGCCTGCCAGAGTTCAAGAAGTCTTCGGACAATGCCGTCAGGCGCAGAGTGAGATTTCTGGGGTGTCTGTGCAGGGATAGGAGTTGAACTCGAAAACCCTCTTGTGTCGCTTTCAAACCAGGACAGCCGGCGACTCCGCGAAGGGCGGCTGATCGCTCCGGGCCGCCAGCGCGGCCCCGCCGCAGGAGCCGCCCTCAGCCGCTGCGCCCCCGGCCCCTCGCCCGGCGCCAGCCCCGCGCCTGCGCGGCCTCGTGGCGGCGCCTGCGCGCTGGGGCGCGGGGCAGCGCCGCCGCTTTCGGAGCGTTTGCGGGCGCGGAGCGGCTGCGGCACCGCCGAGTTCGCGCCTCCGCGGGCACCGGGCGCTCCCGGCTCCTCCCGCCGGCACGCCGAGGCAGCACCAGGCTGCCCGGGAAGGGGTGGCCGGGTAGGCAGTTGGGTAGGTAGGTACGTAGGTAGGAAGGAGGGTAGGGGAGAGTCGGCTGGGTCCCGCTGCCTCCTCATCGTCATGGCCGGCTCGGAGTACCGGGAGGACGGGGACGCGCCTCTGCCCATCGAGGATTCGGAGCTGGCGCTGGCCGGCATCAACATGCTGCTGAACAACGGCTTCCGCGAGTCCGACCAGCTCTTCAAGAAATACAGGTCAGTCCCGCCGGTCCCCGGGCCCCTTCCCCCGGCCGGCGCGGCTCCCTCCGCCCCCGCGGGCGGGAGGGCAGCGGGGCCGGGGGCGCGCAGGGGCCCTGGCGCGGCAGCCTCGCCCGGCCCGGCCCCTCGCAGCGGGGAAGGGTCGCTGCTGCCCGCCGCCGCCTCGCTCGGCGCTCTCGTGGGGAAGGAACACGCGTGTTTCGCGGAATCGCAGAATGGGTCAGGTTGGAAGGGGCCGCGGTGGGTCGTCTGCTCCAGCCACCCAGCTCAAGCAGGGTCATCCTGGAGCACATGGCACAAGATTGTCCCCAGACCGTTCTTGAGTGTCTCCAGTGAGGGAGACTCCACGAGCTCTCTGAGCAATCTGTTCCCTTGCAGGGTCACCCACACAGTAAAGAAGCTCCTCCTCATGTTCAGGTGGAATTTCCTGTGCATCAGTTTCTGCCCGCTGCCCCTTGTCCTACTGCTTAGAGCCTCCGAGGAGAGCCTGGCTCCATCCTCTTGACACCCTCCCTTTGGATATTTAAGCACATTGACGGGTCCCCTCTCAGTCATCTCGAGGCTGAAAAGGCCCAACTCCTTCAGGCTTTCCTCGTAGGAGAGATGTTTCAGTCCCCCAGTCATCCTCATTGCCCTGTGCTGGACCTGCTTCGGGAGCTCCATAGCTCTTTTGTAGTCAGGAACTAGAACTGGACACTGCACTTTAGATGTGAATTCACCAGGGCTGAGTAGAGGGACAGGATCACATCCTTCAACCTCTGGCACTGCTCTCCCTAATGCATCCCGAGATTCTCTTGGCTTTTTGGCTACAAGAGCTCGGGGGTGGCATGTGCTGTGCTGGGGGTTGTCTGGCACCCTGTCGGAGGTGTAGAGAAGGGCTGAGAAGGGTCCCTCGGTAGCACTGTCTGCGTTTGGCTGTCCTGTATGTGTAAACACACAACTGTGGCTGGAGACGTGTCCTGGGGGGGGGTTCACTCCAGTGCTCGTGTGTGGTCTGATGTGGTCTTCAGCGTACAAAATGGAAAGCAACGAGAGGTCTGTGAGTGTTGCTGTGATTATCTTTGAGCTGTAAGATTATGTTCATAATCCCCACATACATCATGTCTAGGTTTCTGTGTTAAGTAGGCATCTGGTAGGAATGGCATTAGTGCAGCTGTGTAAGTCAAGCTTAAAGAAAAGGTTGCCTTTACCTGTCCTTGGTTCTTTTCTTAGGACTAATGTCTTCCACTCGAGCTTGAGCTGCTGTAATTGCGCATACATTCTAAATAATTAATATGCACTATAATGCTGTTGTTGTATGATTAAAAATGACTTTGGTTGTCTTAAAATAGAACTTCATAGTGATGGTGTACTTACATATTTAAATCTTGTTTACAGAAAGGATGATTGGAAGTGAAGTGCAGGGAGTAAGACACATTAAGAACGTTCCCCTTAATAGCAACAACAGAATAACACTTTATTGTGTACCTGCAACAGGTTAATATTAAACGTGTCATTTTGTCCCTAGTGTGTACTGCTATGTAACACAAAGTACTGTTGTGTAGAACTAACTGTATATTGCAGGTGACAAGCAAGATCCAATTCTGCATTCCTCACATGCATAAGCATGAAGTCCAAGTCTTAACCCAGCACTGCCAAGACCACTACTAAACCCTGTCCGTAATTGTCTGTGTCATGTGAAGTTCTACCCCATGAGTTACTTCTTGAGTATTTCTTTCTTTTGAAGTCCTCAGTTGTTCTGTGTATCTAAGGAACCTGTTGGTTTTGGTTGCATGCTTTTGTGTTGTGCAATTTTTTGGAGGTGCCAGTTAAGGAAACCACTCTGTGTGGTTTCCTCTCCTCCACTTTTGCTCGTGCTGTGCTATTGCTTTCTCTCAGCAGTGTGAATCTGGAAGTAGTCTAGGAATTATAAAGATGTGATGCTTCTTACATTTTAAAGTATTACTAGGGAATAAAATTGTTAAGATTCCTGTTCTCAAAATGCAGTTTAATCCTCCTTTGAAAGGATGAATAAAGATTTCTTCAGCAAACTCTTCTCTTGCCAATCTTTTTTTCTTTTTTTTTTTTTCTTTTTTTTTTTTTTTTTTCCGGGTTCAGGTTTTTCAATGTTTGATTTTATCAAGAAATGCCTCTGAATTCAGTGCACTTTTTTGATTGATGCTTTTAAATGCCCCCTGCAACTAATAAATAGGAATCCCTTCATAAAATTAATAGTTTATGGTTCATAAGTTGATGTTTGCTGTCTTGGGCTGGAGATTTTCTGAGTAATTTAAAAACTTTATCCTTCATCCCAGAATTTGTAGCAGTCTTCTTCTTGCTGTGAACTAATAAGCCCTTATTGAATTGCAAATTAACTGTATGTTGAAAATTTGGATTTCATATAGGAGAGAAGATGCAGCAAAGATGCTCAACTTCTTATAAATCTGAATTCTGGAGACGTGCAGTGAGGGCCACTTGTTTTTCTCAACAGCTTTTGGATCTGTGCTTGTCTTGAATGTGTATTTTTTGCGAGGATTTAAGCAGAGCTATTATATGTCTATTTTCATGCAGTCTTAATGAGTGTGTTTTTGTAGGTGTGTGCTTGGAATTATGAAATAGAACTCATGCTAAATGGGGCTGATAAGCCAAATGAGAAGGGTTTAGAAGCTCTCCATAATTTAATATTGATGTTTGTAGTTCCTGGTACTAGATGTCAAAGATGTCTGATGGCATGCAGTTTTTTTAACTGAATATGAGTGTGTGTTTGTATTTCAAGTGACCTTTCTTGTAGACAGTGTTAATTCTGAACTACTGCTTATGCAGATGGTTTAGCTCTGTTTCAGAAGCTGAACAGTTATTAATGAATTATAGAAGTGAAGAATGGAGATACTCAGCAAAACTTCCGTTTCAGTAGCCACATCACTTAAACTACTTAAAACCATTTATTGGAAACTGCTGTTGGATTCTGCTTTTTGTTAGTTCAATTTTTAATTCATTTGCCACCTGAAAGGTCTTGTGAAGAATTTAAATTAATGCTTCTGTCTTTACGGGACAGTAGGCAACCTCATCTCTAAAACAGGCAGTATGTATTTTTTTTTTCACCCTTCTGCATTTTTGCATCTTCCAGAAGGTATTGAGTATTGGGAGTGGAGTATTCTTTTTCCTCTTGTAGCTTTGTGGATTTCTAAGCACATAAGAAACAAACTGTCAAAGCTGTCTGCTGAGCCTAAAATCAGTTATGTTTTAAAAGCTGGTCATAATGCAGTCCTTGAGGAAGCCACAGTTTGAATTGCAGCTGTGTTTCATATGCATATCCACACCAGTAAAGTCTTGCCTATGAAGACTGAAATTATGAGCCACAGAACCATTATTTCTGTATTGGACTTGGGAGAGTGGTATTTTGTCTTCTGGTGGTTACAGCTCATGTACATATCTATAGAGAATCTGAAGAGGATGAATATTCAGTTGTATGCCAGTTACAATATGTAGTTGGAACTGCTACACTTATCACACTAAAGCACTTAATGTTTTGTCAGGTGGTGTTTGGGAGTATTTTTGTTTTAAATTATACTTGAGGGAAGATAGTAGGGTTTGAAGAATCATCTACATGTAGCATCTATATCTGCATATGCTTTTTCACATGTTTATTTTTTTTTAGAAGTCCAGATCCTTTACCTCCTAGTGGTGATAACATTCTGAACATGAACCAAATACCAGTGACATGGTATTTCCATAGATTTTTACTAGACAGCACCATTGTCCTTAGTGCTTTTAGCCATATTAGGTTCCCTCAGTGCTAACTCGTATTTGAAACAGTCAGATATCAATCTTTGTATTCAGCTTGAACAATGCTGACTCTGTCCTAGTTCTCATCAGTTTAAACTTTTGAGTATCTGTGGGAGCTGCAAGAGGGATGGAGGTTAACCAAGGACATAGGTAGTGAAGATGGAACCCTCAGGCAGCAGGATGGTACTATTTTGGTGGACCACCCTGACACTACCAGGAAAGCTAAACTGGAGTATTTTTTTCCCCTTGTAGCTTTTTGGATTTCTAGACATATAAGAAGGAAAGAAATTGTCAAAAGAACTTATTTTTTTGCTGATTCTTCACTTCTTAAGAGCATTTGCAATTCAAAAATTATTTAAAAACTTCCTCCAGCTATAAGAAGAGAAGACTGTATTAGATAAAGCCAGGCATTTTTTGGTGAGTGTTGACTCACAATGTAAATCGTCAAATCATACAGTATCCTGAGTTAGACCCATCAGGATCAATGGGTTTAACTCCTAGCCCTGCACAGGACAGCTCCAAGAACAATCCCATGTGCTTATGATCATTGTCCAAAATGCTTCTTGAACTCTGTCAGGCTTGGTGCTGTGACCACTTCCCTGAGAAGGCTGTTCCAGTGCTCAAGCACCCTCTGGCTGAAAAACCTTTTCCTATACTTAACCTAAACCTCCCCTGACACAGCTTCGTGTCATTTCCTTGAGTCCTGTCACTGGCTGTGAGCGAGAAGAGATCAGTGTCTGCCCCCTCCCTTCCCCTCAAGGGGAAGTTGTAGGCTGCAGTGAGGTCTGTGTCTCCTCCAGTCTGGAGAAGCCAGGTGACCTCAGCTGCTCTTCATATGGCTTCCCCTCAAGGCCCTTCACCACCTGTGTGACCCTCCTTTGGATGCTCTCTGATGGCCTTGTGTCTTCTTATATTGTGGTGCCTAAAACTGCACAGAACACGAGCTGAGGCTGCCCCAGTGCAGAGCAGACAATTGCATCCTTTGACTGGATGACAACTCTGTGCCTGACGTACCCCAGACACATGGTTGGCCCTCCTGGTTGCCAGGGCATAAAGCATGAGAACAAGTTTATTATCTCTAAAGAAATCCAACAATCTTCTGTCTCCTACAAAACAAACATTTGACTCTGCGTGAATAATTCTAACATCTGAAAAGACTCGATAAAGTTTCCAACTTCCATCTTAATGGAAAGAGAAATGGTACAAGATGACAAGTAAAATGTATATAGTAAGGTCCTATGCACAACAGAAATTAAAGATTTTATAGAGAAATGTGATTATAAGACAAAATGGGGCCCGTGTAGAAAAACATGATGTTCAGCCTGCTAGGGTAAAGCAGAACTTTGAGAACTGGAAGCTGGTGCAGATGGGAAGAAAGCTTACTATGGTTGCTTAAAAAACCTGAAATTATTTTAAAGTTGACATACTACGTTATGTGTATTGACAGACACACAAACTTAGTGATGGACCAGAAGTCCATTGTGAATAGGAATTTGAACCTCTTGTTAACCAACTTAAAATGCTGTCTGTGGCTCAAAATACTTTAGACCCAAATGCAAGTTGAGGTAAGGTGACATTAAGCCAGCATTGATCACTAGGTAGATTATGACCTATGTATGGGCTGTCTAACCACTGCTGAAATTCTTTCTTATATACATCAGCAAAGTAGCCCTAAGAGCAAAAATTGAGTGATTTAGTAGATGCTGCAGTAGCTTCTCTAAAGATAAGGCCAGCAGAGCGGGAGCTGACGTCAGTCAGTTGGGCGAAGGATGATAGCATCTGGATTGGCAGCGTGAGAATAAATTGTGAGTGCCCTGCTAGCAGCCCTGTGTGCCTTTGTTTGTTACAGCCATAGGAGCAGCTGCTAGGTGGATGTATAAAAAGGGGAGTTATTCGTAGGGGAAGTGATTTTAGTAGCAGTATTCTTAATGTGTACCCCAGTGAGGTGAGATTTCATTGCTCAGTGCTAGGCAGAGTAATAGTTATAAAGGTGCACATAAAGTCAGCATCAGTTTTTGGGCTATTTGAACAGATTAGAAATATTTTAAGCATTCTGCATGTTAAATCTTCTAACAGCTGGGTGCGCTGGTTCACCTTGAGTGTGACACTTGGTTTTATGGCCTTCATGGCAGAGATGGGTAATGTTGCCAAAGGAAGTAGTAGAAAGGGTAGAGGAAGGTTGAGAGGTTTAATTGTCATATGGAGCAGTAACTGGTGGCTGCAAGTCCTAGGGAAGATAACAGAAAACTGAACTAAAATCTGGGTTTATAACTCAGAGGGTAGATGTCAGGTTTGGTGGAGATGGCAGAAGAGGTGTGATAGTAACCAGTTCTTATTAAATGAATTCTGTGAAAAATGCAAATACTCAAAAGACTTTTTACTCTTGTTACAGCACTGACTGATCTACTGTTTCTGGTAAAATATTTCAGGCTGTTGTGATAGGATAGATATGCTTTTGTTTTTATCTACTTCAGGATTTCCAAGATGTTAAAGAAGTTACATGATGTCAATTAAGCTGTTGTAGCTGGTCGTGGAAAGTGATTTTGGTCAGGTTGGTAAAAAAGGTTTTGCTTAAGTCCCCTATTATTACAGATTTAGAGAGTGCAATTGGAGTTAGTACAAATCTGCTGATGTGTTATAACTAGCTTGTCTCTCACCATTGTAACTAGTTTTCAAATTAAAGATGCAATTGAAAATTCTTCTCCTAATCTCCAGTGTTTTGATGTTGTGTGTCTAATGTTAGCAGCCTGAAGTTAGAGGACAACAATCTCTCATTAATTTGCAGAAGGACAAAATAAATCAGATAGGAACTGTATAGAGAAGGACCACAGAATTATTTTTATATTGCTGAATTTTTCTTTTGGTTGAGTATTTCTAGTAAAACTAGAAATGTATGCTAAGGGTTCATTTAACAAAACAAATTTGGGCTGATTATGAAATGTAAACTAAACCTAGATCTGATATTTGCAGTTCTCAATGTGATTTAATACTTTAATGCTTCCATGACAGTTTTATTGCCATGGGTATTTCATATACTAGTGTTGAATGAGAGGTGTATATACATGGATCTGTCATGTTTGTAATCTCACAAACAACTTCTAGAATGTGTTTTAGAATAATCTGTGATGGAATAATAACCAAAGGATTTGTATGTTGTTGGAGTAAATTCCTTACCTTCCTATTTACGGATTTTTCTGCCTTGTTTTAAAATATTCAGCTCCTGTTTCTATATTTATCTTTGAACTTAGATCAATTATGCCATGTTGCTTTATTCTCCCACTTTGTGGACAAAATTAATTTGTTTTGTTTCAACCTGAGCATCACTCTCAGCATGATGACTGGAATTCTTGATGGACTGTGGTTAAAGTAGCAAGACTAGAAATGTTGGCAAGTTAATTATATTACTCTAAATTTTAGCCTGAGCTGGGCTGTAGTAACTTTAGAAGCTGATGTGAAGAAGTGAAATACTGTCTTGGAAATAGCTGTAGGGAAAAAAGGGAAGAAAATACTGTGAAGTAATTGGGTTTTTTTTTTTGTTTGTTTGTTTCTTTTAATGTGCTTCAGTTCTGATGTATTTTTTAATCGTGAAATTGGGCTGTATTATCTCAGCATTATTAAACAAAGGCTTAAAATCCCTGAATGTTATCATCATTGTGTGAAAATGGGGCATAGCAAATACCTTTCTTCTGAAAGTGAGTTAATACCTTAAATATATGCTATGAAATGAGGCAAATCAGTCAGGGTATTTTGGGAAAAGCAATGTCTTGTGTAATACTAGTTCATATGTCTGGAAGAAAGTTCTGCTTCAGTACTCTCAAGTTTTTGACTTAAGTTTACTTACATATGCCAACTTTATTGATATGTAGGACCTTTTACTGTGGTATCTTGCTGTAATGGTGTTAATAACATAGTTACTTATAAAAAAGATACCTTCTGAGCCCTAGTTTCCTAGGTGAAGTGAAAACTGTGCTTCACAAAATATGTCTGGAGACTGATTTTTTTTTTTTTTTTCCTTTGCTCTTTGAGCTAATTAAAAGTTTTGGGATTTTTCTCTACCTAATGGAGGTTATTGGTTTCAAAGTCGTGAGGACAATTTTGGTAGTGCAGTATCCTGGTGTAAATTTGTATTTGGTTCCATAGCTCCTGTCAGCATTGATGTGGCCCTTGGTTTGCTGTTAGTATCTTCTCAAGTGCTGCCTCATTTTTTTGTTTCTTAACTTTAGGGTTGTCAAAAAGAATGAAACTTCATGTCTGAAGCTGAAGGTCGCTAACAAGGAGATTGAGCTTTTTGTGGGATTATGTTTTTCCCAGAAACCTACTGTCATCATTAGTCACATCTCAGTTTTTCCTGGGACAGTACTGTGCCGTTTCAAACTTTGCCCAGCTCTCAAGGAAAAGATGGCCTTAAACTGTTGAAGGATTTATCAGTCAACATAATACTCACAAAGACTGAGCACATAACATGGTTGTTGTTTAAAATTGTATTTTAGACACCTAAATTACCTTACTAAATGATCTTCCATAAAGCTGCAATTATAGTCTCTACCCAGTGACTATGTAGGAATGTGCTAGAAGCGTTCCTTATTTTCTTTAGTGGTGACACAAGCTCTGTGTGGGGGACTCCTACAGTAAAGTTTTGATGTTTTGATTGCCAAACTCTGGTCTCAACAGAAGCATCTCCCAGACATAGGATAATATTATGCATCGTGTTTCCTTGCTTCCTTTTGTGCTACAGCCCATATGTGCTGTAATGGCAATGCTTTTTATAGATTGAGTGACTGAAAGTTAAAAAGAACTGATCCGTGACATTTACCTCATGTATTATAGCTACTGATAATTTCAGAATGCAATAACGATGTGGCTCTTGATTTTTTTGTTGTTGTTTCATTTTTGATCATGGGGGATGAATTTGGAACAGAAGTAGCAGTGTCAAGAGTGCAAGTGTGAAAGCAGTTCTGAAAGGTCAGTTGAAAAAGTTAAGTATGTACTTGGGGAAAAAAACTCAGCTACTCAAACTTGGGCAAATTTTCATTGTTTTGGTTTATTTTGTAGTCTTTAAAGACCAGTTGGCTCTCAACTGTAGTCAGCTGTTTCATTTTTTAACTCCCCAGACCTGCTTATGTTTTGTGTAGAGGAAACATGAAAATGAAACATTTGCTTTATTTCTGAGCTTCTTTGAAATATGATGTAAATGCAGCTTCATACTTATAGACATAAAAACAATCTGTGTCGTGTTGTGCTGATCTGTTCTGCAGTTTTAGATCAGTTGGGTGTTGATAATGACCTTGAAATGTGTGGTGAAGGTTGTGCTGGGACTATGGTGGTAGTACTGGCTGCCAAGGTCCCACGCTCCTCATGAGTTAAAAGAGGGATTATGGGGGAGCCATGTGCCCTCTGCAGCAAGAGTTCATGCTGGAAGTGCCAGCTGCAGCATGTGCAATTTGTGTGGCTGATTGCTGCTGCCCTGTGTAACACAGCTGCTGGGAGAACACAGGGCAGGTACTGAGAAGCAGAGACATTTACTGGCAGCTGTTCTTTGTTGTCTGCTGTCAAAGGGGGAGGTACCCAACCTATTTTTCCTTTGCAAAAAATAATGGGAAAAATGTGGCAAGTTGTATTGCTCTTACATTTAGGTGTATATACAGAATTGAGCAGTGTATATAAAAAAGAAATGGTTTTCCTGTTAGAACATGCTTTGTTTGTCTTCCCTGTTTTTCTTTCTCATTATTCTTGTTCATGGTCTTGCTTTTAGATATTTATGCTAAATCAAAAGTGAGAAAAAATGTGTGTGGGGAAATATTGCTGACTGCTTCTTTTTAAAAAAAACCAAAACACCAAACAGCCAAACTCTATTCTTGTATAATACAGGTTCACTGGTGGAAATTTGTGTTTTAGCAATATACTTCTTTTCCCTTGTTTTTCAAGTACCTCTGCTATTTTAAATCTCTGCTTTAATATAATGCTTGTAGAATAAAGTTGAAAACAAATCAGGTGCTTTACTATAGCAATGTATGTTTCTGTAGCCTAAATTGTACTTAAATCCTGTAAGTCTGTGTTTTTATATAACCTGGCAGCCTACTACTGAACAATGTCAATCAGTGGTACCACTGAGGTCCTGACATTTTAATTTTAATTTTTTTCAAAGTGTCTTCTACGTGGCATTACTGTAGTATCATGAAACCTGTCTGATGTATTACATGGTTTGGGTTGCCTGAATTTTTTGATCTAGCTGTGATTTCACCCCTTAGGAATAGCCATGTGAACTGAATAGGTTGTAGTCTCTTAAAGCTGATCCACACAGGGTAGTAAGATACAGATTCTGAGCTTGAAACAGAACAGCTACAAAATCAAACGTCTTGTTTGGCCCTGTATTACCACAACTTCATTATGTAGTAGATACATTTTTTGGGTGGATAGGTTAACTTAAATTCAGAGAAACTGATGGAAGTGGGCCTCTCTTAATAGAACCAGTTAACATTTGTCTTCTAGGACAAAATCGTAGTGATGTATCACAAGAGGAGAGTAGAACTGGCAAATTTTCAATTTTTTGTAGCTTTTTCTTTTGACCTGAACTGAATGTATTTTGATGGCAGTGGTATCTCTTAAAATATCTCTATCCTGTAAAAATGTCTGTAATACCCAAAAAAATTATTTTTAAGGTATATTCAATACAGTAAAAGATATGAGGCATTTGGTTTTCTGTTTCCATTATGTTTTGCAGGTATGTTTGTAACTTGATACAAACCCCCACCAAGATTTATTTCCAAATGTACAAGCTGGACCCAAGGAATTCAATGTGGATCTTTATTACAGGAAATGTGTGCAAGTGTAATAACTATTTTTTGTTTTCTTTGCAGGAATCATAGCCCATTAATGAGTTTTGGGGCCAGTTTTGTCAGTTTTTTGGTGAGTAGATGGGAGCACAGAGTATACATCTCTTGGGGTTCATGACTGTGTGTGCATGTATGTGTTCACAATACCCTATTTTTTTTTCCTTTTTTTGAGACTAATTTTTTCCAAGTTTTTAGATTAAGCATAGCTAGAGAACAAGGCATTATGGTATGTAAAGCTTGTTTACTCATGTGGTTTTAATGCAAAGTAAAGGTTCTGCAATTCAGCTTCTTGAATGTATTAAATATTTATGTGTTCCATTAACAGAGCCATAATAAAAAGTTTTCCTAAGTGAGCAGTGGAGTTATTTATTTATTTGATTAAAATAAAACTCATGAATGCCTGTTTTTCTGGTAACTTTTGTATTGTAGATTTCTCCATCCATACTTCTGGGTGGAAGTTGTTAATTCAAACCATTCACATTGCTTTTGGATGGATGTGAACTGAAAATATTGATTGACTAAAAAGACTAAAGTCATAATGAGCAAGTTAGGTTTGTTAAATGCTTTTTTTCTTTTTAGATATAACATATTTGAAGTCATAATGCCATGTATAAAAGCTAAGCAGGTATATTGGAAAGTGCTTGGGTTGTGTTTTTTAGACTGCCCTTATTCTGATTTTGTTGCTTCATCTTGGATCTCACCAGAAATTATCTACGGTAATACTCTTTTGAAAGACAGAATTTATTATAACATGTCAGAAATCCATGATTTGTGAATGAAATAAATATGAATTTTCTCTAGTATGCAATATGGAAAAATATACTGTTTAGGAAACCTCATGAGGCGTATGCTTCCTTTTAACTTGGTGGAGGAGATAAAGGAAAGAGAGAATCTCTCAGACTTGCTTATCTGAACTGATGTGCTGAACCAGTGCAACATCACAGTACAGCATCAGAGGATCTTGAAAGTATCTTGCTTAGCTGCTGTTCTAAATATAGCAGCAGCACTTGGTGTGCCTGTGTCATTCTGAGCTTTTGTTTAATAAGCTCCAAGAAAAGAAGTTACTTGTCCTGAATTTTTTTTTCATTTGGTTTAGCAGTAGTTGGAGTCAGATATAATTTCTTTTTCTTTTACCTATGGAGGGACTGTGGCTATTATTTTGAAGAATTTAATCATTTTTTGTTATTGACTTTGAAGGCCTGTTATTTATATGAATGAATAAAAACAGATACCTGCACAGATGCGAACCATGCCTTACATAAAAAAAAAAATTGAAAATTAATGTATAGGAGTTTTTCTTCTGCTTAAAGTAATTTAAGTGCATTCAGTTTGAGTGTATATGAAGGTCTAAGGTGGAGGTTAGCATTTGTGTTCTGAGTTGTCTTGACAACTCAGTTTTCTAGTTTGTTGTTTTTCTGTTAGAAGTATTTGCAGTGATACATAATACTACTTTTATTGTCCAGTTTTTATGAAAATTTTAATTATCCCACAACTTGTGTAGAAATTGAAGTATTTGTAGTTTTTACCATTCAAATGTGCTTGGTTTTTGGTAGAATGCCATGATGACCTTTGAAGAGGAGAAAATGCAACTGGCATGTGATGACTTAAAGGCTACAGAGAAACTTTGTGAAAGTGAAGAAGCTGGAGTTATAGAAACAATCAAGAATAAAATTAAGAAGAATGTAAGAACAAATTTGTGTATTGAAAATTTTTTTCTGGAAACTTCCTCTCTGTTCTCTTTGTATCTTGGAAAGATGTTTCGGTGTGTGTGAAGAGCAGTAGAGATTAATAATAAATTTGGAAATTTGATCAAATATTTTGCTTGGATTTCTTAATTGTTGTAAAATACTTAGGTGAGTAAAGTGTCAGGTTGTGTTATGTTGGTAATTGTTTTCTGAACATGCAAAATTTGTGACCTGCTAAAATTATTTTAGGAAGCTTGTAGCCTGTCTAATTCAGGCTAACTTTAATTCATCCATGCTCTAGTCATGTTCAAAAGTTGTGACGTAGAGGCTGCACATGGCAGTGAGCCAGGCATATTCCTAGGGAATTTTCCTTCCTTTTTTAGATTTTTCATTCTAAATAATAAAAGAAGAATAAAGCATGGAGATTCAGAGCAAGTTAAAGTGGTTGTATAGAAGTGTTCAGTGAGCAGTCTGCCCAGTGTGACACAGCAGAAAAGGAAGCCATTTCTATTCAGTGTTTAGTTTGCTTGGTAAAAAGTGTTAAACCTGCTGTACTTCACTCTCTGCTCTTACGAGGCTCTGTATTTACCCTGGCACTTGTCATACACCCTTTTCTGTGCTCTTCCTGTATAATATCTCTTTTTAAATCTGTTCTGACAATTTTTAGAACCTTGGGAAAAATAGCTGGTAGTATATGTGTAAAATTTCTCTCTTAAGTAGGATTTTACTTGATAATCTGTCTGAGAAATTTTAGTGTTGTTTTGAACTTCAAAATGCTGAGTTATTTTAGTAGCAATACTACCACTTGCAGTTAATTTTGGATTTCTTAATTTCTCATATTTAGATAAATATTGTGTATTATCTTCATTAATGTTTTTCTGTGCTCTGTGTTTGTATATCCCAAACAGGTTGATGGACGAAAATCTACTCTATCCATGATAGATCGTCTACAAAGACAAATAATTGTAGCAGACTGTCAAGTCTACTTGGCTGTGCTCTCGTTTGTAAAACAAGAGTTATCAGGTGTGCTGTGGCTTTCATGTTTAGATATATTTTAGCATTTTTTTTTATAAAACTTCATCATAAAATCACCATATGACTTCCAGTAAAAATAATTGTTTTATAAGAAGGAGTTCCATTTGGGACGTTTGAAGATTGGTACACTTACAGAGGTATTCCACCTTTGTGTAGATAGTGGTGAAAAATGAGATGGGTTGCTACAAATTAGGGCTTTTTTCTTTTTCAATACCAACAATCATATTCAATTGGTTCTCCTTAGACAAGTTTGCATGTTATTGTAGAGGTGTTGGAGGAGTTGGGATGAAGATGGATAGCATCTGTGTGCTTTGTGGCTTGCATGATAAAAGAGGTTGTTAAATCCAGGCCACTGGGAAAATCCTGGTGTTCCATATGTATTCCATTCATGACAATTCAGGAAAGTGACAAAGTGCCAATGAAAGCAATTTTAAATGAGTGTGCTTAACATGGAACTGCTGAATCAGTTCTTGCTCTCTGGTCACTGGAGTGTGTCCTTGCATGCCAAAGAGGGTAATCCTGTCGTGTTGAATACAAACCCTTCCTTTCAACTGCAGAGCTGTTTGTGATGTTTTCGTGCATTCTTGCATCTCTTGCACAATCTTAAAGCATGCTGTTATCTGTAAGCTTATATGCAGTCAAGGTCATAGAGCAAGTGTGAGCATATCTCAGGTTCCTACCAAATCAATGGAGAGCAAGAGATGGCAGACAGACCAAACTCTGCTGATCAGCTGAAAGGAAGTGGAGAAATAACATTCAGATTATTTAAAATAACATTTCACATTTTCAGTCAAGGATGTAATGCTTTCTGTGATGTGCAGATTTGTTTTATTCCAAGCTATCAAGATAAGTTTTATTCTAAGACGTCAAGAGTGTATTTGGTTCTTGTTAGCAGAAATTCAGGGAATATTTCTGTCTACTTTGTGTGTTGTGCTGCGGAAGGGTTTTATTGCTATTTTTGATGCAGTTCTGGGTTTTTGTTTGTGGTGGTTATTTTTTCCCTCTCTCTTGAAGCTTTTTTCCCTTGTTTCAGTATGTATTCTGCACCTGCATAACTGGGTTGGATGCTGTAACTGAAGGTGGTGTCTGTTCCCTTTCTCTTGTCTGCAGCTCAGAGAACTGAAGTGGGTAGCAGAGAATTGCAGAACCTACAGTATATTTGTATTATTCTGCTGAGCAAAAAATATACCTGAAATCTTTAGTTAAAGTTCCAAGCTAAGTGCTACCTCAGTGACTGCTAGTTACTGACATTGCTGAGCTGTTGGATCCATTATTTTGTGTTTTAAAGTCTATTATCTTTCTTGTATGTTTATGTGCATACATTCTTTGTTTTTATTGTATTTCCCCACAGAAATAGCAACCACATTTTTGAAATGAGTGTAATTTTACAAAAAAAAACAAACCCCAGGAGACAAATATTTCTGATCAGTGGATGGATGAAAAATTCCTTGTGTTTTTCTTCCTGGAACAGTTTGACAAGAAGCATATGATGCCACGCAAGTTGGTTTCTCATATGCTTAACACATTTTATATTTTCTTTTCCACCCTCGGAGATGTATTAGAAATACTTCCATCATGAAGTTGTTGGCAGACCAAATGACATTAGCTTCCCTTGGCAATACTGAACTACCTTTTCTTGGTATTTACCACTGCTGTCATGGGTCTGACTACTTTTATGTTGGGAAATCAACTCAGTGATTGGACTTGATTTAATTTTTGTGTCTAAAAAGTCAGAAATTCCTTGCTAGATTGTTTTCTGTTGTTATACTAATATCAAATCAATTATGGTTATGCTGTATTAATGGACAGTTTAATGACAGCACACCAGTGTAAGTAAAGTATAAAGCTATGCTTTTTTTACACCATACCACATCTTTTTCCTTTCATGCTTGCATTGGAGCACAGTTGTTAGCTATGGGCAGAATCTGTAGGACAAGTAAAATGTGAAATTTTCTTACTACCTGTGTGCTGCATTGTTGTGCACAGTTGGGTGAGCATTCATCTTGTGGTGAACCACATAATTTTAAAGTGCTCTGTGCAGCCAAAGAGTGACCTAATTGCTTAAAATTGGAGTGATGTTAGTCTTGTAATGCAGCTGAATCAAAGTGGGGGGGTTAATTTTTATTCTAATGCTTTAATGCTCATCTCAAGAGAGCGGATTAATTTTTTTTAATACTTCCAAGTTCATGTTGACAGAACACTTCTGTTATAACTGAGAATACAAATTTTAGAGTCTTTCTCAGTACAGTTTTTCAAGACTATCAAGCTAGCTTCATGCCCTCTTCATATAACAAGAATCCAAAAAGAGACAGTCTAGTCTGCAATGTTACTTTCTCTAGAAATGTTGGGCTTTTTTGTGATTTGGGAGGGTTTTTATCAAAGGCATCAAAAGCTTTTATAGAGTTGTTTGGTATTAATAGCATCTTGCTTTTCTTTGACACACCCCACCTGTTATGGTCTAATTCTGGCATTAGTTATAACACTGTTCTTTGCAAATCTGTCTGTATTTGTTTAGAACACTGCTGCTATAATCATGTTTTTATTTTATTTTTAGTTAGTCTTTGTCACTGCAGTTCCTAACTTTCAGGGCTCTATCACAGCCAAAATGCTGGTGTCTGTTTTTACTGCTAATGTGTGCAAGGATGTTCTTCACAGATATCATGTTTAACACTTATCATTATTAAAATGTGTGCTTATAACAAAGATAATTGCTTTGTAAATAGGCAAATTGAACATCTTAATCTTTTGATGTCAGGCATTTCTTTACCCTGCTATAAAGATGACAGACAGAACGCTGTCATTCTCAAACAAGAATGCTCAAGACCAAATTTCTAGGGAAATTCAGTTTGCTTTGAGGAAATTGAGGAAGTTAGGCAACTGAAAAATTCTTGAAAACCATGTGTAGGGTTTTTTTGGGTGTTTTCTTTTTTTTCCCCTTAATTGTAGGGCACTGTGTTCATGCAAAGGGCAGGGAAGTGATAATGCTGAAAATCATACTGTCTAACCCAAAGCAAGGCTTTTCTTGGTATTTTCCCATCAACTGTGTTTTAACACAATTTGGGCTTAAGAGAGGAGGTGTAATCTGAGTTTTGCTTCTTTCTGCTAGGCAGCAGTTCTATCTGCACCCTATGGTGGAGCAAAATCTAGCACTAAGTTCTTTGATTGCTCCCTTTCTGTCTGACAGCTGTACTGCCACATTGCTGAGCAGAGGTGCCTTTGTGCTGTGTGCTGCTGTAAAGTCTGTGGTTGTACAGACTGGCCCACTATGCCAGATCTCTCTGAGGGAACAGTAGCTATTACAAAATCCTTTATACACTTAAGTTGCTGTAAATAGAGAGAGCGTCTTGGGCTTGGAAAATAGCATTTACTACTTAGGATGTTCTGTTTCTGAAATATGTCCTTGAAGTATTTCTTTTCTTCCTTGATTTTTTTTTTTTTTTTTTAGCGTACATAAAAGGTGGGTGGATACTCCGAAAGGCCTGGAAAATTTACAATAAGTGCTATACGGACATTAATACACTTCAGGAAATATATCAGAAGAAAACAACTCAGGAATCCTTGACTTCTGATGCTGCAAATGATAATCATATTGCTGCAGAAGGTGTAACGGAGGATTCGCTAAACAGACTGAAAGGTGCTGTTAGCTTTGGATATGGACTTTTTCATCTTTGCATATCCATGGTGCCCCCAAACCTGCTCAAAATCATCAACCTGCTGGGTTTTCCTGGAGACCGCCTACAGGGGCTTTCCTCACTGATGTATGCAAGTGAAAGTAAGGACATGAAGGCCCCTTTAGCTACGTGAGTAGCTATATTGAAATGCTTTGGTAGATAACTTAGTACTAAAAGTAAGTAATTGGGAAAAAGTGAAAACCAAAAAGTCATGTTGCTTTAAAGGAAACAACAGCAGGTAAAATAAACTGGTGGTTTGTTGTTTAGCCTACCATGGTTTATGGTAAATTCATCACTTACTGATGTATGAGATCTCTGCTGTTAATTATTTACATGTATTTGGGATTTGGGTCAGTATTTTGCTGTATTCTTCAGTACCTGCAGTTCTGATGTCCTGTAATTTAAATGCCAGCAGAGTATAAATAAAAGTTCCCTCTGAAGGCTATGTGAATTTATCTAGTTGCATTCTCTGCTGGGAAGAGCATACTGCTTAGTATGAGTTACTGGCCTCATGTAGCCATTTTTTCTTACTACCAACAAAAAACATTTTTAATTGTTTTAAGTTTTTGTTTTTCGTTTTTGTTTTATCATCTCAGTGAAATGAGATGTTCCTTACAGTATTTTAAGGGAGTATTTTTTTGTGTACGCTTTTTCCCAAGACTTCATACTGTGCTCAGGTCTTTCTTAAGAACTGAAGGATTGGGCAGACCTAATTTAAACTGCCATCATAAATGGCTTTATTATTCCATTGTCTGCAAATATCTACAAATTAATGCTTTTATTACTGGACCTACTGCAGGTACTGTCAGGTGTCAGTTTTGAAACACTGACAGCAGAGCTAAAGTCTCTTCTGCTTCCGGTGAAGAAGTGGGATTCTGTTTGTTTCAGAAAGCTTAGGATTAAATAGTCTTGGAAATTTTGTGCTCTGCCTTTGTTTCCAGGAAGATGTAGATCATGTAAATATTTGTCCTTCTGAACACAGGATGTATTTGTTTTTCACATTGATTTCAAGAGTATCTGCTGGTGTGTGTTCAGGGTTTTGTGTTGATTTTTGTCAGGGTTTTTTTTGTTGTTTGGTTTGGGTTTCTTTGTTTGTTTGGCTTATTTTTGTTTCCCTCTCTAGTGAAGAGTTAGTTTTCAAAGTTTTATTGTGGATTTTTCTTTCTAAAATCTACTGAGTTCTGAAGGCTCAACTGCTTTGATGCTATGAGCTCAATTGTTACTTTGTCTTTGGGTAACATGCACTGAATTGTATGTTCAGGTGCAGTTTAGGAGTGCTTTGATGTATGGCAGTAGTATTGTGTTTAAAATATAAAACCAGATTGTATAATACAAGATTCATATCTATCTTTGTCTTCCAGATTAATTTAAAAGTTTGTCTGCATAGAATGTTATCCTTAAATTTCTATTTACAAGCTGTAATCCTTTTTACTCTTATATTTCTTTTAGATTAGCTCTCTTGTGGTACCACACAGTTGTTCGTCCCTTTTTTGCCCTTGATGGCAGCGATAACAAGGCAGGATTGAAGGAGGCAAAAGAAATTCTTGCCAAAAAAGAATCTGCTTATCCAAATTCTTCTCTGTTCATGTTCTTCAAGGGAAGGATACAGCGATTAGAGGTATTGCACATTTTCATCCTTTAGACTGATGTTTCCTCCTGGTCATTTCTTATGTTTTTCTGATGTGAATGAACTGTGCAAGCTTCAGCAGATTGTGGTTAAAGATACAGGTATGTGGAAAGATAAGCAAGATTGGATTAAGTCCTTCCTCGTTTCAAGTTCACATGCAAAACTTGCTCTTCCACTAGATCTATCTGAATGAATGACATTTTGAAATTCTTTTTCAGCTACTTGATACTTCTGCAGTTCTGTGCTAAAAGGAAGTGCATTTGGCCACTCGAATTGCTTGAGCTATTTCAGTTTTGCTTGTCAAGCTAAAATTGAGTATTATCTGCTGAGTTCATAGTATTTATCTTCCTCTTTGTTTTATGCATTGTTCATATACCACTAATTCACTGCAGTAGTTTCCCTTAAATAACTACTTTGCTTTTCAGAGGTCACACCAGGATGTTCTCTGTTACCAGGGGTGAGCTCTGACCTGAGCAGAAGTGTATTCACTGAAAATGTGTGAATGCTATTGCAAAGCATTAGTCAAACACTGCAGCAGCCTTGTGGATTTTCACTTAATTATTCTCTAAGAATCTGTTTGATGTACTACTCAACTCCTAGCTGCTGCTTTTATCAGACCAGAATATTTTTCTAGAAAACCTAACACAAAAGCAGAAGCCCAGAATGTTCAAACCCTTCATGTCAACATTGCAATTACAAGAAGTAATTGAAATGTTGATATTGGTGGTTGTTCTTTGCTAGATTTGCAGTTAAGGCTTTCAGATGTAGCTCAGTATTTTCAGAGAGGTAGTAACAGAACGGAAGAACAGGCTTCAGTGCCCTTTCAGGTTTGCAGGCATATTCCTACATGGGATTTGACTGGTTTTATTTTTTTTTTTTTCTGTCTTTTTGAAAGCAGTGGTGCATTTTGGGAATTACATTATCACAGGCAAGTTGCTGTTGCCTGAGTGAGAAAGGCTTTAGCAGGTCTTATTAATTTATGTGCCTGTTCCATTCTTATGGTAAAAATCAAATTTGTTGGGAATAACTACATAATGAATACAGGGTATAACTTGGTATTTTAATATAACAAGCAATAAAATTCAAATTATTCTTCTGACTTTTGCAACAATTATGGAAAAGTCTAAACACAAGTTTTTAGTAAATTGCGTATATGTTTAAAGAGAGAGGATATATTTGGGATAAGTATCAATTTTGTGTAGTTAGTCCCTTTCTGGAGAACTATATTTCAAAGTAGAGTTGTTTAAATGTAATCTTACTGCATTATTCAATGCACAAATACTGTAGGGGATAGTGAAGTTTAGCTCCAAGTGAATGGAGACAGCATGGCCATGTTAACTAAGTCAGTCAGCTCAGGCAGGCAGAATGCTGTGCATTATGCTGTGTAGCCATGCCCTTAGTCAGCAGAAAGCTTTTTGATTGCTGCCAGGAATTAAAATGTCCCTTTGCTGTTCGTGTGTGTGTGTTTTTGTGAGAGCTTTTCCATTCAGCAGCCTCTTCCCCCTCCCTCCATCATTCTTAGTTCCAAGTGATGCTCTGTCACAGAGGTTTTGCTGTGGCCAAATGTTCCGGTTGAAGTGTCTTGGGCTCTTCTGGATTTTGGTAGGATTTTTCCAGCTTAATTTGCTTAAATGCTGTTGGCATAGTAGTGAAGGAAGGAATGCAACTGGTGGCAATGGCATGGAGAGCTGCACTAGGTTTTCTGCACAGCACACATGTGGTTATATGTGTCCTGAACCTGGCATTGCTCTTACAGCATCCATTCCATATTAATATGTCCAGTGGGGCCAGGGCAGCAATTGTCCCCCTGTGAGGGGGCACTGGTGAGGCTGCACCTCTGAGTAGGGTCCAGTCCTGGGCCCCTCGATTCAAGACAGACATTGAGGTTGTTGGTGTGTCCAGAGCAGGGCAGCACAACTGCTGAAGGGTCTGGAGCACGAGTCCTGTGAGGAGCAGCTGAGGGGAGCTAGGGTTCTTTAGTCTGGAGAAGAGGAGGTTCCTTGTCACTCTCTACAAATTGCCTGAAAGGAGGATATAGTCAGCTGGGGATTGGCCTCTTCTCCCAGGCAGTGAGCAATGGATGAGGGATCTGGCCTGAAGCTGAACTAGGGGAGGCTCAAGTTTGGCATCAGGAGTAATTTATTCACAGAAAGAGTTGTTGAGCATTGGAGCAAACTGTGCAGGGAGGTGGTAGGATCACAATTAAGAAATGACTGGATGTGGTTCTTAGTGCTGTGGTTTAGTTGACAAGGTGATGGTTAATCAAAGGTTGGACTGATCTTGGAGGTCTCTTTCAACCTAAATGATCCTGTGATTCTGAACCAGAAGGGCATGGACATTCCCACATTACAGGCTAGTATGCTGAGTTGTAATTTCCTCCTCATTTCCAAGGTGGGTAATGAGAGCTCCTGTAAAGCCTGGGAAGTGCTTATTTGGCCTTTCTTGAAACTTTTAGTGCACAAGTAGGTTTAAATTCTTTTCACTGGGCATTGGATATTATTCCAGGTGGCTTACCAGAATTGTGTTTTAACCTATATTCACGTAAAAGCATTCCTTGAGCTGAAGTTTGTATACTTTAGAGTCTTTCTTTTACATCTGTTATCTTTTAACAGTTGTGCGACACAGTATAATAGTACAGATAGATAAAAAGCCTCTTAGATGTTACTCAGGAAACCTTGTGTGTTCCATTTATGGTTGTAGGATTTGCATTAGAGCCTGCTAGCACTCAGTCCACCAAATTTTTTTCCTTTGATCCTGCATGCATTTTTTTGTAGCCTTCAGCTGATGGTATATTCAGCTTCCATTAGGAAACCTTCATACTGTATGTATGAAGTCATTTCTTTTCTGTGGAGAAGAAAACAGTAAGGAGCATAGTTCAGCCCATGGACACCTGGGGAAACTGTTCAAAAGCCAGCAACAGTAATTCAGGACTGGACAGTGAGACATGAATCTGACAAAGGAGGAAATTGCCAAGGAAGGCAGTCCAGGAGAAAGCACAGTCTCTGTGAAACCTTCATGTCTATAAAAAGAGAAATGAGCAGCATGGGACTGAATAATGCTTTGTGCCCCAAAAAGCATAAATGGATGTTAGTCAGTAAAGCACTTAGTAGACTTCAGTTTTCAGAGAAGTAGCCTTACAGGTGCAATAAATGTGGAGCAGATTATCAGATTTTTTTTCCCAGATTCACATTTTCAAGAAAGAAGTATGCAAGTGTTTGGAGACTATTGGATTGAGCGAGTTAAGGGAGAGAAAAGGAGAATGATCTGGGAAGACAGGAATGAAAGTGCACCAGAAAGTTAAAGGTTGCACTGCAAAGCTGATGAAATGTCTTTTTTCTTTTCAAAGAATAGGTTAAGAGACTGTGTATTAAAAGTAGCATTTTTACTGACTTTTGCATAATTCACTAAGGCTGATTTTATGGACATTTCTGTGCTTGATTTGTGATTATATGGTACATATTCCAGTCTCAAAGTGTTTCTTTGTGAAGGTCTGACAGTTTCAGTCTTTGAAAGAACTTTCCTTTAAAGCTGGCAGTGATATTTCATGTAAGCTTAAACTAATGCAGACAAGTGAGAATTATTTTATACTTAGGCCTAAAAGGTATATAAAAATATAGTTGGCATAATGGCTGAAACGTAGTGGTCTGAAACATGGAGTTTGCATGTTTGTGGATGTTTGTTATTACTGTGAAAGTAAAAATATTGCCACCCACATTCTGAATGTGTATTGTCTGATACTAGAATGATGTTAATAAATACAGTTTGATTTTGAAACCAGCACTTAACTATCCAGGTGTGATTTTTGTAGCCAGTAGTGGAAGATGAGCATGGTGGTAGCATGGGAGAGGGCAGAGTGAGAGGTTGTGTTCTGGATTTTTACCCATTTTTGCTTTTTAGCCTCCAGTTTTTCTTTCTCTTTTTTCCTCCCTAGTCAGCAACACTGTTTAAAATCTTTTACAGTCATGCCCCTCAGCAATAGTTTAATAGATTGATTGCTTCATGTGGAAAGCAGTAAGGGTATAAAGCAAAAATGAAGTGTTTGACAAAGTGATGAACTGGACAAGGTTTGCTTTGCTTTAATGAGCAGACTCCCTGGGTGTGTGTGTATATATATATACTATATAAATATAAACAACATGAAATCTCTGGCTGCAAAAAAACTCTCAGATTCTGAGGCTTGATCCAGATTTTCCATTGGTGTAGGTGCATGTAAATAGTCTGAAGGAAAAAGTACCAAAGACTGGCAGACCACCAGGCATTTTTCAGGTATGCTAGATGAGCAGGCTGCAGAAAACGTGCAGTGGTAACATGTAAGTGTAATGCTGACAAGCACTCTTGTTTTTTAGCTACCTTTGGTAGATGTTATGGTATCAGCACCACCCTTCTTAATTAGAGGTGAGAGGGTGTGATACAGAAAAGTAGACTGAGGACAAGAGTAGTAACAAGCATTGAGAAGTCTTAAATGAACTTTCTGGAAGGAAATCTCATTGATGTCTAAAATTTGAAGGCATGTAATGTCAAGGTTTATTTTCAGGAATTGTGCTGCTTTTCTTGTTACTTGTTGCTACACAGTACAGTGTCCTAGTTTTATTCCAGTTTGATTTTGTGACTTGTCTAAGGAAAACTGGGTTTTAGTGTGTTGAGGAATGGAAAGTGCAGGATTTGAAAGGTTGATACAATGTCCTTACTATGTCCTCTGGTGTAAATTGTTAGCTTTTAGATGCTGATTTTTGGTTTCTCCTTATTTCTGAGCATGACTTCTTAAAAGCTCTATGAATTCAGACTGGTAGTTGAGAATAGAGATGTTCTGGAGGAGGGAAGTTCTCCTGAGATTTCAGAACAACTCTAGGGAAATGTGTGCTGTAATTGTAAACTGCCTTGTCTTGGTAAGCTCTGTGGATGCTTAATTGTTGGGTTGGGCTGCTTTTAGTTTTAATCTGAAGTCCAGAATGTAAGACTAGGCTTCTCACATTAGGTTTATTAATCCTCTTTATGATAGTATAGTTCTGTATATTATATATTTTATGGGTAGTCTTTTTTTGTTTTTGTATTGTGTCCAAGAGACATGTGAGTGATGCCTATTGAAGGAATTATGTTTGTGTGTATATATATTTATAAATCAAAAGAACATCAATTTCAGGTGCAGCCAGGATGTTACACTCAGGGCTCTTAATAATTATTTTTGTTTGTTCTTTTAAACAGTAAACAGATAGTAATTAATTTAAGAATTAACACCAAGAGTAGTAATTCATATTCCAGGATGTTGCTGCAATCCCTGGAGATGATTGAAACTTTAATTATTAATGAATGTCTCTGAAATATACTTAAATAGGCTTGATGCTGAAGGAAAACTTAGGCAGATGTCAAAACACTTGAGAGATCTAGAGAATTAGAGTTGGGTATAGAAGACTTGGATATTCAACAAACTGGACTTGTATATTGCCAGGTGGTCAGTATTTCCTGTGCTGCCCCAGCAGGTGTACAACATTGCAGACAATGAGTTGACTGCCAGTAGTCATTGTATGGAATAAGTGATTTCTGTTTCACAATGGCTGGGGTTTTAGAAGGCAGTGTACCTTTGAAGAGGACTAGATTTTTTAGTTTTTTTTTCCTAGCACAGAAATAAAGCTCTAAACTGATATTGCTCTGTTTTTTTCATGTAAGGCTGGGCCCATAGCAGTTACTTTTTGGGGAGTTGTGATGGCGTGATGCAGCATCAGTGGAGTAGTCTGTAGTGGAGAGAATGTGCTGTTACAGAAGTGAACAAGGTGTACTTGGCTCAGGCTCCCTGACAATTTTGAGGGCAAATATAACTCACCTGTCTTTCTGTGTTATATATTCTTCTGCCTTGCAGCAAGTATCTTATTTCAATCACTGTTGTACTGTCTAAGTGTACAGTGTTTATACTGCTACAGCTGTGGCTCCCTGTGCAGGCAGTTGTGCTGTCTTGATGAAATGTGTGTTATTTACAGTTAAATCATTCCTTAGCAACTAAACCAGTTTTCCCTGATGAGACAAAGGACAAAACCTAATACAATCATTTCAGAACTCTGTGTGTGCCTGGACTTAAGCTACAATACTGTATATTTTTGTAGGATTTTTTAAATTTAGTTATGCTGGCATAGATGGTCAATTTGCATTTTCAAGGGTTTATTTTGCTCACATGCTTAGTCAACAGAGAGGGGGCCTTAAAAATTCTTCTGTTTTATAAATTATAATAAATGTATGTGATAATAAATACAGAAACTGTATTAAAGCCTGGTATAGGCTGAATTGGAATATATACTATGTTTAAAACTAATTAAAGATTGATTTTTATTCCTCCCCCTATAATAATTGATTGGGAAAAGTCCCATCCCAGACTAGGAAAACCAGGTAGTCCAAAGAACTGAAATTCTAGTTCTTAGAAACATGTCAGCTCTTTTTGCTAAGCTGTTGCTAGCTAATGATTTTATCAAAATGCTTTTTCTCTCATATGCTTTTATATCTTCTTACATGTCATGCAGCATTTGTGAATTCTCTATTAACTCTTGCTTGAAGGGATTTCTGAGAGTTATGGGAAGAGGTGAAAAGTTCAAAATAAATGAAATCAAACACTAAAGGTATCCTCTTGTGCAGAAAGCTAAACTTCATAGAGAGATGCTGAAAATACGACTTCTAAAGGAGGAATGACTAGTAAGGAAGTGAGGTTACTTAGTTTACTGCACAAACCCAATGAATTTTGGACTTAATAGCACATAGGGGGAATACAGTCACTGATTTTTAGGGCTGAAGATTGAGACATGATGTGCTATTAAACTATTAAACTCCTCTACTCTAATTTTTATTAACTACCTATTAAAAGAAATGAATATTTTCTTTATAATTTTTTAATATTTTCTTTAAAAAAATTAATTATCCAGCAAATTTAAAATTTCAGGTGTCTGAATTATTTTTCTTTTTCTTTCACTTTTGTTAGTGTCAAATTAATAGTGCCTTGACCTCATTTCATACTGCTTTGGAACTTGCAACAGACCAAAGGGAGATTCAACACGTCTGCTTATATGAAATAGGTACGTTGGATGTGTTTACACCATAAATAGCTCACTTTCAAGTTTTGACTGGCAGCTTCATTAAACAAATTGGAGACTTCTTACTAGGGTTTTTAAAAATATTTTAGATTATGGTAATAGTCTTCTTGTTTAGACAAGTAGAATTCAACACTTTTTCATAATAAAATTATCTGCAAGGTGATGCAAGATCAGAGAGTAGACTGTGGAATCAAGGGCAAACTGTTAACCTACTGACTATTATTTAAAATTAAAAATAAATTCTTCTGCCTTGTCTATGGATTCACCATTTCTGTGCCAAAAACTAATCAGTTTAGTGCAGCTTCACAGTTTGCAGGGTCTGTATTTTGTGTTCATTTCCTTCTGTCAATAGCAGGATATGATATATGGTCTTAATTTGCATACAGGTCTTTATAGTGGAGAAGATAGGTTGATTCAAGCTTTAAATGGGATCTTGTCAGAGTAAAAAATAATAAGTGGAAAAGTATTAGCTTTGTAAGTTTCAGCATTCCACAAAATGTAGTATTTAAATTTTAAAAATGGGAGCTTTTGGCATATAATTTTGTTCCTTCTCTGAAATGAGGATTAATGATTTCCTGTGGAATCTTCTATTTCAAAATGTCCCAGCCAGACTTTAAATGTATGTCATTTGTTTTATTTTTAATTTTCCAGTTATTTTTATAGTTGTTAAACGTGCTCCAGCTCTAATAACAAAACAAACACAACAGAGCTGTGTGTTTCAATAATGTTGACACTGAGTTTGAATTACTGTACTTTCCCTGAACATAAATCAGTGTTTCCTGATTATCCTTTTAGGATGGTGCAGCATGATAGAAATGAACTTCAAAGATGCATTTGAATCCTTTGAAAGGCTTAAAAATGAATCCAGGTGGTCCCAGTGCTACTATGCTTATTTAACAGCTGGTGAGTATATCCAGGGTGTTGTGTGGATGGTAAGTCAGTGATGTGGTAAGGTTTTGGCACTGTTTTCTTTGGGAAACTTGCTGGTGCATGTAGTGCCTTCCACAGTGCCACCTGCAGCGGCAGCTTTGTGCCAGACTTGGCTTGGACAATTGTGTTTGTTTCCATAATGAACATTTGCATGCTCATAGGTGTACCTGCCTGTCTGTACATCCCTCTCTGTGTAGATAGAATTATTACCACTTTGCAAGCTTGGTGGTATTACTTCTTCTATAAGAAGTAGTTCTGACTTTTTAATGAATGCAGAGGGTACCTGGAGGAGTTGAGATTATCATGTTGATCAAATCCTTGATCTAAATAACTTTCTAGAGGTAAGTGTGTGGAGGTTTTTCGCTGTGACTATGTGATATCTAATCCTAATTTTTCCAGTTTCATATCCCAGTACTGTTAATGTATTTTTGTTTCTGTATTTTTGTAGTGTGTCAAGGAGCCACTGGTGATGTCAATGGTGCTCAGAATGTGTTCAAGGAAGTTCAGAAGCTTTTCAAAAGAAAAAACAATCAGATTGAACAATTTTCAGTGAAAAAGGTTAGTTTTTGCATGGGCTGACTTGTTTTGGTACAGTGATGTCAGTTCAGTTCTTAGTTAAGATTTTCTTCAACAGAGTGTATCTCTTTTCTGCTGTGCTGCTTCTGTGGAATTTGTGGGAAGGAATAGGGTGGGAAAAGAGTAGTGTCATTTGAAGGACCTAACAAAGGAAATGTGAATTAGCTATTCACTCTACAGCTAAAGTAATTATTAAAGATAAAAATACATTATACTGTAGTTGCTTTGGTAATTTTCCTTCTAGCTTTGCCTGTCTTATTCCTTTCTATCTTGTCTTGTTTGTGAAAGCCTTAGTTGTATTTGAGAGCTAGGAGTTGTTTAGGAAACAGCTCTCAGCTGATGATCTTGCAGATGGTACTGTCTCAGCATCCAGTCACTGTGTATTGGGACTGTGAAGTACAGTAAAACCCAGGTAAAAGTCAGGCTGCATACAAGGAGGTTTTAATTTTGATCAATATGTGAGTCCTTTAATTAGTTTAAAGATTTTGATTTTTAGTCTTAAAATCTTTAGGCGAAGTTACCACTGATTTTGTTTTCATTAAATTGTTGGGTGACTTTACAAATCAGTTAAAATTAGTGTTTGTGATACTGTTGTTTCTGAATACCGCATTCCCTCTAAGAGAACAAATAATGGATCTCCCTTCCTTCTTTCTCCCACTTTGCAGGCAGATAGATTTAGGAAACAACTGCCAACCAAAGAGCTCTGTGTCCTGGCATCCATTGAAGTGTTATACTTGTGGAAAGCCCTTCCAAACTGTTCCCTCTCGAACTTACAGCATATGAGTCAAGGTATAGATGGCTCTTTGATTTATTTATTTACAATTTAAAATGAGATGTGTGATTTTATGCTGTTGTGTGGACTAGATAATTGCAAAAGCATGAAAATTTTAACATGTTTGCATATGTCATAGCAAAATAAAGGTAACAAAAGAATAATGACCCATTACAGTTCAGCCTAAATGCTTCATTTTTGCAAGTTTTTGGGAGAAGTTGTAACTGCCTGATTCATATAACTGTTTGTTAAATATTGTTTAAAATGAAACAGTAGCATGATAGTTACTGTTCCAAGTCACCTGGTCTACTGAAAGGTGTCCCAGCCTATGGCAGGGGTCTGGAACTAGATGGTCTTTAAGATCTCAAACCATTCTGAAATCCTCTGATTATTACTTGCTCATTTAGAAAATTAGACAAAAATTGTCTGCCATCAGGTGCTTTTTTTTTTTTTTTTTTTTTTTTTTTTTGTAATTGCAAAATTTTGGAGATTGTACAGAATTTTCATACTAAGCTAGAAAACTCCAGTCTTGAAGTCAGAGTCAGGATTAATAGCAGTGTTAGTTCCAGTTCTGATTTGAGATAACTAGTCCATTTAAATTGTGTGATGGCAGTGGATTATATTCAGATCCCTAGCTTTCTAGTCACAAAGGTAATGCTAGGCTTTAAAATCAGATTTACTTGCATCAAAATAAATCAGAGGTGGTTTTTTTTGGCTGTCATTTGCCTTCAGAGCAGTCAGCTTTAGAGGGTGCAAGGAGTTTGTATTCTCTCCTGTACACTCAGAGGCAGTGTAGGTCTCCCTTGTGTGGTGGTTCACACTTTATTGTGAAATGGCAGTATAGGTTCAAATTCAGAGATACACTGCTTTAAGTTTGACACTGACAAATATGTCTGCATCAGCCATCCCTGGCTGAAGTTTTTCTGTGCACGGAGTGTTATTTATGCACCTTATGTGTATTTCAAAACCATGAATAATATGGGGTTTTTTTCCCCCACATATGTTTACTCTTGTCATGAGCAACTGGATTATTAATTTATTGGGGTGGATTTCCAGGTTTTTCCTCAAAGCCAGAATTTAAGGGATTTAATTTGTATCCACTTGCATCTCTGCAAGCAAAATGCCAAGTAACTTTAGACTTGTAATCCATGTGAGACCTGACATTGCAAGTACTTCATGAAGCCACTTTATAGTTATCCATAGGTGGTGTCTTGGGGTTATGTATTATCTGTGTTGTGAATGCAGAGCTGGTTTAAGATCTGGCAGGGTTTATGCTGTGAGGCAAAATGTTTAAGGGAGCTGCACTGCTCTAGACACAGCAGTTATGGGATGGAAAGCTCTGTATTCTCTCCTTCCTGGAGGTGCTGGTGTGGGCAAGAGCAAATGGCTCCTCATGAAACTGGCCTTGATTTAGCAGAGCTGGCACTAATAAGCTTAATCAAAATGGAGAATGATTTGTTTAGAAAGGGTTCCATACGTTGTGATTCAGTTTTTCCTGGAAACAGAGCACTACTCATCTGAGGCACAGTCTGTCCCCAGATTGTGGACCAGCTAAGGTCTGGCAAGTTAACCTCATCCTCCCATCATCACTGAGAATTGTGATGCCAAAACACCCTAGTCTGGGTTCTTAAATCCAGTACAAATTTTTGTGCATCTGTCACTTGGCTTCAGTTCAGAAAAAATCAGGTTTGTCTGAATTGTTTGCCCTGTGCTCCTTCCAACTTGGACTATGTATTTTTCTTTCAAGATGTGGGACAAACCAGTTCTGTAACACCAGAAGGAGATGATTGTTTCTTAAGTTTACCTTTTAGTGGATATTTCAAGGACCAGTAGAGATCAGTCCTCCTCCTGTGAGAGGAGTGGACCAACTGCCTTTGATTTCAACCATTCATTCCTGTTAGGAATTGCTCTCATGAGTGACAGATTTCTTGATCAGGTTCATACAGAGTGGGTTGTATTTAAAAGAAAACAACTCACTTGGCTTTCTATTAATGTTACTAGCATCTCCTTTTTCTGGTAAAATTTAAATATCAGACTAAGACAATCACAGTTCTTGTCTAAGAAAGTATTTCAGTCAACCTTGTTTACTGGAATCTTTTCATTAAGCATGTCATGATGTGGATGATTCATCGGCTGCTGGTTTGAGGAATTTGCTTCTTGGTGCCATACACAAATGTTTAGGAAATTCTGAAGATGCTGTTCAGGTAAGTAGTTAAATGATAATTTCCACCATTATTTCTGTTTTATAAATGACTTTTTAAAATAGCGAATATTTTGAGTAAGAGTGTTAAGCAAGTTATTTGTCTTTCATTGAACATTCTGGTTTATAAATTCTAACAGTTTCTTTTACAATCTTCTGATTTAACATGTCTTCATTATATTCTGTGCTGTGAAAGTAATTGCCTTTGTTAAATGAACATAGCAGTTAAAGTGGTTTGTAGTAACAAGAATTATGGGGAAGCTGGGGAGAATAAAAGTTCTCGCTGTGCTAGATGTACTTTGTCCACCAAAGAAAGAAAATATATATTTTTTAAAATATCTTGGAGATTGACCTTTTGAAAGCACGGGTTTGTAGCTTCTTCTCTTGGCATGTTAGACAAAGGGGTTTGATTATTAGCACATACCAAAGAAAAATTTTGCCACCACTCCAGGTTTTGATCTGTAGGTACAACTCTCCCTTTTTCTCCCCAAAATAGAATGCTATTCATATAAACAGCAAGATGCTGGCTTTAAACCCTCCTTCCCCCTGCCCCACTTCTCTCAAACATACCTTAAATAATCTGGGTACTTCATCTTTGATATCACAGTTTCTTCTTAGAGCTAACATTTTTTCAATGTGAAATTGGAAGACTCTTGAATCAGTCACAACAATACTTGGTAAACTCCAAACTAATAATTTTGTCTTGATATAGTAATATTTGTAAAACATCTAGGAATCTATACCATTATAAATTTTTAATGTATTCTCATTTTAGCTTTGTTTGGAAGTAACAACCAGTCAATTTTAATGTACCTCTGCAGTCTTTGGTTTCCTTTTTTCCTTTAATTTTTCCAGTACTTTCAGCGAGCTGCTAAAGATGAACTCTGCCGTCAAAGCAACTTGTACGTCCAGCCATATGCTTGCTATGAACTTGGCTGTGTCCTGTTGGACAATCCAGAGGTAATAGCATGACCTATTTTTAAACTTACAAAAGTAGTAGAAGGAGTCAACATACCCCTATGCAAAGAATGAAACAAATTTTGTAGGTGGCTGTGCGTATTAAGTTTTTAAAAACTGTTTTATACCCACCATAAAAAACTTACAACTTTGTGGGGAAACAGGGTTCAATCCAAGAAATGGAATGTATTTTAGGTCACAATGTCTTAGTTTTTCAGTACTGAGAGTGTTCCTGCTGCTGGTAGGAACATAGGCCTGGCTAGAATGCCCTGTATAGACAGGGATTTCTTGTCTGTAGGTGGTATTTAGTGTGGTAGATGCCTAGGGTCCTTTTCTTACCTATTTAATATCCTGTTGGATGCCATTCAAAGTTCACCTGTACTTATCCTCTCCAAATAGAATTTGATGCCTTCCTAAAATAGCAAGTGGGTTTTTTTAGTCATTTAAATTCCATTAAAGCTGTTTGTGTGGGCATTTTGACTTACACCCTGAGTAGTGAGGGTTTTGTGTTCAGGATGCGGAAGAAAATAATCCACTTGGCATTCAGATTGTCCAAATGGCTTGGCTGGCAGTACCTTTAATTGTTCTTGTCTTCTTTGCACATACCCTACCTCAGAGAATCTTAAACCAGGGTAATTGTGCAGCACTCTTGGTGCTGTTTCCCTCCTCAAGTGTGTGTAATTGCAGTCCTTGGAGTTCATGCCACCTTGTTGATAATCAGAGGGCAGGTATGGGGGAAAGTGGTTAGAGGGGAGTCACTTGAACCCCCCCTTCACTGTATGTAGTGTATGAAGTAGTTGGGCTGATAGTGTCTCATATTCTTAGGATTCTGTTTTCAATTGGGTTTGGTATTGTCAGGTTTAGTTAGCTGAGTTGAGCCTTCCCCTTAAAGGGGAAAGGAGAGGAAAATCTTTCAGTAAAAACAATTATCGTGACAAAGGACAGAACTAGAAAATGCTTTTAAAACTAATTTTCTTTTTGAAAACCCTGCCCCAAGACTTAGAGCTGGGCCTTGATGCCTGGAAGGAGAGTCTGCATCCCATAATGTTCCTGCTGCCTTTCTTTCCACATTCATGTTTAAATTTGCTCATGTCAAGGGTCTCTAAAAAAAGCCCCAAAAATGTGGTGGGTAGTGAAGGTATGTTAAGATTTGAACAATGAAGAATGTGAGAGCAGTCCTTCCTTCTTCCTGCTTTACATTCAGCATGTGTACACAGTAAATGACTGTGCCTCATGTAGGGTGTTTGAGGCTGAAGAAGCCCTAGAGGAGCTGTGGCAGTGTTTAGCTCATGAAGGATGTGGAGGTAACTCCCTCTCGTGGCACTCAGAAAATGAGGAAGTGATGCTTGACTTCAATAAAATGGGATGGAGTAGGGGAAAGCAAGAGCTAGAACTAAAGGTGAGTGGATCCTGTGTATACAAAATTTCATTTAGTTGCTGAGGTGTCATGCTAGAGCTCCATAATGGTTGAGAAAGAGAAGGGAATAGGATTTTATAATTTCTGTAATTTCTCCTTTTCTGTAGAAGACTAGAAATGCATAATAGTGCTTATCCTGGATGCCTCATTAGTATTTCCAATTTCCTAATTTGAGAGATTTTTGTCTGCTCAGGACCTTTTTCAAAGCTAGAGATGCTATTCCAATCTCACCAGCTCATTTAAAGTATTTTTTGTAACATTGGTGATGTGTTTCCAATGCAATGTTTTTCTCTTTGTAGACTGTGCCAAGAGGCAAAACCTTACTGCTCCAAGCCAAGGTAAAAACTAAGGCACTTTCTAATTTAACTGTCTGAGATGGAAGGGCATTTGTGAGTTTGTGTTTTCAGGGGTTTGGGGTGGGGGGAGTGGGTGTGAAGTGGAGGTGTCCCTCACCTGTATTCTACAACTCCTGTCACGTAGATGTGCATCAATGTGCATGGGACACATTCATGTGTGTTGCTGGGTCAGCCATCACAGAGCCCACATCACTGACAGCTCCTGCAGCTTTAGAACCTTGATGAGTTTTTCAACCAAGATCTGGCTACAAAAATTTTGAAAATTACTATTCTCCATTGTACCTGCCTTGGGCCTGTTGGGATTTTCTGGAGCTTTTGGATTAGTAGAACCTTTCAGGTGCTCTTCAACTGTATGGGTTCCAATCTGCTCTCTTTACCAACTTGGAATTTTTGTGGTAATTCCTTTGCTATGGGTAATGTAGGGATATTGCAACGTGCAATCATCAGTTCACTCTTTTCTTTGGACTCTTTTATAACGTGATTTTTTAAGCATTAAAAGCAAGATTATCTTCATATCCTAAAGTGAAGGAGGCTAGTAGATATATGTTTGGGGTTTTTTCCCTTGTTTTCTTTTCTCCCTCAGGAGGAATTTTCTGGCTATGACTTTGAGAACAGATTGCACGTCCGCATACACGCAGCCTTAGCCTCTCTAAGGGAAGTGGTTCCACAGTGACCAACAGGAAGGCTTGCTATCATTTCCTACAGTTCCTGCACTTTAGGATGAAGCAGAAGAAAGAGCTGTTGGGAAGTTCAGCTCTTCTTCTAAAAACCACTTGTGCCAGAGACACTTTCCTAGTATGGTCAGAGTTGGTATGGCTGAGTAAAAACATTACAATTTTAACTAAAGGTAAATCAACCAGGAAGAAGGTTAAGTGACCTTGTGTTTTTAACTCTTCATTTTTTATTTTGTTCCAACCAAGCTGAATGCAATTACTTGCAGATCTGTGGGTGAACCTAAATAAAAGCACATTATTTACTTCAACAACATTGGCAGGGTTGATTTTTACCTTGTGAAACAGAACTATATCTAAAATTTGCCAGGTGGAGCACTTTTGGTTTGATTAGAATAATGCAATATAAGTAATTGATATAAGTGTTGAACTTGGAAATGGTCAGAATACTCTTCATCTTCAAATATTAGCCAGTACACAGGAGGAGGAGGAGGAAAACTGTTCAGCCACAAAAAGCAGATCTTACTAAATTTTAGTGGCTTATGCCAGTTATCTCATGATGGAGAATTTTAAACCTCTCATCCTCTTTCATTCTTTATCCCTTCCCTCCCAACCCAGCTCATTTTTTGTGATATAAATTATGTCAATATTTAGGTTCTTTGCTTCTGGTACATTCCAGACAAATATTTTGACATCCAGCTACTGCTTGGGCAGTTCTTATTTTGGCTCTTTTATTCTGAATATCATGTTCAGATTTTACATGTTTTTCATTCAAGCTGCTGGATCCTTATAGCAGTCACCTTTAAAAGGTATTTAAACAACCTGCTACCAAACAAAATGCCAACCCACAAATCTGCTTTGGTAGTTACACCAATATTACAATATCTTTGGTCTCTGTATAGTATTTCAAGCCTGTGGTGTTAAGTTATTGAAATACCTCAGAGAGCCTGAAACTTTTGTCATGACCATATAATTTCTAATACTTGGCCATCAGTGTGCTTATCTGTAGCTATTTTTAAACTTTTGTCTGTAATGTGTAGTATTTCTTTATGTTTTATCTTCAGCTAATGTTATAATCTAGGAAGGTAAATATTTTTTTAAAGAAGCTTATGAATGGAAATCTGACCATAAAGTTAGTTGAATTATATTACTTTGCAAAGCTAAGAAAACTGGATATCCTTGGAAATAGTTATCCAAAAGCCTTATCTTTACTTTGGTCAGGTTGCCTTAAACAGTTCCTTAGCTTAAGCTTTTGTTTTATTTTGTTTTGTTGGGGTTTGGTTTATTGGTTTGTTTTCTTTTTTCTTTTTTTTGTTTTTTTTTGTTATTTTGGGTTGTTTTTTTTTTTTTGTTTTTGTTTTTGTTTCTTCTTACCTTTTTGTAGACCATGTTGCCAAAGTTCTAGACTTTGCCCACACCTAACCTTCATTGATTTGCTTTTGAGGTTACATCTAAAGCAAGACTGATATGGAGGAGAGAAGTAATGTCCTGTTTGGTAGGCCAAATTAAATGGTTGAGACACTTTTATTTCTCTCTAGAAGACACAGTTCTGCTATGAAAGGCATTCCTAGAGCAGTTTAACACTTCTGTTGCAGTTCCTGAAGGAGAGGAGGAACTCTTTAAAAAAGCAGTTTTATTTTTCTATAATCTAGGTGTGTTACAGGTAGTAGACTGGGGTTTTTTTATTCCACTTTGACAGTAATATTGAGTCATAAATGGGTGTTCAACCTTATTTGGTCAATCCAAATAAGTATTGACTAGAAAATATTATATTGTATATGTATATAGTGACTGCTTAGATTTCAAATAATTATTTTAAAAATGGGTTATAATGTACTTGAAATCTTATTTTGTCCTATCTGACTTCTAATGTTTTGCAATCAGACAGTCTGTTCTGGGTAAATAGCTGGGAATGGTGCAGCTACTGGCAGAATTCTTTTTAAATACACTCCTTAAATATGATGTGAGACTTGGCTGTTCAGGACACAAAGCACCTGCATGCGATTTGTGTTGGGATATTTAGAGTCTGCATACTTGGAGGTAGCTAGAAAATTGTAGTAAATTTACTAAAAGGCCTGTTCTCACCAGGCTAGGAGTGGGTATAGAAAGACACTATATGTTCATGTAACAGTTCAATAACTCTGTGCAAAGTGCAGCTTTCCTGTGGGCTTAGCAAATCATCACAACTGTATGTTTCTGTATTAATTATTTTTTCCCACCCTCCTTGTAGGACACCCTCCTACACTGTATATGGCAAAATTATTTTTATGTTAGATTGTGCCTGTGATGAGAAAAAATTCAATGGTCTTTTGTGTAAACTAGTAAGTTTTTATACTGTGGAACTCGGAGGCATGGTCTAATAGCAATAATGGAATATGCATCTTGCTATTTAATATATTAAGGCCATCTTTACTGGGACAGGTATTTTTTGTTGATGTTGATGCAGTTTTTATCTCAGTACAGCTCATTTCAAATGAATAACTAGAATTTTTAGATGTCACAAGGTGGCATATTTATTGTGATGTACTGTAAATGTTGTTAATTTACAGAACTTGCACTTTTATATTTCTGAGTAAAATTAAAAGAAATGTGGACATGAATTTTGTTCTTTTGCTTCTTGAGTTTGGATTCTAATTGGTGGCCTCCTGAACAAGATGATGCCAATTACTGGGAAAAACTCTGGGACATTAAGTGACTCTGTAACAAAGTTTTCTAGTCAGCAGTTACTATCTCCAGCCTTTGTTCTTCCAGTATAATTACAGTCTCCTGGATTAGCAAGTGTCATGTTGAGTTCAACCATAGAGTGAACAAGCTTTAAGGTACATTTTTAAGACATCAAATTCACTCGTTCTTCATTGAAGAAAAAGAACCACAATCAATTGTATTTGTTGCATTCTTACACCTTTGAAAGTAGTTTCTAATTTACTCTAAAGCAGGCACTTTAATTTCTTCTCTGACTTTGGATGCTTGTTTCACATTCTAGTTATGCTTTATTCCTAAATAAAATTCCCCAAACGCTGTACTGAATTGCTTTTCAGTTTGCAACTATGTGATTGTCTTTCCAGCTATTGACTGTACTTGTGTTTAAGAGCTGCTCTGTACCTGCTGAAGTCTGAACAGGAGCAGGTGTTAGGTTGGTGTAGAGCTGCTCAAACCTTGCAGTGGGGTGAAAGCAGAGTAGCCTGTACAGCACTCAACTTCCCTTTCCAGCAATCATTGTGAAACACCAACAGTGGTAGGAAGCACATCATTAGAAGTTATGCAATCCCAAACAAGTGAAATGTAATAGACTTGTTCAAGTCCCAAAAGTGTGCCATTGTTAGGAGATGGTGAAAAGTGTTGCTGCTCACCTGGCCTCTTCCCCACCCATTTCCTACCACATTCAACTTGAGGCAGCCTTTCCAGAATTAAATGCTGAATTATTTCTATTTCTGATCACTTTTTTGATGTGTTTGGACCCCACAGCTGAACCCACCACAGGTTACCAGGCCAGGTGCATATTAATTGCTTATATCTTCCCTGCTTCTGCTCAGAACCCCTTTGCACAATTGCCCAAGATCTTCACAATCTACTGAATCCCTGTGTTTTAACCACCAGTGAGAGTCAGCTGTGGGGAGTTCATGTGCAGCTGTCTTACTGTTACCCCTCATTTTTCCTTTGCTGGTTTTTCCAAAATGCTGCTTGTCTTTTGATGTGACCTATTCCATGATGATATTCCAGTCAAGTAATGTGTTAAGCTCAGCTGGATTGGCTGTTGGTCAGTGTTCTTCAGGCATTTCTGGCAAGCTGTGCTTACCTAGAGGAGATGCCCAAGTAGGCAGAGGGGAAGAGGTTAAAAGGAAAAAGAAATTACTTGTTTGAGTTGAGGATTTGAGAAGGAAGGGAGAGATTATTACAAAAAATTATTTTGCTTAGCATATTCTGATAAAGACCTCCCAGTCTTTCACTAAAAGCAGTATGTTTACTGTATTGAAAAAAGATAGTTGTACTGGTGGGACATAGACTTCTTCCCAATTAATGAATGACCTCATCTCTTTTCTGGAAGAAAAATAAGGCTTATCTGGGACCTTGACTTGCTGAATTTGTGCCCAGGCTCTTTGATTTCAACATTGTCTGGAAGCTGTTACTTGTGCCAAGGGGCAAAAGGTGGTAGGAACAAGGGAATGACCTCAGCTGGGCTGGGTGCCCATTGGATTGACAGGCCCTTCCCTATGGACCCACAGGGGTGTATGTGTTAGTGAAGTACCTGGTACATTGTTCTTGATGACATCTAAAACCAGCATTTAAGTCTCAGCACAGTGAATTAGTTTCCAGGCATATTTTTTTCCTATAGCTGCTTTTTTATTTCAGACACACACAATTTTATGTTAGGTGTTTCAGCATTTTAAAATATTTATGGAGGTTTATGCTTCAGTTCTGTCACCTCTGGTAGTACATTTTTCTGTTGTTTAAGACATCTGTACTTTAAGCATCTTTGAAGCTTTTGCTGTGCAGAGCTTTGCAGACCTGGAGTTCTGAAAGTTTTCCCAATAAGCAAATGTGCAAGTTCTCCTCTGCTCTGTATTCATTGAGGATGGTTTCAAGTAATCACGGCTACCTTTGCACTCAGGTATGTGTAATACCTTTATCAAGACATGTTGCTTCCATGAACTCTCAGTACAGAAATCTAGACTTTGGATTGCTCTCCCTACTCCAAAAATGATGCATTTTCTACTTCTCATATATATACTCTTCCTAGTTTCACAAGTCATAACAAATGCATATTTAACATTTTAATAAATGTTACCATCTGTGTTGTCACTCTCTAGGACTGAATGATAATGTGAGATGTTTTCTTAAGAAATTACTAAGGATTCAAGAAGTATTTTGTGGTGAGTGTACCATCAGTATACTTTCCTGTGAATGAACTTCAACATCATTTAGAATTGGCAGAGTTGTGCTGCAAGTATGTTACCCTTAAAAAGAAGCTATTGTAGATTTTCTAAATGCTTTAGCACCAACGAGTTTAAAATCTTCAGTATTCTGGATTGCCCCTCAGGATTGTGTAGAGATGCAAACATCCAAGAATGCAAGAGCAGGTAGGCAGATGATGGTTTTCCAACTGTAATGAAGGCTGATCTGCAGCAATGTTGGTGGCTAAAGTTTTATCCCTCAGCAGACTCCTGATCATGCCTTGCCCCTGTAATCTTTCTGTCTTCATGATCCTCCAAAACTCAGTGGTAACCTTGAAAATACAGGACTACACGGTGACCTTTTTTGTGCTTGTTGTATTGGAACAGAAAATTATTTTGTGTGTACCTACTAATGTGTGCTGGGCAGCAAATGTCACCTGCCCAAATCACATGGGCAGGTGAGGTTTGTTTCAGGGTTTGCCCTTGCAATCATAAGATTCTGAAGTACAAACAAAGCCATTATGAACAATAATATCCTTCCTGTTGGGGTGTGGCTGAAGAGGTTACAGTCTCCAGCTGTGTCTTCTAAGCCCCTGCCAGAGGCCACCAAGGAACATTGCTTCTCAGGTGCTCTATTTTGCAGTTTGCTGGTTCAAATCTCTTGGATTTGGTATGTCACCTGTCTTAAAGGGCCAGGCTGTAAGCAGGGGATGGTCTGTGCACCCACCCCCCCTTCACCACAGCTGGCAGAGGGGTGGGATGTGGCTGCAGCCTTTCTGCTTTCAGCAAGTTGTAGCATTAGATTGTGTGATGGCATTGTAGCCTGAGGCTGAGGGGAAAATCTGTGCTGGGAAGAAACGTCTGGCTTGGCTGCTAGTGAGGAAAGCAGGTTTTGGCAAAGGCACTGGCTTAGAAGAGTTCTGCCTGTGCTGGGCAATTGGCAAGTGAGCAGCAGAAAGCAGGAGAAGGTTTCATGGTAGTGTGGGGAGGGGGAGGGAGGGGGACAAGGCAGCAGTGCATGGGAATGTGTGAATGCTGTGGGCAGATGCAAGATCTTGCACTTGGCCTTGGCTGAACTTTATGATGCTTGTGTAGGCCCAGTCCTCAAGCCTGTCTCAGGTCCCTTTGGATGGCATCTCTTCCCTGTGAATCAACTGCATCACACTCAGCTTGGTGTCATGTGCAAACTTGCTGAGGGGACACTTGATCCCACTGTCATTGAAGAGACAGTAACAAGTCTGCTACTGACTTGTTACCAATAGTTTTGGTTCCAATACAGACCCTTGAGGGTCCACTTACTGCTAGTTTATTTGCACCCATCTAGCCACTTCCTTATCCATCAAAGCCTTACATCTCCAATTTAGCAGATACAATGTTGGGAGGGCGTGTTAAAGACCTTCCAGAAGTCCAGGTAGATGACAGCCACAGCTCATCCCTTGTCCACTCATGCAGTCACTCCATCATCCAAGGCCACTAGATCAGTCTGGTCCTATTTGCCTTGGAGGAGTTGCAGTTCGTGTTTGCTGTCTTTAACCACCTCTGTGTCTTCCATGTGTTTTGATGTATCTTCCAGGATGATCTGTACCATGATCCTACCAGGCACAGAGGTGAGGCTGACTGATTGGTAGCTCCTACAGTCCTCATCACCTCTTTTTTAAAAACAGGTGTGATACTCTGTTGTCTCCAGTCACTGGAGATTTGACTGGCTGCTGTGACTTTTCAAATTTGACGAGAGTGGCTGCATAATTCAGAAGTTGTCACCTGAATGCCTGTGTTAAGGAAACATCTTTGTCTAACCATCCAGGAGGCACCTGGGCAGTGACACTCACAGCACCTGGGCTAGGAACAAGCTTTCTTGTGGAGTATCCCACTCACAGTGCCAGTACAGGATTTGGGACTTGTGCACCAGAAGGGAGCTAGCTAGACTGCACAGCTGCAAGGCAGTCATTCCTTTCTGTGACATTCCCCAATACTGACAGGTTATATATATACTGACTTAGCTTGGGCTGGCAGGCAGAATAATGTTTTTTCAGGGAGGATTTAGCCCTGTAATGCTTTGAATAATGTCTCTCATAGTTTCTGATGTCATTCAGAAAGCAGGTCACTGCTGAGCTGTGATGATGCACTTGCTTTCTCTTCTGCTACTATGCTGGTTTTACAGAGAATTGCCACCTTTCACCTCCACCATCACCTGCTCCTAACAATCCATTACAGGTTGTAAATCCAGTACAAGTGGTTTCTGCAGTGAAACCAAGGTTACCTCAACCAGTGGGGTTGTATCATTGTATTGGGGTGATGAGCTGATTATGGATGCATAGATTCCATCTTTTATAGAGCATTTTCCAAAGCAGACTGAACAAATTATTTCATAAAGATGAAGCAGCCATTAAATGCAGGCCAGACCCCAAGTACTACAACCTTAGGTCCATCTGATGATGATTTAATTGGCATCCTGAGAGAACAGAATCTACAGCACAAGTGGAATCAAACTGAGCAAGTTTGTCTTGTCAGGTAAGAAAGTTTGAGCATTCATGTCATCTTCCCATTTCCAGCTTTCCAGCTTAGTGGTAAATAGAAAATCACCTCTTACCAGTGCAATGCAGGGTTAGAGGTGATTTTTAAGAATCTACTGAACCTACACTGTCTGCCTGGCCCCAATGCATGTGTTATATTTCACTGCCCTTTGGTCCAAGAAATGTGCCTCTGGCTAGGACTCTCTGCTCCTTAGGGCAAAGAGGCAGGTAAGAATCATGCGTTCCCATTGATGCCAAATGATCTTGCTGAAAACCTGCAGCAGGTGTTAAGGACCTAAGATGCAACCCATGTGCCCTGTGGCTAAGGTGAGGTGACTAGCTGGAGGCCTAGTTTTGATTCTTCTTGTCTGAAAGATCATTTTTTCCAGCAGTGACCTAAGTTTTTCCACTTAGAATAAAAATGGTAGTGGTTGCCCGTGGTGGCTGGAGTGGGTGAGTTTCTGCAGCTGGGCAAAGTGGGCCAAGCACTGGTCATCCTTCCACACAGAGCAAGAGAGCTGGTGCCCATCTTTCTAGGTGAGGCCTTCACTAGCATCTCTGGCATGTGCCCAGCTCAGCCCTTGCCCAGCTGGAGAAATCCTCCAGCATGGAGCTGTCCTGCCCCCACTCTCCTGGAACAGCAGAGCCTTTTGTAAAGGAGAGTTGAGCTTAGGTAGATTTACAGATTAACAGTGGCTTTTTGTAAAAAACCTCAACTTTTAGCCAAGTTTGTCAAAGTTCAGTTTCAGAAGTACCAGACAAAAGAGCCTCTGCTCTGACAATGAACATTTTATTTTTTAATTTTTATTTTATTTTCTAGGTTGCAGGTGTTTGTTACCCAATATACCAAACAATGTTTGCTGTCCCAGATCCTTTCTGCATCATGCTGGCTTTCCCTAGCTCTAGGAATATGACTGGAACTCACTGCTTCTGATTCCTACAATTGCTGGGACATCCACCACACTCTAATCTATGGACCTTCTGTTGTCTAACTTAGTTGAGACAAGGTAAAAATTGCCACAAAGCCTTTGTTCTGCTGGAGGTGGGAGTCCTTATTCCTGGGCCATGCTCAGCTTTTCCAGGGGAAAAGTTCATAAACATTGTCAGCTGTCAAAAATATCTGGTCCAAATTATGTGATGCAAGAAAAATGAAATGGGGGAATTCTCCACTTTTTGTTCTAGTGGGCTGTGATGTTCAGAACACACAGGACTAGAAACATGTTTCTACCCATGCCATCTTTGGACAGCTAGGTGCTGGTGCAAGGAGGAGATCCACTACATTCCCTGATGAGAAATCAGCAAGCCCTGGTTCTAATTCTGCAGCAGAAATACCCATGCCCAGAGCAGGGTACTGAAGAAGTAAGCTTACTTCCCATATAGAAACATGCTACTGTTTGGATTTCAGTACTAGAAACTTAAATTAACCCTTTTCAAAATAAAATTATGTTTGAGATGATTGGTTAAATTGGTTGTCCTATATAACACAGGCACACTGCCTTCCTCTGCTTGTTACTCTTTGCAAGTCCTGCTCTGATTTTAGTCTGAAAAAACCACCTTTTTAATCTCACATTTATACAGATCTTTTTTCCTGTAACCTGAACTTTCAGCCTTAGTGTAATGTTCAGAGTGGGACAAAATACCCTCCCCTTGTAAGTGCATTTAGGGAGCAGCTAAAGTAATTCTACTGGGTATGTGTTAATTTTTAAACCAGCAGAGACAAGAGGCTGTTTGCACTTCAGGAAGAGGTCAGGATGGATACAGTTTACATTGCAGTAAATCAAATAATGTTAAGCAAATGCTCAAAAAAGTGCCAGCAATTAGAACTGCATTCCCATGTTGAACATCCCCAGTGTTAGCCTTGTGTGAACTGTGCTCACTGCCACAACTGCTGGAGCTGTTCCAGTGAGGAGCCACCCAGCCTCTCTGTGCTGACATGGTGTAGTCATGGGGGGCAGGCAGGAACTAAATGCATGAAGTGTTCAGTGCTGTGTGACCTGCCCTGACCCAACAGCCAGGCTGCTTCTGCAGCTCTCAGACTCACACCTGGAAGCTGCACAGCAGTCAAGACAGATTTTAAGAAGCTCTGGCCAGAGTAGAGGCTTCCTGCAAATGGAACAGGTATTGAACTCCTGCATTTACAGGTCACTGTGTGCTGGCCCCTCACAGGAAAGGCTGCCAAGGAAAAAGCTTTCCCTTATCTATGCAAATATGTCTCAGCATCAGGACCTGGGTAATTCAAGTAGGGGCTAGAATAAAAATAGAAAGCATCTCATTGCCTTATTAACAGTTTCAATAGTCCACTCAAAGCTCAAGCTGCAGGAAGCTCTCAGTTCCCCAGTGCCCCCATCCCCTAGAAGCAGACCCTTACTTAGGGAGAAAAGAAACAGTACCTGTCCTCACTGCAGCAGGTTTTGGATGGGGTTTGCTCAAAGAGGTCAGCACTGTTGAACACCACTCACTTTAGACTAGATGCAAGAAGTTTTGAAGCCTTTATTTAGTAGCAATTAAATTATTCAATTAACACTAACCTCCAGACAGCAGTTAAAATATTGTACAAAGAGCAGCTTGCCCTCCAGAAGCTCTGTACACAGTTCAATATAAACAGACTAAGTTTGAATGCACCCCACTGAAAAGGGGTAAAGCAGCTGTGCACAGGAGGCCTCACTGAGGTGCTGTACTACCTTTGAAATGCACAAGACTTCCTCCCAGGGAGTTTGCACAGTACAGACACAGTCCTGTCCCCCTGCCATGCTCCACCAGGTCATTCCTGGACTGATTAGGTTCTTTCAGTGGTGCTGGGCACCGGAACTTCTAGTGCATGAAACAGATTCTTTTAAAACCTGTTACTAGTGTGCAGTTCAAATCAAATCTGTAGATATTTAAATGGCTCTTAATTCCTTAAACCGTAAGGTTGGTAGCAAAACAGGAGAGCAAAATTCAAAACACACTGCACAAAACATTGAATAAATAACCTCTGAGTAATGTTACCAGCTTAAACAACTGCATTACTGCTCCAGAGATGGGAACACTTCTGGAATAGCCTGAGAAGCTCAGGCTTCAAGGGAATTACTTTAGTAAAAGAAAAGTCACTTTATGAAAAATTACATCTTTACAGAAGTGACACTCTTGTCTTCATTTAAGAATAGAATATTGCAATTATTTTGTGTGCTCTTTAAACATTCCCATGTCACAATAAATAAAACCAGTTTTACTTGTGCCAATGTTATCTACAAAATAAAGTATTCACAGAACAGCTGAAGGTGTTCTATTCCTCATACACCACAACCTAATATAGGTGTACTCAGGGCAGCTTGAAACCACAGAGACTTTGTCCGTGCAGGACCCACCATCAGCCAGAAAAGTTATTCCCCTACTTTAAGGACTGCAGATCATGTACCACCAGATTTATTGCAGAGATGCTTAATATTCTGTTTGATAACATGTCAGTATTTTCAGGAGATAAGTAGAACAAGGGAAAACATTAAAATGGATTAAGACTTATTTGTATCAGTCAGAGGCTCCTTACTGCATTTTAATAAATATCAGGCAAGTTAAAGTAGTTTCTGTCCCAGTAGTTGCCAGAGTAAAGCCAGTCCTGTGTACCAGTGTGGGGATTGGGGCCTTGGTGGAACCATCTGCAAGGAAACACACAGCATGTTAGTGAAGCTATTAACACTCACTTGTACAAGTTCAGAACTGCTTTGCTGCATCTTCAGCAATTTACTGCACAAAATAATTATTGCAGGAATCCTCTTGGTTTTAAATTTATAAGTGAGTTTATAGTCATCTTCATTGACTAAATTTCCCCATTGCTACACTGCTTAAATATCTCTGAGATGGAATTACTGACACCAGTGTTTTGCCATTTGAAGCTGCCAAGATTACTTCATAAAAATGGACAGATACATCTTTATTTCAAAGCAGTTGTGAACAACCACTCTGGCATGCACAAGCAGTAATAGTTTTTGCAAGACATGTAAACACCACAAGCACTGCAGTCCTGAAAACAAGTATTTCCCTGGATCTAGATAACTCCTTGTTTTTTAAAGCCTTGTTTTGCAATGCACTTCATCATAGAATTGTAGAGTGACCTGGGTTGGAAAGCACCTTAAAAACCATCACCTTCTTTGACCTTTCTTTTCTGGTTAACATATGTGTAGATGCCATTTGTATTATTTTTGTCATGCTTTGTCAAGTTCCCGCTTCACCTTGGCCTGCCTTACCCCATCCCTATAAAACTCATCTCTCTACTCTTCACAGGTGGCTCATCCTTGTTTCCACTGTTTGTGCATTTGCTTCCTGCCCTTGGGTTTGACCAGCAGGTAACTCAGAACAAGTGTGCCAGCCTACCCTCAGTGTAGATAAAACATCACAGGCTGCAGGAAAAAATTCTGGATTATTATAAGTTAACTATGTTGTGTTACTCTGCTGGCAGCAGGAGACTCAATCTGAGTGCCCAGAAAGCTGATTCCATCTGCATGGAGCTACTTGCAAGCTTTTGCTAAGCTAGTTATTAATAGAAACACTCAAGTTGAGCACCTGCTGTCTTTCTTCTCCCCCTCTGCTTAATCTGGAGGCACCATACAGCACACAGTGAATGCCACTTTCTGTTTGGCCCACTTACTCAATCTTGTGCCTCAACAGCCCACAGTACCAGACCTCAAGCACTTTAACTTCCTTCTGTATTTTTCCAAGCCATATTTATGGCAGGAGACAGCTTGGCAGAAGCTGTTTCTGTGGTTAATGTGCTCCACAGCTTCCTATCACCTCCTCACTGACCACAGAAGCCAGTTGTTTCTGTGACTCACTGTAGTGACCACAATCACTTAAGTAAATCATATGTGTGCAAGGCTGCCTGTTTAACTCTGCTCTTCCCTTCTCCAGCACCATAATGCTTCAGAATAGAAAAAGTACATTTGAACCAAATGTGACTTGATCTCTTCAAAAGGCAAAAGCTTAAAAGCCACCAGTACTGCAGGGTTATGTTCCTGTTAGCAGGGCAGCTAACAAGCAACTCTTGCTTGGCTCAAAGCACTTGAGCTGTGCTGGAAGAAATGCCTTGTGCTGCCTTCCCAGGAGTAACTGAACAGGTGAACACTCCAGTGGTTCTCCTACTGCCCTGGCTGAGTTAACTGAGTTCAACAGAAGTCATTCACTCCTAGTACTGTACAAAGCTCATTCCTGCTTCTCCTACAGGACGAGTCAGCTATTCCCAAATAAGAGGTGTATGGATCAGCTTAAGTGTCCAGTTCACTGGTGACAGCAGCTCATTCCAGAGCTAAAGCCAAACATTTGCTATGAAACAGGGCTATAAGCACAGTGACCTCACGTCTCAGATTAAGAAATTCTATCACCCCAGAGCTCATTAGTGTGTCTTCAACAATTGTACAGGTCAGGACAGAATGCCCCTCCTCCAGTGTCTACCTACTTCAATAGGAAGAGGAAAGGCGTGGGAAGAACTAAGTTTGAGAGACATGCAAGACCTAAACCAGTCAGTGCTGTGGGAAAGATGGGACAGATTTCATCAAAATCAACAGACCACTGCTGTATTTCAGAACTGAATTAAAATATTTTTACTCAAAACTTAAGATTACTGGTCAGCATCTAAAATATTAAGTTTTCAACAAAAATCACATCTTGAGAAACACCAAGACCTCACTTCTAAAGTGGATTCAGAATAATAACATATATATATATAATATATATATAAAATCACTGGGCACTTTGGAGAATTGTCTTAGGAAGAAGGAAAAGAAGGAATTCTACTAGACAAAGCAAGAAACTTGATTTTCTGTGGCAAGGAAATGGCAATAGTTTAGACACAATTTCATAATGCACTGCAGAGAAAGACCTACAGATGACCTGGGAACAAGTAGGAGAGTTCTTCACAGCATGCACTTGTCCCCCCTATAGCACAACTCTTCCTATACTTAACATTCAGCCTTTATAGGCAGCCACACCTGGCATTCCTACTAAAGAGATCAGACACCAAGAATTTTCTGCCAAAGCTTTAGAAACATCCAGGAAAGCAAAGAGTTCTTGAAGGATGTCCCAGACTCATGCTGAACAGGTCCACACAATCTGCACAACAGCAACAGCAGAACCTTGTGAATGGCATCTGTGCTAATTATATAACCCAAAAAACAGCTTCATGGGAATCCCCCAGTTTCCATCCTCAGGAGTTTTGAGCTACATTTAAGCTACTTCAGGCACCTGGAAGAATACTATGTAACTGTCCCACATTTAAAACACCTGGTGAGAGCTAGAACCACTCTGAATTCAGGAAGGAAAGAGAGAGGTGCAAGGCTGTCCAGCACTTAGAAGCTTTACAAAGATGTTATTCTTCATCAGTCTCTATGCAAACAAACCCAAACACTTCAGAAGAGCAGGCACAGGAAAAAGACAAAGGCAGACATGTCCAAACCTGGGATTTTGGGATGATGGGTGACTTCATTTAAAAAAAAAAAAAAAAAAAAAAAAAAAAAAAAAAAAAAAAAGGAAAATGTGTTTTATTTTTACAAACATTTTAAAGATATTTAATCCAGAGTGTATGACTGTATTAATTATAGAGAAGACAGGAACCTTGCTTACTTAAAGTTTAGCCCTATGGTTGTTTTTCCTGAGAAGATAATGCCAACTTACTACTTTGTCTGGTCAAACTAGATTCATCTGGTCAGATTTTCACAGTTTCTTCTTCTTAGCTTGTGTGTAACAGCTCCCAGTTGACTCCTCATAGTTTAAAGAAAACCCCAAAAAAATCCCCAAAACATCCTGGCAGGTCCCTTGTATGCTAACTTTTCCCTTAGCTCCTCTTCTGTAGTTGGGGGCTCCCTGGGTGATACACTTTGAGAACACAGCACTGTCAGCACAGAGCCACCAGGCTGAGAAGTCATGGGCAAGCTCACAAGGAAGCAATTCCTCTCTTTGGCCAGGCATGCAAATTTGAGGCAATTACAACAACACTCCTTACGAGCAGCAATCAGAGTAACACCTTTGTCATGTCAGAACCAAGAAGTGCTCAGAGAAGACACCAGTTTGTATTTGCACATGGCTGTGCAAGCAGTGAGGGAAGGAGCGCAGAGCACGCCTGGCGCTTCCCCCTGCAAGCACTACATCCTGCTGGGACCGAGCCTGCAAACAACAGCAGCACTGCCAGACCTGATGCTGTCTGTCTGCTCTTCATGCTGGCACAACACTCCCTGCATGTCACCAGTGGAGACTGCCACTTAACCTGAATGTTCAAAGCCTTTACATCACTGCACACACAGGCAAGGGCACCAACCTCGTCTTCCAGTCTTCCTCTGACTTGGAGCGGTTTTTGCGGGCGGTCCTCTGTTTTTCTTCTAGCCTCTTCTTTTCTTCACTAGCCAGGTCTTGAAGGAATAAAAATACACAAAAATACAGAAGATGGTAAAGCACAATAGATAAGGCAGGGACATTATTTCATCTGACCCTGAAAATTAATAAGGGCAATAGTAGAAAATGTCCATTTAAAAAGGCTTCTATGGAACACTGAAGGTTACTGATTTGGTCTAAAAGCAAAGCTGTGACACAGGATCTGCCAATGGCATCCTAGTCTTCAAGACAGTTAAATATACATTTCCATGGTCTGAGGACCCTGGAAATGTGTCTACATGACAGCAAATGTGAGCTAAGGGAAGTGGCATATGTAGAATTTATTTCAGTAGGGAAACTGAAGATATGATCAATTTATTTCAGAAGTGTGAAGGCCACCTGCTTGTTGAGTTTTGGCTTAAGTTGCTACTAGTGTCTAGTTCCTCATCTCCAGAGGTTTGGAATGCTTATTTCCAAATCACAAAGAACTGTCTCTCTGCAGCATCCCTTCATTTTTTTGGTATTACACTAATGTAGAATCCCGAACAAGCAGAACAGTTGCTTCTTTTTGGCAGGAAGCATGATCAGAAGCTCTGAGGAGTAAGTTATACTCAGAACCAGATTCAATGAAAGTCAATCTCACTTTCCTGAGTCCTCAAAAAGCATTTCATACACATCTTAAGTTGTCCAAGAATGATTTTCTTAACTATTTCTATCAGCCATTTCCTGTCAACTTCCAATCCACTGTGTAACAGCTGCTATACAAACTTGCCACTAGTGTGTCATGAAGGAATATGGTCTGTTGCTAACAGCATAGTTACTTACTCTTCAAATTTAAACAGACAAATTAGTGGGAATGCTCTGAACCAAATATATCCATCATCCTGGCCACAAAACAGTTGTACAGGCAGGGGAGAGTGGTTGTGGGAATTCACTGATCTGTTTTAAAAGCCTCAAAGAAATGGTTATCAGCTTCTGAGAAAAAAGAAGCAAAACTGCTCAGCTGCACTGTATTACACCATGACACTGGTTTTCATTGCTAGATCTCAGACTATTTATCAGAAATCTCACAATTGCTGCCCTATTATACAGCTGAAACTGAATCAGGGTTTCATGACTTACCCCAATCAATTAGCAAGCCAGAGAAGGCAAGAGCCCTCCATACTCTCTACAAAGTCTACAAAGCTGGCCATCCTGCCTTAATACTCTAAAAACATACCACTTCTATTCACTGGAAGTCTCATGTATTTCTAATTCACTGTTGTAGGACAGCACAAGTGTTCCAACTCCCAGTAAAGTAGAATTTTCATCATCAAATGTATTTTTTGCATTGCAGTTTCACTTAAATAGTTTTGACTGCATTTCTCAGTACTGACACAACAAAACACTCCCTTCTCCATCAGGCTGATGGAAACAGACAAACTGAGAAGTTAATGACTATTACCTTAAGACTGTGCAGATATTGTTTATCAACACTGCTTTGGTCACCAGTCTAAACCACAGCAGCAGATATGGGAAACTATGAAGATTAGTTTCAACCCAACTGTCCCCTGTACAGAAGGGTGACACCAGAAGCTCAACCCAGCCTGCAGAATGTTGTGTTAAAGAGTTACTGCCTGGCATTATGGAGGAATGCATGGGGACCTACTTCCTCAAGCTGTTCATTTAACAACTTTTAAGACAAAATAAAAGTGCCTTGGCCCGTGACTGAAGTTACCTATTTCTCCATTTTCCATAGCTCTGATATCTGGTCGTAGCCGGCAGTCGGTTTTGGGAATGACACTCTCCATTTCTTTGTCCAACTCATTCAAAGCCATAGCAAAGCTTGTAAAATTATACATCTGGAATTCAGAAACAAAGGTGAAAGGTGACTTTACAACACCTCTAGCTACTGTCTAAAAGTAGAACTAAAAGAGAACTGCTGTCTAAAAACAAGCATCCAAGTGATTTTGTATTGCTTAATCACTCAATATAGGATTGCTCAAGATTCCACAAAACTGCACTGTCAGGCTGTGTACATGATCCTTGGTGTTTCTGTTTAAGGAGGACAGCATCCAATTACTAGTGCACTATTTCCCTCTTATCTTTTTCCAGTCCTACTGGTATTTTTTCTATCTCTGTAGAGAGATTTCCTCCTTGATCAATGCAGTGGGGGCATCTTTTCTATACCAATTCTTTGTTTTCTCAGTTACACATAATACCCTTGTATTTTGCCTAGTGGTTCTCCACCTTCACAGCCCTTCACACACCAACTTGTGCCATGCAGGTCTCTTCTTAGAAATGTCTGGCCTCTAATAAAGCACTTCAATGTGATTTCTTACAAGGTTGGTGCCTCAGTGGGGAAGCAGGGTGGATAGAAGAGGTGGGGATCTACATGAAGAATCCCATTTTCCAGAGAAATTTCACAAAATTTCTAACTCTAGATTGATGCCTGTGGCAGTTATCCTTCATATTCCACATTAGAAAGTTACAGTTGTGGTGGGGGAGCTTTTTGCAATAAAGAGGTAAATTCAGACTTGCTAATGACAAAGGCAACAAATGAATGTGCTTTGTGTAAACCATAGCAATAACAGAATAGCACACACTTTCATTAAGGAAAAGCATAGCTGACCTGTGCTGAATTTGGAGGTCTTGGAGTTATCTTCCATAGCAAAACACTTCCAGGAATAACATACACACTCTCAGAGTCTGGCAATGGCATCTCATCTGATTCCTCAGTATTGCCCACCTAAAGGCAGCACAGGGAGAAAAGAGCAGCTCTTTGAGGTCATGAAACATTTATACCAAATCTTACTTACAGAACTTACAGAAAATTACGGCCTTGACTAAAGGTAATTTCAGCAAAGAAACTTTTCTTGTCAATGACTGAGGCATGAACATAGCACACATACTCACAATTCCCTCCCAGTGGAACTCTACCAAGTTTCTTGCATCAAATCTTTGTAGATGTAAGCTGGGTGTTCAAGCACTAAGAAATGTCAATTTTTCCACCTCAGAGATGTCCTGTTTCCTCAAGCACAAGCATTTCAAGCCTGATACTTAGCTTCACTACTGCTTCATTAAAGGTGAAGAATAGAAGCCACATTCCTCATCCTTCCACAACAAAGAAATACCAGCACATAATGGAGATGCTGCCCAGTTTGTCCATAACAAAAAGCCTTTCCTACTGCTCTGTGCCCAGAGGAACCTTCCTTTGCATTAACCACTGCACTACTGAAATGGCAAACTGCAAATGTGAAATGAATATCCTAAATGAGCTACAGCTTCTGGAAAGGGTATGAAGGGTGACATATATGACCTGAGGCAGCTGTAGCCACAGGACTGTGAAATGCTTTTCCCAAAAAGTAAAAAACTTCACAAAGGGTTACTGGGGTAGGAGAGTAACTGGTGATCACAGTGTAGGTGTGACCTGAACTAGTTCTAAAGCATTTCCCATTTCACACACTGCCTTAGAGCAGCTGCTGCTAACATTAATTCCAGCACAGAAGCGGATGTTGGAAGATTGAACTAAAGCCATGCTGGACAATGAATAAGGCTCTCCCAAGAAAACCTGGTGTCACAACCACAGCTAAAAACAGCAGCACATTTCAAAGATCACTGGAGATTAAAGCCAAACTTAAAGGCAACTAATGCTTTAAATACTTTGGCTACAGGCCAGCAGCTTTAATCCTGCTGCTAATAAGCTTTGCTCTCCCATGGTTGCATGAGATAATACTGAAGACTTCCAGTACCCAATGTGCACTCAGTTGTCCTCTGAGATGATTCACATGTTATGCTTCCAAGAAAATCAGAAGTAGGTAAGGATTCTGCTTCACTGAAGAGCCCTCCACTATGCTTTTAATAATGAACAGTCAGCATAATAATGTGCAGACCAGGATTAGCCCCTCAGCTCTTAGGAAGACAAACAGGACTTTTAGCTGACTATATCTGAACTGTGCTGGCAACCCACCACTATGTTCTTTAAATGTGCCTGATCAGTCCTTCAGAAATTGAGAATTTTGAAGCAGAACACATCAGAAAATTATCCTTGTATCAAAACAAAGACAATCCAGTATCAAACTGTCAAACTCCAAGCCTCTTATACAAAGGCTACAATACACAATGCAATTTCTGCCTTGTTGGACACAATACATTAAAATAGCAGAAGAATTACAGAGAAATGGGTAAAATAAGGATTTTCTTATGTTCTTGTCACAATGATCCATATTTTATGCTCAGTGCTACTCAAGCATTCAGTATATTGCTGTGAGGATAGTTAACAGACCTGCCAAAGCAAGACCTCTGTAAATGAGGTGTCTGTAAATGAAGTACATGTGAGGGCAGTTGCTGTTGCCTACATTTGCACTGAAAATTCTGCACAAAATGCTTCATCTTGATTAAAAAAGACTCCAGTTCATTCAGAGCATAACCATCCTGGTCTAACTGTGGGTCTACTATAACTCTTCTGTTAGTAAAATATCACCTTTGCATACATGAAGGCTTCTCTAGGTTCCCTGAAAAATTATTTTCCCCTAAGTTTTATTTCTATAAAAATGAAAGAGATTCAGAGGAGAATCTGGGATAAGTTGCAAAAGGACTGTCATCCAAGCAGGTTCCCCTCAAGGAAGGCAGAAGCATTTCCTGATTAGTAGCAATGTTGCACTAAGTACTATCTGGAAAAGAGCTACATAAATCTGAAAATTCTAATGAGAAGTTTAAAAAGCCATGTACTTCTGTGCCTGAATGAATCCTTCACTACCACAAAGGGGCAAACTGCATCCAGACATTGTACAGGAGACTTGGCTCACCTAAATGCTCCAAAACCAGAAAACACCAGCTCCTCAGACACAAGAGGCAGTGAGTGGGAGTACATATTCAGCACAGACTACCTGCCTCATATCTAGCATTACAAAACCTTCAGTTTTCTACACAGAAAGAGTTCTGTTAATTAAGTAGGAAAAGCATTTTCCTAGAGTCAGAGTAACACTGCAGCTTGAGCTTTATACAACAGCATGCTGCATTTCAAAGTGAAAAGCAACGATCATCTTGAGCATTTCTGGAAAATGAAAACAGGCAGCTGAACAAAGGCTCAGGGTGTGTTTTTCTTTGTTCCTTCTCCCTGGAGTCCTACCAGTCAGACTCCCAGAGAAGCAGCAATCCCCAGTGCTTTACCACTCTCCTGATGACAAGCACTGCAGCAAGCTTAGATACAGCAACAATCTGAACCTCCACAGGCACAACCACTTTCAGAGTTCTCCAAGTTTCTCATAAGTTTCTTCAAAAACTATCAACACCCAAACAAAAAAAAAACCAAAAAAACAAAACAACCTGGCTGCAGTCACCAAAGGGGAACAATCCCTATTTTAAACTACTATCCAAGGGACTGTTCTTCACCAAGCTGTATGTTGTCACCATCACTGTTCATCCTAAACAAAAAAAGCTTCCTGTTGACCAGAAGTTTGGAAGAATTATGACTGAGGATTTTTTACAACAGGAAAAAAAAAATCATTTGTGAAGAAAAATAAAAAACTGCCAGCACTTCTACAGTTGTGGAAAGTTAATAGAAAGCAATTAAAAATTCCTTGTAAAAGCTGGAAAATATGATCTTCTATCAAGTTAAGAAACTAACCTGTCCTGTTTCTAAGAATCAAAATGCTCTCACTGTCATATGTTATAGTGAGAGACAGTTGAGATAGATATATAGCTATATAGCTATATATCTATGTATGTATATGTATAGAGTTGGTCCATGATTAGAAATGGCCAAACTAATGCATATGTTATTTCCTCCATGTCACTGGGGAGGAAGAGGCAGGTAATGAACCAGACAGTATTTAGATCACATCAAGTTTTGGGAAGTTTGAATACAAATCCAAGAAAAGAAAAGCATTTTATCCCTTATTATTGGTACTCATCCAATCTGTTTTGTATTCTACTAGGAAAGAAGGTAAGTGAAGGAAATCATAATGCTCTTAAATGCTACTAAAACATTTAGCTGTTTTATCATGCTTTTGAGATCCCATCTCTTTACATGATTAATACCTGTTTACTGCTTTTCTTCTCTTCTGTATTTTTCTTGTCGTTTTTCTTGTAAGCTTCAAATGTAGCTGGGTCAACACTGTACAAACACTCAGTCCACTTCCCGTACAATGCACAGAGTTTCTTTTTGCTGTCAAAAAAAAGCAGGCTTTTCAGCAGAATTCATAACCCTGCTATTGCAGGTTCCTGCCAGGGACAGCCTCTGTTGAAGGCATTGGGTTCTACAGCTCTCCTCAGAACCAAGGGCAGTCATTTGTTTCCCATTTAGAATCAAGCTGTTACCTTTTGTCCTGAATGTAGCCTTCAACTTTGTGCAGCTCCTTCCCAAAGAGGCCACAGGGCTTGAAGCTTAGCACACATTTCTCACCAGTTCTAAAGGCAGAACAAGAGAGCACCAATTACTTCCGAATGCTTTTCCTTTTCAAACCTGCAGGAGGTGAAAACACTCACATCTTAACTTACTTATGGTTAGTTATTTCCACGTTTCCATACTGCTCGATCCAAAGTTTGCCCACAATAATGTTATGCACACAGCATGTAGGATTTGTCCATGTGTAGGCTTCATTATGCCTAAGGGAAAAGAATACAAATATACAGTATTTTAATTTTTATAGGATGTCAGTCCTTCAATTAGCCATCATCATGCCAAGTCTTGAAATAGGCATGGCAGTAAGTCAGTAAACTCAATAAATTTATTAATCTATTGCTACTGATTTTATAATCAGCATTATAATAAGTATATAATAAGAATATCAGTATTATCATAATTTTATAATGTTCCTTAAAACAGTGACTGTAGTGCAGTCACTGTTAGCATGGAAAGATATGAGGAAAGCCAACACAGGCATGCTGGCTTTATCAGAACTCATGTCCAGGCACGTAGAGAACATCCATGCCCAGGCCCCACTGCTGCTATTAGCAGCATGTATGGATGGTAGTTCCTTCTATCTTCCCATCCCCTCCTCCCCACAAAGTGATCTGCCCTCAGACTTTGGGATGTGGGTGTTGGACACCTCTGTTCCTAACCCATGGGACTCTGAGGCACTCTAATTATCAAGGATGAGGCACTGTACCTCTTCAATTATTACTGATCCACTTACTCAAGAAGCTCCAAAGTCATCGTGCCTTTTGGTTCTGCTTCCACACTCTTGCCCCAGAATTTGAGTTTAGGATAAATTGATCCATGAAACACAAAATCATTATTTAAACCTTCAGCATAGAAAGCACTGATTGGTGGATGATGGCTGACTTGCTCTGAGAGAAGTCTAAATCCAAGATCATCTCTGCAAAATAAAGATAACCAAACCATGTACCTATGTATCAAGGTATCAAGGGTAGTGAAGTTGCAGCTGTTTTCCCTGAGGTGAAAGGGATAGTTGGACCCATACATAGTTGCTGTACTCAGTGCAAGAGAGTTAAAAGCCTAGGCTAAACTGAAAAGATAAATTTAAACATAGAACATCCTAATTTTAAATAACTAATAACTTAATACAAAAAATAAATAAGAACTACTAGATCTGAGGAGTTGATATAGTTACTTTTGATACTGATCTCTTTCTTAAATCTTCACCTAAACACAGGGCAAAATATTGACTGAAGGAAAGATCTGCCTTAGGTACAGATACACATTAATAGACCTGTGTTGTTTATTAGGTACTCTGAGCACTCCTGTACACTCTTCATGCACAATTTTCATTCATAAGGTTTCAGGGAAAAAAAAGAATTAAACTTGCTTTTGAACCTGGCAAATTTCATTTGGCTGCTCTGAATTGAAAAGTTAAGTAGTTTCTCTTCACTGACAGGTGAATGGTGAACATCAACACATCACATGCACCTGCAGCTGCTGCTAGGAGAATGGCTGGATGCTTATGAGCTGAAGTGCAGTCTGCAAGCCAGCTAACAATCTAATGAAACATCTCTTCCACAAACACCACCTTCAGTGCAGCTCTGTCCATTACCTGATCAGTTCATAGGTCTCTCCAAGCAATGGGTTGAATGGCTTCCCAGTACGTTCCCACTGCGAGGCTACAGCAGACACAGCGAATGCAGCAACACACTGCCCACAAGATAAGATCACACAGTTAATCAACAGTAGCCATGGTGTTACAGAATATCAAAATATTTTCCTAGACAGGTGTCCTGGTTTCTGCAGGGTAGAGATAATTTTCTCCCTAGTTTCTGGTACAGTGCTGTTCTGGATTTAGACTGAGAATAATGCTGATAACTCACTGATGTTTTAGTTGTTGCTAAGTGATGTCTACCAACAAAATCAAGGACTTTTCAACTTTTTATACCACCCTACCAGGCTCTGTTATTACCCCAACATTGGAGCAGGCTGGTGACAACATGTTCACCTGGACAACAGCCAAAATATTTTTGTGCATCTCAGCTCACTCAGGGACAGGGATTGGGTGGGTACTGCCTCATTTATGAATTATTCATCTTCCTCCTCCCCAGTCAGCAGCCACCTCTCCTCTTCCTCCTGTTCTCTCATGCCAGCCCTGCTTCAGAGTAGTCTGTCTTGTTTACATCTTTCTCCTGCTCCCTCTCAGAAGAAACTCCTTCATCCCTTATTAAATGAGCTGACTTTTGCTTCCAATACTTCCTCTGGTGTATAGGGGTGACTGACACCAGCACAGGTTGATTCTTTGATTCAGCAGCAGCACCAGACACAGGAGCTGGAGTAACTCCAGTGCCTCCTGTTTTATTGTCAGATCCTTCTCTTCCCCTTGAGGGCACTGAATAGTGTTGAACAGGGCTCATTAGGCCTGGGCCAGGCCCCAGCACACTTTCTTCAAACATTTTAATAATTTTTCAGGATTCTGCACTTGCTTAGAAGTGAAATTTCAAAACACTGGAGATGCCCACTATCCTAGTGCTTATCCACACTATCCCACACACCCTGCCACTCATAGCTTTCCAACTTTGCAGCAGATCTCTGGGTGGTATCCTTAAAGAGTTGTTTTACCATAAATGAGACCTGAAACACATTCAGGAGATGCAGAAAAGTGGAATTGATATCCTGATGATATTTGAAATTCTCAAGAGTTCCTTAGCCTGGAAGAGAAGGGGATGATGGAAGAAGGGATCTCCCATGTGGATTGACTCTGATGAGAAAAGGCAAAAAGTGTAACTGTGAACTGTTTCCTATAGATGGCTCCCAAAGTGTGGAAATGTTGGCAATGCTGAGTACAAATACCAGCTCAGATGCACCACCAGGAATTCTATCATATCATAAGAGAGTGTTACAAAGTACAACAAAATGCTAACCTTAACCCAGCTCCCAGAGGTGATAAACAGCACAGCAGGGAACATACACAGCAAGTTAGATGTTGCATAACCCAACTCTGAGAACAGTCACAGCAGCTCTACGAGCAAATAAATCAACATTGCAACTAGAGACTATCAAACTAATATCATAAATGCTTATAATGAATTAGTTTTATTATGCTATGGTCAGATCTGCTGTTATCTCAACCCTTCAAGCTCTGCTCCTTGTGGGGTGCCATAAAGGACTACTGTGGTTTAACCCAGCAGGACAAACACCACACATTTGCTCACTGACACCCTTCCCCAACCTAAATGGGATGGGAGACAGACTGAGGGGATAAAAAAGGTGAAATCAGCAGTTTGAGATAAAGGCAGCTTAATAGGGCAGAAAAGCAAGGGAAAATAATAATGATAAAACAATCACAACCATCAAAACAAGTAATCCACAGCACAGTGGTTCACCACCCACCAACTACTGCCCCACCAGATCCTGAGCAGCAGCCATCAGACAGCTTTCCCTTAGTTTATGTACTGAGCTTGACACCATATGGTGTGGAATATCCCTCTGGACAGTTGGGCCCAGCTGTCCCAGCTCTGTCCCCATCCCAGCTTCTTGTGTCACCCAGCCTCCTTGCTGGTGGGGTGGCACACAAGGAGCAGAAAGCCTTTAACTTACTGTAAACACAGCTGAGGCACAAACTAAAACATCAGTGTGTTACCAACATTATTCTAAACCCAAAACACAACACCATACCAGCTTCTAGGAAGAAACTGAACTCTACCCCTGTGAAAACCAGGACAACAAACAAAACTAGTTAATGAATAAGAGAACCCAAGCAAGCAGCAAGTTACAGAGACCACCTGTAGGGAAGGGAGAGCTCCAGGGAGTACCTGCATGCGCTCGGTGGTGCTGGAGAGCGAGCTGGCTTTGTGGATGAGGTACGTGTGCTCCATGTACTCCGTCAGCCGCTGCAGGAAGCTCAGCGGCTCGTTGAAGATCACTGGCATCGTGATCTTGGACAGCTCCTGTGCACAAATGAAACTCCTGTTAGCAGCTGAATGACTGCATGCACTGACCTGCAGTAACCCAAGTGTAATTGGCTTGTTGCAAAAATAAATGATGCTCTTAGCGCTAATGCAATGTGCTTGACCTGGCTCTGCTAATACTGAAAGGACAAAACTCTTATGAGCTCAATAAGCAGAGCTGTGCTGGCATTAAGGCTACTTTTAAAATAAAAAGAAAGCAAACATCAAACTTCCTATCAATGAATGGAATATGAAGGTCAGATGAAACAATGGAAAGAAGCATTAAGGACCCCTTTAAAGACTAAGTTATTAATTATTCCATAAATAGATACAGACCAGCTAATTATGTGAACATTATCCTTTTTTGAAGGTGGGGAGGCAAATGGGGAGAAGAGAATGGGAAAGGGCAGGGAAACGTAGTGGTACAAGAGTAAAAAGAGGGATTCTGTATTCTGAGTAAAAAAGGGGTTTGTAAAGGAATAAGTATTTAAAGGAAACCCTATAGTTTGGATGCTGTTCGTTCTCTCACATTTTTAAAAAGCATGCCCTCTGAATACATACCACAGAAGTTAACAGTTCAATATACATAACAGTTCAAACTGCCTACAGCAGCAAATTAAAAGGGAGCAAGTATGACTGCTGGCCAAGGGTGTGGCAAACAGCACCGTCCTGAGCCTCAACAGCAGCACCTGGCACCAGGAGCCTTGGCAGATACTTTGGTACAAGCCACTACAAATTCTGCTGACCCCACAACTACAGCTTCTCTGCAGATATTGCTGCAAAGCAGAATTCAGGCCCTTTTTTCCTGCACACACCTTATGCAAGACAGCCTTTCAATCTGTTCTTTTTATTCTGTAACACTTTTCCACTAAAGTGTTACAAAATACAAAGGGCTTCTCCACACTGGGAGAAGCCTCAGAGACTTCACATCAGCTCCAGAGGGTTGGAGCTAATGATGCAGGCATTCCCCAGCATTTCCACACCTCACTGCTTGGTGCTGCTCCTAACTACACCAAGGGGAGGAAGAGAAAACAGCAACTAAACCCACAAACCTTCCCTTCTGTACACTGCTGTTAGAGACTGACAGAGGTTTATCAGCAGCAAGTATTTTCAGCCTATTGTGGGATCTAATGGAGAGAAGAGCTTTTCTCAATTCACACCTAGCTGGAAGCAGATTAGCTGCCAACCAGCTAACTCTGATCTGGCCACCATGGAAGGAGGAAGACTCAGGTACTAAGGGGAATGGACAAAAGCAAAATGAAAGTGGTTGTTTTCTGGGGTTGTTTTGCTTTTTCCACAGTCCAAAAAAAATAAAAAAAAAAAAAAAAAAAAAATCCCCCACAAGGTATTTAAAGGGTTCAAGTCAGGAGAAGCTTTTACTGAAAGAATATTGCTCTGACCAAGTCTTACTTTCTTAAGCTGTGAAAGCAAATAAAGCATAAGCAGAAAATTAAAAATAAACAAACTAAAGCAAACAAATTATCCCCATTAACAAACAGAAAAACACATACAAAAGACCTCTTCTCCCAAACAAGTTTTCATTTGGGCCTCAGATAAAACAATCACTCCCCATTTTTTATCATAGCTTTCTGATTACCTACCATGCCAATGCATTTTCTTAAGATACTCCAGATACTGAAGTCATTTCTGGAAAACATCGGAGATGGTAAGCTCGTTCTGTGGAAAGGATGAGAGAAAAAAAGCAGAAGTAAAGAAAAGTTTTCCAATACTAACCATGACTAAGAAACAGACTGCTCATTTATGAAAGTAACAGTTTCCCAAGATTTAAATTAAAAACCCAGGGGGAATGACAGTGCTACTTTGAAGCAGTTAAGCTGTTTTACCTACATAGAACATGAATTACTCCAAAACCAGAACAATTAACTTTGCATAACGCCAGAGGAAGGAATGTCTAGAGAAGCCATCAGAACAGTTTTCACAATGGCACCACTGAGATACCTGGTTGTGCATTTGTGAGAAAACTGAAATTAACTGAATAGGCAGGTAAGTATGTTCACTATGTCTGAACAGATCTGAGGGTTAAACAGTGTGGTTGTTTTGGGGTTTTTCTGCTAGCCCACTTCATACTGACAACGAAGGGCCACAACATTTATGGTGCATATTAAAACCAGCCCTCAGGAACAACAGAAAAGGCAGCATCATTAAAGAAGAGCAAGCAGAGCAGCTTGTTCTACAGGGGGCTGACAAATCCTGGAACAAGCCATAAGCATACTTTCAAGGACCAGCATTTAGGCTGAGAACACATTTCTCAGCCTTATGGGAAATCAAGCACAGAGTTTGTTCAGTTTTCTTACTGCTACTGACCAGCTCAACTATTAATCCAATTTACTTCTAGAAAGGTATAAATATTGGTCAAAGTCCTTTGTCCACAACACAAATCCATTTTTGGATCATGAATCTACTGCCAGTGAGCAAAATTAACAATTTTTCTGTTCTTATCAATAGATAAAAATTACCTAGAGCTCACTCAAACTGCATGAACTATTAAAGTTTCAAAGTTTAGTTAACTCTAAATTATTGTGTTGCCCTCCTAACCAAAGTTGTCTTGCTCTGCTCAAGGCAGCTAAAGCAATCTTTTTCAGACTGTGAACAGGTTGTACCTTCCTTCTCCACCCCACCTCTCTGATAAACAGAAACACAGCTTAGAGAAAAAAAAACATAGTCAGGTAAACTGTTTCAGTAGCTCTACTTCCTGTGCTACCTCCCCTACTTATCTGCCACTGGAACACCTTTACCAGGGCTGATAACCAGTTTTCAGAAAGAACAAAAAAAAAAAAAAAAAAAAGTTCCTTAAAAATCCAACAAGCCCCATCCCATCAAAAGCCAAGTCATATGTTTGATCTCCTCATGGTAGCAAACTACTGTGTTAGCAAGTGGCTACAAGCCCAACACAAACTTGTTCTACTCAGCTCCCCTGCAAAGGATGAGTGGGTAAGAGGATTTATTTTAATTGACCAACATACCACCACTCACTCCCTATTCTGACTTTTCACTGACATAAAAGTGTTTTGTGAAACAGCTAATCTTGAATAATATTAGGTATAAAATACTTCTGTGGATGTTTTGATACAAATGTCCAGGAGAGGACAGTGTCCACCAACTATCCAGGCTTATCTTCATTTGTAATGTTAACTTGTTTTTCCTGTGTGTCCTTTAATGCAGGCAGGCAGCAGAGTGGGTATTTGTGTTTAAGTAAGCCCTTCTGCAAGTTAAACACATTAACCCTCACTTTGCTGAAGTATACAAAGAAATTACTTTCCTTACATACTAAAACTTGCATTTTCATTGAAGTTAACCTGCTCTTCTGCTCAATTTGTTTAATCACTTGAAAGCTGGCATTCAGTTTCAGCCCCTCATCTGTATTTGCTGCTTATATCGGTCAAACTGCTATGGGAGTCAGCTCTCTCCTCCCTCTAAAACACACACACACACAGAAAAAACAAACAAAGCAGTTTTAAGCCAGCAAGGAAGATCCCAGGGACAAGTAAGGACATGTGGACTAATGACAGGCAGCCAAGACAAGCCAGGCCTACTAACCTTGACATATTCCCTGTGATTAAACAAATGGTTTTTGAATACAAAAATTTCCCTCCAGATGCCAATTCCAAAAACAACTCAGGAAGTTAATTTTAGCTTTAAGTGACAAAAACATCTGCTGGAATTTCTGTGCAGTAGAACGGATCAGAAGCATTTAGGATCCTTCATTTAAACAAAAACACTTGTCCAAAGCATTAGCTATTACACATCAACTGCTACAGGAATCTTGTGGGGGAAGGAAACATATGGATTGAAAAACATTTGCTCTTCATGCCAACCTGAACAAACAATCTCCTGTCTCTCATGAACACAACGTGCTTGCATTCTGAAAGGCCCTCAATGCAGGGACCAAAGGGAAAGGGACAACAAAAGTCAACAATAAGAGGAAAACAGCAGTGACAAGTGGATGTAAAATGTTGGCACTTAATACAGAACATTTTTATGCACTGGAGTTTTTGGGAATTTGCTTGGACTTTTTTGAGGGATGGGAGCTTTCTTGCCTTTTTATTTTTTTAAGTTTGGCTCAGATGAAAAAATTCCCTCTTAAAAATAAGTGATTTGAATGCTTCCTGATTATTTACTGTACTGTTTTTTCTCTCAAATCCTCTCTCAAGAAGTGTAACAAAAATTAAGTCTACTCTCAAAACACTCTGTGAACAAATCAGCAGGATACAAACTACATTTAAAAAGGTTAAAAAAAAAAAACCAAACCAAAACAAAAAAAATGGAAAAAGTCCCCAGAATAAACCTGCAGATTATATGTGGTACTGGCTTCATCTATTTGTATATGTACTTCCCAGCACTTCTAATTTATTTGGACCAACAGTACTTTATTCCTCAATCCTTTATTCCTACATTTCCAAACCCAAAGCATGTATGCTCCTCTTGCCAAGCAAAAAAAACCCCTCCACTTCTGTGTGGAAAACTCTCAACCCCTCAAATAATATCTGAGGTACAGACTAGAGCTCAGGTTGCCTAGATGAAGACAGGAAATCATCTTATTTAAACTGTGGACTGAACAGTGTTAGGTAATCTCATGTGCAACCTAAAGGCAAAGATCCTCTACTCATCTGAAGGTTTTAAGCAGAAGAAATTAGTCTGGTCTAAGTGATTTGTTTCCATGTGGTTAACACAAATGGAAGTTAAAAAAAGAGAAAAAGCTATAAGCAAACTCAAGGGTGTAAGGATGGATTAAGTGATGTGAAAACATTCTGAACCGCTCACTTTGCATAGCATCAAGAGGTTGTAGTTTTTGCTCTGAAAAGGACACAGGTGGCATCACAGACAGTGCTACTTGACCACATGCACATAGTTAGAAACAACCCCCAGACAAAACAGGCACAAACTGGAGCCAGCAGCTGCAGGCAGGTGACACAGTTCTGAAGTCACACGAAACAGGAGGATGTATCATACAGATAACAGGAACCAGGCCAAACATGGCTACTACCAACAGCCTCAGAAAAGAGGATAAAGATACCACACACCTCCCATCCCTGAGAAGACTCTCTTGGAGGTGAAGTTTAAATTGTCTGAGCTTCTGGGGAGAAATAGTTTGCATCAATATATTTGGGGACAACTCCTAATGTGACACCCAAGTGCCAGGTAAAAAAGTCTAGCAGTCATTTAATCCCATAAAATACAGCCATATATTCTTTAGCCATTTAGTCACATAAAATATGGCCGTAAATTCTTATCTAAATGCTAAACAGATTTTTAAAAAGTTTCACTTTTTCTTTAGCAGTAAATTATTAGCTGATTTATGCATGTTTCACTCCAACATCCTATGCTTTCTTAACTACTAGAAAACAGGCAGCTCAGAGAAACAACTGAGGCAGATGTACATGTTTATTACTTTCCACTACTCTTTATAAAATCAGGAGCTTTGAAATGCTCCTGCAGTCACCTGCTCTCTGAAGTTCTGACAGCACTGTGCAGCATTACAAGAAGTTGCCAAGTAACTTCTTTTTTATAGTAAATGGAAGAGTAATTTGTGTTAAAACCCCTCAATACAATGCAAGTCAACATGCACCATCATTCTCATGCTGATTATGTACTGCATCCTCTCTCCTCACTGTTTCCAAGGCAATGAAGGCAATTCAGATGTCCACCTTCACCTACTGCTTTCTCCCCCACTCCTGAACTTCCTGCTCTAGTTAGGGAAGGCACTCAGCCAAGTCCATAAATACCATCTTGCTAATAGCACAAGAGCAAAGCAACACTCTTAGTCAGCTGCTTTATGTTATCTCCCCAAAACACCCATTACTCCACCCAAGCCCTCATTCAGTTCAGTCTTTGTCTAGTATGAGACATGCACAGGTTGACCCTTGAAACATCAGGTCTGATGCTACCAACTCACTTCAGCAGTTACTGCAATTTAACTATATAAGATACCAAGTAATTAAAGCCTATCTAGCTTCCTTCTGTAAAATTAAATACCATTTTCCTGCTTTTACAGAAAGGTGGTGTCCTCATCATCATCCTGTATGTCCAAAACACTTCCAGAATAGTCTCTTTGAAACATGCTGAAGTCTGGCTTTATCTGTAGCACAAATGTTATATTGCCCTTTCACTGAAACTGGAGAATAGTGGTGTCTATTACATCTCATTAACTCCAGACCTATTGTCCTCCTTTATCGACAAGGAAACAAACAAAAATGGATCATTTGACAACACAAAATAAGCACATGAAACATGGATGAGACTTTTAGAATAAGACTCCCTTTGTTCACATTTGAGTTTCTGATGCCAGGCTAGCAATATTTTTCATTCATTCCTGATACCAACAGCAGGATCAAATAACTCGAAATTAAAGAGGCAATAGGAGGTACAGGTCATTAAAGATAAATGAAGGAATTAAAATCCACATAGATTTCAACAAGATCTAATAAAACCCAAGTGTGTTCATTTTCAAACAGCACATTATATTTTGGTTTTTACTTATTTAGATTGGATCACCAAGATGTGAAGGAGCCCACCAGCCTTGGAAAAACAGTCTTTATAAAATCATAGCACAACCAATTACTTGTCAATCATCCCTAGCAAAGTTTTAGAAATTTTCTGTTAGCTTTTCAGAGATTCCTGCACTCTCTTACCATAAATGCACATTATAGAACTTTAAGAATGGACAACATCCTACCTGTGTTTTTTGATTCCGTTTGACAGCGACTCCCCACTGCCACACACCTTTTCTTCGGACATGCCTGAAGTTATCGTATCTTTTGAATCCATGCTGTCCTCTAATGAGTAGGCTGCTGTTGTTTCAAACCCACTTAATGATTTTTCAGATTCTGAATCTGCAAAAGAGCAGGTGCATGTTAATGAATCTACCGCCTGTGCTACACTTCAGTCACTAACAGATCTCCTCGCCTTGTACAAAACTGAAACCTAAGTAGCCTACTGTGTCCTGATGACAGCATCCATTTGGTAAGTAACTAGTACTGCCAGAGACTGCTGCAGCCCAGCATCTAGGTATAAAGAAATTGCACAATAAGCAAGACCACAACACATTAAAAATCTTCTACCCAACTGAACCAAAATCTGGCATATTTCTTAAATTGAAGCTACCTGACCTTGCTCAGGACAAGTGCCAGTGCCATACAGATGCCAGTACCCTACCGAACAAACAGGTACCTTGAGCAATGACTCCTTCTTCAGTTAGGTCTAAGTTCTTAAGACTCTCAGTGCTCCTCACCAACCTTCACTTCCCAACTCACTGAGCAAGTATCAGAGAACAGGAGGATGTATCATATAGATAACACCAACTACGTAGGTCCCAGCAACGTCTAAGTGATAAGCTCACCAATCAGTAAGATAAACTTTGTACTGTGGAAGGCAGGTTAATAGTACAATCCACATCACATCTCAAACTAAACCAAACATCAACAACAACACCTTTCTAAGCAGTGTTCAGGTATTGCTTGTCCAGCTCTGGAGATGAGACAGTGCTGCCCCAAATCAGAAGATACAAACTTCCTAGCAAAGACTGTATTTTTGTGTTAGGTTTTCTTTCAAACCTGACAAGGATTATCCAACTGCAAGTTCCAGGAAGTGAGGGAGCAACTCAAAACATCAACTTCTGTCTCATTTGAAAAATTCTTTAGCAGAAACCAGGTACCACACTGAATGGTAAATAGTTAATGCAAGCCTCACTGCTTCTAAAAAAACATAGACCCAATCTACAGTAGAGCCTATTCCTGCCATGTACTGCTTCCAGCATATGCTGCTGCTCTTGGCTGCAAAACCCCAGAGAAATAACTGCAAAATTAGCCATTCTCTCACACACTCGTTCTAATTCAAAACCAGTAATCAAAATCTGCTGAAGTAGCAGCCAGTCCAAAAGAATATCTCATTCACAGCTGTCTACTGCCAGGTGCTTTCTTGTTTTGTCTTCAAAAAGCTATGCCAGTAGCTTCTCCAGAACATGTAAATTGTATATTGCTTTGTGTGTATATATATATAGTGATAGGAGGACTTTCTACCACATCCAGATTACGTAAAGGTCAGGAACAGAACAGAATCCTGATAGGATTGGCCTGGATAGGCTGTGTCACAATGTCTCCATACTTTCTAGAGAGAGAGATCTAGAAAGTAAAGGAGATCTTTCCTTTAATTTAAAACATCCATGCCTATCCTCATCAAGACAGTACTGAAATTAAGACAGTTGCTAGGGAATGAAAAGAACTGCCAGCTGGTGCTGAGGATATGTTAAAGAAGTGGACTGGCACTCCAGAAAATCTTCTCACAATTTTCCCCGAATTTGTCAGTCTAGTTCTGTGCCAAGTTATGATATAACATATCAAAGCATTAGTTTGGTGGGTACTATATTTAACAAGTAGGGTAAGGAAAAGCATTTTTACTTGGGAGAAGTTTGTTACATAAAATACAGGTTTATCCAGAGATCCTAAACCCAGGTAGCCAGGAAAACACAGTTTTCCTGCATATCCAAATACTGCAGAGAAAGAGACACTCTAGGAGTCTAACACAACTTGGGCCTCAGCTTCCTGACCACACAATAAGCTATAAATCCCCTGGAGGTATGTATTCCATCTCTCTTCTGGAAGAGCTGCTCAACAGTGCCAACAGTTAAGACAAGAAAAGCATGAAGCCAAGCCAGTAACATAAAGGAAACTCTGGCTCCTGTTGGGTCCTTTCTGCTCTTGTACCATCCAGAACAGTCATGCTTTCAGTCATAGTGTGCAAATTCCTTCCATCTGAGTTTCTGCAACAGACCCAGGACTCCAGAGCAGAAAGGCAAGAGCAGATAAGCTTCACAAGAACTGCCTGTCACTCTTGGATATGCTTCTCTGTACAAGAGAGATTTTTAAATACCACACACGTTCAGTTCTCCTCATGCTGGCCTTACATTGCCAAGAGATGATTCTGCTGGACTGAGCTCCACACCTGCAAACCTTTCCAGAGCTGTAGACACTGACCAGACAGCCTTCCCCAAGGAATGTGCTTTCCTAAAGCAAGAATACCATGCTATACAAGAAGAAACAGTAGAACAATGTAACACAACTGTTGTAAGAAATTGCTCCCTAGAGAAACCTCACACATTTCCCCAAGAAACAGAAAGTACATCAACAACAGCTCTTGCCCTTAAAGATCTCGGTCTCCAAACCCCTAACCTCAGCCACCTCCTTTAACCCAATGAACTTAGCAAGCCTTGAGAATTTGTTAGGGTGTCAGAGGGAACAAGCCTAGTTCTGTACTGTGAGCACAGATCAACAGGAGACTCAAACTGAGCTTTTCCCTGTGCACTTGCAGCGAACTCTTTTCTGAATTAAGATTTGCATACTCCCCCGTCACTGCAAAAAAAGATTTATATTCACAAGTTTCTACAGAGCAGCTGTCAAACAGATGACTAGGAGAAAATGAGGGTTTTTTTTAATCAAACTTAAGGGGCTGTGGGCTGAGGAGGGTGGAGAAGGAATAAGAGTCCCTGTTCAGTAGCCAAAATTTTAAAGTGATCTCTGAGACAAGACCAGGCTGACTAGGAAGCTCTCCAGCTCAGGAAACCTGAAAGAGTAACAGTACAAACACCAGCTACATTTTGCAAGAGTGGGAGAGCACTGGGAAACAGCAGAAGAAATGACAAAGTTAACTCAAGGGACCTCACTTCCTATTGCTACAACTGGTAAGTCTTCAGATGCAGATAGAAAAGTGTGGCCAATGTTTTTGATTAATAAATAAACCTGAGAAGTATAGTGTTTAACCATTGGCACTGTTGGGTTTCAACTCTGACCAGGTGTTTCCCATCTCTCTGAGATGTCTGAATTTGTTCATTTAACCTGTTCAAGGCAAGAAGTGACAGGCAGCAGTGTTCTCACAGAGGCTGGGAAGTATTTTTGGAACATGTTCCAAAAAAGCCACTTGACAAACTACTCTAAACATGGAAGGAAGGGCAAGAGGTTTCTATGCTTTTTGTACCATTTTTACTTTTAAGTGATCTGATTACTGGAGACAAACTAAGGAACAAGCAAAAGCAAGGGATGTAGTTGCTACTTCTTGTACCATTTAGGAGAGTTATTTATAAACACAGCACTGAGTACTGGTAGATACCAGCAGAAGCTGCACTATGACAGGTTAGCTTCAGTTAGCTACTTAAATATTCCTGTAGCTAAATAACTGTTTTTATTGCAAGATTGCATCTACTCAAAGCCATCAATAACCCTCACAACACACACAAAAATCCTGTTTGCAGAAAAATCCCCACCTCTCAGACAAAACCTGTTTAAAAGACAAAAACAAAGGCAGATCTAAACTTTCCCCAAACTGGGTGCACAATTTGCATATAAGAATGGAATGTGATCTGAAAGGCAAAAATCAATTACCTTTACCCTTTAATTCTTGAACTTCTTAGCCATTTTTAAGCAACATGGGTGTTCTCTGCATTCCTATTCCATTTTCATATGCTCCTCAGGTCTGTATTAATCAAAGCTAATAACTTCTCCAGCACTCTAGGAGATGGCATTGGTCTTTCGATATTTTGATACTTGTTCAGTGCTACTTCTGCCCCACCCTGCTTCAAAGATAGAAGACTTTGACACATGTTAAGCATCCAATCCTGAAAGTGAAAGCTGCAGCACTCTGCCTGGTATTGAGTTTAATTGCACATTTCCACCACTCCCATGATGATCAGATCAGCACACCAGGAAGCACTGTTAACTGACCTATGGATATCAGAGTTCAGATTAGTAACACCCTTAACTTTGCTCTTCTTAACACTGGATACCATGCTTTGGTAAGACAAATAACTTGCATTTTCTGGAGGTTCTTCATTTAATTTCTCTCTCATTGCAGGGATTTAGGAATTACTGCAACAGTCAAAAAGGACTGACAACAGTATATCACTTAAAAAGAAATGAGACTTCCAAAAATAAACTCCAACTTCAGTAAGTAATCTTACCACATTGCAAACATTTTCCTCATCCCAGTTTTGGGAAATGAAGAGCGTATTTCTGTAACTCTGGTCACAATTTCTACAAACAGAACCACACACCACAGACTTTAACAGTGAACAATTCATGCCAACACTAGCAGGTAGCATGGCTCAGGCTGGAGCAGATTTGCAAGAGGAACAGATGGTGCTGAAGACTTGACAATTGAACCAGATACGTTTCTAGTGCTGTTCTCTTCAGATCTGCTCTTACTCTGCTGCCATGGACTGAGTGCCCAATAGGAACTGGGCTGTATCTTCTGATTCAGCTTCATTCAGGAGCAATCTGATTGTTCTACAATGTGAACCAGAGCATGGCATATGGGGACAAGCAGCTGCTGCAGTGTGAATACATCCTTTTGATACACCTCTTCCTCAAAAATGTGCTTGAAAATTGCTCTGAATTGTCTCATTAGTGATACTTCCGTTGAGAGTAAACAAAAAATGTCTTTTATACAGACAAAATTCTCTAAAAAGAAAAACCAAAATGCAGCAGTGGCATCTTCTTTCAACCTGTCAAGTCAAAACTAACAATTCTTCAGCTCAAAGAGCAAACCTACTTATGCAACACTCTCACTTCTAAACTCACTCCTACAGCAGGGATTTAAAAATTCATAGAACTGCAAGCAGAAAAAGATGGCATCCTGGTAGAAAAAATACTCTAAGTAGTGGCATTTTCCCACTGACAGATATTATAACCTGTTATATCACCCTGTTAAAATACACTAGTGTTTGCTCAATCTCCTATACAACCAAGAAAGGTAATTCATGAACATGGCTGTTTGCCCAAAATCAATATAATTTAACATTATCAGTTTTCAAATCAGGTTAAGCAAAAGCTTTGCAGATAGTTGTAGCAATTTAGATTTCCAGAAACAACAAAAAATTATCTCCTTGAACCACACCAACAAAAAACTAATTTATTTTATGCTTAAAGTCAAAGTGGTAATATGTATTCAGCAGTCAAGAAAATACATCACATTTCCCTTTTTCTAGCCACCTCCCCATCCCCACCCCTTCAGAGACAGAAAGGACCCTAATCTCTGCAAAGCACTAAATATGAACAACCTAGACAAGAGAATCTAACACCAGTCTGATTTAAATGATGGACAGACAAGAAAGTAAGTCTGCCCCAGAAAATTATTTAAAATGCAATTAAGATGAACTATGTCAAGTAACTTCTCCCAAAGGAGAAAGAAACCACGTTTGGGTTTTTTTAAGTATGTTTCTGCACATATGTACTCAGCAAGTTTCACAATTTTACAAATCCACTTGATATGATTTGCTTGCAGCTTGCAAGGACAAAACTACCACCTCTGACAACAGGAGAGGTGGCTTTGGACACTTTCATTTAAACAGTATTTAGAGATCAGGTCAGTTATGAGATGTAGCAACTAGCAGCTCTTTAAAGCTTAATATTCTCTATATGCACAAAGCAAGCCCAGCTGGAGAGACTGCATTCCAACAGCATCAGATAAAGAACTATTCTCTGCTTTGTTGACAATCAAAAGAGCCTGAGGCCTTTCAGCAGAATTGTTCCTTTGGTTCCAGAGGAAGAACCTGTTTTAGTGTTCCTTAGTCTCTTCTTCTACTTGAAGACTTGATAAATTTGCTGCTGTGCCAAACAGCAAAGTCTGCTTCACTAAGTTGATTCATTATGTTCCTGTGCATAGACTTCCTTTGCCTTTTTTTTTTTTCACAGCGTAAGTTTCTCACTGCAGAACACCTATCAAGGAGTCTGGGAACACTGCTTTTCTCATCTGTCAGAAGCATCACAGTTCAGTTCACAGAAAAAGTAACCCCATACTTGCTAGTGAAGTTTGCCATCACAACCCAATTGTCTGCTGCAGTTAGATTATGTTCACCCTCAAGCTTTTCCAGATCCTTCCTAGTTGTAGGCTGGCGTGTGCTGCCAGATTAGCCAGTTAGAGCTACTACTGAGCTGCACTATGTACAGACTCTCTATACAAATGCACATTGTAATCATCTCAGGCAGTTCAGAATCTTCCAAAAAAATCACTGCAGGCATGTTCTGCACATAAAATTATGAAAGATACTAAAGAACAGATAGGAAAAGAAAAGACATTCAAGAAATGCATGTAGGATTTTGATCCATCCTTTTCTTTCATGTTTAACACTTCAAGTATATAAAATTGAAATAGAACAAGCCTTTCTTAACATCATTATCGCCCAAAACTACGGATTTTTAGTCTGATTTCAAAGCTGAACAAAGCAAAAAGGACACACCACCCGGACAAAGCAAGTCAGAAGGCTACAAGATACAGTTACCTCTCCCAAAATAGGAGCCTTATGTTTTGCTATTTAAAAAAAAGGGTGTATACTCCCAAGCAATGAGACCTTTCATTTCTGTCCTGTGGTTTTCTAGCCTTTGGTCATGCTAAGGTGAAGCAATACAAGTCTACAGGTGAACTCTGGCAAATTTTTAGAGCCCTGCTCACAAAATGCATTAAGCATACTCCTAAAATTATGTTAGAAAGGCAGAGATTTCACTTGAAGTGAGACTGTTTCCACCTTCTTCCCCCACCCCACCCATCCTCGAGGCATTCACTACACACATGCTGTCTACACACTCACATTCTGGACATCACCACTTACCTGAAACAGCATCATAGAACTGCTCTTCACTGAGGATGCTGAGAGGTGGAGATCCCTTAACCAGAGACTGCTCTAGTTCATGGTGCTCTGTAGCGAGTGTCTCTAATGCTTCTGACAAGATCTTGTTTTTCTCCTGCTCATGCTCCAGTTTCAAATTCCTCACCTATAAGTAGACACACGCATGAATAAAATCTCATCTCTCTGAAGAATGTGTAGCTGGAAGCTGTTCAGAAAATAGATTCTAATGAATAAATAACTAGCAAACAGCTGGAACTGAAACCACATGGATTAATCAGAATATTACAGTACTTGTGTGATGACAATAAGGTTGTTAGTCAGCATATTTAGTAGCTAAAAAATCTGACACACAATCTGACAGTATCAATCACAATTCCATAAGTGAATTCAAGCCTAACTGTACCTTAAAACTGAGGGGAAACATTTACAGCTCTGCTTGGATGACCCTAACTAGAGTCAGTGACCAGTTTCTACAAGCACCAAGCTCCTTCTACTAGTCTGCTCCAATTTAGGCCAAGCAGCACCATCTAAATTGAATTACAGAACAAATGTGAATGCCAGCTACAAATAACTGCAACTGAACTATGAGCTGAAAACATTTAACCCTGAAGATTACAGTAGGAGGTTAAAAAAGAAATTCCTCTGGTGATTGACTTAAATGTCAATATAAACAGTCTTCCCTCTGAACTCCCTGAACACTTTACCAAGGAGCCAGAAGTTCACAAAAAGAGAAGCCCAGCCACCAGATGGTGGACTTTAAAACCCACACGTGCAATAGGCTCCAGAGCAGATGAAGTTATCCATGTTGCAAGTTCAGTACTAGTAATGGGAAAGCAGCATGTCCTTTTTTTTTTTTTCTGGTGCTTCTCTGCCTCCTCTGTCTCCAGCAGAGGGGAGAGGGCTGTAACTGAAGGCTCGGAAATTCAGAAATTGCCACTTCTCCCAGCCCAGCAAGGCTTCAGTTGCTACCTCTCCTTCATTCCCTAAACCATCAAATCTTTCTCTTTCTCCCTTCCAGTCCCTTTTTAAAAGCATCCCCAAACCCTGCCTTGTCCTCCAGTTTACTCTCAAAGGTCAGTTTACAACACTAATTCCCCCTCCACCAAGAACATGCAAGGACATGACAATTAATCTCTTGGAACAGTTACAGGGACAACTTACACATATACCAACATTACCTTTTTGAATCTAATTTAAGAACTGTTTGTATGTCCTCTCTGGTTACAGTTTACATTAAAGGTTTACTTTGGAGGCTTCAGCCCCCTCAGTTATAACCACTTCTCAAACAGTGGATTCAGAGCTGAGCACAAAAGAGGCTAGCAAGGAGATATTAAAAGAGATTTGGCACATCCAGAAAAGAGCTTCTATGCTGGTGGAAACATATCCTCTAGAGAAAGATTTATAGAAGAAATTTTCACCCCCTCAATTGTGCCAAATACTAAATCAGCTGTTTTGGCTGCCAGGCTCCAAGTGTAAGGGGGAAATCCAATTAAATGATAATTAAGAGAGTACAAAATTGGGTTGCTAATTGAAAGCAGAAAAACCAGTAAGTCACTTACTGTCTAATAGTTTTACTCTGAACAAAATGAGAAAAGTCTGGACTAGTTACTGTCGCTTTCATTTAAAGTTCACTCTGACAGTACCAATGAAGCCAATTACTGCAATGTTTCATACAAATCAGACATGCCACTGCAAAAGATCTGTTATTAGGCAGTTTCTGCTAAATACATTTGGTATACTGTCAAATAGTTATGGAACCACCCACTTAGAGAAACAGCATCCGTGTTTTACTTTCCTGACACAGGCAGGATAGATGACTGAAAATAAAACAGTACTTCTCATTCTTATTGAACAGCAAAGTAAAACCAGTTATGAAAATGCTATTTGCAAAAACATTGTTTTTGCAGGATTAAATTAGATGCCATACTGCTCTAATGCTTTGGTAAGTGATTTGAGCAATTTAAATCCTTATCTAAAACTTACAGCAAATTGAAGGAAAATCAAAACAATCTAAAAACCAGATGGACCTTTTCAGCATCCTTTAGTCACAGCTGTGTGCCTAAGAAGCAACAGCACACACAAGCCTATAACCACACCCGCTCCAAAAAACTATTTTCTTGACTTTGTGGTTCATCTGTCCTATCACAGTGCAGAGCTATGCAGAATTGCAAAAGGTATACTACAAATAAATTCCCTTTTTGTAAAATCAACTTCCAGCTTTACAGTAAGATTCACTTTTCTGTGTATTCCCAGGTCTCCTGGTAGCCAGACACTTACTAACACAGCAATTATATACCAGGAGGTAACAAAAACCCAAAGCTTTTCATCTTAAGCTTTTTGCTTGAAACTGTTGGGATGCTCATTTATAACTGAATAAAGTGGTTTTAAAGCAACTTTAATCAATATTTGGGGGCTTGAGATGAAAATTGTAACATTTTTGTCAACAGTATGGAGTTTATGGGATGAACACACACATTCAGACAGAATCCAGAGATTGTCCTATCAAAGTCTGGCACCTCCACACTAATCATTCCTTGAGGGCTGTTGTCAGCAAACACTGCAACAACACCACATCCTTAAGCACCAAAACAGTTTCACCATGCCAACATGAGAATGACAAAGGATTTTTAAAATTGTTCTACTACCCTTATTTGATTGATTTTACCTATAGAGAAGCAATGCTGGGAGAGATAAAGCTGGAATAACCTTGATGTACCAAGAATACAGTAGAAAGAACTTTGCTTGAAATAAGGTTTTTTTTTAACACAAAGCTTTAAGAGATACCTCCATTATGTCAATAATAAAAGTCAAGGTGATGAGGTACACCTCCTAAAACCTACTTGCAGTAAACTGAATGTAAAGAGAGGATGCTGTTGTTTTGTTTTCTCAGAATCACACACTTCCTTCCAAGTTTAACATGAATCACTGCACAGATTAGTGCTGCTTTCAGAACCTAAGTTTATTGAACAATGTAATTGACCAACTGAGTGATAGGTTTTCCCAAAATGTAAGCAGCAGATTGCCGTTATTCATAATTTTGCCATGCTCTATTTCTCGTTCACAAGACATGGTCCTGTTCATTCACAGTCAATGAACTGGATTCTGAGGTGAATTAGTCCATCTACCTAGCTACTTCACCACCATTTTTTGAGATGTCATTTCAGCTTTACCCCTTCTGCAAAAGTTGTTTCTTTCCCATTGTGTCTTTCTTCAACGTCCCAATACAAAAACATCTGCGAAATTACAGAACACAAAGTGTAGGATTCGTATAATAAGCAGGAAGAAGAGCATGAAACAAAGTTTAGAATAATTTTCCTCTATTAAGCTGGATGCAGAGAGACCAGTTTTTTCAGTGAAGTATCACCTGATTTTGTGAAGCTGCATCAGCTGAATACTAAAACATTTAATGAACTGACACAAATATTTATGTAATGTAGCAAATATCACACCAAAATGATGCAGATACTTATTGTACACACAGTTCTGGAAACCCAGTCTGAGCATGAGGAATTACTGGAAGAATTATTTCATTGACAGCATGAGTAAGGCACAGCTTGTAATACAGCCAGGGTTTCTGTACTTTCCATGGTGGTGCCTGAGCTGAGAGAGAGACAGATGGCAAATTGTGCTGGGTTCAGCTCCTCATCTTCCAGCTATGGAATGGCTGCCACCTATTTGATCCCTGTCAGTGGTGCCCACAATGCCAGTGCCACCAGCAGCACTATGAGCTTTCCTCTGAGCTTTACACAGAAAGTGGCACTGAGTGCTCAAGAGAACCCTGGACAAGGCCAGCTGAGTTCCCAATGCCCAGCTGGCCAGGCCTTCTACCTTATCCTTGTCAGGAGTTGTTCTGCACAACAGCAAATAGCTCTCAATAAAGCTGGGCTTGTGCTCACACTGTTAGACAGAGACACTTGTGATCGGTCGTGCTTCCATCTCTAAAGAGAATGGTATTACAGTCAAACTTCAGATTCACTATTTCTGATGGAAACTATCTACCCTTGTCTCACAGGAGTAAACAATCACTCCATCATTATCCTTACAGCTACAGACACAGCTATAACCTCAGACTGAAGTCTTAGTGGTTCTCTGTCAGTGTATCTAGGTCAGTGCAACAATCCACTTTTAAAAATGTATTTCTCCAGCTGAAGTGTTTGATATCCACGGTCTGGTAACTAGTTTCACTTTTGGTTTAACTGAATGGAAATCTGCTTCAAACAGCTTCCTATAACATTCCTGTAAATGCTACCACATTGTGAGTTTAAATAGTAAAAGTGAGTTATTTTAGCAATTAAAATTCTCTTTCTTTTGTTAAAGGAAAGTAACAAACTATTTGCAGATATTCCTATTGCCTTTCCATGTTATCTGAAATCCTGCTAAGCACAAGAGCATGGTTTAAAAGTTAACTTCTTCATTGTGTAATACTGGCAGAAACTTCCCGTGTCTATTCCAAAATATCAAAAAGCTTATCTGTGTGTAACAAACACCAGTCCCACTCCATTTTGTACTCTCAGTCTTCCTTAGGTAGATGGCAGACCAGTAACAAGCACCAAAGCACTCTTTTTTCTCTTTTTTATCCCCTTTTTCTTTTTTTAAAGGCTGAAGTCTTGAACTATATCAGCACAGCCTGTAACCAAGGCCTCTCTGTCCATCCTGAAGACATCTTAGTACAATACACAAAATACTTGCTTTGTTTGGTGCTGGATGCCTTTAATATAAATTAATGCACAACAACAGTGGCACTTCTGTGGGGCAGGAAAGGATCACACCACTCTACGCCCAGCTTATAAACGATCATCTCAGCAACACGCTATTGCAGCTGCAAATAAACACTAAGCCAAACATATAGTGAGGAAGGCATAGAACAAATACAGAGACCTCAATAATATGCAGTGCAACATGCTTTCAATGTTAGAACAGTAAATTAAAAGACAGCATACCTTAGATCCTACTTCTCCTGGACTGAGAGAGAAAGGACAGACTTCACAACACCGGAGTGTGATTTAGCTGAATTTTATTTTCAAGCTCTCAACTTCAGTGTAAGGAACGACTGCTCAAAACAGAGACTTCAGAGTTGTGATGAAAGGGAGCACCTTCTCTTTCAGAGAGAAACCACGAGGGGATCTGAAGGCAGACTCTGCTGGAATGTCAGAACACTGCGTACCAACCCTGCTCTGCAGTAAGCTGAACACCAGAGCTGCCTGTGACACTGCCTCACCAGCATCTCTGATAACTCAGAAAGGAGGGTCTGGTTTTCAAAGTGAATGGCTTTGTCCAACTGCCACAGAAATTCCATTCTCCCAGAAATGTCATTTCTTATGGGACATCTGCCACAAAGCACAGAAATGAGGTGCAAGTTTTCAGTAGGAAGGTAGGGGTAGTCTAACACCTGGATGGAAATTAACACATAACCAAGGAATTAGAAAAACACTGCTATAGTAGAACTAGCCTTTTATGTGAACATCTCCTGATGCTTTCTGTAATAAAATAAAGCAAATCAAACCTGCCATTTATTTCACACTACATCTATTCATATGAAGCTGACTGCTTCCAGGGTCAGCTACACCAACAGGACATACCATCCTGAAAGTCAGAACTTACAAAGCACTGCATTGTAATACATCACACTACAGAAAACACATCACAGAAAGTACTGGGAATCCAAAACGAGATCTCTGTCCCTTCTTCTGTGATTTTCATACCAAACAAAAACCCCTACCAAAAAATCCAATGCAAAGAGTGGAAACCACAATGTCGATGCAGAGTTTGATATGTATGCAGTTTGTCTATTCTAACAAGCTCATACAGTTGCAATTTTGCTGACAGTACAATACAATCCCTATTGCTAGTGCCTTCTTGCATAAGCCAGTCTTTTGTGATGTCCAGTTTGAGCTAGTGCTCAGTAAATCTTTCAATGCAGAATGAGAACTAAAAAGTTTTATAAAGAGCCAGGCCTGCTTCTGTGTCTTGAACAAAGGAAGAAATGTAAAGACAGTATTTTCCTCAAGGTATATCTGTTTAGAAACAAACAGTTCTATATATTTTGCTAATAATATCCAATTTCAAAGCACGTTACTGCAGCACTAGTTCTACAGGACAGACTTCTATGAAAAGTACTGTTAAGACTTTCTGCTACCTGGAATAGTACCAAATTGCTGCTTAAGCTGCTACTAAAGTGGAAACTGAAACCAGATGCTCACAAAGAGAACTCACTCCAAAATTTCTCATAGTTTTAATCATACTTGAACTTCAATACAGGATGCTTCCCAGAAAGAAAACAAATTTTAGAAAAGAATTGATTTTTACCTCTACCCACTAAGCATACATTAGTATATGATATGAATATGCATAAGCCTGCTTTTCTCTTAACCTTCCACACTCAAAAAGCAGGAACAGTTCTAGTTTCAGAATGTATTGCTGTAAGTATGCTTCAGTTATATGAGGCACTAGATAAATAAATGAGTGATTTACAAATACTCCTATAGCACTTCAAAAAACTGCAAGAGTCACAGCTCAGATCAATTTCATGAAAACATCCCCAGATTCCTAAAGCACGTATTTTACACAAAACTTTTGGAGTTCTGATCTGTTTACACACAGGCCCTTCTACAAAGAGCCTCCTGCTGACTCACTACTCCCTAGCACCATCAAGCACAAGGGACTTGTGACAAATGTCTGCTATGTAAACATATGTTAACGTCTTGCATCCTAACTCTTCATTTACTCGAGTAAACTAGGTCCTGTAAACGTCATCACAGCCTTGGCTCATCCCAGGGAACAGAGGACTGATCCAAAATAGGTCATGCTTTACTTCAGCCATTGCTTCTTGCTCTGGTTTCCCCTCTCTGTGCCATAAACCTGTCAGTTACCTGGCTTCAGAGATCTATCAGACCTAAATCCAGCACAGTTAGAAAGCGAAAGTGACTTGAACTACTGCTACTGCAACTACTGAAAAGCAAAACAAGATGTGATCATTTAATCAAGGAGGTAAGCTGAGCTCACTGATGATAGGCAAAGGGTTATTTACTGTATCACAAGACAGCATCCGTCTTCATCTCCACAGTCCAGCCAGCTGACTCTACAGCATCAGTGTATGTTACTGAGATCGTTATATTCAAAAGAGAAAACACACTTGGAAGGCAAACATAACAGCTGGCTTGCTTTCAGACCCACATACAGAAAACACCAATACAGTTTCTTTTAGTACAAAGGCTGAAAGACCCACATGCACACAACCAAACCCCATACATACCAACTTAAAGTCCTGGTGATCTGTTCCCTTACATCCCAACCCAAAGTCTATAGAAGAAAGCAAAGACTTTGTAGAACAAGTCATACGACTGCCTCAGTCATTCCCCCCATGAACACAAGAGCTCATTGTTAGTCAACTAGGAATATTCACATTGAAGTTCAAGAGGATGAGTTTAGCACAGCTGATTTGGAACGACTGCATTTCATCCTTCTGGGCACAAAGTTGTAGCATTTCCCTATACTTGATTTATTAATATAATTCACTTCTGCTAATGAAGGAAAGGATGAGGTATGATCATAAAACTTAGAAAAATACAGCAGAAGCACTAGTAGAAGCAAGAGCCAAATATCATTCACAGAGAAAGAACTCTTACTTTGCCAGGATCATGTCAAATCAGGCAGACATTTAGGCTGTAAGAGAACTGCCATTCAAGGGAAAAACTGGAGATGCTGAGAGCATGCAGCATCCTTCTCCCAATGTACATGTCTAATATAAAATTTCATCATTCAAGACTGCTGGGATAACAGTTTCTGAACTAGCCACATGCTAGGGACAAGGACTGTTTGCCTCCCACCTCTCCCTCCTAAGACACTAACACTTCCTCCTCAACACGGACCTTGCTGCCCTCCTTCCCCTCTCCTGTTTCCACATTTGGCTATGTCAAAGTCTGTTTATTCAGAGGCTGCTGAAGCACTGCAATTTTAACCAGTGGAGAATGTTGCAGTTCCCAGCCAGGAACCTGTCTAAGAGCACATGAGCAAACTGCAAAGACTAATTGCTGACTGCAGATTAGAAGGCTGGTTTTGGCTTAAAATCTTGGATTTAAGCTTTTTTATCAGAGAAACTGCTCTCTTCAAAGTGTTTCTACACAGGCAAGACTTAAAAAAGCTCTTACTGGCTTGGTTCTAAAGTGAGACTCAATGGAAACTCCAAGTTTTCCTCTCAAATGTATTTGTTTTTCACATTTTACTTAAACAATTAAACTGTAATCTGATAAATGTCATAAGGTCTGCTTAGGTTTGAGAACTGCAGAAGTTGCCAGTCTCCAGAGCCCATTCTGTCCCTACTTGTGTTCCAGTACTATAATGCTGATTAGTCAAATATCAGGACTTCAAAGAAAAAGCCTTCTGATTTTGCAATTTTCTGTGAAGTATTGTTTCTATTCTGAGTAATGTTGAAATTAAATATGGCTGCTATTCACTCTTGCCAATACTAATGCCAAACAAGCTGGATTCAATGACATCTGCAGTGATGCACCCATTTGGGAAGCACATTTTGAGTTGCAGAGCTACAAGATTACCAGGAAAAATAAACTACAGCCCAAGGATATTTTGCTGCCCCAGTGAGATTAAGCATTTAAGTTCTCAGAGGCATATGCCACAAGTAACTTTGCTCAAACTGAACTCATTGAAGCTGATCTATTATACTGATGCCAACAGAACCAGAACAGCATACTGCTGCATGCTTTCAGACCCAGTAGGGACAATATTTTGTCTTCTCCCTTTGAGGGACTGGACATCTTTGAAGTCTGCTTGTCTCACAGAGAGACCAGATTTTAAGATGCACGGGTTCTTAACGTATACAGGAAACATTTTCTTTTTATTCTTAAGGACTGTTTTGAGAATAGATCTAAAGGCAGTTTTGATCTAACTACTTCCCTTAAGTATTCTTCTGTATACACCACTGATTACTTTGATCAACCCCTTTGTAATCTCTCCCCCACACTTCTTCCCAACTGGATTATGGCAAATGCATGCAATGTTTTTGCCATGTTTTTGTTGGCTCTTACTGGCTTACTAGTGCTGCTGGACTCAGTTGTTGACTCAGAGGGAAAACAGCTTCCTATTAAAAAAAAATTAACACTTCTGAAGCTGGCTGTCTGCTCTACAAGCTCTGCATAGAGAATCCTGTTAATTATTCATTATTCAGGAAGTCTAACAGGTAATTTTAAAAAGAAATACCAAAACAAACATGCATGCACGTACAGTTGCTCTGCATTTCTGAAAAACTCAGATGTCTCCCTTGCTAGTTTTTATTTCATTTTGGACACGAAACAAATATAAGTAAAAAATGTTACACAGCTCAGAAATCAACAGTGAGTTTTACAATGCAATGCTGGAGTTCCTATCTCCAAATAAAATCCACCTTGGAAAGCATTCTTTGCTGTTTCTGTTATAGCCCAGAACACATTCTTCCCACATTTACAATACTAAAGAATCTGACTTCAAAGACCAATACAGATGCAAAAGCCCCACTTTTACTTCAGATTTTAGAAGGACATGGAGCATTAAGAAGATTGCCCCTTCTTAGGGATGATTTTCCTCTGAGACAGGTTTTATCCTTACTCCTAAGCAGGCAATAGCCATCAGACTTCAGCCAGGCCCTGGGCAAGACATGTCCTGAAATCAGAGTACAGCACACAGACATTTGTCCAGCAGTTAGAGCAGACAGATAAATATGCTCTAGAGTATGGAAATTCAGTGCAGAACTAGATAATCCCAATGTTCTCATTTAGTGGAACTTGTCTTTTCTCCTTATGAATGATCTCAAATACTTTTGCCCTTATGTGATAGGAACTTTCTATCGTTGCTGTGTTTGTCTGCGCTTTCAGAATTTTTTTCAAGAACATTGCAGCAAAGCTATTTACTGTTAAGTCATGTATTTATTACTCTCCTATAAGCAATCCAGTAGCAACTACAGTTCAGAGGAAGAGATCCCAGATTAAACTTCTAATAAGCTCTTTTACAAACTTCTCCAATAAAGCTCACTGGCTGCTAGAAGAGAACTTGATTTGATGAAAGTTCTAAGTTCTCTCCACCCCAGGCTGAAACAGAATTTGACAATCTAGAATGACACATCATTTTTTAGATTCAATAAATTGCATGTGTGAATAAAGGCAATAGTAGAAAAGCACAGATCATATCACCAGCTGATCTTTGACACATGGTTCCTTGAAATTTTCTAACACTGTTGTACTGGACTGCTCCTTAAGTATTTGCATCTCTAAGGATTGTTCAAACTAGAGAATAGAGGGCTCAGGGCAAACCTCATCTATATAAATACCTGAAGGGAGGATGCAAAGACAACTGGAGCCTAGGTCTTCTCAGTAGTGCCCAGTGGCAGGACAGGAAGAAATAGTCACAAGCTGAAAGGCAGGAAATCCCCTCTCACTGTCAAGAAATATTTTTTTCACTGTGATGCTGACAGAGCACTGACACAGGCTGGTCACAGAGGTTATAGATCCTTTATCCTTGGAGATACTCAAAAACCATCTGGACATGATCCTGAGCCAGCAGCTCCAGGTGGCCTTGACTAAGCAGGAGGAGGTGGACCAGAGGACCTCCAGTGGTCCCTTCCAACCTCAACCATTTCCATTTTGTTCTTCTGAGAAATTAGGGTTTAGGCCTTAGCCCAAAAAGTCACTTTAGAGGTGGAGGAGACACAGGTCAAACAAAACTAGATTTCTGCTATCCATGCAGATGCCTGCAGTCTAAGGTTTCCTTCTGAGTCTGAAAGGCTCAGCCAGCTCATTTTAACCTCAATTTGATTTGTCTGACCTTGCAGCAAAGTGTTTCACTGGAAAAACACACAATCCAATTTGGATGCATAGCACAGGATACATCCTCAATTAATAATCTTGGCATTTCCAGAAAGGTATAAACTACTGACATACAGGGATTACCACATTACCTAGAAGAGGTATACTATTATCTTGACAATTCAAGATTTTTCCTCACCACAATGATAAAAGCCTTGTTTACGGGTGTCCCATTAGTTCATGCCTGTCAGGTCAAACCCACCAAGTTCCTGCAGATGCTTTTCTGCTGCTGAAGCCCTGCACAAGGCCTGGAGGCTGATACTCCGACCAATTACACTGAATATTTCCAGGCAAGATAAGAGTAGTTTTGTTCTCTCTATTGTTTCTCCCACCATAGTTCTTGACTCAAAAAAAAAAAAAAAAAAAAGAAGGGATGTGCAATAGTGACACTATTACAAGAAGCTGTACTCCTATCTAAAGGTCATACATATTTGAACAAGATTTTGTTGTGCAAGCAGTGCAGCTCTGGCAACACAAAACTCCCTGAAGCAGATAAAAAAGTTTGCAATCAACTTCTATGTTAAAAAGCATCCCTACATTATGAAGGTACACTGCAGAACCCCTTTGAATAGGCATGTTCTAAAATTCTCCAAGTCTCCTAACATATCTATGGATCCAAGAGTTACTGAATTGATGTCCCCATTTTAACATTAATAATGTAGTCCTGACAAACATGTGAGGAGAGAAAACATTCCTATTCAAAAAAGGAGCCTACATTTACCTTACAAATGATTTAACATGAAGCTATGCAAGCAAAGTATGCACATCACAGGTGTCACTCCCAAAGACAAGATGTTCAGAGGAGGGCTGTGCTTAGAAAGCCAGGCATCCTCTTTATACTGGACTCATCAGGATGTTCACAACAAATGGATCCACTCTACCTTAGCATTTCTTTGCAGCAACATTATGTTCCATTTATAGTGAACTGAATTTGTTTTGTGTGTGCTAATCAACCAACCCGGATAACACAGGACTGTATTTCACATTTGTACATAATACCAAAAGCATTTATTATTAAAGTGTATTATTGCTGCATTTCAAGGAGAGTGACATTAACAATACAAGCAATACAGCGAAAAAGTTTACTAACAGTCCTGTATGAACAGGCATGGCATGTACCTGCAAGGAGAACTACACCACCAGGGATTGACTCTCAGGATGTAAATACTTTCTGAACACAGCCCATTTACCAATTCCACTGATATCGTCAGTGACTCAGCAGCTAGCATTATACTAAGGCATTTCATCACTGGACAGCACTTCTGTATAATATTAGAACAAACACACTTCTGTATGCACTAATATTAAAACAAATAAAGCTTTTAAAGTTACCAGCTTTCTAGGGGGCTGAGGAGAGAGAGGCCAACAAGTACGCATTCGGCCATAAGATTAAAAAAACAGACAAGAGGTCAAATTCCACAATTGCTTACCTTTGTAAAAATGGTATCAGCTCTAATAAGTCAGAATTTTTAAAGAAGTGAAAAAAGCAGTTCTGGTTGAAATACCATGACTGTGACCTGGTTAAGTTTAGGTTAAAAACCAAAACACAATGGACAACATACCCTCCCATAAGCACTAATACTGCCTAAATGGAAATCATCCATTTTTTTTTTCTTCATTGCTAGAAGACCCCTGTATTTAATGGAATCAGAAGTGACTAAAATAAGCCAACCAAAAGAACCCAGAAAGAACAACAGAAAGTAAGTTTAGACTCAGTCACACTTCTTTATTCAAGGAAAGGCTGCACATGGACAGCTTACTAGCCCATAAGGCAAGAGATCTGGTATCACTGAAGTTTAAGGAAGCCAATAAAACTAAAATACACTAAAATTCCACTACATGACAAATTTAAGATGATTAAACAACTTAAAGTGACACAAAGCCTCAAGTTACTTATGCTGCCCAGAAATACTGCCTTTAAAACAGCTTCACACAAAATACATGCCTAATAAAGAGTTAAATTTTCTGTTTCCTCTAAAAGCATGTGTTATTATCCAGTACTAGATAGATTACATAAAATTTATTATTCATATGTGTAGAAATTAATTTTTTAAAATATTACTCTCATAAAACAGCTTTTATCAGACTTACACAGGACAAGAAGCCTTACTTTCTTATATATTAATTTTTCATAAATTAAGTTTCAAGAAAGAGAGGTCAAGAAGAACAATAAATCTCCAGAGAATTAGTAAAGGTGTGTGACCACAATTATCCAGTTTGGTGTTCTGATGTTTTATGCAGCCGAGACAAAACTAGACCACTCAGCCAGACTGTGACTGCAGCCAATTATCTCACACATTTGCATGCAAAATCCCAGCAAACAAAGTTAATAGGTATAGTGCTATGCATAGAAGTTCTGCCTTATGCACTGTTGTTTTTCCTGAAATGTTACCAGTCCTCAGCTGACAATACACTAGCTGGCTGGGAGCAAACAAGTTTTAGAAGTCTGCTGTTCAACCATTCTTCCGAAATACATCAGGTAGAAATTAAGCCAGAACATGGAAAACAAGCTGATCAGTTTTACATGACATGATGACATCACAATGACATCAGAAGATGCATCCTTCTCATGCCAGTTTGTTTTCCAAGCATGAGAAGAAAACAAATAATATTCTCATATCACTAAGTAGTGAAAACACTTAGAGAAAATATCCATCTCACACATTTCTTTTTCTGCTTGTCTCCATCAGCGTGGAGACAAGCATAATTTTGGAAATACATTCATAGAAAACAGAATTCCTAATTGATATTTGAGATGCTTACTCCATCAAGAACTATTCCATTAAACTTGATTGCCACTTGGTTTTTCCCCCTGCAGCCTCAGCTAAGACTGTTTTCTCAACATTAAAAATTAAGTATTTAAACAAGTGGTAGACAAGACCTTAGAAGAAAACCTCAGAGCAGGAGCTGCAGAAGCACATTAAGGAGGAGTCTCATTTCAAACCAGTATGTTTTTACACTGTGTTTCCCCAGAGGCCCATGAATGGATTCCAAGTTAGTTTACACGAGGCTGCTTAAGAACAACCTCCAACAAAAACCACATCTACAAGCTAAGCTTTGAATAAGCATTAACCCACTGTGGAAAGTGCAAGAACAGGTTAGCAGTGGGCTTCCAGGTGGGCTACACAGTGAGGAGCAGGGAATGCCTTCAGACAAGCTGTCTGATCAGCTTCCATGCAGGCTCTTTGAGACACAGGCCAGGAAGAGTTTCCCTGTCTCTAGAAGTCAGTATGTCACTTTATACCCTTCAAAGTTAACCTCTTTCCTTGTAAATGCTGATATGCTGTACCAGCAATCTTGAAGAAAACAAACATATGAAAATAAAAAATCCCCCAAAACCACAAAAAAACCAAACCTCCAGAGTTGTGACCCTGCTGTACTAGAAAGACCTGAAGCACTTGACTTTTACCCTGCAGTAACATCTGAGAACATCTGTAAGCCACAACCATCTTTCACCTAGAAGCCTTTCCAATATAGCACTTGACCAAGGATCTTATCAACTGCTTCAAAAAAAGCACTCTGTCAGCACACATAATACCCTTTCATAAAAGAACAGCAGTAATATTTACTTATCTTTCCCCTGAATGGAGACTCAGTATTTCTTATTTTAAAAAGCTTCTGTCTGGGCCGCTGCTTAGCTTCACTTCCCACTCAGGTGACCTATTGAATCTTGGCTGCCCTAGGGAAATCTCAGAAAAAAGAAGTTATGCTCTTTAACTCTCCTACATCTGAGATACTTTGGACTTGCTAAACTCCTGCCTCTACTGGTAAGGACATTGTCTTCACAGATCAGTAGTTAACCTTATACCTGCAAGACTGCAGTACACTGGTAGAAAAAAAAATGTTTTCAGAGGAAGAACACTATGACATCCACAAACATCTCACTATTAAGTATTTCCAACTTTAATATCTTCACTGTAGAGCTTTAGCCCAGATGAAAGACATGTGCGTGTACAGAACCCAAAAATGAATACAGCAACAATCATCAAGGCATGAGTAGAACTGTAAATATTCTAGCAGGAGAAGAAACCAAATTACTCTCCTATCAGTAGCTTTGCTCTCTTATACACACTGCCTATAACATACCCCAACACTTTATATCCTATGCTCCTCTGCATAAGGAAAAAAAAAAAAAAAACAACAACAAAACAATCTTTACTAGGCAGCCCATCTGAGCATAGAGAACCTTCCAAAAAACTTGTTACTTTCAAACAAGATTCAAGCTGCAGTAGGTATTCCTAGTACATTTCCTCTCATTTGGAAGAGAAGGGAAGCAACAGGATCAAGTCAGTAACTGACCAAGAGCCAATAAAGGTTTTATTGATGTAGGTAGACCTCAATTCTCTCAACATCAAACAGCTCCTCCTGTGTTCAGGCCAATCATCAACCATCTGAAAACTGTTCTCCTTCCACAAGCATACAACCTAAACAGCATTCCAGTTGTTCAGGGCATTGCCTATAGACCTTGACACACTGAGGGCAAGAGCTGAACAGAATGGACAACATTAATTCCTCTGTGCTCCAGTGACTGAAAGAAATAAAAATAAAAATTAAAAAAATTGGGCTGTCACTTGTTTCTAAGCACAAAAAGAAAAGACCAGAAAAACAAAGGCACTGGTTTTATCACCTGAGGGACTATAGACTCTACTGTTCTAAGTCTAGTTCAGTAGCCAGCCAATAGATGATCCCCTTACTAGACCTAACTCAGAAATCTTATAATTAATCTCTTTCTTAGCTTCTCTGATTTTGAGCCTGTCACCCCTCTTCATCTCTCTCTCCCACACACCAGAAGACTCCCAAGACCTTATTGAGGTTAATGTAGCTGCTGATATTGCCAGGTGAAAGAAAAGGACTGCTGATGGATGCCAGGACTTCTCCAGCAGATTTGCACAGGGTGCCTTTATCAGCATTTCTCCCTCGACTGCAGATTTCCATCACTGCTCTCCTCACCTGCACCCCCACAGAGAAACAGACAATAAAATTTCTCTTTAAGGAGTCATCTGGACATAGCCTACAGGCACCCTCATTCACAATACAGTAAGGTAGGAAGCAGGTCTAAGTGGTAACAGCCATACTCACACCTGTCTCCCAGAAGACAAGTCAGAAATGTATCAAAGACAGCTATTTGTATGCCAAAGAGCATGCAAGCATTCACTCACAAGAACGCACACAGACACATCTAACCTTCTGACATTCAATTATGTTTCCAAGAAATCTCAAATAAACTAAGGCACTGAACTTCCAGAGATTGGTATTTACCAGTTGAACCATGTGCACATTTTTATTTACATACAAGAGACAGCACATTACGCCATGGTAAAGATAACTAAGTTCAAGGACTATGACCCACAGTATTTTGATATTAAAAAGCTTCTCCAGAAGTGACAAACTTAATTTGTTATGACAAATTCTTCATAGCTGAAATATGCAACCCATTTAACGCAAAAAGCGAAGAAACCTTTCCTGAATTCCTTATCTCATCAGCTAAGGCTTTTCATCATCTTGTAAACAAGTCCCCTTTTTAAGACAAAAACAAACTAGAAAGAATGACAACATCTGCAAAGGTTGAAGATCAAAGGGACAAAGAGACTACAAATGAAACCAGCTTACAACTGCTCTCCGTTCTACATTCATGCAATACGAGCTCTTAATTTACTGTTGCATATAACCCTTGATGGTAAAAGTGAAACTTAAGAGTCAAGATACTCATCTGCACACTTCACTTAAGCACTAGATAGTGAAGAAGCAAGGTAAAAAAGGGGAAAAGCTAATTTTTTTAAAATAAATAATTTTTTTCCTATCTATTTTACACAGCTTTGGTACAGGTAGTTGAAGTACTAGAGATGAATTTTAAACTCATTCAGAAAATCTAGCAGAGAGAATAGCGTGAAAAGAACCTTAACTTCAACTCCTCCTACAACTACATAAAATAACTCGGGACACAAAAACTACTAGAATCAAACTGCTTTAGGAATGTAGGTTCTGATATTTGCTAGGAATATTGCAAGGCAAATCCTGCTTTGAAACACGACTTACTAACCTTGTGCCAAAGTCACTGCAGAAAACGTTTCAAGTTGTGCTGGCTGGCTCCGACACCAATGCCCGAGTAAATACGCGGATTAAAGCAACCAAGTTACATTCCCTTCTGCCCTCGCAGGTTTTAACTATTCTGCAAAAAAGTATCCGTGCTCGCATCTGCTTGACACTGAAGGGTTCATGCCAATGTCAAGAAGGAAGCAGAGGCACAAGCAGCAGCCCCCAGCCCATCACGAACGCGACATACCGCGGGACGATCCGGGCAGCCCGTTCCGAGGGAAGGCGCCCCGGCTGCAGCAGCAGCAGCGGCAGCAGCGGCAGCAGCACCTGCCGGGGGAGGCACACACGCCCGGGCGTCCCTTCACCTTGCAGCGCACGCCGCGGGCTCCGCGGCCGCCCCGGCGCGGCGCAGGGCGGGGCGGGGGATCGCGGCCGCCCCGCGCAGCCGGGGCGCGGCTCCGCGCAGGAGGAGGAGGAAACCAGCCCGAAACCGCGGGGCGGCCACGCCGGCTGCCAGCCGGGCTAAAAATGGCCTGGCAGAGCGAGCGAGCGCGCCCGCCCCTGCCGCGCCCCCGCCCCGCCGCCGAGGCAGGGGCGCTGCCCGGCGCTCACACCCGCGGGCTGTGCGGGCTCCCGAGCCCAAGGGGAGCCCCGCACGGAGCCCCGCCGCAGTGGGTTATTTTTGGAAGCTCCCCCCGCCCCCGGCTCTGCGGCGTCACGGAGCGGGAGGGAGGTCGCGCCTTTCCCGGCTCCGGGAGCGCCCCCGCCCCACCGCGCACAACGCGCCCGCACCGCCGGGAGGGAGAGGCGGCGGGACACGGAGCGACCGAGAGCACGCTCCTGCACCATCGCCAGCGCAGCTGGAAGACGGCTGAAGCTGCCCCTTGTAGCAGTTTCATCTGCGGACTGCGCGATTATGCTACAATTGCCAAAGCACGGTGATAAGTAGCACTAAATAAAGTTTCCTCTGGAGAGCCAAAAGTGCGCTCGCTGCGGTTGTCCTTACTGAAGTGAAGGAGCCTCTGCTCATTAGTCAAGCAGTAGCTTCTGGTATGCTGACAATTTAAATTAGAGGGGAAAAGAACGCTCGTTAAAGAGGCAGGATAAAAAAGCACCAGGCTTGAGAAAACGTTAATTCTAGAGATAACCAGATTTCATGGGATATGTACAAGGTTATATATATTGCTTTACAAATGCTAACAAAACAACAGTCTAGAAATCAACACTGAACAGGAAATAACAGGGCCCTGACTTATAAAGGACAACAAAGCCAAATGCTGTGGCTTGAAGAAAGAGCAACGATCAATGAATTTAGCTTCTTGGAAACCTGCAAGTCTTAGGAAGAGATTAAGGCATCTTTAAAAGCCTGCACTATATTCCTGAACTCAATAGTTTGAAGTTTAAAAATACCAAGACAAAAAACTCTCCAGAATCACACCTTCTCCCTGTCATGACCGACTGATTTCACCAGCTCTGGTGGAAAATCAAGTTCACATCTCAGCCCATCCCTCTGTGCCCAAATGTATATGCTTCCAGATTAAATTAAGGCCTCTATTACACCTACTGAGACTATTCAAGTTCAAGTAAGGTGAAATTACAATTTCACCATATGTTCTGCCATACTCCACTCGGGAAAGCTATTTTCGTCTGGCTTGAAGCAAGATGCCAACACAATTAAGGAATACTAACTAACACTGTACACCCACTGTTGTAACAATTTCCCTCTCATCCGCAAATGAAACTGGTAACTTGAATATCAGACTTTCTTAAGGGGAAAAACTCAATGTAAAAAAAAAAAAAAAAAAAGCAGTGCTTGTTCCACTCTGCTAGAAGTTAAGTACGTCTAAAAGACTCGTGACTGGAGACAAAGGACTTGGAAAGGAATGAAAAAAACCCAAACCTAGACAATGGAGCCAGTGTTTGTGGCTCACTGTTAAATAACTGGAAGACTAACAGCACCAACACAAACCTCATTTTGAAACACGGCTTACTGATGACAAGAGGAGAATAAGAACCTAACCCAGGGATTACAGTTAGCACAGTATATGAAGACAAGTTTATTCCATGGTACCAGGGCATCTTCAAGAAGGAAGAAAAATACCAGCTCTCCTACTCTAGGAGCTAGTGAATTTGACATATATTACAAATTGAAGTGTTTGCATTATGTTTAACACTATACAAGATATTTGTTACTGGGAAAGTCAGAATTTCAACAAATATCATTTGCACACCCACTAAGCACATGGTCTGAAAAACAAACTCAGAAGCAATATTGTTCAACATTTCAGTTAGCTAGTAAAAATAAAATTAAAAAATCTGAAAACTAATTTTCTCAATATTTTGACCTTCAAACTGGCAAAGCAACAGCTTTATTGAATTCAAGCATTCAGTTTGAACTTTGCAAGCAGTAGCTTGTAACCAAAATGTCTCTTTTTGGAACACCCAAATACTAAGACATCTTTTTGACAAGGCATATACCTACTCTTTCTCTAGAGGTATGAATTTTCATACCATTCAGTATACAAAAGGAGAGCTTACCAGCAACATGAAGTTGTATGGGTTTGTGTATGTATTTTTGTAACAGGTTAAGCAGGGAACTAGCCAGATATGCTAAGTTGTTCAAACCTTAATAGACCCACGCAGCATACATACCCCTTCTTGCTTTGTGAATAGGTTGAGGCACTCAGCCAGAGCCTCACATGTTTCCTGGGATACTTCAGAGACCACATCAACTTTCTGCAGGAGGGGAGAAGATATTCCTGAAAGCACAAAAATATAAGTAATGTCAGAAGGATTTTGTAAACTACAGGATTCTTCTAATTATTTTTTCCTCTAAGTTAGGTTATGCAGGCATAACACAACATTCACATGTTGCAGGAAGGCTGGTGCATTGCAAGATCTGTGGGAGGTTTGGTCTTTATTTTCTGCCTCCTTTCCCTAGTACTGGTATAAGAGGCACATGAATAGATTGAGTTTCTCTTTCAGCATGGTTTAGAAAGCAGAGGCAGTAAGCCATGGCAGCAGGACACTGGAAAAGGGACTAGCAACAATCTACTTTTAACCTCTTTCTAGATTTTAAAGCTTCAGGTGACAGAACTTAAATAAAAAGAATTCTGCACTGGTTTAATATAAATAAAAGTGTAAAATGTAGATTTTTTTGCCTTCTTCCATACAGAAGAGAAAGAGCTTACCACAGTGCTCAGTGTAGCTGTAAATTTAGGTTTGAAAAAAATAGATGGAGCTGTAACTACAAGCACACTGAACAATTAAAGATCTTATTTTCATGGACTCATCTTACGTGTAAGTAGTACAGCTTGTCACCTCATATCCTGACTTCTATTACCATTTACAGAAGGGACTGCATGTCTATAGCCAGCAGGAAATGATGATAACTCAATCAGCTGGTAGAAATTATTTGAGTCAGTCTTTGAAGTTTTGTGATGTGCAGCAATTCCTCAGAAATCAAGTAAGCCATTTTCCCAGGAAGCAAAGTCGTTGCAATTAAAATAATTGCAACATTTAGTGCCTGCAGACTCTAGGCTCAGTTGACACCATTTAGTAACACTAAATGCTTCAAGTTGATGTCACACCACTGAAGATAAAGAGGTTCATCAGTGACTGTACCTGAATTTATTTTTAAACTTACACTGCTTATGCAGGACAAGATACATTACATATCCACACACTAATTGTGATCTGTGATACCAGAGCTCACCAATGACTCCAATTGACTCTTACAGCAGCTACTAAGAACAGTCTCTAGAAGGAGGGGCAGCACACTGAATGCAGGAGACATCTTTATTTGTAATATACAAGATGCAAAAGTCTCAAAGATAACTGGACTCAGAATAGCATGTTGAAACAGGGAGAGAATTTTAAATATCAGGTGCCAACATAGCCATTTTTATATTGCTCAAATGTTTTTAGGGAAAACTCCACACAGAAAGGCATCTAACTCAGAAATTTACATTCTTCTGGAGACAGAGGATTCAAATACTTTAAAAATACCACAACAACAGGAGAACTAGAGCAGTTGTCTCTTATGACCTATAGAAGTTACACATGAACCCTGAAAGAGTTCACTGACCTTGCAAGTTACAAACACTCATTGGAAGGAAAACAGGAACTTATTACTGCTATTGGCCAAGACTAGCAGTTTCTAGGAATGAGATAGTATCTGCTTTTGCTTTATTATGAGTATTGGTTGTTTAAGTTGTGTATTTCCTTTCTAAATTTTTTTTCTTGTTTAAAAAAGAACATCATTGGCTCTTCAGGTCAGCACTTTGGAGTCAGGGAGACTGCCTCTACAGCTACCAAAGGGAATTATCCACCTTAGACTAATTTTCAAACTGAGTTTTTTTATGAAAAATTCAATTTTATGTAACAGTAGTTACAAATCTTTACAATAAGACACTTATGCACATTTTCAAATGTCCCTCTGCCTCGTGAAATACAAATTTGGTAATAATTCAGCTAATGAAAAAGACAGGGTAACATCACAGAGTAACTCATCCCAGCAGCATGTGGAGATAAAGCTGTATTTTAGCCTCCTTTTGGAAAGGCACAGAGATGAAAGAACTTTTTTCTTCTCAAAATTGGTATTCTATTACAGACTAGGGATCTGTATAGACAAACAACTTGTTCTCTAATCTGAACTGCATTTAATAAAACAAGTATAAATCTCTAGCATCTTGATGCCTGTGATATATTTTAGCAGTTATGCTGCAAAAATCCAGGTACATATTAAGAATTATAACTTGGGATGAAACCTGAGAAGCTCAAATCTGGCATAAAAGTCATGGAAAAATCTGTGGAATACATCCCATTGTACCATCCCTCCAGCTCCCTGTACAGTTTTTTGATTTCACAGCTCTTTTTACACAAAGAGACACTTATGCACTACAATAAGCTATTACTGCAGATTTTTTTAAAAAACCTTGAAAGTGGACCCCTGTGTTATATTTTTATGATACTACTCAATAAGGACTATATATAGCTAGAGGCAGTTTCACTGCATTTACAGCTGGTAATAAAATTTCTTTCAATCAGCATACTTTTTAGTTGTTTCTCCAAATCTGAAATCTTAATTTCTAGCAATTACTATAATGCTACTTTATTTGAATCTTTTTTCATGGGGAAAAATTGTCCTCTATTTTCAAGCTCCTGAAAATTTGATTTTGGGGAAATAAAAGCTTCTCATTAAAAAGAAAAGATTAGTTGCTTGGTAAAAAACTACATTTTACATGAATAATCTTTACCTTTTGTAGCATCCAAAGATTTAACCATTGCAAGGAAGTCTGAAACCTCTTTACTGAGTCTTTGTTGGCATGCTTGTGCTTTCTGAAAGACAACAAGGATAGCTAGTTCAGAAGAGCCTTGTTCTAAGGAAATTGTATGTTTACTTTTTTTACTATAGTGAAGTTTTAAAATTTGGACAGCACTAAATCTTAAAAAAGATTCTCAGCCCACAGATTGATATATTAAAACTTAAACAAATTACTTAAACTACCTTTAAAGACATACAAGCTAACAGAATATTTATGAACATTTTATCACTGACCAGATTTTGTTTAATTTAATGTAGCAAATTAACCCCCAAAGCTTTGTTGAATGTGCCACTTTTGCTTTTTCCTTCATTCTTTATTGAGCAACTTAAAAATCTGCAAAGAGAAAGTGCTTGTTTTTTGAGAAACTTAAGGACAAAATAGGAACATTCACAGGTTAACTGATAGCTGGCAAGTATAGTGGCATGCAGAAACCAACCCCAAGATCATATTTCAAGCCCACATTCAAACATGGATTTATGATAAAATCATAGAATGACTTGGGTTGGAAAAGACCTTGAAGATCATCTAGTTGCAGCCCCTGGCCAACCACACCTTCCACTGGCCCAGGCTGCTCAGAGCCCTATCCAGCCTGGCCTTGAACACTTCCAGGGACATCCACACCATCTCTGGGCAAGCTCTTCCAGTGCCTCACCACCCTCTGAGTAAAGAACTTCTTCCCAATATCTACACAAAATCTCTTCCCACTTATCCTATCACAACTGCATCTCGTGTGTAATTGCTATTACACAGCTGGCCTGTGTAAAAAGCCAGTTCCCCTCTTTTTTTATAAGGTGTCTTTAAGAATTGGAAGGCCACAGTGAGGTTGCCCTGAAGCTTTTGCTTCTCCAGCTCTCTCAGCCTGTCTGCAAAGGAGAGATATTCATTCATTCCAAATGATCACCTTTGTGGCTCTCCTCTGGACCTGCTCTAACATGTTCACATCTTCCTGGTGCTGAGGACCCAGATCTGGATGCAGCACTCTAGGTGGGGTCTCATGAAGGCAGAAGAGGGACACAGAATCACCTCCCTTGCACATCTGCTTTTGATGTGGCCCAGGATGCAGTTGGTCTGGGTTTCAAGTGCACTGTTATCTATTAAATAATACAGCCTTCTGCAGGTTGCTGGGGACTGCCAGTCATCCTCCCACCTCTGCTGTACCATAAGCAACTTTAAGTTCTTGTACTACAAGGAATGATACAAGCTGCTTGGAATTTAGCAACATGAAGATTTTTGCACTGCAGCATCAACTTTCCCTTAAAATAGAAGCTTTTAGCAGTACATGTATAGCAAAAAGAAACACAGGCTGAATGCAAGAATTACCAAATACTACTCATTTTCATTGCAGATATGAGCAGTCACTGTACAATGCATCTGATGTGATCTGGGGTGATAAAAGATCGTTGCTGAAACACTTCATTGCCTGCTCTGTAGAGGCAGAGCCCAATGTGGGTTAGACTGGAGGATAACAAGTACAGTACACAAGGCTCCCTCTCCTGGCTGTAACTCTCAAACATCTTTCTATCTTACAGCAGTGCTAGCAAAAGTGAAATCACAGCCCTGAAGCTATGATAAATGTAATTTTAGCCACACAGTCTGAGCAGGAATACATGACAGCAAGCAAAGCAAACACAAGCAGCATTTATACATTCATGGGAGGAATAAGTTCTTTTAGTCAAAGGCATATTGAAGTATTTCAACACAAAACAATACCAATCTACAGCTGGCCAGACTCATGAGCCAAGTAAGTATTCAGCACATACTTTCAGAGTGTCCTGTAGGTCTGTAACAGATACTGCATCATCTTCATCATCACTACTCAGCTGTTCCTGTGTGCAGTAATGAGTGCTATATGCAGAGTGCTCCTCTATTGCTTCCAGCCAACTCTGGAAAGGAAAAAAAAGTTAAACATTTCAAAGGTCATACCCAAAACAAAATATCATGTAAGCAGAACAACAAAATTTTCTCTTTATATAAATAGTCATTAGTAAAATGAGAAATCTCAATAGGCAAGAAATAGATTGCTAGAAAATGTCACATGTATCACAGATGAAATATTTTGTACAGGCAGACTTAACTTATTAACCCTTAAGCACAAATGTAACCCACCCCTTAGTCTATCCAAGGTCACATAAAAAAAAAAATCTTATTAATGAAAAGACTGTAGGAAATATATTTTCCATCTTCGGGTTTCTGTTCAGACAGCAAGGTCCCTGTGACAGAGTCTGCCTTCTTATACATGACAAACTGCACAAAACCTAAAGCACTATCATAATTAAGAGGTAGATTCCTTTCCTCTTCATTTGATCACAGAGTGGGTGAGGCTGACAGGGACCTCTGAACGTCATCTAGTCCAATCCCTCTGCTTAAGGCCCACCTAGAGCTGGCTGGCCAGGACATATAGATGGCTTTTGAAAATCTTCAAGAATGGAGATTCCACAACTGCTCTGGGCCCCCTGTGCCAGTGAATGGTCACCCTCACACTTTTTTCTCATGTCCAGAGGGAAATCCCTGTGCTTCAGTTTGTGCCCATTGCCTCTGGTCCTGTCACCAGGCACCACTGAAAAGAGGCTGACTCTGCCCCTCTTTGCACCTCTCTCCTCAGGCATTTACATACTTAGACAAGCTTCCCTGAGCCTCCCCTTCTCCAGACTGAGCAGTCCCAGCTCTCAGCTTTTCCTAATAAAAGTGATGCTCTGATCCCTTCAATCACCTTAATGGCCCTTTGTTAGGTTCTCTTTAGTATGTTTGTATCTCTCTTGTTGTGAGAAGCCCAAAACTGGACTCCAGTCAGCACTCCAGCACTCCAGTTGCTCCACCCCAACTCCATCTCTAGTTTGTACACCTGTAGAAGTACAACAGTGAATATACTACAAATAGCCCTAAAAAAATTCTCTTGTTTCAGAGACACCTTTTCAGAAAATATAATTTATTAGGTCATCTGGGAGTATGGTTAAGAATAGAATGTACCATTAAACATTCTTTTGTCTGGGATAATGAACCATGAAAGTGTAACAGGAGGTTGCAATAGAAATTTACCACATGGAGAAGTGAATGAAAAACAGGAAGTTAGATAACAGGGCACAATACAGGCACAGAACTAGAAAACAAGGTAGCACTTATTTTAAAGAAGAGATAATTACAATGGGTCCATTTTCTGCTGTTTAATCTATAACCATGCTAGAAGATTTAATATCTGTGCTTAAGCTTCCAAGTCCTGCTGATCAAAATAGGAAACATGCTGCTACTAATGCACCCAGTAGCATGCAAATTATTAATGACAGAAGTTATGGTATTTTAATGCATTTGATAAAAGAGTCATTATTACCTCTCTAGTTTGAGAAGGAAGGCTATTTTTAGGGATCTTGAAACGATGAACAGTGTCATCAAAACATCTGACAGAAAAGAAGCAACTGTCTGTAGATTTTACCTAGAGCAAGGTGGAGAAAACATGAAATTGGTATATAATTAATCATTCAGAAAAAAAACAGAAGTGTAAGCAAAGTAAAAAAATTGTGCTTAACTCAGAAGTTTTTGCCTCAGTTTTGACCAAAGTAATTGTAGTTTACAAAAAACTCAGAACAGTTTTCAAAAATGTACCATTATGATTAGTAATAGTTAGTTGCGATTAGTAATATAGAGGTTCTCATGTCTAAATATTATACTTCCATTTATTTGCACCACTTGATTCAGACAAAACCTCAACAGTTCAAGATCACCAATATTAAGGAATTTGTAGATACTGAAAAGCAAGTCACTTTTCCACACTATATGAGTGCAGTTTAACAGAATTTGTAGTGCCAAACTAGGATAGGCCAATTATAGAAATATGGAAAATATCTTAAATGTACTTTTCTTAAACACTTCATCTTCCTGGGCATTTTAAATGACACCTGGCCTTTGTTTTCTCTGTTCACCCCTTCCAAAATGGATTCCCACAAGCATAATAGAAATCAGGGAAGTTTTGCAAACGTCAGCTTCAAAATTGATGTCAGTCTTTCAGCTGCGATCAGCTTAAGTTATGCAATTGGTCACAAGAACCCAGGGACAGCTAAGGAGGAACTGGAGCTTTGGCTATTCCAGATCACATGCTACAAATCAACCCAGTCTGCTTTCAGGATGCCTTGTGTGTCTAAATCTTCAAGACTTTAGAAAACAAGTGAGGGAGCTTTATGGCCACTTTACATAAAAGAATATTTGCTGGACAGGAACAAGAGTTTCTTTCAACAGCACAAGCTTTCTCCCTATTTTGTAACAAAGATCAGGTTACCAATCCAGCAGAAGTTTTCATTAACCAGGAATGGAATATAATGGAACACAAAAAACCAACTCAGTAGTTACAACACATTCCTACCGTGCAGACAGCTTGTGTTAGATGCTTGCATCCCTGACGATGATCATTATGCACTGCATCAGCTCTTTGAAAGAAGAAGAGATTTAGTGAAGACAGGAATTATTTAAATGGCTTTTCAGAAATTTAAACACAGAACTTACTGTCTCCGATACCAGGAAAGCACTCCATGCTCTAGAACTATCCAGTAGAGTTTCCAACCAAAAAATCGTGAGTTCTAAAAAGGGGGAAAAAATGTCCAAGTAAGCTTAACAGAATACTTTTAGTACAGACAGCTCAGTGTGAGCTGCAGAATTGAGCTGAGTGGTAGGAGCCTGAGGCAAGAGACCATAAGTGGCAATGGCTCTTTGATTAGCCAAGGGCACAGGGACTTGTGGTGCCAGGACCTGAGGACTCAGCAGGACAATCCCAGATTTTCACACACTTAGACTGCAAGGGCAGAAAACCCAGGGGTCCCTTGGTTCAGGTACCACCTCAGAGGCACCAGCTCAAGCTGCTATCTTGTTATTGCACAATGATTGAAGTGGGACTCAGCTGTGGGAAACCAAGGGTCAAGTTGGTAAGGAAACCTTGTCTGAGTGTGGTGAGTTTAGGGACCAAGCTGGGCACCCATCAACTCACTGGAGTCACCAACTGCAAAGGGGCTTCAGTCCCAGCAGCTAAAAGTCTCTGGTGGAAGAAGTGTGATGGACAAAGTGACTCCTGCATAGTCAGGCAGAGAAGCTTCCTTAACACTTAAAACTAGTAAACATTACAAAAATCCTTTAGGTTCTGCATATCCTGATTATCACAGCAATCTGAGAATATTTTACAATTACAGCACTACTCTTGTTTGTGGAACTACCTAAAGATAAAAGTTGAGCCTGCTATTCAGTAAGAACTGAAATATTAAAATGTTGCATTTTTTAATATTACAGGAATTGTTGGTCACCACACAATTCTATGAGAAACAAAACACATTGAGATATCCAACTAGAATATTTTATCTCTCAAGCTTTAGTACACAGTTCTCATTAAAAAAAAGTTCCTCATATTACAGTTGTGTTATAGGAAAATTAATACTGAAGAAAACGTTAAAGATTTCACTAGGCAACATAATTAAGCATTCATGTAGACCTTAGATTCACTTGAGCAACACAGCAAAATGAGCTTTAAACTTTTTGAATGCCATCTTCCCACTATGTTTTAAAATTTTCCAAAGATGCTGGCAAAATACAGTTTCTTAAAGACAGTGTATCAGTCACAGATTATCTAAACTATTAAGGAAAGAAAAAAAAACAAAACAAGCTTTTGCCCACCACACGGACAAGTAAAAAAAGCCTTATCACAGTGAAGCTTTTCCCCAAAAATTACCAAGAAATAGACATTTTAGTGACTGAGATTAAGATCAGGGTGCCATGAATCTAGCAGCTGCTGCACTCAGACAGCCCATCTATACATATTAGACTAAATTACTATTAAATACTATTCTAAAATTCCTTCATTCATCAGTTATCACTGAAATATAGAGAAAGGACATATTGACATACTTTGAAATCTTACAAGCTATTTTAGAAAAGGAAATAAGCCATACCTTCCACAGGAGACCTTCATATCGTCTCAGGGGTTTGTTGATAACCTGCACAGAAATTAAATCTCATATAGGAATAGCTTCAACTAGACAGCCTTGGCATTTTAAATTTATACAAAAGTTCCTACCTTTCCAGTTTTACCTGCCAGTATCAGTTTCATTTCTGTGCCTTGGGCTAGATCAAGGGGTGTCTGATCTGTTTAGTAACAAGACAAGAATGAGAATTTGATGCAAATAATTATGTACTTTAAAATAATTTGTCACTCTTTACCCCATCAGTTTGGCCTCCGAGCATCTACACTTACTGAGAATTGGGGAACATCAACTCCTGAGGGGAAGAAGACTAAAAAAGGTATTGAACTTTAAGACACTGCACTGCTCATCAGAGTTCTACTAACTGCAGAGAGCCTGAGCCCTTTGCCCTTACTGACTTAAATTTGTTTTTAGCTTCCAGCTATAAAAACCAGTTTAGGGCACTCATAAATACCAAGACAGAGGCATTTTTAAACAGAGGACAAGAACACAGTTGGCACAAATAACATCTGCATCAAGTTTTCCCCTTTTTTATTTCATTAAAAGCCACCTTCTGAGGAGTCTCTTTGTGTTTGCCACATTTTCAATCTTGCTTTTTTTTGTTACCTGTGTTCAATGTTTAACATCAAGAAAACAAAAGTCAGGCACATTTACTGTTAATACAATCAGTAAATTTTCCAGAAATGGGTAAGCTTGGAAAATAAAAGGACACACAATAAGTATTTTGATACAGTTCCTCAGCCTCTTGCAATTTAGTCACTGTTTGCCTTCCCTTATTAGTGACACAAAGCCTGTAAAACACTGTACACTATGTAATAAAGTAACACAGCTTACCGAAGATGTTGAATTTGTGTATCCACTTAACATTTAACATACTTTTCATCTGGTACTCACCATTTTTGTTTTTTATTTTAGGATCTGCTCCATTTTTTAGGAGTTTCAATGCACAGTGCTTATGAGCACGGTAGGCTGCACAGTGCAAGGGTGTGTTCCCCATCTGATCTGTACAGTTGATATCAGGTGGCTTGCGCTTGTTTAACTGGAAAAAAAACAAAGTTCTGCTTACTTATCAGTTTTCCCTCCATCTCCAGATGCCATATTCTCTCTTTTGAAAATTAGTTTTTCATACTAGGATCCTTCAGTGTAGATCTGGCAACAAAGAGGGCATTTAGCAAGTGTTATGACAAGGGCAAGGACTGCAACAATTAAATAAGACATTCAGCTGGAGTTAGGAACTTCAGTGTTTTGCTTGCTATACCCCTTCCACCTTTGCTGCACAATATGGACACATTTTTCTACTTAACTGCACAGTGCCAGGGGAAGTTGCCCAGTCTTGCAGTTCAGTCATTTACACACTAGAATGGCCCTGCCCAAATCTGCTGTTCTTCATAAAAGACTCCCAGGCACAGTGCAGAAGCTAGCACAGGCCAGTGCTAAATCCAGAAAAAAAATTGTATAGCCACCCTGTTTCAGAGAGTAAGAACTTTGTACTGAAGGGTGTCAGACTGCCAATCTCAATGCCAGATATCCCAGGCCATTTAGAGCTCCTAGTACAGGCAATCTGTTACACAAACAGTTTTGATGCATTCTTAAGTCTATTAAGATAAGAGTAGCTACGCAACCAGGAAAAAACAAACAGAAAACAAGCAACACAAACTAAGTGTACTTGCACACAACATAAATGTTTTGAGAAACTGACCCCTTCAAAGAGAAGGGTCATTAAGCATGACACTGCTAACTACCCTAAAACACCACTACACTTGGTACTCAAATATGTGGCTACTGGATACATACATGAGGGCTGAACTGAATGAAATGTAGAGGTCCCTTCCAACCCAAACCATTTCATGCATCATCAGCCACTTAAGCTCACAAGCCACAAGATGGGAGTGCCTTAATAGAAAGGCTAAGGTCCTGATAAGCAGCCTTAGGAAACCAGAGTCACAAGGGCATGACAACAATTTTTGAGAAACTCAGTTTTAAGTACTCACATTAGGCATATGCTATCTGAGAAAAACTACTCCATAATAACAGAATTCCCATGGCCACAATTTAACATCACTTGTATGTACCTCAGGAATAGTCCTATAAGGGATAAACCACTATAGCTGTTGTTTACAGATCAACTGGTAAAGGCAAAAAGAGGGAGTTTGTGCAAGCATGCCCTCATTAACACTGTAGTCAAATACTTGGATTCCTGAGGACTCCTAAGCTTTAGCTCTTTCCAACCAGCTGTTTTACATTTACTTTTTCTTCGGACTTCTTGCCTCCACACCTTTTATGCCACCTGCCTGTGTTTCCAGCACATTATGCCATGTTACAAGGGAATATTTGGAAGAAAGCTTCATGCATCAACTCATTGAGATAAAAATCTCTCCAGTCACTTCAGGAAACGTACAGTACATTTTTGAGAACTCATAGGAAGAACACACTAGCTTTGCCTCAAGTAGGCTAAAACGCCTGAGTTAGTTAAGGTTCAGCTGCTGAAGATCTAACTTCTAGTAAATAACATGTTCTGATGTTAGGTGTTACAGTAAAAGCACATGTAAGCAGCTAAAGTTTCATGAATATAATAGTTTGCTAATAAAAAAAAAATAAGTAGAAGCAGAAAGGCCTGAATAATCAGTAAGCAAAGTGCAGGGAATTCAAGAGCTGAAGGGCAGTTCTGAAGAGCTACAGAAACTATAGAAGTTCTGCACATAGGTATGAACCTGAGAGTAGGAAAATCATAGGGGTTTACAACATAAACTTGTAAGTGTATCCCAAGGAACACCTGTTTATAATTGACTTAAAACTGACTCCAGGTCAAAATGTGACAATACTTTGAAAAGTTTTAGAAGTCAATATATCGCTGTCTTCACATATACAGAGCTCAGAGATAGCAAATATATTAAAAAAAAAATCTCTTAGGAATAAAAATGTTCACAAGGAGAATTACATGCTCATGCGTAGTTACACACCACACAAGAGAAAGCAGAGTTCTTTAATGACAGATTTCTATAAGGAGCCACTTTTTTCTTATTCTTTTTTCACGTTAGCTTAAAGATTAGTCAGCAGACATTTAACAAGTATTAAAATTATCAGAATCAAGAACAGACCACTTATGTCAGTGCATTAATTACAACAAGTACAATTGTGCAATGTAATAATGCACTAATTTTTCCACACCTTATGTGTTGTGTACAGCTCTGGTTCTCTGTCCCTTTCAAAGAGGACAGCACAAAAACTCCAAATAAGGATTACAAGGAAGACCAAAGATTTAACAAAAGTTTCCGTGCAAGGAGTTAGACAAGTGCTCTTCAGGCAGTAAGAAAAAAATTTAGTAGGGGAAGTAAATTGTGAACAGGTATTCACTTCTGGCTTCTAGGCAGAAAAATAAAGAACATCAAATATCTCAATACACAAATCTCTCATTTGTGATTTTTCATGCCTGAAAAGGCATTATTAAAGGTGCTAAGTAGGTAGAAACCATTCCATACTGCATGTCTTACTGCCAAGGACACTCTTCAGGAGTCTCAAAAACTTGAGTTCAAGCACTGGGACTCTGCTTCAAAACCCAGCTGGATTTGGTCCTGAACAACCTGCTGTAGTTCATTCTGCTCTGCCAACAGGAGCTGGACTAGATAGAGGTCCAGAGGCACCCTCCAGTCCTTCTGTGATCTGCTTCTGCCACCAACCTGTTGATCTGGGATTACTGTGAGTGTGCACATACACATACACAATTTTCAATTTCTGCTCAGCATGAAACTGCTGTGCAGATGACTGTCCATTAAAAACTACAATGGATGCTAAGGACAAAGAGCTTGCTTTCAAGACTAGACAGGCCACACTGTGGTGAAAATCTAGGCAACCATGACACTAAGGTACCCACAATACCATAATAAGTTTATCTCAGCAGACCACGAACCATTACACTGCTGCTTACAACTAGTTAATTCTTTCTAAAGGATTTAAAAACACTCAAGTTGAAAACATTGGTTTTGCAACCTCCAACAAAGAGGAAAATCCTTGAGGGTTCAGCACTTTATAAATATAACATGGGGCACAGAACTGATATTCCAAAGTAACAGCCTTTGAAATGCAAAGCACAGTCATATTTGTTACATTAGCATTATGGATTTAATCACTTGACTTGAATTCTTACCAAGGCAGTCAGTTTCCCTGTTTCCCCCTCTCTTGCTGCTCCTAAGAGGAGCTCTTCTAGTTTCCTTTCTTGTGTCCTTTCCACTGCTATTAAAAAAAAAATTAATAAAATTAAGGTCAGTCTCAGTAAAGTACATATGATGAACAGCATTGAAAAAACTATAGCAAAACAAGAGAAGCTAGAGTTTGCAGTATTATTTATTTGGGACGTACAAATAGAATATTTACTCAGAAAAGTCTGTGTCAGAGAAAAAGTATGTTCAAAGCATATAAAAATTGACAGATGTACAAGTTTGTATACACACACACGTATTATTATTATTATTATTTTTTCAACACTTAAAACCAAGCTCACTCCCTGAAGAAGGGAAAATGGAAACGATGCAACACCCTCATCTCAGATCTTCCCTATGCTCTTTCCAGCTTCTCTTCTTATCATCCTACCAAAATTTTATTCTTCTCTAACAATTCAGCAGATGAGCAGTGGAAATTAGTTATTTGTGGATTTGCATGTAAAATCAGAAGAGAGATCACTTCTTACATGCAATCTGTGGTAATGGACACAGAGTCCATCAGTATTTAAGAGTATTACATAGTAACACCAGGAAGCAACAGTTTTTGAACTCTCCAAAACTATAATCAGTGAACCAGGTTAGTATTTGGACACCATCTGCCTCATCTCTGACACCTGTGAGGCCATGGAAGAAACAAATGGAAGGGTTTTTATTTTTTATGCCTTTTGACACAATGTTTAAGACTGCAATAGCAGCCCTAAATCCGATCCATAACTGGGTCACCTTTGCAAACTCTTCAGAGTTTTGCTCTCTAATGATTTGGTTGACACAAAGCCATTTACTGTTTTGGAGTTTTGTCTCTTCCAGCAAGCCAAGTTTTTCACTGCCCATGTACCATACAAAGCTGTAGCAAGGACTGAAGTAGGGCTGAAATAGCTGCCTGAATAATGCTAATTGTATTCATAAACTTAACCCATTTTGTCAGTACTGCTGACAAGAGCCAAAAACTATGACTGTTTTCTTTCTAGTACCAAATCTAAAAGAAAATCCAACTGAGCTTCTGTAATTTGCAGGGAAATAAACCAGCTTTTAGAATGCACACATGTTAAAAAATCCCCAAAACAAACTTTGACCTATTAAAGTTACCTTCCAACATATTCCTTATGTCTTTGTCATGAGTAACTTCTTTTGCAGTCTCTCCACTGCCATTAACAATAGAAGGATCAGCATTATGCTGCAAGAGTAACATCACCACCTCCTGAAAAGCAATTTGAAAAACACTGTTTATCTGTCTGTGTAACTGCAATGCCACAATCAGGCTTTCCAGCCATTGACATCCTGTAAGATGAGCTTTGTAACCAACAGCTTCTCACCACTGCTGGTTTCTCATGAAAACAGGAAGGGATGTTTTAGAGAGATTGAAGAGTGAGACTGACTGCAACCTTTTCCCTCCCATCAGACTGAAGGAACCAACAGGAGGTACAGCTGAACAGAATGACCCTGAAAAGCAGGTGTACTTGGTGTGAATGCTGAATTTGATGGATTAAAATTGCAAAATTTGCTCTTTTGACAAGACAGTTAAGTAGTCACTCCTTCTGAAGGGGCAAGATGTTACCCACAGAGTAGTACTAGTTTTGGAATGATGGTGGTGTGGAGGGGCGGGGTGGGAATCATCAAACTAGTGCTGCATTACACAAGCCTATAAAAAGCTCTTTAGTTTTAACTGACTATAAAAAACCAGCAGTTTTAGATACCAAATGGGCCTGTGTCCCCTAATTTAAGAGATTTCTTTCCCCTCCAGAAGTTACTAAGAATAAAACAATGTGGTTCCTCTCTGCGGTTTTTTTTTTTTGGACAGAGTTATACAAGCTAGGCAATGTGCCTAATCCTTCTGAACACACTGTACCAAAACAGACAATAAGTCATTTTTAGACACTGTAAAAACATCTTTTTGAAGTGATCTTATTGCTAGCACTTTCTTAATAATTCTACAAGTGAGGCTTAAGAAAGTCACCATACTTTACCTTGCGCCCTGTGAAAGCAGCACGATGGAGTGGAGTGTCCCCCATGTCATTCAGCACATTCACATCTGCACCAGCCTAAACAGCAAGACCAAAAGACATCTGAATGTCCTTCCAACAAGAACTACACAGCTATTCCCTCTGACTGAGGGGAAGACAGGACACTTATGCAGACTTCATGGCAAATCAGACCAGAACTGTAACACAGTCATCCTGCAAACAAGGATAAAGTATGTCTCTAAGATTCATAGCCAACATTCTCTCAACTGTTTCAAAAGAGAAGGGCCCCCTGCATTCTTCCAGGCACTCTTTTAAGAGGGTATGTGGAAAGTCAGTTTAATACAAGGGATGGAGGCTGTTGTTGCCTTGGCTTTTGTTTGGCTTGGGTTCTTTGGGGTTTTGCAGATATTCCTCTTGAATCTCTCTTCCTATTGTCACACACTTTCTCCATCCCATACCTTTTTTCTGAAAGCAGGAGTGTTTGCCACACTGCCCAGGCATTCTTCCAAGAAACCAAGAAATCCTATCTTTCTTTCATTAAGTATTTCTTCTACACCACTCTACCTACCCTCTCAAAGGCTGAAAGAGAGGGCAGAGCATACTTAACTTCATCACATATGTTTAGACCACATGATTCAGCCAGGTCACTGCTGCCTGCCTAAAGTTAACTGATGAACCTGAGCTCTGAACCTAAAGTTCCAGAGCTCTGTTTTTGATAATGCCTCCTTCACTTGCTCTTTGCACAAGTACACAGACACCCTAATACAGGCCTAGCTTTCAGAAGTGCACAGCCTCATGTATTTCTCACCTTGTTCTTTAAAGAATACCCTTTCAAGAGCCCTATCAAAGGAACTAAAAGTACAAAGTCGCATGAACTCTTCCAACTCTTGAAGCTGGATGCTTGATAAATGCATTAAGTGATAAAACTTTACCTTTCACTTTAAGTAGCCCTCTTGAATTGAAAATGGCATTACTTACTGAGCAAGTGCGTAGGCTAGAGAATAATTTCTCAAAGAAATCTCAAATTTGTTTCTTCTTTTTTTAAGTCTGGATTATACTGGCAGCTTTTATTCTTAATGAAATTCAAGTTTAGATTAGCTTTGCATTTGAGCCTGTTTATCACACTCCTGCCATCCAGCAAAATCTTTCAAATATGAAAGAGGGTCTTACACAGTTAAGATTGAAGCCACCATGAGAGAAAAAAAAAAAAAAAAAAAAAATTCTGTCAGAAACCAGAGTCACTGCATTTGTGGTTGTTATGCAAGTACCAACACATCAGTTTTGATCACAGAAGTCCATAATTTCAAAATCCATCACATAGTTCATTATTTCACAGATGTTCAAAAGAAATAATGAATCAAACTATTAACCTGTGCCTGAAAGAAACACATACAAGCCGCTTCACACAAAATTCTGTGCACACTTCTATGCACAATATAGAAATAGATAATGTGGCTTTTTTTGCATTTGAGACACCTTAGCCTTTTCTACAGCTCAGTATCTGAAGTTGCCTAAACTTAAGTACTTTATGTACTACAGTATCAAACTGTTGAAATAATTGCATTACTAGTATTACATGCTGGCTTATTATATACAGATACCCACTAAGCTTCAAAAAACCTGAGCTTTCATAAGTGCACATCTATATATTGCACATCTTTAGTTCCTACATGCAGATAGCTACACTCCAAGACAAAACCAGCTAAGTATCAATAATTATAGAAACTGCTCAGAGTAAGGGCTGTATGCTATTATACAGACTTCCACTGTCACTATTTCTAAACCAGGCCTATCTTAATGTCACAACAGTTATGTCTCTGTTACATGTACACAAACTGTAGGAGTGCCTGTGCCTCTCTGCAAAGCCTCCATTCTTCTCTCACCTGAACAAACACTAACTGCTTCTAGCCTTACACAAAGAGGAAAATAGAAATATACCTTCAGCAAATCCTCTACCACAGCAGCATGTCCAAAGTAGCAAGCAAGGTGAAGAGGTGTCCAGCCCATATTAGATTTACTTCTGCCTAAAAGACAAAACAGGTCAATTAAGTTTTGATCACACAGTACAAAAGAGATATTGCTGTGTGCTTGGAGGTTGCCATGGATGACCATTCTTCACAGTAGCAGAGGAACAAAGAGGCTGAGATACTACTATCTATACTACTCATATTATTTAAATCTCTAAATCAGGAGGCATTTTGAGAAAGGTAGATTCAAGTCTAAAAGAAAAACCAAAACAAAACACCAAAACAAACTAACAAATCCAACAAAATCAACCACAAAAAACCCCCACAACTTTCTGAAAGGTAAACGTCATGTTACCTGACTGAGAATAAAGCTTTGCATGTAACACCTTTCAATACTAGCAAGAAGCTTCAGTTAGTTTCATTCTTCATTCACTATGAAAAAGGCACATTCAAGCACGTTTTTCTCTTGTTTATCAAAAAATTTTGGTTTACACAATTTCATTTTCTTCACACAAATGAGAGGTAAGACAACCCATCTTTCAAACAAAGGATTCAAAATAAAATAGGTGAAATAACTTAATGTTGAAGTTTTTTGTCATCAGTTTCTTTCTTGCCTCGTGCTTTACTCAGTTTTAATAAAGACAGCCTCACTAAGTAACTCACTAAGTACTTTATGCACAGTAGAACTCAGGTATCATCTACAGCTCTAAGTTGCAGAATGATAAAGCAGATGGGAAGCAGGCACAGAAATGACCATGCAGAGGAAAATATGATTTATGCTTTAAAGAACATTTAAAACATGACCTGGAGGACTGGTTGTATAAAATTCAACAACTCTCCTACAATCCTTTCTTTAAAAGCAAGATATTAAACCATTAAAGACTACTAAAATTAACAACTTGCTTTACTTTCCAACTGCAACACTCAACTGTATTAAGCAAAGGCAACCTGCTTTGTTTTTACTAAGCAACACACCCACAGCATTAGAGTGTCACCTAAAACCTATCATCTTTTACTTGGAAGAAAAATGAAAATAAGGTAGTAGAAATTGTTTTGAAGTCACTGCCACCATTAAGTTTTCCCCTGTCATATAAGCTCAAGTACTGAGGCATGGAACATGTATAAGGTAAGTTTGCCCTGAGGAAACAAGGACAAGGAAAATAAACTGTGCATCTTGAAAGTTCATATGCTCTCATATTAAAAATTAACATTAGAATGTGGTTCAGAGCTGAAATATTTCCTTATTTCTTATAACTGTTTTCAGTTAACATTCCTGCCCTTTATTGACAATTACTTTTGTAATTTGATTCACTGTCTTCTTAACTCCTGTTGTTCCCAACCCCAGATTTAGATCTCTCCCTCATTACAGTCTGGCCTACAACAGAGCTTCCACCTATGTCATTGATGGGCCCAAGTATCACAGAAGATAAACACTGTGTGAATCACTAATTCTGGGGCTATTAATGCTGGATAACATACTAAAGGGACTACACTCATCCCTCAGTCCAGAAGAGAATAAGGTTCATTCAAAGAACACAAAAGAGATCTGAGCTGCACTGAATTCATACAATTAGACCATAACAGTCATTAGTTAATAGCACTGACAAGACAGGGTTGCTGCCAAGGAATTAAGTCATGAAAAAAAAAAAAAAAATAGCCAGGAACCTGTCCAGATTTGTAGACCTCACTGTATAAAGTCAGGACAGGCCCTTACTCTGATCCACTCTGAATATTTGCATGTCTCATGTTAGCTGACCATTTATTTCTCAAGCTTTTGAGGTGTTCTCTTCAAAGTGACCACAAGTGTTTGTACTTTTTTATTATTACACTAGGGAGAATGCAAGGATAAGAAAGGAGAAATAATGTAATTCCAACAAAAACCATAATTCCTCTCCCTCTTACACACACTTCTTTACTTTAATGCCAGTTAACTCCAGGTCTCAAGTGTTACAATTTGTTTAGAGAATGGAGACAAGGTAGGCAGTCAATTTTCCAGCTGTGCAGTCATTCAAATGTGTATTTTGCCATAATAGACTACTGACCATTAACCTTACCTTACAGAGCTTTTACTTTGCAAATTAGCAGATATGCTATTTTCTTGTATTTAAGAAAAATGAGTCAACAAGAGATGGCCTTAGAAAACATTATTATTTTGGATGAAATCTGGGTTTTGTACTGTTTTAATTCAGATTCCTTCTTTCCAAACCAGTGAACTGAGGAAGCCAAAAAGAGAAGTTCAGATCATTTGGCTGGATTTCCCTCAAGGAAATCCTGCCTATCTGCAAGCACTGACTGGGTAGAATACAGTCACAATACAGCAAGTACAAGAAGCCTGCATTTATTTTCTCTTCCTTCATTTTGGTTGAAATTGTGATCACTGTTGTCAGACTTGACACTTAAGAATATACAGCACACACAGCCTCAGATGTAGCTCTCATCTAAAAAGACAAGGAGAAGATGTGAAAGATAGGCTTTGACACCCAGGCACATCAACTTGCCAGACTTATGGCTACCAAGGCACATCTTGCAGAAAGTTTACACCTCCTCCAGTACAGTCTCCCACCTGCTCCAAAAGCACTTTATGGCAAGCCAAGTGGCACTGTTGTATCAGATGCAAATCCTGAAGGAACTGCTACGGTACTGAAGACATTCCCCATACCCTGACTTTCTAGGGACCTCTAATATCCGAGGTAAAGAGAGAAGCACAAGAGGCTATCAGGAAGAGAAGGAAGATTAAGGGTTGCAATAAGACAGTCTGCAGTGTGTACTTTAGTTAATCATCAGGTTGTTATGCAGTTACTATCTGGTGGTACCCAACAGATTAGAACTTGTAGCAAGACATAGTGGTTGGGCTAGTGAGGAGGCAGAATGGCAGGGCCAGTTATACAGCAGAGGCTGTTTGGCCTGAATTTGTCTTAGACTGTTGCCAACACTCTGTGAGATCAAAGTGAAGCAAGACAGTCTCTCAAAAGTGATAGCAGAAGAACAGTAGATTTAGGTCTGAAGTTTCACACAACTAGAGCAGTTCCCCCAGATAACACTAATTATACTTCTGTGTCCTCTGACGTTTAGAAGAATTGAAACTTCAAAAGCAGAGATTGCACAGTGAACAAAACCCATATTTGGAACTAGTTTAGGTTAAAAATAATATCACAAGCACATTCCCTCTAGCTTCCTAGACCTCCCAATAGCAAGCAAATATTAACTAGCTGGCATGTACTGCTAAACTAGAAAAACAGCTAAGCAAGAATTTCATTACCTCAGCCTCTTCTATGCTGCAGACTTTCTGACCAGAGACCCATTTGCTTGATATAATAGATAGGAGATTATGCCATTTCATTATGCTTTCCTGACTTCAGATTATGTGTAAGAACACATCAGAGACACTCTGAAATCTCTTCTAAGCACAGGAGACTTCAGGAACTTATTTATGGGCACTGTTGCGTGAATCTTAAGGTGCTTTTATTCCAATTGTTAAGTCACTACACATTGTGAATATTTAGCAAGGTTATACTTCTGAGGGTGGAGGACTTCAGCTTAATCAAGGTATGTTTGGTTCCCCTTTAAATTATGAACTAGCTTCCCAAAGATGAAGTAGCAAGGCCTTGGGTTTCACAACTTCTTTTTCTGAGGTGAGTGCATTAACCACTGAGAAAACACAAACACGGCTGAGTAGTCAAACAAAACAATAAGTAAGCTGATGATTAATAATGAGACTTAAAGGGATAGAGTTTGTTCAGGTAACAGGAATCCCTACCCTCTAGGCAAGGTGCTCTCTTCTGTTATGGTTGAAAAAAAGCACAGCTGATCACTCTCCCCTCCCTCTGCAGCACTTTCTTCTCAGAGCTGCTAAACAGTTAAATGCTGAACAATGGAATACCAGCCTGGGTAGAAAGAGTGGGATTCACATCCACATCTTGGAAGCAACCAGAAACATACTCATGTAAATAAAAAGAAATATATAAAGATACTAAAATAATAAAGAAGCAAGGTAGACTGCTATTACTATCAAGCTTGCAAATCTAGTCCCAGTTTGAAGTTTTATGCACAGCAAGTTGCTGAGCCACACGTGTTAGCTGCACATGAGCAAAACCTCAGTGATGGCCAAAGACCCACACAGAGGAAGAGTAGTCTTAGTTTCTTTTCCCAAGTAACCTAGTATTCTGCTAGGAGTAAGAAGTATACGTTTGTCCCAAATCTTTTTGCAAGTGGCAAGAAATGTAACACTTCTACTTTGTGATGACAAAATATGGGCCAAAAAATACCCCAAAAATAAAAAACCCTTATGTTGAGCAGAGCACAAATGGCTGACCTGATCTAATCTTCTCTGCAGCTCTGATGAAAGCTATTTACCTCCCTGAACAATCCCCACCACAATCTCGTTTGTTCAGTATTCTAAAGTTTCAAAGTTGGCATAAGCATGAACACAGGCAAAAAGAGGTACTGATTCTTTGTCTTGTTGACACTTCTAGTGTCTGTGAATTATGCTGTTTTTCTGTACACTGCAACTATCAATATTCTTTTATCTCTCCCCTGTGCAAACATACCCTTAAGTCACAGCATAAAAGCTGTTTAAGTGGGCTTTTTATTACTTTGCTGAGCACTCCAAAGAAAGCAAGATTATACTATCACTATCAGTTTCACTGCATGTGACTTCAACAGCAAGATTACAAATATTTGAGAAAGGCTACTAACCTTTACAGTTGATATCAAAGCTTATTTCTCCTTTGTCCAAAGTATCCAACAGCTGTTTAACTTCTTCAGCATTTCCATTTCTAGCATCATGGAGAAGCTGCTGCTCTGCTTCCGTAGTCATCTCTAACAAAAGATACAAGAGAAGAGATTTTACAATCAGTTACACTGCTGTAAGTTATGGCTTAAAATTACGTCACTTTTCACTGTTATTTAATACTAACCCTGGTGTGAGAAAGATAACTATTGTCTCTGTGGAACACACTTAATGAGCAACTGTTGCAACAGTCCAGCACTCAGGCTATTAAGAAGCATTAAAATTCCTCATACAAAGCAGTTAAATAACCAAATACCCATGTTTTCTTGCTTCTGTGTTTTCTAGGTTCTAAGGGTGGCTTGGGAGTTAAAACTCTATGCCACAAACAAGGCAAGCTTTGCTACAAGCATAACCAGTAAGCATTTACTTTTTCTTTACAAGGCTTTCACCCCTATCCCTCAAGGTTTCCAAAAGCAGCAGGAGTGGAAAAAAAATAAAGTAGCTATGTACATCCATTAACCCGAGTATTACCTAAGAATTAACTGACAGTTATTTTGGCTGCCAGCCCTGGGAAACAGAATGTCTTTGCACAGAGATTTCAGATACCCATCAGTGATAGTACTATCATCTCTCAAGCCTGGGTATCTGAGACTGCAACCTCAACTTGAAGGGGAATCAGGGACTCAGACAACTTGTAGATTTAACCTTATCTTTAAGAAACACAATAGTACAATACAAGGAAGTTAACACACAACTGTAAAAGATCGCCAATTAATTCTATTCCTACCATTGCTCTTGAACTGCAAAGGGAAAAATGGCATTTACATCCTTCAAAGAAGGGAGAAAACAAAACCTTTTAACATAACTATTTTACAGATCTGTACAAGACAGGAAGCCTTAGACTTTTGGGCAAGCAGTTCTGTTGAAGAATACAGTTACTAAGTGATGTCTTAACCAAACTTTTTACACACTGAAATCACAATCTGAAGTTGGTTTGCCCCACCCTTTTTTTTTCTTTTTTTTATTTTTTTTTTTTTTTTTAATGCTATTACAAGAACTACCAACTGTATGAAGTTTAACAAGCACAAGTGCTGGACTCTGCATCTAGGACAAGGCAACCCTGGATGTGTGCATAGCCTGGGAAGTGAAATGCTGGAGAGCAGCAGGGCAGAAAGGGACCTGGGAGTGGGTCCTGGTCGAAGGCAAGATGAACAAGAGCCAGAAGTGCCCTGGCAGACAGGAGGGCCAGCCATGTCCTGGGGGCATTGCCAGCTGGCAAAGGAGGGATTGTACTGCTCTGCTGTGGAGTGGCCCCACCTTGAGTCCTGGGTACAGCTTTGGGCACCACAATATAAAAAAGGCATTAAGCTATTAGAGTGTCCAAAGAACAGCAATGAAGATGCAGAAATATCTGTAAGGGAAGCTTTATGAAGGGAGGCTGAGATAATTTGATTTGTTCAGCCTGGAGGAGACTGAATGGAGACCTCATTTCAGTCTTCCACATTCTTATGGGGGAAAGCAGAGGGGCAGGTACCGATCTCTTCATTCTTGTGACCAGTGACTGGACTGGAGAAAAAAATAGCATGAAGCTGAGTCAGGGAAGATTTAGGTTGGGTATCAAGAAAATTTTTTTTACCCAGAAGGTGGCTGAGCACTGGAACAGGCTCCCCAGAAAAGCAGACATAGCACCAAACTTGACAGAGTTCAAGAAGTATTTGGACAAGCTCTCAGGCACACAGTGTGACTCATGGGGCATCCTGCATAGCACCAGGACCCAGACTAAATGATCCTGATAGGTCTCTTCCAACTCAGCTTAATCTATGCTTCAACTAGACCTAGATACAGCATTGCCCTATTTAAATATACCATTTTAAGCAGTGTCAAGAAACTATGTTAAAAACAGCTTCAAAAGACTGTGCTGCTATAGACAATTTATTGCTGTTGATACAACAGGAAAACGAGACTCTGTCCAAATTTAGTGTCTCCAGTTTTTTATGCTCAGCTGACACACTAGGTTTACCAGGTCCTGCAGTCAGATTATGATCACTGGCCTCACACATTTAGCTTTCCTATACTAGCAGAGGTTTTGATTGGTCCCACAAAAGGTTTACACTCTGCTGTTCTGGACAGGCAGCTTGACTGCACCACACAGACTCACAGTTCAAGTAGATTCAGGGAGCTCTTCAACTATGGTAAGATAAGAAGCCACTCAGCAAGAAAAGAGACAGTGAGAACACTGGGTAAGGAACAAAAAGCCTGTAACAGTGGCAGATCCTGCAATATTCAAGACTGAGGCAGAAATTAGAACAGGACAGACTGCCAAAGAGCAAGCAATACAGCAAAGAGAAGTTTCCCTATCTTTTCCTCAACCAGCAAAGGAAGAGAGAGAATTTGTTTTCAAAGAATTTGACAAAGACTAAGCATGCCCTTTCTAGCATATTTCAGAACAGACTGTATCAGTCACCTGCAACCTACCACAGACACAGGATACAAATGCATTCTCCAGAAGCACATTTGTTCATGCATGCTTTTCAGTTCTATCAGAAAACAAAACAAAACAGTACTAGCTCTTCTAGCAGTCCTTTGAGCCCTGAAGTTACTTTTTCCTTTAGACAGGGGTCTATTCACTTGTGGAGGCAACACAGTTTATTTTTACTGGGGCAGGTATAATTTTTCTCAGTGAATCAGTTCTAGCAGTGTCTAGAGAATGATCAAAACCATGTATGTTCATGTATTATCAGCCTGTAATACTATCTCTGAAGCTAAGTGATACAGTTTCAGTAGGACACAGAATGCAGCACCGAGAATCACACAGACCAAAGATAACAGGACAGACTCATTTTTCTGGCTTGGCCATGATTGGAGGGGAAGAGGGGAAGAAAAAAAAAAAGCAAAGCTCATAGCTCATTTTCACCCCCTCCCACACAGTATTGCTTTAGCCATGTCTCAGATGAGAAACACTCCTAACATTACTCTGTATCATTTGTCAACATCCCACATACTCAGCAGGTACGAGTAGCAATGCACTTTCAACCATTAAGAACTGTCTGTTTCCATTCGATATTGACGAGAAGGAAGAAAAGACTTTGGGAAAGAAACCAAGACACTGATTCAAATAAACAACTCTTGCATGCAGCAAGGCCTGTTATGTACATGAGCAGAATCTTAAACAGCTCAAGATACACAAAGTTCAATCACTACATAAAATTACTTGCATAGTTTTTCTACCACCAAATAGTTGTAAGGTTAAAATCACTGATTTGTTTGTACTCTTACAGCATACATTAGCAATAGAGTAACATGCATAGTAACATGTCCCCAAAGACCTTGCTGCTCAGGCCAAGCCTCCAATTTCAAATACACTATGTAAGCCTGAAGCATGCAATGATGCAGAAGAATTACTGTCTGGCTACTAATCACAGAAGGATCACTCACATGAAAGTGCTCCTATCCAATTGGGGCTGGAAAGTGAATCTGCATGCAGTTACCCATCACACAAATGATAAAGAACATACAGTTTCAGCTAATGAGCTAAATGACAAGCCTTAATAAAGCTGGCAGCAAACAGACTCCTAACAGAACCTTTTACACTCTTGTAAATACTGTTTTAAGCAATATGATTTGCTCTATAATGGAGATGAGAAACCACCATCAGAAGTTGGAATGACAAGTTTAGAACATGGAAACAAACCAAAACACAGGCACTCCAGTGGTGTGCACTTGCAGCTGTACATTGTACCCCTATACTCTTGTGCAGACAGTTTATTTGGTCACATGACCACCATGAAGAGCTCCAAAATCCTGACCCACCAGTTTTGAGGCACCAAGCCAGGCCATCAGCACTGAGGGAGAAACTTAACAGTTAAGTTTGGAGTTATTAGCCTGAAGACAATACTAGTAGGTTCATCATTATGGAGTGTGCTGCCTCTATCTACCAGCCATTTAAAACAGAACACATCTTTCAGTCAGCCGTGCTGTCATCGTTACCTTATTCCATTAATCAGCTGATGCAAGTAAATTGCCTTTCCTGGCCCTATTTATGCCTTGTGCTCTTCAAAGGCTTGCATGGCAGTCTCCACAGCCACTGGGACATCATGACACAACACCACAGAATATTATTTAGCATCGCCCCTGCAGCTGAGATGTGACTGCAAGGCACTTCTTTTGAACTCATTAGGGCTACCACACCAGTACTTGTCTGCTAATTGAATCTTATCCTTTAAGAAGGTATAAAAAATAGCATTGAGATGCTCTGCTTTTATCTTCTTCTATGAGACCTATGCCAGAGTGATTCTGTCACACACTACACGGTCTGTGTTCACACATGGGTTGTTTCCAACACAGAGAACACAGGTTACTATTCTGCCTGCATACCTGCTTAAGGGAGTTTTGCAGAATACAACACAAAAGACGACCTAACTACCTATATACAAACGACCAACTTTACCCAACTTGGATAAAGACCAAGGAAAACAAAAAAAAACAAAAAAAACCCCCAAACAAACAAAAAAAATTCTGCTTTTCTCAAAGCAATCTACAAAGACCCAAAGCGCCACTCCTGACTACGAGGCAGCACTATTTGTAAGACCCACTTGCTTTTGCTTTGATTTTTTTTCTCCTGGTGAATCCTCTAGCCATGAACACAGCCTACAACAATGACAATATATACTAAGTGGAATATATGTGGGTTTCACTCATATAGCTAGAAAAGCAGGAGAAGCAGTACTAGCACTGGCCAACTTAACATTAAGTCTCTGAGGCTGTGGCCACAGGTTCCATGGGAAGTTTTCTCCTCATGACAAACAGTAAGGCTGGCAAAAAGCATAACATTGTCTAGTATTTCAACAGATCTTCCTCTAGCAACGAAAATGAGATTCCTGTAGGAAGGGCTGATACTCGCTCAGGAAGATTTCTTACATGTCCCAGCACGCACATGTTACGACGTGATGCTTGCAAAGAAGGAGGACAAAATGCACCAAACCGCACAAACAGACAGAACCTGTCCACAAACCCACACAGCACACTGTACCGACAGGAGCTGCGCCAAGAAGAAAGAGTGCCTGTACTAGAAGTATGACTGATGTTATCTAAAAGTAGTTGTTTCAGTGTTCGGGTAAAGGGTTGTAGAAGTTAGAAGCTGGTCATGCTCCTATGACACAGTCTTCCTGTGAAAGCAGCACCTCTCTAAAATCAAGATACGGTTTGTTTAATAGCAATTAACACATCTGCAATAACACGTCTATTCAGCACCACTCCCAAGGCAACACTACTTAAACTAATCCTCGTTCTTGGGCATCTCCTGGCTGTTTTCCGCACGTATTTTACTTCTGTTACATCAAAGACTTTATTTCAGCTCAGGCGCTCCGAATAAGCTTACCCCCAGCTGGTGCGAGATCTCACCCGGATCAGCAGGCAGGCAGAACAGCCAGCACTTGAGCAGAACGGCCGGAGCTCCCCACGCCCGCCGGGAACCGAGCGGCTCGTCCCGGTAATTGAACACTTTTCAAGGCGAGTCAGGCTCAAGCGTCGCGGCAGCTGCGCTCCCTGCCTGCGGGAAAGGTGCGCTCAGACCCGCGGGCACCGGCCAGAGCCGCGCCTGTTCCAGGCAGGAGAACAGCGGGAAGGGGAGGAGGAAGGGACACCCACGCACAGCAGCAGGCGAAGACACCGCTCCCCACGGGCCAGAGACCACCCGGACCCCCGCCTCCAAGGCCGCCTCTGCTCCGTGCCTGCAGCCGAGCCCGGCTCCGGGCCGTCTCCTCAGCCCGCACAACGGACTGCTCGGGAAAACCAGCCACACTCCCACTGCGAACACGCTACCGACGGCCACGGCAGCAACAAAGCCAACGCCACGCCGGGAGGGCGGCGCATCCCCCGCCGGCCCCGCGTCCCCGCCGCGGAAGGAAACCCGCCCCGGGCGGGCTGGGCCACCGCCGGCCCGGCCTCGCCCCGCAGCCGCCGCCGCCCCGCGCCGCGCCGTGCTGCGCGCACCGGGCGCGGTTACATGTGACCGGCAGCGGCGCCCCGGCAGCTCCCCCCGCCGCGCAGGGCGGGCGGCCAGGGCTCCCGGCGGGCGGGACGGGACAGGCTCCGCCCGCCGGGCCGCCGCACCGCCCCCGTGGCCGAGACCGGCACCGGAGCGGGGCCGCCCGCGGGGGACCGGGTCTGGCCGCGGCTCGCCCGGAAAACCGCGAGGGGTGAGACGAGATCCTGCCGAGGGCGCTGCGCCCGCGCTTTTAGAGAAACGGGCCCGCAGCGGGCGCAGCCGCTCTTCCCGGGGGGGACAGCGACCGCCCTGCGACCCCGGGCTGTTCCGCAGGTTTTTGGGCACTGCCCTGTGCCCGCTGCGGTTTGGTGTCACACTCGTTTCAGTTGTGCCCGGCGACAGGACGAGGAGCAATGGCCGTAAACTAAAACACGCGAAGTTCCACCTCAACATGAGGAAGAACTTTACGCTGAGTGCTTCAGAGCACTGGAACAGGTGCCCAGGGAAAGTCACGGAGTCTCTGGAGACAGTCCAAACTCACCCGGACGCGTTCCTGAGTCACTTGCGCTGGGTGACCCAGACTGGGCAGAGGCTTGGGCCAGGTGATCTCCATAGTTCCTTTCCAACCCTAGCTATCCTGTGAGTGCCACTTTCCTGGAGCGCCTGTCGCCGCCGCGGGTGCGCGGCCTTGGCTCCGCGCTGCCCGGGGAGCGCTCCCGGCAGCGGCGGGGACGCGAACACCGACACCGACACCGACAGGCGATCGGAGAGATGGGGCGACAAACCGGCCTCAAAGAGCGCTGTAACACCACGAGAACGGCGCCTCGACAGAGGGGATTGCCAAAAACTACAAAGTGATATTGGCTTTCACATTTATGCATTAGCTTTTGCATGCTGGTATTGAACAGCTAAGTAATTCTATTTAGCTGTTCGTTAGTATAACGTAATCTATTAGTTTAAATACCTACCTTATAATTTATAGAAATAGTGGTGTGATTAATGTATTATATTGTACGCCTCAGCAAAAAGACTAAATATTTAAAATGCTTCTATGTGACTGAAAGAAGGGTGGGAAACAATTCTGTTGATTCCTACATCTGCTGACTGACCTCTCCAAGAGATAACAGTGACAACAGCAGAACGCTGGAGAAGAATGGTAGAATTTGTTAACCCCTTATCGGAGAATGTGGAACAACAGGATGAAGACAAGAAGAAATAAAACATATTTCACAGGATGTCGTGCAGGAAATTTAGAGTGTAAAGAAAACAAAGTAGAGTTCCTGAAACATCAAAACCTCACAAGAATGTCTGAATAATGTACGAAGCACATGAATATGTATGTTCCTCGGTAATGTAACAATATAAAGATCACACTCTCCCACTTTGGTGCTTTTTGGTCAAATGCCAAGTGCACCCCAGCGCTGGTTAATTTTTTTATCCCTTATTAAACTTAAAAGATAATTCCAAATTGCAAATCTCATTTTGCACAGGAAAAGGGGGTCTTTTTGGAAATCACTTTGGTAGCCTATACAACTGTGGTGCAGGTGAAAGAAAATTGTCAATACACACACTGCTTCTAAGAACAGCACAGCCAAAAGCAACCTAAAAAGAGAAATTGGGTGCTACCAGGGACAAAAAGTGAAGTATTTACTTTTTTCAAGGCTCTTTGGTCCACCACTCCTTCCCCTTTGTTTGCCCTACCCTTATTTATTCTTCACTACACCTTTCATCTGAAGAGTTGGCACTTGTTTCTCTGCCTTTAGCACATGAGAGGGGTTTTGCATTTTGAGAACTCCCACAGCGCCTCTGAAAATCCTGCAAGAAATTATTAAGGGAGCAGAGAAGCTTTCAGTGTTGTGGGATGACCAAGTCTGTGTCATATGCAGAAGGAGCACTGAAAAGGCAGGGCAGGAGCCACATGTGCCATGACAAACTATCACAAAAGATGAGGATGAAGCTTCTCTTCCAAAAGTGGGCAAGTTTAAACCTGAGCAATTCTAATGAAATTCTTCAGGCATAAATAATGAGGCAACCTCCATTTTTCTGCATTGTCTATAGCTACATGTATTTTTTTATCTTTGAAGAATGACATAGCAAAAAGCAGAGAAGGAGCAGCTCCACACCTTTAGATAATACAAATGTATCATGTTTGAACTTCTGTTGCCTTTTGTTACTTTAAATTAGTTTATCTTACTTAAGAGATCTGCTTCCAGGGATGCTTTGGCAATAATTATATATAACATCTGGGAGGCTTCAGGGAAGGATCATGTTGGCTTTCTTTTCTTATGTGCAGGTCTTCAAGTTGCTGCCCTTACCTCTCTTACTTCTTCTCTTACTACTCTATAACCCATTGCAATACAACACAGAGTTCACTGTTTCACCCTTCAGCCAGTCAGTGCAGGGTTTTTCTCTGAATCTGAGTAACAAAGGCCTGAAAACTAATAACTTAATAAATTTAATGTTTTAAAAAGACAGAATAAAGACCAACAGATACAGCGAGTAAATCAGAAGCCACGATCTCCATGTTCCTGCAACACTGGATTGACCCTGGGCAGACTTTTCCCTTGGCAAGCTGCACAGATCCCATCTCTGAAGAAAGGCTCCTCTTTGACTGCAGTATTTTAGTTTTCTTACAAGAAAATAGCCATTTATAAAGGATGTTCACAAGTGAGGTTTACTCCTTGTATATTTCTAGATAAGGGCAAGGCCATGGGGGTGCTATAATCGCCTGCACTCTCTGCCAAGGACCTAGTGAAGTTAATCCTACTTCCACAAAACAAAGGGTTTTGTGCAACACAAACCAGGCCAGGAGGCAGCACAGCACAGGGCCAGCTCCATTTAACTGTGCTGTAAGTCACCTGGATGTACAGGGCTCTCTGGGCCAGGATCACTGCACTTCTCTTCCTTCCATCATCTTCAAAGAGTGTCTATTTCTCACCTGTGTTTTGCCTCCTTGCACATCCCAGAGTAATAATGACCCAGTGCATTTTGGACTCTGAAGTGTGGAAAACAAAAAGAGAATGTTGCTGATATGGAGGTTTTGTTCTCTTTTATCTGTTTGTTTTGTTGGTTTGTCTTTTTTTTTTTTTTTTTTTTTTTTTCCCATGTCACTCCTTTTTCAGATAATCTGCTGAAAGTAGTGATTCAAAAAGCTTGAAACATGTCCTGTCTTGGGGCTGAACACACAGGCAAACAGCCTTGCACAGAGCTCACTGAACTGCTTCGTCTGTGATTTTCACAGTACAGTATTTTTTATATCCTCTCTGTGATGGGACAACCTTTATTACATTGACACTTTGTGTTCTTCCTCTTCAGACTAGAGCATACTGGTCAAATTTGAGATATATGACTGGGCAACGGAGTGCACACAGAGAAATGAGAAGTGGAAACAATAAATGATACGGGATGGGTTGTATGTTTGTTTTCACACAGTAACCTGTTAAATTGCTGTGTTTGTTAACTCATCAACAGTCCTAAAAATTTGTTCCTTAGCAGCTTTCTTGCAGCCTTGAGGCTGCACTTCTTGAGGAAACTGCTCCTCAACTCTGAAAAGCAGTGCAGCAAGCACAGGTCCTTGTCCTATTTCCATACAGATTTTATTTACTAGGCTGGCAAAACACAGGCACAGGAGAATTAATTAATGTGCTGACACTCTCAGATGTGATTCTTGTGGATGTCTCTGGATTACCATGAGCAACTCAGTGAGTGATTAGAGCAAACGTTCATGTTGTTCTGAACTGCCTGCAACAGAAATTCTTGCAGATGCTAGTCAGTTGCTTTCAGTTTCTCTCTGAAGTTTCTTTCATACTTTGCAGGCAAAAACCATATAATGTAGTGAATTTGTGGATGGTATGAGTTGGATTGGCTCCTGAGCTGAGACATGCTTTTTGCTGCTCAAAGCAGCACTGAAGCAAGCTCAGGTAGTTTCTTGAGGTAATGTGTAGCAGGAAAAAAAAAAATCCTGCAACAGAGAAAAGTTCCTTTTAAGATGCCTGTTTTTATCTGAATGCAGGAGAAAATGAGAGAATTGGTCCTCTTCTATACTGCTGGTCCTCTTCTCTCAGGAGGCTCCTAAAACCTTCTAGTAGTTACTTCATAGAAAAGCTTTTGGATTTCTGTAGCTCCACAGAAGCCAACTGGACCTTACTATAGCCAGCACAAAAAGTGGGTTGTGGCTAAATGAGAAGTAACAGTGCTAAACTAGGTATTAAGTCACCTGCACATATGCTTCTCCTTAGTCTTACTAGACATGAAGTTCTACACCAAGAACTAGTGTTTATAGCTATGAACTTTATAGCTAATTTATGTCAATCTAGCAAAATGCACCACAGTGGAACTGAAATCAGCTGAACCACTTTGTCCTCAAATGGATAAATGCTCATTATTGGATGGCCCAATTCTGTTGCAGAATGAGATTTCTATTGGATGTAGAGTGGAATTGGAGCATAAGAAAAAATTCCTTGTTTTTTGATAAGTAACTATAGCAAAATGCTCTCCTTGAGCTATTCTTAAGACACTATTGGAAGAGTCTCATTAGAAGAAAATCCTGCCCAAAACCAGAGTCCAGAACTGTTAATCATTAGTACATGACATGACATGACATGACGTGACATTTCCCTTATTTTTTCTCAATCTTCCTTCTTTTTAATTGTAAAAGAGGAGTTGAAAATGCATCATGATGTTTGAACTGTTGTCTGCAAAATAAAACAGGGTTATGGATATTTTACTAAAATTTTAATTCCTCTGTAATTCTTAGTTCTGTTTTTCATTTATTTGCAATTCAATCCTGATTGAATGAATATTATTTGTATCTCATTTAAGCTCTTCGTGCTCTAGTATTAGATTCCAGTTGCAGAATGGAAAGAGTAATTACTCGGTGTTTTATCTTGTCCTGGCAAGACAGAACAAAGAATTTGAATTCAAGGTAGCAATTTGGGCTGCTCCCTGACCTCAGGGTTTTATTTGGCTTACTTGATTTGATTTGAGTTTTAAATGTTTTTCTTTGCTATCTGTGGTTCACAAAGACTGAATTGATGGAACAATTGTAACCATTTTAAATATCAAAGTTAATGCACTGCTGTGAAGAGTATCATTTTGGGAGATGCCTCACCATACAGAACAGTAAGGTTCAGTCATATACTAAAAAAACCCCCCAAAATAGTAAACTCCACTGTGCTGTTGTCCTTTGTTTGAAAGTTGTGGATATGTTTCATATCTGCTTTAGTAGAATGTTTCAGACAGACAAAGACATTAATTATCTGGTAAATACTCCTGTACACCATATCAGTTCAGCTACTCTGTTAATAATTTAGTATCATTAACATGCTGGAGATTCATTAGCCACATTTATCTCCATTTCTATTTACTAAGACTTGTCACAAATATAAATGACAATGAAAGAAATTGGCGAATCCTCTGAAATCTGTCAGAGATGTCTACAGTCCACACAGCTCTGTGATTTATTCTCTGTGCCTCCTTATCTGGTACAGTTTCTTCCTGGCCCAATAGCAGATAGCTGAAGTCTTTCATATCAATGCTTTTATATGACTTAGAGACAACAGTCATTAAAAATAGCAATAAAATTTTTGAGTTATTTAATAACAAAAAAAATGTTTATAGTAACATAAAGCCACTTGTTCAGCTAAGTCAAAACTAGCAACTTATAAAGCACAAGCATCATAGAGATTGTACTCAGAAAGTTTTAGTCTTGTCATTATCTCCTTAGATTTATCAGGCAATTTAATATTACAGTGAACAGATGGAGCACCATCTTTTCTAGGTCCTCATGGATAAAGCTTTCAGTTATGTTTTGGTCAGAAGGCAATTGTTTAAACAATAAACTTACTGTCTGTCTATGTTTCTTTCTGTCTCTCTTTTAAAATTGACTGGAATATTGACTTTGACTTTGTCCCATAAAATATTAATTTTTGTCATGTTCCAACACTGGGCATATTTTTTTAATTATCTTTTCAAAAATAATTAAACCAACTCTGTTCATGACTTTGAAGACAAAGATGGTCTTGGATTCACTCTAACTCTGAAATAATTTCTGCAGAACTGCTGTACAACCAGTAGTTCTCCATCCAGAATATATGTAGTTGATAATACAGTGCTAATTTTGTCCCTATTCAGTTGCATTCTGGGTTTCTCGTTTGTTTGTTTTTGTTTTTACTGTGGGTTGTTAGTTTGTTTAGTTTTTGTTTTGTCTGTTTTGCCTGTCCTGATTGTCAACATCATTTTGAACTGTAATCCTTTTCTCCCGAACGGGTGTAAATTCTTTAAGCTTTCAAGAAAGGCAAAGCGAAGTTTACCTTGAATTCTTCCCAACTGTGTCAGTATAAAATCACACAGGAATAAAACATAAACCATAAAAACTGCATAAACTATGAAACCCTTGCTTTGCACGCAAGGAGATTTTTTAGTGATCAGTGCTCTCTCTTTTTAAAGGAGATCCTTAAACTTCCCGAGGTTAAACAGAAAACGTGGATTTCTAGCGCTATAATGAAAACAGCTTGAAACACCATGTTACCCTTTCAAATAGTTTTTAAAGGAAATTTTGTAGTTCTGTCAATCGTTCTTTCCGAGCGCCATAAACACAAGGTGAAAACAGATGCATCGGTAAAATCCTCAGTGAAACAGAGGTGCTTTATTTTAAGAACAGGATGTAGGGAATAAGGGAAAAGCAGACAAGAAAAGTAGGATATAATGCCGTCTGTGTGGCAGCTCGGACATAACACACACGGCCCGCCCGCTCCCTCCGGCGGAAGGAAGGGCCCGGGCGTCACCGCCACGGCTGCGCACAGGGCTCGGCGCTGCTCCTGTGCTTCTCCCTCCTTTGTCTTCCCTTCCTCCTGCTCCTTCCCTTCCTCCTCTCCTCCTTCCCTCGACTCCGATGGCGGCGAGTGACACGGAGAGCGCACAGCAGCAGGTGAGCGGCGGAGGGAAGCGGTGACTTGAGGAGGCTCCTGGGGAGCCCCGGCCCCTCAGCGGCTCCGTGCCCGCTGTGGCACGGCTGCACCGCCGGCCCACTTCAGGGGTTTCATTTCTAGGTGGCAGACGCTTCCCCGGTTTTTCTTTAAGGGAATTTGCCGAGTGTCCGCTCTTCCTCAGGAAGAGCTTAGTGCCGAGCCCTCGGGGTGTTTCTCCTGCCGGGGTCCCCCCTAGCCAGGAGCAGCCCCAGAGTGGGAGCTGCTGGGAAAGTATTGGCGTCTGCTCCCTGTCACTTTGCTCGCCTTGTCACTGCTGAGATGATAGGATAGCCCTCAGAAATTCAAAAGCTGGTGTGTGTGGGTGAGAACCGAGCAAAGTGACTTACAAAATCACAGTCAATGAGGTTGGAAAAGAGCTCTGAGATCATCGAGTCCAACCTGTGACCGAACACCACCGTGTCAACTAGACCAGGGCACCGAGTGCCACGGCCAGTCTCTCCTTAAACACCTCCGGGCACAGTGACTCCAGCACCTCCCTGAGCAGCCCATTCTAATGTCTAATCTTCCCTTTTGTGAAGAAATTCTTCCTAATGTGCAACTTAAACCTCCACTGACGTGCTTGAAGTCCTGTGAATCAGAACGGGATCCCCAATACTTAAAGTCTTCCAGTGCAGGTCTTGTCATGTCTGTCTATGAGTTGTAGAAGAGCAAGACTTAAAAAAGATGGAAAGATGAGTGGGTTGTATGGTGTTGGGTATTTACTTTGGTTTTTTTTCTTTTTTTCTTTTTTTTTAGATTGATGAAATTGAAGCCCTTTCATCGATCTATGGTGATGATTGGTGTGTTGTAGACGAAGATGAAAAAATCTACTGCATTAAGATTAGTGACTGTCTGGATCAACCAAAATGGACCCTGTGTTTGCAGGTATAGTGGTGGTAAGAAGTTTAGCACAAATTTTGCAGTTGGACTGATACAGATGAAGCCCTTTAAAAATTATTATCTACTCAGATGATTAAGTAGCTTTTGAATTGGGGTCTGTGATAAGTCTTTTCAGTGATTGTTCTTATAACACATTGGTGTGCTTGTGATTTATTCAGTAGTTGCGTATCCTAATTTCACACCTGACCAATGCATGTCAGTGTATTTCACTAAAGACTGATTTCTGAAATACTTTTACATTGACTTTGTGCTTCAGTGAATCTACTGCAGTTGCATCCAGATTTGCTTTCTGGAAAATGTTGAGACAAAATGAAATTAGGATCCCACTCCTTACTTTTTGTTTTCAGAACCAAAAGCAGTAAGTCTATTTCGTGTAAGAAACATGGAAGTGTCTACTTAGGGAACTGTGGTACCACTTATTTAAGTCCAGTAACCATGTGTGCAGCTTCTTTCAGTTTTTTCTGTACTTTATTTTGCTTCCTTATAAATTGCCCCATAAAACATAATTGTATGCATTACCATTATTGGAATTTTAAATGCAGATACTCAATTTTTCCTATAATTCTCTAACAACATACTCATCTGTTTTCTTAATTTGTAAAACTAATTGTAGTCCTGGTGCTTGACATAAGAGTTTTTCAGAAAAGCTCATTTAGCTGAGGGTAGTCCAGTGAATGCATATCCTGGATTTCTTTCAGGTGATTTTGCCACCAGGATATCCAACTTCAGAGCCACCTATTTATCAACTAAAGTAGGTGAAATTTTCTTGCAAATGTTTGTGTTTTATGAATTACCATTGTTAATTCTTTACCTGTAAGTGGAAGTTCAGTTAAAATACTCCTTGAATTAAAGTACACCAGTGATGAGGGATGTTTCCAGCAAGGATATTCTATTCTTTATCATGCTTTTTCCAAGATGTTCACAGCTGGAATCTTGATGGCCGGTAAAGTTATATTTTTGAGGTATTCATCACATTTATTTGGGAATGTTGGAAGCAGCATATAGCACAATTTTCATTGCATTTCTTTTCATTCTAGTGCCCCTTGGCTTCGAGGACAAGATTACACAGAACTAGCAAATAGCTTGGAAGAAATATATCTGTAAGTTTGAGACTGTGGAATATAGTAAAAGGAAACAAAGTATTTTCAGTTTCTATCTGTTCTGCACTTGAATGTTAAAACACAGGATGTGAAAACATTTGGTTGTCTTGGAGCATAAGTGGCATACTGGTTTTTCTTAAAAGCCAAGGGATAAGTTGGTTTTAAGATAAACACATGCAGAATCTCTTAAGAGTCTGGAACATCATGGACTGTTTATTATCACAGTGGGCAGCTAACTACAAGGCATAATGGATGCATGAGAATAAACAGCATTTTGAAATGCTCAAATTACATGATTTTGAATTGCTGTGTAAGTGGGGTAGAAAATGTAGTAGTTTTATATGGTTTGTTTATTTATTTCTTTTAGGTCCCAAAGATTGTATAAAATAAATAAAATAAAAACATAAGGAAGCACAATCATGCCTCAGACAGTGAAATTTGAGCATCTTGCATAAGTAATGTTTTTTTAATGCTGTAAAGAAGGGAGCACTTAGCTTGCACAAGGGTTTTTTACTTTGATTGACTGGGTTTGTTAGCTAATTAAGCAACAGAGCATTTAAGCAAGTAAAATTTAATTTGAAGTGTTAAAAATGCACAAGGATTTTAAGTGAAAAGTTCTGTGTGATCATATTCACCACAATTGTTCAGTGGAGCAAAAAGAACAGAGGTTTTCCTTAGTACTATCCAGATTCAAAGGGTTTGATGGAGTCTCTACCATGGGTAGAGCTGCTGGTTATTTTTTTCTCCCCCTGTGCAGTCCTGTAGGCTGTCAAATTGTGCTGGTTCAGCCCCTTCTGTCTATATCAGCTGCTGGTCAGAGTCCTCGCTCGTCTTCTCTCACTTCTGTTTGTTCAGCAGGAAGTGAATGTGTTTGTATTTAGGTCATGGATGTACTTTAGGTAATTTTAAACAGTTCAAAAACCTGGAGTAATCACTGATGTGCACATTATTTGTGAAATTGTTTTATCTATTCAATGTCTAAATGGTTGTCTGATGAACAGAGATACTCTGCAACATTTACATTGTGTTTGACCAGGTTTCTAGTCCCTAGGGATCTAAGATGTGTAGTTCTGCAGTCTAAATGAACATGAACTTTACTGTCAATCTCTATGGAAAAAATCGATAATTATAGATCACAAGTCTGTTTTGGGAGACACAAAGTAATTTGCAATTATTCAGAAACTGTAATTGGATGATAATTGGACAAATTACTGTTTACTTTTTGAGGAATTTTTATTCCTTTTCTATTTCTCTTATTCCATCACTAAAAGAATTGTCTTCAGGTGTTAAAGCAGTGCTTCTGTACAATAACCAGTGTGAAATCCAGGTGATGAATTGTTCTGGAGTCTGTCTGGATTTTGAAGTCTGAGTTACAAGTTCATAAAATCCTTATTTTCATTTGAATATTTTCCTTAAAAGATGTATGTTTATTTGAATTTGATTGTTGTATACATTAAGCAAAGTTTACATTTGTAGTTTTTTTACTTACCTGGTGCCCAGATGGTGGCAGTAAGAATAAAACTATTGAGAAACCATGGGGTATCTACAGCCCTAAATCTTTGGTTTTATTTCTTAGACAAACATGCACAGTTCATAACCATTTTAACCATTTGAAATGTTTTTGAGTTGTTTGAATCCTGCTGCACATAAAGGAGCCATTTCTTAATCCCTAACATGCGTGTGTAAAATGTGTTCATTCCATCCTCTCTCAGTACCTTAATACACACTTGTTCCCTCTGAGTGAAGCCTCCTGAGCCTAAATCTTGATCTCCCTGTCCTATAGTACTACCTGTTTCCCAACTGTAGTGTTTCATTGCAATGCTCCAATGCTCCACTGATCTACTGATCTACTATCACAGTCCATCGATACGTTTTTCACTCAGTGAGCTACTGAGACAGAGCTTTACACAAGCCTGCCTAAGCTCTTTATCTCACTAGCTTATGTTTGATTTCTGTGTGTCTGAAGTCTGTATGGTTTTTTATGTACTTTCCAAGTGAAATTTGCAAAAGTGAATCTTCATTTTCCATGACCTTTTGCTTCCAGACAGAACCTTGGTGAAAGTATACTGTATTTATGGGTGGAGAAGATACGAGAAGTTCTGGTAGAAAAAGCACAGTCTTCAGATCCAGGTACTTCAGAAAACATGTGGGGTTTTTGTTTTCCTTCTTCTTCCACTGCAAAGCAAGATTGCAGTACAAATTAGTTTATGCCCACTTTGAATTGGATCTAAATATCAGAGAACAGTCTCCTGTGTCAGGGCTTACTGTTTTACAGTGGCAGTATCCCTTTTTAAAAAGCAGTAGGGAAAAGAAGATGGGGGTAGCCTCTGAGCTGGAACAAGAACATTCTCTTGGAAAGGAAATTGCTTGCATGCAAAGGACAGTGCTGCCCACAGGTGCATTATGCATTGCCCTCTGTTCTGCAAAGGAATTATTCATACCAGTAATTAATTTCTGGTGTTGAGCGCACTGTGGGAGGACTGGGATTCAAGAGAAGATAAACTTCAGTGGACTATGCAGATAAATGAGCAAGTTTTCAATAATTTTATTTTTCTGTCCTTCCATTCATTGTACTATATTGGGATGAGAAGTAGATCATCAGCAGAGATGCAGTGATTCTTCTGCTGTTATTCTTACAGAGCTTGTGTAAATTCACAGTTGTTCTCTCAAAAAATGGTGGGGGGTTTTGTGCATAAAAATGCTGAACTGCTATGAAATGTGTGAGTGATGTGTGCATGCAGCAGGCAAAGGGAGACTGAACTACTTTTCTCTGTCAGGGGTGTTATCTTTGTCTGAAAAAAAATTAATTTTCAGTGTTGTTTCATGGTAAGGTCTAGTGTTAGTCTTTGTGCATTTTGTTGCTACATCACAGACATTGGAGAAGTAATTTTTCACTGATGTGACTTAAAGAGTGGACACTGAGAAGTGAAAATTTTACTGACAATATTGGAAGTTTGGGTATTTTGACCCCAACCCTATGGCTTCCATTTTTGAACGTGCTTTATCACCCCTCTGAAAATACATATATTATAAGACCTGCATCATAAGCACATCATAGACCCTCTAAATAGGAATGAAACTGTGATATATTAATTTGTCTCTAAATCCAGATGTCATAAACCTATATATTTCCTCCTTTTTAATTGACTGTTAGTTTTTGGACGTTCTATGCATGAGGGAAAGCTAGATTTTTGAAATCCCAGAATAGTTGAAGCATGTTGAGAGAGATGTATCAAATCTAATAATTTTATACCTTCATGAAGTAGCTTTGAGCAACAGCTCTACATTTCCCCCCAAATGACCAGTAAATGACTAGAGTTTTTGTGAAACATCAGCTTAATTTAATCTTTAAATTCAGACTAAAGGTAATGTTTTGAATGTTTAATGGAAAGAGTAAACATTGTTTTGGTTTTTTTTTTCCTTAGAAATACTATTACTTAGTGTTGGAACAGATGATCTTCTGGAAGGATCCCATAGTATGAGTATTTTATTTTTAATTCTCAGGAAATTTTAAGTTAATACTGAGCTGAGTACTTTTGGGTTTTGTTGTAATTAGTGTTACTATTCTGCATTTAATAATTTTTAATGTCAAACTGTTTTGAACTGAGAAGCCAGAGACTTTTGAGAAAAAGAGTTTGAAATTTAGTTTTACTTGTCTTGCAAAAAATGTGTAATAAATTCTACTACTTGTATCTTAATAGAACCAGATATTAAGAAAACCACTGAAGAAGTTGATGAAGATGATGGAGATGATTTTCTCCTAGACTATCAGTCCATTCAGGAAGATCAAATTAAAATGTTAAACTACGTGACACCTGAGAGTCAGGAAGGTAAAAAATATGCTCTTTTTAATTCTGTTGAAATAATTTAAAAGAGGCCTGAAGGTTCTGCTTTTCTACTAAGCTTTAGCATACAATTAGTGACAATAGAACTATAATAAAGTTTAATAACAGTCATTCAAAATGCAATATATTTTTGGTGGGTTTGTATGTTATTTTCTGTACTTCACTTTAACAAGTCCCTTTTGTTAAAGTCGAGACATTCTTTACTTTTGTAGCCACATGCATTGTTTCTGTGCTCTTAAAAGAAAAGAAACACTCCCTTGTTTGTGACCCATAGATGAAGAACTGCCCCCCATACATCATGGAAACCCAATCACAGATCGAAGGAGCACTTTCCAGGCACATTTGGCTGCAGTGGTGACAACCAGACAGGTCAGTAGAGATCAGTTGTTCTCTTTCTCCCTGTACTTTGAGCTTGACAAAGTATTGCTGGAATACTTGGGATTTGCCAGAAATGTTGGTCTGTCTATGCATCTTTCTGGGCTGACAGTCTGAGTAGTCATTGGTTTCTCTCTTTCACTATCAGCTAAATAGTGAAATAACAGCTCTTCTTCCTGGTATTCTTTACTACTATGTGCATTAGATGTAAGGGAATAAGAACTTGACTTCTTGAATTTGACTTCTGGATGTTGGCAAGTTTGTTATAAGATGTTTGGAGATTACTGTCTATCTTGTGTTAGCTGGAAAAGAAATTAAAATAGGTTTATAAATGTTTTACCTCCTTCAGAAAGGAATTCTGTTGAAAAACAAACTTGGATTGTGCATAAGTAAATCTTTATCTTGACCTAATTGAGTGGGGTTTGGAGCTTCTTTTGTACATCACATTTCATCTGTTACCATTAGCCTCCTTCGATCATGCCATTTTAGTGGGGAAACTACTGTTCTTTTCCTTTCTTGATTCAGACTTAAACCTTGAGAGGATTTTTCTCTTTTTCTACAATTTTAGCATTTTTAAAAAAAAAAATTAGTAGGGGATATTGTCAAGTGATTCTTGAAGTTCCAGGTAAGTTAGATCTACTACATACTCAGTGGCTGTGAAAAAACAGTGACAGCTCAACAGCATTTTTAGGATTTCTATATACAAAAGCTGTAGTGTTTGTAGCTGTCTGTAGTTTTTTTGTTTTTTCTTCCCCCTCAACAATTTGTTTAGTATGGACATAAGAACTGGTGCTTCTGGAGCACTTTGACCTTTCAAATTCACATACACTGTACATGTGGACATACATGTGGACCTTTGTGTATGTAGGAACAACTTTACCCACAAATCTTAATAAAAGGGTGAGAGTATTTTGAAATGAAAATGGTACATTAAGCCAATGATTCCCATTACTTCCCTTTCTAAAGTAACAGAGTTCATTGAATTTTTATATATATATATTTCTTCAGTGTTCAAAATAATGAGAAGATAGATGTCTGAAGCAATATTCTCCATTAATATTAGGATTTTTTCACTGGGATATCTTCATGTGAGGTGATTTTTGTCAGTTGAATTTCTTCAACAAGAATTGGCCATAACACAGTATAGCTAGGTCAGATATTAAATATGTCTATTGTTTACTCCTCTGAGACATTTGTTTTTGAATGGAAGGCAATTTACTTGCCAGGCATGTTTTTCCAAGCTTTCTCGACTTCAGTAATGTTTTGTATTATGTACTAAAATTATGTCTTAACCAAAAGCTCTTCTTTTTGCCAGACCATTGGAAAGGGTTCAGCAATTAGTAGGTTATTTGCTTAGAAACCTGTCATGAACTGATATTGGTAAATGTTTTGAAATTGGTAGTTCTTAAAAACAAAGAGATAGACATGATGGGAATATCTGTTTTCTGGGAAATACTGACAGTTTCAGACTGCTAATAGGTTTTGTTTTGTTTTGTTTTTACTGTTCTTTCTGGGGAGTGAAACTAAAAAAAAAGCATATTTGAGGGAAAAGGAAAAACTTGAAATGTAGTGGGGCTTTCTAAATATCATGTTTTTGTGAAATAAGTAAAAGCAGTGTGTAGTGGGAATATGTATGTTGTGTTCTATTCCAACTTTATTGTTAAAAAAGTAAGCAGGTGCAGTTGATACTTAACACTGACTAAAAATGTTTTCTGGATCTTACTGTCTTTTGTTTAATAAAGCAATTTGTCACTTTGACATCTTGAGCAATAAAATGAATATACACAAAGTAGAAATTCCAGGGACAAGTTCTTTTCAGTATCCCAGGAAAATTATTTAAAACAAGTATGAGAATGCTGAGAAGCTGCTTCTTGAGTTATCACACCAAACATTTTATGTTGAAGCATAAAATTGCTTCATTGTAGAACTAGGGAGATGTTTCTTTAGCAGTGATACTGAGAGGGATGTGTGAAACCCCTGTTATAAAATGAAGTTTTTTTCCATTGTTTTTATAGGTTAAGAGAGTTCTTGAAAAATTATATGAGAACAAGAAAATTGCAAGTGCTACCCACAACATATATGCATACAGGTGAGACACAAATAGTGATTTTAATTTTTTTTTAGTGTTTTTTGACAAAAGGGTGCAGGACATGAGAAAGAAATCCCTTCCTATTAAACTCCTTGCTATTAAAATAAAATACTTGCTTTAGGGAGTAGGTTTCTTATTTGTATGGTTTGTGTTGCAGGTGTTATTTTGAATTTGAGGTCAAGAAAGTAGAACATACAGTAGGAAATAAGACAGTGGAGCAGCATTAGGAATAGAAATAAAAGTGGATTTGAACATGTATTGGTGTACTTTTGTAGTATGTCTGAGCATGGAAATGCTACATCATCCTGAACTAAATGTGTTTTTTTTGGGTGAAATAACTTCTTTTTCCCCCCCAACCTTATATTTAGAAATAGCTGAAAATGTTCAGTTGAAATAAGAGTGGAATCAGAAAGCCTGATGCAGACATCTGGCATATGAAGTTTCAGCTGAAATACGAGAAACTTCAGGGATTATGAGAAAAAGGTAAAAATGAGTTTGGCAGTCATCTGCCTCTGGCAACTTTCATGAGCATAGCTTATGTGAAATGAATTGGTCTCAGTCCAGATAGTGGTGGAGTTTTTCTGAGGAATGTAAGTGACAGTAAAGGGGGGAAACTGTAGGAACCAGTCATCTAAAAAAGCAAGTACAGATGCTTATCTATTCATGCCCATCCTGGTGTAATCCTAATGAAACATGAAATGAGAGCAAGTGAAAGCTTATTTATCAAAAAGTAAAGTCTTCTACCGAAGTAAAAAGTTTCTGTAACGAGGGCATTTCTGTTCTCACAGATGATGATCTGGCTTCCTCACTCATATTATCCAAATCCACTTAAAGAAAAAAAAAGGAACAGGCACATACTTACTGCTTCCTCTTTGTCATCTACTACTGGAAGCCTCTTTCTCATTGTGTCACCTGTACCTAAGTTCAGAAGTTAGGAAATAAGTTGGTAACAAACCAGCTTACTGGTCAATAGGCCTCTGAGCACTACTTCTGGAAAATTACATCTGAAAAGCTGTCTTTTTTATGAAATGATACACCCAAAGTTTACTGCAGTGCCCCCCCTAAGGAAGGAGATTGCATGGAGAATCAAAAGGCAAATTTCAGTAGTAGTTTCATGTTGCTGCTGAAATACAGACATAATTAATTATTCATAATGTTTTTTACCAAGTTGTTTGTCTAGGTTTATACCATTATTTGAATCTATATCTGATAGAATTTGTTTCAGCTAGATGCAATTATTAAAAACCTGGGTATTTTTCTGTTTAGGGGCTTAAAACTGGTAATCAGTGGAATTTACCTCAAGCAGCTGAAGTCTGTAAAAGCTTCTTTGTTCAACTGTACAGATAAACACTTGTGGTTTACCCCATGCCTCATCTTGTTTTCATGTAAATATGTTTAGTAGAGAATTAAAATTGATACACGTGTATGAAAGATTTCTGAGACTGTATTAATCATGTAGAAATATTTGTTGATGGCATTTTAAAATCTATTTTCTTCTTTTTTATTTTTCTAGAATATACTGTGAAGATAAGCAGACCTTCCTACAGGACTGTGAAGATGATGGGGAGACAGCAGCAGGTGGACGCCTTCTCCATCTTATGCAGGTTGTAGAAATTAATCTTTGGCTTTTGGAAATCTTGGATTTATATTGGTTTTAAAAATCACTATGATGTAAATAAGCTTGTAGAAGATAATTTTTGCTCTTCTAGCAGCCAGCCAGATGATTGCTTTCTCAAGGTGAAAGGAAAAACATAGACTGTAGTACTTTCAAGTCTCGCATCATAGAAACAAGTGATGTTTCATAGGTGGTAAAATAGTTTGAATGGGTTAAAAAATAACTAATTTTTAAATCCTGTGCTTCCTGTGTGGTGTAAGGTACACAGAGGGCAGATGGGCACATCTTAATGCTGTGCCTCAAGCTACTCAGCTATATGAGCAGACGAAATACTTATTTTTATTTTAGATTGATGATGTTCCCTTCACGACAGGAGTTTTATTTTCCTGACCTTTTCTTGCTTGAATATTCTTTTGCTCAATATGTTTCACTCTTATTCCAGGAAACTTTCCCTCCCCCCCCACCCCAAATTTCCTTTTTTTTTTTTTCCTGAAAAATATATAGTTGATGGAAACATTGTGACATTTTTAATTTTGAACTTTTTCCAAACTTCCTAAATAACTCAAACCAGACTTGGGAAGGTTAAACAAACAAACTTAGTTTATGTAATATATGCAAGTGTATGTGCTAAGTGTGAAGATATTCTTGTTATGAAAATAAGAATACAATTTGGCAGTTCCTGTACCTCAGTTTGTTCTGAGATTACTTTTTCTCAGTGTGTTAGTACATATTTTTGAAGGTTGTCTAGGCACTTAATATTCCATAAAAATCCACTTTAGAAAACAACATGAATGTCGCTTTCTAATGTGAATGTGTGTAAATTATATAGATCAGCATTCTCCATCTGTAATCCTAATTACTGGGAATATTTCTGTTCTGGAAGAATAGTAAGATAAGGATCAGAAAAGTTCAACTTTCCGCCATAGGAAAAGATAAAAGTAGTTTATGGGCTGATTTCTCGATGTTCATAGATCTTGTAGGTTTTTTTTTGTTTTGAGCTCTTATGACATATGGGTATGAAAATTAAAACATTTATTGTTGCTGAACTTACAGTTTTGTGGTTTTGGTTGTGGTTTTGTTGTTTTTGTTTTTTGGGGTTTTTTTTTTGAAATAGAAAATAATCTTGTTTCAGATAAGACCAGCATTTCAAAATAGCACTTTCTGGCTACAAGAAACTGTATTTTAGATTAGTACCATCCTGTTTACTGTCAGCAGTTGTTACACATAGACTTTATGGCCAATAAATAAATGTAGAGTAGAAAAGGCCTGTTGTAAAACATGCCCCCAATCCTTTTCATTTTAAAATTCTAAGAATATTTCTCTTTTCACAAAAAATGATTGACTCTTCTAACAGTATTGCTCAAATTAGTCAGATATTTTTTTTTCTCCTTAACAGAAGTGATTAATAGTTGTTAACATGCACTTGTTAACAGTACTAGCTTATGGCATTTTATGTATCCATATGTGTAAGGCCTCTAGCCTGGTTTTATTAGCCTCATCCACCAACACATCTAAAAATGTGAATAGACAGTCAGCTTATAGTGACAGAGTAATAATTGATCATACCAAAGAATAAGAAATGTAACTCAGCAATTTTTTTAAATACAAGGTAACAGATAGACCTTTTTTATGTTTCGAATTGGTGTCAGCAGTAAACCAGGTTCAGTGAAAAGATAACAACTTTTATTGCTTTCTTTGATTCACAGATTTTGAATGTCCACAATGTGTTAGTTGTGGTGTCCCGCTGGTATGGAGGTATTCTCCTGGGACCAGATCGTTTCAAACACATAAACAATTGTGCAAGAAATGTGCTGGTGGAGTACGACTATGTGCCATCAACGGTACGTTTCTGCCCTCCAGAGTGAAGGCATTTGCATGTGAACTTGTGTGGCTTTCCACTCTTAGATGAGGCCAGAGGAAAAGTAATACTACCTGTGTGAATGGATAAACAAGTCCAAATTTTCATGAATCTCTGTAAACTATGAATACTGTTCATATTAAAAAATAATTCTTAGGGGTGAGCTTGGGAGAATACTTGTGGCTTACAAGAATAGTTTTTAAATTCTGAAATGCTTGTTTTTCATTTCAGGAAGAATCATCTAAACAAGCTGGAAAGAGCAAAAAGATAAGGAAGGACAAGAAAAGAACAGAACACTAATTTATTTTAAAAGAACTTTAAAAAATTGTTTTGCACATATTTATACAAAACCCTCTGGACCTTATTGCCTTATCTGATAGAATGGAACTGTTGTATTTAGAAGATAATTCAGTAAAGCCATAGTTGTATTTTCATCTTGTTTTGTGATTTGTTTTGCTGCTCTGAAGTAGAGCTTAGACACAAGTTTTCTGTTTCTTACACATGTGAACTCCTTGTTAGAGGACAGTGCAACATCTGGAACCATTGCACCATTCTACCTCTTCCCCCCAAATAACAGCTGACTAATGAAAAATGATTTCTCATCTTCTCCATTCTTGGATTCAAATATGTGTCTTGTATTGGTAACTGAAATCTGTAGTTTGTTGTACTGAGAGTGGGACTACAATCATTCATGCACCAAGTCCCTTACAAGGTTTAAGATACTCTTTTGTGAAAGGAAAGCATGGGGTCGAGTGTGGTGTTTGGAGTGTCTGGTCCTGCCTGTGCAGTTCCTGATGAGATGCTATATAAGCTCTGCTTGGTGACATATGGAGGACTGAACATGGGCAGTGAGCTAAGAAATGTGATGAAATCACTTCAGAATTTCTTTGATGATTGTTCTCTGATTGTAGGCACAGCAGGAGCCTGTTGAAAATATGAGAATTTCATGTTGCATAATTAAAGCAACCAGTGAAATAGACCATACAGTCAGTGAGCAAAATCAATCCCCTGTTTTTTTACATTTCTGAAAATGGACTATCAGAGGGGAGATGCATTTTTATTTTCACACAATTTCTTTCAGAGAGAACATGAAGTGCTGTCTAACTGTCTTGTGGACACTTTTTGTTAGAGAAGTTACAGTCCCTTCCTATTTTTGTTTGCAAGCATTTCCTAAGTTTAAACTTCCTTTATTCTAAGAAGTAGATACAACAAAGGAAGGAGATTATGAAAAATGTCTGACAGCAACTATTTACTTTTTAAATTCTGCTAGGACATTATTTTTAATATTAAACTGAAGCAGCATTTTTAACCACAAGGAAAAGAGATTACAAAAATATCTGACAACAACTCTTCACTTTTAAAATTCTGCAAGGACATTATTTTTAATGCTAAACTGAAGCAGCAGTTTTAACCATTTTTGTTATCAAATACTGTAAGGTTTATAAGACACTGCCCACTTGTGGAAGAGTTACAAATTTCATTACCTGGCAAAAGAAAAAAAGAAAAGAAGGATGGTAGAATTAATTTATATCCCAAGGACAATAGCCTCTCATAAAAATATGTCAACAAAGAATCAAACATAACCAGGAAAGGGTGAATAGTGGCTTTTGTTTTTTTGGCCACTCTGTGGCCAAAAATATCATTTTGTTTTCCTGGTTTTGTTTGTTGTTTGAAAATGAATCAGGAGTACAGCTGAGTACAGATTAGCCATTACAGCATTAGATTTTCCTACGAGGTAGTATCAGATTTTTTTTTTCTTTGTGTCTCAAACTTAAATGAACAGACCAAGAGTTTATATCTGCTCTCTGGAGTACTTCAGTAGCTGAGTATCTTCTCAAGAACTACTTGGTGGTTTCTGTGTTAAGCATTTCCTCTAAATGTTCTGTAGGCATCTGGAAATCTTCCATGCTTAAATATGAAAATTTTAATTCTTAAAATCTTAGCTTTTAAGAGTGAGGATAATTGTCTTTCCTACAGCAGCATACCAATTCTGGAATTTTAGTAATTGCTTCATATTGCAAGTGATTCAGGGTGATGGTACTACTGTTTAGTATGTGTTTAATGTGGGGCAAAGAAGGAAGATAAAGACATGACATGTATTTGTGGATCCTTTTGGTGTGTACATTTTTGCTATACATTTATTGGCTAGCATGTCTATTTCAGTAAAAAATTGAAGCAGTTTAGTAGCTACTTCAATATTTTTTCTAGCTAGATGTGTTCTAGACTGATTTAATCATTGTCATAGCCACACATGTAGAAAAATTCTACTAAAAGCTCATGAAATGGGTCTGCTGTCAATGTGTAGATGCCTTGCAACACACAGGCTTTCCAGGCATGGTGTGGAAGAGTTGGGTATTCAAGATTTCAAGACTAGATCTAAGATCCAATAACAAATTTTGAGGGAGGGAGAGGGAATACAGTTAGGCATCTATGTACTCCTGGAAAGCACCAGGAGATTTAAGCCATGTGTCAAGGTCAGCTGGCTCTCATGAAAAAAACAGTAAACTTGCTGAATTTCATTTTGATGCCTCTGGCTAGCAGAAGAAAGGCTACTTGTATTACTTAGTTGTGCTACAGTATGTTTTCTGCAGTACCTGAACACAAAGCCAAACCAGTGATGGCCATACATGCTGTGAAGGTATTTGCATGGATAACAAAGTTTTGCATTTTTGTACTACTGCCATTCAAACATTCAGTAAAAGCACTTGGCAAACGCTAATGAATTTGTTCCCACAACAGAGGCAAAGACATGACAGCCAACATTTTTCAAATTTAAGTATTTAGAATTAGACACTAAAGTGTTTTTAGAACCCGTGATAAAAATGATTGAATTTTTACAACTCGAGAATACTCACAGCTCTCTGCAAGTGGCTTCATTACTCATACAAAATATAAGCAGTTGTGGAAGACACACAGTTTTTCCCACCAGTGTGGAAAGAAAAGCCTTGTTAATTGCCAAGCTTTCTTATTCAGGGAGTCTGTATTTGGTTCCTTGGTTCTGGGGCAGCAGCAGCTGGTGATGAGTTGCTGAAGCTGCTGCTAAGATTTTTCAAACTGATTTTAGTGAGAGTTTTGAACTGATCTCTGAGCTTAACTGCTCTGGTAAGTAACTGTATGTATGCTTATTTACACCATGTCAGTTTTCAGCCCCAGAATCCACAAAAAGGAGAACAACAACAACAACAAAGTTGACCATGCCTTTTGTCAGAAAAAAATATATATAAATAGAGAGGGATTGAAGGCTTGCTGAATTGCAACCATGTCAGATAAACAAGAATGAAATGGAAAAGTAGTTCAAAGGCTCATTAAGCTATGTACACAGGTTGAAGAAAAAAAATTAGAAAAAATAGTTGTGTATAATGCTAGCAAGCAAAAGACATCAGGAAGGGAGGGAGGAAAGCAAGAGAGAACCTCAAATCAACCTTCTGACCTCCACAGATAAGAATCGTGTTGCTTAAAGAAGAACTTGTATTTTAAAAGATGAACTTGAAAAAACTGTATCCTAAGCAGAAGTCTGCTAGAATTCTGCTTTAAAAGAATCTTAGGAAAACTAGATTTATCTAGCATCAAAGGCTTTTTTAATTTTTCCCTCCTGAGACTTTTTTTTTTGATGCTTATTGGATTTTTGGCCCATACTATTTTAACTCCTTATGAATCTCAACATTCTGGATAACTTTGCCAGATACAGCTTCCTTCCCAGGCTGACCTGACCTGGACACCCACCATGAACAACTGCACTGCCGAAATTCCGCACGCGGCTGCGACGTGTAACGGGACATGGCCCACCCTGTCACCAAGCTCTGAGTTCTCCCTGGGTGTGTTGGTGCTGCTGGCTCTCCTCATGGTGCTACTGAGTCTGGTGACCACCCTTGGAAACATCCTGGTGATCCTTGCTTTCATCATGGACAAAAACCTCAGGCATCGGAGTAACTATTTCTTTCTGAATCTTGCTGTTTCTGACTTTGCAGTGGGTAAGTCAGAGCTGTGGAGCCATGTGCTGGTTGTGTTATAGGACTCTTAGGAGAAGCACTGGTGTTTATTTTCTGTGTATTTTCTTCTGAGAAAGCTGTTTCTCAGCTGAGTCTGGGAGGGGGATGAGGAATGGTGAAAGTTGCATGAAGTGCCTATTATTTTTCAGAAAATAAAGGATCCTTTGTTAGGAAAGCAGGTAATATTTAGTGCTGCAGGATAAAATGCTACTGTGGAAATGTTATAGACTAACAAAGAATAGCAGTTGTTTGTGAAGAGTTTTGGCTGAAATTTAGATAGTCTAATCAAATACAGCCTATATTGTCTAACAGATCTTGCATACATGGTCATTATCTTCTATTTCACTCTGCTATCACACAATAGAGATCATCACCTGATGTTTGTGACTAAATAGCAACAAATACTAATTTTAAGCATTTTTCTGTGTATGCTCTATCTAGAGTAATACCTTAGGAAAATGTGTTTGTATAGGCAAATAAAAATTAAAAAGAAAGCAATTTCTAAGAAATTTGATGCTACATGCATATTTGTGCATATGGACATATTTAGTTTTGAAACTTGTACTGAGAAAAAGTACAATTAAAACACGAGTGTTATGCTCAGTTGGAGACTGAAGTATTGCAATAATCTGTGAAGTGTTGGGTGTCTTTCCTAAAAGCCTTGGTTAAATTACTGCGTGAGTAGAAGGATGGTTTTAATAGTTGTGGCTATTTCATGAAATCTCTGTTCTGGCTTGTCATATCACAATAATTTTTAAATTTTTTTTTCTTTTATGTACACATTTAAAAAGTATACTGAAAGAACAGCAGAAACATTTCTTAAATTTTTTTCCAGTGCCAGGAGTTCTGTCAGGGGTATAGTTTCTAATAGCCCTGTCCTTGTGATGTCCAGATCTCCTTGTATAATGTTTTTATACCTCCCTGCATGTGCTTGATGTCTTCTTCCTACTTATTTCTGCCTTATTGTGCTGCAGAGCTCTTGCTGCCTGGCCTCCAGTTGCACTGCACTGGAAAAAACAGAGCAGTGAGCAGAAAACAAGTGGACAAACTGATGTTCTCTCATCTGACTCACAATCTAGCATCATACTGAACAAATACCAGCATCTAGCTGAGAAGTACAAAGTAAATAACATTCTCTGCCAAAGAAGGAAGTACAGCTTACTTAGCATTACCGACTTTTCATAATTTTTTGTTTTGTGATATTATGTTTGCCTGAATGTCTAGCTTTTAATTATAAATTTTGTTAAAGGCTTTGCCTTAGTTTGACTTCAGAGTCAAACTGATTTGTATTTTTGTACCTACTTAATTTAGATTTGGGCTATGCCTATATTATCCTTACTTTCTTCTTGATCTAAATTGCTAAAAGCTTGCAAAATCATTTGCTTATTCTTTTTACATATCTAATCTAGCTACTTTTGACATTCAGCAACTTTTGCTTTGTCTCTGTGCTTCTGACCTATAGCTGGGTTTGAATAGAGAACTCCTGATTCTTAGTTGAGGGAGAACAACAGGAGCTGTAAGAATTTTATGGAAATGGAAACTCTCAAGATACTCTGTTACAGGAATACACACTATTAGGTAGTAAATCTAAAGATGAAACCAGTTTTTTTTTCCTGATGTGAATGTTAAAATCTGTAATATTTTGGCCAAAAAACCAAGTACCAATGCAGTGATTCCATTTTGTTGCAGCATTGCTGCAATGCACTGCATTTCTGCATCCCAGTTGACTGCACCATTAGTTCTTCAGCTTCACAAGGCTGTGTTGTGATTCTGTGTATGGTGATCACCTCAAAATTCATTAAAATGAGGTCATATTGGCATTTTCACAACATTTGGATATAACAGCCTAAATTTAGGTAGCAATGGCTGTGGGTGGGTGACTTGTGAGTTCCCACAGTCTGAGGAGTTTCCACAGATAATATCCTATCAGCTCTCCCTTCAAAGGTGTTTATTATCAAGAAAGGTTAGGCTGGGTGTATTTAATTAACTGTGCTGTTCTTGTTAGCCTTTTGATCATATAGTTTTAAAATTTAGTCCAAAACTCATATTTCTGTAAGAAGTTAACTTCTGGAACACTTTCCAACACATATGCTTCTATGAGGATAGAAATACGGCAACTGGATAATTCATTATAGGAAACAGGAAATTACATTGGGGGAAAGATGTTTTTATTTGTTTCAATACCAGCAGATAGCACAGTGTTTACTTCAGCAGGTAGTGCAGTCAACTGCTCCTTCCTTTATCAGGTGGTGTTAATTGGAGAGGTAACAATGATACACAATAAACACAATACACCTTTCAGAGAGATATTAATTATAAGAACATTACTAGTACCAAGTTTGTAGTAAAGGTTCTTTGGTTGCAGAATAATACAAAGCTTTCCATGTGGCAATTCCAGCCAGTACTGATCAATCTTTTATCAGATACTGCAGAAATATTTCTCTGCTCTCGTGCAGTGTAGTGCTGACGGATGTATGCATTTGGTTTCTCTTCACAGGTGTGTTCTGTATGCCGTTGTACATCCCTTATGCCCTGACAGGGACATGGCACTTGGGAAGAAGCCTGTGCAAGCTCTGGCTGGTCATGGACTATCTTGTGTGCACAGCTTCAGTGTTTAACATCGTCCTTATCAGCTACGACCGGTTCCTGTCAGTTACAAAAGCTGTAAGAGTAACATTTCTATTGATTGCTTTATATATGTTGGGATTTCTATGAAACTCAGAGTGTTTTACAATGAATACCTCAAGCAAAATGGTGCTTTGTTATTGGTACCATTTTTTAATAGAGAAATTATGATGCTTCAATGTTGCATTGGAGCTTAGAGATAGGACATTGCCTTGCCTGTGATTTCAATGTTACCATTGTGCCTCCTGCACTAGAAATTATTTAATTACACTACACAGGAGATGGGAAGGTCCAGGTGGGAAAGTGGCAGCCAGCGTGCGAAGAACTTGGGCTTTGGTCATTAGAAGAGTTGGTGGTGATGAAAACTAGGTTGAGTCAAGGATGTGCTTAGGCTTGGATACATTTTGTAAAAGAAAAGCATTTGGAAAGACAGTGAGATGAACTGAGTAATATCAGATGAGGATCTGAATTACTGCAGGGAGTAATTGACATGTGCTGACAATGAGCAGTTGAGTGGAAACTGATCCCTTGAGGCAAAAAGAAGAATGAATCAAAATTTGTGGAGAGGTGAGAGATGTTTCTTGAGTGTTGTCATTCTTCTGTTTAAGAAGATATCCAAGGAATCAAGTAAGAAAAACTGTTTTTCACCATTTTTAAACTCTACTTGGTTTTTGGTTGTAGAATCTGAGAATGGTTTGGGTTGGAAGAGACCTTAAAGTTTATCTGGTTCCACCCCTCTGCCATGGGCAAGGACATCTTCCCCTAGACCAGGTTGCTCAGAGCCCCATCCAACCTGGCCTTGAACATTTTCAGGGATGGGGCATCCACAGCGTCTCTTTTGTGTTCCAGTGCCTCACCATCCTCACAGTAAAGACTTTCTTTCTAATATCTGATCTGAACCTACTCTCTTTTGGTTTAAAGCCATTGACCCTTGTCCTACCTCTGCTTGCCCTTCAGGAAGGACTTTTACCCAGCCTTCTGGAAGGCTGCAGTCAGGTCACCACAAAGCCTTCTCTTCTCCAGGCTGATGAGTCTGCTTGCTTCAATGGCATGTTTTGTATTAGACTTGGAGGTTCTCATTTGGGAAGTGCTGATACAATGTGTAATCACTTTCTCTTCTTCCCTAGGGGTGTGGTTTTTACAGTTTGTTTTTGCTGGTTTGTTGGTTTTGTTTTGTTTTTGGGGATTTTTTTAAGCTGAAGAGTAAAGTGTAAAAATCCCTGTATTTAAGACATTAATAAAGCTGCAGAGCTCAGCATAAGATTAATGTAAATTAAAAAGTCCTCTGTAACCTAGCTGAGATCCATGTTCTTGTGCCATTGCTGATGGTCTTTACTTACACGATCACATTCTGGTTTTCTTCTTTAGGGTATTAGGATGGAGTGAGTCTAGGAATATGCAACAGGGCTGTTATCCAGAGAAAAGGCACCATGCTTCCTCATAGAATTGGGATCCACCTCTGCCTCTGCTGCAAAACTAGCCTGTGGCCAGGTTCCAGTCACTCCAGACCTAATAATTTGTGAAGCTGTGCCCAGCTTCCTGTTTTCTGCCTCTGAATTGAGCTGCTCAGACCTGGAGCTGTGCATGGAGCTAATATGATGCCTTAGATGTAGAGGAGTCTGAATATTCAGGCTACAGATATTTAAAACAGAGAATCCAAACAAATGTGCATAAACCTGCACTACTGCTCTGATACTTGCTGGTGAAATAGGGACAATGCCCTTTGTGTGCTGTATGGCTGTGAAGGTGCCATTCATTATTATTTGTGTATCATGCAGGTGCTCTGCTAATGAACGGTATGGGAAGCTGATGAGGAAGGCAGCAGTTTTGAGGAAAGTCTGAGATGCCAATGTTGAACAGTATAGAGGAAATGAAATTGTCCAGCTTTCCATTAACTTATCTTCTTGTTCTCTGAATGAGGGGACCAAGGGTATGGTTGGGCTATTACAGGGTGGGCTTAGCTCTTGTATTTCCTAACCATGGATGATTTTATTTTAATTCTTAATATATTGTCTGAGTAGACATAAAAGCACCAAGATTTTCAGTAGTGGAATGAACAGTTTACAAGGTAAAGCTAATTTTAAAATAGAGGGTTTCAATAAGGCAGAGGGTGTTCCAGTATATGTCTGGGATAGATTTTTCTGCTATGGCTAGAGGAAACAGTTTGAAAAATTATATTGTCTGGTGTTTGCAGTCTCACATGGCAACCTGTCTAATATAGAAGGCTTCTACTTTTGCTGGGTATGCAGAAACTCCCACAGCTGCTTTTACTCTCTGCTGAGCCTGGGCTGATGAATCATTTCCTTACCAATTCCTTATTGCTACTTTACTGTGTGGTGGAAACAAAGCATGTCCTTTCATTCCTGGAAGCCAAATGATAGTTTAGCCATCATGATTTCTGCTCCACTCCTATGCCCAGTATTAAAATTAATCAGAGCTGCAGTGTAAGGAAAGCAAGATTAGCAGTTTTTCAGAACCTTACCTAGTGAAAGACATTCTAAGTATCTGAGGAAATACAGAACAAATACTATATTTGGCTTGATTACGTGTGGGTTTTTTGACATAATTTTCCCAAAATGTTGTCTGAATATGTGAGAGTCCTTTTCCCTCGCAGGTATCTTACAGAGCCCGGCAAGGAATAATGTCCAGCCCTGCCACCAAGATGGTGGCCATCTGGGTCTTAGCCTTCCTCCTGTACTGCCCAGCTGTCCTGTTTTGGGAGCACGTGGCTGGACACAGCGTGGTCCCGGTGGATCAGTGCCACGCCGAGTTCCTCCACAACTGGTATTTCCTGCTGTGTGCATCCACCCTGGAGTTCTTTGTGCCGCTGCTCCTGGTGACCTACTTCAACGTGCACATTTTCCACAACATCCAGAGGCGCCAGCGGCGGGGCAGCGTGCAGGACTGTGAGTCTGCCAGGAGCAGCCTGTCCTGGAGGTTCTGTGGCCTGCCCAGGCCGGGGGCATCATCTCCTTCCTCAGAAGCAGAGGACAGTGTTTCATCACTAACGAGGCCATGGAGACCAGCAGCGGTGGCCAATAGTCCATCTCGAGCAGAATCCGGTTCTACAGCTCTCAAAAGGAACTTTTCTGCTTCCTTCTCTTCAAAGACCGGATCAAAACTGCAGCGGGACAAGAAAATAGCAAAGTCTCTTGCCATAATTGTCTGTGTGTTTGCCATTTGCTGGGCCCCATACTCTTTATTAATGATTATTCGTGGGGCCTGCCAGGGAACCTGTGTCCATAACTTCCTGTATGAAGTGACCTTTTGGCTTTTGTGGATCAATTCTTCTTTGAACCCATTTCTTTATCCTCTCTGTCATATGAGGTTTCGAATGGCTTTTCTGAAGATTTTATGTCCCAAAAAGTTTGCAACATTGAGATCTGGTAACACACCTTCTTTATAGAGAGGTGAAAGAAATGTCTTACAGATAAGGTTCCTCTGTTACTTAGTGATACCTTTTCATATGTACTGTCAGCATAAATAGAGGGAAAAGAAATTTGTTTACTAATGACATTGTTTAAGAGTGCAGCAGAGTTATGTGGTTGCCCTGATATTGCTAATTTTCAGGATTTCACTTTTGGTTTTGCTGATATGATGCCAGATTAATTACTGTCTAGTGCATTAAAAAGAATAACAAGCTTTGCTGGATGTCCTCTTGATTTGTGAGTGTGAGGTATATTTTTTTCCTTCTTTTTTTTTTTCTTTCCTTTGTTTAATACACAGAGCTGGCACTGTGAAAGAACTCTGCTATTGCTATCTCCATAGAGAGTTACTGGAGGGAGATATCTATTCATGTATGAGTTGAAGTAAAATTTATGTCCTATTTATGAACCTAAAACTATCAGGGAAGAAGCAATTCTGCTACATTTTTAAAAGACTGTAAAAATACTCACAGAAGCAGTATATTTTCATTTTATAAACTATTATGAAGACAAGACAGTGCCCTCTCCTTGTTATAATCCCCACAGTGAGCAAGTGAATGACCTGCCTAACCTGCTGTATCTGTCCTTTTCAAATTTTAATGTAGGTCATACCTGGTGTTGCAGGACGAATTTTTCCATGCTAAGAGAATTTTGAGATTGGTTATCAAAATGGTCAGACATAAATGGTAGTTATTCTTTTCACCAGTATTTTTTTTTTCACCTGAGAGTGGCTGCCTTTTTGGTCATGTTTAAATGATATTTAGTGCCAGATCTGTGCACTATGTGATTGCCTAAAAGGTAGACCAGGGTTGGGCATATGATCACATTCTGTTGAATTAGCAGAGCAAGCAATGCTAAGTTCATACTGGATTTATGATTTTGGCTGGCTGTGCTAGAATAGACAATAGCCTCTCTAGTGTAAAGCTTTGCAAGTGCAAAGATATTCCATCAAAATGTCTGGAACAAATTTGATCTGACAGAATGGTTTTTATACTAGATAACTTCTTTGTGTCCTGTTACTGAGATATTATGTGGGTTTTTTTCTGCCACAAAACAAATATCAAACTGGATTTTTTCAATTAGGGAGCAAGGGCCATATTCACTGCTTGAGAATGAGGTTTACAGAGGTTTGGAAGCTGATACAGAGATGTCTTAAGCAGTTCTTAACAAACAAAGCTGTTGAATGTCCAGTGCTGAAAGGACTGAATAGATGTGTTGGAGAAAGCAGTGGAGCTTGATTACACCCCATTCCATGTGCCAAACTTTCTTACCATGTGTTGAGTGTTGCAACTCAGCAAGAAGGCTTTCATGGATAGGTAAGTGACAGTTGCTGGCTACAACCTTTTTCTCTCCTTTTATGCAATTTTATTCCTCTTTGTTTATAAATATAAAAATGTATGAAATATGGAAAGCGAAATCTGATGCACAGAACAATGAACAACTTAAATAGTTTTTAATCTAATTTGAAATTGGCTGTAGAAGTGTTGCCATAACAGAGTACTCCTTTGCAAACACAATTCAAATGCATGGAAGCAGCCTAATTATAGCACAAAAGTTGATGGCTTTGAAGAGCTAGAATGTCTTTCTGTTCAGAGGTCTGGAACTGAAGACTTCTCTTGCCAGTTTTCACACTGCTGGAAGATTATCTTTCACCATTCATTCTCACTGTGCTTCCTTGCCTCACATGGATAGTGTTATGGATTGTGAGCCTAATTGCTAAGAGAGATGCAGCTTCAGGAGGAGGTCATTGGTTCAGCACAGCTGTTTTTACTGCCATGAGCTGCGGTGTTGGCAGAGATTCTGTGGGGTTTGTTTTTTGGTGATGCTTAAAAAATCTAAACACACACACACACAGAATTAAAACATTTATAGAATAGCTGGTGTACTGAACATCTGTTAAATAGGGAAACTGAAGATAGGCCCAAGATAGAAATGTGTTTGAGTTGTTTGCTTTTCCATCTCTATGCTTTCAGTATAAAAATTCAGTTTGCATTTTGTGCTTAAAGAATGTGTTGCTGGAAAATGTTGGAAAAACTAACCTGCAACATTATTGACTAGATAAACTGATTTGCATTGCTGGAAAACTAGTTAGTCAGGGAATTTGCCAGATAGCACAATCTGCATCAAACTTGAAACAACATAGCATGGTGAAGCTAATAGAGATCAGTGGTTTTTATATTCTGTTTTACACATACAGTGTTCAAACTGTTTTCTCACACCACTCCTGTGTATTAAAAGAATTTATTGTATTATCCTAATTGTTGACAATTTTGCTTAGTTCTCCCAGGGCAAGTCAAGCACTGGGTTGCTGTGCCCACAGCTTTAAAGCTCTCTTGGTCAGAAAAAACCATTCATACTTGTAAATCATAAATCAGACATTTTTCAGGGTTATGGTAAGACACTTTTTCAACATTTGTTCTTATGGCTTGACTCAAATGGATGTTTCTTGCCAAAGGGTTTTCTAACCCAGGTCTCTCTAAGCATTCACTCAGTAATTTCACTATTTCATGTCCTTGAATTTTCTTCTGTCTTTGCAGATATTCAGTAGGCCTTCTAAATACATGGTGACAGTGGCTGTATGACTTTGTGGGCTTCAACTCAAACCACACCAGTTTTTTATAATCTGACCCTCTCAGACATTAAAAAACCACAAACCCCTCAACAAATAAAAAATAAATGTTAGAAGAAATCGTCTTATCTTTTTTTTTTTTTTGTTAATTTCTGGAACAAATATGGAATCCTAATGATTCTTCTAATGTCCACGTTCTTTATTTTCCAAAGGAAAAACCACATAGATTTCACCCTGAATGTCACAGAGAACTATGATTAAAACTTCAACATTTGATTTATTCCCTAATTTTAAAAGCAAATTACTACATTCCCTTTGTCCATTAATCCAGTAATTTTATCAAAGAAGACAAACAAGTTGCTCAGGTATGATTTACCCTTAGTAAGTCCAGCTGGCTGTTCCCAGTCACCTTCTCTTCCCCCAAGTCCTCAGAAATTACTTCCAAGAGGACTCAGTCCATTATTTTCCCAAGGATTAAAGACAATCTGACCATTTTTTCTGTGTGGCAGCATTTGAAGTTTGTTTCAACATTTACAATTCTTCCGTTGTCGGGAATCTCCCTTTATCTCCACAACCATTCTAAGAGGATAGAAAGTGGCCTTGCAAAGGTGGTAGCTGGTTCTCTTGATAGCCCAATGGGCTCCACGGGTCAAGTCCTCTCAAGTAATCCTTCTTTATTTTCACCTGCTTGTGTCAGTTCTCATCCTTGAACTCACTAAGCCTGGAGGAAAGGGAGATCTAGTTAATGAGGAATGAAGCTAAGGAACCACTGGGTACCTTGGCCCTTTCTGCCCTGCTGTGGCTAGGTCACTGGTCCCCTCCAGCAAAATACCTGTATCTTCATTATCCACCATTTTGCTGTTAATGGGGGGCCTGAAGTTCTTAATGTTGTCCTTGATGTCCTTTGCAAACATCAACCCTCGGTGAGCTTTTGTTTTCCTAACATCATTCTTATGTGGCCAGGCAATGTTTCTAAATATCTCCTTTGTGTTCTGTCCCTCCTTCAAACTTCTTCATATGCTGCCTTTTTGCATTGTAATCTCCAGGGTTACCCACTGTCATGATACATCTGCTTGCTTTTCTGAGAGCTGGGATGGGCTATTCTTGTGCATGGAGGTTGCTGTCCTTAGAGGCTGCAGCTTTCTTGGGCTCTTTGTCTTTTGGATCTGCCTCTCACGGGCTGATTCCCACTACCACTTTCCTAAATAGAAATCTGCTCACCTGAAGCCCATTGTCTGCACAGCTACTTTCCTTCCTCATCCCCTTTAGGATGTTGAGTTCCACTACCTCATCATCATTACATCTGCATCTGGCACTGATAACACATCCCTATACAGCCCCTCTTTATCACTGAACAGGTGATTCAGCTGTGCACCACCCCCTTTAGCCCAAGCAGGATTTGTATCTGAAAGTTCCCCCTGACAGCCTCCAGGAACCTTGTTCACTGCTAGGACCTGATTGCACCTCCAGCAGATGCCATGAACACTAAAGTCCTACATAAGAAGCAGGCCCTGTGGTCCAGAAGCTTCCTTGAATTGCTCAAAGGAGACTTCATCAGATCCCTCACCCTGAGCTCTGCAATGTGCTCCCACCACAATGTCACCCAAGTCAAGTGTGGCTTGGTGACTGCACAGGAAGCTCTACTACCTCCCCTGTGCTTGCCAGGCTGCAGCTGTGCACACACACCTAAGGCAGCTGTGTCTCATTGCCACCTTTGGCCATTCCTCAGGTCTCTTCTGTTTCTGTCGCCCTACACCTTTTGCTTTAATGACTCTTTACAGCATAATTCTCTTTGTTCCTCAGTATGGTAGCAGAGCACTGCGTCTTTCCTCTCCACCCTCTATTTCCTTGTTTCTTGCCCTACATCTTCCAAGCATCTGGTGTTATGGCTGCAGTTTGAAATGCTGGTCACTCGGTGTGCCATGCTGCTACAGAGTCAGTGAGTCTCAGCCACAGCCATAGCCTACCAAATTCTCTGCACTACTACCAAAATAAATGGAGTTGGGATGAGGAGGGGATATCTTTTATCACACCTGAAAAGAGCTAAAGGCTTGGTATTTCATGGAGTAATAGCTTATCTAGGATTACTTGGGAGGTGTAGGATTAGATGGGCCACACTATAAAGACCTCCAAAGTCCAAGTATTTGGTTTGTTTTGCCCAGAGCTTCTGGTTAGGGTGAGCTGAAGAGGTACTGGTGATGCTTCTGCTGCATGTAACTTTATTACAAATGCTCTGTAACCAGCAACACTAAGAAATATCTCTCTGTTATTTACTGTTAAATTTAAAAAGTGGTATAGCAGCAAGTGCAAAAATGTCTACTTTTTTAAGGTAAGGGAAATAGAAATGTAATGATTTTCATCCTGTTCACCACCGTGGAAGTGAAGATGAGATATGGTTTTAGCTTCAGCACAACTTGACGAGTAAAACCACTTACACATTGCTAATATGCAAACTGCTTGACTGTGAAAACGTTATCTTCAGACAAGATTTTTTACATTAGGTGATAAGGATCCTTGTCAGGAAATACACTGCTTATGAGGTGTTTTTTCAAAGGCCAATACGTGCATTCAGAGCAAGAAGTGTTAGAGAGTCCAGGTCTTGAGGTCTTGTGTTCCATTTTTTTGATATTGTGAATCTTTTATTTTCATGTTTCAGTACTCAGCCCAGCCTGTTAATAGACTTGTCTCAACATTCTGGATAACTTTGCCAGATACAGCTTCCTTCCCTGGCTGACCTGACCTGGACACCCACCATGAACAACTGCACTGCCGAAATTCCGCACGTGGCTGCGACGTGTAACGGGACTTGGCTCATCTCGTCACCAAGCTCCAGGTTCTCCCTGGGTGTGTTGGTGCTGCTGGCTCTCCTCATGGTGCTGCTGTGTCTGGTGACCATCCTTGGAAACATCCTGGTGATCCTTGCTTTCATCATGGACAAAAACCTCAGGCATCGGAGTAATTATTTCTTTCTGAATCTTGCTGTTTCTGACTTTGCAGTGGGTAAGTCAGAGCTGTGGAGCCATGTGCTGGTTGTGTTATAGGACTCTTAGGAGAAGCACTGGTGTTTATTTTCTGTGTGTTTTCTTCTGAGAGAGCTGTTTCTCAGCTTTGTCTGGGGAAGGATGGGGAATGGTGGAAGCTGCATGAATGAAATATTTTAATAGCCCAATATGTTTCAAAATATGTTATAATGACAAATGAATCCTTTTCCATATAAATACTTTCAATGTTGCTTTAAGTAAAAGGAGTGGCTATTATATGTGAATACTTTTTGAAGAGGTTGTTTGCTGCAGTTTATGATTTACCCTTACCTCTCCTGTAAGAGTGCTGATCTCACACTTCAAAACATCCTTATATTTGACAGCTATGTGTGATGCATCCAGGTAAATGAATTACTTCTCTACATAGTACTGATGGTTTATGAATGTATTACACTACAGAAAGACACCTTATCACCAGGACATTTTGCTGGCTTCAGCTTAACTCAGGCTATTGATCCAATGGGTTGTTTGACACCAGTAACACCCTGCTGGTATCGCTCATCTGTATTCCTTATTGGTGTCGTCTTCCCATGACATCACTGCAGAACTCCAGGAGAGTTGCTGGAGCTGCCGTGGATGCAGTCTTGGCTGGTGGTGCCAAGTGAGGTAGTGGTGGAGTGAATGCTTTTTACAGCACTTTTCTGTGGCTGAAGCCAGGGAAACAGCCCATACAGAAGAGAAAGCCTGACAAAACCATAGTCCTGTGGCAGATGTGCCAGCAAATGTCTTGACTTGAGGCTGGCAAGGAGGTACTTCTGCACACAAAGGCTTTCTCCTCAGGATGGTCACAGAGACCAGTACTCATTGAGCTGTGAGAAAGGAAATTGTGGCATTGACCTACTGCACTTCTGACATACCATCTCCCCAATGCTGTTCCTTTGTCAGTGCTGTGCAGTGAAGTGAAAGCTTAGCCTTTAAGGTTTTCCATCATTTATGCCATTTAAAATATGTGTTGCCTTATTCAGGGGCAGAAACCATACGATGCATATATGATGAAGCCTTTGCTTTCCTGCTAAGTCAGTTTGCTGGAGCTGCTATTTCATTGCTCAGGTCTTTTGCAAAAGTCTGTTTCTCCTCATATCTCATAGTTTAGTCAAGAGAATTAAATATCTACCTTTTGCATCTGTTCTTTGTGGCTGGTGCCTTATGCATTCTTAAATCAGCCAAGAGGAAATTATTACATTTGCCTATATAGACCCATAGTAAATCTAAGATTTTATCTACGATATTGGTCAGGAAATACTTTATTTTCTGAAATTGCTGTGGGGATTTTTTTTTTGTTCTTTTTTTTTATTTTCTAAAAATTTATTAAATATCTGGAATCTTTCCAGGGATGTGACTCATCTTTTGCATCCACTAATCAGTAAAATTAGGAACATCTTCAAATATCAATGTCTAAAACCTGGTGCTTGCCTCTATTTGTATGTAAAGCTAAAAGCACTCATTATTTTTTGATATAGAGCCAAGCATTGATCCTACTGAAGTTCATGAGAACAGTAGCTGTTAGCAGCAGCCATGAAAAATGAGTATTTAGTACCAAAGTGATGCTGCTTGTATTTAAGGTATATGTTAAAATAACCCATCAGTATTGAGAATGCTGTGAGCATTTCCCTGTTGATAACACTCTGTCAGCTCATTTCTGGCCAGAGTTTTGTTGTCAGTGAACCACATCACCCTGGATATGTTTAGTAACTTCTAAGATCTTGATGGACATGTCAGGAAAGGAATAATCAGGAGAGTTTAAAATGGATCTTGAAGTGCCGTACAATTTTCTATTTGTGTCTGATAGATCAGCATTTTCAAGAATGTAGAATCAGTTATTGCACCACTCTTTTGAAAGAATGTTAATGTTAAAATGAAGAAGTTGCTGGCTTAAAAATAAAACACAAACATGATTTTCTTAATGAAGTACTTCAGTGGAAAGTCTTTAGGACAAAACACAAATTTAACAAACCAGAATAGTTTTGGAGTTATTCTCAGGTAGAAAAGAAGCATGAGATTAAAACACTCCTTAAAAATGAAAGTTTCATGCTTCTGCTGTGTCTTTTCTGTCTCTGCTAGAACACCACAGACTGCCCAATATATTGTCTTCAGCTCACTAATGCTAATCAATCTTACAGGAACAACTGCCATTGTCAACATCTGCAGATGTGTTTGAGGGAAAATTCTAATACAGATGAAAGAATAGAGGTTATCAATTATGAGGTTATCTATCAGAATGCAGTCACAGTGCATATATGCTGCAACACTAATTTTATACCTTTAGAGAGTCTAAGTTGGTTAGACCTGGACTTTCTTCTTCAGTAAATTTTTCTTTGTTGAATTGCTTGCAGCTTATTCTCAACAATCAGCATATATAAATCACACTAAGATCTAAGACATAGGAAGTCACCATCAGATTTCATGAGAATTTAAGAATTTACATGTATAAATTACATATCTACCTTAATAGTTTTGTAGATTTTTTTTTTTTTTACCCAAATATCAAAACAGTGTGTCTCTTTGCTTCCAGGAATTTGCAATCCCTGTGAACTGCATGGTGTCTTTGTGGTTGCTTTCCTCAGGTGTGTTCTGCATGCCCCTCTACATCCCTTACAGCCTGACAGGGAAATGGCACTTGGGAAGAGGCATCTGCAAGCTCTGGCTGGTCATGGACTATCTCCTCTGCACAGCTTCAGTGTTTAACATTGTTCTTATCAGCTATGACCGTTTTCTCTCAGTTACTAAAGCTGTAAGTATCCTGTTTAGAGCCTCTCTGATTTTTTCCTTGGACTGTTATATATATATACCAACCTTTGCCATGTTGATGAGTATAACCCCAAATTTATGATAATACCCCTCAAAAATAGACTGGCATGTGGTGATAATTAGATATTTTGTAGACAGATGGGGCAAATATTCTACATTGAGCATGCTTCAGTGCAGAGCCAGTCAACCAGGACTTTTCTCACAATTTCTGCTGCAAGCTGCTGTTGTTACTGCCTGAGGAAAAGCAGTCTAGGGGGTAAAAAGGGAAGGCAGCAGACTGGTAAAAAAGGATCAGAGAAAGAGGAAATTTAGAGTAAACTGGATTTGGGATTAGACCTAAAATCAGGCATGAAAGGAAAAGACAGTGGAGTTAGGGTGGTGAAATAAAGGATACTTGGGAGGGTGTCTAGACCTGAGATGTGGCCAAAAATGATTCTGGATGAGACTGGGAGCAAGAGCAAACAGGCAGAAAGTGGGACAAAGGGCAGACTGCAATCATTGCTGCATTGTAGATATGCAGCAATAAACTCCTCTTTGTGTCTGGAGCAGAACCCCGAACTTCAGACACATTCTATCTCTGCTTTCTGCAGAGAATCCTATACACCTGGTGTGAGCTTTATGTCTTGAGCCATGCCAGGGGTGCAGGCCAGCATTTCTCACCAGCCACAGTGTTAGCTCAAGTGGCAGGGAGTGTCACAAAGAACTAAAGATTCCAGCTGTTTTGTGTGTATGAGACTGTCAACATAACTTCATGCAATCAAATTTCAGTCTTATTTGTGATAATTATTTTAACTTCCTATAACTGTATTTTTATTAGCTTTTATTATTTAATTTAATTTTATTTTATTTTAGGAAAAAATATTGGAAATCAAACACCAAAAATTTTGGTGTGTGAGAAACCTTATGCTGAAAAGCCAAAGACTCAGCATTTAGAAAGTCCAAAATTCAGAGCACCTATACAAATACAGTTAAGACCTATGGACATTTTTATGATAGCTCTAGTGACATTAACTCGATCTTTTCTTATCAGTTAGATGTCCAAGCTTGCAGAATTACACATTCATCCTGCAAAAGGGATGAAGCAGGATGCGAGCTACATTTTATCTATCTGTTCTGCAATGTATAGTGGAAAATATGTACTGGCCCTGGAGTGGATGGAGAAGGAAGAAAATGGATCATTGTTTTAGTTCCATCAGCTCAGGGCTGTGGTGCAGGTGTGGTAGCCCTTCATCCTCATGAATTGTCTAGTAAATAATTTTCTTACAGGTTAAATCTATGTGGCACCTTTTCTGTTGAGCACCATGATGCATACCATGATTTATCTGTAAAATGCTGTAAAAAGCAGCACAGTTTCCAGTGAGTGGGAATCATGCTCCCAACAGCTATTAAGTGTTAATTCCTCTGGCACTTCAGACAACAGGTGTTGGAGTGTGTGAAACAGAGGCCTCTCTGAATTCTTCAGAGAGAGATCAGAGTGTAGGAATCCAATTAAAACCTTTGAATGGATTAAAGTATATTAAGCTGCACACACATGAAACAGAGGTGTAAACTTAAGTTTGAAGTAAGTAAGTAAGTTTAAGTAAGTATGAATATGTTTTAAGTGCCTTAAAGTGTAAAAGCCTTAGAATTTTGTGTGAAAAACAAGCTGCGGTGAGAGCTCAAAAACATAATTCTAGACATTAGTGCAGAAAACAAGTTTCAGAAAAAAGTCTCAGTGAGAACTCAAAAACATAGTGTTAGACATGATGAAAATATAGTAAGAATATTACTTACATTCTTCAGATAAAACAGATAGACTATATGCATAAATTATATGTGCAAACTTTTGTATTATAGAACCAGAATTCTAATAGGTTTAGAAGAAATACTTCAGATTCATGTTTTTAGCTTATTGGGTAATTTGTAAATAAGAGTCTTTACATTGGGGAAGAGACTCTCTCTCTTCTCTCTCTCTTCTCTGTCTCCTCACTGACTTCATCATCACCCAGAAGAAGACAGGAGCTGTGGCTTCAGCTTTGGCCCTCCCAGGGCCCTGCACCAGGAGCTACTTCTACTTGTAGTTGGGACTTTATTCTATCTGGGATTCTATGCCAAAAGCTTTTAGCACAGACTTTAAGAACTTGGGACTCTATTCCTTTTGAAAATGATGTGCCTCTACATTAAACTTCACAGCAACTAACAGCTGCTCTGATCTCTGAAGACCTATACCCATAAAAATCCCAACATATAGGTGTCTCAAGCAAGGCATACCAAATTAACAGGTACTGATGGATGATCATGCTTCATCCCCTGAACCTAGACCCTGGTATGGTGACATTGACTTGTAGAGACACAACCCTATGCTTTGTCTGCATCAATGAAATAAATGTGCTTGGGTGAGCTCCAGCTGATCAGTACAGCCACAACTCTGTATTACCAAGTGTCTCCTGAGTTTATCCACTGTTGCTTCTTTTAGTTCTGAAATGAGTCTCCACAAGTCTGAACTCTTAATGTATTTTTTTCCCTCGCAGGTATCTTACAGAGCCCAGCAGGGAATAACATCCAGCCCTGCCACCAAGATGGTGACCATCTGGGTCTTAGCCTTCCTCCTGTACTGCCCAGCCGTCCTGTTTTGGGAGCACGTGGCTGGACACAGCGTGGTCCCGGTGGATCAGTGCCACGCCGAGTTCCTCCACAACTGGTACTTCCTGCTGTGTGCATCCACCCTGGAGTTCTTTGTGCCGCTGCTCCTGGTGACCTACTTCAACGTGCACATTTTCCACAACATCCAGAGGCGCCAGCGGCGGGGCAGCGTGCAGGACTGTGAGTCTGCCAGGAGCAGCCTGTCCTGGAGGTTCTGTGGCCTGCCCAGGCCGGGGGCATCGTCTCCTTCCTCAGAAGCAGAGGACAGTGTTTCTTCTTCCATGAGACCAAAGAAAGAGTCTTTGGAAACTGACTGCACATCTCCATCCAGAGGCAATTCTGTAACACCAGAAAATGACTTTTCTGCTTCCTTCTCTTCAAAGACTGGATCAAAACTGCAGCGGGACAAGAAAATAGCAAAATCTCTTGCCATAATTGTCTGTGTGTTTGCCATTTGCTGGGCCCCATACTCTTTATTAATGATTATTCGTGGGGCCTGCCAGGGAACCTGTGTCCATAACTTCCTGTATGAAGTAACCTTTTGGCTTTTGTGGATCAATTCTTCTTTGAACCCATTTCTTTACCCCCTGTGCCATGTTAAATTTCGAATGGCTTTTCTGAAGATTTTATGTCCCAAAAAGTTTGCAACATTGAGATCAGGTTCTTTTTAGAAGGAAAAAGGAAAACAAGGTCCAAGAGGAGCTGGATGAGTGATGTAAGTAGCCACTCTTTGAAATTAGATTTAGTGTTTTCCAGGAGATTAAACTAGTAGGAAAATCTAAATAAGCCTTCTGTGAAATGTCCTCCTGCAGACAAATGTGGATGACCAATATTTTTGTACTTTTCCCAGCTATTTTAATTGGCCAATTAAAGGCTATTGCCTCTGTCTGACTTCGCCTAGTAGTCTATCTACATTACCTTAATTCTGATTGCTGAAAATATTGTCTTCATTTGCAGTACCACTTATATTTGTGTTCACAGGTGATATTAGTTAAAAATATGATAAAGTTGTATGTTACCCATAGGGTCAATAGTATCCTAAAGTTGTTATCCCCTCTGTTCTATTTCTGTTGAATAATTTACATCCCGAATCTGATTTTTGCCTATATGAAACATCCAATGAAGTTATTATTTTTGTTGTCAGGCACGTAGCAGGATTACTTCTTTTCACTAAAGGTTTTGGCTGTCGGAAGCAAACAGGAACTACTTTCAAAATCTTGGTGTGCTGGTTTTCTGTTGGGGGGGGGGGGTGTTGCCTGAGAAGAGCCTGAGAGGAGGGCTCTTTCCTCTCTGGGAGTTTCCTCTGTGGGCTGCAGGGACCAATTGGAGGGTTGATTTGGTAGTTGAAAGCCCTGATCAGTAGCTGCAAAACCTTTTTTTTGTGAGCTATAAAAAGACTGAACTACACTGAAATTCTTTTAAACTGTAAAAAAAAAAAGTGCTTAAAGAAAAAGATCTTTTGCCCTGAGGGAATGGGGTTCTCTCTTTTAGAGACTGGAAAGATGGACAGAGACATGTAATAGAAAAAGAAACAAAGAGAATTTTGTCTTTGAACGTCTTGCCCTTAAAAGTAATACCCCGTGTGTGTAACATAACCCATAACACAGCTTTAGAAAGACTGTGAAGATGCGAGGAAGTTCACGATTTGCAGATTTTTCCCGGGCAGATGTAAATTGTGAAAGTGAAGACACCCCCTATGCCTAAACCAAACAAAAAAAGGAACTTTTCTCTCTAGAGTGAACTGAAATGATTATTTAAGTGGAAAACTGACTGAAGTGTTCTCTGTATGTTGTTGTTGAGAAATGTGAAAAGTGACAGAGGGGGAAGAGGGAATGATCTGGAAATCTTATTCTGAATTTCTTTTTTTCTGTGTTATTAGTAATTTTTTTCTTATACTCTTTTAAGTTTTAGTCCTGCCTTGTCTTTGCTCCTAAATCCCATCTCTAAAAAAAATTAAATATATTAAAATTGGCAAAACCAAATCAAACCAAGACACTTGGATGTATGTGTTTTCTGCAGAAGGGCTTTGCTTGCTATATTTGCTCAGATGCAGCAGTAGAGAATTCAGGTGTGCAAAGGACTTATATGGATGTCCATCTGTTCTGCAAGAAACCAGCCTTCTTCAGATGTAGCTTTGAGAGATCATAGAAAGAGAAGTATTTGTTCTTACTCCCTGTGGGGGTGGAAATCCAGTTCTGTTTCTGTTACAATCCCTCAGCTGGAGGTTGTGATAAATGTGTGTATTTCTTTCACACACTGTAAGGCTATGTTTGTTTTCCTGCATGACCCAGGAAAATGGCTGGCCTTAATGGCTGCCTGTAGTATGTATGGGGAGAGCTGAGACAGTTTGGAAGTGATCTCTCAATACATATTTCCATACTGTTAAGGGCTATTTGCTTGCATGGCTCTGGAATTACCAGGTACTAACTTCCTTACTAAATAAACAGGTGTGACTTTAAAATGTAAATAATTTATTTTCATCACATGATCAGTAAGTGTCAGGCTAGGAAATAAATGGAAGAGTGAAAACTAAAGAAATGTGAGAGGTATTTGGTCTTCTGGTTTTATTTGGTGTATATTCATATAATATATTAGTGTATTTTACTTAGCAGTCTTCTGAATATTCTTTTAGGCTGAACTACCATTTAATCACAGTTATATGTTTTGCTATACTATATGATAATTTATACTGTTCTACTTATACAAATTACACATGTATTCAGCAATGTGAGAAGTATTGTCTCTCAAATATGAGATGAGAACTCTAATATTCAATGCAAACTATTTTGAAGACCTGTTTTTTTGCATTAGTTATAATATTTTGGCCAGTGAGTTGGGCTTGTAATTACTGCTAAAAGGCAGCATATGTGTATCTCCAAAGCATGTCAGAACACAAAACACAAGAACCACTACACCCACAATAAGTGCAGCGTATACCAGTCTTTCACTTGCAAAGTTTTTGTCATTATTTTAAAATGCAACTTGTGGAGTCAACTTGTTGTGTTGAACACGTGCAAACAGATCCTTCTGTGTCAGCTTTTAGACCAAATCCTCCTTCAAGCTTATAAGACACGCTTTTTGACTTTGTCAGCAATACAGAGATAAAGATTTCATTCTGGTTAGCTTATGAAAAAGATATTTTAAAAATTTAGCTATTGACATGTGTAGATAAGGACACATAATCTTATATCTATGTGTTTTTTTCTGTTCTTCCTCTTCCTTGCTCACGTCTTCTGCTTCCTTCTCATACCACTCTGGTCTCTGCCACAACTCTTTGGTACAGGCCAGAAGAGCTGAGTGCTGGCATCAACAGAGATTTATTTATAAGCTGACTGAGGCCTTATGAATTCTGCAGCAGTGCCCTGAGCAAAGCCAAGGAAAAGCAAGTTGAGGTGAGTTGATATAGGATAAGGAGGACAGGATTAGGTGCTCTGAGGGGCAGTGACCACGTGATGCTGCCGCCATTTAGGGTGATGTGGACACTGCTGGGGGCCTAGGCAAAATCTGCCAGGCTTTTTTCTCAAGTTCTAAGGATTTTTCTCAGGCTGTGAAACTTTCTCAGCCTCAGCTAGGATTTTTCCCAAGCTAGAGACTCCTTCTTTAGTGTAAACGTAAGACAAGGAATCATAACAGAGATAAACACCTGCAAGGTCCCTGAGAAATCCAGGGAGGAGAGGTGTCTCCTTCTCTGACCAATGATCTGCCTGTATTTTCTTTTGCATGAAATGGCTTATTTAAGGCAATGGTTTCTTTCAATAAAATGCTCTTTCATGTTCTTTCCTGCACCAAGCAAGAGAGTGTCTTGTTGCTCTCTTCTCCGCCGCTCCGTAATCTTTCTCACAGCAACATGGTGACTTGACATGTTAGAAGTTGTCAGAATAAACATTCTAATGGGACAGTGCTTCTTGGTGCAAACATGGTTTTAGAGGTATGGACAGACATTTCAGTAGTACTTCTGGCATATTTTTGTGAGCCTTTGCAATTGTACTGGGAAATAAGTTGTGGATCTAGTTGATCTTAGAGTAGTCAGAAAGAAGCTGATGGGAAAGCAAAAAGGGCTTTGTTTACATAGGGGCTAGATTAGTCTCTTTATTCTTCTGATATAGATATTTACAGCAGAGAAAGGCACGGGACTCTAGCCTTGACGCTATGGTTTGGATTGGAAGGGACCTTTAGATCATCTGTACCAGGGCAGGGACACATTCCACTAGATCAGGTTGCTCAAAGCCCCATCCAACCTGGCCTTTGAACACTTCCAGGGATGGGGCATCCACAACTTCTGTGGACAACCCATGTCAGTGCCTCACCACCCTTGAATTTCTTCCTAATATCTAGTCTAAACCTGCCTTCTTTCAGTTTAAAGCCATTTCCTCTTGTCCTATTAACACACGCCTTCATAAAAAATCCCTCTCCAACTTTCCTGTAGCCCCCTTTAGGTACTGAAAGGTTGTTTCAAGGTCTCCCTGGAGCTGAACAACCTTCTCCAGGCTGAACAATCCCAACTCTCTCAGACTGTCCTCACAGAAAAGATGTTACAGTCCTCTGATCATCTTTATATCCCTCCTCTGGATCTGCTTCAGCAGGTCAATCTCCTTCCTATGTTGGGGACCTTAGATCTGGATGCTGAACACCAGATGGGGTCTCACAGGATCCCTGTACATTGTACCCCTTACCTTTCATCAGACTGTGGAAACACTTGGAATTGTTGGTCGGAGGGTTTAGACCAAAAGGACTCTTGTGGACAGTGTAAGTTGCACAGATAAGCTGCATTTCTGACCTAAGTAATGCTTTTGTGCTGATGGCATGAAATTCTTCCTATGCCTGCTCTGAACCCATGGCCAGTGCAGGTCCTGCAAGCCATGGCTTGGGATCCATGCTGATGAAAGGCATCAGTAAGGCTGAGGGTTAGAGGGAAAATCTGATACCACTGCCAGATGTAGATTTCACTTCTCCCTTGGATTGATAGAACCATAAACCAAACCAAAATTCAGATGTGCACCTAAGACCAAAACCCAAAGTTGGATAAAAGACAGTGACATGCTTTTTAGGAGGAATTAGTCTGGACCTTGGGGAGGTGGTTTTTTAGTTTCATTAGTGAACAACACCTTATTCCTTAATGAAAGAAAATTTTCTTTGGGCTGTAACAAAAAGAACTCATGTAGGACCTGTTGCTGAAAAAGCATAGTCAGGAACAATTAAGTCTTATTCTTTTTGTGTGAGGGCCTCATGGGCACCCAATAGGACTTAATTGCCATGGCAGATGATTGACTTCCCCTGGACCTCTCCTTCTTACATCAGCCTTGGGCCCAAGAGCATCATTAAGGAGTGGTCCTGTCCTGAGATGCATGAGTGCTTGTAGGCTATTCTGAGCACTGCATTTTTTTAGGCTTTAACTGGGCTTCTGAGATTGGCCTTGGACCCAGCTTGTCACCTTATATTTTGTCATGTTCTGCCCCAGCAATACCTGGGGAACTGAAGGCATCCCCAGCAGCATAGTCTGAAATATCACTCTTCTCTCAGAAAGAAATCACACCAGTGGGTCAAGTCCAATCTGATCAAGGAGAACCTCCCCAGGAGGTTCTCAGTTCTGCAATTCTGCAGTTCTGCCTACAAAGGATCTCTTGCCTTCTTCCCTCCAAACAATTCCAGATCCCACTCTTTCCTATTTCTTTTTACCACTGCTATCCTAATGCTTTATCATTATCTCAATCTTCCCTTCACTTGTATCCTTCAATGCTGCATCCTTTTTCCTTGCAGACTCACCACATTTCTTGTATTCCTGTATTACCAGGTTTCCCATTTTGCAACAAGTAGTTCATATTCCTTCACACTGTTAGTGTATATAGATCTGCTGTGGCAGGTATTTCTCTGTGCCTTACTCAACAACTCCCCGTCATATTGATACAACTTTTTCACAAAGCATAAAAGACATTTTAAGCCAAGAAACACAAAACATGAATCCAGGGCAGAAAAATTAATTTTTTTCTTTAGTCCTATTTTCAACTTTCATGCATTTATTTTAAGCACAGTGTTTTAGCAGTAGTGTTAATGAAGTGCATTATAAACAGCTTTCCTAGTGTAAATAGGGTAAACTGGCATAAAGTGGAGTGGCTGCATTTTTGCATGGTGAAAGTGGAACAGCATCATGTAATGAGAGAAGATGAAGGTGAATTTCAATTTTTTACTGTGCAAACAGGGAAAAAGCAGGCTGTTTTGTATATCACTACTTGTCACTAGGCATTGTCCTCTCAAGACTTGCCCCCTTAAACCCATTTTTTTTAGGATTTGGCTGCTATACTTAAAGCTGGATCAAACTTTCTTGCCTTTAAATGTTGGCACAGTGCTCTGATCTTAATTTGTGTGTATAGTTGTTAATTTACTTTCTCTCCTTGCTAAACAACTCTGCCCAGAATTTTTGTCTTAAACATGCCTGGAAAGCAAGCACTGTGGGTACATCTGCTGGCTCTCCTTGCAATAGTTTCTCACAGAAGCCTCATTTTGGCATTTTTTTTCCTGTTGCTGTTCCAACCAGCATGTTCCTGCAGATGTCACTGGTGCTACATGATATTTTTAAACCTTGCAAATCCGAGGGTTTTTCAAAAAGTGCCATTTATGTGTACAATCCTACATGATATGACACCAGCACCTTTCTGCTAAAACTGCCACCAGATCTGCCGTATTACATCTAATATTTACTCTGCTGCAGAAAAGATTAGGAGAATGGCTTATTACCTTGGCAAAGAAAGGAAGACTTAAGCCACACAGATAATCATAAGTTAGCACAGAACTTTCTAAGTTGCTATGCATAGAAATCATCCTGTGCTCAGAATTTAAAGCAGGGCCTCTAAAGATGAAAAGGAAGAGAAAGTCATAGTAAGCTGAGAGCTGCTCCGCACCATTGGCTTGTCAGAATAAAGTCCCCTCTCTTCTGACACAGAAGGATTTTTTTCTCATTAAGCTATTTAAGCTGTTCTACTTGTGAGCTTCTGCTAAAGAAGTCCATTTCTTGCACCCTTCTTGCTGTCCTTGGTCAGGTCCTTTGGATATGAGTACTCAGTTATGTTTCCCAGTAATTTCCTATGGATCAGAGCTTTAGCTTTGCTAAAGTCATTGGGGATTGACCAAGACAGCCAAGCTGTGCCAAACAAGAACAGAGTAGACCTTTGCCTGATCTGTACAATGGACAACTTCAATGGGGTCAGCTCAGCAGAGTTTTTGAGGTTGGAGAACTTCCCCAGTAAGACAGATCTTGATTCTAATTCTTTCCCTGGCATTCTAAAGATCTGAGCTACTTCAACTCTGTGTTGAACTGTTTGTATGTGGGAAATTGTTTGTAACTGGAGTTCCCTGCTGGGACATTTACATTCAGCTGGTTCTGCTGCTTTTGACAAATGACTCCAAGTAGAGTCAATGCTCAAGTATATACAAAGACAATATGTCAGTGCAAATGCCTTCTTTACAGGACATGAGCCAAATTAGTTCCTGGAATAAAGCCAAGGAAGTTAATAAGTATAGCCTCTGAAGTTTAATGGTTTATATTATTTGTATTCTATTTCTGCAATAATTTTTGGTGCATAAACATCAATTAGTTTTCAGCTTGTTCAACTAATGCCTTCTCAGGTTAACTCATCACCTGATTTTTGTGGTATTGTACTGTTTCCTTCTGTTCTCTGTTACTGAGTTGTTTGCACTATTTAATGTCACAATATAATTTTTTTATTATTATGCATCAGGTATAATAACAGCAAATTGCACTGGCCTCTGATTCACCTCCTCTTACAGCCTTGCACCTGCTGTTGGATCCCACCTTTTTACCATGCTGGAGGTACTGGAATTAGAGTACTTTAAGAACCTGTATGTAAATGCTTGTAAGGTTTTTTTCTTGATAAGGAATGGCAGTATTATATTTTTAAATATTTTTCCCATCTAGCATTCTGATTTATGTCTTCCCTGCTACTTGAATCTGGGAGTATAAGGGAGCTAATGCCAAAACTCAAGCAAAGTGGTGATTTCATACCTTTCCAAGATTCTTCCCGTGTCCAGAGCTTTGGCCCTGGCCCTCGTGCAAGTTATTTCTTGTGGAGTCAGAGATTTGTTGCTCCTAGGTAATGTGGGATGGCATGTTTGCACAGGTAGGAAATTTGAACCAAATGGGGGATGTGAGAAGGAGTAGTCGCCTACTAAAACAGCAAACAGACAAAATATACCTCTGGTTTTGGTGAAGACCTTGAGCCAACTGTGTCTCATCTCACACAGTTTCTTAGATGTTAGAAAGGATCTGAGTGAATCAATTACCGTAGAGAGATGTAGAAGATTTCTTTGGATGTATTTTTCATGAGAAAGGGAACCAGTGGAGGGACAGGTGCAATTCAGTGCTGTGTTATATCCAGTTCTAGGCTAAAACAGCTCTGAGAGTTTAAATGGAGTCTTTCTCTTTTTTTCCTTTCCCCCTCCAAATTTGCTGGATCCTTTAAAAAAAGGATGCAATTAACATGGGTGTAGTTTACTAGATTGCCCACTTAAAAAACAGGCTTTTAAAAATAATTTTTGATGTGTCAGCTTCACAGAGAGGGAGAATTGTGAGCTGAACTTTTGCACTGCTGATAATGTTACAGATTTCTGGCCAGGTCATGGAGAGGGTGCTACCTCACAGTGGAGCAACTTGAAGTCTCTCTGTAGTGATTAGTATTCCTAGAGTGTGCTTGTTTATTTCTCAGACTTAGAGCCTTTGCATCCTCTCCTTCCTTCCCCTGATCCTCCCAAAGCAAAAATAACCATTATAAGAGTTCTTGTGGGTGCTTCCTGGCAGACCTTGCTGTTAAGATCTTTTCATCTTGGATTGTCTTTTTCTCTTGCTTCAGGCCATTAGCCTTTGCTTGTCCCCTTTGACTGCCCTGCATAATTCCTGCCTCTCCATGGCTCTTCCCATTTCAGATTCATTAATTGAAAGGGAAGTTGCCTCTGTGGCACCTGAAGGGCTTCTGGCTGAGCCTGAGGTGGGGCAGCATCCTGCACAGAGAAGTGGCTGCCTGGTGGCTCTTGCTGTCAGCTGTGCTTTGCAGACAGTCAGGGCACTTAGCCTCCAATTTAGCTTTTCTAAGAGCGAAAAGCTCCCCAGCTGCACAGCTGGGAGGTGAATTTGAAAGCTGTGCCCTGTCCCAGAGAGGGGAGGGCAGAGGTGTGAGGTGGGCAGCAGAGAACCAAAGGCAGCAGCTTTGCAGAGCTGGGTGCCCTGAGCACAGGTACCTGGACAGCCCAGCCTGCAGGGGCTCCAATTCTAAATTGTCTTTGCATATAATGGCAAACATCGAGGGCAGGTTTATCTAACTTATCATCTTTCCCAGGCTTGCATGTTCCAAGCTGGGCAATGTCTCCTGTTTGTTTTTTTTTTTCTCCAAATGTCAGGCTTTGAAAAAAAAAATCCACGTGAAAACTTTTGCTTATTTCCCACTCAATTTTTTATCAAAAAAGGTATTTACTCTTCTTTAGTACCTCAAATTAAGCTATAGATCTTGTCATAGGAGGTTTCCAGACTGTAATTTGTTTATTTACTGATCAAGGGTGAATGTGGTTGAGGTGCTTGCTGGAAAGGTGAAGCAGGTATGAGGCCAGCATGGAAGACCTTTGTCTGAGCACACACTTTAGCTGGGTCCTTAGGCTGCCCCATCACCCCTACAGTTTTGGGGTATATAAAGCTGCTGCAGCCCATTTTCTCCACTGAGCCATTAATTCCCTCTCCACTGTAACGTTCATGGCTCCAGTAACATGAGATGCTAGTCCTCTAAAGCCTCTTTTCTTTACTTTCTTTTATTACTTTCATCTTTAACTGCTCTGGATGTCTGCTCAGTGCTGGAGAAAGCAAAGTTATCTTTCCATCTGTGTTCTTTCATTAAGGGAACAGAAAGAAAAAGCAAAACTACCTTTTGTTTACAAGAATAGATGTGATAGAAATAAGTGAAAAACTGAGTAGAGAAAGTTAAGTTTCTTTGGAAATGAGGGAAGAGAAAAGGGGGCAGAGAGGAGACCTTATTGCTCTTACAACTACCTGAAAGGAGGCAATGGCAGTGTGGCCTCTTCTTCAAGGGATCAAATGATAGAAGGAGGGGAAACGTCCTCAGTTTGCATCAGGGGAGGTTCAGGCTGGATATTAGGACAAAATCCTCACTGAAAGAGTGATTAAGCATGGTAAGAGACTCAGCAGGGAAGTGGTGAAATTTATCATCTCTGGAAGTGTTAAAATAAAAGGGCAGGTGTGGCACTTTGTGAAATGCTTCAGGGGACACGATAGTTTTTGGTCGAAGGTTGGATTTAATGATCTTGGATATCTATTCCAACCTTAATGATTTTCTAAGATCTGAAAAATAAATCAAGAGACTAGCTGCAAGCCTGTTTATGTTTCACAATATTTGTGATTATTTTGCAACGTGCAACTAAAACCCCACTGAAGGACAACAAAATGATGGAGTGCAGTTATCCATAAAAACTTCAAGTATTGAGGGATGCATTCCTTAGTCATACAGACAAAACTGGTATGGTATAATTTGATTATTCTTTATTAAAGTGGCCCCTACCTCATAAATGATAAAGAGGGGTCCCAAAATGCAAAAGGGTTGTCTGCAATACAGAGAATAGACTCTCTCTGAAGTGTGAATATTCACATGAATGCAGACTGCCTTTGAAAAGTTGGCTGAGAGCCACATTCAGTCATGACAGCTCTAAAACCTCACAACTTTTTAATAAGATAAAGCCTAGACTTTTATCTGCATAAGTTTAGTAAATATTGATCAGATTAATGCTTGATACAGTGACACAGGGAGCTTAAGTTCTTCTATTTTAAGATCTTAGGTGAGCTAAGAGTTTAAGGTGATTTAAGGATTTTAGATCAGTAGAAAATAATAAATGGTCTTTGAACCTTTAGCACAGCTTAGCTGCAGATTTGCAGGCCATCCCTCAGACATTTAAAAAAAATATTAAGCCTTCCTCATGCAGCAAAGTTTGTGTCAAATCCAGCAGGGTTCAAAGCTGACTTGGTTACACATTATGTCCCTCTCAAAGTGTTCAATGCCATAGTTCAATGCCACTGAAATTACTGTTATCCAAAGTTTAAATTTTTGCCCCTCACACATTCATGAGTTTGGGGATGCTCTGAGAAGCTTTCTTATGGCTTGGTCTTGCAGTGCCATCCTTGCAGGTAAACTGCACCTGGCATTGAATGGAGCCTTTCTGCTCCAAACTGTTTCCAGCTTCCATGAGAGGGGTCAGCTGGGAGAAGAGGTTGACAAGATCTGCAGCACCACTTCATATAACTGCAGAGTAATTTTGGTTGGAGGTGACCTGTGAAGGTCATTTAGCTCTAGAGAGAGCACTCCAAGTGTGTAAACAAGTTAACAAGTTTTACATTTATAATTTTTTGGTAGTTTCTTTCTATGTATCTGTTCTGAATCTTGGGGGAAGTGAAAGCAGAAGAAGTAGAGCCACAATCCACAACACTTCTCCTGTGTGAAAAAGCACAAAAAAAAGCACTTTTCTTCTAAAGTAAGACAGATTTCAAACGGAAGGGAATGTTTCTGAGGCAGCAAAATGGGATCCACCAGAGCGTGGCACTTAGGTCCTCATCACACCCTGCCCCATCAAAATGGGACAAGGGTTTTCAGTGGCCAAGGGGATCCTGTCAGCAGCCAGCAGCAGCTCCTGCCACTAGCAAAATTAATAGCAGTGCTAGTTTTGTGCTAGTTTCTTAACATGAGCTAGTTTGAATAATTTGATTTCAAAGTCAGTTCAGAGCATGTGTTTTATGTAAAATCATAGCAATTTTCTGAAACCATTGAGTGGGAACTGAGGAAATCTTCATCGAGAGTTTTCAAAGTGACCCTCTGGTGACTTTGTTGGGCCATCCTTTCTCACATTCCTGCAGCTCAGCCTGTTGTAGTTAGCTTTCTGTGTCACAACTCTTGCTGGAAGCCTTTGCTTGAGCTGCAAATATTTTGCAGCTCGTTTTCCTTCCAGCCTGAATTTACTTCTGACCACTTTCTATGTATAGTTTCCGTGCCAGTACTTTTTATTTTAGCTAGGTCTCTTTTCCCCAGGCTGCTTCCTGCAGACACATCCCCAGTCAGCCACCCTTTGTTGGGCAGAGCAGACAGACACCTCACATGCATTTTCCTAACCTTCCCACTGACCTCTCTGTGCCTCTTCCAGCTGGAAGGTATCTCCCTGAAACATGGGTGACCAGGATTGTAGCAGTTTTCCATATGGTATCACCTGGGTCTCATACAAAGACATGAATGCTTCCCTATTTTTACTGGAAATACCTCCCTTGCTGCCCTCAACATTCCCTTTTCAAAAAAGGAAATTAAGTGAGTCTGGCAAGGTCTACCTTTAGTAAACCCATGTTGCATTTTATCCCATATTGCTTTTACCTCTGCATCATTAATTAGACTCCCCACAGAACACTATTTTAAAGCCTAGCAAGCTATTCAAGTGGCTCTAATAGACCTGTAAATATGGGTCAATTTTTTCACCTTCTTAATTGGAGGTCATACCCTTGTTCCCTAGTCCTATGGCACTGTCCACAACATTATTACTTTACTAAAGAAACTTGCTAACTGACTTGAAAAATCTTATGGCAAAGCTTTTCTAATTTAAGGCAGGATATTTTCTCATCCTTCCTATTCTAGCATGCTAGTCACCTTTGTCTTAGAAAAGCTGAACATTTTCTTTTTATTTAATATTTAGTTTGGCTGACTTACCTGCACTTTTGTTCTTTCAAATTAATGACTTTACTTATAAAACTTATTTTCCCATGTTTCCCATTTAATTAAAGCTGAGACAGTCTGTAATAACTCCTTAAAAGATATTTTCTTCAATCATCTGTCCTTTATGGTACCTTAGATATGAACCAAATCAAGTCTAGACTGTGGTCTTCTGAATGAGGTTTGCTGAGGATGAGAATATTTGTTGGTTATCTCAGTTAATGATATTGTCAGACCATATTACCATTAAAAGCATTTGTTGTTAAGCCATATCTAAGCTGTCACAGTTTGCCATAATGACATTTCTGACAGCACTTAGCTCTGAGATTGCAGGGTATAACCAAATCTGGTGGTGAAATGTAGTGTTTGATCATTGGAAAATGCTTCTGCCACCCAAAAATATTTTTTTTTTCTTCAAGCTCTTCTTGTATATTGGTGCCATTCATGTATCATTATAATTTTATTTCTTCTCATATTATTGCTTCATAATGTTCAGACATTTTTTGATTTCATGGTGAATTTTGGTAGTCTCAAGAACAAAAAGAAAAAACCCAAACTATATTAATCTCAGAAATAATATTGTACTCTTTATAATATGCCCTTGCTGCAGATTCTGGAAAAAACAGTAATGCCCAATGTATTGCATAAACTTAGAAGTGTTCACAGTTGACAGAGTGGATTTCTTTTATTTATGGCTTTGATTAGCTGTTTTTCAGGTTGGGGACATAGGGAAAATTTGGGAAGAGTGTGAGCCCATAACAAATGGCCAGGAGAACACATTTTTCTAAAACAAAAAAAGCTTCTAACCAGACTATTCTACAAGCAAATGTGCCCAGTGGAGATAGTCCAGACAACTGCACCTGGACACCACCTGGATATAATTAAGGTCCCAGAATGGAGGATGTGCTAAAATAGATGCCAGGAAATTTAACACTCTCCCTTCTTTACTCATCTGCTGCAAAGGGATGGCATAGACAGTACAGTACAATGGACCCACAGGACTCTGGATATCTCAGAGAAAGAATTTTTTTCTTATTTTAGATTTTGCCAGGGTCTATGTGCATTGGATTTTTGCTGCTTCTTGACCCTACAGGGTGAAACCACACACCAAGGGTATTTCTGTGGCTTACATTGGCTCTACACAAAGGAATTACTTTGGTTCTCTCCCATGCTCATATCCACGGGCCCCACTCAGCCCCTATGGATTTCCTATTCTCCTTGAAAGTGTTAATTCTTCTTAAAATACCACTCACCATGTCATTTCTTTCACCTTTTACTGACCGTGTCATTTTTTTCTCAATATGTTGTTTGGCACTAAACTTCAGAAGCATGGCTTTCATGTACTGCTTTATTACCCCTGGGTGAAGAATATGAAAGCAAGTTTGCAGATATTTAAATCTGGTCTATTCACAAACCAACTTAGTTGAAGTGAAATGCAATGCTTTGCCTGAAAAAAAAAAAAGTGAAGGGGAAAAATAAGGTTCAGATATGCAGAATACAGCAATCAGTTGGCTAAAATCTAACAGAGTGCCTTCATTAAATGTTAAAAATCTCTGTTGAAACAGTATTAGCACAGCAGGGTTGTGAAGAGCCAGAGATAAATAATGACTCAGAGCAAATAGGCCTCAGCAGGAGAAAGGAGGTGTTTCACCTTATTGTGATCAGAAGCTGTCCTTATATATGTTCAAAATTACCCTTAATCCCATTATTATTATCATTACATGTGACCTTGCTAAGTCTCTATTGTAAGAATAAATGGAAAAAAAAAGGAAGTCTGAGTGAAGACTTTCTACATATGAGCATGTTATATTAATTTTGTAGAGGAACCTGGGACAGGAGTCTGTTGCAACAGACAATGACCAGGGTGACTTGGTCCCTGATTGACTTTCTCCTATTGGAATCCCCAAGGGAGGGACAAAGGAGAGGCATGCAATCAGATATTACCATGATTTGTATAACTGGAGGCTGGCAGAGAAGCTGGACTGAGATTTAGATGTGCTAGGTGCTTTACAATCACAGAATGATCTGTGCCTTGCCTGAAAAGGAGTTACCAGCCTTGATACACAACAGAATTGTATAAAATTAGAACATTAAAAGAGTTTCAGCCATCTGTGACTCCTTATCTGCTTTCAGAGATTCTGGAAAAAATGAGTCTTGGAGAGAGATTTAGGATGGTGGATCACACCTATCTTGTCTGTCTGTTGTTGGACTCAGTATTGTTCCTCATTAACAGAATTTATGGTGATAAATAATTGTGTGGTGACACATGGATAAGGGCAACAGCAATGCTAAAATCCCTGCCAGCATGCAGGGCCTTCCAGTACTTTGCTCACCTTTGGGTCTTGAATCTCCATAATGCCATGATTCTGGTGATTTATCTTTGGTGGGGCAGCTGGGAACAGCTTGGGGACACTGAGTGACCAGTGTTGTGGTGGGGAGATTGTGCTCCAGGAGGAGGGATCAGCACAGAAGAAGCTGGGAAAAGGGAAGAGGAGGGACTAGTAGGTTAATCTGCTTCTTGTAGCTTGAATGGGAAGTAAAGCAAACAGAGGAGCAGAGCCAATAAGAAAACAAGAGCAGGCAGAAAGGGTCTGCAGTTTGGGGAGCCTGGCCCTGGTACAGCAAAGGACTTTAAGGCAGAAAGTGGATTTGAAATGGGGATCAGTGTAAGTGAAAAGGTAGACAGCTAGAAAGGTGTAATGAAATTTCTTTTGAATACATGCAAGAAGTAGTGTGTATCTTGGATTTTATCTCAAATTTTTTATTTGTGTCTATGCAAATGATGAATTTACTCATACAGAGTTGTTTGTGTTTTAAGATAGAGTTGAAGTGACTTTAGATATCGACAATGACTACAGGACAGAAAAGAGGGTAGTGGTGTTTCCTCTCACAGGTGATAAATGCTAAACATCTTCACACATAAGGAAAAAAAAAAGGAAACTAATTTTCTTTCTTTATGGGGAAGTAAGGCTCTATTCCCAGCTAAATGTGCATGGTACAAATGAAGTTAGAATAAAAGAATATCAAGAACACAGGCAAAAATAAGTCTTGAAATGTATATATTTGGGCAGAGTATGAATGTTTAAAGGATATTAATATACCCTCTGAGAGATGAGGAAAGGTTCTGCCATCTCCTATTATCTGGCTTAGTAGGCTGAATAAGTGAATAATTCAGAGAGCAAAGTTTCTCCAACAAATGAGTCACCTACACTCCAAACTATTAGCATGCAGCCAAGGCACATTGAAAAATCAGAGTTCATCCACACTGGTTTTAGTAACTGCTCCACTCAGTGGGGAAATAAATCAGTTTTTCCTCAGTTAACACAAGATCTGAATAACCATCAATTCCCTCCACAGTATCTGCAGCACAAATGGTATCACAGATGCTTGATTGTAGGTATAAATTAGCATATTATGCCCATAGGGGGAGACTGGATGATGATGGCTTAGTTGCTGAAGCCTGCTGGCCTCTGGGAAAGTGCAAATGTAATGTCAGATGACTTGGTCTGCCAGGTGAGCAAGAGAAGCTGTGCCTCCACAAAACAAAAAGGTGAGAAATGAAGACAAATTGTAGAGTAGTGTCTGTGGTCAGAGATGCAGCGCTGCCTGACATCCACACTTACTGATGTTTAGAGAAGAGGAAAAGCACATTTGGAACTAACACTGATACAAGGGAAAGATTAAGAAGTACCTGGATAAAATATCACTGCATGAGTCTTTCCTCCTACCTATTGGCCTTTCCTGGAGGAAGGGAAATGACAACTACTTGGAAATCTTATGAGTTGAAAGGAATTGTAGGAACTATCTCTGTAAATTCAGACCTCCAGCTAAAGGCAATATTAATGACTGAAAATCCTGGCATAGTTTAAAAGAGGGGACCAAACTCATCACACCAGTCTGGTTGGGCCACTGACTTCTTTCCTGTAAGTTTGTTCCTCTTGTATTTCCTCACAGCACGTTTTCCTCCCTGTCTTTTCTTTCGCTATTCTCATCCTTTTTGTTCTTGCCACCCACATTTTTTTCTCTTGTACAGAGAAGAATTTGATTCCTATAAATCTTCCAATGCTCAACACCTCTCTCCTGGTGGCCTGTTGTTCCTGAGGCAGCATCTGCACAGTGCCAGGTGGGATCCTTTGTCAGCAATTGACAGGAGATGCTGCTGGTACCTATTACACACATGAAAAGGAAGAGGATGCTGAAATGAGGTTGTTAGAGAGCCATGCAGTTTTTCCTCATGTTGGGAGGACAAGCATACAGATTTCTCTTTCACTGCTGCCTGCCAGCATGTAGCTGTCAATTATTGCCTGTGCTCTGACACCCGAGCAGCAGCCTGGCCTCTTCCTCCTCGGCCATCCCTGCACAGAGCTGCCTCTCCAGGTTAATGAGGTGCTGGTGTAATTTTGACACCCAGACCTTGTGCTGACAGCTGTACCCCGGCTCCAGGAGTCCTGGCTTGTTACCACCACTGTCTCTGACCTGGGGCCCTTGCTGGAGCTGCTGCACATCAGCAGCAGCTGGTTTCCCATGGGTTTTTCCCTGCTAGGCTTGGGGGTGGAAGACAGCAGCAGTAGCCAACACTGTTAAACAAGCAACTTGTGTGAGAAAGCTTTTTCTTGCAGACTGGGTCTGTTCACCTTTTACTGCAGCTCCTAAGTGAGGGGTGGAAAAGTACAGTCTGTTCTTCTCTTCAGCCTCCACACATGGAACAGTTGTGGGTGCTTTGCAATGAGAGTAGCTCCATGATGAGGCAGGGTACTTCCTTCTGCCTGCCAGGGCAGCCAACAATGGTAATTAGGTCAGTGGCAGTGGTAAAAACTCATTTTATCATCATGAGAACAGTGGCATGTATTCTATGAAAGGGGAGTTGCCTCTGGAGGAGACATCTGTCCTGGTGCTGTCTCATCCAGGATAGGTCAAGCTCTGCCCACATGCCCATGGCATCCCCAAAATGTTCACTGCTACTGAGGAAACATCTTCCAGTATTTCTAGGAAGAAAGTGATTCTTAGGAGACATGAACAGGGCTGGAGCAAGAAGGGTGTCTAAGGCACTGTTGTGGGGGGCAGGAGATCTGCAGAATTTCTTTCCTCCCTCATATCTATGTGGAAGGTGGAGGTGGTCTACTAAAGTCCTGTCAATGTCTTAAACCAGCCTGAAGCACTGAAATTTTGAAAGAAGAGGGTTCCCCTTCGTGGCTTGTGGTTGCAGGGCATGACCTGTAACAGCAAATATTTATTTCTCAATTAGTTATTGATTTTTTTTCCAATTCACTGACAATCCTGAATGTCCCTAGAGCAACTGGGAAAGCTAGAAGTAAAGTTACTATTTACCTTAACTAATCTGGGTTTTTTTCCTCTCAGGGACCAAGAAACCACTTCTCAACATTCATGGGTAATGGATTCCTCCCTCAGCATCCATGTAACTTATTTAAATGTTAGAGCTATGATATCTACAGTGCAGCCAAGGATAATGAAATTGGGAAGTGGCTTCTCATGTAGTTACTCCAGTCCTTCATCTTTAATGCACAAGGAATGACTCAGGTGCACAGAGCCCTTCTCCCTCCTTTGTGATGGCATTGTTCCACCTACTGAGTATTTTTTACTATTGTAGATCATATGAGAGGAAAGATTGGTGTAGGAGTCATGGCAAATTACCTTGCAGTGCTTGTAATCAGTTCTACTGCCAGTAAATGCATATTCTTGGAAATACTGGGCTGCTGCTGCTGCATAAGGGATCTTACAGGCAGGGGTGATGATGAAGGGTCTGTTTCAGCAGGAGAGCTGAGCTGGTGCAGCCGCAGAGCCCGCAGCTCACGGGCTGAGCTTCAGAGGGAGGAGGGTCAGGAGGAAAGGCCACTGAGGCTGAGCTAGGGCTGCCCCAGGCACTGCTAGTGAGCTGAAACTCCTGCCTGTTAACTCGCCTGCCATCACTCCTTCACAGGAACTTTTGCTAGTACAGCTAATCCTGCTCTAGGGATTTACCGGGGAATAAAAAACAGGAATAAAAATGTCACTGCTTAAACCAATGTGGTTCCAGAGATAGAGGTTTCCAGTGCAGACTTAGCCTCAGGTCAGCTTTTTAAGGGTAGCTCTTGTCATCATTTACACTAAAGCTGGACTGTTGGGGGAAAAAAGTCAGAGAGGTTGCAGCATCACTGACCCTTTGATTTTGCCTGTTTCCCTGGACTCACAATTTTGGAGCCAAGGTTCCAGTGATGGGCAGATACCAGGAGAATCGCAGCATTTGCCTTATTTTTTATTTTTTTGCTTTTAAAGTCTCTAGACTGTAGCTGGATAATTTACAGGTACGATTGTGAGGTTTGAAACAAAGAGATGGAAAAACACCACCAGGACAATGCCATCCATGAGATGCTATTCCCACCTCTTCTGTGGTTTTGTGGGGCTAGTGGCCAGAGGCATAGAGATGACCTTCCTCTTCGGAAATAGCCTCCTTCTCACAAAAGTGTTCCTGCCCTCATTCCTGGGGCAGTTTCTGATTTCCCCTGACTGACCTGCGATTCTCCAGCTGCCTTCAGGAGTGCACGGTGTGTCCCTTAGGGCTGCGCTCTCTGCACGCCAGGTTTTCTTCCCGTAATGAAGGCAGAGCATCTGTAATGCTCCCGAGGCGCTCCTGCAGGAGTCCCACGTTTCGGCCGGGATGCGGCCACTGGATGTCAGTGTTGTTCCGCGGAACCTCTCCGACAGCCACGGGCGGAGGAGACATTGTGGCTATGGAGTGGCAGAACATGATTTTCACAGCCACTGCGGGATCTGCTGCTTCGAGAGGCTCCGAGCATCCCTGTCTATGCAAAAGGTCCGTATGGATTCTAGGAGGGTAAGGTATGGATGCTATGGTGTTGGTGCTGTGCATTGTTTGTGATAGCTATTTATTGATGATGGAAGGAAGCAGTGATGAAATTAGCAGGATCTCCCAGGTGGTAGCTCTGGAGTGTCTTTGACATTTCCTGTGGCTGCTCACTTCATGGACTCATACACTCACAGAGTCGTGGAATGATGGTTGGAAGGATCTTTAAGGTCATCTAGTTCCAACATTCCTGCCATGGCCAGGGACACCTTCCACTAGCCCAGGTTGCACAGAGTCCCATCCAACCTGGCCTTGAACACTCCCAGGGACGGAGCACCCACAACTTCTCTGGACAATCTCTTCCAGTGCCTCACCCCCCTTGCAGAGAAGAGTTAGTATCTTCTCTGCATGCAAAGGTCTGAGGGCAGTGGGAGTACAGCCACGAGGAGAAGGCTGCATCTCATGGATGCATCGGGGCTGAGCTGCAGGATGCCAGGAAGGGAGCCAGGAAAAGCACATTGTCCCCAGCCTGCACTCACTGCCTGGGCCAAGCAGGGCGTGTGGAAAGCAGCATGTGGCCAGTCTTGTCCAGATGAGCAGCTGGTGTGTAACTGGGCTGCCCAGTTAGGGAGCTGGAAGTGTCCTCAGGTGCTCCCAATGCAGACAACATTCAACAAACATCAGTGAGCCTAGAACAGTGGGTCTGTCCAGAGAGGACAATTGCAGACAGTACAGTGTTAGGCAAACCTGTGAATACTTTTTTTTTTTTTTGGGGGGGGGGGGGCATTTAGGCAGCAGAGAGACAAAGGCAAAGTAACTTTTCTTCTCTTTTCCTCCTGTCCAATACTTGTGTTGAACAGAAGCTCCTCAAGAATGAGGGCTGGTTCCTAGATCTCAGAGTCCAAAACAGAGCTGTGGAGCATTTGTATTTTAGGGAAGATTTTTTTCTCCCAATTGCCAGTCTGGCTTTAGATTAGCTCTGTAGGGATGTCAAGATTTGTCTTCTGTGAAATGTCTTAGCTTTCTTAAGATATAAAGCAGGCACCTGTTGTTTTCCTACTAAGTCATCTTTGATTAAACTTCCAAAAGTGCTTCCAGCAAAGAAATTCAGTTAAATGGAAAGAAATAAATCTATATAATTAATTACTTAAATAAAACTTCAGGAAATCATAGGCTTTCCCAGAAAAAAATGTTCTGGTAAACAAGGTAAAAAGTTGCAAATCAACCTTGTTCCTTAGAAGATATTTATTTTTACCACATTTCCTTTCACTGAAGTCTTGAGTCAATAAGATATTTGCATATGTGACTGAGTCAATTGGATCTAATTCCCTCGGGTATCTGCAAACAAAGGACAGCCCCAGGAGTGACATGCTGAAGTGACCTTGACTGCACTTTAATATCAGCAGTATTAAAAGGAGTGAGGGTGATGCCAAGGAAAAATGAGGAGATAAAACTTGCTATTAAAAATTGAAGCCGGCTAGAAGAAAATGAATGAAAATATCCAGCACCTAGCAGATCACCTAATATATTTGGTTATGTGGTCATCTATGCACAGTTCAGACACTCCCCAGTCAGTGTTGATCACCCAGAGAAGCTCCCATGGCATGATGAGGCAGTCAGGATATCCCAGCTCAGGTCCAGAAAGAGCAGAGCCATTCCTCAGCGTGTTCCCCAAATGCCTTTGGAGGAACAGTGACCTTCATGGACCCCATGTCTCTGTGCCCAGCCAAAACCCTGGCTGTGAGATGCCCAGAAGCTCGTGCTAGTGCTGCACTGCCCACAGGCCCTGCTGAGAAGCTGGGAAATCATTGGCACTAGTCTTGCTCCTTGGCCTGTTGGTGACGTCTGACTCTCTTCTAGATGGGTTTGAGAAAAGTGAGTCCTGCCTGTGTGGATTTGCCATAAAGATGCTCTCTCTCACCTGGGGGCCTCTGTCCCCAGGGAAATGTGCTGTGCCCCATAATTTTTGCTTGAATCATGATGGGCCACTCAGATAGAAGGAAATACCCAGACTCGTGACTTCTTAAGCTTTTTTCTCCTTTGATCTTTTCTTCCTGGAGGCATTTATTTGATCTCAGAAGGACCTTAGGGCTACAGTCTGCCCTAGCAAAAATATGACAGAGAGCAGAGCAAAGATTCTGAGACTTTTCTTCTGACTATTCCTCTGCATAACACAGGCAAAATATTGACATGTTTCTCCCAGGAGCATAGGGCCAAGATGTAACAAATCAGAGTGGAGACAAACTAAGTGAATTTTCCAGGATAAAAACAATTGGAGAAGGTTATGGCTCTGAGAAGTAGGATACTCTTCTGGAAAGTACTGTATGGGTCTCAGGAGGCTTGGATCCAGGAGACCTGACAGCTGGTGTGAAACTATGTAAAGGCCAACTGATTGCTTTGTTTCTCAGGTCTCCACCTGTGAAATATCCCCTACACCTTCTCTGTCTTGCCTTAGTGGGACTGTCACTTTTCTAGTTAATACACAACAGTGAAAGCCTTTCACTTTCTGTTGGAGCCACTAGATGGGACCAGAGTAAAACAATGAAAAGAATTTTGACATACAGGCCCAGGCCAATAAAGACATGTTATCTTTGACCTTTAAATCTGGTCTCAGGATTCAATTCAAATGCCAGTTTAGGCTTTCAGAGTTCCCTGCTAAAAATTAATCACCTTGTCTGCTTCTTCTTTTTTCTTTCTTTGAAGTAAGATTCATCTGTATAGCTGGTATTTGCATTGCCCTGTTATAGGAAGCAAATGGTGTCCGTCTGTAGACATGAAATATGGAGGGACCATTTGGGCTGCTGAAGTGCTTCCTTTCCCTCAGCACTCTTATTCCTGAAAGCATTGAGAGGAGCATTAAATACCAGAGGGAGATCAGATATAGACACAAATGGGGAGAAGCTGGGGAAATCAAAATGAAGCACATCTTCATGTTTCCCTCCCACGAGCTGTGGCTAGGGCAATAAAGCAAAACCAGGACTCCAAAACCAAGAGCTGAAAGGCAGGAGGAAGATTTGCAGTCTTTCCCCTGTTCCTTTGCCCATCCTAGCACTCCATTCCTCGCACACACTTATTTACCACAGGCAGTGAGGGTGAGTCAGGCTCTCTGTGGAGGGAAGGGCATGGCAGTGCTGGGTGTAACAGCGCCTCCTAATTCACATTGCTGACCATCAGCAGAAATCGAAAGTAAACAACCTATTTACATGTATTTTAAACACAGCTCAGTGCCTGGCAGCCCGATTATTTTGAGGAAGAGGTTAAAGCAGACACTGTAAGGCAAGGACCTTACATACCAAGCTCCAGCCCTCGGTGCATTAATATGGCTGAGTGGAGATACTAACATAACCTTACCTGTAATGGCATGAACACACCACTGTAATAATTCATTTAGAATGATGACACCTGAGACCTAATTTAAAACTCCTAGATGAATACTGTTCTCACATTCAAACCCCAAGGCTGCTGCAAACATACCTAAGAAATCCTAAGAACTATAGTGAGCCTAATTGAATTGGACTTAAATGGACCATTGAGGTGGCCTCACAGAGCTCTGGGGAATTTATATTGTCTATACTGTATCAGAATCACAGCTTGAACTGAATAACGGGTTACATCCAATCATGTTACTGTAACTCATGCTTGAGGAAAGGGGGAAACCTTTTGCTATCAGCAAGGCTGTATGGAAAACAATTTCAAATCACTTTAAACCCGGCTGGCAACTACTTTGCCAATTATGGAGTCCTTTGGGAAAGGTGTGTGCTAGGGCTCGGGACTAAATGATTTATGTCAAGCGCCCCAGTCCCCGGAGGCACATACAGGAGGCTGGAGAGGAGGTGCTTGTGGCTAATTATTTCTCCTAAGAATACTTTAGCAAGGTAATTTGCGCTTGCAGATGAGTCACTCTGCGCGCTGAATATAACACAGGCAAAGCAGAGACTTCAGCGATAGAGAGCACAGGCAGATAAAAGCGAAACGAACGGGATCTTCATTCCTTAATCTCGAATGCAAAACCCCAGCCCCCGGCCCCCTGCCTGCCCCTCTCCCCCAGGGGCCCCTCAGCACTGATGCTCAAGGGGGACAACAGAGGGAGGGCAAGCACAGCCTCATCCCCACACCTAATTACAGAGAGGAGCCCGGCGTTTAAAGGCTGATAAAAGTGTGCCCTCCCTGTGACTCTTGGTGCTGCAAACCTGCTGGCAGCAGGGAAAAGCTCGGGCGAGCTGAAGGAGGCAGCAGCCAAATGCCTTCCCAGAGCCCCCGCCTGCGCATACCCTTGGTGCGCTGGCAGTTTCTTTGCTCCTGTTGTCTAAAATCTCCTCACAGGTGCACTGTTGACACTGCGTTATAATTTATGAAGCTGCAGATGCCTGGAACATGTAATTCATTTTGCAGATGGCAAGTGTAAATTCTGCTGTTCCTCACATGGCACAGACTTGCCTGTTAATAAAAAGGCTGACCTCCTAGATCCTGGCTACTCCGAAAGGTGTAGCAAATCCCTTTTGGATTTGTATTTTTTTGGATTTGTATTGCTGCTATCGAATAAGGTGTAAATAGCTTCGATCTTGCAGATGATTCAAGCCTGAATTCAAGATCCCCACTGCCCCAAAACTCTGGTGTGTGAGCTTTGGGACTGACTCAAAGCAGGTTAATTTTGGTCAGAAACTTGGGATTGATTTGCAGCAGAAGCACATGTTAGAATGCTGTACACACTCTGAACGCTGCCTTCCAGATTTTCATCTGATTTTAACCCACAATGCATAGTTGACTTTTATTTAGGTCCTATCATTCACACTGGCTTTGGGATTTTGGGAGCAGTGAGAACATGAATTTGTGGCTAACACAGAGCTGCTGTTCTTGATCAGGAGTGAGCAGAGATGCAGACACACTCTCCTTTTGAAAAATGCATTTGTGGTTATCTGCAGGTTTGCAGCAGCTGAGGAAAAGAAAGAATGCTGCAAGTCCCTGTGGAAATGCCACTCAAGTCTTCCAAGCCCAGATGAGCCCCAGGCCCCCACAGCTGAGCCCCGGTCCCTGCAGAGCAGATGCACTGGCCACGCTGGTGCCTGCTGGAGTGTGCTGGGGAGTGGGCCAGCAGGGCTGCAGCTGCTGCACTCTGCATGCACCAAGCTGCAGTAACAACCCAGGAGAGCTGTGAAGCACCTTTCTTTCCTGCAGCAATAAAGGCAGTAACACAGCTAACACAGATGGAGAGTGGCCAATGGATTTGCTAACCCACAGCAAAGAGATAAGTTGTGAAACATCAAGTGGCTGAATTGACTGGCTTTGAAACAGCTATCTAACAAAGCAATGGCTTTTGGGAAAGTCTAGTTTGTCCAAAAGATCTGTGGTCTTCTAGTCCATGCTCATGTGACACCCTTCCACTAGGAATATGGAGCAAGAACAATTCTTGTTCACCTGATTAAGGCTCAACTGCAAGGCACAGCCATCACTGTGGCTCCTCTCTCAAGCTCCTCTTTCCCTTGAGTTGCAGGAGAAAGGTAGTTGGAAAAGCCAGTTAATTGCTGGCTGGCAGTGTTAGCAGGCATTGTAAACCCATGGCTGGCAATAAAAGAGTCTGTAGTCTGTAGCATTATGGGCTATATAATAAGATGAAGTGAGCAAACTCCAGGAAAACCTAGCTAAACTTGGTTTAGCTAACCAACTTAGGCTATTTGGCTTCTCTTTGGACATAATTGAGCATGGATTCAAAGCACTGACATTGTGCTGATGAGGATTCTGACTCATGGTGTCTGTTAGAGAGGAGTGGAAGGGAGGAAGCTGAGGCAAAACATACAACCCCGTTTTCCCTGCCCCTCCCAACCTGTCCCCCCTGTCTGCCAAGGAGACACTCCGGAGTGCAGGAGTAAGACATTATGTTAGCCTCATAAAGGAGGCAGGACATGTACTGCTTATCCCTCGTGGATTTAAGCCACAGCAAAACTGGTGTTGGAAGCTGCCACCCAGCAAAACATCAGTGTTCTGTCCTCTGCCTGATTGCCCCAATCTCCTGGTTTATTGGACAAAAACCTGCCTCAAAAAATTGCATGCAAGAGAGAAGCCAGAGCACATTCACTGAGAAGTGTGCATGAAATGGAGCACTGGTTCAACAAAAGGTCTTTCACTTGCTCTTTTTCTTCTTTTTGATCCACTTCCCTAGAGTCTTCTCAGGACCATTCACCACACAGACCCCTGCCACAATAGCTTAAGAGTCATTCTTTCTGTCCCAGCTGATGAGAAGAAACATTCTGCAAGATGGTCAAGATCTTTCAGGTCTTTTATCACCTAGAGCAGGATCACAGAAAAACTCTGCACAACCTTTCCACTTTTAGTATGGAGAGTTTACAACTATATTATGCAGATCTTTTATGCATTTCTTTGTATTTTATTTTTTTTACTCTTCCCAATCTCTTTTAAGCTTCTTCCCCTTTGCACATCTGAGCTTTGCTGATCACAGAGGTCAAACAGATTGAAAACATGTGTGCAAGTAAAGTGGCTTCACCTTTGACCTCAAACTATTCCTTCTTGGGAACATTTAATTTGCTCTAACCAAATGTATTTTTATTTTAATGGAATGCTCTTGCCTGAGGCAAACTGTGTGGAAGTCCATCAGATGTGTTTTCATTTTACCACTTTGTAGAAAAGTGTATTAATCCATTTTGCTTTACATCTGGAATTTTTTTTAACACAGCCCTGGGATTTTCCCCCTTTATCTGCAGCACCACCCATGGCTCCTGTGCAGAAAACAAAACAGAGTAATATGAAATTAAATGGACCAAAGAGGTATGTTAAGAATGAAAGTTGATCCTGATTGCAAAGGGCAATTTTTTTGGCATCCCGGGTATATGTATTTCTATTTCTATTTCTGTTAGGTTGTACCTTTCCCAAGATGATTCTCTGTGCTATGCCAGATGACAGAGGATGTGAAAACTTGGTTTGTAACACCATTCTGGATCCTTCTGATGAGGCAAGGTAAGCTTTACATTAGGATCAAGCTGTGGCTACAGGTCCTCACTTTCAACCTGTGCCTCTGAATTTAATTCAAGGTTTGTAGCACTTTGTGGCAGAATACAATGTAGAAGATGCTACCATTTCAGACTGTGTTATGGTTTTGATTGCTTAGGAAGTCTTACACATTGCTTTCTCCTAAGCAGCTCCCCTAAGCTGTTTGGGGCAGTTTTCAAGCTGCTATGCATTCATGCATAGCCTGTGAGTATCTGCCCAGCCTACCTATATAAAAATCAAGAGACATAGCTAGATTTAGTTTGTAGGGGGTTTTTTTTGGAGGTTTTTTTTTTTTTTTGCTTTGTAAGAGATAAATTCCAGCTCACGTAACTTTTGTTGTTAGCTGTCTCACCATTCTGATTCTGCCACCACTCATTTTGAGGTTGAGTACTGAATTCAGCATGATATGACAACCTAACATGAGAAAGCCAGAGTAAATGTCATCCCCTAATAGACATGAATGATGGAACAAGTCTGTGCCCAGGATTCTCCATTCATTTTACATAGTCCCTGGATCCTATTTGGGCAGCTTGGAACATCCCTCCCTTTGAAACCCTAAAGGTTGAATGAGCCCCTGTGTGGCTGCATCATTGTCCTACTTTTCTGCAGTGCCTCCGTTTAACAGTCTGATATTAGAGGAAATTATTTCAGTATTATCATTGTCTAGAATACTACAAAAAGCCATAAGAGCAACAAAAAAAAAAAAAAAAAAAGAAAAAAAAAGAGTAGTGTGCAGATATATAAGGCTGTATTTCCTCCTCTTGTGGATCCAAGGGGGTATTCCCACAGCTGCAGGAAAGTAGAGCCTTCTGAGACTATTCACAGGACTAAACTGAATAAATTGCAGGGCTGGTGGTGTGTGTTTCTATTTTCTGTGCATGCATCAGATATTCCTCAACAAGGTACAATTTCTGTCAACGGGAATATTTGTTAATAAGTATTTGTTATAAGTGTTTGTTAAACAGCTTGGACAAAGCATTTCCAGTCCAGTGAGAGGCTCATTTTGGATATCCACTATTCATTATTCACCGTGTGTGTGTTCACACAAGTCATATGGTATTGTCACTGCTCCTTACTTGAATAACTCTAGTTAAACAGGAGACTAATGAATGTTGGAGCACACATGGTGAATAACTAATAACAAGGAACATGATCTCTCACTTGCACCTGTACTTAGCTATAACCAGGGCTGTCTGACAGCATGGGGCTGTAATCTGGGCCCCCCAGCTCCCAGCTTTCTCCAGCTGTGGCTCTGTGTGCTGTGCATGTGCCAAACAAGTCACTCTGGGCATGCAGCTTGTTGCTGTGTGCCAGGAGACACCTCTTAGCTGGACTCGGGCCTTAGGTACCCATAAACTACCTGTTGACACCGCTATGCAAACCTGCTAACTGCTCAGTGTGGGTGTAAGGAAATGGGAATCAGGCTATTTAAAGGTCAGGAAACATGGTATAAGTCCATAGTCAACCTGGCTCCTTAAACTTTCTTCTAGCAGAAGTATTGTATTTGTATTGTGCTTCTGATGCAAAGGAACCAAGTGGTCCCATGGATGTCCCTCCACAGCAAGGTGTGATTTTAGCACAAGAGGAGGATCAGTGCCAGGTGCAAGTTAACCAGCATACCCATCAGCATCTTTAAAGGTGCACTGCAGAGACCTCAAGCCCCTCTGGTATCCAGGTATGTGCCAGGTGACCAGTTTGAACAGCTGCAGTCAGATGAGAGAGGCTGTGCTGTTTTATGGCTGTGACCAACACCTTTAATGTGAGAGGCAAAATCCTCCCTGATCATGCACCAATTTCCTTCTTACCACCATTATTCATCTTTCTTATTCAAGTTCTCTTGTGTCTTCCATGATCTTATGCTTGCCATGACTAGCTTAAAGCTGGTATGCTTGTGGTAGTTACCACCTTCCCCAGTTTGCTTTTCACCTTGTCCACTACTGACCAAACTCGAAGGTTTCTGAAAGCCCTGGAAGTGTGGCTAAATATACTTCACATACACCACCACAACTACTAATGAAAGAGTGTGGAGGAAAACTGTTCCATCCGACAGTGAGGGTTTTGCCATCACAACTTTTATTTTGCCGTAATTTTAGGGGTTGTGTCACCATAAGAGGGTTTTATGCCTCCTTGTTCCTCAGAACCTGTTGGGGCATGACTACACTACCATGCTGCTTTTATCTCTTCACAGATTTGTGCTTTCCCACCTTTTGACTGCTTCTGCCCTTTTGACTTCTCTTCAGGGAGACTCCAAGGTCCCTTGGTGCTGGAACTTTTTTTTTCATGTGGTTGCAGTGTCTAGCACAACACAGCCCTGATCTCTGTTGGTGGATACTAGGCACTCATGGAATCCAAGCAATAAATAATCCTCATTCCTGCTGCATTGCTCTTATGCTATATATCAGATGAGAGAGGGTGGCTCTTAATCTTCTTACTGTCAGGATTATACAGGTATATTTCTGATAGAGAACTTTTAAACTACCATACAGTGAAAAGTTGGAAGGTCTCTTGTAAATCACACTTTACTCACATATAAACATAACTTAAATCAAGTTGATGAGCAATACCCTCCACAGGATAAATGTCTGATACTGAATTTATTTCAGATCTGTTTACACAAAGGATTGATGACGATCAATATCTGCCCTTGGGATGAGCAGGGAAACAAAAATGCTGGTGATCAGGCCACTTGATGTCACTATTGCTTGACAATGTGCATGGGCAACTGAGAGTAAAAATGGGGTTAGTTCAAAAGGACAGCAGGACAGGGGGTTTAAGGAAGGCCTCTGGGCCATCTATTTAAAAAGAATGAGAAAGATACACTTTTTAGGGTTGAGCATAAATTTTGCCTCTGTACATTTAGCAGTGTTAGTGGAGAACTCCCTTCCCTTCTGCACTCACGGCTGAAAGTGCTGTCACTGGGTTTGGAGCAGGATTCACACGTTTTTCACTTGCTCAGTGGAAGAACAGGACACTTTCTTTGTCTCTCTGACACCTCTGTGTGGGGAGCATTGTGGCAGAGGACCCATCTGATCCAGGCTTATATCAGTAACTCTCGTATTTTACCATACACCAAGTCAGACTGGGTCCATAATGATAACTATGAAGCAGAATACTTTTGTCCACTGCCATGAAGTTTTCTGGCTTCAGTTTTCTGATTTTCACAAAAATGCAGCCTATATTTCCCTTGATGAGTTTGGGTCCTCCCCTGGGCAGTTGACAGAGGAAACATTTCTATTTGCTTATTGCAGAGGTTTCACCAATCAGCTAACTTATTAGCAGTTGAACCTTAAATAATTTATCAAAGTCCATGGTGAATAAATATCTAATACTCCTACCCACACAACTTCATCTAAGTCCCAATGAGTTTCTTCTTCTTTTGGAAGGCCTAAGGTCACTAAATAATTCAGAAGCCTCCCTCCTGGCTCTGGTAGGATGTGTGCTAAACTACCTCAAAGTGCTTTTTGTTAGGAATTGAGCCATATTGGTCACTCCTTTGTCTTCTGGTAAAATGAGTATTTACTTGGATGAAAAGTGGGTGAATGCCTTTGTGTGTGAAACTGTAACAGCAATTAAAACCCAAATCCTTTGTTCTTGGAATGAGTAAAACCACGGGCAGTTTGGATAGCTCTTTCTTGGATCATTGTCATTTACAGGGAGCTCTTGGAATTGTCCTGTTTGGGAGGAGTTGCAGGTGTGCTGTGCTTTCTCAGAATATTTACATTTTATCTGTTGGGAACAATTGACTTATTTTTGGTTTAAATTTGCATTAAACAGTTCACTTTTCCCCTGTTGTTAGTTCTCTCCCTTGAGCAGTAGTGTTAGTTATAGCTACTAACATGGCTCTGACTACAAGTGAGCAACATGACAGGCAATATTTAAATTATTTGCATGCACAGGATACCCATCAGTGGAATTTAACCCACATCTCCTAAGCTATGGGCCAAATGCTATAACCATGGGACAAGGTTACTGTTAGGAAAGCAAAGCTCAAATCTCACCAGGTTTCTAGCAAGCCCCATTTCTTTGTGAAAGATGTTCAGCATCACAAATGGTGTTTGTAGGAACCTGGCCTTATTTCTTAATTTTCCCTATAGATGACCCAATGTGGATGACTACAGTAACAGGAGGTGTCTTTCTCCTTCCCAGGGAAAAGGGAGATGAGCTCTTCCAAGGTAAGTGATCATCTCTCACTTCAACAGCTTGAGGACTACTGTTCCTAAAACCTGAGAAACTGGCTCAGGTGTGTCTTGGCCCTTCCTAACAGACGATCAAGATACAACATTGAGTAAGTTTTAAAGCCGAGGTAATTTGTAGTGACACCACTGACATATGGTTGGATGGTCACTAAAAGGAGCCAATTAAAAATAATGGTGCATTGAATCAAAAATCTGCTGGTTTATTTCCAAATCATTCAGTCTGGGCATCACCCTGTGTATGAGCTGAAGAGCTGAGGTCAGATCCCAGATGGCACCTTTAACAGAAGTGTTGAGGACAAGCCTGTGCACCCTTGTGGCATGGTGTGCTGCTCTTTGCTATTAGTCTAGCTGGCCCAGTGGAACATACTAGTGTAATCATGATTTAATCACATTAATAGTGCTGGGCAATTGATGGAAATGTGGCACAAAAGACAAAAATGCATGAAAAATACCTTTTCCAACAAGCACTTTATTTTCTGTACAAAAAATTGCCATCTCTTGTGAATATTAAACTACTCTAAAGAATTTCACATGAAGGCAACTGTTCTTTACAGAGTTCTGCAACTTATTTTAAAAATACCAGTAGAAAAGATTTTTCGCTATTAAACTGCATATGTTTTAGGAGTAATTTCCATGGAGTCCGTATTAATTTCTATAGCTCTCTGTTTAATTTTCTTTTTTTTCATAAAAAACATTGTAAAATTGTAACTAGTATGGTTGGTGACCACGTTTCAGGGATGTGTCATGGCATCTCTCAATGAGTTGGCTTTAGTTTCATTTCCTTCAATCCACTCTTTGGCAACCTCCAACCAACTATACAAGCATGGAAGAAAGATCTGAGCATTTATGATGGATTGTGAGTGGGAAGGATTTGGAATTGTCTTTAATGAGCTGTAGCCATTTGGTCTCACTTCTCAGACAGTCATGTGTGCTTACAGTAAAAGACAAAATTGAGCAGTTTAAGATGTCTCAGAGCATTTCAGCATTATCTGGGCATTCTGGTATGCTCTCCCATTACATGACCATTCTGGAATTGAATGGTCAGTGATGATAAACAGTGCTAATGGATTACTGAGTAGGGGGAAGGTAGGAGATATTAATAAGGTAAGATTTTTAATTAATTTTTCAAGTTAATTAAAATGTCCAAAAGCACAATAAAACTGCAGAAAATCTGGCAAGGGAATGGCAGCCTGTCTGATTAATGCAAGTCAACTGTCTTCTGAGGGTAATAGTAATAATGATGAGATTATGGATATGGAAGAACCTGCTAAAGAGATATGAGATGCATGTGGAATACAAACTGTGTCCTAGTTACTATTTTATGGTGCACAATGGATCTTATTAAGGAGGAATAGCAGTAAGAATTACCACTGAATTGCTCAATAAAAGTATTGTGTAATTAACACTGCTGCACCATCAGCTTGAGTGCTACCTCCCATTGATACTCCATATCCTTCATTTACTTTTAGTTTTTAACTAAAGTATGGGAGTTTCAATGGCAGATGCAGGCAGCTTGAAAAACATGTTGCCTTGTGCATGATGATACTTGAAGAAAGACAAGCAAGCACTGAAGAGCTGGAGTGGAATGTGGATATTCAGAAGAGACTGGCAGGAACTTCCACAAATGAGAGTTTGATACTCCATTCCCTCAGCAAAAATAACACTGAAACAAAATCACAACAATAACCATGACAGAGAGAGCAAAAATACTTTCTTTCTGGCATCCCCAGGATTGTCCCTAATGACGTTTTGAAAGCATGTCATCCCCATCCAGGCAGAAAACAAGTCCCACTGAGGCTGGTGCACAAGTGATGAATGGGATTCACTGATGGGCACTTTTTTACAGCATTAAGTTTCTCATTATACATATATGCCTTATGCCTTATGCCTGCTGCAGTGGTGCTCTGCTCTTGGCTGAATATTCTATGCAGTCTCCAATAGAAGTATTGCAACATCTTAATTAGAGACATCAGTGTCATACAGGAGATGACATTTGGTATAGTTCCATCCTGATGGAAAAAGAAGTAGTCAGCATCATCAGGAAAAGTAGGGTATTGCAGGTCTTATGGTAGTTCACTTAACTCTCAAGGAAGGATCCTTGCTGTTGAAGAGCAGATGTAAACCAAAGCTCATGCACTCTGAGCCATGCCCATCATTGTTTTCTATAGAAAAGCAAAATCTGCTGGCTGCAAAGCCAAACCCCTCAAAATTAATATTGAAAGACCAGTTCAACCACAGATTTGGCCAGACCAGAAATGATCTGAACTGCCCATGTGTTTCAGGATGTTTGGAGCCTGAGTTATAAAGTTATGATAGACTGAGCCTCTGCTCATAATGAATCACTAGGGGTTTTTTTTCAGTTCCTGGCTAGGTTATGCTATATCCCATGTTCATTTTATTCAAGCTCCTCTCTGTCAAGTGCAAAATTCTTAATTCCATCTTCAGTATTTACCTAGGCTGCTCTTAAAAATGAAAATAGTATCTGGAGGATTTTAGTCTTGGTGAAATAATAAAGGAAAGTAAAAGCCTCCTGTCTTGAATTCTGAGTAGGCTGCATCACCACATGCAAGAGAAATGGTTGCTATAGATTGCCTTGTTATTAAAAGGGGAGGGTGAAAAATGGCAAGGAAGGTTTGAAGCCGGGTGATGTAAAACAGAACCAGTTTATAGGGAGCTGGCTGAGGACTGCAGTTTTATAAGGTGCACTTTAAACAACCATGCAGTGTACTAAAAATATCATAAAAACTATAGCTTCTAGCCACAAGTTTCAGAAAATGCTTAGTGGCAAAAAGAGAAAAAGCTGGAAGATATAGGGCATAAAGAAAATCGAATACACAGAATGGAAGAATATTTAGGTCTAGGCTTTTGCTTCAGGCTACAGCTCAGTGCAGGCACAAGATACCACATGCTGTTCAGTAGGACAGGATTCATCTCCATAGTGCTAAAAGTACATAAATGCCACAGGAGAGAAGACACAAGACATTCAGTATCTGAGACTGATTTAGATCTTCCACTTACCCTCTGCAGAGCCCACTGACACTCAGAGAAGTGCTGCCATCCATCCTGCTATTTTTCTCCTGAGACCTCACCAGATTCATCCAAGCAGCCTAACTGCTCATCAGTTGTCAAAGCCCATTGCTCCTTTGCTCCCATTTTAACAGGAAAACACTACCTGCAGAGGCTGGGGTGAGTTGTTTCTTCCATAAAATCATACTCCCTGAATGAGCTGCCCTGATGCTGGAATAGCAATGGTCCAAAGAGATGATCTACCATGTTGGAGGCTTGGAAATCAGTCCAAAAAGGCAGAAACCAGCAGAAACCAGCCAATGGTGCTGTTCACTCCAGCGTTTTTTTCAAGACTTCTCTAGGTGGCTGTTTGTCCCCAGTATTTTGCAAAAGGAGAGGTCATGCTTGGCTGATTTTTTGTATCTCATGTTTACCTGTGAGTTGGTCTCTGGAGCTGCTCTTGAAAACAAGAGGAGCCAGAGACAAGAAAGGACAGGAAGGTTGCCATGAAACAGAGAAACTTGCATGGATGTCATGAACATTTGTCATTTAAATACAAATGTTTCATTAGAAGTGTAGGGCATCAGTCACAGGATTTTAGGGGGCCCATCAGAGACATCTCTCTGAGGCAGAGCACCTGCCTCACCCCCTGCTGGCTGTGTGCCATGTTGGGAAGGAAACTCACCACTGATCTATGAGGGCAGCACACTGAAATATCCCAGTGCCAGTGCAGCCATGCAGCCTGGGACAGATGGGATCAAACTAGGCATCCTTCCCTTCCACCCCACTTTTGGAGCCAGCTGCTCCATCTGATTTCAGGAGAGAGAATGATACCTTGGTCTGCAGTTTCAGCAGCAAATATCATAGGCTGGTTGCAAGACAAGAGGGAGGAAATTATTGTTCTGAAAATCATCACAAGTATTTTTTTACAGAATGTTAAAAGCAAGCTTTAAAATACTCCTCTCCCAGTCCTAACTCACAATAGCAGGAGCTGGGGTGAGATATCTTTTCTTGCAGTGATTAATACCTTCCTACAGGAGAACTGCCATTAAAGGCAATGAGGCAGCCTGCAGAGCAAGGCTTTCCTCTGCAGGAGAAAGAGTGGATCTGTGTCTGCAAACTGTGGCAAACTCTGAACTTCCCAGTTTCCTCCACTGCTCAGGCAGTCAAGTGTCCAACTGCCACCTCTCACATCCTCGGTTTATGGCAAACATAAAACAGGAGGCCATTCAAAAAAATAAGATAAAGCAGACCCTAAATTTAAATTGTGTTGATATAAATCATTCATGCAACAGATTGCATTTATTTATTGCCTTTGTTTGCAGCACAAGAAATCTGTTAGATGCGCCTCGCAGAATTCATAGATTAAAAAATAAAAATCCTTATGAGATACAGGCTTTGTGCCCAAAACACAGCACTTTCCTATTAAAACCTTTATTTGTCTTCAGAGGGAATACATTGGCACTGTTTCCCCCATCACCTACTTCCTCCTTCTCACCTCTGAAGCTGCTTCCCAGTCACAGGGATGAGTTTCATGCTCCAGCTCCAGTGGCTCATGGCCATTCTGACCTGTCACCTGATGGACAAGCTGGCAGCTCTTCCCCAGCCTGGAGGACACCTGGCAGCAGCCTCATGGGAAGCAGAGCATTGGGGAGGAGAAAGTGACCTCGTATCTACTCTTGGGACCAGAAAGAGAGGACAAAAGTTCATTTAAAAAAAAAATCTAAGTGGGGCAGTCTTTCAAAGACCAAGAGTCACCTCTCAATAGTGGGACATCTGGTGACATTAGCTGAAGTTTCATAAAAGCTCCCTATGGCCTTTTCAGAAATAGAGCAGGTTTCAAAAAGAATGAAAGAAAGAAAACACAGAGCCCTGTGTATTGGTGTTATCTCCATCTTCTAGGCAAAGGTACTGCTAAAGCCAGCAAAGGATCCTAACTTGATTTTCTTCATTTCCGAAACAGGAGAAATGCTGGTCATGAATGTATGTTATTTACAAAGACGTAGTTTTGTCCTGTTTTCTTCCTTTATTTCATTATTTATTGAGTAAGATAATAGCTTATGGTACTTACACAGAGCCAGCTGTTTGCAGGATGCCAAGAGCAGGTGGTCTGGGAGGCCTCTGATGAATTGCAAAAGACACTTACCAGCTGCTATCACTGTGTGAAATGAGCAAACCTGCAAAATCTTTATTTTCAATTGGATTGTACTTTTAAGTAAGCAGGGGAGACAGCCAGTATAACTACAGACCATGACCAACAACCCACATAAAGTGTGTGCAAACACAAGTGATTAATGTACCAGGATTTCAAAACATCCAAAATGAGTGAGTCAGGTTTAATAGGGTGCGTGAGAGGGAAGGGGAGCAGCAGGGGATGGGTGGCAGCTGGGGTATGCATGGAAGGACTGCAGGACAAGGAGCTGCTTACATGACATGAGGAATAAGGCAAAAAGCAGCTCTTTGAAGAATATGAATAGTCTATATTTTATTCTTAGCATCTCCCATATTTTTATTCTCCCTGGTAAACAATACTGTTTGTTCAAAGTTTTCATGGTCCTTTTCCTTCTTTCTCTCATCACCTCCACCCCTCTTATTTTTTTTTCTTTTTCTTTTTTTTTTTTTTTTTTTCAATTATGTAGGGCACTCTCGTGTGCTCCCTCACCAGGGCACAATCCTTTGGTGGTAACCACATCCTCAAATGGTCACTGAAGAGATGCAGGGATAATGGGTTACAAAGACAGACATTAATAAGGTAAGATAAGAGAGGGGAGGTTTATTAATTTTTCAAGTAAAGTTAGGATGCCCAAGGGCACAGTAAAACTGTAAAGAATCTAGTGAGGGATGAGAGGCCTAGCTGATTAATGCAAGTCAGCTGTCCTCAGAGGGTGATTGCAATAATGATGAGATTATGGAAGAACCTGCTGAAGACAAATGAGATGCATGTGGAATAAAAACTAAGTGTCCTAGTTACTCTTTTGGAGTGCACGATGGATTTTATTAAGGAGGAACAGCAATATAAATTACTGCTGACTGAGATGCCAAAGTGAGGAGCCAGGCTTGCTTTGCTGGAATTTCTTTGCTCGAGAGGTAAAAAGCAACCCAGGGTGCCTTGTTTGAAAACAATCCAAAGAAAACATGGAAAAGTGAGATCAGGCTTTGTCCCATACTGCAGAAGATAATATTTCTGCTTGATGTCTTTGATGTGCCTTTCCCTCCACTCCCTGTCTCCCTCTTCAGCTCCATTACCTCATTGCTTCCCTAAGATGGGGCAGATAATTCACGGCTTCCCAGTTTGTCCCAGGAGCCCTTAATCTGTCCAGAAGTGACTTTTCTCCAGACAGCCCCACCGTGCATTGCATGAATAAGGCAATATTTCAGAGGCCAGCAGTCTTCCTTCCTTCCTTCCTTCCTTCCTTCCTTCCTTCCTTCCTTCCTTCCTTCCTTCCTTCCTTCCTTCCTTCCTTCCTTCCTTCCTTCCTTCCTTCCTTCCTTCCTTCCTTCCTTCCTTCCTTCCTTCCTTCCTTCCTTCCTTCCTTCCTTCCTTCCTTCCTTCCTTCCTTCCTTCCTTCCTTCCTTCCTTCCTTCCTTCCTTCCTTCCTTCCTTCCTTCCTTCCTTCCTTCCTTCCTTCCTTCCTTCCTTCCTTCCTTCCTTCCTTCCTTCCTTCCTTCCTTCCTTCCTTCCTTCCTTCCTTCCTTCCTTCCTTCCTTCCTTCCTTCCTTCCTTCCTTCCTTCCTTCCTTCCTTCCTTCCTTCCTTCCTTCCTTCCTTCCTTCCTTCCTTCCTTCCCTCCTTCCCTCCTTCCCTCCCTCCCTTTCCATTTTCTCATTCCTTGACACTTGCCCCCATGATTTTGCTGCCCCACCTCCTCATCCTTGGTGTCCCCAACTTCTCTTAGCACCTATTTTGTTTTTTTCCTCTTTACCCTGGGTTTTGTGCTGCCTGCCAGTTCCATGCAGATGGACCCTCCCACCAGCCCTGTGACCCCCACCATGGCCTCTGCCCCTTTCTTTTTACAACAGCATGAGGACCAGAGGAAGGATGATTGCTGCTTTCATGGGTGTTGACCAGCACACAGAAGCCTTGGTGGGTAGCACATCCTCTGCAGCACTGAAAAGGTGTAGACATAACTTCCTGAAGCGGGAGGGAAAGGGATGACTTCCAGATGCAGGGACTGGCAAATCTGCACCAAGTTGCACAGTGGGAACCAAGCTTTAATTAACAGCATAGTAAGAAATAGCATGACATGGTTTCTTGTATAAATTTTCCAGGTCCTCTGTTTCTTTCTAGTGTATTAACTGTCTATGGTAATAGGAAATAAGAAATTATAATATCTACTGCTGTTGTTACAGTGCAAAGCCAGTGTTTCCATTAGAAAATCTGTTTCTAATGGGTTTGAGTAATATAATAATGAACTTTCACTTCAGGATTAATCCTGGTATTTAGAGGTCCCAGTCTGACTGCATTTTTTTCCCTACAAAATTTAGTAGATAAGTCTGGGCATTATAAGGCTTCACTACCTCCCCACAGCTCGGAATTCACTTTCTCCTGAAAGTTTTAATCTTCCCTTTATTGTCCTTGTAAAGTGATGGTATGGGCTTCTCATCTCTTTTGCCTTGATGATTTTTTTTTTTAAATGGATTTAAGTAACTACTAGATGTCAAACCAGCATTTTCTCCCACATGCTAATTATGTAATTACTCGATAGATGGACATTTCTGTATTATTAAGATGGTCTAGATGCATATTTATGCAGCAGACAGTAATGATTTCATTTTAGCAGCTCCCTACATACATATTTACATGACAGACCATACTGTTCTGCAGCTTCAGCCCCCATAAACCTCATTTGTGACATGTGAATCTGCTGCGTTTCATGCACAGCCTTACGTGGGGATACCCTCACAGGGGGAGTGGTCACTACTGGATGAACAGAAAGTGATGTTACATAAATAGAATGCATTTTCCAAAGGAAAGGCAAAAACAAAACTGCAAACATACAAAAATAACAGCCCTAAAAGATCATGTAAGTATCGTGCCTCTGATTCCCAACAGCAGATGTTTCGGGTGTTGAAACTCCCACCAGAACAGCTGCAGGAATGTAGAATCACATCTGGGCTTGCGACGGGGCTGCATCATTACCCACCAACAGCAAAACAGCCAGATGCTTCCAATTCATTTTAGGGACAGAACTTAAAGTTTGAGCCCGTGAACATCCCTGCTTTACAACTGCTATTTACCATTGGCTATTCCTGGATGTGCTGCTGAGGCAGTGGCAGGAGCCAGGACATGGCCAAGCTACTGGGTGGCATTGCACTATGGTGGGGTCATCTGACATGAGGGGCAGAGCTGAGGCAGGGGTCTGGGCAGGGGTCTGTCTCAGTGCCAGCTTTAGGAGCTGAGGATGATCTCTCCAGCCCCAAGGAAGGGCAGTGGAGGTATTGCTGCTCTCACTTGGTGCACACCCCGCTCCCTCTCCTGCCACATTCTGCTTCTGCCAACCATGTTCAGCACACCTGCATGTTTTGGGATGGTGTTCTGGCTTCATGTGCTACGTAATTGAATACATAATTGAAGAGTACTTCAAATCTAGGGATGAAGGCAAGTGAAGGCAGCTGGCTTGACACGAGTCCTGGTGCTCACTCCTTCCCTGTACTGGCTCTGGTGAATAGAGTGAACTGTGGGCTGAAGCTGTCCCACTCCAGCAGCACTCACATTCACATGTCAGAGCCACTTAGAAGGAAGAAATTTACTTTTGCTCTGGCTGCATGATTTCCTGTTCACAACTCTAGCTCCCATTGCATGAGTATATAAACTGGGGACAACTCCTCCAAGCAAAATGGTTACTTGGTGTGCCAAGCACCTAAAGTAGGGCTTACTTGATTCCTCTCTGTGTTTTCCCATCTCCCTAATGGGACTTGCAAACTCTGTGGTGGCAGCTGTATTGTGCTATTTCATCCTTTTAGAGAGGGTTGCTCTTGCTTTTCCTGCTGTACCACATTTCAGCACTGGCAGATGCCTGGCAGTGGTTAACCTATCTGTCAGGAGGCAAGGTTGGCTCTCTCCTTCTGCCTTGGCTCTCTCCTTCTACCTTGTCTCAGTGGGAGTGCAGGTGTAGGCACAGACATCCACCTTCTCCAGCCTCCTATTCAAGACAGAAATATGAGTCTTATATGGCTCAGCTATCAATGCCTGTACCAAATCTACATCTGAACCTCATCAGAGGTGGATACTGACCTCTGGGCAACTCAGATAGTCATGCTATCACCACACTACAATTATTTACATTTGTTTTTGTTTTTGTTTTTTTTTTTTTTATTAAACGTACATAAATTACTAGAGAAGATTAGTTACATGATTTGCAATAATTTTATCTTGTAATCAAAGGTTGTTACTACACAACCAAGGGTTGTGCAAAAACTTTTTTAAAAAATAAGCTATACACAAAATAAAATAACAGTACCAACATTTACGAGTATATGCTTGTCCATCCCCTTGTTGTCACTTGTCCCAGCCTGGACCAGGAGGGGCAGAAGAAGGTTTTATATGGCTTCTGATGTGCCTACAAGAATCACACAAAGGCTCCAGCTGACAAATGCGACTGAGGTGGTTTTGCAAAATGCTTAGTGTCAGATGGTTTAAAGGACATAGAAGCAGATGGATTTCTCCTTCTAGGATGGGGCCTTGATTGTGAGTGGGACAAGGGAATCCATCCTCTTGCATGAGGAGGAGACTGCTCTCTACTTGCATGTTGTCAAACAAGATCATTTTTAGAGAAATTGATGACAATCTCTCTTTAAAAAATACCTAATCTACAAATCACAACATCCCTCTTCCTAGGGAGGGGACATTGTGTGTTTTTGTATTGTTTTGATTATTGCTGGTGAACATCTGTTATGACAGTAGCAGCAAGGTTTGATAGGATTAGATAAACTTCCAGGACTGCTGAGAATGTGTATTTCTCTCTCAAATTGAACCTTTTAACAAAGATCTTCCCCCCCTCACCATCATCATGAGAGGATCAAGAGGAGGAGGAACAGAACTGTGCTTGAGTCAGACAGAAGGAAGATGCAGGCAAACCCTTCCTGGTGCAGGAAGCCCCATTTTCTGTGTCTGGTTTCCAGGACTGTGGCCTGCCATACTGGAGAAGCCCAGAAAGGATTCCAGCCCATGTTATCTGTACCCCTCTTTCACTCTGAATTTCCATGGAAATCACTTCACCTCTGTCTTTTGGGGTTTTCAGAACATCTGCCTTCACAGTTTTATTGAATGGAAGAAAATGTTCAGAGGGACATTGCTCTGAGTGCTGTGAACTCCCACAAGTGCAGGGTGTCCCTGAGCCCAGGGAGGGCTGTCCTGACCCTCAACATGCAGTTGCTGCTCTTCAGCTTCTAAAGGAAAACTGGGAGGCACAAAAATCCAAAAGAGTCACAAGTGCCTCTGAAATAAATTAGAATGTAAGTTCCCCATGGACCCAAGCTACTGTTGTGGGGTAACCACTGTCAAAGCAGACCTTGCTTAAAAATACCTGCAATGTTTCCTATAAGTTCACCAAGGAGTGCAAATCCTTTCACTGCCTGCAAGCTTCATTAATGTCATTGCAGTGCAATATGTGAAAGCAAAATGGCAATATAGGGCAACTAATGAAAACAAAGGTTAAGCACAATTTCTCTGCTTCCCAAGGGAACAGGTTATTTTCAGGAAACTGTCTGTCTGTATGTGAGAAATTGTGCAGATTCCGTTTTTTACCCTTTCCATAAAATTTTACACGAAACTTGATCATAAAGAGGAAGAGCATAGTAAAATAGTGTCTATTTGGAACAGAATATGGTATTATAGACTAGAGTACATGAGAAAAATCAATAGCTTTGTATAAGCATGAAGTCCATAATCACTCTGCAGACATACCTTGGAGAATATATGCATTTTAGCTGTCTTTGTACAAAACCTTCCAGGGAACTGCACATAATAATAATTAATCATGTAATTAATACTTAATTTACAAACGGCACAGCATGCCCCACTCTCCTGCAGAGACATTTGGGGTGATAAGCAACAGAAAAATAGAATTCAAATAAAATTAACTCATTAAAAGAAAGGCAAGAAAGATAATAAATGAAGGAGGAAACATGTGCCACTGCAAATGCATAAACAGAACAGAAAATGCTTAAAAGCTCCCAGCCTCATCTTGTTTCTAACAAGAACCCCATTTGCTTTGGTGGAGACAGGGATATCATTGAGAGCCTTGGGAAATCCTCATGTGATGCCTTATAAAAGCAGAAGAGACTTCCATCTTCCATCAAAGCCTAGTGGGTTTGTGAGCTGGAAGTCTGAGCAGGCTTTGTAGCCATGAATAAACCCTGCTGAGTGAGCTGAGCACCACTTACTGGTGTGCTTACTGACCTCTTCAAAATAGACTCAGGAAGACTAACAGGTGCTGACTTTTTCCAAAACTGGCTTAGCCCCACTCTTTGCTATGGCTCTAGGCATTTTCCTGGTGCCAGAGTAAAGCTTACTGGTCTGTGGTTTTTGAAAATCACCCTTGCAAGGCTTTCCTAAAGACTGTGCCATGGCTGTTACTTTTCAGTCCTGTGTTATGAATCAGGACTGTCAGATAAACTAAAATGCAAGCTAAATTTGGTGGTGATCAACTTCATATTTGAGTTCTTTCAGAGCTTTTAGGCTAAAAAAAAACCAACTTACCTCCTGATTTGTTATGATTTGAATCACTAATTTTCCCTGAAACATCTTCACTGATCCTTTTTTTTTGTAATACATTTTTCAAGCTCATTCCCCATGTGTGAGGTGTGAAAACTTACTAGTTTCTGATGTGCATGCTAATACAAATAAGTTGGGTAGATTTTTCTGTGTGTTTCCCTTTGATGAGTTTTGATTCCACAAACTTTCTTGAAGGTTTTTTTTTTCCTTTCTTTTAGCCTCTTTCTAGAGGCAGATGCTTCTCAGTCTGTCTTGCTTTCATTAGTATATCTTAGCATGCATATATATAAAAGTTTTAGATTAGCATTATAAATGTTCATATTCTCACCTGCTTCTTCACATATGCATGAATTCCCCCTTTTTTTGAAAAATGCCTTTTAACTTATAATAGCCTCCTTTATTCTAGCATTTATCCATACTAGCATGTGTGAATCTTTTGGAGTAATTTATCTTTAACCTCAGCCTCTGATGTGTAGTCTTTGGATATCTTCCACAACACCAAAAGTGCATTTTGTAATAGAGAAGCCCTCTTTATTTTGCTTTAAATTATTTGCTGATGTTTCTGTAGCTCTGGTTTTAAAAATCAAGTGTTCTTAGAGTGATCTGTAGAATTTTTTCCCTCTGAAAGGAAAATACACTAAATTTGAATGCATTATAGTCACTATTAAAGGATTGCAGTTGCATCTTGAACCTTCTTTTAAAATCCTACTTAAAACCAAGTAAAACTACAATTTGCACCTCTTCTTGCAAATGGTCAGACTAGCTAATCTGAGTTGTTTCCTGTGTCTGAAAAACAGTCCTTGTGCTACAGCTGACAGAGATGCAGCATGTGGGAACATCTGATCATTTTGTGCTTTTCCAGATTTATTTATGTCCCTTCCTCAGTGGGATGTGGAAGACTGAAGATGTGCACTGCTTAATGTGTGTGGAATTCCAAGCCATGTCACAAATTACTACTAAGGTGATTATTTAATATTATATTTCTTAGAACTTGAAAAACCAAATGAACTTGTTGAGTGAATGTCCTTTGTATCACAGCATGAAAATAGGTCACTGATCATCATTGTTCTCCTAAATAATAGGTATGACCATAGGAATACTTCCATTTTAAACCTGGCATAGGACTCCTAATGTTTGTTTACAGTCACCAATATATTTACAGTGGTCTGGTGATCACTGTGTCTATAGTGATCTAGTCAGTCTCACATGAACTTGTAAGACCTTGTGCTTCATTGTGGATTTTTTGTCTTACTGCTACGCTGAAGTGTGGAGTTTCTCTGACTCCAGCACTATAAAACATCTCACACTGTGCCCATCAACCTCATATTTTTTCCCTGTGCTGGCATTTAAAAAAATTAAAAATCTCACTTTGAGTTCTTTCATATAGAAAAGATCTGGGAGCTTTTCCCAAGTCTCTTTTTCTCAGAGCTTGATCAGGCAGAGACTTCTGTGCACAGCAGGCAACACAAAACCCACAAAATGCCAAATGAGCTCCATCTCCCAGTGAAACTGACTTCAGGGAACTCAGAAAAACTTGTCTTCCAACAGCAGGTCATGGTTTTGGGAGAAGTTAGCATCTACCAGACCATCTGAAATCCCAGAACTTGCACGATATATAAGACAACTGTGGTTTGATGCTTTACATCATCCTTTGGAAAGTATTGCACACCAAGTGTTGAAATCCAATAGACTTTTTTTTTTTCATTTAATGGGTTGTTTTGCCTTGTATTTCTGTACTTCCTCCATAAGCAAATAATACCCTAGTGAGGTGCAAGAATGAAGTCAGAATTTGCAACTGTGGCAGAGAAACTATTAGAAGTCTATAAATAAATATTTTTATTGCAACAGTGCTGCATGAGCCAGTACTTTCTGGAAACCATATTCACATTGAGATGGGCTGGGGGACTAGGTTTGGTTACCAGTGGTGGTTACTTGGAAGTGTTTATCTGGGAGAGGTATGCAGCCTTCTCAGTACTCTTATTCAGTTGTGTAATTCCAAGCCCTGCAGCGTTGTTATCCCTTAAGAAAACTTCTTTCTATTTCAAAAGCACCAACTCTGAATGTTAAATTGAAGGGAGATAAAACAATCACAGTGGTAAAAGCTGTACAATTTCTCCCCTCTTCATTATACAACAAGCTGGTTCAGTATTTGCTTCTTTACATTTTTATGCAGCTATGAAAGGCTACTTTGGGAAATCTGTAACACTATTATTAAATGTCACTGAGCAGAGCTGAGTATAGTGATGACTCATCCTCAAAAGATTTGATTTAGTACACATTAACTTCCCAAGTGTTGAGTTCTGATTTTGGCCTATACCAACCAGAGTGCCCAGGTCTAAAATAAGGACCATTAAAATCAGCACAAATCCTTCCTCCAGCTTCAGTGATCTTTGGATCGGGATCTTAGTAAGAAAGAATGCTCTGGAAATTTAAATATTCTTAATCATGAGTAATGTATCTATATTGATAAAGGGCAACTTAAAAATCAGGCCTTATTGTACTACATTGCCCAGACACAGTATTGGAAAGGGATGTGGACCACCATGAAGATACATGTCACAGCAGAGGTAAATGTCATGCTAGTCCCATTTCTCTTTTAATAGGTTAAGAAAGAATAAGGGAAGGAAAAAGAAATTTGAAGGAAACAGGATGAAAAAAGGGCTATCAGAAGGAAAATTGTTAGTTTAGAAGTGAAATAAAGGTGGAGATTCTAGAGAATGGGAATGGTGTTGAAAGCATCAGCATGGAATCTGGTATATGACTGATCAGAATATTCCTATCAATAAATTAGTAGAATTTGAGATATATTGTATTAATTTGGAATGGCCTGAAAAGCCTCAAGTGTCAATAGACTTGCTTCAAGTATGATAAATAAAGCTTTCTGCAACCCTAATGCAATGGCTTCCTAGTCAAATAATTCTGTATATTAGACAGCACCTAAGCAGCCACCATACTTAGGGAGTGACATGGGTAAAACTCCTCTTTTAATCAATAACATGGCCACATTCAAGCTTCTTGGAATGATGAGTTTGGATCTAGACTTTCAGGCATCCTGTGGTTCTGGGAAGGAAAGCTTGATTTGTTTTGATATTCCAGTTCTATTTAAATTATGGACTTATCCTGGAGAAGTTTAGCTATGAAACCCCAGTACACAGTTAGTGAAATGAGAAATATTTATAACACTCTAATCTTCCTCTGTGTTTCAGACAAGCATAAGAGATCTGCATGAATAGCTGATACTTTGTTCAATAAGGAAAGGAATTTTCCATCTTACCCTTTCAGAACTGAACATCAACATTTACTCACACTTTCCTGAGCAGATTAAACAATTATTTCTATGAAAAAAATGGACTTGAGACTCTGCTGCTCTAGGGAATCTTTGTATTAACTTGCTTAGGCTGAGGGGCTTTATTGGCAGTGGATCCTCACAGTAGGATGCAGCTGTTGCACTCAGAGACTCCTGCTTTTTGTAGGTATGCATCCTTATGACTTCCATTTCCCTTGTAAAGTCCAAGAGACATCAGGGAAGGAAAGGGAGAAGAAATGGGACAATGCTGGAGAGCTGTTCCCTCAGAGGCAGTGGGAAGCACAGAAGAAATTAGAACAGCTCTGAGTTTCTGTAATTTTCACAGCAGGTTGGACGTGCAGAGTTGCTGAGAATTAACACCTGTGTTTCTGCAGAAGCAAATCCTCAGGAGAACTGTCACAGACTTTGATAGAGATGGAAGCAGCAGGGTTCTGCAGAAACCAAAAGGCATCCCCTGGAAATGTTCTCAATGCCTCAAGGATTTAAGGTGAATGTTATTCTCCTTGCAACAAAGGCAATAATTTTAGGTATCACGGATGCATGAAGATGCTATGACACTAGCATATAAATATAGAAGTGGGTGTTTATGTCTACAAAATACTCAAGGAAAGTTGAAAAATTAAACTTTTAAAACAAAATTAATTGCCAAATTACAAAATTAATTTAAACGAAATACCTTTTTTTGAGAAGGAATCTGTAACATAGAATGGAATTGCAGATGATAACACCCTGTGGATCTGTGAAGGTTTAAATCTGTACGTAAATTCTTCAGGGTCAGAGTATGTCACAGAAAAGGTTATTACAATGTCTAACAAGCAGATGGATATAAATGAGAAATGCTTGAGGGCCTGAAGATGCCCAGGGGTTTTGAGACCTGTGATAGTGTTGAGAGCTGCTTTCTGCCTTGTCCACTCAGGATGCTGCTTGGCATGAAAAGTAGCCACCAAACTGGACAACACTGTGCTTGAACCTTGTGTCTGCTCCCTTGAACGGATGCTCTGACTGCTTGCAGGTTTCCTTCCATTTTCTTTTGTGCACTGAAGACATTTAGTGATTTTGCCCTGTAGTTCACTTTTGTGATGCCCAGGACTGTGGTACTTAGGACTTGAGGACTTAGCAAGTTACTGGTGGTGAAGAGGCCAAGGATGGGACAAATTGCGATGAAGACTGCTCGAGATGAACAAGAGGTATGAGTGTTGAGAGAGAAGTAGGAAAAGATGAGGAGACAAAAAAGCATTCATGAGATGAGATATAAATACAGCATATGATAGCAGCAGAGGCTACAGAAAAGGTAGTGGAACTTTCAAAAGTGAAAAAGGGACAGAACCAAATGTGGGAATAAACAAGGAAACAGGGAAGGCATACTACAGATCAGGCCTTAAAATGCAATTTTTCTCATTTCATTTCATCACTGAATCCTTTTCAGCACATTTAATAGTACAGTGGTTGAATTAGAACACCCTAATTGCATTCACTGTAAGACCTTGAGGAAATATTATTAAATTCCCCTGGTTTCAGTTACATCATGCCAAATGTGGGCAGAAAGGAAAAAAAAAAATCACTTCCCCTGTGCAGTGTTTAGTGATATATAAAGCAAAGGAGAATCAATTTAATACATCACCACTGCAATGTGAATTTCTAGAATCATTGAGCTGAAAAGTACAATCCCACCAGTCTGGTACCATGAAAATGAAAGTTGATGTCTGCCTGGATCAATTTTATGATGAAAATAATGGCATCACTCTGGGCACAAGATTTAAAGCCTTCAAGGCTTTGGGGAAGACACACTGAGTAACCTACATACGAAAGTAGATTGATTGAGAGTGGCTGGAACACACATAAAACTGACATTTTTGCCCATCGTGGCCTTTATCAAGACTGATAGGCTGAAACATTGTCTTTCAGAATGTTCCCACTCCTTTCATATGTAAGCTCCTGGGTTTGCATTAACTCTTGAGGCTTTCACAAGGTGTGTGCATGGTGCATCTGGTATACCACTGGATATGTCTTGATGATACAACCAAAATGACCTAAATTCATCCTACATTTAGATGCCTCAGAAAGAAGTTATTTTCACTCTTTAGTCTTCTTTTTATAAACAATGAAGTCTAGACATGAACAGATACATCTTCTGAGACCAAACAGCTTTTTGTGCAGATATAAACTTTGGAGATGCATCACCCTTCTTTGATTGTACAAGAACTTTTACCTGCTGCTGGGTGCCTGACCCTGGAAAGTGACACACATACTTTGCAGCCTCTGAATCTCTGGCCCCTCTAGATTCACAGAGAGGTGGTACCACTCAGCCAACACTTTGGATCATAGAATAATTTAGGCTGGGAAAAGACCTCTGAGATCATCAAGTCCAATTGTTAATCACTGCCAAGTCCACCCCTGAACCATGGGTGATGACTCAACCAATTTCCTAGACAATCTGTTCCAAAAAAACCTTCCTGGGAAGGAATTTTTTCTAATATCCAATCCAAACCTCCTCTGGCACAACCTGAGACCATTTCTTCTTCCCTTGTGACTTGCTACATGGGAGAAGAGACTGTTCTCCACATTGCCACACCCTCCCTCCAGGTGGTTGTAGAGGGTGATAAAGTCCCTTTTGAGCTTCCTTTTCTCCAGACCAAACAACCCCAGCCCCCTCAGCCTCTCTTGATTGGATTTGTACTGCAAACCCTCCACCAGCTCCACTGCCTTCTCTGGATACACTCCAGCATCTCAGTATTTTTATTATAGTTAGGGATCTAAAACTGGACACAAGATTCAAGGTGGCCTCACCAGTGCTGAGTACAAGGAGACAACCCCTGGCCTGATCCTGCCAGCCACACTATTGATGACACAGGCCAGGATGCCACTGGCCTTCTTGGCCACTGGACCACAGCTGGCTCATGTTCAGCCAGCTGTTGACCAGCACCCCTGGGTCCTTTTTGGCTGTCAGCTTTCCAGCTACTCTTCCCCCAGCCTGTAGCAATGTGCCATGGGGCTGTTGAGAGCCAAGTGCAGGACCTGCTTAAGCAGCTCCCAGTCTTAAAGAGAACTTAGCTTAAGCCTGTTAACATTCCAGACTAAAATAAAGCAACCTGTTGGTAATTACTAGTATGAGGAAAAGTTAAGAAAGCAAGGAAGCAAACTAAAATGAACTTGGGTTCATTTTAGGAAGTAAACAAAGGCTAATGAAAATGCTAATAAAGAAGAAAAAAACTTAATATGCTATTATGAAAACATATAGTAATTATGAACATTAACAACATCAGAGGCTGGTGCAAAGAGAGTTGCTTGGTATTTCCCTGAAGATGAAAAGCATCTGTGTGCATCAGGAATCATCATTTTTTTGTTTCTCTGGGGTAGAGGATGATATGCAATTGTTAGGCCTCCATTTACTACACACAAACATTACCCTGTGTGACAGTGCCTGTCAAAAAAGTGTTCCATACCTAATGGCAAAAAGCAAATACCTAATAAGATATATTCACTTGTTACCAATTAGGTGAATGAATCCATGGGAAGATTGCAAGTAAATTAAGTGAATTCAGTGGGATAAGCTACTGTTGAGCAACACTTCCTGCTAATTTGCTCCAAAATGTCAACAAGCTTCCACAGTATTTCAAGAAGGAAGAAGGAGATGCCCAATGTGCCCCAAAATACTTACCCATGAAAAACCACAAACTAAAATAACAAAATGTTTGGCAGAAAATTATAAAAACGTCCAACTGCATAGTTTTAGAGAAAAAGGGACTTGTTGCTGATTGAAATGGGGAAACTGGGGCTTATGCCAGATCTCAGTATTTTTGGTGCTTTGAATCAGACTAAACCAAAATGCAGATAGAACAAAATGTGCTGCATAAAATGAGAGTTGAACAGTGTGGCTCTTGTACTGACAGTTTTGGTCTGCAGTTACACACCTGTTGGGCCAAATTACTGGCTGATGTCATTTGTTGTGCTCCAATCATCTTAAAATACAAGGAGAGAAAGCAAGAAGAGAATACACAAGAAAAAGCAACTGAGGGATAGAAACATCATTATTTATATCATAAGCAAGCAAGCTTGGAATAGTTTGTTGTCTGATTCCCTGCTTAAAGACCACACACTAGATGGACAATGATTCTTTGTTATCACTTATAAGTTAATACTACGTTTGAGACTGTGTTAGTGTGACTATACTAGAGGAAAAATCTTTACCATGAAGGCTGATTAATATTATCCCAAAAAATAGGGACATAATTAATGGTTTTCCATGTTCAGCATACTGTTGTACAAACTAATACAAATATTGACAGATAATCAAACTTGATCATTATAGAAAACAAATTTACCCACAGGTTAAACTAAAAAGAGATCAAGGGAATGTATGTGGATGCAGAGTTCAGAATTGTCATAGAATACATTACCTCTCTAGAAATAAACTCATATATTCCCTTTTCAATGAGCAATCAGCCTAACCAAAAATGCAAACTCAAAGGCCCAGCAGTGAGGGTGTTGTAATTATTTACACACCAATGGTCTTACCATATATTCTTGGTTGTGTTTTTTGGAGCAAGAAATGACCCAAGAGCCTTTGGGAAAGAGAGCATATCTCATCTTCCCCATCAAATCATCAGCTGGGTAAACTGCTGTTTAGTAACAAGTTCTTGTATGTAGTGAAAGGGTTTTAAACTGGAATGTTGCACACATTTTGACTCATCCCAGTTCAAGAAGGATCAACTTAGCCTAAAAAAAAATTGTGAATGGGTACTATAATGGCATGAAGTGTGTGGGAGTTCCTTGCTATGGAAGACTGGAAGATTTAGACTTTCTCATGCTCAGAAAATGAAAGCTGGGAGGGAGTTAAACACACACACACACACACACACACACACACACACACACATGCACAAAAGGGGTTTTAGCAGAAATAGGTGCTGGATCAGCTCTTTAACAATGAAGTAAAAAATCCTATCAGACTGGAAGATGGACCTTGATGATATTCTGGAAGGGCTTTTCAGGCAGTGCTATCTGAGAGAGCTGTGGGCTAGAGCTAATGAACCAGGAGACACAATCTACTTTCAGCTCCCTAAAACTGTTATTTGTTTTCATACACAAGGTCTGTTTAAGCTGTCTGCCTCGGGGAGTAGGCAGGGGATCTGGCTCTGGCTTCCAGTCATGCAGCTCCTGCTCCAGGGAGGAAGAGCTCAGAGAGAGACCCTGCCTGCTGCTCAGCATGGATTGTGGGAGCAGCCATGAGCCAGGGTTTAGATCAAAGAGGAAATTACGGTACTGTTCTGATTATAGGAACAGTGGAGCTGGGTTTTGTGTTTATAGACATTGTGAGGCCAAATAGCAATGAAAAAGGAGTCTCAAACCCAGCTCTTCCATGTAGCACCTATCTTCTACATTCCACTGTGCCTCTTCTTGGTTGGGCCTGCCACATTATCACACAAAACTTATTTTGTCTGTATTGACACCCCCAGGACTTATTTTCAGACTCTTCCAAATACCTTTGGGCAATCTTGTGCCACTCCACTTCTCTGTTTTGAACAAACAAGCAAATACTTGTAGGTGAATTAAAATTTTTAAATTTTAGAAATGCTCTTATTCTTTGTTCCAGCTGACTTCTGTGCACAATCAAATTCAGAGGCATTTTGAAATCTACATTTATCACATGTTCCTTACAGGCAATCTTGCAATCTTCTGACCCAGCCTCCACCTGCTCCCCCCAAAAGCTTTTTATCATTTTATACATTCCCTCTGGATATTCAGATCTATCAGTTGCTATTGATGGAGTTGTCTGAGTTTCTTTCAAACTGTAGTTTTTGTCACGGAAATCTTGCATTCTAGATCTGTATGTGATTTATCTGAAAAGCTGTCAAATCAATAAAATTTCACTTCAGCAGCCAGAAAAAAAAAAAATCTTTATGTTTGTTTCCCCCATGAGGATTTAACAAGTCATTATGTATCTGATGATAAGTGAATATAAAAGGGGGACTCTCACATTAAATGCCTTTCTTTTTAGCCATGTTCTTTTTTCCAAGCTGGCCTAGACCATGGACCATTGCCTCTTCCTTTCAGCTTGCTTCAGTTAAGGGTTTCTCTTTTCTTTCATGTCCTGAGAAAAAAGATCCCAAAAATGTAAGTCAATGTATCAAGCTGGTCACCTTTGTAGCAATCACATTTTAATGCCATTCTGGTACCAAAGCCAAGCTCTGCTGGGTACTGTCACAGCAAGTGCTGGTACCAAAGGGGGAGAGGCAGCTTTTCCAACCAATTCAGTATTTTTCAGCCACTTTATCATGTTTCACACTCTTTTGCTCTTTCCTCAGGCAATGGGACTGTGAACTTCAGAAATATGCAAGTGTATTTCAGCTACTAATACTAAGTTCTGCTGCTTCTGAGATTATTTATTCATGTGTTTGAAAATGAGTGTATGTGAAAAGTTCCTGATTAAATGCCCTGGCTGTAAGTTGTTCATTGACAGAATAATTTTGCATGCCTGGGATGAAATCTGCATAATCCATTTAAAATCACATTAAAAATCAAGGGGGAAAACTTGACAGATAAAAATTGACTCTTTTTTTTTTTTTCCCTAAAGAAGAAAGGAGAAAAGCTGTACCAAATTTTTGTCCATTCAAGTTTTGTATTTTTAAAATCCATATAAACATGAAAAAATGGTGACTACTTACCCTCAGTAGTCCTAGATATTTGAAGCAATTTATTCTGTGGACTATCAGTGTACCTGAATTAAATCTATGACAACTCAGGATCTGCCAGAGCACTAAATGACAAGTCTGAAACTCATTTTTATCCTGTCTCTAGAGTTGAGAAGGAAGAAAAGTGTTTCAGTCATTCCAACTTGAGATTCAGGATAAATCCCCAGCTCCTCCACAAACTTTCTGCATTTCCAGGACATGTGAAGCTCCTCAGGATTCAGGTACACAGCTTTCAGCCTGTCCTGGTTTGAAGAACAGGTGTCTGCCAATAAAGGCAGAAGTTTTTCTTTGAAATGGAGAATGTAAACTTTTTTATTTCAAATTATTATTATAATTTTGAAATTAAGGGGCTTTCAGGCAAAGATATGGGAATTAGGAATAACAATTATTTACTAGGAAAATTAAAATAGAAATACAGTATTACAAAGAGCAATCCCAACCTTGACAGAGTCAGAATACAACCTGATACCTGGTCAGTCAGGGTGTTGGCAGCAGTCCCATTAAATGGTGGCTCAGCCCTCCTGCAGTGGCAGGTGTGGTTCAGCTGAAGCAGTGCTCCTGTAGAAGGGTGCAATTTTCCTTTGAAAGTCCAGTGATGATGTGGAAAGATCCAGTTTTCCTCTGGAATCCAGTGGGAAGAAGATATCTTGTTGTCCAAAATCTCAGTTTTTATCTAGGTAGGAAAGGCTTGGCTCCTCCTCCTGGCTGGAGCATCTCCCAGTGGGATGATGTAATTTTATCAGTCATACAGTGGGACTGAATGGCCCAGCAGCAGATGATATCTTCTTGGAGGGAGGATGGGTTGTGGAAAAATAAAGATGATTGCCTTACTTTGTCTTAAAGATGGCCCATTAGCAGATAGTATGTGCCACAGAGATGTGGAATTGCTACTCGGCTTTATCAGATGGTGATAGAAGACACATTTCTTGCTACATTAACCCAACACACAGCCCTAACATAAATTTTCAGAACCTCTCATGGTAGGTTGTTTTAGTATCCAAATGTCCCAGAGAGGTTGCAAATAAGCTGAGCTCCTGCTGGGCCAGCACAGAAGGGCTCTCACTCCAGCAGCACTCTTTTGCTCAGCACCTTAGGTCTGGGTTCACTGTCCCATGCTTCCCCTGCAGCACCTGGGGCAGAACGGGGTTGGCAGTGGCCCAGCAGAGCTGTTGACTGTTCAAGAGGTGCCAGGGTGGTGTCCAACCCCCTCCAGGGTTAGGAACACTACTTCGTACCACAAAAAACCCCCAAAAACCAAAACCAAAACCAACCAACCAACCAAACAAAAACAAAACAAAAACAAACCCCAACAACAACAACTCACATAATAACAGGTCCAAACCCTCAGCTCTCCCCTGCAACAGAGCACTGGCCCCTCTCTAAAACCAGTGAGAACCTCCTCCCTCTTGTGCAGCACAGACACTGTCCTGCTCAGATCCTGGGGGACTATCTGTCTACCATTTCTTTGGCTGCCTAAGATAATTTGAATGGTGATTTTTACCACCTGGTGCAGTACCCTGTGCATGGTGGTGTGCATATATCCTCTCCATCCTGCAGTGAATGTTGCCTTTTGCACAGGATGCGTCCTATCAAACATTCAACTAGTGAGGCTTTTGCTGGAAGAATGTCCTGAATTTGAAGCAATCCTTCACTGAATACCTAAAATTATTATTTTCTCTCTATCTGAGACCTCTTTCATACATAGTTACTCCACACTGAGGCAATTTTCCCAGGAGGAAAAGATGCTCCTGTCCTCCATTCCTCTGCCATCACATAGTTGCATCCAGGCTGCTTCCAAGGTTGCTCCAGCAGAGGAAGGGATGGATTATCCCTCTATTTCCTTTGGAAAAGTAGCACAGGGTAGCAGAGGTACTCTTACTAACCACACTGCCCTTTGAGTGGCCTTTAGGTAGTGTTCACCCTTCTGACTGGCACTCAGACCACTTTTTGAGTCACATAAAAAGGTGATGTGAGGATGAATGTCTGCTCCATGAGAAACTGCCAGGCAGATACATGAGATTGGTGTCAATCTGCTGAGATCTGTCAAGAGTACAGTGCTCGAGGGCAGCCCTTCTAGGCTCTTAATGAAATTAAAACCAAAGATGTAGATGATTCTAATGAAAACTCCTGAAGGGTTTGAGATAGGAGCTGAGGGGTTGTGACTGGATGATCCAAATGTGGGATTTTTGGCACAAATAGCTGCAGCTCAAAAACCCTGCATGGATTTTTGGATGGCTTTAGTTAATAAATCTTGCTGTAATCAATGGGGTCAAGGCACCTGCACATTCTTAGGGACCTTTACTATAAGGCAGCATCTCCCCACCTGTAACATGGGCATGTGTATAACAAGGTGCTGTATGGAGTAGCACTTCCACACTTAGATGGGAACAGAAGCTGAGAAAAGCATGTGAGGAGGAACAAACAAAGAATGTGAGGAACCACTGGAGGCAGAAGATGTGAGTGATGAAACCAGATATACCCCATGAACTTGATTTGGCGCACGAGTAAATCTCACCCACATTGCATCAAGACGTGAGAAGTCCTGAAGAAGTCTTGCATTTTCTCACATCATCCCAGTCTCCTGAGGAACAGTTGCTGGTCACTATCAGAGTTATCAGCCCTGAAGTCAACATATAGCAGCTGCTAGAGTGCTTCCTGCAGAGCACTCCTCAGCAAATTACCCAGTAGATCTCAACAGAAATTAATTAAATAGCTGTGGCTTAGCCTATAATGTAATCAATAGTCACATCACTGTGTTATGTGGATGTAACTGCCTGGTTGCAGAAAGATTATCCAGCACAATGTGGTTTGGGTTTATATGTCATTATTTAATGATCATTAGCCCCCCAAGGATCAAAAGCTACCTTAAAAATCCTCCTGCCAGTGATGCTGGAAGTTTTGCCCTTCATACTATATGAACAACTGGTGAAAGTTTCTATATCTAAGGATCGGCACAGAAATTAGTTTCTTGCAATTAATTTCTGCAGGAAAATATTTTGCAAATTATTCTTATTAAACAAAACTCACCTTCTGATTATGGAGCTAACACCTGTCTGAATGTGAAGTGTTCAAGAGAGTGCAAATCAAAATCAATTTCAAGCTGACTGGCCTTACCAACAAGCCATCCTGGCCCAGTTTGAATGCCTCATAGATCTCAGATGGGGATTTGCTTTTACCCCAATGTGGTGACCATTAATTCAAGCCACTGGTTGCATTCCATCTTTGGCAATTGACTCTGCCAGGAGGATGTTCCTGGGCAGTCCTGCTAGCACACCAGCACTGGGGTGGGAGGTCACATGAGGAAGGGGGACTGGCCCCTGTTTTAAAAGGGTGAACATTTTTGGTGATGTGAGTTCTGCTGGGTGTGATCAATGGCATCCACTGAGCAGGGATGCAGCTGTCCACCCTGCATTGCTGCTACTGCTGCTCCTCCTTATCAGGGTTGGCAGGAGCACTGGGATTTAGGCCTTGCTGACCCTTCTATGGGATTTTGATTAAATAAGATACAAATTTAAAGAACAGGTTCTACTCCTAAGGACCTTAGGCAAACAAGTTTTGAACTATTTACAACTTTCTCTATAGCTGCTGTAACTGGAGAGAGAAAACGTTTCCTTTGAAATGGCATTCTCTTTCCAGACTTCTTTGATAAGTGTTGACTTGTTAACTGGGAACTGTGACCTTCATGTGTAATCCAGAGAAGCAGATAAACATGAAATACAGATATCATTTGTGAATGCTTATTTCTGCAACATATATTCTCTTTTTGACAAGCCAATACTTTTTAACAGATACATTCAAGTTCATTCTAGCTATAAAATTCTGATTCAGATGAGGAGCTGGACTTTCCTAAGCATCTGCTTTTGGATCATACTAGGGCTCAAGATTGATATTGTCTGATACAACAAGACTAGTTGCAGGGTATGCAGAAGGTATTTCCTTTTACCAGCCTTTCAGAATAATCCAATGTAGTCTATGATAACTATGAGCATCTCATTTTCCTGCTTTATAACACACTAAGTACAGCAGTTTGCCTGTTCCTGTTCATCTCCCTGTGCCAAACTGTCCCATCCTCTTTGGTTCCTTTCATACCAAAATCACAGCAGGCTCCTATTCATCTTGTTTCCTGCCTCTGCTGTATCCTTTCCAAAACTGGGTGTACAAAATGCTGTAGCTGCAGCAAGAGCATTATTGATGCTTATTGTGGGACTGTGTAATCTCTACTTTCTTCTTCTCTCTTTAAAAATCAGGATAGTACTCACCTATTTTTTGCTTAACGGCAATTAAATTCTGAGCAGATCTTTGCATTAAATGATCAACAGTACTGCTTGGGGACTTCTCCTTAAACATCAGCGTGTTTGCATTCTTCCTGTGCCAGTACAAAATGCCTGAGATCATACTACACAGTCTTCCATTTTCTAGTGTCAGATATTAGCACTTAAAATTTAACAACTGATGAGCACATTTTGCAATTGGCTGCATTTCTCCATTTTATTTTCTTGTGGGATTTTGATATGGCTTGCAAGGGATGTAAGATGTGAAGGAGACAGTCCTCCAGACTGTGAATTATCCAGAAACAGCAATAAGGCCTGCATCAGAGGAGAACAACTAGGCATCATTTTAGTCTGGTGGGGTGAGCCACTATAAATATAGAAATATGTGGAGGTTTCTTTGATGTGATGAAGAACTAAATATATTTGTTTTATGTGGCAAGGTTTTGGTGGCAGGGCAGCTTCAGAATTGGTGTCTGTGAGATGGGATCAGGAGCTGCTGGCATGTGACCCAGATCTGCCCAAAGCTGAGCTTCTCAGTGATGCTGGTGGTTCCTCTGTGATAGTGGATTGAAGATAGACTGAAAAATGCCACATAATTCTGGTCAGCTTCCTTTCTACCTGGTCTTGACAGAATGACCAAGTACAAATTTAAGTCAGAGGAGACTTTCCTTATAAGATTTCCTTCCTTTTCCTTCAGACCATATTATATGAGCTGGTACATGAACCAAGCAGGAAAAGTACAGTAGTAAGAACTCTGAAGGGCTTTAGTATTGCATTAGTGCACTTCACTCCCCTTGGTATAATATAAAAATGGCAAAGATGGCATGGAATGAGCATTTTTAATAACTCTCCTAAGTGTTCTATTAACTGCCGTGTATCATACAAATGAGATGCAGAAACTAGGGAAGCATTTTCAGTTGCTGAGTAAAAACAATTTAGGGTGTAAATGCACTTCCAGATCTGCACACAGGAATCCTGCCAACTAGGCTTGTGTTAATTTTATTATTTTTTAAAGAAGTTTTAGTAGAGAAGTTCATGACACACAAGCACTGGAAATACCCTTGTATCAAGTCACTGTGTTTTTGAGGCTAAGAATAGCCTGCAATCTGTGCCACACTGTAATGGTTGATGGTCACCTCTCCATGTTGGACAGAAGTCAGGGCTCATGCTGGCTCCTAGAGATGTCTTCTGTCCCTGGTTTTCACCTGAATGCCTTCCACCTCAGTGTCAGAGTCTGTCAACAGCCTTGGTGAGTGCTGATCTTCAGACACATCTGGAGTCCCTTAGAGGGGCCGCTGGAATTGCTGGAAATATATTTATATGTATACACATATATATAGTATATATGTATATATATACGAGCATAAAATGCTTATGCAGCTAATTAAAGGCAACTGTGACATTTTGTGGCATGTTGATATAATGTCATTAAAGTGAAATGTCTGTCAAACACCTGCTGCTCTCTGCGACCTCCTACCTGGCAGCACTGCGAGGACAGAGATTAGAGGCAGAAAAGCTGCTGTGTGGCATGCTTTTATTTCAGCCAGTTTATGCCACACACAGCACAAAACACAGTAATTTTTGTTTTCAATTCTCCTTTAAGGTCCTCAGTGATTGTATTCATCTTTGTTGGTACATAGATACTATTGTGAAGAGGGATGATACTTCTTAATAATGTATGTTTCTCCCCTTCTCTCTCTCCTTTCTTATATGTATTAGGAAAAAATAGATCAAAGAAATGCATTTTGCTTAGGAGGCATAAAAATTCATTATTATCCTGATCTTTTTCAGGAAGGCTGAGAGGAAGACTTATACATTGACCCACCATTGATTACCTCTTTCCAAAATGTTATACAGAAAAACCTCTTAGATTTTCTGTGCAGAATCTGACCTTTAGTAAAAGACTAATCATACCCTAGATAAGCTTTCTTAAGATTTCAAAATATTATAATTTTAGGTGCTAGTGTAAGCAGGAAAACTATTGCTTACCAATGACTGCTCTGAATTTGAAATAATGAAAAAAATATAAGTGCAGATGCCAGGATCATGTAGTTTTATACTGCTTGGATATTTCCAAAGAGTTACTAAAACCTGCACCAGATCTGAACTGGGACTGTGGGCAAATGCATTTCTGACAGGAGGAATTCTTATGAGGTGCATTTCCTTGCTCATGTGCTGGGTTCCACTGGGCAAGTATCTCCTGGACAGTAGGAATGTACACAATGAGATTTTTTGAGATGGAATGGATCATTGGTCATTGTATAAAATGTCTTTATGGAATTGGTAAATGGGAAGGATAAGCATAGGCTACCATCTAGTGGATACATCATAAAATTATTACATTTGTATTTAACCCATTTTGTGACTTGAATGACTAAACTAAATAAAATCAATTCAACTCTTACATGCTGAAGTGCCACCTGAAAGCACTCTAACCATGTGTGCATTCAGTCTGATTTTAACAAACCTTGCTGTTCTTTCTTCTGGTACCTCAGAACAGCTCTGCTTGTCCCAAAGCCAACAGAGACAGGACAGAGAGTGCCATATTTGTCAGGTATCCTTATTCCTCATTGACCTCTAGGACACAAACATTCAAATGCACATTAGTATCTGTACAGCAGTTTGAAGGTGTAAAACACAGAGAGAGGTCTAAAACAGACAGAAGAAAGATGTTTAACTCAAATATCATGACACTTTTCTAAAGGCACAGCATAAAGTGTAGCTCAGCAATTATGCAGGAGTGCAAGTCTAATTTTCTTTATATCTCTGCTCTTCTCAACTGGCTTCAGCAGTGATTTCTAACCTGAATTGGCATACTTGCCTCTGGAGGAATAAGCTCTCAGAAGCATCTTGATGTACATTGAGCTCTTTTTGTGATGTGGGTAAGAAAACCAAAAGTAAGTCATGCAAATTATGGCTTCTGAGTCTGATCCAGGTTGGTGGAGTCATCACTGCAGCTGACAGACAGAGAGGGTATGAAGTTGTTGGATGCATCCACATGTCTTTGTTGCTCTGAGAGCTGCACCTCAGTCACAAGGGACGTGGGATGAAATGCAAAACATGGATAAAAACCTGGGGACCACGTGCCTTAGATGAACATTCTTGTTACAGGAAGTGCTTGCATCAGAGAATGAGAGATAAACACAAAAATAGAGCAGTCTGCTCTACTGGGCTTGTGGATTACACTGATGGTGCTCTGATTTGATCAGGTGATGTAATTCCCCATGATAGTGACTTCAGAATAATTTGTTAGTGTCTGATAACGAGACATGACATAGATCTGCCTACTACCTGAGCCACAGGTATGTCTACAACTCACTTTCTTAAACAATTGAAATATGAGCTGGATGTGTGCCAAATGACTTTGTGCTGCCCACCACAGCCTCCATATCTGCACAGAGAGTAATGGGTGTGTGCTGTGGGATGAGCACATGTTGTGTGCCCCCCCCATAGGGATGTGCCATGAGCTGAAGAGAATGTTGGAAAGAGAGCTGTGGAGCCCTCCTGCTGTCATCACTAAACTGGTACTGGGGTGGGGGGCACTGAAAATGCCATTTGTATGGATCTGTAACACTGCATCATCTGTGGAGCAAAGGCAAGGTAGCCTGAGGACATGAAGAGACAGATCATGAGACATATTCCATTTGGCTTTAAGCTCTCTGTCTCCAGTGGTGTTAGTAATACACATTGTTCAGTACAGGTATTTGCCAGCCCGTTTTTTACCCAGCTCTAAGGGCAAGGTATTCCACTTCTGCTGTTCCAGTGCACATGGAACTAGGCTGCCAGTTCTATGTTACAAATCCTTTCCTAGATTTAATAACAGGAAAAATACAAAGCTCTTATCTACCTTGTTAAATCCACCAACAGTTGCTTCCGTCAACTCATTACCTATGTACTTTTGGACCAGCCTAGCTTCAGGTTTCTCAACTACTGTAGCTGTTTTGATAGCTCAATTTCTGTGCCTAGCAGACACACAAAACAACAGAGAGCAGGGAGGTTAAATCAGAAGTTTGCTCACACTTAAATTCAGGTGAACAGTTGTAATTCTGCTGGACTGGAGTAGCACTTCCTCCCTAGAGGCAGCAGTCACCTTTCTGGTCCATTGTTTTCTTGCTAGAAGCTGGAATTGAAAGGGAAGTCTTCTAGCTTAATGATGTTTCCTTCTATCTTTTAGGGGCAGGAGGCAGCACAAAAAGCACCAGATAACCAGGCAAAGTCCCAGTCAAGAGTCTTTGAAGTTAAACAGTGAGATGTAGCAAATGCCAAGGCCTGAGGTTTATTGTTAGAGCCCATGGGACTTGGTTAGAGGGCATTAAGACTACAGAAAAAAACAAACACAAAATAAGAAGTGGAAACTCTCCATCCCTGATAAGATAGAAACTCTCCACTTTTATAGATTTTTAGTTTCTGCTCCACAGAAACAAAAGAAACCCTCTTCCAGATTTTTCCAATAGTTTTTGTCCAACTGATCTTAGCCCACCACAGTCAAACCAGTGAAGTTTGGCTCTCAAAATAACGTGCCTAACCTTCATGAAGTCTGCCTTGGTAGGATATTTTAAGACAGGCCTGTCTAAAATGATCTGTAGAGGTCTCTCTTCCACATGGTCACCTGCTGCCTACTACCCATCATGGCAGCAGCCCTGCAAAACAGGCATTCCTGAACCAATACTGAGAAAAACAATCCTGTTTTATAGAGGAATAGGATATGACTGCCCCTGGTGTTTTAACTACCTCACTATCCAAAGGGCAAAAATTAAGTCCAGTGCTACCAAAAAGGTAGCAAATAAAAAGACACAAATTTAGAACATAATAGTATTTGTACATACATATGGATTTTTTCTGCAAATAATAAAATACTTTCCCAGGAAAAAAATGGTACCACTAACCACAAACCACTTGAATTAGTGAGGTGTAAACATGGAATAAGTTCTCAGAACTCAACCAATCAAAGACAATTATATAATCAGAGGACACATTTTTGTGAATTGGGGTGTTTTGTGAGCAAGATGTGAATATAAAATTTCCTGGCCTGGAAGGGAGTTGGCTAGAGATTCCCCAAGACATCAGATCTGAGGTACAGCAGCTCATACATCTCAAGGACTAAGAAGGAAAAGAGAAGGTGTTGGAGAGGTAAGAGGGAGAGAAGACTAAGAGTCCTTATGCTGACATACTGACAGTCAGTTTCCCAGGACAGGGAGGTTTTCTTTTGACCATTTTACTTAGCCTGGTTTCTGTCTCCACTGATGAAGATTTATTTCTCCTGAATAGACATTTCTATCTATTGCTGCATTTGGGTTTTCACCCCATGGTTGCACCAACTCACCAGCTCATGCATTCAGTGATGTGCTTTATCTCTATTTTGAAGAATGGAAACGTTTAAAAAGCCTTTCCCTCACCCAGTGCCTGTGACCTTGCATTGCGCAGAGCTACACAAACATTCAGAACAAAATCCAAGTGCAAACCTGAAACCTGCCTTTGGGTTTTGTTATGAACTTGAAACTGAATTTTACCCTAAGTTTTATGAGCCTTGTCTGAGTTGGAGGGGACCTGGGCTGATTTAAGGTTTTACAGGGAACCATTTGATACTCAGAGGCTTAATGTGATTTTGGCTTGAAACAAGCAGTTCTTGGCTCACTTCAGGCATTTGATTCCCATATCCAAGGTGAAATCCAAGGGCTATGTAAAGTTAGGACAAACTGAAGCTAATGTGTGCACACACTCACGCACAAGCAAGTTGTGTCTTAATGCAGCTCCCCAAATACTGCATGAGATTGTTGAGGAGCATCAGATTGTGCCTCCTCAAGTTCCAATGCAGAGCTGAGCAGGCTGGCGAATCTGAGTTGAACACAACTAAAGCTCAGACCCTGGCCTTCTGTAAACAAACACCTCACTCTCCTATGTTTGTGGAGTAATAGTGACATCCTGTGGCCAGTCCCGATTAGTCCCAAGCACGGACAGGCTGTTTATTCCTGCTGGTGCTAGACATGAGGACCTGCTGGGAGAAAGGATGAAGGCAGAGCTGGAGAGGGAAAAATTTCAACCTTCCTTAATCTAGATGTTAAATATCAAAGGAGAGGAAAGAGTTACAACCCATTTGCTCTTTAGTCATAATCCAAACATTAAGGCCCTTAGCTAATTTAAATGTAAAGTGATTTTAAACATGCTTTCAGAAGCTGAGCACAGAAATGAATACCCATGGGAGGCACCGGGCATAGCAACTGGAAGGGGGAATAGGCAAGCTAAGCTCTGAGCCTAGAGCGAGGAGAGGCCAGTGGTGAGGTGGGAGTCAGGGATGTTTGAGACCGTCCTCCAGAGCCGTCTGGGATGATCCAAATAACCCAAGTGCAAAGGTAGGAGCAGGAGGCGGCAGTGAAGTGGAAGAGCGGCTCCGTTTCCCGAGCACGCTGTGTTTGGATGTTAACAGGCTCAGCCAGGACATCCCTCTGCTCCCCTTGCAGCCGCCCAAGCACCGAGGAAACGCACTGCCAGCTGAGTCAAGGACTGCCCAGAAAAGAGAAAATTTAAGAGGAAAAAAGAACCAGGTGTAGGGCAGCCAATAAATTGTCAATGAAGAGAGAAAGCAGGCAAAGAGAGCAGCTGGCTAGAGCCCAACAGAAGGAACTCAGTGCCTGGGAGACCAGCTTTCTGTGCTACATTATTTCAACAGCCAAGAAGCCACTGGAGTTCAAGGACAGAAGGAGCTGGATGGCCAAGGTGACTTTCCTTATGGGTATTCTCATTTTTATTGCCTAAATTACAGTAATTCCTGTGATGTGACAGTGATGCTGTTCCTGCCCTGAGGTGTCCACCAATGTTATTTTATGCCTTGGACAGTGTGATCCAAGGCCAGCCAGACTCACGGAAGCCAACTAGACACGAGGAACATGGTGTGCTGTGGGATTATGGCTGAGCTGAGTGACAGAAGGGAGATATAAAAAGGCAGAGAGTGTCAGAGAGAGAAACGGCTTCCCCATTGTGCAGAGGAAAGAAGCAGTGGGGAAGAGGTGAAGCTGTGATGTTTTCCAGCCACCACAAGTTCCTTGTAGAATTTGATTGTCCTGAGATATTTCCTGGATTGCACAGGCTTGTTATATGGGACAGAGCTCATGTTTTATCTGGCGTTTCAGAGACGACATTCACTCTTGCAAATATTTGATTTGTGTTTGGAGCCTGCGAGGTAGGGGTGGATATAATGTCATCCCTTGACACTGGCTTGAGGTTCAAGTATGTTTTTCTATGAGGTGAGGGACTTATTTCATTGAATAACTGGCAAAAGCAAATGATTTAGTGAACGGGCAGACTTTTAGACTATTCTCACAAGATAGACTGAATTTCAGGTGATGAGACAAGTCCTTCACCTTCTTCTCAGATGGCTGTAGAAAACCACCAATATACTTTTGTCATATCAGGGATCTGGTGAAAAAGAACCATTTCCCAACCCCAAAAGTAAGTAGGAATTGCACAAACCCCACATTAGCTACAAACCAATCTATGTCCCTGGAGGCTGGCAGAGCAAACCATGGATGCACTGGTCTGTAATTCAGTGTCTTCGAGAAACAGCAGAAAGACCAGAGCAACTGAGGGAAGAGCCAGTGAGGTAAAACAAGACAGATGCAAGAGTACTACTAATGTGGCCCTGAAACAAAACAGCTACCTGGAGAGAGAGTTTGAGGACTGAATGCTGACTGGAAGAAGCCAGGAGCCATAAAAAGTGAAACAGGCTCCTGTTGTCTGGTTCTCTGCCCATGCTCTGGGAAGCAAGGCTTCATGTATTTCTGTAAAATAAAATGAACTATATCCAAAATAGTAGATCATCATGATTTTCTCACTCCACTGGGGACAACCCACAGGGCTTTGGATTTGATCTAGCTGCTTGGCCAACAGCAGCTCTGGTCTGATACATTAGCAAAGTCTCTGTGGTGAGTTTGTCATCGCTGCTGATTCAGTGCCCTCCAAATACCTGCCTCTCATCACTGTTCTGCACAATTCCCAAATTAGGCTGTGGTGCCAGGTAGTGAACTCTCCCACTTGCTATGCTCTGATTGAGTTTGTAGGTCTTGCAAACACAGAGGTAATGCTATTAGTTTTCAAGAGTGGAATTCTTCGATCTGATCATTAACTTTCTCCATTTCTCCCTGCCCCCTTTGCTGTAACTCTTTCCTGCCACATCTACAAATTGCTGCTTCTGCTGAAATGGTAAGAGACTCTTAACCAGTCACCAGAGCTCCCTACACCTTCCCAAAGCCTGAGGTTTACAAAAGCAGCTTTCAGGATCTGTCGTGTTTGAAGAAAGTGATATACTAAGGGTTAGCCTTCCTCTTGCTGAGAATTTACTTTGTTAAATGGGAATATAAACTTAAAATCAAACATTTGCTTAAAAGGGTCAAGTGTCTGCTGCTGGACCGTGTCTGATCCTAAATCTGACCTGTGATAAATACTGCTGCTAAACAGAGCATATCACAGTAAAATTCTGCGGATCTCTTCAAAATATATAAGCATAGATAGCCACTAACATAACAAAGGTGTTTCAGAGGGCAAAAGAGTTCAGGAGAAGTCCTAGAGAGTCAGCTCTTCCACCCCTTGAGATCTTCACACTGGTGAAATTGATTGATGACCCTTGTTTTTTCATATTTACTTTCCTCCTGCTTTTCTTTATCCCCTCTCTTTCCCTTGTTCTGCAGCTACTTTTCACTGTAGCCCTGAGTCCTCAGCACACAGTTGTCTCCTTGCTCTACTCAATAACCTCTACTGGTGGAGCAATGCTGGGTAAGTGTGTGTGTGACCTGGTTCATGAGCACCATGGCCCAGCCTGCTCGAGGTCCATGCTAGTCCTGATCCATTTACAACCTGTCTGTGTCTCAGGCAGCACTGCTGCATCTCTGATGGGCCCCACTGGAATCATTACAAGTCCATTACTGAGCCCTCTGCTGTGGAAGAACCCTTTCCTTCCAAAGTGCCTCTTTCCTATTATTCTATTCAGTGCTCCCAAACTGTTCTCTGCCCCTTGTAGACTGGGGGATCATGATATCTAGAATATTCACTGTTTTGGAGCAATGGGCATGCACAGGGGTGGCCCTGGGGGAAGCTGAGTATGGAAAAGCTGGAAGTGCCCTCAGGGTGCTGAGAATCAATACCAAACAAACACATCAGTGTGTATTAAATTAAATAAGCAATTAATTAAAGTAGCCATCAGTGGCAGTTTATGCCAATACTTTTGTTTTGGGTTGCAATACAGGATGTGACCAGAAATGTGTATTCTATCACCATCTGTTGAAGCTGGGTGGGGTAATGATTTCCTTATCTCCGTGGCACATACTATCTGCTAATGGGCCATCTTTAAAACCAGGTGGGGCAATCATCTTTATCTTTTCCACAACCCATCCTCCCTCCAGGAAGATGTCATCTGCTGCTGGGCCATTGAGTCCCACTGTATGACTGATAAAATTATATCATCCCATTGGGAGATGCTCCAGCCAAGGGGAGGAAACAAGCCTTTCCTACCTAGATAAAAACTGAGATTTCGAGCACCAAAGCAGCCTTTTCCAGTGGATTCCAGAGGAAAGCCCATATCACCATCGGACCTTCAGAAGAAAATTGCACCCTTCTACAGGAGCACTGCTTCAGCTGAACCACACCTGCCACTGCAGGAGGACTGTAGCCACCATTTAATGGGACTGCTGCCAACACCCTGACTGACCTGGTATCAGGTTGTATTCTGACTCTGTCAGTGTTTTTGGAATTGTTCTTTGTAATAGTGTATTTCTATTTTAATTTTCCTATTAAATAATTGTTATTCCTAATTCCTGTATCTTTGCCTGAGACCCCTCTTAATTTCAAAATTTTAATAAGTTGGAGGGAGGGGGTTTACATTCTCCATTTTGAAGAGCGTCTTCTGCCTTTCTTAGCAGACAGCTGTCCTCCAAACCAGGACAACTTTCTTCAAATAAGTATTTACCAGCATGCCCCCAAGCTGGCTCTACTAATACAAGATGCTACCAACTCCGCCTAGTTTTCTTTGCATGGAAGCTGGTGGAGCTGCATGAGGAGCTTGTTCCCAGGCACAGTGCATGTCTGGACTTCACAAAAGGTGGAGGAAGAGCAGCAAGAGCAGGCTGGTGTATGTCTTCATTAGGCAAGTTTCACAGAGCACAGTCACGGTGCTAGTAACACACATCCGACGTCGCTTTCTGCCTCAGACAATTCATTGCTTCCTGTACCATAACTGGAGCACTGGAAAAGAAGATATTAGAGCAAGATGTGAAATCTAGGAATTCTGTTAAGGTTAGAAAAAAATCTAGCTGAGCTGCAGCAAGAAAACAAGTTTTAAAATGCCAGCTGAGGCAGAATGTTTTGTCTCATTGGAACTCTACTTATTCCATGCTTGAACAGCTCTTGCAGCAGCAGGAACCTCAGTAAACCTATGTATACAAAAGGCAGGCTTAGAAGATATGAAGCTGGTATTTGTTCATTGAAATGAATTTTGGCTACTTTTCCTATTTCTCTCCAGGATGCCTTGTTGGTGGCAGGTGGGAATTAAGAGCTGTATCTCTGATACCTGTATCATTTCTCTATAGTCTCATCTGAAAAATTAATAGGGACACTTATTGACTAGCACTAAAAATGCAGAGGGTTTTGAAGAACTTTGAGCTACTTTTTATTATTTTATTTTTATACCCTGAAATAATGCTGTGTTTGATTCCTATTTCACAGAGGAAAATGAAACTCTGGGATGAATATATTGGTCCCTGGAAGGCAATTCCTGTAAACAAATTAATACAACTCAGGCTTACCTCCTCTACATTTTGTTCCTTTTCTTGTGCAGCCTATTGATTGATTTACCTGAGGGAAGAGATTCCTCTGAATCAGATACTAAGCAAGTTCTTAAGGAAAATACCAGCTTTAAAAAGGAGCAGAAGAAAGAGCAGCAGTTGCAAAAATTGCTAATCTTTCATTTGCAGGAGCCACTGAACATCTGGATAGTATGAAGCTCCTTTAACCCCCTGAGTGCAAAAAGAATTAGCACCAAAGGGCAGCCCATGCTAATTCAGTGCCATTAAACTTGTATAAGCTAGAAGAATTTGATGTTATACTTCCATAGGGCCATATGGATACCACTTTGCACTTTGTATCCATCAGAGGGACTAGCAAAACTAGTTCAGTGTTGTACAGTGTGGCTCTTAGAAAGAGAAAATAGCCCCTGTGCAATATTATACAGTATTACATATGTCTATCATATCTCACCTTGGAACCAACCTACCCCTTTAACTATAGGTGGAGAGCTTGTCTGCTGATGTGCTACTTTTGAGCTTCCATATTTAGAAGAGCAAAATACTAAATGTTTCAATAAAAAACAGAGACTTAATAATTATTCTTTCTTTTACTATGAGAAACTCTTCCTTATTTTTTAAAGGAACCTGGCATTTTATTAATACTGCTGACTAGAGACTGTTTTCAGACCAGTTATTATCTTATGTCTCCAGCTTTAAAATATGACTTCCTGCTAATCTTGCTGCTCCCTTCATTCACCTTTGTCCATAATAGAGGGAAAAACATAGCACTTTTCCTTGGAGCCCCCTCCATAGCTTTCATGTAACCTTCAGTTAAGCCCTGTTTCAGTTGTCTCTGAATATCATTTTTCTCAACGGTGAAAAGTGAACAGGCTTTGCTTTCAAAGCCAACATTATCTGTGCTCAACAGCAACATTATACTATAGATTTTACAGTGATTTTCATATGCAGGTTTGAAACTGCTTTGGCACAAAGAACAGCCATACACAGAAGTTAAGACTGAGATTTTCTAATTTTACCCCACCCCCAGCCCCTCAGGGTCTGCCAGCCAAGATGCACAGCCCTGAGTTGCTCCTTTGCTGTGAGTCAGCAGCAATGTCTTCCACTGGAGCTATCCTGTTCTGTTGCAGGTCTGACTTAGATACGAATGAGTCCTAGCAAGATCAGTCATCACACACTTTGCGTCCTTCCTTTCACGTGCTAGGAAATTTTAAAAAGATTATAAACCAGTACTGTATTTTAAACACAATAAACAAGAAGGGGGTCACAGTGGTTTCCAAAAAGAAAAAACAAACCAACTTACTTCAAACTACATAGAATTATGCAAAATCACAGTAATCCTTATCATCCCCTATTGCTATAGGAAGCCTCACTGAAAATGTGGCTGCATGGGAAGAAGTCTCTGGATAATGCTTTAGGAACTCAAGGACTGCCAAACTCCAGCTCTTGGAGTTCCCTGGGGCTGGGGGTTTAGGTAAGGACTCCACTCTTGGATCCAGGCTCAGGATGTGCTTGTTTTCTCTCCTACAGTGGTGAGTCAGATCAGATCCGATTCGCAGGCTCAGCCTCCCGCTGGGCAGTAAAAACACCGCTCTCCTTTCGGGTACAGTTTCCAGCTCCAAAATAAACACTGAGAGCAGCCAAACTATGGTCAGAAAACATCTAGAATGAGCACACTGGGTTGCAGGGGGATGTCAAGAGGCTGTCGCTTCAGACAGTGCACCCTGCCGAAACTTCTCACATGACCTTCAGCACACAGACAGGTCTCTGCTCCTGTCAAACCCAGGAGAGGTGTTTGTGCATTCCAGTTAATTGTGAAGCTTGGCAGTGCAGCAGCAGCAGAAAATGACTGCAAAGCACAAAAACACCAGAGAGCTCTAGAGTGGCCTGCAAACTGAACAAGTTTAGGGGGTCTGAATTCAACACATCCTGGCCCAATTCAGAAGAAACCCTGTTAATTAAACCAACCTAATGCTCTGAATTGTAGCCTCAAAAAATCCCAAAGTTGGATGCCAGTTTTTGGGTTTTTTTTTTTTAGGGAAGACAAGCCTGAAGAATACAACCTTATTTTTCCCCCTTATTTGTATGCCTTGTCAGACTTTCCATACAGTCTTGCCCTCTAAAGCTCTTTAAAATAACACACCTTATTGTGATAACTTGAAAGGTAATTCACAAGACCCTGGGGAAACACTCTTCCTTTGGCACAGGGGCTCTCAAAAATCATCTGTCACTTGGAGCTTCCAGGCTACGCCTCCCATCCTGTAAAGCCCCTAGAGCAGCCTCTGCTGTGTTAATGAGAATATCAAGGTAATTGCATTGCAAAAGCCAAATGTCTTGTTTTGAGCTATGTTTTCTCTCAGGTGGGTATCCAGATGAGGTACTCAGTCCCATGAGAGTTCCTTCCCAGCACAGCTCACAGGCTTCATTGAAAGCACAGTCTTTGGTCCTGGTACACAGAGTAGATGCCTTTTTTGTGTCCACAGACCACAGAGAACTCAGTGATTTCTTTAACAGTGAAGGAGAGTTGACATGTAAACCACAACGGGCTGCTTGTTTTTGAGTGAATGCTCCATGGACTTAATCAGACTCTGGGTTTGTCCATAACAAGTTCAATAGTTGCTATTTGCACTTAGATCCTCAGCTTCATTAAATGTAAAAGTTTCAGCTTTTGCCAGCAGTTAGTTGCATCTAGATCTATAAAAGGCTGTTCTGTCTCTCTAAGATGAGACATAAAACTGAGGCCTTGACCATCTGTGGTCATTAAGGATCCCATGGCATGCTTCAAAAGGTGAAGATGGTAGCTTTCATCTCAGGACCAAATTCTGTTCTGAGAAACTAAATTCCTTCAAACCTAAAATTCACCTCCAGCTTTTAATATAAGGTACTGTGTTTTCTTAAGTGTTCATAATAGTGTGATGGACTGCTAGCTGATGGCCACATTCTACCCCAGAAATTACAGATTTATATATATATATATATATATATATATATATATATATATATAATACTGTTATACATATATAACAGTGGATTAAAGGAAGTGTGCAGGTACACATGTTCATCCTGTTGGTCACAACATGATGCAGAGCAAGCCTGTCTCAGCACAATAAAATAGACAGGCACATGAAAACACACACATAGCCCAGAATTACAAGGTTTTAATTTTTACTTACTTATGAAATTAAAAATCTGGTATCTTACAGATCCTGAGCCCTTGCTGATCAATAGAGAAGTGAATCCCCCTGGAAAAGAGATAAGGTTGGCTGCAGAGGGAGAGTCATTCCTCTCATGTCTGGAAGCTAAAAGCAGTGTGTGAAACCAGAATAAATTATCCACCATTACCTCGGTGAAGTGTTTTTAATTTACTGCCCTGCTGGATGCATGTGGTGGAACATATACATGAGAAAAATAAGATGGACTGTGCTTATCTTGAATGTGCTTTGTGTCCCATAATGCAATACATTGCACGTTTAACATCCAAAGTTGGTTGACTTTTTTTGGAATTCTGCTAGGAAGGGAATACATTAAATCCCAAGATACCTGCAATTCCAGGTGAGTGAACCCACCTGTCTGGTTTGTGTGCCACTGCTGAGTTCCTATTCTGGGCAGAGCTGAAAGATTGTATTACCTGTTTATTTCAGAACAGGTTGCAAGTATTCAGGACTTCAGGTACTTTAGCTCTACATATCCTTTATCTGTGGGTGGAGTACCCCTGAAACAGAAGGCAAGCCCATGAAAAATGGAGAGTTCACTTATTAAATATGATACAACTATTTGCAGTTACACTTATTTTCAACTCAGAAAGGTAGACTGGAAGATAGACTAATTGCAGCAGTGCATGCTGGAAATTGCTTTGAGGACAGACTTCTCAGTTAAAAAAAAAAGACTACTAAAACTGAGAAGTTACTGCCTGCTCTTCTGTCTGCTTTTGTGGAGAGTGGAACCATAGGTCTAACCATTGGAAATATTTTTTCTATAAACTTCAGTTATTTGTAATACAATAATCCTTCATATGGACTATAAACTTTTGGTTGCACTCTCTTCCAAGTTGCAAGATTGAAGTGAAACTTGGCAGTGTTCTCTTTGTTGAAATGAAAGGCCCAAGGTCAGATTCTGATCTCTCATTGGCCTTACACCTGTCAACTGACTTTGATGGTGTAAATTTTTACTTACTCCACCATAAGCAATGGCAGAATCAGACCCTGCATATGCTTTTCATCTAAAGCTGTGTTCCAGATGTGTTTATGTAGCCTGGTTTCAATAAAACGTGTGCATTTTAAGATGTAAATGGATTTTTCTTTAATTATAACCATATGGACTGTTATTAAATTTTCATTTTAAAAGTGCAGATCCAGTTAGCCCAGCCATATTGAAGCCTCACAGTGACTTCACTTGACCAGTGCAGCTTTCACACAGCACCCAAGCAAATGCAAGATTCTTAAAGCTGGGAAGGACAGGGAAAAACATAAGATGACATCAAAGTGTGTGTGGAAAACTATGACTTTCTTGTTTTCCTGATAATAGAGTGCCACATCCCACTAGAGGTATTTGCCTCTCCTCCATTCAAGATGAGGCAAAATTAGGTGCAAAGCTGGTTCAGCATACTCCTTCAAGCTGAGATATCACTACTCTGGGTTGATTTTTGTCTGCCTTTGCTGCAAGCCAGCATCCCTGCTCAGCCCTACTCAGCTTCTTTCTTCTTGCACAGGTTCAGGCTGTGACTGGGTGCCTTGAATCCAATAAGCCCTCAAACCAAGAGCTGCATGGCTGGATTGCTGTGTGAGGAGAATCTGTGCCTGTCTGGGAGGGGGCACTGCTGGAATGAGCATATTCCTCCCCCCACTTTCATCCTCTGTGCTGTGGTGCCACATGCTGAGGCTCCAGGAAGGAAAGGTCAGCCTGCTGCTGCCCCCAGCCCAGCTTTGTGCTCCACATCAGCACTGCTGCCTGAGGGGACAAGACCTCCCTGATTCTCAGGCTTGATGGTGCCCATTCCTGAGGGTCCCTGTACCCCCCACAGCCTTTTGTGCATCTCCACATCCAGCCCAGAATGGGAGATTGGTTTTCCCAACAACAGAAAGGTAGGGGCAAGTAGAAAAGTTTTGATTGATGGATTTTCCATTAAAAAAACAACAAGATAGATTTGTTAATTAATAAATGTTTAAGAGAAAGATGTCAGTGTTGATGGAGTTCTTCATTTAATCTTCCTGAAATGAAATATTTCAGTCAGGTAAAAGAAAATTCACTTAGAAAACTTCTTTTAATTACACATCCACAGCTCCATGAAATAGGTGGCTGGTATAGTCATTATGTTTGTGATTTTCCTTAGCATATTTTGACATGATTAAATGGAAGGTTTTCCGCTACTGTTCCATAAGAATTTTTTTAATTTATTATATTTATGTGTGTGTTATGTTTGTCTGTTTGGAATAATTATTTTCATATGAAATTGATTCTGAAAGTGAGTTTTGTCTGCCAAACCTGATAAAGATTTGAAGTTCAGTCGTGCTTCTGTCCTATAAGGATGCTTTCTTCCCTGGACAACTGGAGAACAAGGACTGTGTTTCTCTCCTACTATCATTATTATTTCCTCACCCTTTAATTTTCTTCAGAGTATGTTGGATACTTATGTTTGACTCATGTCTTCTTTGGAATACAGCTGCCAATTGGTGGGGAAGTTCAGTCATCTTGGACAAGTAAAGAAGGTTTTTTCTTCTGGATTCAGCTGCTGAGGACTCCTCAGTCATGTTCAGCTGTGTCCCAGTAATGCATGGTAAAAGAAGGATGCTTGCACAGAACAACCACAAGAGTCAGAGTGTTCCTGTGCTCTCTTGCAGAGGGAAGAGTTTGATAAATGGACAAAAATGTCTATTCCTGGCAGTGGAGAATAGATCCCTTCACTGTAGGGCTCAGGCTTTCCCCAGACCTTCCCAGGGCTGCAGTCATGAATGCTTGGTTTGGCTGCACTGTGGTGTGTTATGAAGATGTGAAAAGTGAGTTTGATGGCTGAGCTGCCCCATCTGCATTTTTTTTTTCATTTTAAAATTTAATAAAACCCCATGTGGTTACAATTGAAAAAAAAAAAATCCATTAATGCTCCCAAAATGCTTCATATCTAAAGCAAAATGTATATTAACTTCCCATCCCCCATCTCTAGTGAACAATAAGATATACTTTTTCATTGAATCAGTGAAAATCATTAAATAACTTATTACATCATCAACCGAAACCATGTACTTTTACTTACTTTTCTAATGACTAACAAATGATGTTAACATATCAATGTCTTTATATGCATCAGGGAAGAAAGGGTGGGACATGTAAATGTAGAATCTAAACAGAGATTCCTTCATATTTTTAAAGAGGGGTAGGTGTTTCTGTCTGGAGACCATATGTTTGGGGCTTTTTTTTTTTAAACAATCTGTGTGACTGCAAAAAAATAAAAATTAAGTGGTATGGACAGCTACAGTGTGGGCTCTGGAGTTCTGGTGAGGTGATCTAGATATGAAGAGATGTCCAGATGAAAATTCCTTTTCCTTCAGGCACATTTTCCATTATTTGGATCCTCTCTGAACAGCACCAGTTCACAAAGTCCTGGATGTGCTTTCTGTGGAGCAGCAGCAGAGAGGAATTACCACCAGTGCCAGGCTCATGGGCAGGGTAATGGCACCAGGGCTCTGCATGCAGCACCAGGGGTGAGTCCTGCAGCCCAGGAGCTGAAGGGCTCAGGGCAGGAGGGGTTCTCTGCATCCTCTGCACTTTCAGGGTGCAACAGAGTTTTAATTGCACCCAGTCTAGGCAGAGATCGGTTTGCTGCAGAAACAACGTCCCTAGAACAAAATGGCACTCCCAGCTGCAGAAAAACAATGAGGCAGTCACCTTTGAAGTCAAGCCTGCCCCATGAACAGGATGCCTGGATGCACAGGACCTCATCAGGCTCATCTTGCAGCCTGGGGGAGCTGTGTGTCATCACCTCTGCAGCGCGCCTGAGCCCCGAGCAGGGCTCCTGAGCCCCTGTGTGCCATGGTGCAGGGCTGCTGCCAAAACACAGCACCAGCTGGTTTATTCATTTTACACTGTGCAAAAATGTTATTAAACTGCACCATACAGATAAGTACTAGAAAAATTGCTAGGTTATTTTTTTCCACATAAAATTAGCCAATTTGCTGGTGTATGTAATTGTAAAGAATGCAAAGCATCCCATTCAAGTGATTAACCTCTTAGTTAATAAAAGCAACAATTGCATGTGTATAAATAATATAATAAAAGGAACATTCATATCAAAGTAATATAGCTCATACTATCCTGTTTCTCTCCTTAATTAGTAAATAATTCATCAAATTCTGCAATGAATTGTGCTCCCACCCACATTTCTTCATCCAATTATCATGAAATAGGAAAGCAGGAGCCTTCCTTCTTTGAAAAGGATGTGATAATGAAATTGTTCAATAGCTCTTCTCAGTTCTTTGCTAGTCTAAATTAGTCCTTTCTTGGGTATACTGTTTCTTTTGTTGATTTCTTCCCTTATTCACTACTTTTTTTCTTTTTAATTGAAGATATTTTCTATGTTAAATGTCATTTTACACTGACACACTTTAAAAGAAGTATATTCACCACGCTTTGTTTTCAGCAGACACAAATGAAATTAATTCTACAGTACAGAAGAATGGCAGTGTTTGCTTGCCAAAGTCATCCTTTCAACGTTTCAGTTTGTATCACACAAACACAATTAAAAGAATGTTATAGAATGCAAGATAAAAAAGAAGATATATAAGCAAGCATGCATTAAGATCTCAAACCCAGAATTCAGCCTGTCCTTGAAGGAATGTTGTGTTTAAATAAGATTCTTTGTTACCTGATTAAATTCCATTTCTTTCATTGGATCTTTGCAGGGCTCAATGTCTGAAGGAGTGAACAACTATTCAGTGTTGTCTTTCAGCTGTTTGGTGTGTGGTCATGTGTTTTATGTATTTCACAACATTTAAATCTTGTTCAGAAGACAGAATTCCTCATCTCTTTGTGGACATGTTAAGGTACAGCTCACTGTAGAACTGGATGTAGAACTTCCTCAAGCAGTAAGGAAGAATAATTTTACAATACTGATATAAAATAAAGAAAGGCTCTTGTCTTTATGTATGGTGAACTAAGCCCACAGAAATAAAGATCCAAAGAATTTCAAGTCCTGAATTTGAGTCATGAAGAATCTGAACTTTCAGACAGCTCATGTCCATCTGTGCATTTGAATACATGAGTCTTTCATGTAAGGTATGTGCATAGGAGAGTATTATGCATGTATCATACAAAGCACAGCACTTATTTAAAGGACTGCCATTATTAGGGTCCTCAACAGCTCTGAGTGCTCTGATATTTCCAATGAGACAGCAAAACAAAGGACCCATGAGAACAGTTATCACTGAGCCAGGCTGGTGGTGCCTTGCTGGGAGAGCACTGTGACCCCTAAAGAGCTCCCAGGAGCTTGTGTTAGTCTCTACCCAGCTCCAACCTACCCATGCCAGGAATCTGAAAACTTCGAGGAAAAGCTGACTGATCTTTGTCTGGACCTTGCCTAATGGGAACCAGAGCTTGGGACTTGAAACTCTTAAAATCTAACACTTCAGAATCGTGATGCTTCATGTTTTGAAGGGTTTGCATGGTAAGTTGCCTCCTTTTGGAAAGGTCACACTGTGCCAAATATCAGATCCTTGTTTTGAACCATAAGGCCATTAAGACTACTAGAATTTCAAATTTGGGAAGAGCAATACCCTTGCTGGTTGGAAAATAGCTGAAAAAAATTGGCAAAAAAGATTTTTAAAACCAGTCAGCTTGGGTAGACACCTGGTATTGAGAACTTCAGTGAAAATGTCTGGGTAGGGGAAGTTAATAAGCAGGCATTTATGTTTTAATAGAACTATATAACATGTGAGGCCACCAGCTTTGCTTATTATAAGGTCATTATGAAAAGTGTATTTAGGGAGATATATTAGTATTTGCTTTATTTTTCCGTGTGGGAAGGTAAATTTCACTATAGAAATAAAATTATGAAAAAGTGTAAGCTAGTCTGTGTTGTTGTTACTTTTTACCTTTATGTGTAGGCATGCTAGTACTTAATGCATTTTAAGTAATATTTGGAGCATTATGAAACATATTTTTTTTCAGAAAGAAAAAGCAGAAATCTGCTTCAATTTATCTAGTAGGGATACACTTACTAGTGAATATTGATACTCAAACCTCTTCTTGAAGATTCTGAGACAACCATGTTGCATGATTTAAACACAAAAGCCCCTGCAAGGATTAGAAGAGACAGATTGTCCTCTTCACTCTCTCTGTGGTGTCAGCTTTATTTTTTCTTGTTTTAAAAAGAAATCTCTTAGTGTTATGATAAGAAAGAAAATCTGAAAAATATGACCCCCAAGTGTCAGTGGTATCCACCTGAACAAATAGCCATACACCCTGAACTTCCACACTCAGGCTGCTGAGTTCAAAGGCTGCTAAATCAGATGCCACTTGTGTGGGTTTTTTTAAATGAAGTTTTTATTGCTCCTTAGAGCAAAGGTCTCCTCTTACAAAGATCTGTGCTATCTACTATGATTGACTATTCTCAGTAGTGGATAAACTTTAATTGTAGCACAGAGGTGCTGAAGTGAGGAATTAAAAAGAGTCAGATGTCCATGCCTGATGATGTGAGTCCAGAAGCAGGCACTCCTAGAAGAGCACACATGTGCACTTTGAGAAAATCAAATGTGTGGTTGATACTGAGGTGTCATTGTGAGGAAAACCAGACTTAGTTTTCCTCTAGCTATGGAGGTGTGGAGCTATTTTTTAAGGGCATCAGCTTCTAATCTATTCTTTTTGTAAAGGCTGTGAGGAACTTTTCCAGTACAGAAGACTGTCTCCAGTTCTTCAGCAATTCTGGTGACACAAGATGTGGTAGATGGTAGAGGATTTTATCCTGCTTAGTTTTTTTTTCTGTTGGCTTCAGGCAAAGATCATTTTCATCACAAAGCAGTGCTCAGTCTCCCAGGACAAAGGCAATGCCAGTTTTCATGGTGCTGAGTATTTCTTGTAAGCAGAAACAGGCTTGGAGTGAAGGTGTAGTCCTCTGAACCATCAACTCTGAAAAAATCAGTTACCCTGGCTTCCCAAGATAAAGTGAAATGGCTCCATTAAAATGAAAGCACACATAAAATGGAAGCTTTCACAATACCAAATGACATTTTCTTACAGAAAACAGAATATTAAAGACTTTTTAAAAATAAACCTATGACTCCTCCCCCCAAATAGTTGGATCTAAAGCCTGATAAATTCAATATTACTCACCAGACAACCAGAAAAGCTTTAGTCAAAGGAATTTAAAGATGTGTTAATTAGTCAAAAGAGAGAGTCCATACAGTCTTGTAAATATTACAGGAGAAATCCATTAACTCAAGTGAGCACATATTAATTGAAAACATTGTATAAGAACTACAGAGTTCACAGAAAGTGCCTTTCACTTGCTATTAAAGCCTGTGTATATGCAAATTCAGTAGCTAGCAGATTAGCTAAGATGCCTGGCTGTGGATAACTGGAAAATGTCCTCCCAAGCTGGCTGCACAATTCCAGCAAAGCTGTTACCTGTGCCTGGCTATGAAGGGTAAGACAACAGGCAAGGGCTGCTGGACTCCATGGGCAGCCTAGAGAGGCTCCACTAAACACTCAGGGAAAGTCTTTTGAGACACATTTTCTCCCCTCTGTCTTCCTCAAGATGCTGGGGCCTCGTGCCAGAGCTTGGCTCCTTTCTAGATTCCAGTTCACATGTGTCCAAGTTTCTTTCCTGCAGGAGCTGGAGCATGAGGGACCTCGTGGGCTCATCAAGGACAAGCACTTGGCTATGGGAGCTCACAAGCCCTCCTGGGTGCTCCCCAGATCAGACTTAGGTGGCTACCAAGCAGAGTAGCCTCTTAACCATGCTTGTTTCACCAAAGGCATCTCAGGGGGCTGAAGGTGTCCCCCAGGCATCTTCTTTTCCCCATTCACAAAGCCTTGAATGACAGTCAGAACAGCCTTTCCCAGTTAAGGGTGAGGAATAAACAAATAGTCAATCACAATCATTAATTCCAGTCCTTCCTCTGGCCCACCCTGTGGCCCTGTGCCACCTTACCTCCCACTGCCTCTGCTTCTGTGCCCCTAAGCAGCAGGTACCATCCTTTGCTGTCTTTCAAGGGACTCCCAGGGGCTGGCAGACAGCAGGCAGCTCCACAAGAGACAAGCCCTAGCAGTACACAGGGAAATGCCTGGGTGCCCTTCTGCAGCAAAATTCAGAGTTTATTTCCCAACAGTCCCTGGTAGCCCTGCAGTAACTTGTGAGGGTGTCTGAGCTTGAAGGGCTGGACTGATCCAAACTGCAATGACCAAGTCACCAGGGTGGTGCCTGTGAGGTCTCCATGGAGCTAGGGCAGGGAGAAAAGCCTTTCAGGGGATCTGAAATGGCTCCTGAAGGAGCCACCCTCTGACTCTTTTTTCTTGCCTGTACAGAGTCCAAATTTGTGGCCTGATGTTAACTAGACTTAATAACAATTCCTCCTTCTCCCCACCCAGCTGAGCCCCCCAGTGGCAACCATGAAGCTCAGGAGTGACCAAACAGTAGTTTCCCTATCTTTTTATCCTAATTCATAGGGTTTTTTAAAACCTTCTCTCCCTGCAAAGGGAGCAGCTCCTGCTCCCATTGTGCCCACCAGAACGTGCCTCTGCAGCACAGGGTTTGTTGGTGGCTGGAAACACACGGCCACGCTGTGATCATCACATCTGTGTGTGCACACGTGTTCCTGGAAGCACTTTGGATGCTCCTTGCTTATCAGACTAAGCCAAGTGGGTGAAGAGGGAGGGCAATATCACAGCTTTTCCACTCCAGTGACTTCAGTATTAAATTGTGTTTCCTCTGCTTTCCCCAGCACTGAGATATGCATATCAAGTCTCCAGACAAATCAAATGGCTGAACAGGCAGTTAAAATCCTGGCTTTACTGCTGGGGCAGCATCAAATTTCCCCATCTTTACTGGGCCAATCAGTGAGTACAAAGGCTGTGGTTCTCCCGGATCCTGGCCTGGATAGGAGCCAGCATAATCTGTGGTGTAAATGATAGCAATGCCAAACCAGACTGCAGCTGCTCAAATGCCACATCCATGTGAAGTCACCACCAGCTAAAGATCAGGTCATTCACCCATGTGTGATCCTAACCTTGAAGCCTCAGAAAAAGTCTGCCTAGGTTGTTGTATAGGACTCATTCCACCCATGGATATAGACAGGTACTCCTGTCTATATATAGGAAGGTACTCCTTTTTGATGATAACATATGGCAAGTAAGATCTTCCATAGCCCAAGAGGAAAGCCATAGTGTTTCTAAATCAAAACCTGAGACACACTCTTGAGCTTGAGGTATCTTTTGTGGTGTGCACAGCTTCCTCCTCCAGGGATTCTCTTTTGGGAGTCTCTACCCATCAGCCTCCTTCAAACATCAACCCTTTGCTCTCCATCAGGCCTGCTGCAGGTATGCATATGTATCTGTGTACTTGATGTATCTCTTTCAAATCTCCCAAATTTGGAACAGGGACTGCTTGAGCAGATGAATCCAGGGAATGTTGAGAGCACATCTTAGTTATCCTGGAACTGATTCAGACTTCTGAAGAAGCACTACACTGAGTTACCTCAGATCCAGACCTGGTTTCACAATCACCAACCTTCTTACTGTATTCATCCACCAGAAAATAGAAAGTGTTGCAGTTCAGTACAGTCATAAACACATCATTGCCAATGGAAATTCTGCTGGCAGTTTCTTTTATACCCAGCCAAATACACAGAAATGGAAAGGTGAGCTATGCAGGCACTGGGTTTACATATGTGCATTAATTACAGCGCAGTTGCCTTTTGTTATTCATTTCATCTGCTCAATATGTATCAAATTCAATGAGAAGAAAGAGGAACCACAGAAAGACAGAAGAGGGAAGCCAGGACAATCTGTGAATGGGACTGGTCCTCCCTTTCTGGATCACACATTGGAAAAGATTCAAAACTAGCCAATTGCAGGGAATGGGAAAAGCAAAGAGAAATGTATCCCGTCTCAGCTACAGCTTTTTCTTTATAAGGCTTTCAGAGGTCCAGTGGGCTCAGCTTCTTGGTGAGCCCCTTTCATGGGGATTTTCCAAGCAAGATCTGTGTGCTCAGGCACTCTGGTATGTTAGCTTCTCCTTAAGTAAACAGCCATGGTCCTGATTTTAATTAGTAAAAAAAAAAAATTCATTTAACACCATGACATATATGCATTTTTGGGGATACCTGCCCTCAGGAAGCACTGGAAACTGTGAGAAAGAGAATACTGAACAATGTCATCAGAAAATTCAGAACATCAATTTGCATTCATGTGTGGATTGAACAGTTTTGGTTATGATAGTGTCTAAAAAACAGACAGCATAATGTAAAATGTGGTTAAGAGATTGAGTACAACTTTCATGGTTCTAACCTGCACTCTATTCCTCCTCATGGATATATAGTAACTGCATTTACCTGACAGTGCAGTGCCCAGACACCTTAGGCAAAAGGATTTCCACTGCCAAAGATGCACCACAAAAGTTGTCAAAACCTGGTTATTCTCTTCCCAGAGCAAGAGAGATGAATGCTGTGAAAGAATCACAGAGCAGGACACAACTTCCCCAGGGAACACAGGGTAATGAGCATGAGCACTGCAATTAGACTCGGTGAGACTGAGTTACCAAAGCCTCCCACCTGGGCCAACCTCCTTCAGCTTCACACAGTGCCTCATGGTGTTGAGTTGTGGGAGTCCCCATTGCATCCACCTACTTAAACCCTTTTAGTCACAGCAGCTTTGTTCAAGTGAGGAGAGCTTTCTGCTGTGCTATGGCTCCCCAAATATCCAAGATTGCCCAAAAAAATCACGGCACTGCAAAAGAGAAAAAAGTTACAGTTCGTAATTGCAACTTTAAAACTTACATCCTCAGATGATGAATGCAAAGTGAAGTCTCCATGGTTTATAAAATATATTTCATTATATACATACGAAAAATAAGTTACATAAAATAAGCTGTGTAGCCAGAACTGTATTAGAAGGACTTCTCCTTTCTGATGTTTTAGGATTACCCAGCTGAAAGGCCTTGCTGACTGCTTAGGTAGTCATTTCATAGGAGGGCTTGGTCATTTGGTATATACTGGATACTGGTATTGACTTGTAGGAACATGAAAAAAAAAAGTGGCAATGAGCTACAAAACCTCTCTGGAAAGTAGTTCAATAGACCTTGAAGCTGTTCTTGTCTCTTTCAAACTATCCTGCAAGGATCCCAGATAAAACATCAAGTCCAGAGCAAATACAAATAGGGCTGTGTTGGTCTGGTTGAGATCAAATTAGTATGGGTTTTCTTTAATCCTTTGATCTGTGTTGCCATGCAGGGGGGCAGGCATTTACCATAAGAAAGGTGGACTATCATATTCAAGTTTTCCTTTCCTCTTCATTGGTGTAGTAGTTTCAATTCATTGCAGAGCCTCACAAGAGCTTCACTGATACAGCCCAACAGGAGGTGCTTAGTCAGTGAGCTACATTTTACAGTTTCCCTGTGGTGGGACTCCTGCAGCCCCCAAAATAATATTAACTGTATGCACACAAGCAATAACATGATGCCTCTACCCTGTTCTCTGCAGGTTGCAATTGTCTATATGCTCTACACTCTGCTAGCCTTCTTTTAGTTAGCATACTTTATATGCTTTTACAAAGGGATGGGCTGAATCCTGATTACATACTTCCTTGTGTATTATCACAAGCAGGTGTGGGGTAGTTAAGGGTTTCTTGGAGTAACTGATTGCTAATTTGATGCAAAATTAAGTAACCATAGAAGAAACTACTGTTTAGCTGCAAAAGCATGACTAAATAACAAGGAAGGATTTGGACCTTGCATGCCTCCCTTACCTGCTGCTAACAGTGCTGTGTCAGAAGCAGGTAGCAGCCCTGTGATGCCAGTACATCTTTATATGCAGTTCACATTCCATTGCAACATGTCACATTTGATATGGCATAATGCAATGTGACTAATTTAATCAGATGTGAAGTGCACTACAGCAACGCATCAAGTCTGAAAATTTGGAAAAAAAAAAAAGTTGGAGGAAAAAATAAAGCTTTCTGCAATCCATGGTTGGATTATTTTTCTCAGCTGGAGGGCTTCATTTTCTGAGCTTGGCCTTTTCTATTCTGACCTTCCAGCCAAGGGCATGTGTCAGGAGGCCTGTATTTCCCACAGGCAGTGACACAGTCTATTAGGTCATATGAGCTGGATCATCAAGCCTTTGTCCACCTCAACTTCTGGGCCACCACTCCTTACCCACCCCCACATCCCCCAGCACTAACTCATGATATGATGCCCTTGCCTTTGACAGGTCGGGAGGGGAAAAAGCATTTTATTGCTGAACACGTACACAGCAGAGCCCAGAAATGAAGTGAACTTTCTGTGGTCTGGTGCTAGTCACTTAGTAAGGCTGCATTTAATTAGCTACTTCTAAAATATGGCAAGGAGAAAACACAAGGTTTACCAGTCCGGTTGCATTTTTAACCCAGGGCTCAGCATTGTTTTGGTTTGAGGTGATGATTATAATAGTAAATATCCAAACAGCCCATGTCCACAGGAAGCTCATCAAGCTTTCAGTACTTTTGGAAAGCATATCCACCCTCATCCATTGTGGACTATTTACTAGCCTGGGGGTCTGTGGATGGACAGACTACCGTGCACAGACATTAGCAACTCTGCCCTTTCAAACACTGAGCGACAAGTGGCTTGGAGATTAGTCTTTGGTTTAATCCTCTATTTCAGATCTGCCTCTTCTCTTTGTACATTACCAAAGACATGGAAGGCAGTGCAAATAGTAATTTGCTTCTTTTTCACTACAAGCCTAAGAATTTTTTTTGGTGAAGTGCTGTGGTCCTCAAAGACTTGTGAAAAGGTCTCAGAAGAATTCATAAAGTGCTAGAAGCCTAAGAAACACTTAAGCTAGTAAAAATCTGTGAGCTAGTTGAACCTAAGGGGGGCTGTACAAAGGTCAGGTACTCCAGAAAGAAGACTGTATTTTCACAACATCTTGGAGACAGTGCCACCTGGAAGAGAGAAAGAAGTACCTACTCCAGTTACTGTGGCAGACACTTCCACAGAATAAAACGGAAAGAAAATTTTAGAAAACAGTACAATAAAATATGCTTATATGTTACAAAAAAGTAAAAGCTATTTATTCTACCCTTGGCCCTGTGCTGAACATACCTCAGCCAAAGGAGAGATACCCTTCCTTTCTGTCTCTTTGAGGATGACAGAAACTTTGTGATGATGTGCTCCTTTAAGACCCAAACACCATAGACAGGTTTGGTGGTCTGGTCTTATCTCCTTAGGCCTGGAAAGGCTTTGCTGATTACAAATGAGAAGATGCTGTGTTAGCTCCTCCTCCAGTGATTTGTTTGCTTCTTATAACCCCAGTCCTCTCCACCTTCCTTACCAGTGGAGTTACCACTGTGTTCCTACCTAGGAATAAGGAAAGGTGGCACTGTCACAAAGAAGTAGGGCTAAATTGCAAGGTAAGGTCCCATCATGCCAGAAAAGGTTTGTTGGTGTCAATTTAGCCCCAAGGCTTTCCTTTTGCTTTGTAATGTATGAGGTAAATGTGAGCTTTTATGGCTCTTAGACTCTGTTTCCCATTTTCTTGTGAAACCAGTAACTCCATGATAGGTACCATGTTTGTTGACCTTTGCTCTTAGCTTTAGGTGGACCCTTTTCAAATGGCTCAGCAGGCCAGCCTAAGAGCCCTGGGTTCTGCTGGGGAAGAGGATGCTGCAGCAGGCAGCCAAAGCCAGCAGCTTGCCAGACCTCGGCCAGTTAGACCCTGGAGAAGAAGGCGTAGACAGACAGCTCCTGCATCCCGAGGAGAAGATGAACCTAGGACCTTCCAAGGTGATCTGTGATAAAGGAGTAGTTGTATTGGGTAGGAGGGGGATGAGTGCTGCTTTATTTCAGCTGCTATTCCTCATTTGTCTTGTCTACATGCACACAGGAAGCTCCCTTGAAATAAGGGTTCAAAAGTAAAAGAGCTGTAGCTGACATCCCTATGGCTGTCCTGTTAGCATTTTCAGAGTTGCTGTTTTCTGACCTGCTCTAGGTGTTGTCTTGTGGCCTTGCTCTGGCTCTCTTCTCTAAGACATAAAACCTCCTGTTTGCTTATGAAGAAAACAGAGAAATATCATCTTACTCTAGAATTCCTTCTTTAACATGCAATATGTCTGGCTTTGAAACTTAACTGTAGGCATCTCTATACAGAGCTTGGAGTTCAGGCTGGCTCCCTATGGCTTGAGTGGAGTTACTTACCATCCTCAGCAAAATTACCTTCCCACTGTGCAGATCAGCTCTGCAGCTCACCTAGAGAAAACTTCATGTGGTATCTACTGAGTTTGTACCTACCCAATGTGGCTTGGAGTTAGAGAAGGACCAGTACACTAATTTCCTACTGGCTCTTATCTTGAGGCAGCCAAAGGCTTCTCTGCAGCAGAACTGCAAGGCAAGGATGCTGCCAGGTGCCTCTGTTAAAACAGGCAGGCAGCTAGTTTCCAGACCTTACAGCCAGCTTGCATGTGCAGGAAGCCTTCCTCAAAATTGCAGAGGTTTTTGTATGCCTAGAATTCCTGGCCAGCCCATGGAGAGCTCCAAGCATCCTTCTGTGCTTGCTGTTCAGAATGGTGGGACCTCCTGTAGCTGGGAGCAGGTTTGATTGTGTAACACAAAACCTTTTCAAAGGCCACAGCTGGGCCTTGATAAATATTGTGTGGGAAGATTGTCTAGCAATATTTCAAGGTCAAAACTCCCTTTGCTTAGTACTTCTGAGATGATAGACCATAAAGAAATAGAAACGAAGAATTCCTATGTTGGAGGGGTGGAGGCTGTGGGAGAGGCAGAGGTGATAAAAAGAGTTGAGTAAATTGAATGAGTTAAGTTCTTGAATGCAGGCAAAATAAAGTATTGAAGCTCAAGAAGAGTTTATAGTTAGGTTTTCACTTTCCTTCAATTATTATTTTCTAGTCTTCCATTACAGCTAGCATGCTAGATGGATTGCAGGACTGTTGCAATGGTTTGTATGGAGCTGAGGAAACACTGAAATCCAAGAGCACTGTGGTCATTGTCCCTGGCTTTAGTTCCAGCCTCAGTTAACCAGAGCATGAGGTTTCTCTGCCCTTACTGGGGAGACAGGAAAGGCTGTTTTCACAACAGTAGGGGCCAGCAAAATGGAGTGCAGTTAATTTTGAATCCTGACATTGGAAAAATGATGCTAAGACTTGTGATAACTTATTTACTTTCTCAAAGGCTTATGGTGAGACTGGGGGGAAATGGTATGAGAAACCTTTAAAATATGTCATGATGACAATCAGACTCAAGCTTTTTCTTGGCTTTGGCTCTTTTTTTTTTTCTCCTTGATCTAATATTGTTACTTTCTCCTGCAGTCTACAAATTCAGCAGTCGTGCCCCACCTGCGAGTGCAGACTGCAATGGTGGAAGCTCCCAGTCTCCTGCACTGCCTGATGATGGAAGTGTGATGGGAATGATGGCGAGGTCTGCCAGATACTGGGCGAGGCGAGAGACTCCTCGGTGCTGGGTCAGAGGCTGCACTTGTGCTTGCTCACAAGCTCCTAGAGGAGCTGAACGAGAAGATGGCCATCCTAGGAGCAGAGTGCTGGCACGTGATCTGGGCGAGGGAAACGGCTCCAGATCCATGACAAGAGGGGAATTACTTTTGGATGAAGACAATGATGGCACCTCTCGGGCTGGGGATTCAAGTGATGATGAACGCATGAGGTTTGCAGAGGAGTATTCACTGGTTCCTTTAAGCAGACGAAAGCAATATTCTGCCCAGACTTTTCATGAGGCAGTAGAAAGATTTTTAAGAGGGTTCTGAGCTTTGGCACATCTGTTTTGAATTTGGGAGCCGAATCTGAGGAGATGCAAATGCCTGTCATCGTGTGCACGGTTTGTCGTAATGCAGGCTGAAGCCTGCAGGAAAGCCATGGAGGCTCAAATGGAGTAAAGCTCAGTATATTGCTCTTACATTGACAGACAGCTAGAAAGTTATTTGCATTCCAGCTTTGTCTACTTGATATGTGTTGCTGCCTTCTTCAGGAGCTTAAAAACCTTTAGTAATCATAAGGCATTAAAAATGGAAAAATTACTTTGAGTCTAAGCTAATCTAATGACTATTTCTTCTGCAATTTTGATAGAGGCAAAATGCAGCCATTTTTTTTTTATTTTTCAGCAGTAGAATCTCTATTTAATAACTTCTTGAAGGATATTTAAAATTCAAAGCCTTTGTTTATGCCAGTATTTCCTTTCACTAAATGCTTTAATTTACCCTATAGAGGCCTAGAGGGTTTGGTATTTTTTTGTGTGTTTTTTCTTTAACTTGATCTAAATCTAAAAATTGTATTCTACTGCATATATTTGATTATTCATATATTAGCAGTCATGTATGATAATGTAAGATAGCTAGAGCACAACCTGCTTAAAAAGTCTCACACCCTTTAGCTGTTAACTTGTCACATGAATTAAAAATTAAAAAAATAAAAATATGTTCTGAAGACCTTATCAAATTTGTCAGTTGTTTTTTTGGTTTTTTTTTTTTTTTTTGAGATGGTGTGTAGCTGAAAATAATGATCTGGATTTCTCAGCTGAGAAATTTTGGCTTAGACATTTTCCTTTATTTAGTTAAGGTCTGGATTTTAGGGGCATATACCTTAGCCTAACAGTAAAATGCTAGTGCACGGTTACTGGAAAATGGCTCTACTTCAGGAACCTGATCCATGAGGATCATTGAAGTCTAACTCCTGGCAGGGACCCACAGATCATTGTAGGTGCCTGGGAATATTGTCCAAATGCTTCTTGAGCTCTGTCAGCTGGTGCTGTGAGAGAACTTCCCTGGGGAGCCTGTTCCAGTGCTCAAGCACCCTCTGGGTGAAAAGCCTTTTCCTACATCTAACCTAAATGTCCCCTGACACAGCTTCATGCTGTTCCCTCAGCTCTGTCCCTGGTGACCAGAGAGAAGGGCTGCTTTGAGGTTTGCCCTCAGCCAAAGGAAAAAAGACAGTCCATGTTATGGAGATTCTGCAGACATTTGTGTTCTTATGCAATGTACTGAAAAATGAAACAACTAACCTCTGAAGGCTTCTTGACTTAACTCTGTATGACTAGAAGCTTAAAATTAGGCATATACCTCTTGAGTCCATCTCCTTTCACACTGGAGTTTGTATGTACATTTAATGTGTGTAAAGTTTCACTAAAGAGAATCAGGCAACTTCTGCTTTATGCAATTGTTCAAGCTGAGAAAGGGCTGCTGCTTTAGAGAAATCTGCAGAGTCTGCAAATTAGAAGGGTGGGTTTTTGTTTGGGTTTTTTCCCCTTCTCTAGACATCAGTTAAAATACTGAAAGATGAATAGTAATACCATTTGTTTCTGGGAAAGGTGAATGTGACTTGCTTTTTCTTCCCTCTTTGTCTGAGCCACAAATTAAGTCTCATTCTTTTGAGTTACCACTGAGCAGCTTTCTAGAGCAAATCACATAAAATTGTCATGTTTATGGGTCTTTTTTATGCATGTGTGGTTTGTTGGTTTGGGTTTTTGTTTGTTTTTTAAGACTTTGCTGAACTACAGTGAAGTGTTTTTTTTTCTGTACCTGCTAGTAAGGCATTTGGCAAATCTTTGGGACCACCTGGTGCAGCAGAAGTCAAGCATTTGGCAAAAAAAACATTGGGACTATGCAGCATAGCAGTAGTTGCTTATTCCTTCTTGCTATGTGTGTTATTTTCTACTTGGATGTTTTCAGAATTACTTGGAGCTTTTGCAGTGAGGTCCTTTAAGGACTCTAGACCAAAACATGGAAATTTTTCCCGCTGAAGCCAATAGTGTCTTATTTGGTCCATATTACATCAAAACAATATTGGAAGTATGCATAGCTCAATTCATGTGACAGGCCTGCTCTGTGAAGGTACTGCAGGGCATGATGCAGAATTAAAACTATTATCTTGTTATAGCTGAAATACTGTAAGGAATCTACAGACACCTCTGAAATTATGCTCTTGATTATATAAATTTCAGAAAGTGATATGCTCATGAAAATCAGCCTGGCAATGTTTCATGTAGTCTTTCAGGAGCTTTAGTTTTCAGACTCGTGAAACATTTTTTTTTTTTTTTAAATAAAACAAAACCCCTCATAAATGTCACCAGTAGGTAGTAAGATACCAAGCATTGTAGATATGTCAGCTTTTTGACAGCATGATTCAGTATTGTGCATTTTCAATTTGACAACTATTTAGCTTTTCCTTGTGAATCTGAAATCCTGTAAGCATTTTTGTGCATACTTGTCTGCTTTTCACAAATGATTCTACGACTGGGATTTTTATCATATGTTGAGTTAAACACAGGTAGAAAGGTCTGAAAGATCAAGACCTTTGAGGAAAAATCCTCTCAGAGTAACTTCTGAGGTAAGAAAAGCCTGTGAGGCAATAACTTGAAGTATCTTCTAAGAAAAATAGATCAAGCAAAGCTGAGGAACAACTTGGGAAAAAAAAATTAGCTGTCTCTTAAAAAAAAAAAAAAGAAGGATTAGAGGGGATAATAAGTCTTTTCTCTGAGAATTTGAATTCCTGTGCTCATTTTGCATTTGGCTCACACTTGTGTCTGTTTGTATATATGGGTGTATATATGGACCAAAGTCCAGTGCTGAACAGCAGCTCCTCTGAGTCCAGAGTTTCTCAGGTTACTGAGCTTTAAATCATCACTTCCTTCCAGCAGGGTGGGCATGATGTCTCATCAGCTCATTACATGAGCACAGTAATAAAATTGAAAAAATCTACTTTTCTAATTATTCATCCTAGATAGATTCATAGGTAAAACAAAGTAGCACAAAGCTGGCTAGCCCTTAGAATATGAATGCATCAGGGTTCTATGTATGTGCTCTGTCTAGAGGTACATTTTAACTTTTACATCACTGCAGGGTCATTACAGCTGGCACCCTTCCTTGATCCAGCCAAGAGAACTTGAGTATCTGGATGCCAGAGGACTGCTTGCTCTCTCCAAATATTTTCTTTTCTTTTCTCTATTTGGCTTCCTTTTCTTGGTCTGATCAAGGATCTGTGAGAAGGTGTCCCCATGGTGCTCTTTTGTACCTTGCCTTTGTCTGTAGAGGTATCTGTATTTTCTTCAACTAAGAGCTGGCAGGAATTGGAAGGTTTGAGAGAGGGGAACAATCTTAGTGAACCTAGAGATCAGACTAAAATCTCTTGAGCACAGAGGCTGTCTTTTTTCTGCCTTTCCATCATAATTAATTCAGTGGGGTCCTGATCCATGACTGGGGCTCTAAAATAATATAAATTATTGTGACCTGTTGGAGTGAGTTCAGAGGAGACCATGAAGATGATCTGAGGGCTGGAGCACCTCTCCTGTGAAGACAAGCTGAGAGTTGGAGTTGTTCAGGCAGTAAAAGAGAAGGTTCTTAAAGCAGGCCTGCAAGAGAGCTGGAGAGGGACTTTTTACAAGGGAAATTGGTAGGATGGGGGGAATAGTTTTAAACTGGAAGAAGGTAGGTTTAGATTAGATGTTAGAAACAAATTCTTAGCTGTGAGAGTGCAGAGGCATTGGAACATGCTGCCCAGAGAAGTTGTGGGTGCCCCACAACTGAAGTGTTCAAGGGCAGGTTGAATGGGGCCTTGAGCAACTTGGTCTAGTAGGAAATGTTCTTGCCTATTGCCATGGGAGCTGGAACTGAATGATCTGAGGTTGTTTCTAACCCAAACTGTTTTATCATTATCATTAAAGTAGTGTCCTTTCCCTTCCCCATGTTCATCTGACACATAGAAAGACAATTCACAATATTCAAAACTACTGATTCTTTCTGCATCTTTTTCTATAGTCACTAGACTTTTTTTCACTGCTCTGAGCAAAAACTCAAGACAACCTTCAGCAAAGGATCAGGAGTTGTGGTGTTTCAAGGTTTTTGTCTATTTAAATAAGTCTGTCCATGCCTACTTAGAAAGATCCAAAGAACCTGTGTCAAAGTGTTAGCTGAAGAACTACAAATAGCATTTTATTCCTTTCTCCCCACCTCCTCCCCCCAATAACTCTATTGTTCTTATAAATCCACAGCATTCCAGCTGTGACTTGACAAGAGCCCTGACAGTTGCAAAAGCCAAATCACAGGAGCAGTGTTCTTGTTCCCTGAATTATTTTACACAGCTAAATTTAATACTTCCCCCCCCCCCCCCCCCACTCCTCCACCTTTCACTCTGGCAGATACTTAAGCTGCAAATTAGAGACGTACCGAATTAGCCTTCAAACCTCACAGATGCTGTCAGAAAGCTGACTCTGTGATGATGTGGCTTTGATACCAAGCAGGTTATTGCTTGTGTACAGCAGCACTTGCAGGCATGTGTGCTGCTGGTTGTAACTCCTGGCCCTGGTGCTGGCAGGTCGTTAATGTGCAGGACCCAGCCCCACGGCCCGAGAGGAAGAGTCAGACTTTCCAACAACCACTCTCAGTTGGCACAGCTGTGATTGGAACCATGTGACAGTTTGAGGCAATGTACCACAGGCAGCCAATTTATTACATATGGCAATATGATTAATGGTATCAAGTGTTTTTATATTAAAAAAAAATTAAAAGTCCAAGAATATTGCAATGGCCAATTGCACAGAGTCCAAGTCAGTACAAATCTGTTCCATGAATTTAAAGGCAGGCAGATGAGGTTAAATGAGAGGGAGAGAGCCAAGATAATGATTACAAAGTAAGTTTCAAAAAGAAAAGTGTGTAAAACGTGCTCATGAGCAACAGCCCCTTTTCTCTCCTGTCTTATGTCCTTAATGGATATAGGCTGGGATAAGCCTCTGAAACTAAACTGCCTCCTGCTCTTAACCTCTCTTCCTGGAATCCAAAGACTCATTAACGGTATCCAACACTTACAGGGCAAACAACAGCAGGTTAAGAGGCAAAAAAGACTGTAGTGTTGGTGAAAACTGTTTCTTTGATAATGATTTTGTCCTATTTTTAATAAAATTTAACACACAGATGGCTTTTTTCTGTAAAAACAAATGAAAGTGTTAAAGGTATATTATTGAGGGGAAAAAAGATTAGGAAATGCAAGTATGGAGGTGATGTCTGTATGCTGCAGAGTCTTTCTTCCCCAGTCTGTTGCTGTCCATCCTGCTGACTCAAGAAGCTGTGGCACAGTTTTGGTCTGTATCGGGTACCCAAACAGGGATTGGGCTCAGTTTGGGAGCCTGCACAGCATAGAGGCAGTTCCTCAGTAGGTCTGCAGAAGGCTGTGTTACTCCAGAGGGTGGGAAAGGATGCAGGTTGGCTTATGCTGGTGTGCCTCTATGCCACAGCGTAGTTCTAAGCACCTCTTAGTTGCTACTGGTTGTTATGAATTATGGCCATCTGAAAGGTTTCACAAATGCCACTTTTCATGTCCTTCTCTGGCTAGCCCCTAGGGTTTCAAGGTTGTAGGAAGGGCTGTGTCCCCTTCCAATCTCCTGGAGTGCAGCTGGGCACCCTGCACATGATCAGTACCTTACCTGGGCTGTAGAGCAAATGAGGAACAGAGGAGCTCACCTGCATGTAGAGGTGTAAGGTGGGAGCTGCTGCCCCTCAGCAGCAGCTCATATACACCAGAGCAGCACTGGGAGAGACCTACAAGGATATCATCTTGTCTTCTCACCTAACCAGGCTGTGCTGGTCTCATTTTAATTTGATCTGCATAAAGACTGCCTGACCATTCCTGGCAGTGCTTAGACAGTGCCCCTCACTTCCACACAACTGCATGGTGACAATATGTGTTAAGACTTGTGTGTTAGGATACTGGGTGGCTGATGGCATCGCTGCTAAAAGCTGCACATGCACTAGCCTTAAATCTCAGTGTGCCAAGGAACAGAAACCCAACGCCCAATGCCTTTTGCCTAATGCAGTTGCAAACGGCTGCCTTCCCCAGGGTAGCTTTGAAGGTACAGATCTGCTAGTCCTGAGTGAGCACAGCTACAAATATTTGGCACCTAAGCACGATTTCTTTTGTCTACTCCTTTTCCTCTTTTCTCACTCTGCTGCTATTATCGATGGTAGCACAGCCCTTTTGTTAATACCCAAGACTCCCTTGCCAGAGTGCTGTAATACTGCATGAAGAGCAAGGTATTTATACCTCTCCTGCCTCAGCACAGGGCATACAGCAGGAGGTCCAATATGACCTGCTGATGCATTCTGTATAGCTCATGGCCACATGGTTCCTCTTCTCTGTGTGTCTATTTATTATTGTTGGATAATACTAAGGCTGTAGTCATGTGGCCTGCCAAGAGGTTTTTGAAAGGCTTATTTGGTCTTCAGTCAAGGAAAAGATTTCCTATACTTTGTGCTAAAGGAATAGTGTTTGATGTAGATGCTGAGACTTGCCCTTCAGAGGTGCCCAGCTCTCTCTGCTGTACACGGACTGCCCCGACCACAGGAACTGCACCCACCCTAAATTTCAAAATTGGGTGATGCGAATTTCCCCTTCCCACAGGTGCCCCAGTGTGCACCTCACGGCTCTCTGAAAAACAGCCTGGCTGTACGTGCCTTAGTATTTTAACAAGATATGGAAACCTTTGAACAAATTGCCAGAAAACTTTTAGCAGGGCGAGCGTGCGTGAGCGCTGCCTGCACCAAGTGACCCTCTTAATGCCAGAGAGGGAGAGACAAAGTGTGGCACAAAGAACGAGCAAATGAAAGAGCTGGCTTGCAACTCTGATCCTTATGGACTTTTCTTGAGCTCTAGCAACAAAAAGTGTAACTCTTGTGATGAATACAGTCCTACTGTTGTATTCCTACCTTCCAACAATAATTTCAATTGAACCCTACAGCATGTGGAGTCCCTTTGCTTTTCAGGTCATAAAAGCAGTATGTGGAGTAGAGACTTAAAAAATGGACTTTTAAAAGACTCCAATGCCTCAATCTCTCCAAGAATTCGACTGATAAATCTCCTGTGTAAAATGATCACATTTTGTAGAGAAGAATCATTGTTAGACATTCATTAGCAATAACATGTGAGCCAATTTAGGGAATGAAACCTTTCTTCTATATAAAACCCACTGTGGTCACTAAAACTAATGACTTTTTCGGCCTACCATCCTTTAATTCAGTAGTGAAGCACGTGAATTTCCTGTATTGCTTAGTTCTCCAACAATTTGTTTATCTTTGAAGAGCGGGTCCCTGACTGTGTGAACTCAGGCACATCCAAAAGGTTAAGTAATAATAAAAAAAGTAGATCAGGGCCATAAATGTGGTATTTAAAATCATGACAAAGTTCTGACTGTATTGAGGAGGTCTGGAAGAAGAATGGTTAATGGGCTTACTTCTATTTCAGCTCATCTCCACATGAGAAGCAGCCTGAGCAGGAGAGAATTGAAAATATGACATGAATTTAAGTGTTCTGAGGCTGATCCGAACCCATCAAAGCTGGTGCAAAAAAATTCCACTGGCTTCAGTAGCCTTTGGAATACTTGATGCTCATTACCAAAAATAAAAAGAAAGAAGAAAAAGAAAAAAAGGAAAATTAATTTTATTTTTTTTTGCCACCATGCAAGAAGGAACACTTTAGGTTCAGATGGGGGTTTTTGTGTATTTTTCTTTAGATACTAAATTTTTGAAACACAAAGATGGTAGAGTTAACAAAAATTTGAAGGCTGAAAAACATAGAAAGGCATTTTTAAAACAGCTGACAATGGGAAGATTTACTCTTATGTTCAACTAAGGCAAGTTGTAAAGAAGGGAAAGAAGCAATTGGCCTAATAATTGTAAAACAAATTCTGTCCTGCTTTTGACAAAGCTTTATCTGTGTTTCTGAGGGGATGTTAGCTGTAATGTGCCTTGCCTGAAGGGAAGACCAGAGTGTTTCAGGGCTGCCTTTCAGCTGGAGTGCCAGGCTTTCTTTACTGTTTAAAGGAAGAGTTGGAAACTGACTGTGTACATCTCGTCCAGATGTGGAGCCAAGGCATGAACTACTGCCTAGCAAGTGCTCTTGGGCCCTAGAGCTTGGGAAAAGACAATGGTTTTCTTAGAGGTCTCACAGACTTATTTTTCCTTGAGGAATACAAAACTTGAAGCCTGTTTTGTTTTTACATAGTCTGCATAAGAATACAGGCATCTCTATAAGGCACAATTCCTTAGTGCCTAATTTGCTTCTATTATATTCTAGACAAATTAAGAACAAAACCATATGGGAATGCACGCAAAAGTGTCAGTGACTGAGAGTCAATTTCCTGGGATTTTAGCTGAAATTTTAGCTCCCAAGTTGCTTCTAAAACATGAGTTAGGTTCCTAAGTCACCCAGGAACTAATGAAAATGTTCCTTTGAAATGTGACAGGGAGCTCAGACAGAGCAAGAGTGACACACAGTCCTTGGGGCATGACTGCCCAGAGGGAGTGATGGAAAAGCACCTTTCATGTTAGCTGCAACATGTTTAATGCAACTTATTAAAAAATAGCATTAACAGCATTGTGCAAAGAGGTGATAAACCTGGCTGGATGAAGAGGTTTAATGGTGCCAAAGAGTGCACAGTTAACTTTTTTTGCAGTTTACTGGTGCTATGTAGTGCTTGGAGTGATGAGATCTCAGGAGGGCTCGAGTGCACTTTGGTCCCTTGGAAAGGTCTGGTCCAGCCTCTCCAGAGTATTGTCACAAGAGCAGTGGGTGTCTCTGCCAACACCCACTGGATGCTTTCCAGGCTGCCCTGGTTTGAAGAACCTCTCTTGCTGATTTTCTCAAGCTTAGGAACTTGTGTTGAATCTCATGATCCCTTGATGTCAAGGTACTGTCAATCTGTAGGCTTTCAGTAGAACTCTCCTTTTTGGCTGTGCTCCTGTGGCCTCCTATGTGCTGACAGGAGATGGGTGATGGAATTGACCAGCTCCAAGTTAATCCAGCAAGGGGCTGAAAATTGATTTTTATTTAGAACAGTTTCCCAATCTGTTTCATATCATGGATGTGTGGGGCTGACACTGGCATGAAGGAAGGAGATAATCTTTATACCAGGAATCTCCACCAGCTTAAATCTGTTGCAGAACTGCAGTGTAGCTGAGACCCAGCAGATGAATTTTGGAATATTTTTCTCTGTTACAGCAGAAAGACTTTTAATTCACCCACATATTATGACTTCTTCATTAATAAGGAGGAAAGTAAGTAACGAGACAATGTGTACAAAATGAACAGCTTCCTACCACAGCCAGTTGAGTGGCGAATTCTTTCATGAATGCTCTCTGTGTGATATTTCTATAGTATAATAGATTCTGGCTGTTCACTCTAATAATTCTGAGCTTCAGGGTAAGATTTTATTTCTCTTTTGAAAGTAATATAATCAGTGGTGCTAGCACAAAATTCCCTGTGTGTTTTTGTGCATCCTTAACACTTCTTGGGATGAAAGTGAAACTTATATTATTTAGAGCAGTTCAAAGAACTAAGTTCCTTCTGTAATGGTGGTTCCTGCTAGAATTCCTTATGAAAAAACATTAACCAAGCTAACTGTACTACAAAGCAACGTAGGTATTCTATGTTTGCAGAAGGAATGGGTCCAAAAAGCTTTAAAAAGTGTTAGTTTCTTTGTACAAAAGGCATATTTTAAAAGTCACCCGAGGACAATGTGGATATTTGTCTATCCAGGAATTTTATTTATACTCTATCTGTGTGAACAAAGCTCCTGGAGATGAGGGCAAAGGGTTTTTGGCAAAGCATGAGGTAGCTTAGGACAATAATGATGCCGGCACTAGCATGTGTTTTGATTGAATTTTCCCTTTGCTTGTTAGTTTAGATTCACTGCTCTGCTGAGAGGATCACAGAGCTTCCCTTCCTTTCCTCTGCTTGCCAGGGGGAGAGGACCACTCCTGCTGCATCCATTCAACTCCCAAGCTCCCGATCATTTTCTTGGTTTCCTGTGAAGCTCCCTATTTTTTTTCCAAGGGAAAGTTTATCAAATCCTCTCTCTGCAGTGGTAGAGCTGTGCCTGTGGCAAGCCAGACTGCACAGTTGGAGAACTTGCTCAGGCAGTTCTTCCCAAGGCACAGGGAGGAATGAGTTTCTCATCTGCTGGCACAAGTGTGTAGCTACTAAGTGGTTCTCAATATTATAGGGTCTGAGTTTTCCCTTGAAATTGCACAAAGTTTCCCATGCAAGAAGAATAACTTCAAAACCAGAATGTGGTCATCTGTGCCAGACACATCCTTCCACTGTCTTCCCACAGTTGTTTCAATCTCTCTAGTGGCAACTATCCAATTTGCTTCAAGACTGAGAAGAGCTTTCCTGCTGCCTCCTGGGCAGCAAGGACCTTTCTTTATGCTTGAACAGGCAGATCTCCTTCCCTTCCTCTCCTCAGCACTGTGCTCTGCTATTTGTGCACGTGTCCCCAAGGCCTTCATGGGACTTAGCTGGGGAAAACTAAGGTCAGCCTGGAATCACTGTTGTGTTTTAGTGTGTGGTTGCTGTCCTGTGAACTGGATTTCTTTGTAAGAATATTCACAAGCCAGAGTAATTTCTGTGTTTGTTTTTTTTTTTTCTTCTGTCCAATTTTATCAAAGTTGGTAAGATATTATGAACTGGTTCACAGGATGAGTTCATGTATATGTAGTAACTCATCACCTTATGATTTTTATCCATTAGTAGAACTTCATCTTAGATAGTAGCAGCAATTAAATTAGACCTTGCTATGTCTGAGAAAAGGAAAATACAAGCATCAAGCCCAGCTATTACGAGGATTCATTAGTAAACAAAACAATCTTTTTGATAAATCATGCCTGGGGTTTTAAGGAAAATGTGTTTATCTGTTTCAACAGCAATAAAACTACCAGTAAAAATTCTCCCATCACCTACACACACACACATGATCCCCTAAAACAAACATATGCAAGTACTTAACAGATGGACAAATGAACCTTGGGATGAATGTATTACAGAAACAGAGCAATCACTGTGCTTTTCAGTAGGAATTATATTAACATCTAAGGACCAGCTTTGAAATACTTTGATTAGTTGGAAATATAGGCTCAATTTGTAGCAAAATCAGATTAAGTCTTCATTCCTGTTATACAGATAATATATTTGATTTGAGCTGCAAGATTTTTAGATGGCATGGATCTGCTGTTGGATGATTTTTTTCTTTGTCTTAAACCAGTAGCAGCTTTGCTATCATTTTTTTCATCCTCTGTGTACACTGAGGTCCTACAGTAGTTTGAGAGCTGAGGTTGCCCTGATGCCCTTGAGGAGTACTTTTTGCTACTCAGCTGTGCAAAATGCCATGTGTTGCTTCTCTTCACTGCTCTGCAGAGATGACTGCATTGCAGTGGACTCCTATCAGTTCACTGTGAAGCCTGTTGTAAGTGTCTTTTTGATGGCCTAAAAGAGTCCACAAAACAATTTTAAAAGCTGAAGAGACCTACAATGAAAGCTAAATTATTGGCCAAAACAGATCTCTAATCTAACTATTTCAGATGAGGGATTTTGGCTTTGGAGGCTGCTCTAGCAAATTTCGTATTGTACTGTGGGATGAATTGCATTACAGAAAAATGAGATAAGATTTATAATCATAAAATCATCTCTGCTGTTTAGCTTGCCTTTGCATCCTTTTCATGTGAAGAAATGCAAAGGGATCCTCTTCATCAGATTTGTGTAGCATTACAAATGATAAAAGGAACAGCAGTTGAGAAATTAAACCTTCACCTTAGGACCAAGATGTGATACAGGGTCTTTTCACTCTCAAGGTTTTGTTGAACATCCATCAGGAGGAAAAGTGCTCTGCTCATCTTGCCCTCAGTGTCTCAGCTTTCCAGTGGAGCAAGCTTTCCAGTTTGGTATTTTTACATTGCATTTTGGGGTAGCAGCAGGCAACACTGTTTGCAAGGGGTTGTGGTGGTGATGTGCCAGTGTATTTCCTCATTTTGTTTGGACTAAGAAGCTAAGGCTGGTAATGTTTGATTCTACTCAGCAGGTGCAAGCAGATACAGATTCCCAAAAACCAGTCTTTGACTATAAGGATTTCTGCCTAATTTCTAAATAATAAAATAGATAAGGTTAATCTTGTCCTTTACAGATCAGGATTTTTCCTTCAAGTAACTAAGGCACACAAATATTGTGAGGTTTGGAAAATTTGTATGCCAAATCCACTTGTAAGTTAGGAAGATATGTGGGGTTTTTGCCAGTAGGCTCATCTAACTAATTGATAAATAACTCAAACTGGACATCAGTTATGATCTCAACATTATTCTTGTTTATGGGAGCCTCTTAATTTTTTATGACTGAAATTTTCCCTGTGAGGTGATTTTATGGTATGAAAATGCATATGCTATTATCAGGAATATCCTTTAGGCTAGATTGGGGTGAATGGGATTTGGATAAGCTCTCCCAGCCTTCCATCAGTTTCTTTATCTATGACTGAAATAATAATTTTGCAACATTAATAAAGTCCTGCAAATTTGATTCAGAGGCCATTAAGGTCAAGGGTGAGACCACCTGTGCCAGCTTCTGAGTCCTCTGGGAAGTATTCCATGTCCTAATTGACTTGACCAATATTGGAATTACAGGGTGAGGCTATGAACGGTGCTGGGAAGTGCTGGGAAGCTCTTTGCTGCTATTCCAGAGGCTCCCTGGAATTTTCCTTACACTGATGCCCTGGCATGGACCTTTGGAGGTCACCTTGCTACTACATTATGATTACATTTCCAGATCATTCCCTTTCCAAAAGACACTTCCCTGGAAGGTGCCACGTGAAAAAAGTCATATTAAAAGACAAGTAAAGCCACCAGCAACAAAAATTATTCTCTGAAGATTTAGTAACTGCTACTGCTTCTTCTTTCCTCTATTCTGTTTCATTGGCATTGGCAATAAAAAATAATCACTTAGAGACAACGTCCTTGCAGGCTGGCAGTAAGTCTAAATGGCAACAGCTAAAAAGACCCAGAGAAGAACATTTAAGTTACATCTATTATTGCTTTGGCTTTTCAAAAAATGTCAGAAATAAAGTCTCTTTTGCTCAGCATTTGTGTATGCTTGGTGGGATGGGAGGAAGCAGAGGATATTAGGATATTACTTCTGCTATTATTACTAGGTGCTAGATGGGGTGATGACTATATAAAGAAGGTGACAGACACTGAATTTGTGCTTGGAACAAAAGCAAGCTCTAAAATCAGACAAAGTATTATTTTGGCACAACCACAGCATTTTTGGTGAAGATCTTGCTGTGCCCTTCCCAAAGTTAATGCTCTATTCCCCATCATGAAAGCTGAAGGGGAGTACTAAGGAGTGCCACCACGTTTTCTCCCCTCTGTTCAAAAATTGGTTTCACATTTTCCTTTCCTTTGTGTGTCCAAGCACTTTTCTTTATGAACAGAAACATACAACAATAAATAGTTTATCTGTTAAGATGACACATTGTGACAGATCCCTTAGGAAAGCTGCAGCTGGGTTGACATTTTTGTCTCATCACTGCTCTGAAGAGTGGTTTTGTTTGTGAATTCAGAGAATTACTCATATAATGACCAAAGAGAAGTGCATTTCATAAACATGATAGGATAGCAGTAACTGCATGGTTGGCTTGTGTTCCTCTGCCTGTCCACATTTGTGTAGACTTATTGATAGATTTTCTTCAGTATGGAAGGATAAAAATCTCCAGAAAAATCTCGGCATTAGGATGGTTCATCCAGTCAGATTTCCCAGCTGGCTGCTTTTAGAATGAAAATGTGTATTTACATATATACATACATATATATATCTATGTAAAACAGATTCTGATTCTGGCATCTGAGTTGTGTCTTTAACACTTGGCTGGAGCATGTGAGGACCAGGGGTTTCTAGGACAGATGAAGCTGCTGTGTGGTGGGAAGACCAAGCTCAGACATGTTGCCCAGGTCCTTCCTGACCTCCCACTCTTACACAGGGTTTTCCCTGGATGTGGGGCTGGAGCCAAGACAACTGAGAAGGGGAGCCAGCCTGCTGTCTGGATGCCAGGCATATTTCTATACACACACACACACACACACACACACACACACACACACACACACACACACGTGTATTCTGTACAGCCACAAACTCATTTTTAATTACCTATCTGTAAATAACAAAGCATGAGCTTGTCCTGTGTGCCTCCCTCCATCTACAAAGCCTTCTTCTTCCATCTTCTGTGTTAGAAACACAGAATACTAAATTCAGTGCAGCACTCTGTGTATCTGACTTTCAACGCTGTTCAGAAAACCCTAAGGCCAGGACTGAAATAAGAGCTGAAATCCAAACAATGTGTGACTGAACACAAAACAAATCATGGCTTAGCAGGAATATGTTGTGACAGCTCTGCCTTCTCCCATAACTGCTAGTCAATTTTCCCCTTTACATTTAAATAACATAGGATACATATTGAACCAATAATAGGGTACAATGGAAAATGCATAGTGAAGCTAAAAAATGCTGAGATGCAAAATCTTCTAAAACCTTTCTGCCATGTGATATTCTCTCTCTCTCACTCTCCCTCCCCCTCTTCTCTCTCTCTCCCTTTAAAAGCAAGGGTGGGATAGGGCTTGTTTTCATAAAGATAAATAAGAAAGGCCAGTTCAAATAATGACAAAACAAGAGGGTGGAATTTGCAGTAAATTCAGGAATGTCCATCATATCTGGGCAGTGTTTGCATGTATGTCAGGTGAAAACTTTGACCTGCTAAGGACCTTTGGAAACAAAGCTAAAAGCCAGCCCCTCACACAGGGAAAATGTCAAATTAAACAGCAGGGTCCCACAGCATCTTCCCCTCTCCTCTGCCTGTGGGGTCACCTTGGGGTGGTGCAGACCAGAGCCAAGGCAGATCACCCACCTTTTCCTAAAGGAGAAGGTGCTCAGAGGGCTTTGCAGTGTGAGATACAGGCTGAGAGACACTGGCCTGAGCCTGCTCTTTGCCCACCCTGTGGCCTCTGGGGGCAGCTACTGGCACTGGGAGAGTGGCTTGTGCTCCACCTCCACGTTCCATCAGGGAGAGGGAGCTTGAGCTGAGGTGGCCCACGAGGGTGCAGCTCTCATCTTCTGGTGAAGGCAGTGTTGGTTAAGTGACTCTCATCTGGAGCTGGATTTTGACCTGAAAGCTTCAGCTATGTCAGACAGTGAGAATGGGCCTTTCCCCTTTCAGTCATTTCTCCTTGCTCATAGCAATCTGCTGGCAGAGAGAAGCTGGCTGCTTCCCTCCTGTGGGTCACCACAGGGCTTTTTTGGGGTCAGGTGCCTATGGTGGCACCTTGAGCCACCACCCAGGTGGGCATGTGTCACTCTACCACGAAGCACTGCTGTTATTAGTTCCTATAAGCAACTACAGAAGAAGGAGATGAAGAAAGAACATGGTGAAGAGGTAGTGAGCAGCTCCAATTTGCCTTGTTTTTTCCCCTTTGAAAACATTCTTTCTTTTCCAATTTTGAGTGGTTTTTAGGGTACTCATTAATCTGGAAAACAAGAACAACTTCCAGATCATTAGTGCCATGGTGAATTGAAACCCCAGCCAGGCTGGACAAATAGTGCCAGGGTCATATGAAATACCAGTCAGTGCAGGCTATTAAGTGCCAGGGTGATTTGAGAGAACAGCTTGTCCAAGATACGAATGCCAAAATAATTGGAAATACCTCCTCACAAGTTGATGTATAAATCAGCAAACTCTTTCAATTTAACAAAGTTAAAGGGGAAAGCAGTGCAGGCACCGAGCAGAGAACTGCTGATAGTTTTAGTGTCTCTGAATGCTCCATTTCCTTATTCTTATGGCATTATGGGTAAAATTTCATTACAGGAGATCACAAATGTGAGGTTGCCAATCCCTGAAAGCTGCATACTGTGCACTCTGATATCCTTTGAGGAGCAGGGAATTCCTGCAGATTCCAGAGACCTGTCAGTATGGGAAGTGGAAACATAATTTAGTGCTTATGTCCTAGAGATGATTTTGGCTTGAAGAGTATTATTCAGCACTCTCCCCTGGAGCTCCATAAAGCCTGTGATAGCTTCCCTAAGTATCTTATTGTCCAGCCACTGTTCTGGCCTGTCACCCTGCTCTGGAATGTCACCGTGTCTGAAAAAGCAATTTATATCACTACATTAATGGGAGATGGGATTCAGAGTGGATGTCCATCTCAGAAACCATGACACCCTCTCCCAACCCCCACAGGCTCATAAAGTTCCTACTTTCCCCAAGGAAGCTATGTTAGCATCCATGGCTTCTGTGCTGCACAGCTGATACACCTGAACTGGATCAATGATGATGAGCAGCCACATTATTGTGCTTGGTAGTGAAATGCAGGGAAAGATGGCTGAATATGGAGAATATTGGTTACTGGGTAGGACCAGGTTTCTGAGATAATGTAAGAAGTAATCTGAAGCCTTCTTTGAAATGTCAGTCTCACACTCCTTTAATTAGATCTGAGAATATGTTAAAATTTCCTAGTGTTTCTAAAATTCTTGTCAGCTTTGTAGCTCTGTAACAAATAGCCATGACAGTCACAAAACTCAAAAAGCCTTGTTAGCTAACTTTTCTGAGTCTTGCTCAAAGAAAGCAACACAACTGCTCTAAGATTTGTTATCTTTGGATTTCAGGCTTGCTTTTTGCAGGTTGAAAGAATATAGAGAAAGTTTGGCTACAAGTTCTCTAAACTTCTGACACACCTGAGGCTAGGTCATAATCTTTGAGAAGCTTTGCAGAAGGGAGCCTGAAGTCATCCCAGAGGTTCTTAAGAGGTCTTTAAAAGTCCAGAACCCTCTTAATAGGAAAAAGTGAAAGCACAAACACATCACAAATGTGATATAAATGGGATCAGTAATTGAGGAGGATGTGACTGGGATGAATGGATCATGAAATATGCTTTCAGCAGCAGCACTGAGGATAACTCCTCTCTTGCACAAGTGATTGGAATGTCTCAGAGGTGTTCATAACATGGTCACATAACTGACTCTGATACCCAGGCTGTATAAATCCCATCACACAGACACATCAGGCAGTTCCCTCACATTAGAGGAAGCCTCACCAATCAAGAGCTGAGTAACCTGTGTGTCCTGTGCAACAGAAACTTCACCTCTCCTCACTTGTCATCAGTGGTACAGTGTGAGACAGAGTTGCTGAGCAGCTTTGGGTGACTACAGATTCACAGTTTGCAGAAGAGATCCCATGGTGTTTCAGGTATATTGAACTGCAATTATCCCACTGAAGTGTGCATGCTATATTTTGCCAGGCATTTTTCTTGCTAGTGTCTTGGTGCCCTAATTTATCCAGGTCATTTTGATGGTCCTTCCATTTACTACCACGAGACTCTGCTTGCCAAAACCTTCTTTCCATGAACTCAATCTAATAAACAGAGGTTCCCTGAAATCTAAACTCCCCACTGGAAAAATAACAGCAGAGAAGAATATCTTCAGCAGTGCCTTTCAGGAAAAAACAAACCCAGAATCCCATGTGTCTGCCCAGAAAGCACAATCTGCTCCCTACAAGAAATGACATCCCCACTCTAGCACAAACCCCCACACATGTGGATACACACATGTATAAATCTCACATCCACTTCCTCTCAGAAACTCACTTGCAGAGTTCATCATTTTGTGGCTCTTTCACAGTTGCAAACCTTCCTGCCAGGCCAAACATGCACAGTATGTAACAACTCAGCTGACCCTAATGCAAGCTGAGGTAGAGGTGAGTACTACGAATACTGAAAGACAGCAAATTATGCTAAAATTAAGAAAAATAATCTTAATTAAAATTAAGATCTTCTTCCAGTGTCTTCTGCAGGACACAAACCAGAGGTTTCCTAAGTATTGCCTAAGATGAAGACTCAGAGAAGCCAGTACATTTCTTTTAGGATTCATGGGAATTTTCTAAGACTACAGGGTCAATTACCAGCAGGTGATTGAATAAAGATGGAAGAAAGAAATCGTTAGAAAACAAAACTGTTTGTGTACTTGTTTTGTGTTTCATGCAGTTAGTTTTCCTGAGGCATTTTTGGGAAATAAAATTAGTTGCAGTTAGCATTATTTAGGGTGAAACAGAGAGATCTTGCCCAGGTTGAAGCCTTATAGAGGCTTACAAATGTTAACAAATCTGGATTGTATTTTTACATCTCCTGAGACACTTTCTATTCTATAGTTAGATACCTACCAATTGTTGACACAAGTGAAAACAGCACAAGGTATTCTGTGTGCTGTGAAAAAAAAAAAAAAAAATCAATAGACAGTATTTTAGTCTACAGTACTGAAAATAAAATATATATTTCAAGGAATAAATTCCACACATGTACTGAAGGGCAGAATCTGGCCCTCAGATTGAAGAGAAATTCTGACCTAACTAAGACAAATCCCTGCAGCAAAGAGCAGAATAGCAAGCAGGGTCTGTGAAAAAAAAAAAAAAAAAAAAAAAAAGGAGATACTTTTCCCTACCTTTCTATGTGTAGAATAGGCTTCTTACAACTTCTTTGGAATTATAACTCCTATCCACAAAGGACCAAAATTTCTGCAGTCCTCAACTGTGTCTTTATTCAGGACTCATTACACAACACCTACCAAAGCCTCCCAAAAGTGCAGGTTAAATCATGTCTGAAGGATTTGGTTCTCTACAAGCGAGCTCGTCTTGTTAAGAACATAATGGAGTCAGAGAGAACATTCATTTCAGAAGTGAATGTGTCTGACTGTCTGATTTATTTTTGAGTGAGAAAAACAGATTTTGCTTTTGCAAAAACCTTTAATTTCATATGGGAAGCCACCTTTAAGACTCATCATTTGGCAACATGCTCTATCATTCCCCTGGCTCTTTTTCCACATCCATTGCTAGTGGCTTGGTGTGTTCTTTATCCCTTGGGCCAGCTCATTAGCTGGATGCATGGCTGCTCACGTCTATCATCAGAGCCTGCTAACAAATCCTGTAGGACTACTCCAGGCCCAATAAGAGATATATTTGTTTTGTGGTTTGTGTTTTGCAGAAAACACTATGTACTTCTCAAAGCCTAAAGTATAGGAGGTTTAAAAAAAAATAAAAAAAATGAAGCAACAGTTTTCATACAGTGCTAAATAAAATAAATTACAGGCCCCAAATGATCTAATAATTCCTAAGGCAGAGTTCAGATGCGGTAATTAATTATCCCAACATGGAATTCATAATGATCAACTATTAATATGTGCATGGGGGACTGGATGTCTCAGGATTTGGTAATGGGATACAGAGACTTTCACCTCTAGGTTGCTGATTTGAATCTGACCCAGATCTCTAGTGACTTCTGAAAGCTGCAAGCATGTGCTGTTTGTTCTGTAGTGTATATAAAATGAAATTATCTCGGCTGCTTCCTAGCATTCTTGTGTCCATACCAGTGGTGCTGGAGTACAAATAACCTTCCCTTTGATGGCATTAGCTGGGAGGTCAGGGGCTCTGTAGGTAACTGCAATGCCACAGTTTGGCCTCAGGAGTGGCTTCCAGAAAATATTGCTATGGGGGGAACTCACATTACTCTCATAAACCATGGAGATAATAAAACATGGAAGTCTGTGCCACAGCTCTTTTTGGCTACATGAGCCCTTTGATCTTCTGGGTGCTCCCCAGATGCAAGGGGCAGCTTTTCTTCCCATCCACATACCTCAGGTGGGAAGGGACCTCAATCTCTGGGCCTGGTACTTCTGGGTTTATCTCAAGGCACCAAGCTAAAGAGGGAAAGAATAAACATGTTTCCTAGAAAATGGGGGAGATGAAGAGGGGTGGTGGTTCAGGTTTGTAGACTTTGGTGGAATCACATCTTTATGTGTTAATACTTTACCAAGCTTCAGTCAAGATGGATGAAACACATTTGCCCAGATCTGAAGATTTGCAGGTTTGCTCAACTCTCAGCTGTGCAAAATCTGAAAAGCTGGGTAGCTGTTTTACAGGCAGGAAAATTGTCCTCAGGAACAGGTAATACTGGGGTAGAACACAGGAGTGTGAATGCTTGGGAAAGCGGTTAGCACTGTCACAATGAAGTAAAGAAGGTCTTTTCCATTTCTACCTTATTTGATTTTATGAATTACATTCTGTGGTATACCTGTTTCTCTTTTTTCGAGGAGTGGAGTTCTGGTGGCTGCCAAATAACTTAATATTTTCTTCCATTTTGAGTGCTTGTAAATAAGTTGAAGTACCATGTGACTGAGCATAGGAACTTTGCAGGAAAACAGAGCTGAAATCTGCAGAACATGTGAAAACCTGCACCCTCCTGAAGCCACCATATCAAAGAACATCTGTTTTAAAAACAAACAGTGAAAAGTACTTAAAACAACTTCAGCAGAAAATTTAATCCAAGTCCCATGCTTGGAAGAAACGACCTAATTTCTGAGAAATAGGAACTCTGGGCCAGTTCAGTAATGGATATTGGTCTTTTCCAGATTTTAGTAGAGTTTGTAACTGCCATTAATTCCATCTGTGCACTGTACTGACAATTTAGCTCTTTGTGAAACTTGCTGAATGTTTCTGAAACAAAAATATGCAACATATCTTCCTGTGCAACAATTTTAGCTGTACTTTAGCACTTTTTATGCTGGTGGGTTATTATTTTTTAAAGGCATTTCCAAGTTGGATATAAGCATTCTTAGAAAAGAAAATAAAAATAAGTGGTAGGTGAGAGGAAAAAAATTACAGGAAATAGTAAAAATGGGCAAGACTACAACTATTTCAAATTACTTCTCAAAACATTCTGGATCACAAAACCACTATATTAAAAATTACACAGAAAAAAAAATGGTTTTTTTTAGGCAAGTATGTTAAGAACAGAAAATATTTTAAATTTAATTTTCATTTAAATTGTAAATAAAATTAGCTGGGCAGTAATTACCAATAATTAGGTCATTCTGTCCAGTGATGACAGAATAAAACCTTTTTAGAAATCCACATGGTTTCTACATTTCTACTAATAAAAGCATCAGAGGATATGTTGTTCTATGCATTAATACAACCTTCTGGATTCCTGCTGAAATTAATTTGCATCCATCTTCACTGTATCCAGTACAAAAATATGCTTGTGTCACTTGTCAGCTTTTAGGGTTCCTTTACCTTTTTCAACTGTATTTTGAGTGGCTGGCAGTAAAATATGTCCCTTGTATAGTATTTTTTATTGGTCAGGAACTCCCATGTGAGACACCTTTCTAAATGTAGCCATACCTTTGGTGGAACAGGACAGATTTTTAGTTCAGTGTTGCACTGTCTGGAATAATACCACTGAAAGTGAAGAGGAGGATAGAAAAGTGGAAAATAATCTTTGGAAAGAATTAGAATAATCAGAATGCTATTTACTCAGTTGGACAGAGAAGCAAGGCAACAGCTTGTCCTTTGGGAAATGATAATGGGATCCTTAACAGATACTTGGTTTCAGGAGGATCTTGTACTCCAGTGGAAGCCTCTTTCCTTAGGACTTTTTGAAAAGCAATCCTGCTGATGTAGCACATGGCAGATATGTCTAAGACAACACTGATAGTGGGGTAGACAAGAAAACAGAGCAGGTCTTGCCCTCTTCTATTTTCTGTGACTCAGGAATCTTGGCTTTTCATTTTTCTCAAAGATCTCACCCACAATAGTGTGGTACCTCTTGTGGTTTTATATTGATCATGAAGATTTCCACTTCTGGAAGCAGTTGCTTTGCTTGGCAGGCTGCAGCAGGGATCAGACAAGACTTGGCTTACTTTTTAAGCCTTAATAAGGCCATACACCTACAGACAATAAGAATTGAGTTCGGTGCCACTATGTCAGATTACATCTCAAGATTTCTTGGGCTTTGCTTGATGCTCTCACATCTATTCCTTTTCCCTTTTGTGTAAAGAAAGCACATTACTTCCTCCACATCTTTCTCTTGTGTTGCTATAATGAATTCCTTGCTATTCCCTCAGGGGGCTGACTCACACTCTTGCATTTGAAGTGAAGTAAACTGGAATTTGTATCTTTGTGAAGGTCAGTCACAGTGCATAAGAACAGGAAAGAGGGGTCAGGATGGTAATGCAGATCAGAGATATGCTGGCAGTACAAATGCAAATGCTGGCCATTGGAATATTTCCAGGATGTGTGCCCACAGTGCTTTTTGGGCTGGGCAATGTGGTGCTAGCCCGTTTAAAAGGCTCCAATCAGCCAGTGGGAAGCTTGCCCATATAGCAGAAAACTCCTCACATCTTTCAGAGAAGGAGGAGGATAGCTATTTAAAAAACAACCAAGCAAAGCACCCAAACAACAGCAATGATTAAAAAGCCCCAAAAAACCAATGAAACAAACCTCCAATAACCCCACAAACCAAACCAAACCAAGCCAAACCAAACCAAACCAAACCAAACCAAACCAAACCAAACCAAACCAAACCAAACCAAACCAAACCAGAAAACAAAGCAATTTTGCCTCCTATATCCTAGGAAATTCCTTCTTATCTCTCAGGAAACATAATCCACAGCAGAAATGGCTGCTGTTTACAGTGGCCCTGGAGCTGGAGAAGTCAGGAGCCTAGTTTTGCAGTAACTTTTAATGTAATCATGGTGTGGCTTGGGTTGGAAGGGACCTTAAAGATCATCCAGTTCCATCACCCTGCCATGGACAGAGAACCTTCCATGAGAACACATTGCTAAAGCTCCATCCAGTCTGGTCTTGAACACCCCCAGGGGTGGGGCATCCACAGCTTCTCAGGGCAATCTGTTCCACCACCCTCACAGTAAAGAATTTATCCCGAATATCTAATCTAAACCTGCCCTCTTCCAGTTTAAACCCATTTTGTCTTGCACGTGGCCAGTATACGATTACTCTCTGCAAATGCTTTCCCCAGTGCTTGGGTGGGTTCAGAAACATGGAAAGTTTCTGCTCCTTTTTCCCTTTTTTTGGCTCATCAAGAGCAATCTTGTGACCCTGGCCCTATCATTCAGCTTTGTTCTGGATCCTGAACAAAAGTCCGGAGAGATGAGGAGTTGGTGACAGGTTCCAGTTTCAATAATTAATTTGCAAGCCATGAAAAGTGGCTTAGTGCCTAATTGAATAGTCTGGCCTTGTGTTTTGAGTAACTGTGAAAGATCAAATCTTTAAAATAATAATCGAAATACCATCTCTCTTTCCTCTCTGCTTGAGTTCTCAGTGTCGTTTAGCAAGTGGTCTTTGAAACGGGAGCTGTAGAAAACAATGCCTTAACACTCCAAAACAGTATCCTCTGTTGTGGCATTTCAACAGCTAAAAGAAAAAATTGGAAGGAAAAAGAGAGAGTCAGATAATGATCAAAGCAAACATGTAGCAGCTTTTCAGAATTAGCTGACCAGAACAAACTATTTGAAGTTCAAGATAAAATAGTGAAAATAAATGAAAGGAAAACCAGCAGAACTTAGCCAACAAACAAAACAAAACAAAACAAAACAAAACAAAACAAAGCAAAACAAAACAAAACAAAACAAAACAAAACAAAACAAAACAATCATCAGCAAAAGACAGGAGGAGAAGGAAAAAGACCCAGCCCTAACCTTCACTAATTTCAGGTTGACACCTGTGTGTTTTTGCTCCAGTGTCCTGCCTGGTGCACTGCATCACCTGGCAATTCATTCCCCATTCACACGAATCGTAGGTAAATTTTGGTCATTTTCATTACTCTGTTTGATAATGAATACTTCCTTTGTTTCTTCAATTTTTGGTGAGATGTTTTCACACTCCATGTACAGCAACTCAGTTGTTTTTTTAACCCTTCATCATTTAGAGGTGGAGAACCCTGTCATGCTGGCACTCACCCAGCAGTAAAGCCAGCTCACAGTATATGCAAAGTTGTCCTGCTTTTTCTTGGCTCACCAAGCTCACTAAAGGGAACAGCATCTTCAGAACTTTCTGGCAAGCAGTCATAAAGACTGATCCCACAGATCTGACTATTCCCACGAGCAGGGGCTGCACGCAGCCTGGGTGCTTGAGCCTCCAAGGAGCAGCACACAGCCTCTGCAGCCCCAACTGCGTCTGAATTTAGTTATTGCTGCAGCATTTGAAGTGATTCCCACTGTGCTGACCTGCACAGGGCCAGTGTGAGTTGGTGTGGTGAAACAAGGAGTGTTAATTTCTGAGTGTTTTCTACACTGCCTGAATAAGGAATTTTTCTTCCAAACACTGTTTTGACCAGAGAGAAAGCCACAAGTTACATGGGTCCTAACTTCCTTCAGAGCAGGAAAAAATTCAGTGTATCCAGAGGCTGCCTGTCCTCTTCTGTCTCTTCTGATGACTGTGCTTCTTCACTTGCACAGGCATCTTCTGAAACTTAGGGAGAATTATTCAATTCATGTAAAAAGGAGAAGTATAAACAGACCATTACATGTTACATAAAACTATGGGAAGAAAAGAGCATCCTAGGTAAATACCAAGCGACTTATTTTATGATTTTTAAATGTCATTCTTTTGTCCAATATTGACTTGTTTTATATGGAAGTTGAATTATAGATCGCAGAGCACTGGGGAGCCCATGGCATCCTTGCTTTGACACAGCTGGTCAAGGTAGGAATTGAAGTCCCAGTAATTAGTTATGAGCTCCTCTGTACTGGGAAGCCAGGACAGGATGAGAAAACTTTATGAAGTTGCTCCTCCCCTAAAGCAAAGCCAAATCCACTGGGGGAGAGTGGGACTGTCCTCTGAAGGAATGCACTTTGACATCCCCATGTCATTGCTGCATAGCTATTTGGGCAGTGAATCTGTGCACAGAAATGCCTCGTGCAGCCTTTTGCTGCTCTGACTTTTCTCTCCAAGAACATATCTTGGAGCATCTGTGTGCATAGTGGGAATCACAGAGTGTGTTGAAAGCTAAAGGTAGAGCCTGAATCTAAACTTCAGATATTATTTATTGCTGATGGACTGTGAATGTGGAAATTAAGGACAAATAATGTGTGACAAGGGAGAATTCACTGCTGAAATTTGAAAGAAAGAAATTCAGAAGAGAATGGAGGGAGGGAGAGGAGGGAGAGGAGGGAGAGGGAGGAAGGAAGGAAGGAAGGAAGGAAGGAAGGAAGGAAGGAAGGAAGGAAGGAAGGAAGGAAGGAAGGAAGGAAGGAAGGAAGGAAGGAAGGAAGGAAGGAAGAAGGAAGGAAGGAAGGAAGGAAGGAGGAGAATGAAGGAAGGAAGGAAGGAAGGAAGGAAGGAAGGAAGGAAGGAAGGAAAGGAAGGAAGGAAGGAAGGAAGGAAGGAAGGAAGGAAGGAAGAAGGAAAGGAAGGAAGGAAGGAAGGAAGGAAGGAGGAGGAAGGAGGAAGGAAGGAAAGGAAGGAAGGAAGGAAGAAGGAAGGAAGGAAAGGAAGGAAGGAAGGAAGGAAGGAAGAAGGAAGGAAGGAAGGAAGGAAGGAAGGAAGGAAGGAAGGAAGGAAGGAAGGAAGGAAGGAAGGAAGGAAGAAGAAGGAAGGAAGGAAGAAGGAAGGAAGGAAGGAAGGAAGGAAGGAAGGAAGGAAGGAAGGAAGGAAAGGAAGAGGAAGGAAGGAAGGAAGGAAGGAAGGAGGAAGGAAGGAAGGAAGGAAGGAGGAAGGAAGGAAGGAAGGAAGAGGAAGGAAGGAAGGAAGGAAGGAAGGAAAGAGAAGGAAGGAAGGAAGGAAGAGAAGGAAGGAAGGAAGGAAGGAAGGAAGGAAGGAAGGAAGGCTGTTTGAAAAACCAATTTCACAGTGGACATGCAGATCTGTAACAGTGTAATGATCTGATTGCTCTGAGAATATAGAATTGCCACCCAGAGTGACAATTCCTGGGACACACACCTCTCTAATCTTCTTCTTAAATGCCTTTAATTGCAGTTTTAATATTATCCTGTATGTGGAATCAGGAAATCAACATTTCACAAATAATTAAAACAGGCAGTGTGGTGTCTCTGAATGCTGGACAAGAACTCAGAAGATCTGGGATTTCAGAGCCATCACTGTCTTAGACAAATCCTTCTCTCTTTCTCTGTCACCAGGGGGTCATTAGGAGCTCTCACAACACAAATAAATCATGGAAAAACAATATATTATGCTACTCTGGGAGAGGAAGGGTCTGAAATGCAGATCTTCTGCTTCTTGCTCTGATATGCTTAGCTCAGGACTACACTGGCTGTTTTATTTTAATTAACCTTTAACAATAAATGAAGGCTCATTTCTGACAGGTTTGAAGAGGCACCCAGACTTTAGCTTGTTTTTCAGATATAATCTGCAATATTAATGTGTTGTGGGCATTCAACACCATGCAGGAATTCTTGTGATGAATTCATTGTTTCTATTGGTTTTTCATCATCAAATAATATTTGATTAACACTGAATTTTCTAATGTTTTAAAACATTTTTAAAATACAGGAAATAATTTATCAGTATTTATATGTTAAAAAATAGAAAAAGGCAAAAAGCATGATAATTATTTCATAAATTTCCCACTTGTTTTCACATGCAGTTGAAATACTGTCTCTCTCATAACATCGACATAAAGGATCAGAAAGCTGATTGAAAAGATTGGTGATATTTCTAAAATACTGTTAATATTAATGATATTTTCCAGGAAAATATCAAAGAATAAAATTATTGACATCTTTTGCGAAGGTTCAGAGAACTGCTTATATGAATTTTTTTATGAGTTTGTTCTCAAAATTAAAACATTTTTCTGTTTGACTTGGGGAGTGTCAGTATTTTTAAAAAAATTATTTTCAGTTTCCTATTATTTCCTTTTGTCCACTTTTCTTCCTTTGTTTCCTGTCTTGCTATGGAGGAAAAAAGGAAGGAGAAAATAGACCAAACCAAACAAAAACTATAAAAGACTGTTAGATGGTAATTTTCTTATTTCTGAAAAGAAGAAAGATACATACAGGGGAAAATGTCAGAACACTAATAAACTATATAAAGGAAACTGAAAATTTAGTGACTGTTCTCTTTTCAAAATGACAGTAATTCTGTTTTATGAGATTCAAAAATATATAATGATGAATGAAATATATTTAAAGTACTATTTTTTTTTACTAGACTGTCCATTTAATTAACTATAGCTAGCATTTCCTTTAATTGGAATTAAAACATTATTTACAGATTTAAGATTTCCAAAGACACTGACCTAATAATTCCAACTGGTGTCAGGGAAAGACATGAATAATCTGCAAATCTGTGTTGTATGATTTTCATAAAAAAGGAATTAACCATACACTTCTTATGAAATTTGAGTGTATTTCATTTTCATCTCCAAACTTCAATATGGTTTTCTTCAGAAATAAATTAATACTTTAGGAATGGTATTTTTTCCTTATTATTATTACTTTTGCTATTTGAAATTCTTACCTAGCCATGCGTGCACAGTGTAAGTTCTTGTGCAGACCTTCCTGTACCCAGAATAAGACAGCTATGGCATGTAAAATGTTACCCTTGAAAACTGCTACTTCTCATTATGACAGAGGCCCAGCAGGGAACAGAAGGAAAAGCCAGTGGCCCATGAACTAGGAGCCCAGGGCACAATCAACCTTCGCTGCTGCCCCCGAGGAAATAAAAAGGAAAGGGTGAAAAGTGAACCTGCAGGACCCAGAATGCCACTTTCCTGGATGGCAGATTTATTCTGTCCCTTCCCTCTGCTGCTTTGCCAGTTGCCTGTGGAAGGACAGCTGTAAAAGGCTGGAAATGAGCACTTCTTAAGAGCACAGAGAAGGACACTTTTTTCTCCACTGTATATTTCTATCAGGGACTGTTATTTTGTGGAGTTTTTGTTTTGCTTTGTTTGTTCTTTTTTTTTCTTTTTTTTTTCCAACCTTTACCTTCACTTAGGTTAGCACTAGGAGAAAAAGGGGATGATAAAAGGGGCAAAGCCTGCAGCCACACTGATTTGTGTTTTCACAAATGCCTCTTTTCTTGCATGGAACTGTGCTCACTGTGCGAGCTGTATAGAGGTCTAGGTTACCCATCCTACTCAAATAAAGCAACACTTTTGGAAAAGTAGTGGGATATCATGACTGCATGGTGTATTTGAGACTGGAGATACCATGTGGTTTACATTTATCTGAAAAGACTTAAGTGTTTTTTATTTTTGTGCTCATCACCTTACCTGGGTAACACAGAGGCATCAGCCATATCCACTGAGGCATTTCAGCATCCTGCAGCACCTTAAGATTTTATCATAACCATGTTTTACCTTCCAGAAACCTTCTCCTGAGCAACATGACATTTCTACCTTTTCAGTGCCTGGAGAATTGTGGATTTTCTCTTTTGTTTGGCTGTACTACTCATGGGTCTTGTGGCAATGTGCATCATGATGTCTGAATAGAACTGACAACACTGAAAGAAGCAAAAGTAACTGATCCAGCATAACATCTGCCTGCCATATTACACTTGTGCTGCACAGTGGATCTGCATATGCACCACATGGCTGACGTGCCCCACGTGCAAAAGATTTATTCTCTGTAATAAGGTCAGCTCCCAGCACACACTGTTGTGTGTCATGGCCAATTGTCCAGGGAGTGATGAAGCCCAGCTGAAGTCTCACCAGGCTCTTGGCAAGCCCTGTTTGGGTGATTTCACCAGAGCAATGTGTGCCACTGGTGTCAGTACAAACCCAGAGAGGAAGCTACACTAGAAACAGGAACATTGAAGACACAGATTCTATTCTGTGATTGTCATGGTAGTGTGGCTCTATGTAATATTGCTGTTCTTGTTTTCTTTCTGCTGTTGTCCACATTGTCCTCCTGTATTTGGCATTGCATTTTGTGTCTTGTTACATTGCAGACCTCTTGTCTGCCAATTGCACTGTTGTTATAGCTCTGGCTCAAGAGGGTAATAAAAGTCAACCTCTGCCATGTTTTTTTACTGAATGCAAAACTTTGCTACAAGCTAAAATTTTTCATTCATTCATTCATTAATGGATTCATTCCCAGAAAATGAGGGTGTGGTGCTGCTCTGATTTGGAGACAAGTGTTCAGTTGAAGTAGAAAAGGTTTTGAATCATATCCCTGTTATTTCTTCATTTGTGGTGTCAACACAGGACATAAGATACTTTTCACTTTCTATTCTTAGACATGCTTGTCAAGGCTGCCAATGTAAAATCTATTTTACTGCAGAAATCCACAACCACATTTATAATTTAAATTTTTAACTGATTACAAAGTAGGTACAAAATGTTCTGGGAAATCCCCTTTACTGAAAATCACAATCATTATCTTACATGAATGGAGTGAAGAAAACATCCCAGATTTAGTCCAGGGTTATTTTTGATCAAACCTGCATCCAGAAAGGAATTTGTGCAAGAGTTTATGCAAGGTGCCTTGAAAGTCAACATTTTTGTGCTGATAAAATGCACAAGTTAAGTTGCTATAATGAATTTCATCAGAGTTTCAGCTTGCCCAGTCTTGATCTCAACTTTTGAGATAGCATCTTCAGTACAGCCACTGCATGCAGTTGCCAAGAGCACAAGAATAGTGGGTTTCAACCCATCATCCAAAGACAATCAAAGGCTACATGTAACAGGTTCTTCAAATAAAAGCAAGGAAAGAAACCAGTTATCAGGAGTCCACACCTCCACTAGAACATTTTAAGGATTATTGTAGTCAAATGAGATCAGATGTCAGTAGATTAAAAACAAAGTCTACTTGAAATGAATTCAAGGGTACGCAGAATGCCACTGCAACAGAGAAAAGATGACATATGTTTGACACAGCTACCTGTGTTAAATGAAAAAAAGACCTTTATCACCATCAGCTAAAGTCTCTGGGAAGCTTCCAAGCACAGTGCATTGCTGAGATACACAAACCTAAAGAGACTTCAGAACTTATCTCAAGAGCTAGTAGAGACACAGTTATCTCTTGACAGATTTGTGTGGGGTATATGGCCTTGTTTTTGAAAATCTGTATGTTGTTATTACTTTGATGCAAGCTGTTATTTGTGTGGCTGGGCGTGGCACACCTCCAGAAATACTCAGACAAGTAAGGATTTATTTCCATTAGTGATGATTACTAAGTGACAGTCTGTACCATATTTGTTCAGGCTAGTCAGATAACATGTCCATAACTCATTAAATCTGGATGATAAACCTTGTTTGTCAAGACAAAATAACGACACAAGCTGCAGTATTTTAAAAGTACAGCACCCTTTCGGCTCATGCAGAATTGGTTACCCAATGCTGGGTAAGTTATTGTGGCTTGTTGAGATTCCCCACATTGGCTGTGCCCTGCCAGCTGTCTACCTTAGCTACCTGCTGAAGTGAAAAACTTCAGCAATAATATTGAGAATGGGAAGAGGTCTCAGGAAAATGTCTTTGGAAATAGTGAGCAACACAGAACATGCTGTTAATAGTGAAAGAATGAAGATGTTCAAACCTTTTGGCTTATCAAAGAAAAGTAGAAGCAGAAACTTTATCACAGACAGCTAATACTTTCTTAAGGAACTGAAACAGAATAAGAGATGACTCTGCAGTCTGGCAGATAGAGATATAACGAGAATGTAAGTCAAGAAAACAGACAAAATCAAGTGGGAAATGAGGTGAACATTTTGAACTGCAACAGTAATTTGTCTTTAAACCAGTGTATTGTTATTTCAGTGGAATTTCTAATGCTGGATATTTTTCAAATCTAAAATGATTTTTAAAAAGCCCAATATAATTCATATCAGGAGCATCTGTTGATCTCAAAGTAGCAATTAACACTTACGAATCTTTTGGCCAAAGCAAGGCAGAATATCAGATGAACAGAATGTTCTTTTTACAGCCTTAAAATTGGTATGAGTAGCACAATACAGAAAATATGCCCATTAAAAGAAGAAACTTAAACCAAACCCCTTCATATCCTAACACTGTTTGAAAAGCACCCTGCTTCTGATTATTTGGATCAGCATTAGCTTCTGAAAACAGAGAGGTGACAATCCCATCCAGCTTCCTTTTCTTTGTTAGTGGCTCTTACCAGGTTTAGTAATGGTTTTTTGCTCTTGTTATACCTCTGTCTAGTGGACTGAATATTTATTATCATCTATGTGTTTCTTCTTTAAATAAAAATAGTGTTTGATCAAGTTACATCTTAACCTTCTCTTTTTGATAAGCTAAGTTGCTGAAGCCTCCTAGGTCTTCTGACTTGGAAAAATTCTGGGGGAAGCCAGGCTGGAGGGTGAATTTGCTTAGGTTGTGTAAGCTTGTTTTCTTAGAATTGTTTTATGAAATGGACTTAATTGCTGTTAATAATAATTAGAACCAGCCAGAAATGTTCTAATTGATTTTTATCCACATTTCAGAACGTATTTTGATTGTTTTGTCCAGCTGCTTCCTTTCAGTCTTTGGTATTGCTTAGGGAACAATGACTTCCAACAAATGTCTGGGTTTTCATGTATGAATGCAAGTCTGTTCTTTGCCCTCCTCTTTCAGCAGCAAGAACAGCGAGATCTTTTCGCCTCTGCACTTAGATGTGCAAAGAAGATGCTCTGCGTGCAGTAAAAGCAGAACAATCAAAATCCACCCAGAGAAATCCCACAGCAGTGATTTGGAAAGGAAAAGGAGAGCTCCTTTTCAGATGGTCCAGCCCCACCCCCTGTCATCCCGATTAAGACAGCAAGGGTGCGGGTTGCATATTTGCAAGTGTATCAGCTGCTTACCAAAAGAATGTTATTTTTTAGTAAAAGAAATAGAATATCGTTGTTAACTTATTATTTCAGGGAAAATAATGTTTTGAGGAGGTGTCTTTTTGAGAGGTAACTAAATGGATTTTTTAATATATTAAAATATCACAAATTTGTTTTAGTTTGAGTTATAAGGACTGTGCTTTAATTTTTTATCAATATGTACAAATTGTAGAGGAGTCACTAAATTATAGGGAAAAACTTGATTCCCCTGTCTTTAGAGTCTCCTCTACTCTCCCAGCATAAATGAGTGTAAATGGACATGTGTTTTGGCTGCATTCATTTTACCCATCACAATTTAGAAAAATGAGGGCTCAGTGTTACAAAAAACCCAAACATCTCTCTGAAAGATTTGTAAAGGTGGGTGAATGTACAATAAGATATTAAAAATCACAGTTCTATGTATGTATCTTCTGATAAGTGTAACAGCCTTCTTTCCTAAAGAGCCTTCGTCCCCTAGCTGCAAAATTATAATCTACTGCAGTTAGGCATTATATATCTTTATTAAAAACATATAAAAATTTCTATCTGCCAAAATTTGACAATCTGAAAGCAGTTGCTTTCATAATACTCTGCAAAATTTTCTGGACAGAAACAAGTGACTATAGGCTACATGGTGAGTTTGTAGTACTCATCATACCAACAGCATATGTGCTGGAGAATTGATCAGATCCAGTTCTATGAACTACAGGATTTTCTGGGTGCATGCACAGAGGTGTAGGGGTGCAGGACCTCATGTTGGGGTGTTCTACATGTGTGGGATTTGGAGTACAAACTGTATGGAACCAGGTCCTGCACATGGGCTGTTTATCTGCGCAGGATCTCTGCAAGCCCAGCAGTCCATGCAGAGCTCCAGTAACTGTATGCTTCAAACAAAACAAGAAAAAAAGGGAAAAGGAAAAAAATATACAACCTATTCTTGTACAAATATAAAAACTTCTTCCCTAAGAGATCCTGCCTGGATGACCAGAGAGTGCAGCAGGGTTGTAGGTGATGTATAAATGTGGTGGAAATGGCAGGTATCTTTGAAGGATTTATTGAGTTTAATGTGTCATTTTTCCTCATCACCGCAGCAATTCTTGGTGGCAGTAACAATATCAGCACTGATGTATGGACCAGCAGATGTCAGTGTAGTTCTGTTCATTCATCTTCTCTTTTGATGGAATTCCAGTTATTTTCCTTTATTCCTGCTGTTCAGCTTTCTTATTTAACCATTGTCTTTTAGCCTAATGCATCATAATATTTGTAATTCATGTCTTCTCTCGGTGTGTTTGGGAATGGACATACATCTTAACATGCATCTCAACAAACAGCCTAACACAAGGACTAAGCCAAAACCCCAGCACTGCCAGGAGGAACACAAGACAGCAGTAGAGAGGACGGAGACAAAGCACAGGGGTGAGGAGTGAGGCATTGCTATCAGAGACACCAGAATCCTTGTGGAGGCTCAGACCACCCCAGAGGCAATGCGTGTTGCAGTGCAGAAACACCCTGAGTCTTACAGTCCTTTTCCCTGCATCTTTAAGGAGAAGAAAATACAACAGGGACAGGAAAATAATGTGCTCCCATGTCCCACTCTTGGAAATTGTTTCTTCCTCTCTTGGTAATTCCATCTGGGGTGCTCTTATCAGTCTGGCTGAATCTTCAGGGAAAGCTCAATGATTTACAGCATGGTAAAGAGAGAATTGGTTTAACCACCGGGTTCCAAGACCTTCTGTAGGAGCTGAAGGCTTGAGATAGAGAGAAAAAATTCCAGAAATATTAATTTAGAATAGTCTTCCATTGTAGTCATAAGGGTAAAAGGAAAAACTGTGCTAATGCCAAAGATCATAGTAAAAAAAAGAAAAAAGAAGGGCTGTATTTTAACGGTGATATTATATTTTTTGATGCCCTGAAACTTTACTACATGAGAAGTCTGTCCTTCTTCATGTTGTATGGACAACTTCTGGATGCACAAACAGCTGCTCTGTCAGTAAAGCTAAATAAGATTCATTGGAAGAATGAGCAATTCTATTTGTGTGAGCCTAATCAAGCCTCCAACCATGAGCAGTCCAGACCCTTAGCTTGAAATCTTCTCCCATCCTTCAAAGTACTGTAACCAGGAGCATACAAACATACAGAAATTGCATTATAGCTCATCTTTTGTTCATCACCACAAGGGCTGGGACTGTTTCCACACCCTCAACCACTGAAGGCAAAGACCCAACCCAAGAGACCTAATGCAAATTTCCCCTTCCCTTCCCTTCCCTTCCCTTCCCTTCCCTTCCCTTCCCTTCCCTTCCCTTCCCTTCCCTTCCCTTCCCTTCCCTTCCCTTCCCTTCCCTTCCCTTCCCTTCCCTTCCCTTCCCTTCCCTTCCCTTCCCTTCCCTTCCCTTCCCTTCCCTTCCCTTCCCTTCCCTTCCTTCCTCCTTCCCTTCCCTTCCCTTCCCTTCCCTTCCCTCAGTAATAGCAGCTTCACACCACTGAGCTCTCCACAAAAAAAAAAAGACGGGCACATTTTAAGAAGTTTTGGATCTGCATAGATATTATCCCAAAACAGACAGGCTTTTGGTCCCAAATTTTAGCACAGCCTGTAACAGTCTAACTGGCTTTGCAAAGAGGTGAACTAGAAGCCAAATCTCAGAGGTTGGGATTATCTTCAGTTTTTTTTCAGATCCATTTTTATTGTAAGAGAAATTATAATATATGTTATGATAAAATTGTGACATGGCATCATTATGAAGGTATAACTTGATGTTATTAATTCCTCACACCCTCTGCAAGTTGATGTGGCCACAACCCTAATTGTTTTCTCAAGCTCACAGTATTGTGGCCTCTGGCTCATTATAAAATTACATGTAGAATCTCATGAGATGCAAAAGAAAAGAAAAATTAAAATCTCTCTGTGGACCTTTTGGAGTCGTACAAGTCGTGGCTTTAGACAGGGAGAAACATTCCAACAACAGAGATTGGCAAATATTAGAAAATTTGGCTATAGATTCTTGGAAGTTTCTCAGAAGCTTTTCCAAACCTCATCTTTAGATTATCCAAGACACTACACAGATCTCTTGGGTTACAATTTCTGGTCTTTGCTGACTCCAGCAAGCACAGCCTTATGTGAAAATTGAAATATAAAATAAACAACTACCTACCCCAGGAATGCAAATCTCTTCCCTTTCTTAAATTTTGACTGACTAAATCTTTTGAGCTTCAGAAAAGTGTATGCATATGTTCACTTGGATAGAAGATTTGGGTCATATCCTAATATTTAGTTGAAGCAATTTGAACAGCCATTCTGATCCAATAATTTGTTTTTAATGAATAAGACAGGAAGAGCCAGGCTCCTAATTCCATTTAGCATTCTCAGAGTAACCTAGTCTTTGTTTTTCCTCCTGTACATCCCTCCACTGATCTCACAATACCAAAGTACCCCTTTGATCCATTCCAGGAGACAATGACTCTTGGGCTGGCAGTGCAGGACCATGCTGTACCCTGGTTTTGTGTGTTTCCACATCACTGCCCTGGTAGCAGATGAACCCTGTGGTGCCTGCCAGCAGATTTACCCACCGTGAAAACCTGCCAGAATGGGTCTCCTGCAGTCACTGCCCCCTTCCCATGCCTGTCCTGGTGTTTCCACCATGTTATCCAGTACAGACAGAAGTCATCAGGGTGCCCTCAGGATTGCAATGTCCCCTTGAGCCCATTTCCCATGGCTGGAGCAGAAGCGTGCCCCACACCCTGTGCTAAACACCCTTGCACAAAATGGTGCTCGCTTCTGGGGAAGAGTTTGGCAGCTAATGATTCAGTGTGGGGATTAGAGGCACTAAAAATGGTTTAGAAATTCTCCTAAGCATCTCCAGGTGTTCAATACGTTAAAATAGCTGTAAAATAATAAAATGGAGGCAGAAGCTGTCAGTCATCTTGAACAACATTGTGGACACTTCTGACAGTCAGTACTATCTCATTCAGAGAGAGGTCCTTTTATTTTGTATTCCCAAGAAAGGTTTTGTTGGGTCTATTAGTCTTTGGGCAACCCAGAGAAGGGATGTGACATGAATTTAATGTGCCCCTTCTTAAATCCTCACTGTTCTGATAATCACAAAGAGTTAAAGTAACACAGCAGAAGGTTTCTCTGGGCCTCTAGGAGGTTCAGCAGATTACTAATACACTACAGGCAGTTTTAATGACAGAGCTTCCAGCTCAAATCTGGCCTTTTTATTATGATGAAGGGCCTGGCCCCAAGTGGTACAGAACACCTGCAGCTCTCATTGAATACAATGGGATCTGATGCTGATGAAAGGGACCATTTTCAAACTTCCTTAGAAGTAGGCGCTCCCCAGATGTTATGCAAAAAGCCCTGCAGAACAGGCATCAAGTGCTGTGATACTAGGCAGGCCAGCCACTCTTTTCCTCAGCTGGATAAACCCAGGAGTTTGTGTGCAAGTGGTTTATGTGATCAGATCTCCTATCCAGGAGCAAGCAAATTAAGGTCAGCGCTGACTGAATTAATGGAAGTATTAGACATTCCTTGAGAAGAACTGGACATTTGAACAAAGAGGATTTTCTCTCAGTGGGAAGGTGCCTGATGACATCTGAGTTTTGTCACTGACAATAGTCATAGCAGGACTTTGAACATAATCCAGAAGAAAACTTGTGAGAAACTGGGAAGCACGTGTATGAGGAAAGACAAAGGAATGTGCACAACTTCTTATGTGTAATTTCAAAGCAGAACTTCAAGAGAGACTTATTTTATCTGAACTAGTTCATATCTCTAAATTTCACTGTTCACCCACGGTCAAGAGGAAACAATGCTTTCCACACTGTGCTGTAACACTTTTGAAATTCCCCTTCTTTGCAATTCCCAGTGAACCCTTTGGTTAATGCAGATGGAGATCCTGAGCCCTGTGTGGTACTGGTGCCTCTGGGACAGACCACCACTGTAGGCATGGGTGGGATTGGTGCTGGCAATTTATGTAAAACTGTTGATGAAGTGTAAGGCTGCACCATTCATTTGTGCTCTTTATTGAATTTTATTTAGTCACATTCTCCAAGCCTTTTAGCCATTTCTCCCTCCCTTCCTCATTTAATATATCTATTTATTATATAGAGAGCTGGTTCTAATTAAAGTCAATCAAAAATAAAACAATACACAAAAATTCGAATATATTGTATACTTGATTAGCCATGGCTGGGCAATAATATACAAGGGAAAATCTAAATTCCTACTCCCCTCAGCTGGGGATAAGATCCAGAATCATATTACCAATATAAACAGCATAAAGCAGTCTGCTTTATTAATACCTAATATATCAGATATCACACATTCATTGCAAAAGGCAAAAGAATAAAAGCATGCCTGCATTCTGACATTGACACAGATATTAAATAACACGTGTCCTGTTCTGGATTTTCCTTTCTTTGTTACAGGGTTGCAGGAGAAGAAAGGCATAAATACAATAATAGTAAAAAGAAAAGAAGTTCTGTAGCAGTTATGTGGTGGTGGCAACATTGGCCCATTGTATGCAGTGAGTAAACATAAAAATGCAACAAACCTCTCGAATAATATCCATGTATCGGGCCAATTCCCAGCCACCACCAGCTGTCCAAGCACTGTGGATTTGCTGTGGCAGTGCAGCATAGCTGGAGGAGGGAAGCAGCGTACAAGGACTGGGCAAGTGATTTGTACAGCTCAGGAATGTCACACAAGGGCTGGGTGTTGTTGGTTTATTTTTCCGCTCTTGGGTCCTTGTAGGACTGGTTTATTCTTTCCACAGGGCTGTTGTAGCTCACATCCCCAGTGCTGAGGGACTACTGTCAGAAAGAGAAAAGCTGAAGACTTCGTATTCCCTAGTGATGTTTCCTTTCTGGTATTCTCCCTCTATTCCTTAATCCCTTCCTCCACCATCATCCTGAGGGTGGAGGAGGAGACGAGGTCCTGAAAAGGGAATGCAGAGGCAGTGCTAGATAAATGCTGCCAGATAAACCCCTCTCTGTCAAAGTTATTTCCCTGGACAGTTTCTTTGTGTCTGTGTAGCTGGCATAAAGTGGCCAAAGCATACAACTGCCTCTCATCAGAATGACTGTGTGTACAGTGTGGGTGAGTATAGAAATTAATAAGCTTGGACTCTCTCTCTCTTACTGGGATTTAGGTTTTCTCCAAATGTGAAACCCAGTACCTGGGTTTCACTGTATGGAAATAAAATAGTGCAGTTTAAAAAACAGTGAAGTAAAACTTCCACAGTAGCTTTGATATGGCTGGTTCTTTTTTAAGCCACTTGCACTTGGCATTGCTTCCTGACAGTCTGCCAGCCTTGGATGCTGTTGTTTTTATCCATGCTGGAGAATGAGACAGCTTGCTGATGGCTTTCTGAGTATGGTGTTTTTATGGGTTACCTGGCATCATCCTGAACTCAAGGAAATTGCAGTTCTCAACCTTTCACATGTGTGTGAGTAGCAGCAGTACAAGGCTGAGCCATGCACAAGCACGTGTAAGGCTCTGTTTCCTTTCTGCTGGACGGAGCAGTCCCTCAGACAAGGGTATGATATTGCTGCCTTCATTCCTTTCCCACCATTGCTCTCTGAAGCTGCTGACCTAGGGCAATATCATACCAGTTTCTCTCTGCTCACAGCTGATCCAGCCCCATAGCTCAGCCATCTACCCCTGTCCCTCATGCACCTGCCTTGACACTTCAGCCACCCGCCCCTGACACACAGCAGGACTCTAGGAGCTGACGAAGTTACCACCAGACAACTGATTACCTGCTAATCTGCTGCTTGGCAGCAGCTGGTTGTGTGAAAGCTCTTATCCTGCAGCTCAACTTTCTCACAGAGGGAGGTACGGCTGAACACGAACTCCTGTACAGAGGCAATTACACAAGCTACGGGGTTACTGCCTTGATATAGGCAGTTGAAGACTGCTGCCTCCAAGTATCATTTGAAGTATTTCACACACCAGCAGTGGTGCACATATCTCAGCCTGGTTTGGTGGACTGGGCATTCATGAACCTGTCAGGTTCACTGAGGTCTGCTCTGTGCTGATGTGTGTGTGTGTGTGTGTGTGTGTGTGTGTGTGTGTGTGTGTGTACAGTCAGATTGTTTTGCTTCCCAGTTGTAAGCTTGTTGAGGAATATTGCTTTCTGCAGCATTTATTGGGGTCTTGCATAATGGGCTGTTTGCCTTGGTGGAGCTGTGAGGTGCTACCAATACTGGGAGTGCATTGCGTGCATCCAAAGAAAATAAAGACATTTCCTTGATTGCATTTGCTTGACTGATGCTTTAGAGTGTGGCACATGATATTGAGTTTGTTGATTAAGTATATGGTAAGCCATAAAGTGATTTGCTGTGACATAATAAGATGTGACTGATGTGTGCTGATGTGATACAAACTGAGCTGTTGCAGAGAGATTCAGTCAGACCCACATGAAGGGAAAACCTAAAGCACTTTTTCTAACACCCAGTTCTCAGATATTTGACTTGGACAATTACAGATTTGCCACCAACGCTCTGCTGTCCTCAGTCACCACACTAAATCTTCCTAATTGGCAAATACATTAGTGAGAACTGACATCACCATGTTAGTCACTGCACAAACATGGAGGTTGGCGGGGAGGTACAATCGTTCAGAGTTGTCCATAATTAATCACAGGCAGGTAGTTCAGAAAGGCTATGGGAACAGTCTCCACATTCACTTCCTAACACTTTATGATCCAAAACAGAATCCAGAAGTTATTCTGAGACAGGTGGTCATAAAATCTTAAAAACAGGTACTGAGAGTTGCTTTTGTTGTGCCCTACATAAATCTGTCATATTTTGGCTAAATTATATACTGTTTAAAGTCAGCACTTATAGTAAAAACAACCTGTGTTGTGCTTGGAAGAGCCTTTGCTGCTGAAACTCTGAGTGTTTGCAGGATGCCCTGTGCTGCAGAAGATGAAGCCTCGAAGGAGCTGAGCTTCCCCCACAAGGCAGTCCAGATGGGGCATTGCAGAAGACCTTATGGCTATATGCAGCCATCTGTGATCAAACAACAAGCAACACAAGAGCTTTATGAGCAAGGGCATCTCCACGCTGTACCTGAGCTGAAGGGAAAGCACTGAGACAGCTCAGCTCTGTGTAACCTTCCCTTTGTCTCAGGAAGTGCCTGTTCCACAGCTGGCTGTGTGGTATGGGCAAACCCAGAGTGGCCAATCAATGCCATATGGCACCAGGAGTCAAAGGCAACAACAAAAACAACCTCCACAGAACAATCCCAACAAAACAAAACAAAACAACACCCCCTTCCCTCACCAAAAAAAAAAAAAAAAAAGAAAAGAAAAAAAATCCCAACAAAACCAAAACAAAACCAAAACAAAACAGTGCCAGTCATGTAAGCATTAACACATTAAAATACTTAGGGAATATAGAATACAATTGGAAAAGGTTTAAAGAGTGCTTCTTTCTATTTCTGCAAGTGGTGAGGGCAATCACAAGGCCACTTTTTTTTTTTTTTCTAGCAGTAACTGGTGTGTGTGCCAGATTGCTAAATTAGGGAGCAAAGGCTGATTGTGAAGCTGTATTTTAGAAATTTGAGGAGTTTCCATACTTCATGTAAGAATGAAACACAGGAGAGGAATGTTATTAAACAAAATGAAAAAGGAAGAAGAAAAAAATCACAGGAGTGTTTGTGGATTGGCTTAGGATGAAGACTAGGTTTTACAGTTCTGGAGGCTACCTGAGACCTGATAAGACTGTGACTGTGATCAAAACAAACTGGAGGTGATTACTGGCAGATTTCAAATTAATCCTTTAAGAAAACATTAGAATGCATCACAGCATAGCTTATAGAGGATGGACTCTCCTATGGCTAACTAGACATGATGCAAAGAAACTCAATATTACTATAAAACTGAAACTGGAAAAGGCCAGAAAAGTCCAGAAGAGAGACACAGGTTGTTGCCCATGCTGGGCTAACAGCACACACTCAACTAAGGACCAGCAGGTGGGAGAAGGTAGAAGAAATCCCTTGAAATTATGTCAGTTTGCCAGCTTTGCAGGCAGCAGGACAATATCTGTGGTACAGAGGAGGAAGCAGACAGTGACTTAGTCAAATTAACACTTTCTAGGAGAAGGAAGGAGGTGCTGTTGCATTATACCATTGGACTATAGTTGGGTAAGAAAATGTGTCCTTAACTCTACATGAGTTGAAGAGCATTATGCCCAAGTTACAACACAGGGATTTCTTTACACTGCAGAAAAAGCTGAGGCACGAGAGAAAAGACAGCTAAGACCCCCAAATCCTCATGGTGAACATACCCTGGGTCTTTGTGGAAAAGACTCCACTTTCACTGTTACCACAGAAAAGGGACTATTGAGACACTGGGGTTTTTTTTCTAGAATGTCTTAGTGGGTGAGAGAAGCCTGTTCTGCTTGGCTACCAAACTCCTTTGATATGAGCCTTTTGTGGCTGTCCAGCATTCTGGGTACATTTTGCTTCTACAATTTCCCTGAGTCATTACTTCTCAGACATATTTAAGTCTAATAGGTGGGCATATTTCCTGTAGGTACCTCTTCTCCTTCTCCTTCCATCTCATTCAGTGTTGGATCATTTGTTCCAGTGTTTTGGGTATTCTCCATAAAAAAATCACAGAATGGGTGAGGTTGGAAAGGACTGCAATGAGTCATCTCATCCAACCTCCCTTCTCAAGCAGGGTCATCCTTAAGCACACTGCATAGAACTGCATCCAGGTGGTTCTTGAATATCTCCAGTGAGAGAGATTCCACAACTATCTGTGAAATCTGTTCCAATGCAGGGTCACCCACACAATAAAGATATTCTTCTTGTGTTCAGGTGGAATTTTCTGTGCTCCAGTTACCTCTAGTTGCCTCTTGTCCTAGACTGTGCCACTGATTATGACCCTCTGGGATCTGCTGTTCAGCCAGTTCTCATTGTGACACCTCTCTTCTCAGTGGCTTTCCACAGCAGGGCAGCAAGTGTTAGCAGTGTTAGGTCCCCATTCTCACCCAGCTCCAGCTCTGGCTCTGCTCATCCACTCTCCTGAGGTTTCTTTGCTTGGAAATTCAGACCTCTCAGTGGCTTGGTCCCCATTGCAGAGCATCATGGCTGTTTCTCACTGCTACTTTCTGTTCCTCACTGCCCCCAGATTTCAGCTGGGGTTTACTCAACCAGACTCTGCAACAGGTATCCAGAATCACCTCCAGGCAGTAACAGCCAGGGATCCTGTGCCTATGCCCTTTCACTCCTACTTGACTATTTACAGAGGAAAGAAACTAAGGAAGAGAGTGGTTTCTGAATAAAGGCAGAGAAAGGGAGGAAACATGAACTGCTGGAAAAAGAGCAAATGTTTTTTATGTGTGTTGTGGGTAACAAGAAACATGTGGATGGAGCTGGATGGAAGGAATCTAAGTTGGTGTGGTTTCCCAGTCTTAAAGGGGAAACTAATGCCTGGCTGCTTGAAGGTGGGAGGCAATAGATAGGGGAGGAGAATTGTTTTATGCCTGTCTCTATGACTGGGGACAGAAACAGTAAGACTACAATATTCTTGTAACTGTTAAAAAAGATCAAATATAAAATAAGTGTTCTTTTTTTTCATTACTTTACATTTCTTGGTTTACTTCATGCTGCAAATTGTCATGGACACTGGGCAAAGAAAGGCTTCATTCTTTAATTTCCAGACTCTTCTGTGCTTGCTTTGCAAACTTAATGTTACTTTAAAGGATGTTTCTGGATGAGGAAAAAAATTACATATAATATTAGCTACAGTTAGATATCAATCAGTGGCATTTATCATATGCCTTCACTCTTTCATCTACATATTGTCCACTAATTCATCACCCTAGTCCACATGTAACAGCTTCAAACCACTCTGAAAAAAAAAAGAAAAAAAATCAATGTGAAACCTACATCTTGGTCTTTCTGCATGTGTTTGTATGTGTCAAATGTAGTAACAATCAGCTGTGAGAACAGAGGGAGTGAGTTACTAGGGTGGAATTGGTGGGGGAGGTTGGAGGGGAGGGCAGAGCAGGACAGGGCCAGGGAAGGGTTCCCACAAGTCAGGACATGGCATTTCCTCCACTGTTATATAATATTTATATTACAGTAGTGCCAAGAGGCTCCAGTCAGGATCAGAGCAGCCTGACTATATGAACTCCACAGAAATGTACCAAGACACAGCCCTTGCCCCGAGGGGAAGATAATCTAAAAGGAAAAAAAGCACCAACCACACTGATACAAGGAGGGATGCATGTGTGAGTGAAGCTGATGGGAGGGAGGGACACAGATCACACACCTTAGAGTGGGAGCTGGTCTCTTTCCCAGGAATAAAGAGCTGGCTACCCACAAAGTATCCAAAGAGAGGTCCCTTCTGTAAGCAGAATGATTAGTCCCACAGGGAATTCCCACAGGAAGTGGTTATTCATGAAGAAAGGTGCTTGAAGAGAGGGGATGAATGCTTATGAGTTTCAAGGAAAATGTTATTTGGTAAAAAGTAGTAGATTTGAAGACTGACTATGGATTTTGATGGTAAAGAAGGGAGAATTTTTCCATTTGTTTTCTCCTGTTTTCTGTCTGGGTTGCATTAGTCCAGACCCTGGTTACATCTGTAATAAAAATATACACTTTATGCTGAGGAGTTATAAGTAAAGAAAGTTTCAAGTCCCAACTGGCCTTCAAGCAAAGCTCCATGGAGCATAAACTCTGAACATAAGTTTGGTTTTTCAGTGTCAAATGGAGCCATGATGCTCTTGGAGAGTGGAAAGTCTCCCTGTCAGGGTTTGTAGAGGAATGTGACACAGTACACAATGCTCATGAGAGGGTTTAGTGCTCTGAGCCCTCCAAAAAAGAAGTGAAAATCTCCCACTGAAAGCAGCATGGTGAAAGGAAAGCACAGAGAAGCCAACAGCATGGGGGCATTAGGCTGGACTGACAGCACTTACCTGCTTAATTTATCCATAACACCTGTTGATGAAATGAGTAATTACCCAGGCAAGTGTTTCCTTAGCTATGGAAATGAGAGTGGCCAGAGGAGTTTGGTTGGGGCTGGGCTGGACAGCTCATAGCTGCCCTTTGCTAATTCTGAAAGGATTTCCAAAGGTACCTTGTGCTCTAGGGTGGGAAGCAGTGACAAAATGAGCCTGAGGAGGCTGGATTTTGATGAAGCCTGTGTGCTTCTCCAGTTGGTGGCATTTAGGGGCCACGGCCGCAATTGCAGCTTGTGTTGACGGGGATGATACACTGCAGGGACTGAAAGGGAACCTTTTGAACCTCAGTTGGTGGCTATTTGCCACACACTTCATCTGTAATTGTCTCTAATCCCAGGCACTTTACCTGTCTGTTGGTGAAACATGGTCACATTCTTCCTAAACAAGTAGAAATGTGAAAGCAGATCTGGTGTTGAGAGCATTAAATGCATAAGTAAAGAATATAAATTGTAAAAAGCAATAACAGAGCATCATGAAGTCCATGTGTTGATTAATTTTGAAATAAAGAATTACAAAATAAATTAATTCAAGGGAGAAGTAATTGCAATTAATAAGTTGCAAATTCATGTAATGAATGTATCAGAACAAAAAGGTTATCACTATAATCCCAGCTGTGACCCCCCATGTCCTTAGGGCACAATGGATCAGAAAGATTTTTTTTCCTCCAAATGTTATAACAATTCTGAAATAAAGGTATGGTCAGAATGTACAATTTTACAGTACTGCAAGACCATATAACTGATTATTAATACCAAGGTAGGATAACATTTTGTTCCTAAAGCTATTTTATAAATGCATGGTATCTCTCATTTTATGGTATAACCACAGTGTATAATAACTAGCTCTGATTCAGTGCTTTAATCACTTGATCATACAAAGCTCTTGGTTTCATGAAGTAATCACAGGTGAAATTTCCTTGTGCCTCTCACTCTCTCATCTGAGTAATCTAATGCAAGGCATGGCAGGGCTAGAGACTGAAAGGTATCCAAACAGCAATGTCCTTGGAAAAAGGGAGGACACTTTGGAGGTAAAGGGCACATATTCTATGAGGCTGAACTCCAGAGTGTGTTCATGCTGCATGATGTGCTGGTGTAGACAGTAACATGCACTACATCTCACAGCATATCAGAGGCACCAAGCAGTAACAATTTCTGTGACCTTTCCTGAAGGAGAGGGATAAGCTGTCTCACCATAATTGTGCTTCAAAGTCAACAGATCTGTTGCCATGCTGACCCTTCATCCCTCTCCTCTTCAAACATCCAACCTGTGTATGTATAATGAGATCTTAATAAAAGGCAAAAAAATTATGAAAGAAGACTATGCTTTTTCCTCCTCTCAATTTCTAAATAGCATTGAACATCCCAATTATATCAGCTCCATAAAAACTATGTCATTATAAATATGACAAATATTGCACATACTTTCACCTGCTAAATCATTAAATAAATTGCTGTTAAGTGCATAAATACATGTCTGACCAAAGTAAATAAATAATCACAATAAGGACTTACAACAGAATTCTCTAAAACTCATGAGAGAAATCGTACTATACTAAGTTAAATCCCAAGAAAGGTTTAAAGGTCAAGTTTTTCTTCACTAAGTAACTCTGTAAATGTCTATAAAGCAATGTAAGGGAGAATATAGAGAAAATCAAGTGCCTGCATCCTTTGTGTAGAGCAGAGTGGCAAGCAGCTCTACAGTGGGCAAACCTTTGCTTTGCTTTTAGAAATAAGAAGCTACTTATTTCTAAGAGGTATCTTGGACATGTTTCCACAGCCTGTTGTCTCTCTCCAGTATTAATGTCAATAGGAGCTAGATGTGTGCAACCTTCACCAAAATGGAACAAAGCAATTTTCTTAATTGTTTTTGGACTATTTACAGTGAAAATTCAAAACTATATGCTAAAAATCAACTTACAGAGCAAAATGAAAAGTGGAATTACAGTGGAGTGTGTACTCAGCAGCTTCAAGCAGTAGCTAAGCATTGCTCAGTCCTAGAAATCTTAATTTATGTTTTTTGTCCTGGTGGTGATTAACTTTGTCCATCTATTACCTCATACATTGGAGACAGAAGAATACATCAGCTTTGTTTGAGGTCCTAGAAAACTCTCAGTCTTAACTGCTGCCTGTTCAGGGCAGAGCCGATGTGCTGGCAGGCATGATTTTATATGAAAGAAATTTGGAATACTATATATTTCTTGAGTTGCTTTGTCTCTTTTCTTCTTTATACAAGTGTTGTGCCATAGAAAGTTAGTGAGAAACATTACAAGTTGGTGCACTTAATAAGACTGATCTCTGGTATTAACAGAGAGGGCACATTTTTTTTGATATTAACAAAGATGAAGCTTGCATCAAGTATCCTCCCACTGTCAAAGCACACCTGTGAAATAAACCAGCAGAAAGAAACATCAATTCGTGCCACAAATGAGATATCTTTACAATCAAATACACGTGAAAGAAAAAATAAATGCTGCAAGGAGCTCATCTCTGATTTATCTGTGCTGCAATCTGTTTCATCTGATGTCTCACCTCGCGTCGGCACTTTCCTCCCTGTGCCAGTCTGTCGGGTATTCCAGCTCTCCAGGGGCACTCGTGGAGTTCTGCTCAACGATGTCAGTCACCTGAATTTCTCTGTTCCCAAGCTTGCCAGCTTGTGACTTCTGACATCACTAGAAAAAAAACAGCACTAGAGAAAAACACAGCTGATGCTCATCACTTGCGTTAAGGTCCTAATCTCTCTAGAGGTTAAGTATCATTAGGATTAATGCCAATGATGCTGTGTGTCTGCAAAACAGGTGAGAAAAGGGAGTCAAGAACTCCAAACATAATCCCCTCTCTTGCTTCCCCAAATGAACCAGGTGAAAGAAAGCCTGATTCAGAACAAAACACAAATGGTTTTGTGAAGGCAAAACAAAGCCCATTCCAGCTGGGGGGTGCTGATGGTTGCCAAGGGCTTGGTGGGTGTGAGACAGACAGACAGACCTGCAATGAAGAATATCATGATTCCTCTTTTCGTGTGCCAGATTGATGGAACTACAACAATAGAAACAAAAGATGGCTTGGATGGGCAGCGAGGTAGCAGAGACAGGCTGACACACCTTGATACCAGACTTGCACAGCTGCACATATGCCACTGCTGATCCATCAGCCCAGCATGCTGCCCACAGTGACTGATCCATCTACACTTGCCACTGCTTGATGTTAGCAGCAGCACATAGCAAGGGAGAGAAATATTCATAATATACTGGAGGATATGTTTTTGTTTCCCTTTTTGTGTATGGTGGGTTTTTTGGTTTGGCTTTTTTTGTTTGATTGTTTGTTTGTCTTTGGTGTTTTTTTTTCTGTGTGCGTGCTTTTGTTTTTCTTTTTGGTTTTTTGGGTTTTTTTTAAATTTTTGTTGTTATTGCTTGTTTGATTTTTTTATTCATGGAAGAGCCCTGTGGTTTATAATAGTGCAAATATACCAGTGCAAGTGTATTGCTCTTCTGACTTCAGGAACCATGTATTTTACTTCAAGATTCTCATGGATCTAAAACATGGGACTTTTGTCCCCTCCATTCTGAGAAATGCAATACTTTCTGTAGGAGGGTGGGGGAACTAACGAGAAAGGAAAGGCAAGGTGATCAGATGATGACTGTACCATCAGGAGTTGATTCAAATGAAAAGAAGGATTGGCAAAGGCTGATACAGAGGAGCTGCTGCAAAAGGATGAGACAGATGGATTTGCCTGCTTTCCAACAAGAGTTTTGAGCAAATGATTTGTATTGAAAAGATATTCTTCAAACTAATATATAGAGTCTAGACAATAACTGCCACATGAGAGAGACTGAAATTTTCAGATCAATAGTTGAGTTTGCAGCACCCCTTCTTCTTATTGTTTATATTTTCTACTGCTTGAGTTCACAGACTCAGCATTTATTCAGTGAAGACCTTCCTCAAAACATTCTACATTCCTGGTCCACTTTTTCTGTACTCTAGATATGCTATTGGTATCAAGAAAAGCAAATTTCTGTAAGACCAAGCAATCAAAGCAAGAAAAGCTTGAAAGCTCTGTATTGTGGTTAGTGCTTGCTGATTATTTGGATGTTGCTTGGTACTGAGAATCCAGTAATATTATGAATATTCAAATATCTTAGAAGAATAGACTGAAATTTGACACAAAGAAAAAATAAGGGAAAAAACTGACATTCTAAAGTGAACCAAAGCCCCATTCATACATAGGAAATTTGTGCTGACTGCAAGGATAACCAATGCCCATTATAAAACTGCAAGTTTTATTTCATTTTGCACATGTATTTAATCCATCTGTAAATTGTTCATTGGATAGCACAGGACGATGATCTCCTGGGAACTGTAAGGTATGTGTATTCAACAGTGGAGAATAAACACAAGATTTTATTACAAAATGCCACTGCTGCTGCTGGCATGAGTAATTTGTGCACCTGCATTTTTAAAATGTTTCAAAGTTTTTTTCCTTTGTGAATTCAGCGGCAACACACATTATCTTTCAGGCTGCCACAACACAGTATTTGCAGACTGGGTCATGTCAGCCCTTGTTATCCAGAAGCCACTGTTTTCTGAGCAAATAGCAACTGAAAATGACAATGGTTTGCTGCAGACAGGGAGAATAAGATAGTATTTCCTTATAGCCTAGTAATGCATGTCTTCAAGATGAGCAGGAGACATATGTAGGGCTTAAATCCAAATTCAGAGTGGGTTTTTGGAGAGGACATAGGCCCAAGGAAATGTGTAGGGAATGGAATGTATCTCGACAGCACTTCCTCCAGAAGTTTGTCCCACATTTGAGCGCATTCCACCTTGCAACATGCCCAGATTTGCAAGCATGGGGAGCAAGAGACTGGGTCTGGAGATTGAAATACACTCTCTGGCATAGCTCTGCACAGCCAGAGTGCTGGGCCAGCAGTGGATATCATTAAATGTAGAGTCCTGAATAATTACTACTGTGCTTTAAATACACTGTCACCTTCCTGAAGGCTGCATCCTCATGGGAACTTGACTTGGCTGATCAAGGTTTGGCGCAGGTAGGGGAATTAGGACATTTTAGTTAGTTTAGGCTTAGTAATTTAATTTTTAATAGTTATTCTGCAGGTGTCTAAAGTGGGCTCTATATGTACAATTTTTAAGTAAAAATTTCCCTTGTGTTCCCTGTAATCTCTCTGAAATGTTCCTTGATTCTCTCAGAACTCTCTCATTCAAATATGCAAAGTGTATAATTCCAAGAAATCTTACGTATTTGTACATCTTAAAGTCATATTATCGTCTTAAGGTCCTATATCATGCAATTCCCCCATTTGCCATGGATCTTTTGCAAAAATGTATTGAGGTCTGGAGTTGTACCAGTTTGATCATCAGGGACTATTTCTAAGGACAGTCATAAGCAGGTGAGTTTGCAGTGTGTTTATTTAACTGATACAGCAAATGCTGATAGAGGGATGGAGCCGAGGAAATTGCCTTAGATGAAGTTTTATTTTCTTGATTTCTTGAAGGATTGGAGCGGCACAACCAGGTTGTGGTTTCCAAGGTCTCTGTGGCATATACAGATTTTGACAATGAGATTTGAATAGTTGTGTGCAAGAGACTCTAGCTCCCGGGAGATGCACTTGACATTTCAAATGGTGCAAATCTGTAGAGCTGGAAACACCCAATTCTGTCTGAAAGGGGATAAACATGGCAGGAAATCAGATGATTTTGCCATCAGGGCCAGGTGTCTGCCTCCAATCTCCACCTGTATCTGTATACAAGGCATGTTCAGGTCTGTTTTTTCTTCAGTCCTCACAAAACCTTGGTATGCTCCTTCTCCTTCAGGCTTTATTGCAGATAAGAGTAATAAGTGTGGAGCCTTGTTCTTTCCCTCTTTTGTCACTAAGAGCTGTAATGAGCACTATCAAGACATGAGAATGGAGGGGAATCAGCAAAATGGGAAATCACTGAGCTGAGTCTCAATACCTGGCTGCTATTTCCTCTAAAACCACTTGCAAAGCTCTTGCTGTTTGAGTCCATAGAATGAATCAGAGAATGGCTTGGAGTGAAAGCAATCTGAAGGATGATCTACTGCCAACATCTCTGCCATGGGCAGGGACTCCTTTTGCTGGACCAAATTGCTGAGAGCCCCATCCAACCTGGCCTTAACAGTTCCAGGGTCTGGCCACCCACACCTTCTCTGGGCAACCTGCTCTAGTGCCTCACCCCCCTGACAGTCAAGAATTCCTTCCCTTTTGTCTAATTGAGGGCTTATCTCCTTCTGCTTGAACCTATTGCCCCTTGTCCTGTCACTACATGCCTTCACACGTGGTCTCTCTCCATCAGGGTCATTTTAGCTCCAGTTGCCTTGAAAAGTCTGAGGCAGAAGTGGCTACTGGGAACTGTAAACAGGTGCCATCTCTTTACTGGAAACCCCTCCTAGGATCAGGCAAACACAGCTGCCCTGCTGGTGCCACAACCAAGCCCAAAGCTGTTCAAAGCCCCTATAAGCAGGCTGCATTTCCTGCAGTGTTCATACAACAGTCCATACAACAGATGGTGGAGCAGCAACATTCTCCAGCACATTCCAAGGCACAAAGGTCATGCAGGACATGTCAAACTAATTGGGCCATGAAAGACCACCCCCCACTGCTTTGCTCCAAGCTACCCTGATCCTTGCTAAGGAATGGTTATAACCAGAAACACCATGAAGATTTGGACACTATGGAAAAAAGAGTCAAAAACAGGGAAATGGTTGAGAGTGGAAATAGGTGGGTGAATAAACCAGGTTGTAGAAGATGTTTACAAACTAAGTAATGCAAATAAAGATTTCCCACATCCTTCCACAGCACTGATGGCTGAGAAAATTTCACTTTGGCCAATAAGAAGGAAGTGGCCAGCCCTGATATGCATTTTCTTGGTCAATGCAAAGAAGACAACATAATAAACCTGTCACAAGGAGTGAGTGGTGGTAAAACAGAAGTACATTGAATTAAAGTAATTTGCATGTCCATAAAGTAAAAGAAAGTGGAAAACAGAGAGAGAGAAAGAAAAACAATGAAGAAAATTTAGAGTCCCTCCAAAAGACTAAAGCCTTACTCCAGTCTCTAAACATCTGACTGGAAAGTTTGATTTACCTACACTTTGAAGTTCAGAAATACAAACATAGCTTCATTTTCTGTGAAATTTCTGAAAATACAGCCAACCAACAAAACCAGCAAGTTGCACTTTGCCTGACTGAGCATAATTTGCACAGGACTGTGGCTGCTCTCCTACCTGAATAGCACCTCACATTTCTGACATCTCCACCCATGGTGGGCTGCTCTTGGAGCACTTTTGTGAAACAAAAACTGCAAGGATGCTGCTCAGTACCGATACTCCCAGAGAATCAGTCTTGACAAATTCACAGTCTAAGGAAGTGTGTTAAGTAATTTCAAATAATTATGTTTGAAGATGGTGCAATCTGGCCTCAGATACTACGCAGGCAGAAAAGTAGGCTAAATTCATCAGATTAATTATTCATTACAAATTCTCTCAGCTCTATCATTGAGGTCAACAGCAAAAATGCCACCGAGTAAAATAGGATGCAGTTTCCAAAGGAGGATAACATTCCTTTACTGCACAAATATGAGAGGCTTTACTAGTTTTGGAGGGACAGGCAGAAGAATCCAAACAAGCAGAGGTGTGTGCAAATAAGCAGTTTTATTTCAAAATGATTGACTTCTGTTTCAAACCATGTGGGACTGTATGTCCCATATTCTTCTCAGAGCTTTATGCTAAAATGAACCTAAATTCTCCACTCTCAGCTGAGTTAAAATGTATACATATATATGCATATATATACACACATACAAATGTATGCATTTGTATATATTTACACACATTTATGATTTAGTTTTTGCATCAGAACTCTCCAAAATCATCATTTTGATGCAAAATCATAGCCTAACTGACACTCTATCAGAGACTTGTGACCTATTTGGTAGAGAAGGTCCAAACTTTTTGAATTTACAGCGAAACCCCAAAGTTATTCAGTTTGGAAGTGGGAGGAGGGCTGGTTGCATTGCAAACACTTTACACAGCTGTTCAAATGAAAACACAGAACATTTGAGCTCTCAATTTTGAGAATCACCATGCTCTTTGTACTCCACAGAGGTCTTTCAGTCAGTACTGTACACCTGTATTTTTCAGACCCATTAATTATGTGCCAGAGCAGTGTAATTATAACCTAAGCCATACTTTCTGTTGAAATGCATCAGCCTAAATTCATGTTTATTTTAACTGCCTCCAGTTATTCAGTACAGTCCAACCTCAAGAACACATGAAAAGACTTTTTAGACAAGTTCCTTCATTTTTCCACTCCCTTCCCAGTAAAACTGGAGTGAATATTTTCACTAGGGTAGGAAGGAGAAGAAAAATAAACAGGGAAGGAAATGTAATTGAAGGTGGCATGGAGAACATGGCCTCTCTCTTCTCTCTACTGTTAAAGCCCATGGGGGATTTAAAGGCCACAAATGATCTAGGTCTTCTTCTTGAACCACTGTGAACTTTATCTGCTCGGGTTTAGTATCACTAAATGTGTATTAATGCCAAAGATTGTTTGCGTGGATTATTTATAAGGCATTCACTTCAAATTAGTGCTGCTTAAAGCATGTGAATTCATAACTTGCCAGCAGCAGATGCAGTCTGCAGCAACTGAAACAGCGAGTGGCCCCATAGATGCACACACAACAGCTGGGTGCAGATCAATAATAGAAACATTAGCAATGGTACTGTTTCAGAGGCAATCCTTCACTTTGGAGGTATATTTTATTCCACATTAATGGTACCTTAAGTAAAATGGTAGAAGACATGTAAGGATGAATCTCCAAATGGAGCACTGGGATTTGCTCCTGCTTGTTACTAACGCAGCTTCTTGTGCTGTAATTCTGCACATGTGCCCTCCATCCCCTGCCCCACCACAGCAAACACCTGTGCTGCCAGGCCACCTCCCCTGCCACCAGGAGCCACCTTACTGTGTTTCAAGCTTTAGTACAGAGCCCAAGACAGTGTATCTGGTGTGCAAGGGAACCTGCTGCTCCTGCACCAGAAGAAAGAGTGAGCTGAGCACTGTGTGTCAGTGGGAGTAATGCTGTCTCACAACAGTGATCATGTGCAAAGCTGGGGCCCTGATGTGACTCCCATTAACAACCTGAGTCATCAAGCTCTTTGAGTGCCTGGAAAAGTGAATTTTCAATCACCTTTAACTCACCTGACCATTCTCTCGAATGGCTCAGAGAGGTGTCCATTTGACTGCCCCTAAGTCAATCAAGTAAAAGTCAGTTCCTCAGGGAAATGATTATAGACACTGAAGGTCATAGTTCAGACTTTTCAATGAACATTAAATATGCCTTGACACTGCCAAGGGTACAAACACAGATTTGGTGTTTATATGAATATACAGAAGCCTAAATATGCCTCTCACTTTCTCAGGTTCAATCTGAACCTTCTTTGAACAAACCATCAGCTCAAGTCAGTGAGAGTTCTAGACTGTTTTGACCCTGGCACTGAGGACCATGCCAAGACCAGGATGGGACAACTAAGCCTTGCTAGTCTCCACATTGTGGCACGGTCCCTGTGTGCAGCCCAGAAACAGTGAATAACTGAAACTTTATTTTTGTTCAGACAGATCATTAATTTTGGGGTCCCAATGTAAACTTGGCTTTCTAGTGAGCCAAGTGGATGGGTCTTGGCAATGAGGCTTGTGATACTGTAAGATCTGCATTGTCTGTGACATCTGTTTAAGGAATATTTTTCCAGTTGTCACCAAATTAATCTAGCAGAAATAGTTATATTTAACCATATAGTGATAGTTTTTGTTACAGCCAGGCTGCCTTTGCATAGCTGGATGTGTTCAGCAGCACAAGATTCTCCAATGACCACTGGCTGACAGAGCCATGAGAAAACATTCAGGAAAATTCCTTTTAAGCACTAATTCATCAGTGAAACACAATTAAATTGAAAGAACCTATTGAAAACCAGCATCCGTGCTCTCTTTTCTATAGGAAGGCATTTCAGTCATATCTTTGAGTTTGCTTCTGAAGAGAGAACATTATCACCATCTTGTTCCTGCTTTCTCTCCCCAATTTGCTCTTTTTTGCCTCCCAGTCTTATTGTCTCCCACTGTTTCTTAGTCCTGCTCTTCCCCTTCCTGTGGTGTCTCTGACACCTCACATCCTGCTGAGTCTTTCTTGGGCCCCTTGTTGTGGTATCTGAGTGTTCTCCTCCTCTCCCTTTTAGTTAACTCTTGCTTTTCTCCACTCTTTCTTATATCCGTTATTTTTCTTTCCAAGCTGTATATCTCTCTCTTTCCCTTTCACTGCATCTTTATTTTGATCTTGTGAATAACATGGGCTTTCACAGAGTACAAACCAGGCCCAAATATTTTCCAGAAGTATTTGGAGGTGCCAGGTGGGTGTTTGTTTATTCCAGAGCTCACTTTCTCTGTTGGGACTTGGGGTATTTTCTGTGATGAGCACCTCCTTAGCTGCTAGCTGCAGAACTCCCCAGCATATGCCTCCACATTTGTTGTGAGTTGTCCCTATTTAGGGCTGTGGACTGTACTAATGGCCTGAGCTGGCAAAATTCAGAGTTGTCCCTCAAAGATCCTCACGTGTGATTTCTTGGGGAAATGTGGACACTTTGCACCTCTGAGGAGCTAATCAGGACCTTACAGGATGGCATTTCCTGCAGTAGGCATTGCTACATTAAGCAATTAATAAAGATGATTACAGCTCAGGGCTAAATATGGTGTATTATGGTGTTGTACTTCACTTATATTACCCTCATGGCAAATGAGTCAGAGAGACACTGCCATGTATTTTAGAGGAGTGACTCTTTATACTAATTAATGATATCAATATGCAGATGGTGGTGCTGGTATAATTAGCACAGGGGATAGCACCATTATAAAAACACAGAAAGAATCACAGAAACCAATATAATGGATATATACTTAAAGCTGCATGAAAATCCTTTAGCAGAAACCAAGGAAGTTCAGTTACCATCTCTTCAACCTGAGACAAGTTCATCCAAGGCTTACAGATGTATGGACACCAAATAAAATTTGAGATCACAAAATGAACTGATATGGAAGGAGCTGGGTTGGGGTTTGCCTTGGTTTGGGGCAAGATGTCAGAACTGGCCTCAGATGTTGCCAAGCACAAGACGAACAAAATTGAAGGAATAAACGGTCTGTGGGAGCCCTGCAGAGTCAGCCCGAGGAGTTTCATACACTGTACTAAATCTGGGAAGAACAATCAGCACACAGGCTATGGGCTCCCTGTCAGCTAACACACTCTCTAGCAAACCATACACAGGTGTATTGGCCCATAGCTGGCAAAAATGGATGTCACCCCACTGAAGTCACTGGGGATCAGCCAGCTTCCACCAGCTGCATCTGCAGCCCATCACCATTTACACTTCCCTAGTTCCAATAACAAAAAAGAGCAAAGCTGAAGCAGAGAGCTTGTGTGGCCATTGGGGGCCTTCCTTGAGTTAACCAGTGGGAATGATTTAAATATATTTTCTTTGGTTCAACCTCCTACAGTTGATTGCACACAGGTAAACCCCAGTACATGCTTGAATTTCTCTCAGGGGTGGTCTTTTCTTAAGAAACACATTGCAAAAATCTGTGTTCTGTTATACTCTTTACCTTCTATTTCAAGCCAGGCTGTAACCTGTCAGGAGAAGGAGCATACCTTAGTATATTTTGCCAAAATCTGGGTTGCTCTGGTTATTCCTATTAAAAAAATCTCCAGGGACATTGGAAACAACTTATTCATCTGAGTGCCTAAATAGTTCGATTTATTTTTTGCAAGGCATCAAGGCCTTTACATCTGGACACCCAGTGAAATATCAGCTGTTAACCTGGAGTTTTCTCTAGAACCCTGAGTTTTGTACAATCTTCAGTAATAGCTTAAACATATTAGGTTAATCATTTAGACATTTGTACAATGAAACTAAAACAATTTTGTACAGAGACCATCTGCAGTATGTAACAATACCTAGAGCTGAGAGAGGTCTCTACCTGCTGCAACACCTTAGCACAAGGGTGTGATTTAAAGGTGATGTGGCAGGTTTAATGCAGAATTTCCTTGCTTTCTTAGGTTTAAGTTTCAACCTTAATGATATAACTTGCATTGACATTGTTTCAGCTTGTTTTGACATCATAATTGAGTCTAATCTCCACAGACTTGCTCTGCAGTATTCTTTCTTATTGTAGTCTCACAATGTGATTTTACCATCAGAGCACTGTAGTGAGGCCTTCTCCAAGTCATGCTTTGTGTTGTGTAATGCTGCCTTGTAATAGCTGTGTAAGAGGGTCTCTGAAGATCTTCCCTGTGATGATTTGGCCATCTTAATCTCAAACTGTAATGACCTCACAATGCCATAAAGCAATTACCAGTACAAATTTAAATGGTCTTATGTAGAACTTCTGTGCTGCCTCATTAGGTGACACATTTTGTCTGTCCAACCTCTTATTTAAATACAACACATCTACTGGATAACCACTGCTTCTTTAAATTCCAAAACTGGGCTACAGCATGCATTTTATTACTTTTTTGTTTTTCTTAAACTGTGGATGGGCTAATGAAAATCTTCTCTAGCAGCTCATTTTATTAGAACTGGGTGGGGTTAGTGGCATCTAGATCTGGATGGAATTTCATTCACTTGCTGACCATAAACCAAATCACAGCTAGGAATTTGCTTTGAAACCAAAATAACAGAAATCTGCTATGGTCTATTGTCACCTGATACAGCTTTCCTTCCTCACTGCTTTGTTCCTGAAAGGGCTTGCAGCTGGGGCATTGATTTCTATTTTAGCGATTCTTTGGGGAAGTGATGGCCAGCACAATTCCTGTCCCTTTGTTAGACACCCAAGACAGTAGGAGCTGGTGATGTATGTCAGGAGGTAAAATAGCCTACTCTGTCTTTTGTAGTTAGAAATCTCAGAACTCTTTATTTCCCAGGAAAACCATAGGCTTATCTAGGACACCTGTAAGACCAACTATGGAGGACCTCGGGGTGCTTTTCCAGCCTGCCTGGGAACTTAGATCAATTCCATTAGACAGAGGAGGTTGTCCCAGTTTCTATGTAGCTCTAGGAAATGTGAAACTGTTCCATTCTTACTCCTCTAGCTCACTTTTTGTTTCATTTCTGACCCTCTACAGCTGTATTTAAGATGGTTTTATGGCTCGTGCAACATCGTGAAACACGTGGCACAGCGCGAGGATGAAGGGCCCACTGCCACCACTTACAGCCAACTTCCAAGAAGCAGCTGAGACTTATAACTTCTTCAGTTCAGAGGCAGGCTCCTGAGAACATGTTCATCATTTTAATTCAAGTCTTCGTTGCTGGCTGACTGCCAAGTGGCCTACCAGATGTCTCTCTCTTTACTATGGTTGAAGCAGATTATGATGTTCCAGTTCATTTTTCCTTCACTGACAGCCTGGTTCTAAAAATGTGCCAGACTTTAAGGGCAATATTTTCAAAAGCCAGGTCAACTCACAACAGTACACCAATGACAGTGCATGCAGATACTACAAAACCGTATGATAGGCAATTAACTCAATGTTATTTCTGCTAGTCGAGTAACTTTGATTGTGTTAAGAGTCTTTAACACTAAGGAGGAGGATTCTTAAAGTGCCAATTCCTAAAGTGAACATGGCAGAAGTGGAATTTTAACTTGGAAAATGTAAAATTTTGGCAGCTGTAGTTAAAAAGGAGAACCTAAATCTGGTAGCTTTCAAAAAGAGAGAGGAGGAAAAAAAGAGCAACCTCCAAACTGATTAGATTTATTTTGAGTTCTATTTTTTTTTTCAGAGCCATTAATTGCATCACAGACATGGATGTACTTTTGGTGTATGTGTCTTTGCACACAGATCCCAAAGTCCTGGTCATGACAGATCTCTGTTACATACACTGTCTCTCTCTCTCATTCCCTCCAACCAGAAGTGAAAAAGTTTCACAGAACAAAGGATAAAAGATATAATTTTTCAGGTAAAAAGTCTTTGGGAAATTTGCAGTACTTGGTTTCAAGGAAGGTCCCAAAGTCTTAGCACTTAGCCAAAATTTTGAAGATTTCTATTGCCCCATAAGAAATGTTTCTTAAAGAGTTCTCTCTCTCGCTATAAGAACCTGCACATGGCTATGTGCCAAGTCTTCTCTTTCCAGCCTTCAAACACATGGTATTTTTTAACTCTTTTTCACCTGCTCAGGTAGTCTCAACTGCTTTTCAACTGACTCTTCATTCATTGAAAGTTCTGTGGATGTCTGATCATGACTGAATACACATTTCACACTGTGGCTGTGCATCCTGCAGAACACTGTATATGCCAAAACAGGCAACTAGAACACAGCAGGAAGACTTTTTCTGCAGTCTCTTTCAATTGCTTTTGGTGTCTGCTGTCATCTTCAACATAGTCCCCTGTATTTAACTAAGCGATTGTTTTTCAATGTGCATAAGAGGTGAACATCCTCACTCTGTCTCTGCCTCTCTCTTTTGCTTTCATATGAAGGACTTCATGCAGTTTTCTTTTTATGAATTGCAATTCTACGGAAATTAGAAACCAAAATTGCATTAGATGGTAATTCTGTCTCGAAACTTTTAATAAACCTCATGGCTTTTGAGACTCTTTGTCTGCATGTGTTCATGAAGTTCCATTTCCTAGCTGGGATCTATCTACTAGGCAAAATATTATTATTATGTTGTCTTTATGCTACTTTTGCATTGCCCTGAGTTATGACATTGATACAATACCTCTTATCAAAACTTTAAAGATTCAGCACCCTAAGCCCTAGACAACCCCCTGATATGAAGCAGCAAGTTCACTGTGGGGCTTGACTAGAAGGAGGGAGTGCTTTGCTAATAAACTGTATTGTCTGAACAGTTTTACTAGTGTGAAGACCCTTGTACTGATGATTTATTTGGAAGTTCTGGGTATATTAACTTTTGCTAAGAGCTGAGACTAAAAACTTTATGGGGAATGCTACATACACTCCAAAGACCGACAAGAGAATTTAAGTTAGATGTGATTAGTATGAAGAAAGTTACATTTATTATACTCTTATGTATAATTGATCATATGAAAGGCCTTTTGTAACTATAAAAGAGACAGCACATTAAATTGTTTTACCCTGAGGATTATACAAATTTGTAGAAATCGGATTGGAATATCAGCCTATTGGTTTCATCGCTATGGTAAATCATTAAGATGTTCCATGTTAATCATAAATCTTTGTATCTATTTATTATTAATCAAATAGCTCCTCCCAGCTGCTGCTTTGCTTCATCCAATCAAACCAAGCCCTGGTAGCATTAGCTGTGATGAGGGGCGGCTGCATGCACATAATATGCGTGGCACATAGCAGAGATTATACAGTGCTAGACGTGGGGTTTGAGAGCTGATGGGGTGTTGGCTCTCCACAGCAGGGGGCCCTGGTTGTGGGATTTGTGAGGAGGCATGCCTCATTAGTAAGATGATTCATGGTGAAAGGGAGTTTAGCTGGGAATAATTTAGGGGCTGCTGTGGGAGAGCAGGAATATAGTTTGGGATAGGAGGTTATGAACCTGTGTTTATCAGACAGAGTCTTGAACACTGACCAATGTCACCCTGCACTAGCCCTACCATTTGAGTTTAAACAACAGTGTTACAAAACCCTCTCAACTCACAAGTAAGTAAATGAAAGAGGCAATCTGAATACAACCTAACTGAATGTTCTTGTATTACTTATGGATTATCCTAGCTTTCATGTAAAGCTAATTGGCTTTCTGAGCATTTCCGAGCTGGTATGTCTACACAGACTAATTCTTCATTGCCAAGAAGAAGTCAACTCCAACTCAATGACAGCATATTGATTACTGCCTATTTCCTTCTACTATATCCTGTGAGTGTAATGATATCTGACGTTATCATTTTCCTGAAGCTGCTGAAGCTGACATACTATTTAGATTTGGCCCACATTTCTTCAATTAGCAGGAATATTATAAATGATGTACTGCTCCAAGCCTTAGACACTTCTTGCTCATGCCATACAAAATTAGGTAAGTGTGGAAACTCATTTTAAGTGGAGACAAAAATATTGCTGGAAGAACAAGATATTAGCAGTGATGCCATAAGAAGATGAGAAGCAAGAACAGTGGCAATAATACAGCCCATTCAAAACTGAACATTGAATGCCTTTAGTGTGACAGATTTTCCTTAAAAAGCAAAACACCCCTACATTTTTTTAAGTAGGCCTGTCCGCAAATGTAAATGCACATCTTTCAAATGGTGACCAGGTCCCATTCAGCTTTACACCTTAAGTGGAAGTAACTATTTTCTGGGAAAACATGCATGGAACATATATTTCCTGTTCTGATTTTGTGCAAAATGAAATGGGAAAATTCTTGCTGATATTACTGATGAGATTTTTTTTACTGATAGGAGGTAAGGCAGCAGTATGTTGTTGTGAGTTCTTTTGTGTGACTTTGCTTCTCCTCTGGTGTGTTTAGTAAGCTCCTGTAGCATCAGTAGCTGGGCTGGGCTGGAACTCTTGGCCACATACATACCAGGGATAGGGAAAAGTAACAGATTAGCTAAAAGTGGTTGAAACTTCCTATGCTATGAAAGTCTGCTTCTTCTCTATCAGTGTCTGTCCAAGATTTCAATTTTGCTTTTGTTTCCAGCAATGAATTTTTCTGAAACTAAAATACCAAGTGGAAAGATCTGAAAACTAATGGATTTTGAAATATATACATTTGTCTGTGCAGTTCTATGAGGTTAAGGAGCATGGGTTCGAACTGCATAGGTTGTCAGATCATGTCTTCTTTGTTTTTCTTCATCTTTTAATTTTTTTTCTCTTTCTTTTTCCCTTTCTTTAAACACTGAATATGTTCAATGTGCAAAATTTAAAAGGCTACCCTTTCAAGTGTCTGGCATTGTATTTTAAGACACAGAAAGCAGACAGCTTTGCAGCCTGCCAAATACACAATGTTATATACAGGGCTGAAGGAACAATGAACAGATTAATCTTCTGCTCCCTGTCCTGATCCATCAGTATTATTTATTTATTCTGAAATAATTTAGTGAACAGCAAACCCACCACTTCTCCATTTCCATACAGAGCTTGAGCTTGCAGATTAGACTTCTCATGCCAGGTGATACTGTTGTATAAGAAATACAGAAAAAGTGTCCCTGGACTAATGGGTGCCATGCCCATCAGAGACATTTTGCTCCTGTTTCTACAGATGCAAGGGGAACATCCCCAGCAGAATGGGCCTGCTCCTGCAAGGGGACAAGGTGCCACATGCTGAGGAATATGCTCTGTGCTGTAAAAGATGTTCTTGTCTTTCCATCTCAGGAAACTGGTGATAATTAAGAGGTCGTCTTGGACCTCTGCCTTTGTCCTAAGTACTGAAGGTATTTAGCAATAACCAGTGTTTGAACTGTCATTGAGCTGGAGAACTCAGTGTTCACACACTGTAAGGTGTAAAGCTTTGCTCCAAGCCCCACCCTGTCTCAGTTATTAGGTGAAGTTGGCTTGAGGTTATGGTCAAGTAGTACATGACAATTCTTCATCTGGCATTATCTGTGTTTTCATTTTATTTTCTCCCAGACAGTGTCTGCATGTTGTTCTGGTAGTTTGAGAGGCAAAATGAAGGGATGTTTTTTGTGAGCTTTTTCTTTCTCTTTTTGTGGCATCATATTCTGAAATGAATACCTTTATTCTTTGCCTCAGCTTTGGTGTTGCTTTAACTTTGTTCCTGCTACCATGTTTTCCAGAGAAAATATTTTTCTGTAATCTACTTTTGAAGGTAGTGGCAATGGAATAAAGAATGAGATATAAAGAGTGATATATCCAAAATTGCAACCTGCCTTGGGTGTGGGTTTGGTTATCAAAATATACAATCTGTGGATCCCAGAGCCCTGTGGAAGAGATTCTTTAAACCAAATGTTGTCACAAATATAAACTGGTGAATAATTAATTATAGGTAAATGTAAAAGAAAAAACCTCTTAGAAGATACTAACTACTTGTATGCCAGGTTCATTAGTGTGACAGGGGTCATACCAGTAGGAAAAGATAATCAGATTCTTATCCCATTTATACCTCTGAAAGGTCAGAATAAATCAGAACAACTCAGGTATACCTCCAGAGGACCTGAGATCAGAGCTGCATGCTCAATGTCCAAACATTTTAGCACAGCTCAGGTAGAATTTGCAATCATTTTGACTCCTTAAAGACCAAAGACCGAATTTTATTGACCCACCAGGAGGAGAGACAGTCCAAGAATTGCACAAGTACCATTGAGTCTCTACCAGAGCTTGAAAGGGCATGCAGTTATCAATGATGCTGTCAGCAAGCACATTTGAAACCTGCCTGGCTGAAAACAACTGTGCCTGGAGCTGACTCTGGATGCTTCATTCTGCATTTTCCTTCAGAGACAGGAAGCATGTGGATAGGCTGCACATTAGCCAACTCTGGGATTTGGGCATACTTCTGATGAATAAAGAGGATGGCATGGTGCCTCTGGAGGACTGGAATGCAGGGCAACAAGTTTGCTCCAAAACAAACGTCATGTACAATATATGTATAAGGTTAGCTTGGTTTAGCTGTGTTGTCAGGGTGTTGCCTGGCGAAGACACTGAAACATTTAGAGCCTTAAAGCTAAATGGTTTTGTTTGAAAGTCCCCAGGCAGCTTCTCTCCAACCCCACATGAGGTGACCAGAAGAAACTGTAGGAGCTGGAACTGCACAGCCCCAATGGCACGAGGAGCAGAGCACATTGATTGCACCAGTGGCAGCAGCATGCTGAGACTGAGAAACTCACCTCTGGGACCAGTCCCAGATTTCAAGCACGCAAGTGGGTTAGGGAGTTCATGGGGATTTGATTTGGCCAAACATAAATAGGCTTGCTGCTGAATTCAAAGCCAGTTCAAGGTCCACATCCCAGAAAATGCTGAACTTCCAGGAAACTTGCATTTATGAATTTTCACTAGTTCCTAGTAAAAGATGATGTTGGGGCTTTCCACTTAAACACCTCATTTAATGTATTGCAGAGGCTAAAACATTTTACAGACCAACAGTAAAAGTAAGAAACCCTGAGATGCACCCTTCTTTTTTGCAGTAACATAAAAAAACCCCATCAGCCCTGCAGGGGAACTGAGACCCAAGGTGAAGGAGTCCTTGACCTGCTTCTATTCTCTTTTGCATCAACGGTTACAAACACTACAGCTGGACAGGGAGAGGCAAATCGGGGTAGGGACAAACAGTGCTTCACAGGCATTTTCCCCGTGCCTTTTATTGAGTAGCTGGAGTGTTTCTAGTTAATCATTTTCAGATGGAAATATACTTTACAGGCATATCAGGATAGGAAGATGCTAAGAAGCTCAAGAGATGTGATCACTTGCCAAACTCTGAGGTATAAAAGTTGTTAAATTAGGCCATGTGATGGGTCCAAAACGGGCTAATTTATGCTACTTTGAACATCATTCTAGCCCTTTTAAAACATTTCCCCCAATTAAGCTGTTCAGGCCACAGATCTAAATAGCTGTCTGCACAGGCTGCCAATTGATTAATTCCCTAATGATGGATTGAAGCTGCAGCTTTTGTTTCTTAATCTCTCCTTTCTCCATTAATGGCAAATCATTCATAAAACAAATCTTACAAATATAAGTAAACACACAGGAGTACAGGGGACAGATTGCATATAGATTTATTGCAGAACTAATTCTTGATTGCCCTTAACAATTTATTATTATTTTTGTTTTCTCTTTTCTCATAGAGCCACAGGAGTCTGATAGGCAATTTTCTGAACTTGAGCTTACAGTTCTCAGGCTGCAGCCTACAAAGAGCTCAGATGGCTACCCATGCAGGAGACACACTGAGGATGCTCTTCAGGGATCTTTATAGGATCAAAGCTTCTGTGGACGAAATGTGGAAGATCAGACCCTAAGGGGATGACTGCCTTGTCCCTCTGGCAAGCTCTGGGACTACATTGCACTTGCAACAACAGAATCTGAGTGTCAGTGCAGGAAGATGGACGAGATCCATGCAAGCAATAGGAAATGCCAAAGAGAATAAGTGTGTCTTTTCTCTTAAGTAGTCTCCTCTGTAGAAAGCATCCATTGCCCCATGTAATGACAAATGCCGGGGGTTGTAGGAAGGTCTTAATTCTCTTTAGATGAGCAATCTTGGAGAAAAAACTTCCAATTCGATAGGCCATAGAAGTGAAATCTAGGTAGTGGTGATTAAGGAAGATGTGGAAGAGGTCTGAATAAGCAAAGCAAGAGCAAGGTGAGGAAGACTCAGAGAGGAGCGTCTCTGAGTCGTGTTGCTGCAGAGACAAAGCTCTGTTGAAAGTTCTTTCATGCAGTGCAAGAAGAATCGCTGCTCTGAAGTGCATCACTCAGCCTGTCACCTCTGTGTCTCGAGCTGCATAGAAAAAGAGAAATAAAATAATGGGTATGAGAACTTAATTAATTCAAGAATTAGAAGAGTTGAGAAATGGGGCCCTTCAAAAGTGTGACCCAGATAAGATTCACTGTATGCTATAAATCATCCATTATTGTTTAGAGTTTCCTTTCTCCACACTTGACCTTCATCATCATTCTCTTGCCTGAGTCTGGGTGTCATCACAGAAGTACTGAGTATGCAGATGGAAGCAACGGAGACACATTTGAAAGTATTTCCCTAACTGCTTGCATTTTTATGGAATTGAAAGGAAACAATGAAAACTGAACTGATTTTGCTGTCTATTATTTCTCTGAGCACCATGTGAGGTAGACAGCTCTTCAAAAAGAATAAAGTTTGGTTCATGACATTCCCAATTAAGCCCTTCATCTTGGAGATAATTAACCAGAGGCTTCCCAGTCCTGGACAGCAAAGGATACATCCTCCAACAATATATGCCTGTTTAAAAATGCAATGCTTTTCCCTGCTTGTACTTGTCCTGGGAGAGTGAGCATGGGCTGATATAGTGAATGTACTTTCAGGCAGGTAGTTACTTCTCTACAATGGCTGGTTTCGATGCAGGTTACACTTGGGAAAAATTGTGGAGTCTCTTCTGGATTAGGTTTTGGTGGCTGATAGACAGAACATGAATAGTCTTTTCTTCTGGGTGAAGGAGGGGTAAAGGACCTGGCTTTGTTTCCTGCTACAGCACTATGAATCCAGACTGGCTCTATTGAGTTTGCTCACAGATGCCCTTGAGTATCAGTCAGTTTACCACTGAGTAGGGAGATAGTGGCCTGTGCCACACTGAGTACACCCTCAGTCCTGGGGCTGGCTGGAGGCAGGTTTAACCCCTGGTGCAATTCAGAACAGCCTCAGGGCTGCTCTGGGTTGTGCTGTTTTTTGACAGTCCCTCTGGGACTGCCCTATCTTGGCATGCGTCTGACATGCCACAGAGGAGGAGAAGGAGGAGGAAAGGGTGACAGGAGTCATTGCATAGAGCTACCCACTGACATACACACACTAAAATCCAGCTGAAAGTCATTCCATTTCAGACACCTGCTTGAAAACGCACCTACTGACAAGGGTGAAAGAAAGTGTTATGGAGAAAGCTCTATGGCTGGTCCCATATTGGTTTTTGTAAGCAGTGTTTTATGAGGTGTAAATCAATTTGGTTTTTCCTTGGTTTTAATGTTCCACATAGATTCTGGGTGCGAGCTTGTCATATGAACTGGCATGCAGCCATGGCAAATACACAACCATCATCACTTTGTGTGGTGCAACCACTTCACAATTGTTCCTCCAAAAGAAAAAACTTCCTGGGCCACCTGTCATTGCTTCATTACCTGGCTGCATCTTCCATGTACCAGGATACAGCAGATGACACTTTCAAATTGCAAGCCAATAGTATTTATATTATTAATACCATTAGTAACAGCCTTAATAGTTCTCTTTGATGATAGTTGTTTTCACTCAAGTGTCTCAATACACGTACAGAGCACAATGCAAGATTTAATACAAAACCAGTAATTATTTATCCCTATATCAGTGTTCTCTCCTGTTGATTTATTACCCTATTGACAACAACACAGATACCGTAGACAGTCCCTTCATTCATTCTGTTAATCAATTTTAATCTTATGTTTGAATATTTGAAGTGCAAGTATTCCAGGTTTGATATTCCAAAACCTGGCAGTGCTATGGGTATGTCTCCTAGCTGTTACCCCTTGGGTATCAGTCCCACAGTGTTAAATACCTTGACTCCAAATCTGAACTTCAGCAATTCTATTTGACTTCCATGTCCCAGAAAAGGAATGGAAGATCTTATAAGCAAGGATTAGGCATTCTTTTGTGTTTGTAGAGCACTGAGTGTAATGGGACCCTCACAGGATCTCTGGTTGCTACTATAGTATGAATGTTAAATACTATTCTTCCCAGTGCTAGACAGATTTCAGGTAATTAGAAACACAAGGAATGCAGGCTATTTGGATGAGCAGAGAATGAAGCATTTTAAGCACACTCCCGAATTCTTGCTTGTCTTTTCACCACATATTATGTTGTTAGTCTCTATAACAGGTGATTTGCAGGTTAAATCCCCTTTTGCTTTCTCTATAGACTAAATTCATCTTTGATATAAGCGGGCACAAGTCCATTAACTTCAATAGAGTTGCGTTCACTCACTCCAACACTGAATCTGTCCCAGTGGGTTTATGCTGTAAATCTATCCCAGAATCAGTGGTTACAGAGGCATTGGTTCTGCTCTGAAATTCATTCAGTCTTTTCACATAAGGTTTTTAGAGAAGCCTGGGATTGTTTGCAGCCTCTGCACCAACACATAAGCCTCACTCCAGAACCACTTCTTAGTTTCAGCTGTTTCTTTTCTCCCCTGCCTTAACTCTTATTTTACTCTCTGCTCCTCTCATACTTTACTATTGGCAGCTTCTCCCCTCCAATGTGGCCAAGACTGGTAAGCAATGGTTTCTGTAGCCACACCATCTTGTTCTGAGGTGGTTTTGTCAAATCTCATCAGTTAAATAAGGTTGGGTCTGGTTATTATCAGGACAGAAGCCCCTGAAGAAGAGCCCAAGGTGCTGTACATGTGAGCACTGGGTTACCAATAGGTGCCATTCTTCCTTCCTAGACCAGTGCCCTGAGTAACCTTAACCAATGCTCTAAAACACTGTCCCATGGCACTGCACTGCTCTGCTAATACAGTCATCATTGGATGACAAGAAAATTTAAGGTGAATCCTACCCAAATCATAGAAAATTCTTCTTTTCAGCTATAATTTGTCAGTCAGCCCAACTAAATGGAGTATAGAACATGTGGGAGGGTTTAACACTGCTTTGCCTCTGTTGTATTTAATATTACTACTTCTGCAATGCATTCATTCACAGAAAAATATGGAAGCCCTCTGGTGTCCAATTTAACACCTATAAATTTGTCTGTGCAATCTCTAACCAACTGGACAGATAAAATGTTTGTCTTTTATTCCAGAATTCTTGCATTTTCTTTTGAAATACAGCTGTTTGATTAATTTCTTTTTTCCCACTGGTGAGTCAGTGTTTGAACTCTCAGTCCCGTGGGTATTTGGAAAGGAGCAGACCCTTTCCAGCCCAGCCAAGCTCTTGGCTATGCCACAGCTGTTACCAGGTCTGCCCTGGTGTCCAGAGATCTCCATTCTCCATTGCAGTAGGTCTGAATTCCTCTGAGACAGCCAGTGAATTACAGCTGGTGAACCCATGCCAGGGCAGTCTTTGGCTCTCTTTTGGACCCTGACAGTTCCCTAGCCTTTTTTGCACACTGAGTTCATCACCCAAAGCCAGCTTCTCCCAGATAGGGAAAAAGTATGTACCTTCCTCTGCCTCAAAGGGAAATGAGGGGAAGGAGGAGGATTTGATTCCTTTCTTATTATGGTAGTTTGGCACTTATTTCCTTTATGTTTCACTATTTTTCTCCCTCCAGGGCAAATGGGAATCTAATCATTGTTGGCATGGAAAGCATCCAACCACCTATTCCTCTTTGCCATCTCCAAGTGCATGCTTATTCCCAGGAGGAAGCCCAGGAGTGGTTAAATACCCAAGCAGCATTACGAAGATCTCTGCTCTGCAAAGGTGGAATAATCTGTCCAGAGGTTGAAATGCTGCTCCAAGGTTTTCAGGACAGCCTGAGCTTGCCAGGCTGGTACCAACTGCTCCTTACAGGGGAGCAGTCTGGAGGGGATTACACTGTGCTGGGTCTGGACAGGACAGAGTTCATCAGACCTTAACATCTCTTTTTTGCATATTTTTTCTTTATGTAACTCACTGAACACTGCTGAAAGGAGAGTTCCCTTCACTTTTGTCCATCTGGGCTAATAAGGGAGATGAAGAGAAGGATTTGCTCAAAATCATGGCATGGTCTTTGCAAAACAATAAGGAGATTGAAGACCATTTCAAGGCAGAGCATAGCAAACATCCAGCTAATAGGGGCCCCAGAGGATCCAAAGGATTTGAGTTCAGGGATGAAGATAGTAGGCAGTAGTAGCCCTTTAAGGGATCTAGGAAAATTGAGGGTGAGAGGGGGATGCATTTAATCTCTTCACTGAGTACACAGGAGAATTATACAGCATACAGGCATTGCTGATGCTCAGCATCACATTTTAGGATTGAATATAACTGAGTTCCCAGTCTAGAATTTACCCACCAAACAGAGAGGTTGAAAGGCAGCATTAATTACACATCTGTCCAGCACGTAGTGAAACTCAGATGTCGAGTGTCATATAAATGTAAAATGTTGCTACTCTACAGGATGATTTCTATACATGTGTAGATTAAACAATGGCTTTGCACAGGACTGAAATCTGCAGTGCTGCTGCTGAAAGGAGTTAATTGTATGGCTGCAGTATTATGGACACTGTGGTTTACTGAGCTAAAAGAGGAGGACAGTGATTCATGGCTGCACCCATGCTCTTCGTCATGAAATATAAATTAAAAATAGTTGTATTATAGTAGGCTACCTGTATTGTTACATTCATAATGGATATCACACATCCGTCCTTGCTCGGTGTTGCAGGCAAAGCATGCTAGAGAAACTATGGCAGTATTTTTCTTTTAGGTGTAACAATCTGTCAGTATCAAATTCTCTTAGTCAGTAGGGAGCATATAGTGTTGATTTACTGAAAATCTGGGATTATGTCCTGCTCTGTGGTGAGCATAGATTTAAGAGGGGAGAGATAAGGGGTCTCCAAAAGGTGAAGAAAAACACAAATGAAACCTAGCAAGGAAAAAATAGCTTGACAGCTAAGATGCAGTACAGTCACCGTCAAGTCTTCTTGAAGGAAAACCCTTGCTCACAGGAATGCTCTGAGCACTGCACACTGTACCTTAAACAACCCACTCCATTACCCACTTCACATCAAGGAACTGTAAATGTATAAATGGAGCTGTGGGTAAGAAAAATCCTTAATATTTCTGTGTTCCAATGGACAAATGCTTTCAGTGGTGGACTGGAAACACAGGTGAGCCAGTTTGGGAGAAAAAAAACAAGAAGAGAGGATTTCCTTTATCTTTTATTCCTTTCATGGCTGAGCTCATTAAACAAAGACTGGGTTTCAGGCAGGTTTAGCGGGACCATGGAGGCAGCAGCATCTTGAGCCCCCGTGTGCTGCAGGTTTGCACAGACCCTCCTGACCATGGCCCCGCACAGAAGGGGCACTGCAGCTCTCCTGAGGCTCTGCACCTTGCTGCTTCAGCCCACAAAGATTGCAGGGGCTTATTCAGGCTGTTTTGTTAAGGGCTGAAACTTGCAGCCAGCTGAGGAGTAAACGTGCCACACTTACAGCCCTGTCCTAGTGGAACGGCGCCTCCTCCATCACAAAATACAGTTTGGCACTAATTGGTATCTTTAATGGCAGTCTCAGCAGAGAGCCTGGGAAGGCTTTCCTTCATCCTTGTTCTGGGCCTTCCACGCCGGCTGGGGACACTTTCATTGCTGCTGCCCGCGTTGTAATTGTTCTGTGGATAAGTAAAGGATTTCCAACTCTGGCCTGCCAATCTGTCACCCTTCAATAGCCACAAAGTCACAGAGAAATTAATTTTAAAAAGCCAAATATCACATTAGTAGCCACTGCACAAGCAAAATACAAGCAATTAAAAACCACCCTGCAAATGTATTGAGCATCGTGTGCACATTTCGCTTGATTTTATCCCACAAAGAGGGGTGATTCATTTGTGGGGAAGAGAAGAAAAGCAACCCCAAACCCTATTACTCTTCTCTGGTATCAAACACTACAAAACTTCATGGGATTTATTATATTAAAAAAAAAAAAAAAAAAAAAAAAAAAAAAAAAAAAAAAAAAAAAAAAAAAAAAGGCTCCTTTCCCTTTAAAAAGAGAGGAGCTACTTGGTCTGATGCTGCTGCCTTTATCAGCCATGAAGTTCCCAGCAAGGTGCTGTTAGTGCCTGATTAAACCTCATACCAATCTCTGTCCCCCATGGTAACCCAGAAGACATCCACTGAGAGTGGCAGCTCTTATTCATTTTAATTGCCAAGGATCTCTCTGTGATGGCCAGTTTTCTTGTCTCTCAAGGACTGGAATGGAAATCCATCTGATTACATGAACAATCCGGGTGCTCTGACAGATCTGAAATATGAATATGGAGATGGCATTGTGGTCTGCACTGACTCCTGAAACCCCAATAGTAAATTATGATCTGCCACTAAAACAATTTCAGGGCACAGTACAATTCACATAAAAGCCCATTTTCTGTAATGGAACACAAATTATTAATAAATCAGTTCAAAGAGAGGGAAAAGCGAAAAAGAGATTTTGTCGCCGGTGCTGTCATGGAACATCACAACACAATGTACTTACACATACAGGCATGCTTCCCTTTCTCTTATACACCTTTTTCTACAGCTTCAAGTGGAGATGATATGCAGAATATAAAAAAATCCCCTGGGGCTGCCACAGTGTTCCTGGAATTAGCCCCATGTCCTCTTGCTGTAAGCTTAACCTTGTCCCATCCCTTGGGTGAACTGACCTCTGGCTTATGCAGCTTAACGTGGAGGGACATTTTTATTGTCCAAATAAAACTTGCAATCCTTGTACTCACACAGGGTATAGCTCATCTTCCTCCTGAATCCCTCTGACATGTGCTGTCTGGTGTCAGGAGACCCTCTCAAGGAGAGCAGCCTTTCAGGATTTGGCCCAGAGCACCCACGATGTTTAAAGGGAGACCAACTACATTTATAAAATCCTATAAAAAAGGACCTAGCCCAAAACAATGAACTTTACTGCCAAATCCAGGAGAACAGTGTTTATCTGAAAGTTAGGCATGGGGTGAGCGAACATAAAAAGGAAAAAAAAGGCAAAACCCAAAATGGCATAAGAGGTTAGGAAGGAAGTCTGCTCAAGTAAGGTGCAACAGCCTAGGGCATCTCCTGAGCACTCCAGCACCCCACCACAGCCTGTACAAACACCAAGCTACTTGGGGTGGATTGAAATCAGCACAGACAGTTCATCAGCAGCACGGCATTGATCCCAGCCCAGCCTGCTCTCACTGCTCTGCAATGTGCTGACACCAGAGGGGAGGATGTGGCCACACAGGCACCTGGACGTGGCAAACATCCGCGGGCAGAAAGGGAGGCCAGCGAGGGTCCTGTGGCTGCAGCAGCTCCAGGCAGCTGACAAAGCAGTGTGGGGACAGTATTGACAGGCACAGGGCAGGTGGGCACGTTATTGTTGCCACAGATTCCTACTGAAGCAGCGCCTGGGGCTCCAGGGCAGCGCCGAGCCAGCCAGCTGAACATACACTGTGGAAACCACGTCCACAGGGCTTTGGGGCCTCTTGAAAGCCATGGAAGGAGAAGAGGAAATATAATGTGTACAAAGAAGGACAAGGGGGTTTAGTGGGTTTAGAACTGCCTCAGAGGTCAGGAAACGCGGGTTGTAACCCTGGCTTTAGCCCCAGTCTGGTGGATGACCTTTGGTCCCCTGAGTGTTTCCTGTCTGCAAAATGTGAAACTTCCATATGTTTGGCTTTCCCTGGCTATGGCATCAGTTTCCAACTGGAAAATTTGCCTGGGCAGGGAAAAAAAAAAAGAAAAAGACACTGGAGTTTTGTCAAAAACTTCTGGACATCTGGCAGTCAGGCCTTCACAGCAAGGACATGACCACTGGACATATATGGAAAACACAGCAGCAAAAATACTCTCCCAAAAACATCCATCTCCCTATACTTTCCCTCAGTGGTGCACAGCAACCTTATTTTGTTTTGAAAGTGTCAGAGCCTGAGTAAAATCAGGATAACAATACAAATTTTGTGAAACATTTGGATATCTGATGATGCTAAGTGGCAGACAACAGACCAGCATTTATTCATCAGGTATGCATTTGAAACATTGTAATTGAAGAATAGGAATAAAAAATAACCCCACTGCTTTAGCCTTAAGTCTCTGTCCTCTTATCTCTCACCTTCTCTCTCCTGGGGGTATGAGCCTAGGCAGGGGTTTCCAAGTGGGATCTGAGGAAGGCTGTTCACCTCAGCAGATCAGGATAGGAATGGTGTTCCCTTATTAGTGCTCAGAGGCAGCATCACAGTCCAGAGGGTTCAAATATTGGGCTGCCATGTCTGCCAACAGCACAGCTATCTAACACTTCATATTTAGCCTAACTTTTTGCATTTATTAGCAGCATGTGGTACAACCAGTAATTAATATGGTGATCCTTGGAGCCAGCACCCGTTATCAGAATTTTCTTTTTACATAAAAGAGAAAAACATGAGGTAGTTTTTGAGACACACTGATGTGCATTTATCCATCTGTGTTCCTCTCCTCTACGCAGGAAGGATTCCCCACAAAAGGAAGAGCCTTTGGGAGTGAGGTTTCAGTGCAGCCAGAAGATAAAGTCTAGGGCAGAAACAGAGATGCACAAATACCTTCTTCACCCAACAGCTTTGGCATTTCATTCTGCTAAGGAACCAGCAGGTTTATGCATGAGGCCTGCAGAAACCTGTTGCCTCTAGAAGATAATGCTGCTAATAATTGAGAAGAAAGATTTCTGAACTTCTCTCACATTTGTGGCCCTAAAGGGAAGAAATAATCTGATTGGTTACTTGTAATTTATTCTTCAAACGTAAAAGAACTAGAAAGAGAGGAAATATAAATAGTTTTCATAATTGAAGAAAAGACTCAAGTAAGTAGAGTTCACAACCTCCATAATTCATTTAAGATGCATAAATGCCTGAGATTTTCATTAATTAGTGAATATGTGTTATTTTCCTGGAGTACAAGAATGATATTTTTAAACACCAGTAAACGAGTCAAACGAAAACCAAAACAAACACTATAGGAATCATGCTCCAAAGGACTCTTTCAGACAAATTATGGCAGGAAGCAGCTGATTTCAGTTTTTCCATTATTTTACCCTTACAAGAGATGGTTACTTCAAGTGCTGGCAACTGATTGAAATGGAGCTGTTTATGGAGGGTGACCACAGAGAACAAAACCCCTTTTCTGCAGTGCTGTTTACTGACCTGCATGGAGCATGTTGGTAGTTTCAGACATTTCAAATTTTACAGGTGACCAAAGCACAAAAAATGAATTCAGCAAGTCTTAAAAATAAGTATTTGCCTTTTTGCTTTATTGAATAGGAAACAAAATGGTCACCCTAGTTGTTACAGTATTTAGCTGAGCTGAGCTGTTGAGGTTAAAGAAACCTCAACATGCATGACACACACAAGAAAAGAATAACTTTGGTAGATGCATTCTCTCTAAAGTACAGTTACAGGATTTTAGTGGGATGGGAAGAAGCTTCTATTATTGCTGCAAATGATGTGCCCATTTTGTAGTAAATAGGGAACACCAAGTGACAGTGTATCAAAGAAGCATTCTGGAGATTTTAAATTTGTCTTTTAATGAAGTGGGACTTTTAGAAACATTTCTCTGTTTCCATGATGACAATGAGCACACACCCAACTCCCCTTCCCTTCCCTTCCCTTCCCTTCCCTTCCCTTCCCTTCCCTTCCCTTCCCTTCCCTTCCCTTCCCTTCCCTTCCCTTCCCTTCCCTTCCCTTCCCTTCCCTTCCCTTCCCTTCCCTTCCCTTCCCTTCCCTTCCCTTCCCTTCCCTTCCCTTCCCCTTCCCTTCCCTTCCCTTCCCTTCCCTTCCCTTCCCTTCCCTTCCCTTCCCTTCCCTTCCCTTCCCTTCCCTTCCCTTCCCTTCCCTTCCCTTCCCTTCCCTTCCCTTCCCTTCCCTTCCCTTCCCTTCCCTTCCCTTCCCTTCCCTTCCCTTCCCTTCCCTTCCCCTTCCCTTCCCTTCCCTTCCCTTCCCTTCCCTTCCCTTCCCTTCCCTTCCCTTCCCTTCCCTTCCCTTCCCTTCCCTTCCCTTTATATAAGAAGTGATTCTGTCCAGGGACAGGCACAGCAGGAGATTTAAGTACGAGACCATCTCCTCAGTAACATGAATCCCTGGAGCAATGGGATAAATTTGAGAAAGAGAGTATTTAGGCTGAATATCAGGAAAATGTTCCTAATGGCTTGGACTGCCTGAGCAGTGGAATTGTCTTCCAGGCAAGGATGGAAACACCAACATTTGACTCACTTGAAATTGGACTGGACAGCGTGTTGGCAAGTGTCCTGGGGGGAGAGATCCTGCTCTGGAAGGGGAACGGTCTCTTGGACACCGGATCTCTCTGACTCTGTTAAATATTCCAATGTGAAGAATGTGAGGAAAGAAAATATTAGGAATCACCCAGGGACACAGCTTATCCCACAGCCACAGCACTTGCACCAACTGCAGCAGAAGTTAGACACAAGAGGGACCCGGGTTGGGCCCCAGCTGGGATGAGGGCATCCAGAGGAAGCCACGGTACAGCTCTGCTGCTCCTTGTCCCACATGCAGGCAGCAGGGCACTGATGGGACACAGGGGAGAGGAAAATGCTCCTGGACTCTTGCTGGAAGGGAACAGGAACGACAAGCCTGTTGAAACAAACAGGGAGAAAGAAAAGAAACCTGAGCCCTGCAGCCTCTGCTGCCTCTTTGCATCCATGACCAGGTGTCCCTCCTCCTCTCTGTCCTGGCAGAGCACCTCTAAATGCATGTCCTGTGTCTGCCCTTGTTGCTGCTTTCTGATCCCCTCACAGTGTAGAGATGTCACAAAAATTTTGAAACTCTAAATATCACTGCACAAAACAAAACCCACTACTATTTACAGGGCTGCCCACAGATTCCCCCATATTCCTTCAGTCGGGGCTTGTCTTGGTGTTTGTGGTGAAGCAAACCCAGAGTAGCTGAGGGCAAAATGAGGCCTTGACTGTGGTTTTAACTGAGCCCTGATTCCTTTTTTTGTCCCTCCGCATATGGATGTAATATATATTCACAAGGCCTTTTTTTTTCCCCTACCATTTATAATATTTTTTTTTATTCATTTCCAGTCATGGAGCTTTTCTGGACAAAACAATTATGATCCAAATGTCCTGAGAACAGTCTCCAATGAGGCAGTTTTCCTGAACATGTACAGACAAAGGAAATTATTTCCTTACTGAAAGAAATCACTTCAAAGTGCCCAGACCAGACCTCGCTCCAGCTCAGGTTTCCTTTCCGTGTCACAGCTTGGACAAGAGCTCTCACGGAGAGCCATGCTCCTTGTGCCTGCTTTGAATTTAAGCAATACTGGGCACAGGGCAATGGGAACTCTCAAACCAGCCCAACCACCTCTTGTCTCTTTTCCTCCACCTTTCCCCATAACATGTCCTTCCTCCTGTGTGGTGTTTGTAGCTTCTCCAGTGTCAGTAAAATTCTCTGTGATGTGCCTCTAACTTTCAGTGCTCTGGGCAGCTCTGTTTATCAGCCATTCCAACACAGCTATGTCAATCCCATGTGTCTCCTTTCCTAAAACTCAGCTGGAGTCAAAAACTCTCCCCAGTTAGTCATGATCTTCCTATCACCATCTCTTGTGAAGGTGAGGTGGAGGGCAACAGTTCTCATGAGGATGAAATGGATTGAGAATGATTTTGCATGACAACTGCTGGGGATCCAATATCTTTCTGTTGGTGTTGCTTACAGGAACAATAATGCCTGGAAACCATCCAATACCTGTGTGTTGGCCCATCTTCAACACATGCCAAATTCTTCTCCTGTGGGACAGCCTGGGCACAGTCCACACATATTTATGTGTGATCTCCTAGTCAAACTGTGATCTATTTTTGCCAGTCTCCTGAGCATAGTCCCTCTTTCCACATCCTGAATGTCATCTCAAACTATGAGGAAGTTGACCACTCCAGGAAGGATCAGATGGCAATGTCTTTATGCACCTTTCTTTCTGTCCATGCAGAGTGTGGGGCGTGGCCCTCACACCAGGACCTCCCTTTCTGAGGTGTGGGGAGAAGTGTGAGGTTCATTATTTTAGCAGAAGTAGATAATAAGTGCCATGGCATGGATCTCTTACTTATGGGAGAAGAGACATTTTATATCCATGACACCTTTGTTCTTCACCAAGATAATCCTTGACAAGGTTTCTTCTTTCTATGGATTTGGCATTTCATAACAGCTCCCATCTCCTTTCCATTCAGAGCAGTGCTGTGACTTCTGAGCTCTGCAGAGGACTCATCCCATTGCCATATAACCTGCTCTCAGCAATGTCCAGGGTACGTTGGATGAGGACAATAAAATCTCCCCTGTCCCTCAAATGGCCTCTACTTACTGGCAAAATATGGCTTTCAGTATTCAGAGAAAGAATCTGGGACACTCATGAGCTCCATCATTAGCCTAATTTTGCTTTTACAAAATTTTTACAAAAGTCCTCCGACCTGGTCCCATGGCTACTTCTTCTGATCTAGTTAAACCCCATTTGACTGGGATGTGTCATTGTTTTACAGCTCAGAGTACAGCAGAGATCCCAGAGCCTCCTGGCCAGGGCTGTGCTGGCAGTGCACTGGTTTGAACCTTTAGACCACACCTGTAGCTTGAGTAACAGCTAATGGCCAGCACAATGTCCTACCTGTCCACACTGAGGAGCTGTCTGCCACCTCATGGCACCCACAATTGTGTCACCAGTCTCCAGAGATCAGCACCTACACACAGACTGGCAGGTCACTGAGACCCTGCTCTCCTTCCCTGCATATCAAACCCACACTAATATGCCTCTTCCAGCTCCAGCTCCAGCTCCAGCTCTGGCCCTGCCTCTCTTCCCAAAGCCCTGCTTCATGCTTCTAAGACAATAGAGAGAACATGCTCCTACTTTGGTGCACAAGCCCTTTTTAAAGGAAGCCTTCCAATTCTTCTGAAGATCCCCAACAGGACAGTCTGCACTCCAGCACTTATTCCTGGTTATGATACTTTTTGATATTACCTCCATCAAATCCCTGAAACACCCCTGGAAAAACACCCAGAGGAGCTGCCCCAGCCTGATATTTTGCCCATGCTCTGCTCTCAGTGCAGTAGACAGGTAGGTGAAATTCAAGGTTATGGTCACTACAGCCAAAGGCCAGGACATTTAAGAACAGCCTCGCTACCTCCAATCTGCTGTACGAACTATTCTTAGCTGGAAGCTGGAGCTGAATGCTCACTGGGCACTCCAGGTTCACACCTCTGGAATACGCCCTGACAGAAATATGCTTCAGCGTGAACTTGGCCGCATTTAGAAGAAGCTGCAAGATACACCTCTTTCCCAGACCTTTCCATCTGTTTAAACTGTGAAATCCTGGGTTCCTCGCTGTCTGGTCAGATTAAAAGCTGCTGGCAGTGGGGGAGCATGACAGTTCATTTCTCTTACTTGGAATGATAATTACTCAACGTAATCCCCATAAAACAAACTCATAATCTTCAATGATGAGTGTGTGTTAAGTGCTCATAGTAACTGAAATAAATAAGAAGAGGTCATTAATAATAAACCATGGTCTGGATTACAGCAGTCAACAGTGCACAGAACAGCAGAGCTAGAGTTGATAAAGGAAAGTGGATCATAGCTCACCATACTCTGCAGGCATGATGCTATAAGGTTGGAGATACTGTCTGTGTGTCAGCTGGGGATTGCCAAAATTCAGCTGTGATTTAATCATAACATTATCTGTGAAGGAAGAGGCGAAATAAAGAGTGGTTATGGTAGATGCTGAGTCTTCCTGCACAAGCCAGCTAAACCTTGCTGTCTGCTTTACAGTCCACTTGAGTCCACTAGGATTGCTACCATGTGTACTGCTTGGAGAGGTCTTTCTTTATCCATGCTGCACAATTTCAGATTCCTCCATCTTAGGATCTGCCAAGTGGATCTAGCTGTTCTGCACTAGATGTTTCTCTGTCTCCTCTGGTTCACTTCGGCCATTATCTGGACTCTTGGGAAAATGTCTTTGTCCTCCAGGTTAGTGTCTCTTCCTGGACACTGAAGTAAATTTTGTGCATGCATAGGATGGACTTGGCAGCACTCTTCATTGTGCAAAAACTCTAACTAGGTTTGTGAGCTCTTCCCCAACTGAATTCCCAGCGGCCATTTCCTCACATCATGCCAAGATTACATGAAGGTTAAGACCAAGAAGACACAGGAATGAACACCTCTGTGGGAAGCTGACATAGTTTTGCTAGTACGGCTCACTGGGATCTGGTTTGATGTTCCTGGTGTACTGAATAGAACTGAAATTTGGAATTCTTGCTATAATTAAAAATAAGTGGCTACATTTGTACAACTCATATATGAGGGATTGGAATACATAGCAAAGTTCAACTGTCACTTTCCTGTTTATATTCATGGATTGCTGTTTTTCTAGGCTCAAGTCTGGTTTTGCTGATGAGCTAAAATATAACGTCCTTAAACCCCAGTGGAGCAGCATTTAGTAAGTTCTTTCTTTAAATAATATTTCAGCCAGGGGATTAACTCCTATTTGCACATACAGCTAACCTGGAGGGAAGGCTCAGTGAGCAAAAAACCCTGGAGGGAGAGGACACATTTGCAAGCAGCAAAGACTTTCCACTCCTGCTGAGGTGGGGGTAAATCCTTGCCAGCTGCAATGGGAGGCAGAACAGGCCCATCTCTAAATCATGTAAAAATTATCTAAGAGCATTTTCAATTAATTACTGCTCATAAGAAGTGGAATGGCCAAAATGGCTGTGTCTGTAAGGGTACTGCCCCCACAGAGGGCTGCGTGCAGCTCTGCAGCTCCCCTAGTTATGCTCCGAGCAGCTCCGTGCCTCGGGCACACCCTCCCTGCCTTCAGAAGCACGGAAAGGGTGATGAGACCGTGTCTGCTTCCGTGTCCCCTGCAGTAATGCCCCCTGCTTGCCCACTCACCTGCTGGCAGGTTTTGGCAGACCTGCAGTGGGGTGCTACTCTTTCCACATCAGTAGTCTGGATTGTGTACCCCAGCGAAGACACTGCTCTTACAAAGGAGCTGAAAACACCAGATCTGTGATTTGCCTGTCTGCAGGGTCCCAAGGGAGCGTAGGGGAACTGGGGTGCAAGGGATCCTGCTCTTGCACTTGAGAAACATCACAGGACTGGACTCTGTCTAGCCCAAACATAGGATTTCAGCTCTTCCCCTGAAAGGAGCAATATCATAAGCATATGGTTAATGACTCATCCCAAGTGGAAAAACAGAGTTTGTTATATTTTATGAAAATTTTATACATCTAAGGTACTGTACATCTGTTGCTATTTAGGCTGACATGTATGTAGAGATTGGCAGAACAAGTTCTCTGTAGGGATGACTGAACTCCAAACCAAACCACAGAACTTTCAAACACTCAGACTGCTTCTTGAAGGGGAATGAAGGAAAAAAAAAAGAGAATGTTTTTCTGCTCTGTTGAAATGCTGCCTGACTGAGCAATATGCAAGGAAGAGCAATATGCTCTTCAGTCCTGTCTAATCCACAATAGAAAAAGGGGCTTACCTACGGAGAAGAGCCTTTCTTCACAACACTGCAAATCGTAAGCAAACTTGTCTCTGTGCCAAAAACTTTCCCCAGGTTGCTCATGAAAGGGTCAGAAAGTTCAACTACTTGTCTGACTCCTGCTCCTCCTCCCTGTATCCTTTTTTGTAAAACCCTCCCTTAGACCTGCTCCTGCCTCCCTCCTCTCTGGCAGTGAGCCTTTCTCATGGTGAGGCTAGGGGCTCTTCTTGAGCTGTTCATACATTTTTCCTGCAGCAGCAGCATCTGGGTGGCAAGAAGGCAGGGAGCCTTACTGGTTAGCCTGAAAGTCTTCTGGGGTTTCTTGTGAAGGCACTAAATGAGTGGACTTCCATGGAAAGTCATGTTTTCCACTCTGCATCTGTGAGTGTTTCTAAGGTCTCTGGTGCAAAATCCCCTGGGGCGGAGGACTAAGTAGTGAAAACAACTGAGGACATGCCTGTACAGTCCAACTCATTCCTCTGCAGAGAGGAAGATGGAGCAAGCTGTAAAGAACTGCTTGCTCAAACATCTCTTATTTATTAGCCATGTCAGCCCAGCTCTGCCAGGATAATTACTCTGGGCACAGCAGCTATCCTGTGCCCGGCTCCCAAACTGGCACAGTCAGTGTCTGCTCAGGGATCCTTCAGCTGTAATCTGTTTCTAATCTAATCCCCTGAGCACAGGGCCTGGAAAATAAAGTTCCCTGCCTCCAGCTATGCTGTGAGGCTCCCTGCTGCCTCACTACATGTGTCTGGGACAAATTAACATGAGAACCTAAGAAAGGCCATACTGGATTAGACCAAAAGTCTGTACAACCCAGTGTCACGTTTCTGCCAGTAGCCAAAAGTAGATCACAAAAGCTTATAAAATGATACCTCCACCAAGTGCTGTCCCAAACTCCAGCCATTAGTGGCACAGGACTGCCTGGACCAGGTGTACTTTGCACAGATTTATTGATCTTCAATGCATTTGTCTGCCATGAAATAGCACAGTCTCCCCAGGAGACCATGGGGACATTTCAAATTGGCCACATTTTCGAGCAAGAAGCCCTATAGCTCTTCCTGTGGCTTGTTTTGAATCTGCATCCTGCTAGTTTCCTTTGATACCTCCCACTTTATGCTTTCGAGGAGGATAATTTCATGCTCAGAAATCAATCTGTGCCTAGAAAACATATATGACAACAGGGTGACTGGTCAAGAGACAGCAGTGCCAGTTGAAAGTGGTGTTTATTGATAGTTTTCCAAATATGACAGTGGTTTGGTTTGGTGGAGTTTGGATGGCAGAATCAGTCAGAGAGCTTTGGTGTTAATTCAGTCACAGTGAATTTAAACCAAATAAATTGAAAGGATAGGACAGTATGAGCTTGGCAAGGCTCAGTTTACTGGCAGGAGCAGAGAGATCCCATGAGGGAGAAGGACATGGGAGAAGAGTAGATTTCCTGGCAAGAGTGGGAGCACAAAGGTATGAGTGCTCTACAGGAGCAGCTGGCTTTGTTTCTAGCCATAGGAAGCAAAGAGGCCATCAAGGTGAATGAGACTTTGGAAACTCTTGGTGAATGGGAAAAAAACATGCTAGGAGCTTTCTTGAGAACAATAGCAGGTGCCAGATGAGTCTGTGGTTTGTTAAAGTGTTGGATCTTATTCTCCACACAGTGCCTTGTTTTTTCCTAATTCATATGGAAGCAGGGTCTGAAAGTCTCAGAGCTGGTGGAGCCCTATCCAGGCAGGTGAGGACTGGGTCAGGAGACCAGAGAAGGTGACACAATGGTGCTAAAGTGAGAATTCACTATTCCTACCTTAAAGGGCCATTCCAGCCACTGTTATGAGACCCAGTGGTTTCTTCTTGAATAGAAGAGTTTTTATAATTATTGAACAGAAAGGTAATGAGGGAAAGCTGGGGGTGCTTTTCCCTGCCAATCTGCAGTGCAAAGCCCTGCAGCCAGTTGCATGGCACACATCCCTGTGTAGGGTGGACCCAAAAGTCTGTCAATCACTCGGGGTAAATCACTGTCCTCTCCCCCTGTACTTTGGTTTCAAACTATGTGAGGTGGGATTGGGTGTCTCTGCCATGAGTTTTCTTTATGGAACTGACCAGAACCTAATAACATAAAGGCTAGGCATATATTTTGGCTGCCCTTAGGCTCATTCTGGCCATCAGCTTGTCCCAGAAACAGTGTGGGGGCTCTTGAACATGGCAGGTAGGATTGGGTTTTGACTGATGCTGTGATCTGCTGTCAGAAATGCTCAGAGAAAAAGCATCAAAATGGTGATAGCCACTCAGTGCTGTACCACATTATCTGATGAAAGTGCAGGTATTGCAGCAGCCCAGGAATGCTCTTATTTCTGACCTGGGTCAGTTATGGTTGAGATAACTAAGTGTTGGACACTTTCCTTACTTCAACCCAAAAGAATACCATCTTACAGGCATTTACCTTTTCTAAAATTACGTCCTCCATTTTTTACCAAAAAACTAATTTATTTTTCCCAGATTATTTCTTTAACAAATGCTTTGGTGCTCTTTTAGCAGCACATGTCCACTATGATAGTAACTCAGTTTTTATATGGAAATAGCTTAGTCTGGAGCTTTCTGACTAACAAAACAAGCAGGATAACTTTGCTGTCTCCACCCAGCACATAGTAGACATACAACAGTATTATGCAATTTGACATGGCTGGCTGCTTCACCAGTAAAGGCAAAATCCAGAAAGATCTTTCTGCTGCTATTGCTGGGGATTATACCACTGTAGGGTGTAGGAGTACCAGCAACATTGTGTAAAGACAGATCTCTGCTTAAGTGGTCTGTGGACATACTTCTCTGTTAAAGGCTCTCTGGAATCTCTCATAAAAGCCCCTCACTTATACTTGATCTCACACAGAATCTCTCCCAAATGTCAGTTTGGCATGATATCTGAAATGAAGAACACCCCTCCCTGAAGACCCATGGTTTAATGGGCTTGAATACATTTTAAAATATAACAAATTGTCTTTCTTCTTAGGCTCAACAGCAGGCACAGTCTACCAAATCCTTTTAAGTAATCAATTGTGCCTCAGAATCTGAGAAGTATTTGGGAAGCAAGTTTCTTGTTATTAACCCTTTGAATAGACTCAAGTCTGCTTGCTGCTTCCCGAAGTGGCTTGTAGGAAATCAAAGAACAGTATGAAAAGAATGAACACAGAACACACCAGTGCCAGCAGTATTGTTGTTACCTTTGGTGATGGCTCCACTGTATAGAATTATTAGACAACTCAAATTATTACTGAAATATTTTATTACTGCGCCTTTGCATCTGAAACTGATATAAATCTTGACTGAAGTGGTTCAAGAATGCAATCACATGAACAAAATAATGGAAAATACATTTAGCAGTCACATGAATAATGTAACTCCCTTCTTGGAAGGATTATGAAACTGTAATTTCTGCATTTCTTTGACTAAAATTTGGCTGTAGTGAAGCTAATGGCTAATCTCAGTCTTGGCCTTCTTCAATAGTATGAAAAAAGATAACAATTCCAATATTAAAAAAATAATAAATCTAAAAGCTATTTGCATTGGGCAAAAAGTTGCCAATATATTGTCTACTTTAGAAAGCAATTAAAAATTAATAAGTGTAGCTATAGATCATCAGAACAGTGAGATATGTCATGAAGGACAAGCATATAAGTAAACTAACCTGCTCAGCCAGGGTCTAAAAGAAACTTCAGTCATCTAGGATATGGAGAAGTTAATTATACTTTAAAAGGGAAATTAATTATCCCCTTAAAAGGGAATTTATGTTTCCCACAGTGTTGGGGTAGATTATTAACACAATCCACTGTAGCACATAAATGTCCCTATTTACACCAGGTTTGAGGTAAGAGCTTCAGACATTGTAGCCTTGCCCTTTTCTAGCAAGCAATCTCCATAAGAGTGCTCCTGATACCAGGAACGCTGCCTAAACCTGCTTCACTTGATGTGTCAATGGAAACCTCCCTAAAATTGTATTTTCTCTTCTTAGCTATGTTTTGCTTTTCATTTGACTCTAAGGGTAGACGTGATTATTGAGTTATGTGAATTTGCTAGAACAGAGTGGAATACGAAGTGGCATTATGTCCCAGATTAAATCTGATGCTGACGTGTTTGCCTCAGATTAGCTCAGTTTTCACTTCACTGGGTCCAAGTTATTGATTTATCTTTTCTTTTTGGATTTATTTTATCTTTTTTCTGCAGGTTCCTAACTCACAGGCAACAAAACTGAGAGAAAAATATGCCATTATTCTGTGTTTCCACAAGATTGTGATAGCCAGCTCCACTGAATACTTCCTGGTTTAGCTAGGTACCTCTTCTTCTTCTTCAAAATAACCCAGAAATTCTAGAACTTTGCTCCTCAGTTCCTTCCTCCTTGTTCACAGAGAAATGCTGGTTACCACTGCAGCTGAAGTCCCACTTGCCTTATCCTCAGAGTCTCTTTTTCTTTTCCTCCATTGTTCTGTTGTTTCTTCTTCCTCTTGCTCACTGGTGTGGAATTGAGATTTCATGGGCATCTCTTCTCTCTTTGCTGCTTCCTGAAACAGTTCTTCTTTTTTTGTGTACTCAATACTCACAGCTAAGAACAGCTACCACTGCAGCCACATGCCTTAAACTGTGACAATGTTGGGGCTTTTTGTATTATTGTTGTGTGGAAACTACCACACAGTACTACTATAGATATTATCAGAAAAGCCTCCTTCTTTTTTCATCCTTTTACCTCTTCTCCTAGAACTGTGATATCTCTCTCTTTTGAAACCTCTTCTTTCTTTCCAGATGCAGAAGTAATAGGGACATTTTTAAATTCATTTGTTCCTTTCTTTTTCACATCTGAATACTTTTGCTCCCGTTTGTAAAACTGCTTCAGATCTTTGCTATTTTAGACTGTAGTTCCACAATCATGACCTATTTATCCTTCCAACTCCTGCCAAGATTACCAGAACCACTCATGTTCAACCAGTGGGCTCTCTCTTCCTTGGCAATACATGGTCTGAATCACTCATCAAGGGAAAGAGTACTGTTACCACTGGAGAGCACTCTTATACAGCTACAAATACTGATTTATGTCCATCAGCTCCCTACTTTATCCCATTTTCTTCATTGTCTGAAACATCTGGCAGGTGTTTTAAGTGTTTGACCACCGTTGCTCATTAGAAGAGCTGGAGGAAGTTTTTTGGATGATCTTCAGAAGACTGGATCCTGTTACGCTGCCTTCTGTGTCCGCTTCCTTTATGTGCCTGTGGGACAACGACACTGAGCTTGCCACTGGAGGTGGTCTGAAAGCCGAGGGAAACCTTGAAAGCTTTGCTCCCTGCCTCCTTACCTCATACTGTAAAGGAACCTGTGCTTTGTGGAGTCTAAGAAGTCATTTTACCAACTGCAGTCATTGCAAAAATTCATTTCCATCACTTTCTCCATCTCTTGATGCTTTTTAGTGAGACAGAAGCAGTTCTGCGGTTAAGTGGTCTGCCAGCAACTAGTGACAGCTTTCCTGAAATTTACCCAATTAATAGTTGGGTGGGTGACTCCATGCTGGGATTTCAGGGGCATTTATAATGCAAATGCAGCTGATAATGCTCATGACTATCATGGGATCCTTGCAGTTGCTGAAGGCATTAGCAGGCAGTTAATGCTCCCAAAGTTGTCTTTAGCTGAACCTGTCCCACTTCCACAGGATGTGCTCCAACCCTGGCTGTCCTGGTGGCATCCACCGATCTCACTTCAGCTCAACATCTTTCCTGAACTGCAATGAGGGGCAAAATTAAACACAGTATTTCAGTTGTGGTCCAACAAGTGCCAAGTAAAGGGATATAATCCCTTCCACTGACCCTGCCTCTGCTCCGGTGAGCACAGCCAAGGATATTGCCTGCCTGCCTTGCTGTCAGTGGAATCAACAGTGGATTGCAGATTCATGCTTCATCTAAAGTCCACCAGGACCCCCAGGCCCTTTGGAACAGAGCTGCTCCTCAGGCAGTCAGTACCCAGACTCCTTTGCTATCTTGAGTATGTCTGTGGTGGTCTGGAAGATTATTTTAGTACCTTGCTTGGCTTGGGATTCTCTGAGCTTGATGTCACATCCTGCAAAATACCCAGAGAAAATTTAGACTACTCTGATGGGCTATTTTGTACCATCAGTTGGAAACAGGAACCATCCGGGATGGGGATCAAGTCTTGTGAAGATATATTTCTAATGGCAGAAACCTTTATCACTCTAGACATTTTCTGAAAATTATTGCAATCCGGCTTTGACTATGAATCAGCAGTCATTAAATCTTACATTGTGAGTACAAGAGGCCAGACAATACATTTTGCCAAGGTCTCTCCAGTACTTGCTGGAATGCGATGGCTCTTTAGGCTCTTTTGAGTGATGCATGTCACATATTGCGCATTAAAAGATGTACCAGCACTCCATGTGATCATACCAAGCCTCTGAAGATTTCTCTGGCTCTTCAGTTGCTTAGCTCAGATTCACAAGTGGGACACAGCGCTTCGTTCTTCAGCTTGCATGGAAATGCTGACTTGTTTAATTTAAGAATTATTAGTGGGATTTTTAGAGGGGCCTTAAGTGACTTATGAACATAAGCCCCATTGAAAGTCGAATCCTACTTTCCATAAATATCGACCATATTTCTTCTGGTAAAATGTTTCTGGCTGAAGGGCCTCCTGCCAAAAACAACCTGTCTCCATTTCTAGACAACTTTCACCCTGCATTTTTGATATGTGTGACGTCCCCAAGGAGCGCAGTGTTGCAGGTCAGGAAATGAGTGTGGAACAAAAGAAGCGTAGGAAGCACTGTCGACTGCGGATCTGACCTGGGAGACAAGACACGGAGCTGTGGCGGGGCTGTGAGAGCTGCAGCTCCCTGGGACTCCAGCCAGGAAATTGCACAAAGCCCAGAGCCAGAGACCCTCACCGTTTTTTTTTCTTCACACTGACAGATGTCCCTCTCTAGCAACCTGTCATGCCAGAGAGAAGTTACAGAGGTGACAAAAAATGTCAGTCGGGGATTATGGCTGTTTCTCTGACTGGTTTCCATTGTCTGCTTGCAGGCAGAAAATAGGTGAGCTGCTTAGGCACAGGCTGTGGGCAGTGAGAGACTGGGGACAATGAAGGCTGCAGCTGGAAAACACAGGAGGAGGCAGGAAATCTATGTCCTCTTCCTTTCCTCTCACTCCTTTTACTGGCTGTTCACTCCAACAGCTGATTCTTCCCTTTCCATACATGGCTTGTGGAACATCTCACTGACTATGATAACTGGAGATTTCCAGAATACCCAGACCAAATACCTGATCAATTCAGGTTCTTTTCCACAAACAGAAATTCAGGACAAGGAAATGAGGGGAGCTTTCTAAAGGGAAAATGTTACTGTGACACCAGCTGGAAAAACAAGTATTTGCTAATGTCCTTCTGTGTTCAGGGTGTCATCAGCACAGGAATTTTAGCATGGCCATCACCGGGCTTCTGACCTTGAACAGGGAAGAATTTTCTGCAGCGTTACAGTACCTCCCATCTTTAAAACAGATGGGTATCAATTCTGAGGCACCTTTAATATTACTTCAGGTTGGATTCCTCCAGTATTGAGACTACAAATCTTAAAAAAAAAAAATCTGTCCATGACCTGAAATGTTTATTAAAAACAACAAGTCTTTTGACATACAACTAATAACAAAAATGAGCAAAACTGCCATCACAGTGGGTAGAAGAGATGTACAGAAGAAAACTGGTTAAAAAAATGGTTGGTTTTGGGGACAGTATGAGCTATCTGGGGCTGTGAATATAGGAGATCTCAGCTTGGTTATAACCTCTGGTCTTCTCATCATTTAGCTGAGGTTCTGGCTGAAGGATGCCATAGCTCCCCCTCTCCTGGTGATCCAAGTCCTCTTACAGCAAAAAAAAAAAAAAGGATGAGAAAGAGAAAATGAGATTAGCCCTGATCATTACCTGAAGACTGAGTTTGGATCTCCCAACCCAGAGGCTCACCTTTGTCTCTGGTCACATGGTATATATTGACCCTATGGAATCTTTTCCTACCTCCTTTGATGGAACAGGTCATTCAACAGGCTAGAAAACACTGCTGAATGACACATTTCTGGTAAGCATAGACTCATTCTCTATAAAAGAACAAAAGGAATATTTAAGAGAGAAATAATGGAGGAAAAAAAATACGTTTTTCTTGGTTTGTATTTTATTTTAGGAGAAGCAGACTACTACATTTCTAATGTACTTTCTTAACAGATACCAGGAGACTTTTCAAAGGTTATTTTTGGAGCCATTAGATCTCATTCTTTCCTGGAGCCCTAGCCAGGTCAACAACACTAAGGAATGACAATTTGTACCCAATGAACTCTTCCTCTCAACCTCTGTGTTCTGTGGAGCAGACACTGCTGCCTGAAAGAAGTCTTGCAGGGTTTGTTTTGGGGTTCAGCTTGCTTCCTTGAGTCCCCTTGGAAAGTGACCATGGCAATTAGAAATATTAATTGAGCTGCACAGAAACTCAGCCAGAAACTTGTGCTCTCCTTCAGGGAGCAGCCACGGAGACCTGGATGCCAGCTGAGGTCTGTGAGGTTTAACAGGCTGCTAAACTCAAGGACAGGAGCCAGCTCTGTGCTGGGGACAGCGGCCATGCTGTGACTTATGGCTTGTAATGCTGATGTGACACAGCACCCTCGTGTGTGTGCTCCTGCATGCGGGGCCTGGGTGCCTAAGTGCCCACATGTGCTGCTTCCAGACTGGGTCTGTGCTGATTCCCAGCCTGAGAAGTGCCTAATATAAGCGAGATGCATGCTTGAAAGAGTGATGCTGAAATCCCAGCCCTGCTGGCCAAACCACCTCTCCAACTTCTTGTTGCAGCCACTGGCACAAGGAAGGGCAGGAAGAGCCAAGATCTCACTTTTTTCATCTCTGAGAGCTTTGGTTTTAAACCTGTAACCTGGGGGAGGAATATGCAAGCTGTTCCCTCTTGTGCTCTATATTTTTAATATATAGTGGGAGATTCAGTAAGCCATTACTTTCCTTTTCCCCTCCTGTGTGATTAATTTTGCAAAGGAGTCTGCCTATGACAGAAATAGTGACAAACACGAGCAGCTCCTCACCTGCTTTCCAAATGTGCCTTTGGGGCCAGCCCCTGAACCATTCCATCAGGCTGATGAAGAGTCACACAAGCAGCTTCCTCCACCCTTGGAGGGCATGAAGCCCCTGCCTCTCTGTGGATCACAGAGGTGGAAGATGGAACAAAAAAATATGGTGCACAGGTGACACCACCTGACTGACAGCTGAGAAAACAGATGCTTGGCTTCACACACTCAAGGGATGCCCACTTCCATGCTGTTAGGAATAACTCCCTATCAGTGGCTGGTGGGATAGTGGCACAAAAGGAAGTTACCCTCTGACTTTAATTTTCTGTAGATACAGCCAAAAAAAGTCTGGAAAAGTTATTCCACACTAAATTAATTATGCTTCAGCCTAGATCGACTATCACAAAGTAGTCTTTTAATTGCCCCTTAAATACAAAATCAAATTGTATTTAAAACTGGCAGTGAATTTTAGCATACACCAAAACACTGCCTTGAAGGATTCAAGGTGTTTAGTGGCAGGGACTAGTTAACACCAGTAGCTGAAGAGATAAAAATGGCACTAACATAAGGAAAACAAGTGAGCTCACCAAAGGTAATTCTTAATAGTTTTTTGAGTTTCCTATCATGCCTCCTGGATATAAATATCTTGTTTCATATGCTTTGCTAAATGAGGCACAGAAAAAGGAAGTGTACATCTTCTCTTTTCAGTGGGCACTTCACATGCAGTGGCTCCTACTTTCTAACTTAGCCTGAAGAGGAGTCCCTTGTCCACACATGTGCCTTCCAAATTTCCATGAGGGAAGGACTACTTTTGGTTTGACACAGCCTCTTTTTGCAGGGTGCCACCTTGCTGCACCTGCTGCTCCAGTGACTGTCACTCACCCCAGACCTGGATGCTGCAGTGCCATGTCCAAGCCACTAAAGGTGGTATGAACCTGCACATGCAGCTGTTTTCCTGAGGTTATCATGCTTTAATACCAAACAACAACCATACCTGAAAGCCCTGCCTTGTGCATTCATCAACCAGCCCTGTACATTCCCCAGGTACTACAGATATTCTGCTACCAAAATCTGTTTTGTACTGCCTTCTCTCTGCCCTATATTTATCAATGCCACACATTAGAGGGCAGGATGAGGAGTCTCTGTGGTGTCTTTAACACAACACAAGAACAGCGGTTTTCTTATTTCTAGTTCAGCCTTTGAGGAAAGATAGCCTAAAATGGAATACATCCTGATCCATCAGTGATGAACAGCAGGGATCTGTTTATACAGATGTTTATACAGTGTTAGTTAATTGTAATTATTTATTGTTCCAAATTCCAAAGCAGCTTGCAGCATTGCAGAGATCTGCTAAGTGATCAGTGTTCTGCAGAGATGCTGGTTTCTAAAGTATAGGTGAGAACCAGCATGAGTCTGTACCAAAGTTCTCTGCAAAAAAGTGAAACATGACATTGAGTTTGTTCTTAGCAGCCCATCTCAGCCTCCATTACCCCTGCAGCATAGATGCCCTTAGTGTGACATGGTGGGAGAGGAATTTTAACATGACATGTGGCACAGATGGGTCAGACAAGGGACATTTTGCACATCTTCTTCACCTCCAGTCTCCCAACTCATCCAACTCCCTCCTGCCTCTAGCAAATGTTATTTCCTTTAGCTCCTTTTGTGGGTGCTGACAAAATGCAGGCCTACAGCAATGTTTTTTCCACTTGAAGAAATAGGAAAGCCTGAATTAAGTCTTCCCTGTTGATGTTTGCACTGTGATATGTTTGTTTTGGTTTATTTTTATGCAGCTTAGGGCTCTGTTAATTCAGTCACATTTACTCCTCCTGCTCACCTTCAAGTTCACCACTATCTTGCTCACCATCCCTGTGTCACCATCAGGGATGTGCAGTTCATTCTTTGCTCCTCCACATTAAAAGCACTTTGGAGGGTTTTCTTTTTGCTATTCAGATCCTCACACCTTCATGTAGCTGCTGCTGCTGTCCTGCTTTCATATGGGCAACCATATCCTAGAAATTTAATTTTATTTTAAATTTTGTCTGATAATTCAATTGACTATTCCAACTCAAAGTCATAGGGATCAGCCTAGAAACTATACTTTCCTTTTCCTGGGATCAGGAGATTGTGAGAACAGCAGCAGTTTGGCTGGATGAAGGGTTCATGCATCCCTCTATCCCACATGTGACTGATGGATTTTACCAAATCATGGCCATCCTTAGCAAGCTGATACTCTCATATTTAATACCATCTTTTCCTTATGCTGAACCTTTTAGCATGTTGCTCTTTCACTAACGTGCTATTAGCACTGTGCCTCTATAAGCTAAGGAAAAAAACCCATATATTTCATTGTTTTGGAACAAAATATGTAGTTTTGTAAGTAAAAATAAAATGGTCCATAATGAATATGGTATAAAGTGTAAATTGCAAATCAGAGCTGACAATTGAATGCCTGAAAATCCGATGTTGCAATTTTCCCTCTTTCTTTAAGACCTTTGAACAAATCATTTGGGGCTCACAACATCTGAAAGCGCTTAGGTGAAAGTGGCATGAAGAGGTGTGATCAAAGCCATTTTCATAGCAGACATAAAAATCATAGCATATCTGATTTAAAACAGGGTAAGCAAAAGCTAACCTGCCTGCTGGAGAAGATTCCATTGAAACTAGTTCTAGCTATCATGAGGCTCAAGTAGCATGTTTGGGACGCTGGAGATTTGGATCTGAAGCGAACCCTCACCAACAGGCATTTAAATACGCCAGAGACTCCGACTCTTGCAATGTTATGATGTTATGTATATGAAGAAAACTCACTTTAAATTATGCAGTCTGATGTTAGGATGAAGTTAAATTGCATACGAAATAATAATTTTCATTATCAGTTAAAAAATCACCCCGCATTTTAAAAAGCTGTTCGTAGGCATCTCGCAATGTAGGTTAAAAGAGAAGAAAAAAACCCAACTTTTTAGCAAGGTAAAAAATAATGTGTTTAGCTTCAGGCACTCTTTAAACTGCCTCTTTTCTGAGAAGGGAACACAGATGTGTGAGATTCTGGATTTAGTTCCAAGCCAATACTCTTAATTAACTTCAAATTGTTTAAATATATAACAGTGCAGGATGTAGCATCCTGGGCGTGCACTGTGCTGCACCCAGGTGTCTGCTGTTCCCAAAGTTCACCTGCAGCACCCCAAACCACTGAAAGGGGCAAACATATATGCCTCATAATGGCAAATTACTTCAATGTGTGCCTGTTCCTTGGGCATGAAAATAAAGACAGAAGGGTGTTCATACTGGCAGGAATGCTTGGGGTATGAAATAAAAATATCAGTTAAAGCTTGAAGAGCACATTTTACCAATGTTTTCAAAACACCCTGGATCTCACTGGGAGAAGGAAAAGGTACTTAGGAAAGACATAGGTGTTCTGGAAGATGGAAACTGGTCCTAGACTGCAGCTCTCAAGAATAAACAGTAGGCAATGAGCAAGCAGGGAGACTGGGCTTTGTTGGGCCAAGAGATGGGTTCTAGAGACATACAAAATGAAACAGAAAAAAGATTTTTCAATTAATTGAAATTCACTTTATGTGGTCTTTTCCATCAATGAAAAAGATTCATAGGTTCACAAGTCAAAAGGGAGTTGCCAGTGCCTTCCTGTGGCCCCAGTTAAGGGTCCCTCAGCTCCCAGGGTGCAGATGTCATTGTTCATGCTGATTTTAGGCTGCACAGGTCCTGTGGGCAGCAGCACCAAAAACAGCTGTGGGGGAAGTTCATATTTCTGTCCATTGGGGCAAGTTGTGTGCAGGAAGCAGCATGTAGAGCTTCCAGCTGAGCACCCAGGGTAAAGGAAAATGTTATGGTACTCCTCAGTCTTATGGTTGGTGTCCCCACTGAGATCCTGAAGAAACTTAGGTGCATAAACATGTAAGTGAGAAGTCTTTATCTTGTCCACAGTCAGTTGCAAAGAAATCTTCTGATTTATTAAATTGTTTATTTTCATATTATTGGAGTTTTGCAGTCCATGCATTTGTTGGCAAGTACAAGCATAGAGAAGCTTTTTGTACCTGATTTTTCTCCTGTATTTGACTGGTAAGATACCACTGTAACTTCAATAACTTCAGGAGACTTGCTCAGAGCTAAAAGTAGCGTAAATGAGTGGATAATCAAGTCACCCCCCAGTTTCTGGGCTGCATGCAGACAGTGTCCTGAGGATATATCTGTGCTGAGACCCACGCCGTGAGGAGATCCCCAAGCAAGCAGCCAGAGAGCAAGCTCTGGATGGCTGTGTCAGTGTGCTATGATGCTATTAATTAGTCCTGAGTTAATTAGCCCCTTCAAGAGGCAGTGTTAACCTGTCTGTGTGGCTTTGGGGACCTGTGTAGTGTCTGCATGGGACTGTGCCATGTCATGCCTTGAGGATGTACCATCCCTTTCTGAGGCAAACCAAGGTCTGCCACACATTGTCTCTGTGTCACACAGGTGGGACAGGGGATTTTGGTAGAAAGGATGATCTGTGTTGCTCAGAGGAGCTGTGAGGAAGACACCAGAATGAAAGGAAAAGGTTTTGGCAAAGGTCTGTAGAGGGGTCCTGAGTCACAGGGAGAATTCAAAAAGGTAAGAAGGAGGCTGATTATTTTCTGTCATGGGATCAAATGAAACAGACCCAAACCAAAGAAAATGAAGCATTTTTTCATGCAATGAATGGATAGTTAAGAAATCAAACTCTCTGTTCCAGTATTTTGTGTGTGTTGGACATTTATACAGGCTCAAAAAGCTAATTAGACAAATGAAAAAGCCATCCAAAGCTATCAAATTTCAACACTCTCTTTAGGCTAAGGAAGTCCTGGGGCAGCAGTCACTTGAAGCCAGGAAACCACATCAAAGACAAATCACTACTCCATCCCCTAGCCTTGCATTTTTTCCCTGTCATCTGCTGCTGGCCAGTGTCACAGCCAGCCCTGGCTCAGAGAAGAGTGGACTTCTTCCCAGGTGTCACTGCCATATTTGCAGCAAATCTCATAGGTGTTCTCAATCTCTAAGGAGCTTCTTGCGGTTAACAATGTGCCTCCATCAGAAGTGTTCAGCTAGTAGGCATGTCCCTGGAAGAGGAGCAATCAGAATCACAGAAAGTCCTGGTCTGGAAGGGGGCTAAAGGACCATTTGGTTTTAACCCCCCTGTCATGGGTAGGGATGCCACTCACTAGATCAAGTTGCTCAGGGTCCTATGATTAGGACCACTGAAAAAATAATAGTGCAAAATCATGTCAATTTTTCCTGTGGGGTTTTACCCATACTGCAGAAGAAATGCATGGCACCAGCTCATGACTTACACTGAGAAAAATTACAACATGGCCCACAAAGAGCATAGAAAGAATATGTTGCTTGGATAAAATTTTAGGCCAACTCATATCAGCTTAAGTAGTGGAGGAATACAATACCAAACCCAAGACACTGTATATCTCTTTCTGAGAAAAATTCAAGCATGTATTGCCACAGACAGGCTAGCACCAGCATTTCTAACCATTAACAAAAGCTTAGTAACTTCAAATACTACAGAAAGATCTAGTAGCATGCAATAAGTGAAGTAAGTAAAGAATTGTGGAGCTGTAATGCTGAGCAGGCTGATTGATATTTGTCAGGCTTCTGAAGCTCTGCTCCATCCCTTATGTTCAAGGCAGGCAAATGAGAAAAGGAAATTCAGAAAAGGATGATAATTAGTGGTGTGTCTCTCAGCAAAGGCCTTGAAAGTTTCCAAACTGGCTCCTGCCTTTCTCAGCCTGACAGGAATTAGCCCAGAGAAACCGTGTGTATGAAAATATTTGTGTGATTTAACAACACCATTCATATGTTCAGGAACTCCTTTGAACAACCAAGTGAGCCAGGAATCTAATGAACAAACAGTTGAATGTAACCTCTGGATAACCCTCTAATCTTCTCCATTCCCCTTGAAAATCCGAGGAGGAAAACACTAGAAGACAACAGATTGAAAAAGCCTGACCGAGGGAACTGCTGGCGGACAGCTAGGCATGGGTGTTTCTCTTGTTTGCAAATTTTTAGCAATTAAGGAAGTGTTGAAAGATTCTGAAAACATGTTATCATTGAGAGAAGAGAGACTCCTAGGATTTAAATGTCAGACAGAAATAGGGTAAAAGACTGATTGGCTTTAGTTGATGGTAAGTCAAAACTGAATTCAGACTTTCCCCTCAAACAACATAAGCTGTCAAATATGAAAGTGAGCAAGTCATTCTTCTGATTTCACAGGCTGTGAATACCAAAGCAACACATACCATAACAGCAAGGCAGTTTTGAGAGGAGCTCTAAAACTCCATCTGATCCTCCATATGTTCCAAGAGAAGTAAGAGTTTGTGAAGGAGACAGAGTCACGGGGAGAAGAAAATGTCTCAAAGACTCTGGAGATGGTTTTGTGGGCAGATACTACTATGAGAAGGGAAGCAGAAGTAAAAAAAGCCAGATATTGATTAGAAAAAGCTGTGAATAAGGTTAAACATTTACAAATAGCACATCAAGCAGCTAACATCTAATCAAAACCATGGTCTTTCATTTTATGCCAGAAAATTAATTATATTGAATTAAATCTAAAGAACAAAGGTGATTGGAAATAAAGCATGATGAAGGATGAATGAATCAACAGGAATCTTAAATTCATGAGGAACAATGATCTAGTCACCAAATCAAATACGGGTTCGCAAATATAATTAAGAAAATAAAAATAATCCTAAACAGTTAAAGCATGGGGAGTAATGAGTGAAATGATGACAGTCAAGAAAAAAAGAAAACATCTAATAGTTGTTTTCTATATTGAAAAAAAAAGGTATGAAAGACTTCTAAAGGTGGGCATTGCCCTGAATTGAAAATCTCAATATGCATTTTGACTCTCAGTTCTTGTTGATCTCTGGTCTCATTGTCTGCAAAGACAGCTTTGCTTCTGCTTATCCACTGCCCATTACTTAATCAGGACATAATTCATCTGGTGGAGGTGTTCCTATATCTTGGGGCAATATGATTTTATTGTGCTGAAGTGACTTGGCAAACAAAGCAGCATAATTTGTTACTGAACTTCTGACCACACTTCTAAACAAGCGTGTCATTGGTCCCTAAAACAAGGATGAAGGTCGCCTGAGAACAAGAGCCTAGAATGGACACAAAAATTAAACAGCAAACAAAAAAGGAAGAGATCACTAGATTGGAGACAGCCAGAATTCCAGGGCTCACTTGGACACAGCCATGGCCTGTGTAGCCATAGGACTTTAAATTACAGCATCTTGGAACTACTTTACATTTTAAATCTTAAAGCAAGCACTCTACATTGCTCCCTGAGGTCCATGTAAAAGTAATGGTTTGGTAGGATGCTCAGCAGGAACCCATGCTGCTGGCACAGTCAACAGCACCATTTCTATAGCAGCAGATTCTTTCCCAATAGCTCAGTGATTCGTATTTGTTCTGATCTGGGCATCCAGAAGGATCACTGCCCAAGCAAGTATGATATCAGAAGTAGAAACAACCATAAATGTGCTTTGCTTTACCATCCCAGAGAAGTTTGCAGATGGAAATTTATGCTTAGAAGATAATAAATAAGAGAAGCATCACAGACTTGCCTAGAACCCATCTTGACCCTGCTTAAAATTTAGTTGTGTGCTCATAAGAAAAATAATGGCACAGAGGAAATGCCTTTTCCTGCAGAAAAGCAGAATTCTGTCATCTCTTTGTCCTACACATAGACTAGATGAACCAGAAAAGACATTTTACTCTTGGAGTTTTTTTTCCAAATCACATCTAAGGTTTGGGATATTACTCACATAGATGATTGCTTACTACAAAAGCCATCTGTTTTATACTTGAAAATAAATAGACAATGAAATATCTCAATGTATTTCATTTTACCCTTTACCAAACTGCATTTGTGTGCTTAACGTTAACCTTCCCATTCAAATGTCATTAGCTGCTAATTAAGATGTTGATATGCTGATTGTATATCTTGCAGTAGGAGATGATTTGCAGGCACTTACTAGGTGTTTATCAAACTCCAGCACACGTATTGGTTTAGCATGTGTGGCACATTTAATTTACTGAACACTGTCCCAGTTCTCCACTCTTTTTTTTTTCCTAAGACATAATGAGCAAAACATGGCAAGTTGTCAGGAATAACCTCAGAAGAGAAGTGACCTAGGCAGTCTCATGCAAGCAGTTTTTACCTATGATTTCAAGAAGCCTGATTTAGTAATCTCTAAAACTATCCCAGCATATTACTAACTAAATGAATAAGCTTTCTGAATTTGTTTACAATTTGCACTGTCCCATAGTCAGAGACAGAAGCCTCCATAGTGTTAAAGGGTTTTTTCCAAGCAACTTCCTTGCTGCTGGCAAGAAGTTTAAGTCAGAAAGGCAGTGATGATTCTGCTAGTGCAAAAGCAGTTCTGCAACACAGGGTACATTTTCACAGGACTTTTTAATATAATTTATGAATATTTGCTCGCAACATAATTGTCTTTTCTGCTGACATTTTCAAAGCAACACTGTGATTTGTTGGGTCTCCTGAGAGTCCAAGTACAAAACTGATAATTATATTAAATATACATAGACAATAAAGAGTGTGTTTACATAACTATGCCCATAAATATCTGGTTGAACAGTCATTGTTCTCAAAACCCTTTTAAGCAGCTCTCAGAGGGATCCAATTCTAATGACATGATGGTTTAAAAGATGTTGCTCAGTCTTGTTCCATATTTAATTAACTTTCCTTTTTTAAACTTGTGATGGTGGAGACAATAACAAATAGCTCTGAAAAGAGAACGAGCCTTGAAACATGAGTGAGACCTTGTCAGGCTTTTGTGTGGCACACACAGAAGAAGATCTGCACACAAGAGTTGGTGGCCAGGGACTGTCCAGCTCCTGGGGGACTCTGTTGCTGTAGCATTCACAGTTCACTACGACTAATAACAACAGCAACAACAATAATAATAATAATTAAACAGATCTTCTGCATACCAATAAGGAAAGTGACATAGGGAGGGAAAGTGAATGTATTAAAGGGAAAATTTGGTTGAATAGGCCTAAACTTGTTTATTTTTGTGCTGTTATGGAGCAGTGAAGCAAATACTTTAAAGAGAATGGCACATTGCCCACCAAGATGTAAAGGGCGTGTGAGCACTAATTGAGCATCAGTGTATGACTGAGCACATTAAGCAGGAATCAAGGTAACATTTCCAAATTCATGGACAGTCTTATTCTGTGGAGTCCTTCACATTGCCTCATCCTAGACAGGGTTGCTACAGCAGCACAATATTCTGTTTTCACACTGAGCTATTTTTAATTGTCACCAATTATAATTAATTTACTTTTATGTGCCCTGGTTGTCACAATATTAACATTTCTAAGTCTTTCCCTTTGCAGGCTGTGAGAATCTGTTGTGACATCTCAATAAAGTGGGATTCAATCAAGGTGTGAATGAATTGTTAATCTTGTTATAAATAGAAAATGCCATATGTTGGTAAGGAAGGGACGTCTCCCTTTTTCTGTTGTTGAGGACAGTGGCAATGAAACCAAGTGAGTGGTCATGCCAGAATTACTAATAAAGTCCAGTCATTGAGACATGAAAAGAACTTCAGCTTTCTCCCGACTATTAAGAAGGGAGGGATAACTATTAAAGTGTCCTAAGCAGAGCTTTTGAAATGTTTTTCATGGGGTTTGCAAAGTGACTTGTAATTCAGGAAAAGCAGCGACAGCAAAAAAAAAAAAAAAAAAAAAAATCTGATAACCTCCATGTACACTGACCATCTAAAATGGATTGGAAAGTCTAAATTACAGGCAACTAGCTATGAACACATGTATGATGGCAGCAATTCTGGGTTTGGGTAGCTGAATGTCATAAAGGCCTAATACATGTTTATTCCTGGACTATCTTTTGTTCAGATCAAGAATCAGTGCATTTCCTCATAAATCCAGTGCTTAGATATTGTGTGGGTAGGTCATTTCACTTCTGCAGTATAAATTCTGTATTTATATCTGCTTTAGGTCTGTGACATTTCCTAAACATAGCTCTGGCAAACAAGCAAAAGGACTAATTGCTTTATTAAAGTATTACTTGGAGCAAAGCCCCTGTCCACTTGAAATCTTGGGAATATAGTTGGTCTCAGAGGTAAAAGGATACCTTGTCCATCAGTCTACTCACACAACCCTTGAAGAGATTTATCCTTTTACATTAGGCTAAGGGCATGAGGAGGGGCTTCTCTTAGCTTTTGCTAACCCAGGGCAGAGAAAGGCATGCCACAGCTGAAATGCACACATGCACAGAGTGCCGTGTCTCTTCTTCCAACAGGCAAGATGATCTGCCTCTCCTGTTGATTTTTCTAAATGCTGTGGTAATTCCCCAAGCAGTACTCAGTTCTCATTGGGAAGTTCGGATGTCTTCCCTAATCTATTTAAACAGCTATTTAGGTATCACTGAGAAACCTGTTACTTTAGAAAAGGTAAGAGGATTCCAGCACTTGATACCAGCAGCCAGCTCTCAGAAGCCACCTGGGGCTGCCTGTGGCCACAAGACCCCTCTATTCCCCTGCACAGACCTCAAGGGACAATTGATGCATGAAGTCTTCATCACATTTGCTGTTGCTGTGTTTACTGTTCCTTTATTTACGTATCTAGAAATTCAACATCTCTGCGTGTTTTGCAAGCTGTCATGACATGAGACGCTAGTAATAGACTATGTTTTGCTTGCTAACATATTTTTGACATATTTTAGCTTTTGATTATAAGATTGCATCTTTCCTTGCTACCATCTGTCTCAACTCAGTGGCACTCTGGCATTTACAAAAACAGTAGGGTGTAATATTTCTTATATACTTGAACTCTACTACAAACATGTTATTTTCAGTCTTAACCAACATGTCACACTTTCACACATGAAGGCTGAAATGCCTTATATCCTTTAAGGTATCTGTCAAAAATAAAGAACATATCATCACATTCAATTTGGCTGAGATGAGTAATATATTAATGAGAATAAGAATGGGAACGGTTTCTGACTTATAAATAGAGCTGGCATTTTACAAGCCTTATGTATTCATGCCTGCATTTATCCTTTTGTCAGCACAAATGAGATATTCATACAAAACCTGGGAATTTCTTTCTTGCATTTAACAAAATCTGCACAATATTTTCAAAGCTGGAATTTTAAATATGACACATTTTTTCTTGAAATATCTGGTAACCAGACACTTTCTGACTTTACTTCTTTTCTCTCTGTCCTCCATTTGTAAGGAGTCAAATTGTTACATTCAGCAAACTGGAAATCACACTTTATATCTACCCAGACAACACAAGGTGAGCAGTTCTAGACATTTGAACTTGTTGTGATATGTGGCTGTTTAAAGGCAGTATTTCAGCAGTACTGGTTTTCATGAGATAAAAGTAAAATTCCAGCAATAGGATAAGATAATAGAATAGCTGGACAATGTTTTTTGGTCCTTGTTTGCAGGTGAGCTGGGGTAGCAGGCGACAGGGGTAGGCAAGGAGAGTTTTATCCCCTTTTTTCTTCTCCTTGAAACTGCAGGCAGTCAGGAGCCAGTTCAGACCTGAGCAAAGCTATGGGGTGTTGTGAGAGCTCACCCTGGGGCAGGGTGTCAGTGAGCATCACCCTGCAGTGTGCACAACTCCAATTCTGCCACCCATGTCAGAGGAGAGGGTGAGATATGTCAGCTTAAAAGCTCTGCTGGCCAGAGCTGTGCTGGCTCCCTCTCATCAGTACCAGAGCCAGCTCACTAAGGGATACTTCATTTAAATTTACTGATAATTATACACGGAACATGCGTGGTGACTCCTCTAGCAACCAATGTGTCAAGTGTGTAAGTATGAAATTGCTGACACAGAAAAATAAAAGAAACAAACCCAGAAAACAGTGAATATTGCTCTCAAGCACACCTTGCTTTGCAGTGAGCCAGCAGATTTATATCATTTATATCTATACCTACCTTTGAGAAAAGCAACCTATTCCTATTGAGCAGACAGAACAGATACTGATAGAATGGGATTCCAGACCTTGGTGGTTTTTTAGGTAACACAGCACCAGTAATAATAATAATGTTACTTTCTGAGGAAAAAGACAAGACACAAAGCACACTCACACATAATGGTAAACTGAATTTATTTCCTTTTGGAAAACAATTCCAGTAATCTCCAGGTTCAGACCGCAGAGTAAACATTAATAACAGTAACATACAGGTTAGTTCAACTGATTCAAGAATTTGGCCGTGTGAAATCATTAAGGAAAGTCTTGAACACTCAAAGCTTCAAATGGTATCCAGGAAAAAAAATTCTTTGACAAACTACGTAACAACTATTGCATATATGGTAATGCTATCTGTCATATCGCAAGGCTTACAAATATATATATGGGCCTTATTCAACTGTGGGTTCCTGCTCTGTGAGAAAGAGTCTCTTCATATTTTTTGCAAGAATCTTCAGCAATAAAAAATAGTCTTAGATTCATCCGTTTGTATACCAAAAGAGAGATTTCTAGACTGAAGTTTAAACGAAAGGGAGGCCAAACAGAGCTGCAATGGAACATAGCTATTACCTTCTCCCTCCTCCTTGAAAATGATATTTTTTCTTAAGCTATTTTTTTCCCCTCACACAGTATTATTATTATTTGTATCTTTCCTGAATAGGGCCCAAGTCCACTTGTCTTTATAAGACCATTTTAGTATCAGACAACATAATACATGTGCAACACTTTATATACAGGAAGTCTATCCGGTGCTCAAAAGTTCAAACACATGAACATCCAACAGTTTCGATAATACAAGTTTTATGGTACAATACAATGATTCTGAATAATATACATTAACAATGAAAGTTTCGTGCAAAGAGTAAAATGTGTTCCCTTTTTGTGCCACAAAGAATCCTCTGGAAGAGACAGGCCTTGCACTAACTGCTGTGCTGGGTCATCGTATGATTCTGCAACAAAAACAAAAGAAACAACTTAGTCACAAGACAGGCATTTCTGTGTGAAAGAGGGATGCAAAAACAATTTTCCCAACTTATCTTGCAAAATGATGGGCCAGATAAAAGAGTATTCTTGACCCCTCCTTGTTTAAATTAGCCAGAAACAGCATCATTATTGAAAAGTGGAGTTCTCCCCATCTGTTTCACACCAGTATCCTTCACATGTGCCATAAAAATGGCAACACACTCTCTACAGGTAGTTTGTGGGCTGACCTGCCCCAGTGAAACTGCAGACCAGGTCAGTGATGCTGGTGTCTGCTTACACATGGCTCATGGTTTATGCATTGCAAAACTGAGAAGTATATTTGCCATAAAAGTCTTACGCTAACTGGCTTGTGCTCCCTAGACTGTGGCACTGCTTCAAATGCACTCCTGCAGTAAAACCTATTTCCCCCACATGGTATGGGAATAGTATAGTCTGGTAAGAGCTGCTCTGCTAGAGAGCTCAGAGACTGATGAGAAAACAGGAGGGGCTGGCACAGCCTGCCCTTTGGCCGCCAAAACCCACAGGTATTTTTCCTCAAGAGAATGCAGTGCCTTCCTTATGTGTAGAATCACAGCATGGACTTTGGAGTCTTAAATTCTCCTTTCCTGTACAAGTGATCACCAAATCAAGCAGCAAATACCAGTTTCACCCTCTTTCCTCCTCACCCCTCAAACCAAGTTGACCACTTTCAGAAAGATGCTATTGTGCTGCCTGTACTGGCTCAGATCCTTCACAAGCATCGACCTAAGAGCAAAGGACCAATCTAATACATCTTAAGATTTCTACAATGTACCCTGCATCCACAGATAACTAGAAAATGTCTGTAAATGCTACTTCTCAGACAACAGGGCAGCCACTGATTAGTGATGAATTTTCCCCTTAGTAATCGGGGCCAGATTTGGGCCAGTGACCCAGAGGGCAGTGGTGTCACATCCCATGATTTGCTCCCAGCAGATCTAGACCCTTCACTCCACTTTATTAAGTTAATCTGTCTTCAAACCTCTTTGGACTAACGCACTCTAGGATGAACCTGGTCCCACAAGACAGTCATCATTTACAACAAAGTGAACATCTACTGAACCATACCCTCCAGAGCCACCCATGAAAGGGCACAGGAAAACAGCCTTGGTGAAAAGAATGTGAAATACAGCGTGACTGCACACCAGCCTGAAAATCCTCTCTCCTATCCTCCTTCACTCTCACTAAACTGTGCACGCACACAAATAATAGTTCATGGGACATTTGGCAAGGAAAGGATCTTACAATAAGTCTGAGGAATTTTTAATGTAGTGCCATTCTCAAGATTAAAGGAAAATGACCCAGTGACACTCAAAGATGCAATTTCCAGATGTGAATACAAAATGATTTAATGCTGATGGCAGAAATTCCAGACTATCCAAGGCCAAAGAGTGTTAAAAAAATACACTCCACCACTTGATTTCATCTAGTTCCTCATCCTTCCCATAAAATCATTTCAAAATGCTGTAAAGCACTAACAATAGATGCAGCCAAAAATGTTGGCTTGTCGCAGGTAATGGGCTCTGACTTTAAAGCACAAAAGCAAGGAAATTAAGAGTTAAGCCTGACAGTCAGTCCTTTTGTCATCCCGTTGTGTCCATTTATTGCAGCACTTACAGCATAACACCACAGGCTTATAGGAGACCCTGCAGTACCTAGAAACAACAGGACAAGTTAAATATGGGGTGGCAGCCTGAATTCTGATTTTCTTCTCTGCTTCTGAGCAGGTGAAGTAATATACCAATTGTTACATTGCAGACAGATATTTGGGGGGTTCTTTTGTTTCCAGTCTACTGAGAGTAAGCATGTCAGTCATGCCCATTTTTTATTTCTTTTCACTAAGTGAAAAATGCATAATCAGTATGAAGCTGGATGAACCGTTGCATATGAAGCAGTCAAAAGGTGTTTTAAAATTGCAGCTGTAACTCTCGATGCAATGACATTTTTGATTAAAAAATAAAAATGCCCAAATATGAAGGAGACAAAATAAAACACAGCATAAGGATTGACTTGCCCCAGCTCTCAGTGTCCCTGACTTCTGTGCCCTGGCACAAAATTAGATTCTCTGGAGATAATGAAGAAATAATAGAAAAAAAACCAAACAAGGGCTGCAGAGAAGAATGGGATAGGATAGGAACAGAGAAAATGCTTTGAACAGTTTAGGCTTTAAAAAGGCAACAATATGTGTTGTAAACAGTCAAAACAAAACACAGTTTCCAAAGTAATTAAAGGTCCCTAAGCATGGGGGACTGGGAAGAAATACCTTCTTGGCTGAGTTGCAAAAAAATACAAAGTGGAAGCACTTCAGGAACATAACATTGACAAGACAAGCAGGAGAAGGATGGGAGGGGAGAGATAAGAAAAGGAGGAAAATTCTGTAATCCCACAGAGAGCCATATTCCACTCTACCAAAAGCCATCTATTGGAGACCCCACGTCTAAGTGACTGAAAATTGCGAACATTAATCCCAGTTATGAACTGTTGTTGTTTTTATGAGGGGTGTTGTGTTTAAAAATTTAGGGCAAAAATTCTCTATTATCCACGCGGCCGATCTCTGCTGTGATGGCCTCTCTGCCTCGTGTGTTCCTGCCTCCCTGGCAGCAGGAGATGGGGCAGGAGGGAAAGTGGAGTTTGGAGCTCCCACCAGCAGGGATGCGCAGCACACTCGTCATCCCCTGCATGCCTTGGAGAGTGAGCTGCCTTTCACTAAACACACACCAGGCTAGCCTGAAACATGCCTCCTCCAGAAACTTTAACCAGCTTTGCCTGAGTTTTGAGCAATTAGTACCTCCACTTGCCAAAGAGAAGTCATTTAGCGAAGTGCAGGAGGCATCGTATGCTCCCCTTCTTTGCCTCCCCCAATTCTGATTGTGCATAAGCACATCTGTTTAATTATGTGATAGTCTCCCTACAAAGCATTTCCTGCTTAGCCATGGAAAGAGGAAAATCTATTTTTTTTTCAATATAATCTTTTCTGGACTTCAGCAACAGCTGCGTTCCAATTTCCAAGAGCTGGGATCTCATGAGGAGACACTAGTTTGCAAATAGAAATTCAAGCTTTCCATGCACAAAATGGAGGAACAGGGAAGCAGGAGGGGTGTGTGTGTGTCACTGCATTTGTTATCATGTAGACACAAACCAGGAAAACTCCTACATCCCCAATTACAATGTGTCAGTGTTATCTGGAAAGCAGGTATACTACCTGGGAAAACCTGAATTCCATATATTTCACAAGCAAAATAAACTCTTTAATTGCATTTGCCTTATTCCTAGAAGTAATTATTTTTGATCGCTGTATCCAGGATCCCAACTGTTATGTGACCTACTATAAAATTACATGCCCCCACTTTTCCGGATGAAAATGCTTTGAGATGTCCCTGTTGTTAGTGTTAAGGACTTGAAAACATACAAAGAATTTCAGGATAATACTGTGTGGAAGAATCTCCTTGGCAAACAAATACTAAAAGGTTTCTTTGCAGAAAGGCTGGAGACAAAAGAGGTAATAATACTTGTTTGGTGGATGCCTTTGTGTTTCAGAGGGAACATGAGAAGTAATAGCTAGCAAAAAGTTCCTGCCCACAGCATCAAAATTAACGAAGAAAAAAATATCCACAGATAGCCACAGACTCAGTAGCCCATTAGAATCCTTAATGTGAGCTGCGGTTTCAATTTAAATGGGACTTCTGTGTTTTATGAGCAGATGAGACAAGACATGGCTGTACCTGACAAACAATGCAAAGAGGGTACACATGAAGAGGTATAAAGATGAAATGTAGGTGCATTATTTCAACAGATGGTAACAGTACCACAGCAGCATGTTATTTTTTCCTTAGTTCAAGAACACAAACATGAGTAATCAATCATCACTGATTAAGTAATTATGGTACCCTACATGTTATCACTTATCTGGAATCCTTTATCTGTGTACATTACAGACCATCTTGTATTTTTTTGCAATCAAAAAAATAAAAATGCACCCCACTTCACTGCAATCCAGCTCCAGGTTGTAAAACAGAACTCTACATTACTATCAACCTTTAAGCGCTACAATTTACTTTTTTTTTAACAAAAGCAATTGGTTTCCAACAGGCTAGATAATAAGTCTTTTGACCTGCATTCTTCTTTGACCCATTAAGGTCACCCTGTGCTCGGGCATATAGCTGACTTAGGAAATGCCTGCAAGTCCTGCATTTCATCTCCTGCCCACTCAAAATAAAGCTTTCTTTAAATGTGTCTGTACGGGTCCCTGAAGACCAGGGAGGCATCCCTGTAGTGGGCAATGGAGGGACAGAAGCTTCTGCCTTTATTAATGAATGCAGACCATTATGAGTCTGGCTGGCTCCTGCACTGTTCCCAGAAGCATATACTGTACGTGACTTAAAATGCTAGAATATTGACACAAAGCGAGCTGGGCACCCCTAAGGAAAATTACTCCTTGGATATAATGTAGGCTCGTAACAGCTATTAGAGTACAAAATAAAACCCTCCGGGATCAAACTGACATATACCGCATTCTACCTACTCCTCAAACATTAGAAGAATTTCTTTGTGAAGGCATTCTCAAGGACAGCATTAAACTGACTTTTGTAGCAATCTGCAACAGCTTTTTGGCTTACAGCTTTTAGTACTAAATCTCTAGTTTGAATCAATATAAGTACTATATCTACCACATTAATCAATACATTTGGTTCAATACACGTTCTATTAAATTATACTTTCTAATCAAGATTTTCTGCTTCTCTTCCCTTCTTTTTTACTCCAACTTCTTATCCTGTACTACACTTTTCAAACTGTCTGCAGCTAAGAAGAGGATGTTGGATTTTCCAGAACCAAAGGGGAAGAAAGAAATGCTTGTGGAAAGGCAAGCCTAGCAAAGCCTAGCACAGGATCAACACAGTTTCCAGAACTTTGGTCCAATGCTTTATTACTTATCCTGATTGCCATGACCTCTCACGCAGAAAGCTCTGTATTGGACACTGTTGGAATATTATACCACATGGAAAGGAGAGGGAGGAGGGAAGAGAAGTATTAAGTGGTAGCACCAAAACCAAATAAATGAAACTTATTCAGACTAAACTATAAAAAAAGCACTATGAGCACGAAAGATTATTTTCATACTGTTTCTTCAGATTTGTGCTGCTTCAATATTGCAGCATAGAGTTTCCTGCCAAGGCTCCATAATATTGCTGAAGGATTCTTTCCTGGTAAACTGTAATATGATTATACTAAAGGATTGAATCGATGAGTTACTTAGATTTGTACGATACAAAGATTAAACACAAACTATAAATTAGGATGTAAAAATATATTATTTAGTTCAGGTCTTTGGGGATATGTGAAACACTGAGGTAGAATGTCTCCAGCAATCAGAGCGATCTACACAGCTACAGTAAATGACTTTCCCACACCTGTGCTAGATTTGGTGGAATGTGGCTGTTCTTCATAAGAAGAGAATATGAAACAGTGTCAAAATTATAAACATGCATATTGCAGGCATGCAATGCATTTGCCACTGTCTTACAGATCAAAACCACTGCACTCGTGTCCCTCGCTTACAGTCAGTTTCTCTTTTCCTATCTCCATATAATCACTATGAACCTGCAGAAAAACTATTGCATTTTCTTTTGACATTTAACATCATCTCACTAAGCTCACAATAGTGTCTTATAATACTTTCTAGATGACACAATGTCACCATTAAACAAAAAGGTGAAATAGCATAATAAAAGAGAAGAACAAGAATTCATAGAATTTAAAGACAGAAAAGACCCATTAGGGCGTTTTCTCCACCCATCTTGCCAGTGTTGGATTATTGCCTATAGTGTAATTTCAAGTGTTTTGCCCAGTCCAATTTTAATTAGAGCTTCCAATGCTCCTCCTGGGAGACTATTTCACAGCTTCACAGACCTCAGGGTTAGTATTTTTTTCCTGATGTTCATCCCAGGAGAGGAAGAGGCTCAGCCAACCCCAAATCAGACATGAAACCAAATCTGCATAGTCAGGAGCTGGTTTCAGTAGAATATCTGGGCCATTTCAAAGCATCTGAAAGCAGTAAACTTACTTTCAATGCCCCAACACATTATGGCACTGGCACCACTGCTGCTGCAAACAATTAAGAACATTCAGTTATGTGGGTTTCTAAGGCTCAGTTGCTGTATAGGTAAAAAAATAGTATAGGTGGGATTTGGGTTTCTGTACCAAGGATAATGACTTCCATAGTGCACTCCATCAAATGAATTAATTGAAGGTTAGGGTCATATCCAGGTTCATTCCATGATTCTATAATCCTTAATTGTACCGACAGAGTACAATTGGACATTCAGACTGTAAACATTTATGTCTTTTTCACATATGTGAAATGCAAAAAGAGCAACTTCAGTTGAAGCTGATTAACAAATGAGTAATTATTTCCTCTCTCAGACTCCACCCTTCCTTTCATAAAACACCAACTACAAAAAATTAACTAGAACTGCTGTATCTGAAATGTTGGAACTAACAAATGCTTTTGATGTGTTTCACCCCAGGAATTACAATGCTTCTGACACAAATGAATATATATTCATATTTCAGTGGTCACACTTATGCTGAGTGAATGAGGGAGCTAGAAGAGAGATGATGTCTAACAGTTTTTCACAGGTGAAAAGTAGGAGACTGAACAGAGACATTGGAGTTCTGGAGAGAACAGAAAAAGTCCAGACAAAGCGTTCCCTGATACCAGCATCTCCAGGACTGTAGTGCAGCTGGCAGAGCAGGGGGAGTAACAATGAATTTATAAATACACTAAAGTAGGCATGGAGTTTCATCCAGGCCAAGTTTGCTCACCAGCACAGACCTAACAAAATACAGTCTCCAAAACTTCAGATTCCCAAGGAAATTGATCTGAACTAAACCAGAGGTATTTCCAAAACAAGAAAGGGGCCAAATCCCAAGAGAATCTGTGTTCCCATAAATACCATTTATGTGTGGTGAGTTGATGTTTGCCAGCCTTTGAGAATCGGGTCTGTTCTCAGACATGTTTGCCAATTAAGTGGTCATCTTAGGACATGACTGACCACTGTTGACAATGATAATTTAGGAAAGTCTACACTGAATTGCATTCATTCATATAAATTAATTCACCTAAGCTATGTGATTTGATATTATGCTAATGTTTCTGAAATAGCATGACTGGTAATCAGATTTTATTCTTTATCATATTTATGTAAAATTCTCAGTGTTCTGGTTTTTCCACTCAGCATTTCCAGCTGGCCCAGAGAAAAACTACCTGTAAAAAAATCTCATATTGAAGAGCATGTTCTCAGGGATGCAAACTGAAAATTAAAACCAAACCCAAACCAAACCAAAACCCCTGATACCTATTTTTCTTCAGAGACTTCCAGTAAGTCACAAGTAAAATGTCAATGATTCCTTTTGGATTCATTACTATATGCGAGTACATATATCACAGATTTGTTGTATGGAAAAGAATGACATATATTCCTGGGTACAGCAAATAAGGCTTTCATCACTGTCACCAGAAGAGAACAGACACAAACACCGATGCCTGTTCACCATCCTTGCACCTTCCTCATTATGAGTGTTGGCAGGGGGCTCCCAGCTAAGCCTCTGACATAAATCAGAGTAGCTCAAAGGGCTGTTTTAACCTATGGTGCCAGGCAACCTCCTCCCTTAAGCCTGCCTCACCCTGGCTGCTGTTCATTGAAATGCAGTGAAACTTGCAGCAATGTCTTCCATTTCAGGGGAGGTGTGCCTGGCTATAGAGGAAAGGTGTGTACATTACCCCATAAAAGAGAAAGTGGTTGGAGAGAGTGCAGTGGTCAGGGCATGTTCAGAACAATTCTTCAAAACTGGGAAACCTATCTGTTCTTTCACATGGCAAAGGGGCTGTACTGATAATCAGGATCCAGGTTTAAGTCTTTGTAGAAAAACAAGGCCTTTGTGATACTGCAAATGTTTGAAATTAATATACAAGCATTCTTTCCCAATAAGAAAATTGTTCATTAAGTGGGAATAAAAGCTTAAACAAAAAAGGCAGAAGGAGGCACTTCTGAGAAATATATCAAAAGTCTTATTACTTTAGAATATGGTTATGGTTACCCTGGTATAAATTAAGAAAAGCTCCACTGAAATCAAGGGATTTTCAAGACAGGAACAAGCAAGAATAGAGACAGGTCTTTAGGGTTTAAAACAAAGTGAATATTGCTTGTATACTGATCAGTTCTTCTGCAGAGGCCACAGTTAGAAGTCTCTTCACCTTGTGAGACACAGCAAGCAGAACCCAAAGTTGAACAAATACAGATTTGTCTGCAGCTATTGTACACTAGAGTAGCAGGGGACAAGAAGCCTTGATAGGCAATGCTGCCTAATAAGATATTCAGGGATTAAGTCAGTGTTTTACAAGACACGTGTTCATGGGCTAGCTGTTGCTCTGTTGTTTTATTTTTTTCTTTGTTATGTTTAATTTATCATGCTAGTGCTGTCTAAACTACATCTGTAAACAGGTTTTAGTTTGACCGACCTCCTCTTTTACATCCACAGGCAGCATTTCTACTTTGTGTTCTGATTTCAGATACCTTAAAGACAAATAAATCTATGGGGGAGATAGAGGTAACAAACCTGAACAACAAAAACAAACCCCTTTGTCTGACAATATGTGATCATATGTGAATACAAATTTGCCTAGCTGTGAGGAACTGGCTCCTGGAACTGGAGCTATGCTATGCACAGATTCCTTTATAGGTCAAACCCAATTAAACAAACTACTACTAAATATTTAACAGCTCAGTGCAGTAATTAGTGACAAATAATGGAAGCTTAAACTGATAATTGCACAGAAATGTCCTGTTGGAAACATTACACATTCCTTACTCTTCCTCTTTCTCTCATACTCAATAAATCCTGATCCTTTTCAAGGATTAAACTGACAAATGAATCTGGATTTTAAACATATCTATTTGGTCTGCAATGAAGACCAATTTCTGCCTTCTATGACTTGCGAAAAGGAACTTTCCAAGGGGAATTCTTCTTCTCAAATTTCCATTTTGAGTTCTCTGCTTTTAAGCAGAGTAATTGCTAAAACATGAATTGATTTCAAATCTTCAACCAACCTGCAGGTCCAGAATTCAAGCTCCTGTCCATAGGATTCAAAAGGTCACCCAATTAAAATGGGGAAGCACACAGAGCTGTGATTTATATGCAAAGGGCAACCTTTAAAACAATGATACTTTCCAGTTTTCCACAGGTGCATGTACAAGAATCTCTTTGAACAAAATTACAAGTGAAATTACAAGTTTCTTGATACAGCCTGAAAGAAAAGTGCTGTAACTTGTCTGCACTCCTATTATGCAGACAGACACAATCACACACTTGTATCGATTGCTGAGTTCACCTCCCTACCTTCCTGACATAACACTGGGTATTGTGCTTGCCAGGTGACAGGGGACAGCCTGGAATCTGGATTCTCCACACATTGCCAACTGGTGCATGGAGCCTTGTACAACAGCACCTGGCACACTGGAGGTTGTGGATCAGCCCAAGATTAACTTACAGTGGCTAACAACATTTTCACTCAGGTGAAAGCAAACCCTGAACAAGCCCACTTTTAAAATCAGCAAACTTTCCTTTCACATGTGGAAACCATATTTGGAAATTATCCATCCATCAGGCATACATGCACACACCCAGTTAAAAAATTGCAGAAGTGGATGGGAGCATATGTTGGATCCTGAAATCAGGAATGTAAATGGAAATTTGTCCCCTTGTCCATGGTATGTCAATTTTAGACTGTGTAGGATATACAAGGAAAAGCTATGGTGCTCTGCTAGGTCTCCTCCTCTTCTAAAAGCTCCAAACTCTGTTGCACATTGGTACATCTTTTTCCTTCAAGACAGTTTGCAAGGAAAGCCAGATTGAGCAGATTTGATGGTAACAGCCAAGGATTTCTGAGCTGATAAGCAGAGGCCCCCATGGATTTTGAGCTCTGACTTCCTTCACAACCAGTTACTGTGCCAGCCCATCTTGGACCTCTTACCGTCCTTATTCCTACAGCTCTTCAAACAAGGAATAGCAGGAACTGGGACAGTGCTTATGTGGCAGGCTTGGTGTGTGTGTGAATTACAAATCTACTGCTTGGAAAAGAAACTAAGGACAATTTTTATCCCTTCATAGCTGGTGATTAGTTAGACAGTTAAGAGCCCTATGTTGAAATGTTTTGTTCTTAGAGCAACCTCATCTGAGCTTTCCCCTTTAAAGTCCAAGAAACGCCATGTTTTAAAGGTGACTTTTAGAGAGATAGAGAGACTAGAATGATATTTTGCCCTTTATAACAAAGTCATTCTCTAAATTTTGTGAGGATACACACTGTAAATCAATAAATCAGGAGCATTTACTAGCATGTGGTACCAGAATAAGAAAATTTCATGTTTGTCATTGTGGTTGTTGGTTGTAGAATTCAGTTTGGTTTCTCTATTGTCTTCTGTTTTCTGGTTTGGTTTTTTTCAATTGCATTTGTGTAAAAGAAGTGTGAAATGTGGCCACAGCTAAATGGGAGGAATTTCACTCTCACTTTCTCCTGTTTACAGAACCTTAAAAAATGGGGAAGGCAGTGAAGTCCAATTCCTACAATTTAATACTCCTCCCCCAAAGAAGAAGTCCCACAAAAAGAAGCATCCTTTTATGCCTTTTTCCTTCCTCCCTGTGAGAGATGATCCTACCAAATGTCATTCTCTGAGGTTGGTCATTCTGTGTCCTGTCAGACAGCTGGCCAGTGACACGTTGCAAGTCAGACATGTCATTAGCTCCTGCCTTGACCCTGTACTGACAGTGGAAGAAATGCTCCCACCCCTCACCTCTGGCTCTGGCTTGTGATGCCAGGTACTCCTGTCTCCTTGGCTATCTCCTGAAGCTGCTGCTTTCACCCCTTGTTGCCCATTAGGGCTGTTTTTAGTCTGGCAATCTTCAGATTGAGTGAAAAGAATCACATTTACAAGGAGGATAACTGGAAACAACACTCATTTGCTATCTACATTTAGTGCCTAGGTATCTGAAACACAGAACTTTAATTCCTTTACAAAAAGATGTGCTGCAGCTATGGTGAGGCTAATCTATAACCCTCGTGATTTTATGTAATTTGCTACTCCAAGTTAATTTTAATTCATCAAAATAAAACCCTTTAAAGTAAAGTGTTTGCTTGAACCTAGGGAAAAAAAAAAAAGCAAAATCTTTGCAATTGGAGGGCAATTCATCATACTACAGTGCACACTTATATAAATTCAAAAGTTAGCTATAAACAAGTACCCACAGCAATAGTGCCAAGCATAAAGGGGCAGGCAACAGGAGGCCTGCTTTCTAATAAGCCCTCAAAGGAACCTGCCACACAGAAGTGGCACTTATTCTAATTTAAAGCTCTCACAGTTACTTTACCATGACAAAATTTATAAACTAATAACTTTAGTAAACAGACTGGCACTCCAAACAAAAACCCACACAGCAGTTCAGGCCCACAGAGAAAACAGCTTTCTTAGAAAGGTACTGTCTTCAACAGTGAGATAAAACATTTTTTGTGGGCTACTCTTCCAGTCCCTGATGTTCAGTAACAATTCTGCACCATTCCAGTACATCTGTATTGTCACTTCATTTGTGGTTTGTAGTCTATTGTCCCCACAAATCTTTTTAGCATCCTAAGGTATATTACACATCTGTATATTTGTGTCATGGTCAGCTCAAACCAATAAATATTTCTGGATTTGAAAGAGCCTACTGTGGGCCTGTGACTTCCCTTACAGTGTGATTAGTCAGGGCACTTTGCTTTCAAATTGTCAGTTAAAAAACATATTTAATATTTGCAATTAAAGCTCATGGTCTTTCTCATCTCTATTTGTTTTGATTCTCAGTAACTGATAAAAATTGCAAAAATTATACTGTTCTTTATTTATATACATGAAGAAAAAAGACAATCAGAAAGTAATTATAAGGGCTTAGCAGGAAATTGCAGAAATCTCTGTAATACATGCATATTGGATATTTTTTTTGTTGTTGTATCCTAAAACCACATCACTTTGTACAAAGTTCTTTTTCAAATCAAAGCAATGCTGAAGTAAAACAACTGCAGGCAAAATTCCTAAGACACGACACAGTTTGTGTCAGAATGCTCATCACTTCAGGCTGACCTGTCAAAGTATCTTGGGAAACATGGTATAAAGACAAATCTGCAAGTTCATAGGAAACTTTGAATGATAAGAATTGTGTGTTGCACACAAATCACAGAATGCTGTGCTGCATTAGCTGAGATATACAGCAGATGTCCACCCCTTCCCACAGCTTCTAGGCACACCTGCTCAGGCTGTGCTCCTAAGAGCATTGAGGGGAAGCCAGCATCAAGAGGCTTTTAGAGAAGAAAGCAGAAAAATAAAAAGTTTGTGCTTAGATCAGTGATGTGGAATCGAAAGATCAGAACTTAGTACTGTACACAGTCACCTGCTGTCAGCAATAGAGCTATGTCATAAATTTAATATAGGTGAAGTTAGCAAGATGACATTTCTGGACCTTGACAGGCAATTTCTGTCACTTGTGCTTTCAGGAGATTCTCAGCACCTTGCAGAATCCATCCCTGCATCCAACCCACTTCCTAGATGGACCCAGTATTGTCTCAAGAAATGTCCTTTTAGGCATTAGAGCTAAGGATTTTGGGCACAGGGCTTGTTTTTCCAGAAACAAATGCATTGTCAAGGCAATCTACAAACTCACCAGAGAGTAATTTCTAAGGGTTTTTGAAACACCTCTTTCCACAGATATATTTCCCTAGTAAGTTCTGCACAAGAGTCCCATCTGTAAAGACTTAACAGTTCTCTGCTAAATTGTGTGCATTTTCAGATTAATTCCTACATGTTCATTGTATATTACGGTAAATCCATGTGGCCTAAACATTCAAATCATGGGCTACCATAGTCCTCAGTGCATGTTAAAGCATTCCTAACACTGCCCAAACTTATGCCAGCTCATAATAGCCCCATGGGATTGTTATACCAATTAAAAATCCCTGGAATTCATTGGAGTCTGAGACATGCCTGTGAGGACCAAAAGGGAGTGATACAGAACCAGCTTGCAAAATAAACAGGATTTGCTGCGTACTGAGGGAATCCTTGGCTGTCTGACTAAGGTACCTTTTATACTGGCAGGGGATGCAAATTGGAGCCTGAGGATCTGCACTTTCATTTTCAAAGCTCTTTGCAAACATCAACCACTTCACCTTCACACCATCGCTTCAAGGGAAGTAAATATGTACAGTTCCAGCATCTTCTGTTTTCTGGAGGTGCAAAGAAGCACAGGGCATTTTTACAGTCTCTCTTCAGGATCAAAAGGGAGCTTTTGACAACCTTCCTCCTTTGTGGGCAAATGAGCTTCTCAAGGCCACGGAGGGAATTGGTCGCAGAACAGGGTTTTCTGGAAAGATCCTGCTATCCAGCCTGGTACTGGTACTGGTAAGCAACTTGCAGAATTCTAGCCATACACTGCTTCAATGTAGGGACAGATTACTGCATGTCACCCTCCATAATGTCTCCTGTGAAAGGAATTCTACATGCTTCCCGGGGACCTCCCCCTTTGCTTCCCCCCAAATGGTGCCAAGGTTAGAGACAAGTTGTTTCCTCAAGGCTGAAATTAAAAATGGCTCTGTATTTTGCTAAACAGTCCTCTGAAGCACAGGCAGCGTGTGTGTTTGTGTGTGTGTGCCTGAAAAGGACCCCAATGAAAGGAAGGAATGAGAGATGCTAAACAATGCTGTGCAAAGTTGCAGACTGTTCGGCTACAGGCCAGAAAATGAATCCAATTTTTCATTCTGTCATTATAAATATTTCAGTGCAAATGGTACTGATTTTCTGCAACTGTGGTTAAGCAAAGGGCCTCTGAGTGAATATTTAAGGGGGAAAAAAAGAGAAGAAGAAAAAGAGTGAAGGGAGAAAAAAGAAAAATAAAAGGGAGGGGGAAAATTAAGGTTAGCAACCAATTAATTTCAAACTTTCAGTGTAAAAGATTCTGGGAAAAATTCTACAGTGATGCAGCGTGTGACTCGAAGGAGGGAAAAAAACATTTACTCTGCTCTTCTTCTGACAGTTTCTCATAAAATATCTGCAGTCCATCTATCTTTTAGTACTCCAGGCTCCTCTGGAGAGCAGAAAATAGTAGTTTAAAGCTCACTTCAGTGCCAGTCTGCGGGAGATTGCTTTCCACAGGACCCCTGCTGATGGAGGCCTAGGGGAAGAGGCCCAGGAGTTATTCAATCAGTCCAAGGCTCTGGGGCGGCCAGGGCTCCTTTGAGGGCTGATTATAAAGCTGCCCTCCTGTTGCCTGCCTCTGAACAGAACGAAATGAGCAGCCTCTTGCTGAGCAGATTCTGCAAGAAGGAATTTCACCTGTCATGGAGTTTGTCAGAATTTCAAGATTTATCTTGGTGCAAAATTAATAAAATACCAACTAGGATTTCAGCCTGACTACTCAGCTGTGTCATCTCAAAGTGATCTTTCACCTAAAAAAACCTGGACACACAGCTACTGAAGTCATTCTTGCCCTACTTTTGCTCAGGAGCTTTGGTGGATGCTACAGCTGAATAAAAAAATGATTAGAGGTGGATTTCCTGACAATTACACCCAATGTCAAGTACTGGGTGGGTGCTACCGTCCTCATGTGTGACCTTCCACCTTACTTCTGTGGTTACCAAATCTCCCTGGAATAAGCTAGAAATCTGAAATAGAAAAAGATCATTTCTGCAGTTTACAACCTAGCAGGTCCCTTATGGCAGCACATCTGTTAAGTTCATACACTGGTATTCCAGGTCTGGATTTGATTTATAAGTTTTAAAGGAATGCAAACAACAGACTACATGAGATTAGATCCAGTGAAACACTGCAAATTAATATTGCCGTGACAGTCAAGTACATGGTCTTTTAACCATATTCTGAGTTTAATGTTGTGGTAAAGTGCCAGGTTGATAAAGCATCATCTAAATCTCTGTGAGCTGAGTGCAATTCTTTCAAAGCTAGACAGTCTCACCAGTCTTTTGACAGTGCCTTACAGCAATAATAATAATAAAAAATCTTTATACACTACCTGTTTAGTTAAGACTGTACTAGTTTATAGCACTTGGTGACATGAATTTCAAGTCTCAGCAAAGAAGTAACCTGCAGCCTGCAAGAGAGCTTTTCAGCTAAATGAGTAGATCAACTTGGAGAAAATAAAATTCAGCTGATGGGTAAATAAATATTATTCAATTATTCAATATTATTCAATGTCATTGGCTTGGATCTTCTCATGGAGAGGCAGAGATCCACTGTACCAAGAAACATTTAAATAAACCCCCCATCTTAGATTGGGAAGAAAGATGCATTTACCATCAACAGCTCTAACCCCGAGCTGTGACAATTTCTCTGTTCTGTTCAAAGCTGTTTGCTGTATGAAGCAACAAATCTACCTTTCTGTCTATTTGCTCCCCAGCATTTTCTAACAAGAGCTTAAAACAAATGGTAACATATCCTTTACCTGCCTCTTCACCCTCAGATGACAATTCAGCATTAATACACATCATAAAGCCACCTTTACCAGGCACTGGTAGTGTGACAGTTTTAACACCAAGAGATCTCACAGTAAAGGGGGAGAGAGAAAGCACGCAAGTGAATGCACAGATGGTGGGAGGGGACACAGGGTGCTCTCAGCAGGTTACAGTAGAGATGCATTAACTCCACAGAGGGATAAGGGCTTCCCACCAGTACAGTCATGAATTATAACTGAGCATGGGAGTGAGTTCTTAGTGCCTGTCTCACAGCAAATATACTGTTCCATTTTCCTGCACAATCACCTTTCACCTTTACAAATGCAAAGCCAAGCAAAATGCACCACTAATATTTAACAATATCACAGGTCCTTTATCTTACACAGCACACATCTACACACAGGAAGTAGGGGGGGAGGCAGAGTATTCCCTGGCACAGCGTATCCCCCAGCAAACTTACACACCCATGATCCGTGACCGTGCCTAGTGATTCTCCTGCAAAATGACACTATAACAACACAGAAAAACAACCAAAGCTGCACGTAGAAATGTGTGTAACTCAGCAGTATTGGTTCACAAGAACTGAATCATCCCTTTCTCTCTTCCTTTGTTAACAGGGTGGAGGACACTCAATTTCAGCTTTGAACACAAAGGAAGCTCCACTTAAAAAAAAAAATCACAAGCCTGCAAAATTCCATTCTTTTCCCACCCAAAGTGTTTACACCTTGGTTTGATAAAAGCATGGTGAAACTGACTTCAATAACAGGTAGAAATGCTAAACCTAAAAGCTGCTTCTTCTGACTGGGGGACATACACATTTTTTTGCAACATATACTTCCAGTTGTGCAGCAACTCTGCACCAGATATTTTTTTCACTCATGTTTAGAACAGAGTGGCCCAATGATGCTCTTACCCTGCCACTGACAGGGAAAAAAAAAAAAAAAAGGCAAAAACACAGTAAAGGAAGCAAAAAAGGCAATTAAAAAAAAAAAAAAAAAAAAAAAAAAAAGGCACCACTTTTGAGCCAAGTTTGCTGTTTACTGGAGTGTCTCTTTATGAATCACTGACCACACCTTGTTTTCCCAAACTATCTGCACCTCCTCCCTAGGGGAATTCATCCCCTCCCAACTTTCCTCCTACTCAATGAACCTATCAATGGAGAAAACTTGTTATTTTTGGCAGCTGAGAATTTGACCAGTTTTAAAGGATTCATTTACCATGCCTTTCACTTTTGTTTAAATCCTCAGTGTTCCCGTTCTAAATGACAGCATGGCAAGCATTGCTTTTAAGCAGTATTCATCTTGCCTACCACATCTCAGCCTTTCACAGACGGCTGCTCTCTCTCCAACAATGGAGCCTTACTCCTTCATAGCTTGAGGGCAGACTCTCACTAGCTGTAGACTTGCTGCAAATATCACAATAAAGGACACAAATGTGAATTTCTTGTAAAATATGGGCTGGCTCTGGAGGTACCTTGCTTTAGAAAACTCTGTCAAGAGCAAACAATATATCTTTCTCCAAAATGCACAGCAGCCACACAGCTGAAAGAGCTTTTCCAAGTGATCTAACATGTCAATGGAATCAGGATGCTTGTGAATTTTACACTTTTCTCCACTTTAGGTCTCTGATCGATATTTTAGCTTCTGTCACACTTAATATACTCAATGCTGGTTTGGCAGCATGTCTTGAAAAAAACAAAAAAAAAAACCCTGAAGCTTGAGGAGGTGCTCTGCGGTGGAAGAAGGTAGAGTTTGAACTAAGATCTTAAGAGGTAGCAGTTTTGCTGTCACCAAATCCCTGTACCTTTTGGTACAGCAAAAAAAATGGAGGAGTGAGGATGCTGGGAGCAACAACAACCTTGTGCCAGTGCTGCAGAGGGAAGTGGGGGCAGACCTGGAGCTGCAGACTTCCAGTGATAACCATGTGCCACCACTCGTTGGGAAATGACAGGACCAGTGGAGAGTGGAGCCAGGAATAAGGAGCTTATTCATGGAGATGGAGTGAGGGGGGCCAGCAGCAGGGTAGGGGGAAGGGAAATCAGATTTGCAGAACTGGCCATGAAGCTCCTCAATACACCATAGCTGGATGCTTCATAAAGTCACACTGATGGCAGTCCCGGAGATGGCCATCTGTTGTCAGCTCTGGGCCAGATGAAAGATAATATAATGGCAGCTACTGGTAGCTAACAGCAGGGCAGTTGTAGGAAGGAATGTGTCCTAGAATGAAGAAGTGGTGCTTCCTGTTTAGCACAGAAAAGCAGTCATCGATATCAACTACATTAGCAAGAAATTAATGGATGGACAATTAACAGAACTGAACTGATCTACCAGGGAAATTATTCATATGCAAACAGAGTGCTTATTTCTTCTGCTTACTCCAGGTGTATGTGCCAACTGATCTGACTAATGGCAAGGTGTAGGCTGAAACATTCAGGGCACAGATGATAAAACCTCATTTTCTGCAAAGGGTAGAATTCCATTTCTAATGATTATCTGTGGGTCAGGGAATACATTTACTGCTTTTCCTGCTCTCAGTTTATGACAGGACTCTCTGATGTTCACTGAGGTTTCTATAAGGACTGAGGGTAGAAACTGGCCTTTATGCAATAACTGAATTTCCCCTTATTATTACCATGATTTATTTTTACAAGTGTCTTATCATTATTACCAGCATCACTCAGAAGAAAATATGCTTGCCTTCCCAAGCACTATTATTTTTATCTTGTTTCTTTCTTTGTCCCATGATCTTCTTTCTGCTTCTCCTCTACTCCTCTGCCTGTTGTTCCCTTCTTCCTCTACCTCTCTGTCCCTTTTTTTTTCTGCAGCAACTTTTCATTTGCTTCTTTAGGCTGAAATCTCATACACCTCACTGTTCTGTTTGCTAAAAAAACTTTAGAAATTATGATTTTAATGTTGACATGTAACATCACTGATATGTTTCAGAGACTACATTTGCTGCTTTCAGACTGGAAACCATGAATTTCATTTCACATTTTTGCATATCATAAGGATTTGCAGTCGTAAGGATTACAAACTGCACTATATTGCCTGATTCTGCAGAATCTGTTTAATATAGACCACATGAGTCAATTTGGAGAAGAGATGCATGGGCTATTTTTTTAAATAGGTATTTATATTTTACCAAAAGAATACTGCCATACAAGCATATAAACAGGAAGAAGTAGGCAAAATAGGGACATATATTCAAGCACACACGCTTTGAGTGTGACTCTTTCCCCTAGTAAGAGAGGGAATATAAATTTTTGCTTATTTTTGAATAGGTACTTTATGAGTGTCACTCAGGACAGTATATTTACTTTTCAGTTCTTTACCATTTTACTGTTTCTGAAGTCTGAATTTCTTTTCAAGATTAAAATCTGTATTTAGATGTAATATCCATCACTTAAATGCTGTACTGTCTGTCTTTGCCAATTAATTCTGTATTTATACATATAAAATAATATATGTATATATAATAATATTATTCAAGCATCTGAAAAAGCAAACCCATAATTGTGATTCAATTGCTCCAGAAATGTAAGGAATGTTCTCACAGGGCAGGTGTAAGGGATATTGTGAATACATTGTTTCCTGCTTATTTACAGGAAAAAGTGTAGAAAATTTCACAGGCTGACTATGGTATGTAGAATTACTCATTTATGAAGTATGTGGACACAAATAAGTCATATTAATATTAAGCTCATCTTTGACAAGCACTATTTAGTGTAATCAAAATTGGTCCTGAAAAATTCTGGCACTTTGGGCATGGTAAGCGTTGCAATGTGGTATAAATATTCATGAACTAATGAAGTACCCACAGGGAGTGTTTACATTTGAATAGGCCAATCAAAGGCGGGTGAACTCACAAGCTCCAAACCTGGAAATTTCTTACTTAGGAAAGAATTACCGAATGAAAACCTAATGTGGCCATAACACCCCTCAATCCCCAGGAGGGAAGGGGCACTGGAAGGGAATTCAAAGAATTTCTTTTTGTATTTAAACTTTGTTTGACATTGAATCAAAAGACTTGCAGGGGAAACACTTAGAAGGTATGTCCTTAAAGAGCTAATGCATGAGTGCCTCCACCGTGCTTCTCTTGATTGCCTTTTTGAGAAAATTTGCAAAGAAAATAACTCTCTCTTCTAGGGGGAAAAAAGTCTCAAATCTCAGGTCTGAATTTTTTAAATCTTGGAAGACATGGAAAGATACTCAATGCACCTACTGGTGCATACCTATCTATCTGAAACAGAATGCACAGTAAGGGCTCAGGAAGAAAAAGCAAACCTGCAACACATGCAGCTCAGTCTAGTCCCCTAAAACACAAACATTAATTACAATCCTAACACGTATTATTATCATTATCCTCCGTGCATGGTTATGTGGAGAGAGTTAGCACCTGGCCTGAGAAAAGCAACCTGACTGCCTGCTAAGGACTAGGCCAACACTATTGAATGTGATGCCTGCATTTAGGCATCAAAAGTGTTTTGTTGAAACTTTAAATGAGGCTATGGCTGCTCAGCACCTATGCTTTTATCAAAGTTCCTAACTTCAGGCATTTTTGACCTGATTTCCTGATGTACTCAGCACCAGCATCTTGCCCTGGCCTTATCTGCAGCTGGAGGTGCTCAGCACCCTCTCAGAAATAGGCCACTGAGTTTGAAAATGCTGGCCTAAAGCTTTGACTGTTAATTGGATTCCAGGTAGGCTTCTTTTTAAGAGGAGCTGACAAAGTTATTCCCTGCTGGCTCCTGGCCTTTGGGGCCTAGAAAGCCAGCATCTATGTTCCACTCCTCACCCTAAGAGCTTGGGGACCTAGAAATGCCAAAACTAATCTCCAATTTCACTTAAAAAAGTGTTTTCAGGTCTTTTCTTTGTGAAGAAAACATCCTGCAGGTTTGAAAGTTTTGTGCCTGTTTTTGTGTAAAGAGCATGAATTATTCACGGTCTCCCCTGCTGTTGGGACCTACATGGTACACAGACTCAACTAGGGGGCCTTGGCAAAACAATCCTAGATGGAGGTAGCTGTGCCACTGCTGCTATGGCTGATGCTATTCCTACACCAACCTCTTTCCCAGCTGGCCCCAGAAGGCCTCTGCCACAAGGAGACAGCCCCAGCCCAGGTTAATTAGCAGTTTTCTCTAGCTGACCCCCAAATGAGGGAACATGATGTTTGAATCCCAGCTCTGCCACTGTCTCCACTAAAGGTCTCAGTCAAGCCTTTAGTTCTTGAAATAGCCTAGAGCTTGCTTAGTTCTGCTCCAGCTCAGGTCAAGGGTATTTTAAAGGCTGTTTTAAAATGTTGAGTTTTTGGGAGCATTTTTCAATGCTGCGATCTTTGGGAAGTTTAACCCTTAAAGAAGTAAGGAAGAAACTAGAAGTTTAGTTTCAACAGTGCTAACCTTGGAACAAGAAAATGGTAAAACTGGAAATCCAGAGAAGGACTCATATTAAGCTACATAAAACTTCAGAGACTCTTCTATAGTGCCTCTGTCCTGCTTTGTTTCAATGCCTTGTACTGGGAGCTAAGAATGTTCTCCTGCTGTTTGAAGCGACATGAGTAACATCTGCTATGAGTGCTTCATTCTTTCTTTCATCCTCTCCCTGGGGAAGGAGCTGTGTATCTTGTTTTGGTAGAGCTCTGTTGCTGTGTTTGGGATTTTGGGGAAGGTTTAGAAATCTACATACAGGTATAGGTTTGTATGAGAAAAGGGAGCCTTTGGCACATGTAGGTGCATCCTGCTCTTAAAAGCATAAGTTGATGACATCTGTTATAATATTTAACTGCTGTAGAAGTTTGTTCCATGCTCTCACAGTCCTGTCTGTGAGGAAGTTCTAGCTCCTGAGCAAAAATCTTCAGCTCTTTGATAGAAACACTCACAAAGCAGAACTTTGTCAACTACCACATTGTTTCCAAATAGGAAGAACAACTCAGAACCTCTGAGATGCACTTGACCCAGCCCACCAAGAAAATTAAGGACTGAGTCTTAGGACACAACTGGACAAACATGTAGGAAGGCAGTACAGGCAGCAAGAGAGCTGATTGAATATGCTCCTGGTCTCCTTTGCTACCAAGGGCCAGTGCTGCAGCTCTCTGTATTAGCTGGAACGTCCTACAGGCTGATGGCTTCATGCCGAGGTATTCTGTGCTGATGGAGTCCAGATGGGAAGCAGCAAGGGCGTGAATCACTGAGGCCAGGTCCCTTTTGAACAGGATGAGAAACAACTGCTGATCCAATTATTTCTTGCCCTAGTTTTCATGTTTCTAAAGTGGGGACACTTAACTACCCCAGGGGCAGCTAATTATTAGTCACAAGAAGTTAAGGAAATGTCCTAATTCCCCAAAAAGAGATATCATTTTTATATTGGGTATTTTGTATTTTGAAATGGTGCTGAGATCATGTAATCTTGGCTAGCATCATATTGAAGATTAACTATCACCACTGATAAAACACTGAAAAAAATATACAACTATTCATCAGTTCTACTGGATATCAGTACCTGTCTGATCCAGCAACATCTGCATAAAACTAAAGTGAATTCATTCATTCACTCTGGGTAACACCTCACAAGGGTACCCCATTCCTCTCCATAAATACCACAATATGCTGTATCCCTATAAGTGTTTAAGGTCAGGTTGGATAGGGCTTTGAGCAACCTGGTCTTGTGGAAGCTGTCCCTGCTCATGGCAGGGGGTTGGAACTGGATGATCTTTAATGTCCCTTCCAACCCAAATCATTCTGATTCTGTGGAATTAATATAAGCAGTAGAAATAGGAAAGAAATGGCTACTCCTCATCAGAGACAAGAGAAGCACAAACACCAGAGCAAATATCTAAACCTATGTCCAATAAGAGTAAGTCAAGAAGGAGCAGGCACTGGAAACAGCATGTGGGCAGGAAAAAGAAGTCATAATAGGTATAAATTCCTTTATCATAATTTACCGAAAATTCAACAATAAACTAGTGATAAATTCACTTATCAATTAAAAATTCACTGTTATGGATAATGGATGGAGAACACTGTTTTAGTTATATCCACCCTCTGTAGACAACTGAATGATCCACATGTTCAATTAGAAGATTTTCATCTTTTGGGAGAAATCTAGGTACCCTATAAATGCATCTATCTTTCAGCTTCCTTACATGATACTTAGAGATTGTTCAAGCCTATTTTAGACAAATCCTTATTATGTTAAGCATGTCTTATTAAAAGCCTTTTATTCTAAAGGATAAACATTTTTAGAGACACACTCTTTCAACTCCCTTTCTCAAGTATAATCGCATCATATAGCCTTTTAAATGTGTAAGTACAAAAATTCACAGCTGGAAACACTCTTAAAGCATAAACTTCTGTTACAGAAGTTTTCCATTTGTTTCCTACATATGCAGGTAGTAGCTAAAAAAGTTTAAAGCTGGTTCTGTAGCTATTGAGCACAAAGTATTTCAAGGCTGTGTACAGAGCACAAAGGAAGTGTCAAACGGATCTTAAAACAAAGAGCAAATTCCTGTAAAATTTCATTATTTCAACTTGAAGGTTGAGTAACACATTGAAAGTTTGATTTTCAGGACTGGTCATTTGTTCTCTGCTCTCACCGGAATGCGGTCCTGTGGGATTGTGCTGTATTCCTAGCAAGGGTCAGGAGTGAAATAATAAAAACTTCTAAAGGGAGTCCTGCTTGAAGGTGAGATGCACATAGTATGAATGGATTCTTATGTTCCTGTAGACTACTCTTTCTGAACAGGAGCCAGAAAATGCTAAGTGAAGAATCACACTGGGCCAAACACCAAATTAAGCAGCATTGTAACACATATATCTTCTGTATGATTGAATTCATTCCTTTTAATTATCAACTGTACCATACACGTGGATAGGACTTCTATGCTATTGCATTTTGCCCTGCTCTACTTTGTTCATGTTTCCACCCTGCCTTCCCTACAACCATGGAGTGCTGACCCTGCCTTCTAATCTGACATGATCAGCACGTCCTGTGCATGGGAGAAGCACATTAGATGCACATTTAATTTCAAAAGAAGGAACTGCTCTTGATAGAATAAACATACAGCTATGCTGCCAGCCCCAACACAAACCACAGCAATGTGAAAGGATAGAGAAGCATAACCTGGAGGAAAGCTGCCAAAGATTCCACTGCTTTAGGTGATAGATAGCCTGAACAAAGCAATGTCTCCTAGAATCTGTTTTAAGTGAGAGTGGGCTGAAGATCAATGTATTTTCAGCAAGAGCAGAAGCCAAAGCTCAGTACCTACTGCTCTTCCTGAGTGTTTTGCTGCCCTTTCACCAGCCTGGGTAGGTAACTGGAGGTAAGAGCAGGAAGACAGTGATCATGCAAATGGCACGATGGTACTGCATGTTTTTAAAACACAATGCATTCTCCACCGAGGTAGGGCAGTCCAAGTTAATTAAAATACTAATAAACATAATGAATTAAGTGTATAAGTAAATGCATACCTCTTCCTTTTTGCAAGTGTAGATAAGCCAGAGGGAGGCTGCCACTAAGGATGTGGAGTCTAGAGTCTGCTAGAGCATGGAACTACCAAAACACTGTTATCTAGCCTGTGTAAAACAGAGTTGTTGTCTGTAGTGACACCCTTTTGTGCTCTTCACTAGAAAACCAGGTGCTTCAGTTATGTTGAAGTTTCAATGAATTAGGCTTAGATGGAAAGAGCAAATTTTTTCCTTAGTCTAGGGCAGAAATAAATTTTACGTGGAGAAACACATGGTTTGTTTATTGCCAAAACAAAAAAAAAGAAGGCAGCTGCTTGGGAGCCCATGTGTTTTGAAATGAAAGTGCATTTTTGGTGGGATAGGCTTGTTAGGAGGTGATTGTAGCCATCATAATTACACTCTGTATGCTTTCCATCTTCATATTTCAGTTATCTATTCTGCTTTTTAAAATCCAGTCCTAATTCTACTGTTAAAAGTAACTTTTACCTTGCGTTCCTTCTTCTTTCTTTTCATAACTGTCTTTTGCATTCCTGCACCTTGTCCCTCCCTCCCTCCCTTTCTTTTTCTTTCTTTCTTTCTTTCTTTCTTTCTTTCTTTCTTTCTTTCTTTCTTTCTTTCTTTCTTTCTTTTTCTTTCTTTCTTTCTTTCTTTCTGTTTTCTTTCTTTCTTTCTTCGTTCTTTCTTTCTTTCTTTCTTTCTTCTTTCTTTCTTTCTTTCTTTCTTTCTTTCTTTTCTTTTCTTCTTTCTTTCTTTCTTTTCTTCTTTCTTCTTTCTCTCTTTCTCTCTTTTCTCTCTTTCTCTCTTTCTCTCTTTCTCTCTTTTCTCTCTTTTCTCTCTTTCTCTCTTTCTCTCTTTCTCTCTTTCTCTCTTTCTCTCTTTCTCTCTTTCTCTCTTTCTCTCTTTCTCTCTTTCTCTCTTTCTCTCTTTCTCTCTTTCTCTCTTTCTTTCTTTCTTTCTTTCTTTCCTTTCTTTCTTTCTCTCTCTTTTCTTTTGTTTACCATTAATAAACAGTATCATTACAAGTCTGACAATGGCCCACAAAAAGACATTCATTTGACTCTATTTTTATTCCCCACCAAGACAAAAGAGAAATTCTGTCTACTTCCCTCTCTGCCATCACTACACTCCTACTTCAGTGCATAGCTTTTCATAGTTAAAGACAAAAGAATACATTTATTTTTCATTTCACTACTATGCTAAACGTTTTATGGGTATCAAGAAAAATAGGATGCCCATTTCTCTCTCCTGGAGAATACCTTGAGCTGCAACAACCTGCAGTGCAAGAATCTTGAAATTCAGCTCCGTACCAGGTGGCTTTCTGCCAGCACCTTTTTGAAGCAGCATGGGTTGAATCACCTGCAATTTCTCTTGACCTTCTCTAATTCCCATCCTGATGATAAGCAAGTATCAGAAGAGGTCATGGCAAGTACAGTGTTGAACTCAGCTACCAAATACATAATGCTATTGCAACTCCCAAGTAACAAGTGTGGTACCTGCAGCTCTGTTTGGAAGAAGAACTTCTGTGGACACTGTGTGCAGTCATAGATCTTGTCCTCTTGTCCATGGGCTGAGAAAATATGCTGCTGCAACTTGTTTGCTTGGACAAACACTGAAATATTAGACAAAGAACAAGTTTTTAATTGTTTCATATCGTAAGTGAAGTGTTTTTTCCCAATCTCCCAATAACATTGAGCAATTCCAGGACATAAAATTAGGCAAGTGCATTTGGATTTCACCTTACTGTTGCTATAGTGCATACCAATGAATGTTATTTGTCTACAAAGTGTGATGCTTCTTCTAAAACAAATGAATTTAAACAGATTCCTGGTGTAAGGGAAAAACCCCAACAATTGACCAAGAAAAAAAAAGCAATGGCTCTGTCAGGACAACCAATGAAGATTTCAAATATAAAGTATCTGAAAATGCCATTTCCTGTTCAGAATTATTTCTTCATGCTTACTGCACTTTGATTGAACACACACAAAACTTATTTCCTAGCAACCAACAGGTTTGAAAAGCAGAGATGCCAAAGTCCTGTTTACTCTGTGTGCCTAAAGTTAATGCTAACAAACAGATCTGTATTTAAATGTGTTAATGTTAAAAATTATATCCCACAGCTATACTGGGGCAATGTCTATAAATGTGAAACAGAACTGCAGGTAAATTCTCTTTGGATACTTTAAGATCAACTCTGCCTACACACTGAATGCAAGGGTTTCAATAATATAAACATGTTCAATTTTAATGACTACAAAACAAGGCCCTAAGACTGTGTAACAGTTTACCTAGGAGACATACTATTAATAATTAAATTGTATATGCCAGAGGCAGTGTTTGGGTTGGCAGCACTGACTTCTGATGGATGCCTGGTGCACTGTGACCTAAAAAAGTTTGCATCTACAATATTAATCTGTATAGGCAGGGAAAGGATTTATTAAAGATGCTGGCATTTGACTTTGACTCCACTCCTAATCATTAAAATTATTCTAATTGCAAGGCAACAAAAACCATCAGAATATTGTTCTTCTGAGTCATACATTTTAATCACATTTCTCATTACCCCAGAAAAAAAGATCAGATTCCATTTTCCATATAAAACTTATATTGGTGATTTTTACTTCTTGTTAATATTCCAGCAAGATGTGCTGAAGTAATTTAATGGCATATTGCTAATAAAGCAACATTGTTTGTGATTAATGCTGTCTATTTACCCCATCAGCAAAAAGCAAGGAGTATTTCTCACAGATTGGAATCGACTTATCTCTGTACTCTTTAACACATTTTACAAGGCTACTGGCTCAGAAATGGAAGGATTAGTTTTATCAGGGATCTTGGTCACATGGAGAATCCTCAGTGGGTACTCTCTCTCCATACACAAGTTTTTATGTTACATTTACAACACCCCAAACTTGGAAACTGAAGATCCATGACATTACACTAAAAAAACATCACACCATAATGTGTAAACAAAAACAAGGGACAAATTAGTAGAATCAGTAGTAAAACTAAAAACTTGAAGAAATTATTAGCTGAAAGAATTATTGAACACAGACACTTTACCAACAAACTGTGGTGGTACTACCCAGCTCAAACAAGCTGTGCAGTGAAGAGGAACTATGTAATTTTTAAATTTTATAGCCCACAGAAATGAGTGAAACCTGAACACAGTGAGGTAATAATCATCACCAGCCACTGTATCTGAAAGATGAAAAATTCAAATTTAATTTTCCTTGGTAACACTCACTTAGGTTTCACTGGGTGTGGAGCTGCCAAACAAAGAGAAGTAAAATGAAAGTATTAAAGGGTCTATTTGCTTATCAATGAAAATCCTTCACTTCCATTAATGGAAAACAGAAACCTTGAATGGCTTCCAGAATTAGCATGCCATTGATGTGTGAATACCCAAAGTGTGTTTTGTCATGTTTGTGATTATCTTTGATTTTCATCTTTTAAAGCAAAATTGGGAATGCAAGCTACATATTAACACTCATGTTTTAGGTTATCATTTTATGAAATGTTCCATTAGAAAGTCCTTAAAAAAACTCACAACAACTCAGTAGGCATCCTTTTAATGTGTTTTCATTTCCAACAACAGCATTTTTCTGTTCTTCATTATGGCCCAAACACTGCAGTGCTTAGCCCCACTGGGTCAAGTTATTTTCTCACTTGGGTTTTACTACTGAATAACACCACTGACTTGGGGACGATTATTCCACTCTTGGACTTGTGTCAGGGGAGAGCAGAACTTGACTTGAGGCAAGACAGCATGGTTTGCTTTCTAAAGCACATTACAAGGGTGTTTCTTCTCACCACAAGCCAACAAACACATGCATGTGGGCTTTCTTACCCCATCAGAGGAGAATGCTGCTGCATGGGCTATGCCTGGGAACTGGGGCCAAATTCTGCTCTGAGTTTTATTGGTTTAGATGAAGCATCTGTAGCTTTAAAGCACAAATTTACGGATAGTTTTAACCTTGGCAAGTTTGAAACATGAAAATAATGAACGTGATACCGTGGAAGGTAACAGACTATCACTTCTGCAGTTATAAAAAAAAAACTTCCGATACAAGAGCTTGAAATGCACTTCCTACAGATGGATGATTGACCTTCCAAGGAGCTCAGCTTTCTAAACGATTTCTAATCAATATTACTAATGAGAAAAGTGTTCCCTCCTAAAACTGACCTAAAGCCAGCACATGACACATTTTTTCAGGGAGTTCTGCAAGGTCAAGATAAGGGTATGACTGGCTCAAGCAGTGATGGGCTCTTACCTGTAAAGCACACTGGACATTTGAAGGTGCCCCCCATGCCTTCAAAGCTGTGCTCTATCAGGTGGCACTGAAGTTTGGCAGGAGAGTCGAATGTCTGATTGCAGAGTTTGCATTCATGGTTCAGTCCTTCATCTGCAGGAGAAATCAAAGGAAAGTTGACATTCACCACAGCTCTTACAAAGAAAAAGTCCAACACAATCTGTGAACTGGAGTGGCTTTTTGCTTTCCTAAGCTCAGGAAACTGGATGCCCCTCAGCACCTACAATTGCTGAAGTGTTCTCTCACCTAGAATGTTTCAGAATATCCAAAGCTTGACTGGGCATTAAAAGCACAGATTTTCCACTTACAATTAGCACTAAGCAGGAATGCAGAACATTAGCCTTCGGTAGGAAATGATGACTATGACCTGAAACATCATTTCTTAGCAGAGCCACCCAGTCACGAACAAGTACATTTGCAAAACAGCACGTGAGGAATTTAATGCTGATCACACATTATCCTGTCTACCACGGGTAGGAACTGTGAGTGCCGTTTTTGGCACTCTGGCTGAGGTGGAGTTTCTTGCAATAACCAGCGTGAGAAGGGTGGGTAGTTTGTACCCTCACATCACTCCTACTCCACATTCCCAGTCCTGTGGGCATACATGAAACCTTTTGCAAGCTGCAGGATTTCAAACCTCCCTTTCTGACAGTCCTGGATTTTTCCCCTCTTTATTTGCATTTCTCCTCTGAACGGCCCAGAAAAGTCCCTTCTGACACGGCTTTCCCGTCCACGTCCTGCGGCTTTAAAACCCTTCCCGCTCCCCGCCGCTCGTTCCTCTGCTTCCTCCCATTGTCTTCCAAGGCCGGCTGGTGCCTGGCACCAGGTTCCCTTCCTGAGGGTGCTGCAGGATTCATCCTCTCGGCCATGAGGGCAGTCAGCGGCTGTCCTACTTAGAAACAGTTGCTAGGTAAGAAGTGGCTTCCAGCCCTGCTGCAGAGGCCTCAATTCCCAGAGCGCCGCTTAGAAAAGGTCCTTCTGTATGTCACCGGTGCGCTACACGAGTAGCATTGATCTCGCAGGTAAATACTGTATCTGCTTATTAAAAAACAAGCGGGGATGGAGTGCTTGGCGACTGGCAGGGCTCCCTGACGGTTCTCAGCTGGGAAGGAGCGGTTTAGGAGAGCGCTCTGCCCATGCTGAACTCCTAAATGCCAGGCTGCCAACCTCCCGCCGGACACAGCGCTGTGACAGTGACAATGTGCCTGCAGTGACAATCCGTGACTCTGGTCACGGCCATTCGCAAAGGATGGGGAGAGCATGGACAGTGCTTTACATCCCACACGACATCTGGTGCAAAGAGAACACGACATGGTGCTCCCGCAGCTGAGTGGGCCTCAAATAACCCTTAGTGACTTATAAGAATTGAAACAAAAAATGTCAGTGGTAGCCCCCAGCTTTCACTTCTTGTTAATTCCAAAAGCTAAATTTATCCTTTGTGTAAGTAATGGCAAACATTAGACAGTGTGGGCTAAGCCAGGTGGTGGTGGTCATTCTGCAGGTGGGACCACTGAAAATTACTGCTGTGTGGTTTCTGTGAGGTGTCAGAGCTCTTCACAGAGAAAAGAGACAGAAGAAACCCAACAAAGATTTACACAAAATCGCATCATTCCCATGCAGGCACAGCAAACTGCAAACTTCCTTTCCTTTTCTACCCAATCTTTCCTGAAAGCAGTGTTCAGTGTTCCTGACTACCTCCTGCATATAGGTAAAGCCTTATAAAATAAAGGCCTTGTTACCCTTGTAAAATCACGGCTCAGGCCGGGTACTTAGTCAAAGTAGAAGGAAGTATGGGAGAGTGGCTCAGCTGGCACAGGGGTAGAGAGATGTGCCGGAGGCGCTGTGTGACTGCTGTGTGTCCACATCATGGTGTGTGGTGGCTGGCTGGCTTGGGCTTGTTGTGCCTTAAAATGACGTAAGCTGATAAAAAGGCCTGGTTTTTGCAATAAAGCAGCTCTCCTTTGCACCTGCCTGCCTGGGGACTCTGTGTCACTCTGCATCGTCACATACCTCTGCATGCTGCAGAGCTTTTAGAGGGTGTGAAATGGAAGGCCTGCTCTGAGTGTCAGCTGAAAAATGTGGGTGGTCCTGGCAATCCCCTGCCCACCGACTGCTGATGCTGAAGCGCCTGTCTCTGTTACCTACATGAGACAGAAGAACCTGACTCCCAGCCTGCCTGGCCAGGCACCAGTTTATAGCTGGATCCACTGAGAACAGCTGTCAACACAAACTCAGGCAAAGGCTCAGGTCAGTCTCAGCTGTTTTGACACCATGGCCTCTCTGGAGAGACTGGAATATTGCAGCAACAGGGCACAGGCTGCTGAGGTACACGTCCCACCCAGCCACATACACTGGCAGTCAGGTCCAATGGCTGAAAAAATACTTTGCAAAAGACTCCCAGGGGAAGGTTAGGGGTGATACTTTCTCCTCTTGTAGGTGACACCTTTTGTAACTCTCCAAAATAAAATTAAAAACTATTTATCAAATATATGCTAGCCACTTCATAAGCATGGAAAATTTTAGTGGATTATCAGGAGCTGCCTGGGATTTGGTATTTTCCACCATCACTGACAAACCCTTCCTGTGTGTTCTGCCTTTACTAGCCCTGAGAGAGGACAAGTACAGCCCATGCAAGCCCCACCAAAGAATGTCAAGGAAAAGGACCTGCCATACTCCAGTCTGTAGATCTAAGGGTCACAGACACATCCTCCAAGGCAGGTTGTAAGCTGTGTTCTTCCAACAAGCAGCAACCCACAGCTGCAGGCAAAGCTGCAGAAGAGCACCCTGAGAAGAGGAAGAGGGTTCAGCAAATCTTGTATAAATGCCTCTTCTTTCCTGAACTTGCCGGTTAGTTATGAAGACTGTATAGACTGACACACAATATTTCTCCTACATGCATATCTTTGCCATGGTCTTTACTGAACAGATAGCTCTGGAGATGGTGAATGTTCCCCACAATGGGCAGCTACAAGATAAGGAAGCCTGTAAGGTGAAGCTTCTCCATCAACCTGTTTGTGCTGATACACACAGTCAAAGCAATTAGGACAAAGGGAACTCCATCTCAGGATCTTCCACAAGTCAAGGTGAAGATAATCGATGACAATTCTCAAATCACAGAGTTACTGTTGGCAAAGTGTAAATGAACCATGCTAATCATTCTTGAGCATGGGAACACAGAACAGGGAGTTCTTCAAACATTTCAAGAAAGAAAGACTTCTGAAAAAGAAATATTTTTATATGACCCTACATAAAACAGAGAGGCTGCTTTTTGTCTTTCCATTATCTTAGTTGATAAAGAAAAAGGCAGGAAGCAAGGCATGTAGTCCGGATGCCAAAGCAAAACTAATTTTAATTACACAGAAATTGCACTTGTTCAAGAAGACCTGAACCCCATTAAATGTGACCCTTATTATATTTCTCATATAACTCAGATCCAAGGTGATCTCCTGGTCACAAACATCAAAATCACTTTGATTATTCTATGTTGCAAATATGATTTTCCTAAAGGCTTATAAACAGGGTTTGAAAAATCCCCTCACCCACTCGCCTGGGGCAGATAAAAACTTCCCCAGGCAAGAGACAGCAATTTGTGCAGAATCTAAGCTTTCTCTTAAAAATAAAATGCTTTTAGTCTCCAAGTTCTAAAGACCATATTTAAAATTAGACTGCATTTGTATAACTAACAGAATAATATTTTTCCTAAGTGCCACTGCTTTCACCCATTTTGTGAACATCACCAGCTTTGTTACATCTTTGGAACAAAGGGCAGGGTTCCAGTCCTTGCATTCAAGAATGTGAGACCAGCCATGATTTAAATTTAAGGAAGACAGCTAAGGGTACAGAACTGGCACAAGAGTCAGGGGTGCTGGCTTCCATTCCAAACTCCAGCACTGACATACTCTTATCACCTTGGGCACGACAGTGTGACCTGTGTTTCACAGACTACCCATCTTTAAAGAAGAGGTGCTAAATTTTAATTTCTACTTTAACAGGCTGACCTAATTACTATCCCTTAAGAATTTTAATGCAACCAAGACAGTGGAGCTGGAGAAGAGTCCAAGACTATCTACCATACTCAGAAGACCCAGAATCACTGCCATCTGCCTTTGAAAAGGTTTAAGATTATATTTCTTGACACACAACTTGCCTGGATCACATGGCACTGTGGAAGGATGAGGGAACAAGGCTTTGTCCCTGTTCTCTGCTCTCCACAGATAATTTAAAAGCAGGCCTTTTATCTCCCATTGGCATGAAAAAGCCAGGATATGGCAAATCTTGCAAAGGTGCCAGATGTGGAAAGAGGATGCAAAAGGCTCTGTTTACACAGTGGCCCCTGTCTAGCTCTCCATGTTTAGCAAACAATTTGATAGGGTGCTATGGAAGTGCAAAATATGATATCATTAATAAATAAAGGGCCAGTGAAATGTCACATTTTCAGTTTCCATTTGGGATAAACCTGAAATGGAATGGAGTGTCAGATACAGCCCAAAGGGCTCTCTTTCCCTGCAGAACAGAGCTGCTGCACTTTGCTCTTACTCAGGCAGAAAAAAAAAATTTAAAAAAAATTACAAAAAAGTGCTGAGCAGCTTTAAAAAATTCAATCAAAATAATCTGCTCTTTGGAAAGGTGGCGGCTGACAGTAATTGGAAAATACTGTCTGACTCATTTATTAAAGTGAGATTCAGAGTCAATTGATTTAATAACCATTAGAATATTCTATTAAGGATATAATAGGTTGGCACAGCCCTATTTTTTATTAAGAGTTATAGGTAAGAAATAAGCAATGCTATGGAATTTTAGACAACTGCTGTATGGATTAGACTAAAAATATGGCTTGCAAAATAAGTTTAAAAGCAGCAAGTATCAGGAGGAGGAATAGGAAAGTACATTACAGTGCAAATGAGTTAGCTGAAGGATGAAAAAGAAATGAACCTTTAATATAAAGCCTGCACTTTTCCAAATCTAACAGAAAACTATGCATTCTGCATTCCTTGGTGTGGTACATCGTAAAACAAGTCAGCATGTTCTCCACATTATGGGCCCAACAACGGCATGAGGAAGGCAAGAACAAAGTACCCACTGTACAGCACAGAACTGATGCTTACTGTCGCCCTTATGTGGCTGGGATATGGGCTTGGACATGGTTAAGACCTTGCAAGATGGATGGGAATGGTTTACCCACTCCTCGCAGCCAAATGAGTTTGATGCATGCAGAATTTCTGCATAAGTAAACTGCTTTCCATTTGTAATCACAATTCAGATAGTGGGAAAATGTAAACATGAATCAATTCCAAAGAAATGCATTTAATATTCATATAAATGTTTAATATTTACACAAATATTAAATGTTTCAATAAAGGCAGGTAGATTTTAATTGAGGTGCAGCCCATTACCTCAGCACTAACCGGACAATCAGCTATAAAAGCAAATATAATCAGTCTTTGTGCTGAGCATATACTCATATTTGGGGATCCTCTTTGTTTTGGCTACCCATGTACTGCAGAGTTACTGAACAACTTGCACCTCACCCAGAGCCAGTGCCCTGGATGACCTGGCCCAATTCGTGTTACCAACTCAAGGCACAACTTGTTCATTTCATGGAAGGCCCTGACATTTCAATATACACTTTAAACCAGTGGAACCCTTTAAGAAGCCTCTAGACTGTGTGTCTCATGTTTATGCTTCTTGCTCTTCAATAAAAACAAAACTAGAGCAGCTACAAGCAAATGTTCAGTGGCTGACTTACATGCAGCTGTTAAGTCATAACCACTGGGGGCCCTCTTATATTGTCTGATCAACACTACAGCCATTACCCAGCACCAATCTGTAACAGTTTATAAGTAACTCTTTCTCTTATTCACCCTCGAGATTGTCCAGACAGGTCCTTGTGCCTTTTACTCTGAATAAATCTGTAGGCAAAGGTCCTAGGATGATGATGTCCTCCTGGTAAAACATCACGAGGCTGGGCCAATGCCCAAAAGCATCTGCTAAGAAGTCATGTAAAATCTGCCCTCCACACACAACACAGGAATGAAATGGCCTGCAGGCCCTGTATTTCTATTTTTTTTTTTCTCTAAAACATGCACACCTCCCACATTCAATGTGTTTTCTTTGTAATTTTTTTGCCAAGCAAACTATGCCCCTAAACCAATTTCTCCTTCTTCACATTGCTTTCACTCTTCCCTGAGCTAATTCTGCAGCACACATTTATAAGCCAGAGATCTGAGGAGTAAAGAAACAATGCCATGGATGACAGCTAACCCATCGGCTAAAACATCTCACACGGAAAACAGGGGAAGGACAAAAAACACCATCCAACACTGTAATTCCCAGAGTGTACAGCCACCCCTGCTGCCTAGCTTACAGTGCTGTGCTTACCTGAATCTTAAATTCTACTGGCCACACACCTACACAACCATCAGCCTCCCTGTGCCACTTCAGACAACCTCATTCCTCCTCAAAATTTGGTCTTAGGGTCTACCGCAGCAAGTACGTGCATGACATGTGCCTCCACATGCAAAAGGACAAAATAATAGCTCTTCCAAGCCTGGAAGCTGAAATGGAACAGTACCTGAAGTCTCCATCACCCCATTCATAATTTCTCCCTAATTGTACTAATGCTTCTGCCATTTTCTATTCCTCAAACATTATCACAACCCCTCAAATGAGAAACGTGATCCACCACAGTGTTAATTTTGGAAGCTGACATGAAAAGCATGGGAATATAGTGATAAAAGAGAAGACAGTAAAGCTAAACCATACAGTTGAAATTTGCAGCAGGAAGAAGAATATAGCTGGAATTTACAGCTGTGAGAACAACCTGTCATGGAAAACCAGTTTTTGTTAAAGTCCTAACTAATGATTCAGTCCTGGTGGAACAGGATGGAGGATTGGATAGAAAGACAGAAATACATCTGTGTTTCTCCTGGACTGTCCAGGACAAGTCATCACATGTTAGGAAAGAGGAGGGCAGGGGAAGGAAATACCCCCCTTCCTCACTCACCTCTAGGCACAGTTATCCTGCACACCTTCCCTCCTGTGCCACATACTACTGCTCATGTAGACTTCTGCATACTGGTCTGCATTTATCCTTAATACCACTTTTAACCAAAATCTTGATGCTAGCTGAAGAAACTCAAAACATCAGGCTGCACCCAAGCAATGTCTTTCCTTGCTTTTTTTTTCAGTTCAGAATGATTTTTAAGCAAGACTCTGCCCATGCCAAGGAAAGGTGGAAGACAAGATCCTAAACTCTTGAGTCACCAACAACTGTAGCCTCTCAAGGGGAAGGTAGGGACTAGGATATGACACTGTCTTGAAGGATACTGGCCTTCAGCAGCAGGAGGAGGCCACACTGATTCCCAGCAGCACTGGCAATAATGAAAAAGCAGGAAATAAATCCTACATCCTTCTGCAGTGTGCTGCTAAAGCTGCAGCAAAGGGTGCTGATTGATGGAGTGACAAAGAGCTGGGATCCACCTCCTCAATTAAAGCAAAAGTTCATCTCTCCAGGGACAGATTTTGAAATTAGATCTGCTTAAGGGAAAGCCAGTCTACTGCATCTTTCATTCCACTGTATTTTTGTCTGAAGCAAGGGATGCATTTCACTTCACCAACTGTTCACTTTTTTGCTTGGTTGCACTCACTTTGGCTGCTTGTAAGTGAACTCTTCTTACCACATGTGCCTTGTACGTTCTATTAAAGCCACAAATTGTCTGGCTTCAGTGAGGCTGGATGAAAATAAAAGAAGGGCAACTGGCAGGGTCTATTTCTTAATAAGTGTCATGTATTCAGCTCAAATAAGAATTATTTAAATACAGCAAGTCCCCTCTCCATGAAACAACAGCATTTTCTGGGCAACTGACTACCAAGAGAGAGTTCAGGAATTCTGCAACAGTGTTATTCACCAACTGATGGGACATGCATAATTTGCTACTCCCTGTCTGTAACTGTACCAGAAAAAGGTATTAAAATTCGTTCAGAAAAAAAAGTCTGTGTTGCAGCACATAGCTACACACATTACAAGGTTACACTCCATCTTTGCAATAAAATCCCATATGATGGAGCTTATTTTGGAAACAATTTTACCATGGGATATAAAAAGAAATCTAAACCAGTAGGAATAAACTGAGTGGCATGAGTTATTTGTAGACAGATGATCCAGCTCAACATTTACTTTTTCTAATAGTACTTAGTGAGTACTGATTAAAAACTTGGTGACTGATCCTTCAAATGCTGGCATAACTAGCTCAGGAGAGCAGGACTCCCATCCTTCTAGACTCCTGCCTAGGCTTTTTGTGGGACTAAATTCTGATGAAGTGCAAGGTTAAGCCCTCCATCCTCTTCTACTACAGTGAGATATAGATTATTATCTGAATTTTACAGATAAAGAAACCATACCCCAAAGCTGCATCCCAAATAGGGAATGAAAATACTCTTACTACATTACAGTGGTGGAAGAATGAGACCCTGCTTCATTCTCTAACCATTATGAATGCAGTATTGGAATTAAGGCTGGAATTCAGTTTTTCTCTGTTCTCTTCTGTGAGCTAGGAGCATATTTCCAGACAGAAACTTTTGGACCAGATTTTCTTTAGTAAAGTCTAGTTGCAGTTTGAATGTCTCAGAGGTTGCCTGAGCTAAGTAGATATTAATGATTTAATCAAACTGTAGGAGGAAAAATAATAGAAGTGTCACATTTGTATTCAGAAGAACTAAGCACAGTAAAAATATAAGTAAAAACTTTTTGCTTATTTATTAATTAATTTTTTAAAAAAATCATTCTATTTCATTATTCTTTTATTTGTGTAGGCTACAGTTTTGTTTTCTTGTTCTTGCTTTCTGGTTGGAGAAGCAGCTTTCTCTGTTATTTCTTGTTACCTGCCAACTGGTAATGCCCACTTGTCTGGGTCTTCTGGAGGACACTGGTCAAAGTACAGGTATATCACTTTTAAGTTTTGCACAAAGAAAACACTAATTTTTAAGGTAGGGAAGGATATTTAATGTTGCATAAACTAAATGCAAGCTGTTCGAAATTCAGTGTCACTGGGAAAACATCTCACATGGAGACAAAGTGTCAATATTAATTCTACACCACAGTGGACCAACAGTAGAAATTATGTTTCGTACACAAGTCACATCAGGTATTTCTTTTGTTCTGAATATACAAAAAGGGTCAGAGTTGGCTTCTTTCTTTAGGCATGAAGCTATTAAATGTCTGGAAGATAAAGTCTCTAAATTATGAAATGCTATTTATCTACAAAGAATTGTCTCCTTTTTCTTAAGAGATAGAGAAGAAAAAAAGAAAAATGGAAAAAAAGAGTTGGATAGGATAGGGCTTTCCTGTCATTGGATATTTGATCCAAGAACATTAAGAAATAACACTTCTTTTCATATTTCCTCATACATCAGATAGTATTGATATTTTGTTGTTCAAATCTTATTGCTATTATATCAGTCAAATATTATTTGGCATCTTTTTACATAGGTGAGGGACACTGGGAATGAGCAGCAATTGCTGTGATTTTGATCCAGCTGTTGAACTCATTTAGGTGTGTATAAACTTACTGCTTTCTTTCCCCCTCAACTCCATTTCCTCATCCCTAGCCGTCAGAAAAAAAAAAAAAAAAAAAAAACAAAAACCAGAGAGGAAGAAGAGGTTCAGGCTGTGAAGCCCCTCAGGTCTATGCTGATAACTGGGCATTTAATTAAATTATTTTCATGTGACCAAACTGCTTTGCCTATTAGGGGAGATCTCCTCGTGTACAGCAATGTATTAAAATGATAAAGCTCAATTTAATATAAAGAATTATTTATATTGCTTATCAGATTTAGTTTGCTGTTTTATTTAGGAAAGCATAAGAAAGCTCAATTTTCAATTTTTTTAATTTGAGCTAACCTTTCCTTATATCTTTCTTTGATTCTGCTATACAGCAAACAAGCAGCTTTGGGTCCACATATGAAAAAGAAGACCAGACTTCATTCTAAACCTGCTCCACTCTCCTTCCCACTTTCTCTGCTGGTACTAAGACTTCACACTGAGCTGAACAAACAGCTTTTGGAATTTTTGTATTGAAAGTTCTTCATTTGTGGATAAGAGAATAATGAGGGCCAATTAGTTATTCTTTCTCTATCTGTTACATGTTTGGGGGTTGGTTTTATTTTCCCAAATTCTAAATGCCACTGTTAACAGATTTATTCCAACCCTTGATCAAACCTAATTCCTCACTGATGCAAAGACAGCATTTCCCACCATGCTAGCAATTGAGGAGTGGTGCCCAAGAACACAGCCCCTCCTCCAATGAACCTTGATGTAACAGAATAGCAAAGTTTTGAACTTCAAATGATAAGGGAAAAAGAGGAAAAACATCAGAGTAGAAGAAGTAGAGAAGAGTTGGCTGAAAAGAGATGTATCAGACAGAGAAAGATTGGTTGGGGAAGGAGAACAGATGTAGTAGCAATAAACAAGAAAAAAGGAGGTAGACTGGAAAGGTGAATGGAGCAGAAGTGGTGAGCAGAAGCAGGACAGGGGCATGAAATCTGGGTGAAAAGGCACAGCCAAGTCTCAATTTAACCCTCACATTTTACTGAAAAAATGCAGAGTAGCATACATTTCCAGGCAGAGCTTGGGTAATTTAGTGCAGCTCCTACAGCAATAATGATAGATGCATTTTTACATCCAAATGTCTCAAACCAACAAAGTTACCACTATATCATTAATTACAACAAGCAATTAAAAAGAACAGCAGGTTACAAATATCAAGCATCAAACTAGGAAAAAAATACAAGACCATTATGAGAAAAATAAAAGTATAGGCTGACAGGTCAGTATATAGCCTCTCCAGATAAAAGTTATAGAGGTGGAGAAAAATGTGACTTGACATTAAATGACTGTGAAGTGATTAACATCAGTGAGAAACCAAAAAAACACTTAAAGCTCTGAGGAAATCTGAAATGTGATATGAAAAACATGACTGTAACAGCAAGAGATAGGTGGCTGACCACTGTAAGACATTAGCTTTTTACTAAGACATACTCTAATAAATAACTGACAAGACTGCATTTGCTGGCTGAAATATTCTCCAAAAGGCCCACTGAGTTTTCACTGTGTCAGTTAATTTAAACGGAAAAGAGGTAGGAAAAATCAGAGGAACTCAGGAAGCAGAGGAGAAAGACCCAGTCCAACCCTACAAGTTGTACAGTGTGTACCTGCACAAGGTGCCTAGTAGTCACTGAAACCAAATTTGTTTATGCCATCTGCTGCAGAATGGGCAGAATGGGTTAAAAATAATGGGATTTAACTGAGTGTATGCCTGGAAGTCTGCACTGGGCAGTTTCCCCTCAGAGGGTTTCTCTGTAACAAGGAAAGTGAGTATTTCAAAATTTTTTTTTTAAATGAAGACTGAGATTTTGATGCAGCACTGTCATTTCAGGGGCTTAGGTTGAACAAGAAGTACTGAACATTGTGAGACTTGTGATCAAATTGTGAAACTGTGAAACCTAATTTACCCAAATGAAATGGGGGACACAAAATTAATTCAGATAAATGAGGATTTTGAATAAGCAAGGGACTATTTAGTGCTTTTAACACACATCCTGGGACATAACCTCATTACAGTTCAGGAGTGTTGTGCTGTGAGTTTGTGTCAGAGTGGAAGTGTCAGTGACACAACAAATAAACCAAAAATATCCTACTCCCTGATCGCTTATTTTGTGTTTCCATACACACGCTACACGAGCCTGAAGAATAATTAACACTGCTGAGAAGAAGCAGCAACAGTGGATGAGTCTCACTACAGCAGACCTCTCATCATAGCAGAAATACAAATGTACTAGTTATGGTAACTGTGTTATGTTAAGTAGACCTTTGCCCCACATTATTGTAAGTTAGAGGAGGGAAAAGGAAGATGATATCAGCATTCTTGATGATATTTTGTTTATCTGCATATACTGTGGACACAGCTGAAGAATAAGCAGAAGAATGGAAGGAGACACACAAAACACTTGCAGACACAGAATTTGTTTTTACATTTCATTAGGGACAAAAAGACTGCCAGTGAAGACAGCCATCCCTTTTACAGAGCAATCTCAGGCATTATAGCCCACAAAAAAAATTGAAAGTGTTTCTACAGCTATCTTGTAAAGATACTTATAAAGATGCTGTGGACATTTTTGTTGTGGGTAAATTTTTAATTTCTTAACTTTATGAACCAATTTGACCAAGACCTGAGCACATTCATTTAAGCTATCATTTAAATATTGCATCCCCTGACTTTTTGTAATAAAGGCCAGCTCCACAGGATTTTTTTTCCATCATCAATCTCTTAACAATATTAAGAAATAAAAGCATTTCTAACAGAATGGTACTAGATATGCATTTAACTTGCCTTGTCCTTTTTTTAAAAAAAGCTGGAGGGCCATCATTTGGAAACCCTGATGCTTTTTAAAACAAAGCAGCTTCATCAGAAACCTCACAGGCAGCAAATTTCTCTACTTACTCGGCATGTTATGCTTACTTGTCAGTCTTTCTCCAAACAAAGTGGGGAAAACAAGCATATGAGATGCAAAGATGCAAAGCAGATAGAATATATCCCCCAGCCCCTTCAATTGCTTCCTTCACCTCACTCAAGAAGCAGTTTTAAATGAATTAAACCTGGAGGTGAGCAGAGGGATTTAACACTAGGCAGGATTTGAACAACAAAAAATAAGGTCAAGGAGGAGTATCACTCCTCTAGTTGTATTTGAAAAACAGGGGCATTTTAGAAGTTAAAAGAGAAAAAAAACAAGGCAAACTCACTTGCTGTGCTCTGCATCACTCTGACCAGCAAGAGCCCACTGTTAGACATTGCAATGCATTTTGCTAGGTGAAGCATGCAGATTTTGATCCCATGACACTTGCACAAATAAGAAACATATTTTGGTGATGTTAATTTCTGTTTGATTGCTAGACTTGATAAATGATATGGCAGCAGAGAAGAAGAGAAATTGCTGGGTTAAATCCTTGAAACTTATACAGAAGAAAAGGTGGGCAGCCTCTGCAGTTCAGCTGGGCACCAGAAGCCAAAGATCAGAACTGGAAATAATAGCTGACGAGGAATACCCACAGAGCAGTGAGGAAAGTGAGGTGGGGCAGCTAAAAGCCACATTTGTGAGCCATCTATCCATCCCCTCTCTTTCCAACATTTTATCTATGTGACTGACATACCCTTTCTCTCCCCCACCCCAAAAAGATTAAAAGACAACAAGCAGGGTATGAGGAGGAAAAAAAAACAACTTGAGATTGAGTTATAGCAAACAGAAGGTTGGCTGATATACCAGCATTTCTCAGAAAATAAACTACTACGAAGGTCCTGGTAAAAAAGTGCCAATAGCAGGGAAATTCCAAATTAAAGTTGTTTCTTTACCCTTAATATACTCTGTCAGTAAGATATTACCTCATGTATAGTACATTATCTTTGAATGACATATTCTGTGCCCTCTGTGCCAGTATCAAAACTCTGTCACATCATGGTAAGTCCAATATGCCTGCCAAACAACAGGTATCACTGTTAATTCCATGAGAGGCCCTCATGAAAGAAGTGCAGTGTTGCATGGCCAAAGTTTCAGTGATATCTCTTCCCAGCAGTGCAAAACAAATCAGTGTTGGGAGAGAAGAGTTTGCCTACAATCCTGAACATGTGTTTGCCTTTGCATTAGAGAAACAGCAGAGAGCCAGCTAATACTGCTAAAAACATGGCAAAGGTTTCAAGCATAGGAGAATAGAATGCAACCCTTACAGGGTTCATGCAACAAGAAACAAATGTCCCTCCTTAGGTCATTTTACCTCTGATAATAAGAAGAGTGCACATGGAGGGTTGGCTGATTTCAGCCAGGTGAACACCGAAGAAGCACACAGCCTTCTCTGTTGGGCAAGATGCATGTTTTGTAGTGTATTTTTTAGGATGTCACATAAATGATACATGCAAAAGCATCTTGATTTCTCAAACCTAGTGAATGCCACTGTAAGCTGGGTGTCCAACTGCATTTACACACCTTTCAAAAGAATAATCCACTTCTCTTCAGTGGCACTGCAGAAGCAGTGCCCTTTTTGCCCCTCTGCTCCCTCTCCATGCATGTCATTCCCCCAAGCCCTCTCACTGCTTTCACCCAAATATAAATAAAAAGGAAAATCTGCTTCATTATGTTTGCTAGCATTAATTGATGTTTAAAAAAGTCTGTTAAAAATAAAGCCCAGCAGTGACATATTTCTTTGCTAAAGCACGATAGCAGCACATTACAAACATTACAAAAAGGTCCCCTGGTAGGATTGTGAAGTTCCATTCTGGCAGTAAAATGCATCTACTGTATGTTTCCTAATTTATTTATTTATATTTTTATTTTATTTATTTATTTTTTAATGCAGGATAGGTCACAAATGCAGATAAAACTCCTTGTCTCAGCAGCAGGGCTGCAATACTGCATGAGAGAACTGGATGGACACGGTGTATTTTTAGCATTTGTTTTACCCTGGTCAAATAAGTGATCCTGTTTACTGGTGGCAATGACGCTCACAGCTATTCAATCCCAGCCTGACATTTTCCCTATGGCTGCACCTCTCCTGCTTTTGCATAAGTTGGGTGGTTCTGAAGGATGCAACACTTTGTGCCCAGAGGTCCTTTTGACATTTTAGAACAATGCATTCATTAGGCTGCTGGTCTCCTGAGGTACAACCAGAGCAGCAGAAAAACTAAGGAACCACAGAACCCAGCCCACTCACCCATTCTCCAAGAAATCTCTCCCTATACCAGCTGACATACTGGTTTCTGGGAAAACAGTCTCAAGCCAAATAAAAGGCTGCACTGCCTTCAGGGAAGGTGAGTACAGATGCTAAATTAGGCCTGGCAGGGTTGCAAAAGTGGGGAGAAATAGAAACAAAGGGGTGCATTGTTTTCGTGTCTCTGGTGCTGCCTACCAGGATAAATATAGCCTCTCTTCTCTTGCCTCTCTCTGTACTCAAGGCTTTGTAAAATGGCCTGAGAATCTGCAGAATCAGGCCCCTAATCCTGCTGCTTGCATAAGCTTTGCAAAAACCTTTATGCCCAGTCCCTTGAATCTTCTTAAAAATTTACTTTTCTAGACCATCTGAAGATGTCTGAGAGCAAAGGAGATGTGGGCAAGTAAGTGATTCTCTGGTTGTAACCTGTCTGAATCTGAAGAAATGAGAAGAACAGCAGAAAATACTGTCACCTGGCCTTTTTACCCACTCCCCACAGCTCACACTGTGTTCCAGGCAGGTGGCCCCAGCTCAGAGAACCTCACTGTGTGAGGACAAGCAGCCAGAAAAGAATGTGACTGGGAATACTGAATAAGGCACACATATTTGTGCTCTTTTTTCTGAAACAAATAGTCACTCCAGGCAAGCATGGCAGAACTTAGATGTTGAAGAGGACACAAAACTGGACAAGCTAGAGCTGTGCAGGGGTCCTGACAGCATTTCTTCAAAGCACAAGAGCCCTGTGACAAAAGATAATGGGACATTGGCTCTGACTCCAGAAATAGGTGTTCAAAGCTGTGAGCTTTAGAAGAGCACAGAGGTAGGGATAAAGGAATCTCAATAAGGGAGCATAAGCAGGGTTAGATAGAAATCTTTGAAAATGATCACAGTATGCTTATACTTGATAAAGGGGTAAAAGTAACACAAATAAATGTAAGTAAACCACATTAAATCAGTATCCAAAACCAGTTTGGTGGCTGCAGTTGTCTCATCTGAGGAAAAATAGTGTGGTTAAAGTGAAATATAACTTGGCTTCTAATAAGAGTACTGGCTGTAGAGGTGGAAAGAAATAGAGATCATTGAGATGATGAGAAGGAAACAGCAGTGGGATTTAGAGACGGGAATGGGTGGATTAACAGAGCAAAAAGGAGCCAAAAATAACAGGGTAGGAATATTGAGAGAGAACATTACTGACAGGTGTCTGCTAGTTATAATTATATATCTCTTCTAATGCCAGTGTTATGTTAGACTCTATCTTAACACAGATATTATTTCTGTCTTTGAAGCTCCTAATCAAAAGAGAAGAAATACTTTCTCTCTTACAGGACTTAACAATCAAGCAGTGAATGAGGTAGCTGCAGTGAGAGAAGCTGTAAAAACAGCAATATGGATACATGTGTATTAATAAAAGATACATGCATATCATTTCAAATTGCATATAGAAATGATGCTTGAACTGCTACTTAAGCAGGATTACTCCTGAAAGCATAGCCAGAGCAAGTCTCTAATATCAGCTTGAATGAGGAGGAGTAGGCATTTTTCCCCTTATCCAAGCCTAATGGGGCTGTGTGGGAGAAGAAGAGGCGATTTTATGGGAAGCTGGCGAATACTTTTTTTGTAGGAGAGTGCAGTCAGCTTGATTGTTGTGTTTTACCAGCAAAATAACTGCAGCTGCAACCAGCTACAATTAGGTACTTAGCAATGTGTTAACAGGTAGCTGTGCACACAAAAATGAAATCCAGTCAAGGCAAGCTGAACTTTGATCCTCAACCTATCTTTTACAAAGCAGCACCAAGGGACTATTTTTTTTTTTCTTAGCAGCTTTCACACTGATACTATCACAACAATTAGTGCTTTTGAGACATGCTGGTGGGATTGACAGCTTGCTGATGACACAGCACAGCCTGGAGACTGCCATTAGATCATCACTATTGACAGGTTATCTGCTTGCTCCTCACCAGTGCAAAGTTATTCTGTCTTTTGGCAATTGCAACTTACTTTTTTTAAAAATGAAAATACAATTTTGTTTTATTCACACCTCAACTGGCAACATAACTGCCCCCCAAACGTGTTTCACAAGGGGCAATCCCAATGTTTTACTGCCATCATTACGGACACCCTGCAAATATTTTTAAGGCAGATTTTCTCACCACCATATGGAAAAAAAATGCTGGAAGAGAATTTTCATTAATCCTTTCAACTGCTGTGTAAGCTGTGAAAAAGTGTGTGCCTACATATGCACAGATGTGTATTTGTCTCCATGTTAAATTTACAAATCTAAGCTAAGCTGAAGAAAACTGTGGTAAAGACCAGTAACTGGGAGAGCATCCCAGCTGAACAGAAGAACAAGATGAACACAAGTTACTCAGGATTAAAAACAAGCAAACCATTCTGCATGCACCAGAAAGTATGAAATAGTTGTTTTCCCCAGATTTGAGTTTACCACTTGATTGACTGTGTCCAAGAATGTACATGAATGGTCTCTCCCAGGTCCTATTCTTTAATTCTCTTCTATAGAATCTGTAATGTTTAGGAAGGGCTGAATCATAGAGCATAATTTTTCCTGTCTGGGAACATTGTGCAGATTGTCTTCCACTCAACTGCATTCTCACAAAGTCTAGTACAGCTGTTTTTGAGCCCTCTCTCCTTCTGTGACATGAACAAACAGGGAAGACTGACACTCAGACAACCTCTGTGGCCATGTGATTGTTGCATAATGTGGTACCCTGAAGAGACAGGGCTTCATACATTCTCTGAGCTTTCTGGCTTTATTAGTAACATAAACAACAGCATTCTAAATATATATCTTTAGTTACTTATTGCTTTGAGTTAGGTGTGGGGAAGAAAAAATCTCTGCTGTCCCAGTTGCCCCAAGGACTGTCCCTCTATTGCCACCTGCTACAAGTCCCAGCCAGAGCTGGGCAATCTGGCTGACCCCAGGTGACCCCAGCACTCCTCCCCATGCCTCACTTGACAGCACAGGGGAAAAAAGAATTCCAAACAGCCTGGCTGACATGAGCTTTGAGCTCACCTGCCATAAGCCTTGGGATGTGAAGTCACTGTTAGCGGGCCAGCATGCAGTGGTTTACCAAGCAAGACAAGTGCTATTTCCTTTGCAAAGTGAGCATTCAGAGGATCTTTGCAAACATTTGGGGCAGGGCTGCTTTCTGCACATCTCTGTAAACAAAAACCTAAAGCAGCAAAATGCTAATTCAAAACAGGCCATGGACACTGGCCTCTGCTATCAGTTATGGATATGAGGCACTGTTTCATGATAATGCCTTGAGTAAAATCCCTGTAGTAGAATGAGACACTTCTTTTTGTGGGGAGTGGGCAGGGAGCTAGAAAATAGCTAATGACTTTCAAAAACATTAAAATAAAAACAAAAAATCTATGTCTATCAATCTATCTATATGGATAAAGAAAAGTCTAATGCTTTCTAATTTGGAGAAAACATCTCATGGAAGACACTAGACAGTAGCTAGGGGCCTCTGACTGATGGCTCTTGGGTCTTCTCCATACCTTTGATCTGCATTATGAAATGTTAATGTCCACCACATCAGGACTTGTTACATAAACATACCCTTTCTCTAACTGCTCAGTCCTGCCCATTGCAACTTCTATTCATATTATCCATTTATATTTAAATGCTGACTTGGAGCTTATACCCAGAAGCACTGACATTTTTGAACAGGAGCAGCTAAACTAGGGTAAACTGCTAAATATAATTTATTGATGATAAAGAGCTTGGTTCAGATTAAATTCCAGCAATTTAATAATGAACACATTCACATCCTGCATCCGGAATATGTATATGTATGTGTTTTCCCCTCCTCATTTAACTGGGAGAAGGGGGTCTCGGAATCTGTGATTTCCTGTTGATTAGATGTGAAGCAACTACAAGCACATATTTTTGATATCTCTATTAACAGACTGTTCATGTCTAACTGCAAAACTTGGTTGCACTTCTCTCAACATCTTTGCCCAAGACAGACCAGTAAACACAATTCCTCTCTCTATAATTAGCCTTTTCTCTAAGGGCCCTGAAGTAAGTCTGCATGCCGTAGATTTAATATCCAGTGCTATATCCATATGTGCTGCCCTTGCCTGGTCCCAGAGCATATAAACTCCCCTATTAGCAGCCTTGACTGCTTAATTATGCAGATTTTTTTTGTACCCGCCTGCCTGTAAAATTACTGTGTCTAACCTTTTTTTTCTCCCTCCTCTTTGCACCATGCTGGCCATTCTAATGAAATCGGCATAGGGGAAAGGGCCTGATTTGCAGTTATGGAGGCTGGATCGTACTGGCAATCTGTCCTTAGTGGGAGTTACAAAAGAAGTCAAATGCCTTCATCTGGTTCTCCCCTCTCATCCCCAAGGTGATTGAGTTCACTTCCTGATGCTTCCCAAGTTTTCCTCGGGCTGTCCAATCAGCGCATCCACCAGGGAGCCCAGCCTAGCTTGCAACAGTCTCCGTATCTAGTTACAGCCCCACCAGGGACAGTCAACTATCCACCCCCAAGCCTTCAGATGAAAACCTTTTCTAACAAGGCCGCCCAGCGCCAATGAAATAACACACATCTGCATATCCACTGGGTCCCATGTTTCTTGTGCTCATGGATTATGTATCTTGCAGCCTCTAATAAAGAAATGCAGTTCTTTGTTTAATGTTTATCTTGTGCTTGTTAAGCAAATGCTAATGTTGTATCAGAATGCTTTAGTGCTATTTGGGTTTTTGGTGATTTACTACAAGACAATCTGCTGTGAAGTAAATTTAGAGGGGAGGGGGAAGGAAAAAAAAATAACATTCTGGCTTAGAGGGAGTGAGAGAGAGAATGGTTTGACAGAGAAGGAGCAAGAGGCAAAGACGGAGAGCGCAACAGCTCCCGGTACGACTTCCCTAACCCCCGGCTGACATGCCCACTCCATCACTAGCCAGTCCATACCTGCAGGTACAGAATCAACCTGCTATCATTTCCAAAAGGGATGAGATGATAACTGCCCCTTCAGTGATAAGGTAAACAGTGTCCTGAAGGGTAAACAAAAAATAAAAAAGCCCCTTTTGTTGTCTGCCTTTGTGCCCTGATGGTTAGCACTGTGCTGTGTTATTCACAGACCACAGGGAAGCCCTAGATTTAATTGTTCATGCCTGGCTCTGCTAGAAATAGGAAAAAGAGAATATGAGGTATTCAGAACCCCCTTCTTCAAATTATTTTTTCTTCCCTCCCCCCTTAGGGAGGGGAAGAGAAGAGATTTGGAAGCTGATGAACAAATGAATGTTCTCTATTTACCCTTTGGCAAGACAAAATATAGACATCCACAGTGCTAAGTGCTCCTGTTAACTCTCCACTCAATTCCTTCAACACTGTTTTAAAAGAAGATGTAAGTTCTGGAATTCTATTTATTTTTCTTCATAAATGAATAAGAGTCAATAAAATGCAGGTCTCCAAAAGGAGGAGACTTGAGTGCTAACTAAAAGTGCAGCTGCCCACATACCCCCCTTCCATGCCACAATATACTTTTTAGCAACCAGCCTTTGTCACAAAATCAGTTGATTTTAAGGTCTGCATGAAATAAGGTTGCACAAGGTTCCCTGGGTCAAACCAGAATTACAGCTTCAAACAATTTTGTGGGTGAACAATTCTATACCTTCAACATGAGGGAAGCCCAAAAAATACTGATGAATTTCAGTATGGAGATACCTTCTGGAATCACATAGGTATCGTGCACTAAGGCAGTAAACTACTGCTTATTCCCTTTGCACACACATGCATTCTGAGCACATGAATAGCCCACATTTTACACTCCTGTTCTCTGAGCATACCTTATATCCTGCTGTCCAAGAGTGTGTCAGTATGTGAATGAATCAAAATGCTGCACCTACAGATGTATGCAATTACTAATTGCAAGCACTCAACATTTTCAAATCTTACATTGTTTATTCTGGCCCCAGAGTAAGCTCGTACTCAGTTTTCTGGACTGAGAACAATGGGCACTGAAAGTCTTCAACATAAAAAAAATGAAAAGTATGAGAAATGGTGAGGTGAAATTATGTGAAGTTTTCTGCCTTGACCCCTTTTTATGTGCCTTGATTTTCATTTCATTTAGTAAAAGGGACTTCATTTTTTGAACCCATTCAAATATCTATGTTAGCTGCTGAAACTGTTGATAAAATGTGTCTCTTCATAAATACCAGTTGGATATTTTGGTGCTATTTATTTAGAAGGAACTCAATTCTCATTTTAAACCTAAAATCTATTATCATCATTAAGTAGATTCATCTAAGATCATTTTGCTCTATTAAAGTAGAGGAATCTGTCTCCCATTAGATAGCACAGCACTCTAAGTGGCATAAGAACACAAGCAAGGATCCTTTGTTTTTCTTCCAATGCCTTCTCCTTTCCCTGCTTTTCTTCATCCAAATGAAATAAATTTTCATCTAAGTGCTATACTTTTTTTTTTTTTTTTTTTTTTTGGTATTTGGAGTATTACTATACAAAGCCATAGTAAGCCCCACACACTCCTCTAATGCACCATTTATTACTAGATACAATTCAAGGTCTTGACTGTAATCTTTTAAAGCCCCTAATGACCTAGGGTTGGGCTGCATTTGAGACTTTCTCTCCATGTAGAGTCCACCAAGAAAATTGAGCTCAATAGGAGCAGCAAACCTGACAGTGTTCCCATTTAAATCCATCATAGCAAGGGAGCTTCTCCATAAGCTGACTGTAGAATCTGTGTCTGACCTGCTGACTTCAGCCAACTCTACACAACAGCATCATCACCATGAACTGGCTGCACGGAAACCCTGTCAGAGACTTCATTTCCCTCCTGCAGTCTCCATCAAAGCTACCTTTGGTAATCACAACAGCTGAGAACACTGCTCAGCATAAATTAAGAAAGAGGCTCAAGGACACAACGAGTCTGTGGCGTTTATGCTTGGCCTCAAATACTGGAAATCTTCACCCTCCAACCTGGGCTTCATAAAAAAATGGCCATTATAAATAGGGGGCTTGACCTAGTGACTAGGATTTGTGTACTGATCACCTTACTGCAATGGTAAAGTCATCTTCCCAAACCAGTCTGTGTTCTTCCAGCTTCCACACCAACAGATTCTTATTAGACATCACTAATGCATGTATCCCTGATAGCCTGCAGTTCCCCTTGTATAACTAGCCATGCTTTTCTCTGTGTGGTGTGATAGCAACAGATATAGAGTAGGAGATGGGAGAAGCTCCTTTGTTACATGCTTTCTTTCTTTTTTTTTTTTTTTTTTTTTTTTTAAGCATCTGAGGGCTGTACAAATATTTTCCAGAAGCATTTAAAAAGCATCTCTTAAAAGTCAAAATTGACTGCTATGGATCTAAGCAGGAAAACTGCATAGGTATCAAACCATAATAGTGATGAAGCAATACCCTAAATACCCCTAAGTACCTGCTTGTCTGTTTTGTCTTGACAGATCATATCATAGAATCATTGAAAATAGAGTTGGAAGGGACCTTAAAAGGTCACCTAGAGCATCCCCCTGCCTTAAGGCAGGATCAGCTATGTTGTGCAATTTAGATGACCTCAAACTAACGAAGCAGAAAGGACGATGGCTAAAATGCCAGTGGATTAAGCTCAGTTCTGAATGTATTGATTACAAGGAAAAGAGCATTTGAAATCTGCTGTAACTGTGCAAGAGTCAAAGAAAACAGGTGGTTAACAAGCTGGTTAATCCAGGTTGTTTGCTGCAGGTGATGGAGTCAAGTGTTTCTGACTGTGAAGAATTATTTTCAGGATCTAGTCAGATCCAGACAGGTTTCTTGTGGCTGTGCAAGCTCTAAAGGAGATGCAGGGGTGTTTGATAGCTACCTGTCAGAGTCAATTTGCAAGAGTCACCATGAAGTCTTGAGTAATAGTCTCTAAGAATAATGAGTCTTTTCTGCTTGAATTTCATCCTGTGATGTTTCCTGAATTTCTGGAAGTGACAAGACACACACAATAAAGCCTAAGAGTCAAATCCAAGTGTCTCCTACGTAAAGAACTGCTGCTCTCTCAGTGTAAGATGCCAATGACCTAAATATGACAGAGGAGAGGGAGTTTGGGTCCAAAAACTTGCTACTTTGACATTTACCTTCAATTCTGGGACATTACTGAGGGAGGATTTGTGGGATGATTCCTCCCCACCCCTGACCCAATAGGTCACAAAGGCCTTCACTGAAAGATTCTGCTCTGCTATCAGTGATGTCAAGGTACAAAGGGAGAACCAGGAGACATGTAAGAAAGGCAACATGAATCACAGCATATTCAGGTACCAGGGTAGACAGATCTGTAAACTTCCATCTCTTCTGATCTGAACTGGGAAAAGTATTTTACCTAAGCATCTCATAGGTATTGATGATGAACAGGGCAGAGATGCCAAGCCAAAGCTCCATCCAAATAAACTGTGATAATTCTGTACTTCAAGTAACAAGAAAAAATACATGGAAGTGCATTGGAAAATAATTATTAGGGCTTACCTTCTAAACCTGTTTGGAGAATAATTGTCTGTATTAGCTATTCAGATAATGGTGACTACTAAAAGCTCTTCTTATCACTTTTTGCTTAGTCTGAAGACGATATTTTCACAAGCATATGACCTGATGTTTATGTAGTTGTGTTAAATATTTAGTAAACTTTATTCTACTTTTGTGCCATGAAACATGAGAGCAGCACAAAATCAGTTAATTAAAATTTAAATAGCAATGTCAAACTTCAGAATGGCAGGGCAGCTTCACAGGAAGCAATCCTCCTTTACCTCACTGAGGAATCAGCAGATTGCATGACAAGATTCTTGCTGGTTTCTGAAGTAACAGAGAAAGTCTGTAGGATGGACTAAACTGAATTGTACAATGTAAAGGAGAAAACACAGTTATTGACTGATCACCTCAAACCCTCAAATGCAAGATACCAGAACTCAACAATGCAGTGTAAAAGCTGGCTAAGGATGGTGTTGGAAAGCCTTTGGTCACAGTGACAGCTTCAGAAATGATAAGACAGCATGCCTCAGTAAGGTTTGTATGAGTGTCAGTGTCTATGTGCATATATTTATAAATGCATCTTCTCTGTTGTCCCAGTTGTTGGCAGATTCTTGGAGTACCTGAATGGGATGGGTGGTTTGGGTGTGAGCCAAAGTGTGCTAGGAGGTAGGGTATTGTTAGGATGGGTGGCCCATCACGGGTGTTCCAAAAGGAGAAATGAGAACAGCTGCAAACCCTACACCACAATGTTGGAAGCAGAATTTTCTGATGGTACATTGCAGCAAATGTTACTTCTTTCAGCTGTTTGAGAAGTGTCAGAGAATGGCAATCAACATTGTGACAGTTCTTTTGTTTTTAGCTGAATATTATTATTTTTTTTTAAACCTACAAGCTCACTGCATTATTTGAACTCCTTTCAATCTTAAAATACATGCTCTCCCATGCATTTTTCTTCCAGTCTGATGGGTCAGTCTTCAGTCTTGCTTTTTTTTTCTTTCTTTTTTTCTTTTTTTTTTTTATTTAAAAGCCTATCAAATAAGGGTTTTTTCTCCCCTTTCTACTGAAAGCTAATATTGGGGTTGAGGGCCAAACAATATAATGATGCAATATTACTTGCATTATTCCTGAAGCTATTTGATTTTGACAAGCCCACATTTGGTAATTAACATGAGAATGCCCCCTTGGGCTGTTCTCCTGTTAGCTAAAATATCTTATAAATTACTGTAATAAAAGGAAAAAGTGAACACACTGCCTGTCAATGTTTCAACTTATCTAGCAGGAAGAGAAGACAATGCCATGATCTGGAAACACGCACATGCCAAATGGATGCATAAATTACACTGTCTATGCCCATCTGAACCAGTCACCTGTCTGTCAGTGAAAAATACACCCATAATAGTGTGTAGGAAAAGAAAAGTGCATTACTATTTGTATGGTATTTCTGTAGACATGGAACAGCATCTCTCCCAGTCCACAGAGGCATTTCTATCCCATTACCAGGCAGAATAAACTGGTATTTTCTTTTTAGTAGAAGTGGTTGCCAATGAGGAGTGTGTCGGATGGCAGGATTCACCTCTTCACCTGTTCTGTTAGAGGTCATGTCCATGGGGCTGCCTACACTTGGTGCCATTGGAAATCCTGCTCCAAATAGTCTGAATGCCCTGTGTCCACCACCAGTTTTGCAAATACACCCTTCTGGTGCTTTGAACTCAGAGGCTGGCACCAGCAGCTAGACTTACATGGCAATTTGTGCTGTCCTGTCATCTGTGGTATAATAACATCCTGCAGCAAACATAAAAAATCCACTGCTAACATCAAATGTATTCAAAACCGGGCACGAATATAAACCATGCAAAAACACCCTGCATATCCCAATGCAGCAGGCTGAATGCCCTTACACAACCTGTTCAAAATAATGGAATTTGACATGAAAGAAAGTGCCTTGTATAATACTTCCTGGCAGGTACAATATTTTCCTTTATTTATGAATGCAGGTGCTGGCAAAAAAAATAGAAATGAGTGAAGCTTTCTTTCTTAGAAACATATTTTATGGGTTTTTTTCTTCTGATTGCAGAACTCATAATGGAGAAGAGCAGAGAAACTGGGGGACAAAGAAGTCTATGCCTTATACAGGGCTTGTTTATTTTGTGTATATGCTTGTGAAACTGGAAGTACAGAGGATGAACCCACCAGAGAAACTGACAAAGAACTCACATGACTACTTAAAGGGTTTACTTCTTTCCAAAAGAAAGCATTAACTAAAAGCACCAAACATCCCAAAATAATCTCTGTGACAACTTATTTTCTAGGCTGTTTTGATCAAAGATTTGCCACCTTCACTAATATAAAGTACCAGACTGCTGCAAGAGCAATAGTTTTCAAGTTCGATCCTTGAGGACCCTTTTTATTTTCCTGTTAAAGGCCTTGCAAAATCAATGCCTATAAATCGTAGACTTATTGATAAAAATTCTGGGGCATGCAACTGAATGTAGATCAAAAAATGCCTGTGTTTAATCCATTGCAGACATAATTTGCTACTATTGCTGAATTTTAAAAGGATCTGATCCAAAGCAATGTCACGTTCCCAGCTCTGTGCCATAGCCTAGTGACATTTGATCACAAATATGAGTGTGTTTTCCTTGTGACAGCTGGGACACAATGCAAGCCAGCTGATCCAGTTCCTCCTGTAAAAAGCAGGACAATGCAGGAAGCTTGTTTGTCCCAAGCATACCACGCAATTTTATACATCAGCCTGCAAAGTTATTACATGCAGCCTGCTTAAACTTACAAATGACCATTTCACCTTTGCTTTTTCTACAGCAGGCAAAAACTTAAGGAACAATTCTCTTCTGGATGAGTTTTCCGATGACTCGATGCTGCAGTCACCAGGTCAGAGGTAATGAGGGCTGCACAACTTACAGTGCCACAGCTCCAGCTTGGTTAGATCAATGGCCTACAATTACCTACAAACAAGTCAGACACCAATCAATGGTTTGTTATTTCCTGTAAGAGTTGTGCAGGGAAACTTTGCTAGGTCAGGGAAAATCACAGTGGAAGCAACGGCTGCACCTGCTTGCAGTGCCTATCATGCCAAAACACCTTATGAGTAACCTTGAAGATCCTGCAATATGGTTAGAGGCCACAGGGACAATCTGGGTTCCTCAGATGAGCCTGGTTTCTCTGGCTTGGCATCAGGTCCAAAGGCTACTCTGCCATTATAAGTTGGAAAACCTAAAGGATGCTAATGAATAAAGGACCTAGTTCAAACCTCAGAATGTAAAATTCCAAACCAGAGCACATCATGGCACCAAAGCACAGCCTAGATCTGAAGTTCTATTTTTACAGCTATCATGGCACTAAAAACTACAATATGAGCCAAATCCATTCCAATGGATTCATTTATTTTTGAGGCATGTCAAAGGTGCCAGATTGATAGCCCTGGCGAGCAGCATTTTCAATTTCTCTGCACACCAGGCATGGCACAGGCAGCAGCAGTGCTAGCCTCCTGCCCGTGCTTCCCATCCAAGCCTCCTCGGTCCGGAGAGGGACCACCTAGATGCAGCATACAGCTATCTCTGTGTTACCTAGAGCTATTTCTGTGCAGCCAGCCTGTGTCCTCACTGCTGTGCTACAGTCAATGAAAGCACCACCCACGGCAGATGTGCTTTTGTGAGGAACATTTGTCTGCTGAAAACCGGAATGGGAACCAGACTCATTTGTGCGCAAGTCATCAAATGTCTAGGAGGTCTCAACAGCTGTGCTCACACTACCAAGGTGGTATGACCTGGCAGCAGCAACCTTACTGCTCCCCTCCCTCATTATTAGTATTGTCTAGGGCAGACAATGCCCTACCTTTGTGTAAAGACACCAAACACAGGCAGTCTTGGACACAATTCCACCAGTTTTCTCAAACACCCCGGTTACACTCGTTACCTTTCCTGCTCACACACGTGTCTGCTCCCTACCTTTTCAGTGATGTTTCTTATGCTGAAAATTCCAAGGGATTTGCTAGGAACAGCCCCTCTCTACAGAGCTATCACTCCAATTTTAAAACAAGAAAGAAAATAAAAGGCAAGGAAAACGGTTAGAGAATGCCACTTGATCAAATACGCACATAACTAAGCTGACATAAACATGCCTCCTTTTCCTGTAATACTTTTTTAAAAGTAGAGGAGCAGTGCAGGAGTCCTGCTGGATTTCCCTTAGCAACCTGACAGGAGCCCACAAGGTCAGCTAGCAGGAAGCGTAGAAAATTATACAGTGGGGAATTATCAGCTAAATTATTTCACTATACTCAGGATTTTTACTGTTCCTCCCAAGACAGTGGCCTCTTGCTACTTGCAATAGAAGCAAGAATAAAAGGACAGAAATGACAAAAGAAATCTTAAAAAAATGCATGTTTTATGTGCCTCCTGAAGACGGTGACTTTAATGCCAACTCATTTTTTGTTGTTGATTTTAGATCAAACAACAAAAGCCTGATCCATAGCTGTGGCTAACATGAATGAAAGAGGCTGCGTCTCTGCACGCAGCTGCACGTACCCACACAGGTGCATGAAGGTGACTTAAAATTCACCTTTCCACCTCCCAGTTCTGCTGCTTTCTCTAGCCAAGCCCATGCCAAGCTACATCTGGGGTCTGCTCAAAATCCAGGCAGCTGAGACTAAGCCTGGGAAGTAGGGCGACAAAGCCTGCCTTTGCTGTTAGCCCAGGATGGAAAGGAATGGTGCAAAATCTCTCAGCTGAAGCACCATCACTTGAGGACCAGTATCAGGGGAAGGCATAGGCTCCCAAGCCCACTTTGCCTGCTTTAAGAGCTGTTCTTTGGGGTGCTGTGGGGTGAAGGCTTTTCCCTGCCACCACTGCTGTGCTCCTAGTATTAGATACATCCTGGTTTCAGGGAAGGAGGAAGAGAAACCTGGAAGACTGCTCACAATGTGGCTCATTTCACAGGCCTGCAAGCATGATTTATCAATTAACAGGTAATGAAAAAAAGTCCTTGCAATTAAAGCCTTGATTTTGCTCAAACAGGAAGCAGTGCCATGCCACCGTGTTCTCCTGAGAGAGACAGGCAGCTCCTGTCACTAATGTGCAGCACAGCTAATCTTAACAGATTCAGTGCAGGCCCCTTGAGAGATGCCATGTTGATGAAGGAAGATACAGTAGGGAGCCCCCCTCCCTCCCCACAGGGGCTGGCTGATTGCAAAGCTGACTGAAAGGTGGAGGGAAAAGTGTGCTCCCTGTTTCGTCGCAGAGTGGCAGAGTTGTTGGAGGCAAAGGCAACTTCTGACCAAAAGATCATTTCTGCCAGGTTATTCTTTAATTTCTGTATCAAAATGTTGTCTATACTTTATTTTCTTTTTTTCACTTGGCACTTTTTTATCCATCTATCTATTGAAACCCTTCCCACTTTTAAAAAATAATGTACGGATGTGTATTTGCTCTACAGAGTGAATATTTATACATGTATGTACCCATACATATGTGTGTGTGTGTATGTATACATTTCAGCCTTGTGTGAAGGATTTAAATATATTTTGCAGAATACAATGCCGAAGAATTACTAAAAAAAAGCCAGAGCACATTAAGGGAGATGTTTTTCTTTTCTGCTGCTTAAAAAACAAAAACACAGAGCACTTATCAGAAAAACAAAACAAAACAGCAAAAATAACCAAACCAAAAATTAGACAAAATGCACGGCAGCCAGGATTTTGAATATAAATCATCATGGGTGTTAGGATTTGTTCTTTTCCAGATAACTTAGTGGTAATATTATTGGTATGTGACCTTACAAGCAAGGACTACATAGCTGAGCTGATGTGTCTCCCCTGTGGTCAAGGCAAAAGGTTGAAAATTACCTCTGTTTAACTTGTGTAACATATACCCTGTACAAGATTGTTTACAGTCAACAGAGAATCATAGGATATCTTGAGTTGGAAGAGACTCATAAAGGATCATCAAGACCAACTCCCTTCTCCTCACAGGACTACCTAAAACTAGTAATATGACTAAGTGTGTCCTGCAGATGTGCTTGAACTCTTGACAGGCATGGTGCTGTGGGGAGCCTGTTCCAGTGATTGACCACCTGCTCAGTGAAGAACCTTTTCCCAATGTCCAATCTGAACTTCCCTTGAGAGAGTGTCATTCTGTTGCATCCATGTGCCTTTGACTAAGTATTCACTTCTTGCACATTTCTGTCTGTATAGCAGAATGTATGTGCAATTATGCTATCATGCTGATGAGAGAACTTAGACTGATGGACCACTGAAAATACCATTACACTGGTAATAGATAACCATAAATTGCTGACATTTGGAAAAAGAAACACACACTTTGTTAATTTCTATATTCATTAAAGCATCCCGAACACGTTACCAACACTACTGAAAATTACCAATTTTGCCAAGGAGAAAAGAGGCTTCTAGAGGCTGAGAAAGATAAGTAAACGCAAAGAATCTAGGATACCCCTCTAGGTATATCTCAGCAAGCCATGTGTGCTCACTGAGATTGCTGTATCACATACCAGAAGTGGCTGCAAAAAAGCAAGTGCACGGTTGATCAGAGACAAAAGATACTCTACTGACACGCAGCAATCATAAGCCTGCTGAAACTGTGAAGAAGGTTTCTTACCCAAATGTAGTCACATTCACAGCTCCACACAGAAAGGAGGGTACAGGAAACAGACCAGAGTGTGCTGAACACTCATCCTGGGGCTGTGACAATTTGCTGTTCAGCATGAAAACATTTTAGAGGTGTCTAAACAAGAATCAGAGGAACTGCAGCATGTGGAAATTGAGTTATTCCAAAGAGTCATACCTCTGCAATGGAGGAACAGACCACAGAGTAGCCACTGGGTAGTGTGCCCCTGGAATAGCCATCTGATGCTAAAGATGTAGTTACAGCACATGCCTGACTTTGGAATACCACCTACTTGTGGTGGAAGGTCACAGAGCAAAGACCTATGAATGCCAAAAGCACTTAAAGTGGTTTTCATGGAAATCTGGCTTTACGATAATCTCCAATCATTAGGCTTTCTTCAAAGCAATTTCCAAAAGGATTGCTGGTTATAAACAACCTGAATTTCAAGCAGAACCTGGGCAACAATTCACAGTGAAAAACACATTCAGTGATTCTCCCTGTTTTTCTGGCTACTACTCTTTACAGGTGGATTTTGTACTTGTTTATAATTTTTGATCCTTTGATAAATGTTCCAGTCAAACAAATTTTATCCTTGCATTGTTCATGTGGTTGGATTGCAGAGGGTCTTCCTTGCTCTATAATGCTTTTATTAGACAGTGCCTTCTGTTTTTTGTTTTACTGATTAGCAGGATATGACCTCCTCTATGTGCACTGTGCTCTGAAAGAGGAAATCAGGAATATGTATTGTGGTGGGACCATCAGGGGAACAGATGAACTGAAATGTTCTTAGCTTTCATGGCAGGAGGATTCAGAGTAGGGCATTCTGAGAGAGGAGGTCACAAAGGATAAGTTGTAGATGGTTTTGTCTTACCCTTACACTGTGAAAAGTAGATGAAGGTGGGAAGAGTCACTGATGTGAGATCTTTCCTAGCAAACTGAGAAAGACAAGTATGAAACTCACAATGGGATAACAAAAATCTGTGAAATTGGTTCCCACTATCACTTGCTGTATGGCTAATGGCATTGGTTCTGGCTCTATTTCAACTTTTTTCACTTCTATCCCTGTCCAAGAGTCTTGCCTACTCTTGGCTGTGATGGCTGTAACATCTACATGCAGCTTCATTTCCTCCTAAAACGCTTCGTGGTTATGTACCTGAAATTACTTCTCCATTTGCTTTGTTTGTAACTGTGGCACTTAGAAATGGACTGAAGCATGCTAGCTTGAACAGGACTTCAAATTCAGTGTCTAGATTCACCAAACTGTGATTCAGTCTTTTTATAGAAAATACAGTGCCTCAGAATGAGGGTTTTCTAATACATTACTCCTAGGAAGACAGTATACCTTCTCTCTCTTCCAAACCCCTCTGTCCAACACGTTTCTCTAAATTACGTGAATTCCCCAGCCTCCTAGCACAGCTTTTAAGAAGGGTCGCTCTCTGCTTACTAATCAGGCATGTGAATGGCTTTCCTTAAAGAAAGAAACTTTGAAAACACATGAAAATCTACTGAATATCAATCATTATGGAGGTCCCTTTAAACTCTGTCGTAATACTCAAGAGAAGGCTTCCTGCTGAATTAAAATCTGCAGTTTCAAATGCGCAACCTTTCTTTAAATGCACTGACTCTGCTTTGTTTTCTTTTTGCTTGGGGTTGATGATTTTTTCCCTAGAGATTATTTATTTTGGACATCCCTTTAACACAGTCCCAACATTTACCCTGCTTTTGTTGTTGAAACAGATTTTTTTTTTTGTCCTGATATCCTTCCAGCTAAGAGTTTAGTTAAAAAAAGATAAAAGAAATGAATTCACAAAAAATCACAAGTGCTCCCATACTCTGAGAAATTTTAAACATATTTTTGAGCACTTTTCCAAAGCAAGGGATTGCCATTTCGTAGGGAGCGAAGCTGAGTCCTGGAAGGGACATAACAAAGGGTGAGTAGTGATGTAAACTTCCCTCTAGTTCTCTACTAAAATATGTCATTCCTGATCTGGACCACACCCAGAGATATGAGAGCAATTCATTAGGTGAGGCTTTATTAGGTGTGGATGAAAATGTCCCCTTCCCATTACCCATCACTGATAGGATCAGTCCTGGGAAGGACTTTAGGAAGCTGATCCCCTTGTCCTCAGGAAGGATCAACTCTTTCTGTGTCATTCCTGCACAGACATTTGTTACCCATCTCTTTCAAGCAGAACCAAGTGCTACAAGGTCTTCTGAGGTGCCCAGAGACAGATGCAGCCCGACAGCCAGACCTGCCAGCATATCTGGCCATTTGCAATGGTTTGCAGGCTGGCTTAGTGGCCATACGGTTGTTTGGATGATATCTCCATGGGATTTATCTTCCACCTTCAAAAACAACCAACCATGTGAAAGGCTGCCAAATGCCCCAAATGTAAAATCTTTACACCAAAATGCTTTGTGTAGGACATAGTGATTTATTCTTGGCTATTTCTAAAGAACTGTGTAAGGAAAGAATATTAAACCTCAGTTCAGATGATCACAATTTGAAAAACAAAGATAATCCAGGGTTGTATTATAATTTTTATAGGTACAATTTGTACCTATCTTTCAGTAGATGAGAGAGGTGGCACAGGAGAAACGGATCATTAAACAGTAGTGTGAAGCCAGGGAAATTAACCAGCTGCTGTGAAAGCCACCTCGCTCCGTCTCTGAGCGCGCGACAGACACGGCGAGAGGGAGGGAGGGAGGGAAAGAGAGAGGTGCCAATTGTACCTATAATGCAATAATTAAAAAAACTCTGCCTTCTATCTCGCCATAATGGCTTGCACAGGTTAGATCAGAGAGATGCTGCTGCTGCTCACAAAGGGGCTTCTCTTTGCATAAATACGTGCGCTCGCAGGTAGAATATTCCAGCCAATTCAAAGCTCTAATATATAGCCAAGGGTAGCCTATAGAGGCTAGAATGTGTTCTGTAGGGTTCTCACTCCTCTACCCACTGCAAAAACTGTCTTTGAAAGAGGGGAGGTAGTGAAACAAGTAGTAGAAAAGGAGTGGGTGACGTTTGCTTGACAAGCCTCTCTCCAAGCACATGGAACTCCCTACTCATGGCTCACCCCATGTCAAACACGTGGCAGGTGTGCACTGCCACCCAGCACACTTCTGAACACATTAGATTACCATCATTTAGCCCTAGGAGGCACAATTCCTATTCCACGTGCCCCACTCTGAAAATTTCCTTTTGCACTGAGTCACATGAAGGGTCTATTTCCAGCACTTCCAGCTTTAACAATAAAAGATGGCACAAAACACTTAAAGAAATAACATACGCATCCTTGGGTTATTGTGCCGAATAAAGAGATAAAACAGGAACAAAGTAAGAAATTATATTGTCAGAAAAAATGTGAACTTTTTGATTGGGGATGACATTTATTTTAAGTGTGCAATGACGGCAGGGAATCTGTCAGGGTAAGACATGGCAGAGGTTTCAACGTTTGTTAAGAGCATCATGGGAATTTAACTAAAACTGTTAAAACTGACACTATTGGCTTTTGTTAACACATTAGGCATGGGAAAAGTGCCAGTCAGCATATCCTCCATAGCATCAGTTCAGTTAAATCATCTGGAAGACACATAAAACTGGGTGTGATAATAAATGCGACGTTTTCCACACATGGATAGAAGGAGCAGAGAGGGACAAGACCATTTTGACAAGAACAACGAGATCACTTTTAAAAACCTGCACCTGCTTTGTAATTTAAAAGCATCGAGAGGGAAGAAAGAGTTTCAGAAATGTTTTTTCTTTTAAAGACAAGTGAAACAAACTTACTAAACGCAATACAAATGGATTCTGAGTAAGTGCTTATAGCAGAAAATAACTTAATACTAGAGTGTATATTTATGGAATTGGCTCGAGTACAATTAAAGCACTGTCTAAAGCATTCCACTTTAAAACAGACTCAATTACCACTTCATAGTTTGGCTGGCAGACCAACAAAAACAGAATGCCAGCCATTTACTCACAAGAACAGGAGATACATTAATACAAATACAGTGGTGCCACTGCCAGAGGATTTGAACAGGGCTCTGTGGACCTGACTCTCCAGCAAAATATCCTACTCAGAGGCAAAAACACAGAATTTGTTTGGTGAGGGCCTACAAAAGCATGAATGGGTGGAAAGCCCTCCACCTTACTATGAAATCTCTTTACACAAATAAATGCTAAGAATGACTCAAAGCTCTGCATTCTAATAAAACAAAGCATATTACATTGCTCTAACCATCTCTATATGAAGTAGCATGTGAAATGGATACATTTGCCGTGCAACCATCTGTGACCAAGCAATAAGCAAGATCTAAAACTACTGAGTCAATCTCATAGTAAGATAAACTGATCAAGAAGTGAAGAAAAGTAAAGAAAAAAAAATTATAAACCAAAACAACTCAAAGAAAGAAAAAGGGGCTATTTTAAACACCAAAACATGTTTATGAGATTAGAAAATAATCAGGCTGAATTGACAATTTCTCTTACAAATGAAACACCACCAGATAAAGACATTTGAAACAATTACTTTTCTATTTCCGGAATGCTCCATATTTCCAGAGCACAGCCATTTGCTCTTGAAATGACCGGTTTTACTTTTCTAAAGTTCTTATGCAGAGAAATTTCTGCTCATCTGCTGCTGTCTGCTTCAGCTGATAAAACACAGATGAAGAATTAAGGATAAAAACACAGAACGTGGCTGCCAAGAGTTGTTCTTTGTGCCATTTGAACATAACCTCATGTAGTTTGATCCACTCAGCATTTACCTAAGTGCTGCATCTAAGAAAAAAAAAAAACAGAAAGTGGTAACATATGGAAGCTTGGGTAGTAACCAAAAGAACAATATTTTTTGGCCACGGGAGCAGAGCGGTATGATGCCTCCCGACTGGTAGGAAAAGCAAGCGCAAGGCAGACATAACCTCATTACATACTGGAGACTTCCACCTTTCGAACTTTCAGCAGACTCATTTCTTAGAGCCTTCAAGCTCTCGCATCGATCCGCAGCCATTGCTATGCACAAGGCGGCCTCGAAGGGCATGACACCTGTGGTAGAATGCCATATGTCTCAGAAGGTTTTATTATTTATTTTTAAATGAAATCTAAATAGCTATACATAGTATGGAAATGGTTTTCACAGGAACTAAAGGACTGATTTAATAAAGATTACAGTCAGAGATTACTGGCAGCTACAAAGAAATGCCAGGCGCTGAGAGTTTTTCTGTACTGCTGATCAGTAGGACATTTACAGACGTAGGAGAAAGAGTCTGATTATGTGTATCACTGGGAAACCTATAACTAATGCCAGCAAGAGATAGGCATCATTCCTATATGTCTTCATTTAAAGCAATAAGGGCTAAGGAGAGAGGAGGGTCAAAGGAATGCAGGCTTACACTGCTACAAGCTATATTGTATAATAATTTAATTAATTAATTGCACACATTCCCAACCTTTAGACCTACTAATGTGTTCTCAGATACTCACAGAGCTTTTATTCATTGCAGAACCTTCAATAAGCTCTTTACTTAGAAGAAGAGAAGAAGGCAAGAAGGCTTGATTCCATTTCTGGAGAGATTTGCTCTTAATCTGCTAAAGGTTATGTTGGCTCTCTGTAGTATAAGAAAATTAAAAATGAGGCTTTTATTTTTATTATTCCACGGCATTCTACTTAATCTTTTTTTCTCTGAGATTTTGATATAAAGTTATCCTAATTATTCTGCATAAGCTAAGCGTCTTTTGGTAACTAGCCTGTTTCACCAAATTAAAATCAAGCCCACGCAAACAGGCGCAGGGCAGAGGCCATTCTGTTGTGATCATCAGGTATGTAAATACCCGCAGCACTGCCCTTTCCCTGACACATGCCACAGAAAGCTACCGGCTGGAGCTGCCTCGGGGGGCAGCTCAGCTCTCCTGGGAAACTTTGAAAAATAATGGCCTCAGTAATATGACAGGCCTGAACAATATGGGCCAGATCCTGCAGCTCTGCTCTGTGAGATCTGCCCAAGCCCACTCCTCTGTGTAGCCAAGGATGCTGGGGTGGCAGCATCAGACCTCTGTTTCCAGTGTGCATTTCAACACTTTCCTTTTCTAGCTGTTATGGTCCAGTCAGCTAAAGGACTGCTGCAGCTCATTCCTCTCTTGAATTTGAAATCTAGTGAGTATGACACACTGATAATGATGATACAGTGATGTCACACGGGGAGCACTGCAGTTTTGTGTAGGGAGCATGGCTCAGTGTGGACTCTGAGTATTGTCCCACTGACTTTGGCAACAGGGAGAAAACAAGAAATGTAGGAAAACACAGAAATTGCATGTCAAGCTGCTAGTATATTTTTTTCCACACAGAAAAGGATCTTTCTTGCAAGATAACTGTGAACTACACTCAGCTTCTATTTAAAACATTATTTTTTGATTTTATGTCTTGTTAAATAAATGTTAATAAAACCAGAGCACATATGAGTCTTTTTCATTGTTTGGCCTTATTTTTGATGAAGAATGGAAAAGAAGGGTGGAAGAGGAGAAAGATTTAACAATTACTGAAGAGACTAGGGGTAGCAAAAGTTGATACCATTACCTGCAATAAATTTGACTATCAAGTTTCATGCTACTGAACTTGCAGTGACATTTTATGAGGAAAATAGTTTGATTTTTTTCCTTCACTAATGTAATGCCACCATTTATTTCAATAAGGTAGTAAATATTTTTAGTATTGCATGAAACAACCTTTTGGTTGGTTTATAATTACAAGAATGATGCTAACCGTATTCCTTGCTTTGTTTCAATATCCCTTGTCATTGCCATAGACCTCTCTGCCTCTCTTGTTTTTCTCAAAAGCAATTTAGAAAATGCTTGTATTTTAGACAAAAGGAGAACATTTGGTGAAAGAAAATTCATCATTAGGTATCTAGAGGTTTGTTAATAGAAAAGGCAACTCCCACAGTGTATCCTAGTGCTCAAGCCAGACACACATGCTCAGGACCAGCAAGCTGCCTTCACAGTGGGCCAAAAGTCATTATCATAATTTTATATTACATAGACTACATTGAAAATTTAATATATCCCAGCAAAAAGAGACAAAAGACATTTTGCATAATGCTTCTGTGAGCGCACTCTCTCTTGCTACTCTTTTAGCCACCCCATGCAGATAATCACACCAGGAAAAAGAAGTTCATTACCTAAGCCAAATCAAAATTAGGCTTTTCTTTTTGATAGGGAACTTCATTAGTAAGCCCTGTCTTATACAGCTGGGAGATTTGATGAATCTATCTTGGAGTAATAATTCAGCACAATCAGCCACGTTTCTGCTTTAAGTTTTACGTCTTTGTTACAAAAATTGGAACTATACATACAGTGTGCAGTCACATATCTACAAATTCATAGCCTATGTATTCTCATTTCACGGCGTTTAAAATGTGCCAGAGTGGCAGCACGCTATGTTAGTAAACAGGTTCCCTCATTTCCATGGTAGAGGCTTCTAGGGACTAGAAGTCCTAAATAGTTGGAAAATAGGGACTAGAAGTCCTAAATAGTTGGAAAATGGATTTTGCTCCTTGCTGCAGAACCTGCAGTTAAACTACATTACAGAATTGATTTCATGAAAAGGAAAGATTGTCTCCTCTCCCTCCATTTTCCCCTACTCCCCTTGTTAAGCTATTTCCTGATTATGACCCAGACTATAAACCTAGCCTCTTTCCTGCATTTACAAGAGGGAGAAATGCACTGGGGTAATGTCCCATCTGTATTGCACTCAATTAATCTCTAAAAAAGACAAGAAATAAAAGGTTCTGCTATCTTAGATACGTGGTTACAGACATTAGCCACTGCTATGTAAGCAATATATAAATTGCAGAATCCAGCTGGACATCTGCAAATCACGATGTGGTTTGTGACAGTGACAGGATTCTGCTGTTTCAGAGCATGCCTGGTACAGGCTGCAGGTGGCTGTACTGTCATCTGGGGCTCTTCTTTATGCATGTTTTCCCCCACAGACATGCCTGGATACTCAGCTCCCTTGTTATATTTTCAGTGCAGCAGTATTTTTCATCATGATCACACAAAAACAATCTGCAAAAGTCATATTCATACAGAATTCCCCAAATGCTATACATACCAACAAAAAGTGTTCACTGTCCCCATTTTAATGTTGTGACCAGCTGCATTTCAAAGCAATTAAGTGATTTGCCCAAGAAGACAGAAGCAATCACTAGGAAAGCTGAGAAAAAACAGTAAAGATGGGTTGGTCAGCATCCCCAAAAACTATGAGCAATGGTCTCCTGACCTGTGGGAATGGCTGTAAAATTCTCTTCAGGAAGCAGCAATATTTAAATTTGTTACACTTGCTGAAAACAATTTTATTCATACCACATCTTCTTTTACAATTAAATACAAATGGCTCTTCAGATTGCAAATGTGCCTCGGGTGTGTCTCCAAACAAAGGTCTTTTTTTTACACCTATGGACATTCATTCCATTGAATATGCACACGTGTGTCCATGCTCCTGGTAAAGCTGGATTAGAGTGCATTAGTACAGCCAATGTTGTAGTGTAGGAGGGAAAACACTGTGATCCTGACACACAAATCATCCACTTCTCAACACTGGGATGACACATCCATACACTCGCGATGTGACTTAGATAAGGGTGTTGAAGGTTTCAGGAAACCATCAGTTCCTCCTTGAATACACATTCGAGAAGACACTTTTACCTAGAGTTTCAACTGTTCAGCTCTACTCATGAAAACATCATTAAAGCCATGCAGGTAAGGTGGATGGACCTCAAAAGCATGGTCTGTAGAAGAAAAGGCAGATACCCTCTCCCCACCTCTGTCTGTCACTAGTGGGGGGCTGAGCTGCCCCCCAGTGAGTGAGGCGGATGGTGGCCTTCAAGGGTAGAAGAATTTGCTGTATGGGGACACCTGGGTCCTAAATGGGACAAGAAGTTGGGGTGCTTCTCACTAATTGACATCTGGAACTCAGTGCACTGGGATCTGGGGAGCTTTGGTGTGGACAGGCAAAGTCAATGGGGGCATGTTACAGGCTCCCTAAATCTCAGCATGGCGATGAGGCACCAATTCCCTTTTCATCTCTGACCAGTGAGGGGAACCTGAAGGGCAGGCTCTTCTAAAAAAGCTGCTGGATTCATCCAAAACTGCTTATCCAAAGCTTTCAGGTGTCCCTTGGACCTCTAGATAAACTGGTTTACATTGTACAAACAAATCTCATTTTTGGCTCACAGCGTTTTTGACAGCCTCTCAAACACATCTTAGGCTTGTCAGAGGTCCTTCATGTGACTCTCATAATGCAAAGCAGCCCTACATTTTGAAATATTTCCTTTCTTCTTGTTTTCATTGAGGGAAATCACAGAGAAAATCCCTGCATATTGTCAACAGAAACACAGAAGAATGGCTGCAAAGAAACCTGTGTTTACTATCAAACACATAAACTGTATGTATTTAGACACAGGAGATTTATTACACATCCAAAGCCAAAACAGGCAGATTTACAATTATATCTCTCCTTACTTCTTTCAACGTGGACAGCATAAAATCCTTTTTACAACTGTTTAAATTCAAGTTGAAATTTTCCATGAAAATCTGAAAATTAGGCTTGATTTACAATCTGGTCAGGAAGCTGAAATTTCAAATAAATGGATATGTACATAGTTAATCCAAGTGCACCGAATCCAGTTCAGATATTTTCTTTTTCACTGGATATCCACATGTTATTAGAAGTACACAGCTAACCAGGTTTCATGCAGTAGACAAAATAGCATTGTGGGATTACATTAGTCCGACAGCTGCTTTATGACTATAGCTTCCAGACCAATTTATTTAATATTGATCTTTAAACAAACATCAGTACAAATAAATTTGAGCACTCTAGTCCTGAGATTTTGTACCTATAAAAGAGGCCAATATTCAGAGAAGCAGTTCTGTCTGTATTTCACTCTTTGATTCTGTTTTCTTTGATCCTACCAGGTATCAAATACATCAATGCCAAATTAAAACAAATCTATCCTGAGATAAAGCTCTGTTTATAATCTTTGGTGCAGAAAGAATTTTTCTATCAATAACTTCCAGCAAGCATTTTAACTGATCTTTTTATTGCTTTATTCTGGTTACTACAGAAGGCAGCAATGCCATGTCCTGACTATCATGCTAAACTCTCCCCAGCAGACCTGTCAAGGAGGGCTTTCAGGAAAACGTGCTGGTAAGAGGCAGATCCTGCAAGATGGGGTGATGCTTTTTAACATAGTAATTATCCTCCTTTCCACAACTCCTTCAGTGCTATAACTCTCCCCTTTCCTCCTGGAGAAGATCTGATGGGGCATAAGTGGCTCAACTGGGCTTCAGAGGCAGTTGTCATATCTTAGAAGAGAGATGCCATAAACCATCAAAGACCTCCAAAGTGACCCCAGACTAATTTCTGAGGCCTTCTATTAGAGAATTAAAACCACCCCATCCAGGGGTACCAGGGTACCAGTGGTAGCAGGGGTTTTCACCTGAGATTGAGTGTAATCCATCAGACTTTGTGCATGGTGGGCTTTCCCAGTGGATAAAGACCATCACTTTGACCAAAGGATATCTAAATTGCAAAAATCAAGTCTCATCCCTGGATCCACAGGTGGTGGTATATTTCTACTGTTATCCTTTCTTTCTCCTTATTTCTTTCATTTCCCTTATACATTTTCTCAAGTAATTTTGTTATGCTTTCATATTCCTGTATTACTATAAATAATAATAACCCAAATGGTGACATATCTGCTTTGCATTGTGACCAAATTGTTATAAAATAAACTCTACATATATACGAACACTGATCACCCATCCCAAGAGATCTATTAATAACAAACTGGGCTACCCTTGCCTTCTGGGTACTTCTGGTTACTTTATCCTTTCAAACTTCCATGTGGTTTTTCTCCTGACTACTTTCATCCAGTGCCAGGAACAGGCAGCTCCTGGTTCCCCCTTGCAAAGAAAATTGCTGTGCCATGATACAGGTTTGGGAGGCTGATGTTCAGTCTTTTACAGGGCAGTGGTTGACCATTTGGAGGAGGGGACAGCTGGGTGCTGAACATAAGTAGGGAAAAAAAACTTAGAGAAATAGATAATGAACCCTGGGATTAGACACTCAATTCAATTAGGCGGGTATATAAAAATGTTAGGCATAAACTGATCCAACATAATTATTTGCACAGGACTTATTTGTGCCCTTCTCAGCTATGCTGAATGAGCACAGATACCAGATTCACTGGGGACACATCTTCCACTGGTGTGGAACTGGGCTAAAGTTCAAAAGTTTTTGGTCACAACTTACTCAGATCTGCCATCTGGCTTATGTGCACTGAGTTTTACGGATTATATCCATCTCCCAAATGGAATAAGTAGACATTTGTGTGTGTCAGGAAAAAAAAAAAAAAAAAGAGAAAATAAAATGAAAATCTGCTGTCTGTGTTAACCAGAAGAATGGCCATTTGTGTGGCTTGTGTAGCCCTTGCTTTGGCAGCAGGCTGAGGGCTGCCAGCCCTCCCAATGGTGTGCCTTTTGGAGGAGGCAATGTATCCCTTCAAACCTGCAATCTGCTTGACTCCAGTCATCCTGACTGGGGCTCAGCATGTGCCAAAACTTCTGCTAGGATCTGTGAACAGGAAGTCTCGAAGGAAATTAGGGCTTAAAAAAACTTTGCTTTTGTTTGTGATTTGTAGCTGTTTTGGGGAGGAGAACAGCTACGGCAGAAGTGACTGATGCTGCAGCAGTACCCGAGGGCAGGGCATCTTCATGAAGATGAAGCACCCTTACTTAAGATTAGTAGCTTCCAAATTAACATTACAGGAAGGATTGCATTTCCATTCAAAAACTGTATTTTGTGTTTCTGTGCTTGAGGCTGAGGAAGACTTCTGCTTTATATATCAGTGTACATGGATAGCTGATCACCTGAACAGTGCCTGTGGTGTTCCGAGCTAAGTAGGAGCAGGTTATGGAAAATATAATCTTATTAGTGTAAGGCATTGTTTGGAGTATATCATCAGCTGTGAGTTTGAAGAAATCCACCAACTATTTTTCTGGGTAGTCCACAAAAGGAAAAGGAAGGACCATTCTGTGTGGGGAAATGTTTGGACATGGGCATCATAAAAAGAAATGCTTGGCAGCAGTACACACAACTGTGTGAAACTGAGGGAAAACTAAGGGCATTTTTTAAAAAATACCCTCCCAATTTTTGGAGATATATTCATACCATAGATTTTATTTATTTGCTTTTTATTGTTGTTTTCCCTGATCCAAATTTTAGAAGACACTCCCTCCGCACATCCCACCTTTTCTGAAACTAGCAGAGACTAGACAGCATTTTGCAGGTGTAGACGGAAGAATGAGGAAGCTACCAGATGTCCCACCTCATTTGGGTTACAGCTCTGGCTAGCAGTGAATAACAGGCAGCAAAATTATTTTTCTGAATTTTCTACCCATGGAGCTAGCAAAAAATGAAGAAATAATTCACCAGTTCTCTAAGTGACCTCAGATCATAATGCATGACAAAATGAAAGGATAAAGGAGTTATGACTTTGGTAAAAAAAAATTCTTTCAAATACATGATGAGTAAAAAGTTGCATCTTGTTTATAGTTATAGTTTAAAGCTGCTGGTTTGCCAGGTTTATAAACCATGATTCCTAAAGCAAAGAAAACACGCACGATGATCTTTAAAAAAATAATGGCACTAACGACAGATCAGCAAATGATTATCTGGCTGTGTGATGCAGTAAATAGAAGGCTGCCCTACAAAGCAAGCTTCCATCTCAGAAGACTTCTTAGAGTTCCACCCATAGGTCTGAAGTACTGCAGATTTAATTTCACCAGGAGTGAATTCAGATTATTTCATATCCCTTAAAGATGGCCCCAGCCTATTTTTAATGTGCTGCTGGTATTTGTGAAAACAATACAATTACTAAAGCTGTTGCTAAAACCCACAGCTACCGAGTACCACTTGCCTAAAATGGTCTCTGGGACCATTGTGATGGAAAAGCTACTGACACTGCAGACTGTCCAGGAAAGCTATTGGAAAATCTATATGGTGATAAGTCATAACATGAACCCTTTAGAGTCTCTCTTCTAAGGGTGCTACATACATCCAGCATAGTAAAAGACAATTCCCGGCTCTTGAGTACTGACATCTGTGGTGTATGTAAGTTTGAACAAGATGAAATAGCAATTCTGGTTTACTTCTCACATTAATTGTGATAACAGCCAAGCACAGTGTAGGAACTGCACAGCCACAGTGGAAGGAAAGCAGGTTTTCTAACCCTCCAGAATTATTTGCCTTACTTACTTTGGGGAAACCCAAATGCTCCTAGCTCTCCAATAATAAACACTTGGAGTTTCATTTTAATCATTATTGCTGCCACGGTGTGTAATGCTGCCGTTAAAAGCATCCAAGAAGCTATGGCACTCTGCTTCCCCTCTCCCCAATAAATGTCCCTGTAGCTATTTTGGTTTTGGTGGAGAAAAGTCTAGTTGAAAGGCAGAAAAAAACCTCTGGCCCTTGCTACAGAACACGTACTCCAGCTCCACAGGGTCTTTGCTACTGAGACTCCACAGGACCCTGCTAAAACTGTCTGTCTAGTTACAACTCCGCACAGTCTCACTCTGGCTAGGCCTTTGGATCAAACCCTTCTCATGTGAACACAGAGAGCGTCTGTGAAACTGTGGAGCAGATGTCTCCACAGAGACTCACAGATGCTGTCAGGACGGAACTTCAGGCTCAAACATTTGATGCATTTTAAAGAGGGATTCAGAATCAGACTCAAGCAGACAGATTGATCGTCTAACACTTCAAAGGCTTGAGCAGAATTGTTGTTATATTTTTCCTTTGTGCTTCCCCCCACCCACTGGCAGTAATGGAGGTGACTTGTGTTTAACTTGACATGTTGTGTGGGGTGTACAGGAGGGGACTTCCACCTTCCAATTAAAGGAGTCAGGCAAGAATCATTAGCTGAAGCAAAAGAACAGAATGTGGGCTGAAGGAGTTTAACACACCAGCAGACAATGAGCACTTATTGCAATCACTGCTTTGCCACACCTGGTTCTGGTTCCAGCCATAAATGTGCAGCCTAAGCTGGGCTTCAGAAACGTTCCTTTCATTTCAGAGTAGGTAGTTTGAGGAAATCCCAATGTTTCAAAACATTTTTTCTAACTCCCTGTCTTCAAGGACTAAAACAGGCTACGGCACAAGACTACTTATCTCTTCAAGGAATTCACAGAAACTAGTATGTATTTTCTCCATATATTAATATATGTGGAGGTTTGGTTTGTTTTTATGGGACCTGGGGGACTTTTGGAGGGCAGAGAAAGGCATTTCAAAGTCAGTCATTTGACAAAAAACTTGTCTGTGAAGAAAAGGAAAGTGAAATGAGAAAGAAAAGGTGAATGGATTTCTGCTCTTCATCTAGGAACCTTGGTAAGCTCTCTGCTTAGAATAATTTGCAAAGCTGAAGCCATGAAAAAAATAAGAAAGGAGGACAGACTCAAGTCCGGAATAGATAATAAGGGGGCAGGAGTACTGGTGATACAGAACTACATGCATAAACATGCTATTGGAGATAGGGAAATAATTCTGTAGGAAAGAGGTTTGCCTTCCTTCAGCAGCTGCCATTTTGACATGTTTTACTGTCGTAGAGATGACTCCTAGTCATCCCTCTTGTCCTGGGCTGAAGAGAAAGACTCGTCTGGCAGTTAGTTCAAAGGGGACCTTTCATCAGTTGGGTTGAGCTGTGAGTTAGTGATGGGCATATCTCGAAAATATCCATCCCTCTCCTGTCACCAGCTATGGGAAAACAAAAGAATAGAGGAAATACAGCTGTAAGTGTGGAGAAATACCAGTGAGATTATTAACAGAAGCTTCAAACAGCTCAGGAGATTAAATGAGGTACATAGGAAAAAAGATCTGTTGATGGAAAAAGGAAACAAAACTGCCTAAGACAAAAGTCCAAATGTCTATTTTTCTCTACCATGTGTTCTTTGTATCAGTCCATTAAAATATATGAGAATATATAAGACAAACTTTTCAACAAAAGAAGGGGAAATGGAAATAAATGCTAAAGGGCAGAAAAGGTTGCAATTCTACTGGTATCAACTTAATGAGGGAGCAACAAGGGATTGTTAAGGAAAGGTGCCAGCTCTCAATCCAAAGTTTACAGCAGGAAGGTGTGTAGCACAGATAGAGAGCCAGCTGCTGGCCAGGAGAAAGTCTGGGGGTCTTGCCAGGCAGGGGCTGGGGTGGCCACTTTCAGTGATGCCCCTGCTATGCCCATTACTATGTGAGGTCAAAGAGCTCGAGGGAACAAAGCACCAAATAACCCCATCTCCCCCTCCTGTGTGCCAGTAACAGGGCCAGATCAGTCAGGAAGAGAAAAGAGGCACTTAGGCACAAAGGAAGAGCCTCTACTATCACCTGCAACAAAGGCGCTGAAGGAATTACATGTCTGAATATTTTCATTCAGCCGACTAGGAATTAGAGATGGCTCAAGGGGACTTAATTTCAACTGCAACCTTTCCTTCCCCTCAGCAATCCTGTTTCCCGGGTATATGTTAGTGCATAAAAGGCCTGCTGGGAGACTGGAAGGGTAGGGGGTTCTTGTCTGTCCGCTGACACAAGTGTCTTGGGAATAGCTGTCATCCTGTTATTAAATATTTAAATATTTCAAGAGCAAGCTAGATTCATCAACCTTTGGAAAGAGTAATCAAGAGAATGAAAGGTAGACAAAAATAAAAGGAAGAGGTTGGTTATTCCGGGGAAAGAAGATGGGATCAACGGAGGAGAAAATATGCAAAGAGCAAAAAAACTGGCAGATAAAATTGATGAGAAAAGGAAGAATAATGAGAAACAAAAAAGGGAAAGCACTGAAACAATACAAAAGAAACAACAGGGAAAGTAGAATTGGAAAACAAGCTAAGGCAATACCTGGAAACCCTGTATCTGTACCAGTGAGAAAAAGCACGCAAGGAAGCAAACACAAAGAAAAGAAGCAATACATAAATTCTGGATAAAGTGGTCAAGAAAAACAAAAAGCAGCAAGAGACAGATAGTGTACATAGAGAAAAGAGGGAGGGTGAATATTATCAAGGGTGAGAAGCATTCCAGTAATAGGGAAAAAAAAAGCCTATTTCATGATTATTAACAGGAAATAAATATATTTCATTCATTGTACTGTTTTCCTGCTTGGTTGCCAAAACACTGATTTTTCCAGAACCAAACAGAATACACAGTGTGTTAGTTCAAAAACAGTTTATGAGTGTCAAGATGACATTCAGGTGTTTTCCCATCCCTATTAAATTTCACCTGACAGCAGTAGCAAAGGAAGGTACCCTGTCGCAGAGAGCTGGTAAGATGTATTCCATCCCAAACCTGCCAAACAGGACTTTGAGACAGAAAAGGGAACAGAAAAGGAGCATCAGTAAAGTGGGGATGGCAGGACAGCAGCACCACTTCCTATAGACACTCTTCAAGAGTTTCCCTTGGTGCTCTTGGGAGAGCAGCCCTGGAATGATGGTGAGAACTCCTCAGGGTGATGGGACACAAGGACAGGCTGTAATAGTGGAGAGCCTTGGTCTACACAGCTTAGGCCAGTCAGTGAGCCAAGGAGGCCAGTTCAATTTTAACAGCATTTAAATAGTGTTTACAGCTGTGCATCTCAAAGCTCCTTACAAACAGAATTTAAATATCACAGTAATCATTTTACGGAGAGGGAGCTATAACCACCAGGGTACTGTAACTCATCTAAGGTAACAAAGCAGGTAGTAGGCTAGGAACTGCTCCAAACTCCCCGCCAGGTGCCCTTTCCATTTCACCCATGGACTTGTCAGATTCTCCTCCTAATATCAGCCTCAAAAGCTGCAAACATTACAAGCTAGAAGTCAAGCAAGCAAAAGTCAGTTCAGAAGGGAAGGCAGCTGTGCAGTCAAAACAAGTGTAACCCACAATGATGTGGAAGAATTCCACAGAAATAGGCCAACATAGTAAAAATAAAACAAAAGAGAGAGAGGGGGAGAGAGAAAGAAGTCAAGGATTGTTCAAGAGAGAATTAAAAGGCGTTTATTCTGTCCTGGCAAGGATAATCTAAACACTGTTGTGGTTAAATGTTTGCCTACTACAGATCATGTTACAGCAGATTTTTCTATTCAAAGGGTTTGTTAATGGCTTTGCTATTCCTTGCATGGATCTTGAAAAAAATCACATGCTATGAATGCGATATCTTTGCTTTTGATGCCAGAGGTTGTGAAAGGAAAGTTGGGAAAGAACTGGCACACAGAAGGAAAGCAGTCAGCCCATTTAAGAATACTCCATTAACTCATAGGAGAAGATTCCCCCAGGACACAGTCCCAAAGAAGACCCCTGGCGAGTTTAGGCTTGTATATCATTTGTCCTATCCAGAGGGCTAGAGAGTTAATGATTATATAGACACCTTGCTGTGTGCAGTATCGTTTGTGCCTCTCGATCAAGTGATGCAGATTACAAGGAATAGCAGTCTGAGGGCTCAGTCAGATGGGAAGGAGAGACACACACACACACACACATATACACAAAAACCCATACCCCCCCTCCCCATCACACACAGAGCTGCTCACATGTTATGAGAACACCATGAGAGATTTCACTTGCCACTTAAAGGTTTCAGACTGGAGGGCAACATTTACATAGATAAAGGTATGTGTGAGGGTTCTGTAGCTTTGCACTGGTTACTGGAGGTGCTTGGTACAAGATGTGTAAGCAAAAATCTGGATTAAAAAGAGGGACAAAAAATTCCTCCTACCTAATTAACATAGCTTTTTGTCTAAGGAAGCACCAAACATCATGGCATTTCAGGAGTTATTGATGGCATTTGGGGAGGTTACTGGGGATTTCATGGTCCCTACAGCAGATGATAAAAGGGGAGGGGGAGGGAGAGCAGAGGGTCCAGGAAAACTTATTAAATTTTGGGCATCAAACTGGATTCAAGGAGAAGAGAATCACACCCCACAAGGGACTGGGATGAAAATCCTATGAGATTACTGGCTCAGCTGTGGCAAGCTAATAAGGTTATTCTGAAGCAGATGCAGTCGTTAATACAGTGGTGGCATGGGGATCTCCCGAGAGGGGTCAGAGCCATGATAACTCACGGTAGAGTAATGCACAATATATTTGTGGCCAGATCTTGTGATGGTAACTAAATGAACCTGTGTCAGTACTCTGTTGTTTAACCCACTTTGCTCTTAATCCCATTTCAGTGGTGAGGGATTTCCTCATGCTACCTAGTTTCTTGAAGACAGCCCTGGAAACATTTTAGGCAAGTTATAGGGCCATTAAACAGGAGATTCAGGTGGACTAAAAGCCACTTTTGGGGGAAACTGCTACATAGCAGCTCATGTTAATTCCACATTTATAAAAATATGGCAATTTCTGTTATTTATGGGTGCAGAGTAGAGAGCTATAGGCAGTTCTTTGTGTGCTGTGGAATGGTCGGAGCAATGGAAGAAAGAGGAGGGTTTGACATGAAATGTTGCATTGCTCAAGCTTTTCACAGTATTTGTGGTACCAGCAAAGTAATTTGTGAAAAATGGCTAAAGACTGGTGGATTCTATCACAAAATCTACAAGCACCAAGCTTGCTGGGGACCTGTGATAATGCTGCTCAGGGCCTGCACTCTGCTATGCTTAGTGCCTGATGCATTCTTTATGGCCAGATACTGTGCAAAGGGAACAACTATTCACTTGCTAACTCTTGTTTCTGTCTAGTTGCAGTGGAAGTCAGTGCCAGCCACCACATGATTACTGATGGCTTGTGTTTTACCAGTACTTCAATACCAAGTTCTCTCTACTGTGGAGCTTACTGTCCTAATTAGATTAACAAGTAAAGATTTCACTGAAGGCCATGTTGAGAACAATGGGGAGATCAAAGCTAGAAAAGGGAGAGGAATTAGTAGGAAGGAGACCCCCTCAAAATATAAAATTATTTTGAAAGACAATGAGTGGCACTGGGAAGGTGCATGTTGAGGACAGGGACAGCAAAGGACAGGGTAAGGGAAGCCTTAGGGGCAAAAATTGAACGGAGGGAATCCTTTGGGAAGGGAGAACCTGCCATCCTAAAAGGGAAAGAATGTTTAGTAGACTTAACAGAACCTCGATGAAGTAGTCTTTAAAAAGATTGGCAAAACCAGGACAACTCACAGTGTAGCCACCTGTGACATTATACTGCCCTGTAGAGGTGCCACCAAAGACTATTATTTAAAGAGAATCGTATGGTTGGATACTTCTGCTCCTCTTCCTTAAAAATTGCACACTGGGAAAAATGACACAGCACAGATGTAGGTAGGTAATGCAGTACAGCATGAGAGTAACAGCTAGCTGCAAAAAGCTCAACATCCCAGGGCAAGCCTGCTAGTGAGGAAAGATACAAAAACTATTAATACAGAAGATAGCAAAGCCCTTTACTACTCTGGAAGGGAACATGATCTGGGAAGCAGAAAACAGAATCACAAAACCCAAATTCTAGACTCTAAACTGGCCTGGATGATTCACTGTGTGATTTTCTTAGATCATGTTGGGCTTGTCACCACAAGGAAACTACCAGGCAAGTATCCCAGGCTGCAGTTTCCCAATACACCAACCCTCTGTTTGGGCACCCTTAGCAGGCAGTTGGTGCCCATTAGCTCTCTACATTGCCAGCCATCCCTGTGTCCTAGGAGCATCCACAGTGAAAGACAGGGTAAAATCATACTTAGAACCCTGAAAATTTGCACCCTCCAATCTTTTGCAGCAACTTCCCTATGTGGAAAAGCCTTTCTTCTTCCCGTTCTTGCAGCCCCCTTTTGTTAAATAAGAGTCCTCGGGGCCCTGTTGTGAGATTTAATTCATTTTTTTGCAACGTGCTGAGATTCCAGGTGAGAAGTGCAGCAGCCAGTAATGCTGTTTACACCTCCAACTATGCCAAAGAGCAGGAAAGGCCAAACCCCAGTATGGACGTTGATGTAATTCTTCACATGTAACCCATGCAAGGCAATACCACACTCTGTGTACATGAGTGTGCAGCGTACAGGGGTGGAATCAAAAATCAGCTGCTATAAACCCCCTCTTTGGACACTATGGTGATTGTTACTGCATAATGGCAGATGATGCAGATCAGAAGGATTTATCCAGATAAGGCAAAAATCTGCAGACATTTTAATCAGTACCAAGATAGATCTTGTTTATATCAAGAACCTTTTTAATGCAGCATTGCTGGTTTGGTCCGACATCATCTCCTGCAGTGTGTGGAGACAGGCCAGGAGTATGAAGGCTACAGAGCAGAGCAGGAAGAAAGTCAACTGTGAAATTGGTAATTTTATGAGTTTCACGGGGGGTTTTGTTGTTAGACACAATGCATTTGGAACAGAGTGCCCGGGGTAATACCATCCACATAGTGTCCATTTGTCAGCTATAGGTAACGATATCTTTAACCTAGAGTTCTGGAGATAAGTACAAAGGGAATCCAAAGGTAGGCTGAGGGTGGAGATGTGCCCATCATCAAAGGGTCATAAGGTATTACTGCCACATCTCTGAGTCTGAGGAGCCCATCAGAAACTGAGGCATGGTTTGTCCTTGAAGAGGGGTGGGCAAAGTTATCTTATTTTTCAGCAGCCCAGCAGAGTCCCCTTCTCCCCAAAAGCTGGGCAGGGAGGAGACCTTACTGGTGTACCTGACAGTGCATATGTTCTACAGGGTTGTGTCAAGATTGAGCAGGAGGGCAGGAATGCAAAATCATGTGGGGCTGAACAGCATACAACATTTGCTCCCTTTTTTTTCACAGAAAAATACCTGTCCCTGTTTCCCAGTTGTATTCATCTATTTCTTCAAAAGGTTATCAGCTTTATGCTTGTTGTAACAATTCCTTTGTATCTGAAACTTCAATAGTTAATATCAAGCAGATGGGTTAAATGAGCAAATGCATTTGCAGCTTTCATTCCACCTGCAGTGTGCTTATTTTGTTTCAGATGCTGAGGTCAGACTTAAGAGGGGAAAAAAAAGAGAGGGAGAAAGGGAAAAATGAAAAAGGAGAGAACTGCCCGGGTAGAGGATGTTAAGAAGGGCATCAGCCACAGCCTAAAGGGTTAAGCAGAAAGTAAAAGAAGGATGGGAGTGAGCATAACCATCGCTTTGTGTGAAAGACACAGTCTTTCCACCTCACAAACCTCTGTAGGATTCTGGGTCTGGATGGCAAGCTGTGGCTCCATGCGGGTTATGATTTACATTGAGTTTGGTTGCATATTTACTTGGTAGCATACAACAAAGACTGGGGAGGGAGGAGGATTGAAGGGAGATCAGCACTGATCTGCCTGTAGTATTGTATCAGCCTAATTCAGAAACGAGCTGGGGTGGGTTAGGTTCATCTCCTTTGTTCCAGGACACGCCCCAGGAGGATTTCTTCTCATTTGGGAGAAAACATACCTGTTGTGCTTCGCTTTTCCTCATAAAAGGGAAGCATTCAGGTCAAGGTGTGCTTACAAAGGGAGTGGGAAGCTGGAAATGCTGTCAGGCATGTAAGTCTTGAAACCTGGGTCTCTCCCTCTCTCCTACTCTCACACTTGGGGACAACAGGATGCTACTCCTGGCTTAAAACACTCTGGTCACAGATCAGGCCAGATTGGGTGTTAAAAGATTAGTTAAAGCATCTCTAACCCCCACTCTCCCTGCTTTAAATTAATGTGATTAAATTATGTACAGCGCTTAACGTTGTACATAAAGATGTGGTGGATCTCCCCTCGTTCTGGCGCTACTGTGGGAATTTGTTAATTCAGCTTTCCAAGGGCTATTGTGAGGATAGTCACAATGTATACACATGTTAAAGAGAATATATATTTTCCTGTGTTTTGCACAAAATCCTTGCACTGTATTAAAATATGTAAGCAAATTCCAGTGTTAAGATATTTCCACATTATGATTTATTCCATTATCATTTTTTCCATCTCAGAATGCAATTAATATGGTTGTGTGTTAAATGATTCAGTGAAAGTAAATCTTTTATATTCAGGTAAGCAATTCAGCCTTGTAAGGTTTTATGGGAATTAGATTTTTTGAAGTCTGTGTTGAGCATGCCCATAACTCTGACAGAGCCCTGCAGGCTCTTGTCTTCACCTTCAAATCATAAGACAGAGAAATCAAGCTCCCTCTGTGCTCTCAATTATACCAAAAAACACGGAGCAGAAGTCTTCAGTAATTCAATCCCTGTGGAAGCTTCTTCATACTGTTTGCACTGTTGGAACTGCTGACAGCAGCAATCCCAGAATCCCTCCTGGTAGGCTGTCAAAGTTCCTCGTGCCGTGCGAGCGGCACTGCTCTGTCCCACCGCTCCTCCTCCAGAGACCTCTAAGCACATGCATGACTTTTGATGCTTGCTCGATACAGTGGCCAAGAGGCCAGAAAACATCACAAGGAGAGTTCTCATACTCTTACAAGGTGCTTTGTACTCAAACTAATAGGATCTGTGGCTACATGTGGGCCAGGGCTGGTGTAATTTAATCACAAGTACAGCTGCATAAACACTGTACTAAGGAATGTCTGCCTGCAATTGGATTCTTTCTTTGAAAGTGCACTGTAGAAAATTCCTGAGTGCCATTTTCCATATGGTTAATGAGGAAATGTATCATGGCCAGCTTTTAAAAGTAATTTGAATTTATGAGTTGCGGTGATTCTAACACATGTGCACAAGAAACACTGCATACCCAAGGCTCTTCCTTATCATGCAACACCATTTTGCAGTTTTCTGCCAAACGACACCAAAAAGAACCACTCTGTATTTTTAATTGGATGAAATCCTCCGAAAGCTTCTGCAGCCATCATTCCAGCCACCACTCGACCCACCGAGTTCCAGCACAAACACACACAGTTTGGAAAAAAAATAAAACTGGGGCTGGGGGGAGGGGGAGGCAAGGGCACTATCACAAAGCCACTCTAAGCACAATGCAAAAGCTCAGCCCCAGTAAAAGGACCTTTTAAAAAATAGCTGAAACTGCTGGCAAATGTCCACTCCAAGAATTTGTGTGTGTGTAACATCTCGACACAACCTCTATCACATTCCTGTTCCTGTCATTCATGCCACAAAACAAACAAACTCCCTCATTTTCTCAGGATACGAGCAGGGTGAGGGAACATGTTTCACAATCCGGACTGCTGTCCACACTGCCTGGCCAGGAAAACAGCAGGGACAAACTCTGCATTATGCCACTGCCTGTTTATGGTCTGAAAGGTGTGTGAGTGTGGTTACTCCCAAATAAAGATCACCCACCCAAGATCCTGGAAAATGTAGCAGGTGGCTTTGGTACCCCTTGTGCTCCCATCAGATGACAAGGTAGGAAAATGGGAGATAGCTGGAGGAAAAAGCAGACATCTAGAAATTCTCAGTACTGTGCATTTTCAGCTCCTGTCACCATGTGCAGCACATGAGAGTGAAAAGCACCTCTAGGCTACTCCAGCTCCTTGCAGGGGGTACGGCTGTGCACAGAGACACGATCAGGGGAGTGCAAAGGGGAGCTGCAGCCTGCCTCTGCCTCCCACCCCGACTGGCGTGCTCAGCAGCAGCGGCCGGCATCCAACCCAGTAAGACTCTGTCGCAGAGAAGCAAAAATAAAAAGCAGCCAAAAGCATTTGAAACTCATCAAACAAGCAGGCTTTGTGTTATTTTGTGCTACTGAAACGTGTCATATTTTTATTCTAATTCTACAGCCACAGCAGCTCCTATATGTTTTGTATACAGAAGAGCATTGCAAAATACTAGTCGCTCATGCCACAGAAATAAGAGCAGAGAGGTGATCTTCATTACCATTTCTGGTATTGATTGCTGCTCTCCCCTTCTACCGAGGAAATTAAAGATCACAAGCACACATATAAGGGACATTTTTCTTCCTGTGCATACAACAGCACAATGTTAGGTAATGATAGTTTTACTTTAGTCCCTAATCACACCACGTCTGTGGTGTCTTTCTAACACTGGGGGTGGAAGGAAGAGGAGGCAATTGGTGTAAGAGACAGTACACCTGATCACCTCCACTTTCAATTACTGTAAGAAGGCCCCCCTTCCAAGACAAATCGTAAATGTAATTAATCCACTACATCCATTTCCGACCAACCAAATCCTGGTTTGTGACTTAGTTAATATAATTGCCTCATAAAAACTTGCGTGCTGCTAAATACATGTTTGGATACAAGCAGGCAATTCAGCACAGCACTCATGTACACTAATCACCACTTTTTCTTCCCCTACTCCAAGGTACACAGAAATACAGACTAGCAAGACTTCTAGCAAATTTGCTAAATGACAGTAACCTATATCAGTCATACCACTGAATGTCCCCACAAAGAATCCCCCCACTCAGTGGTTTCCTTTGACCCTTTTTCACGTCCCCCCCAATCCAATCTTGTTTAAAAAATCCTAATCTTCATATCCAAGTGAAGACTGCTCATGAAAATGTTGTTCTGCAAGAGGAACTTGTAAGACTGCAATACATTTAGGTGAAAGGTTTTAGATCCCAAATTCAACCTCCTCTCTGAAAATAAAACAAAAGGATGTGCCATTTCTCTTGGGATGCGTTGCAGTTTCAGTCCAGCCAAATATTGCCAACAGTCCTGGAAGATTTTCCTTTTAGTAAAACTCACATTATGTACCTAGTAGATATCATTTATTTAAACTTTCAAGGGAAATGGCAATAATGGATTGGATCGCAGTGGATCGGTAAAAGAATCCAATTCAAAGCATAAAAAAGCAAACCTTTCCACACAACCAGAGGACATGAAAGAACAAAACAAATAAAATCTCTGCTAAAAGAATTTACATTTTACACCACTGGTTTGTTTCAGGTTTATTTTTTTGTTTGGTTGGTTTTTTGGTTTTTTGTTTTTTTTCGGCAAAGCTGACCTTTCTTGCTTGACAGAATTTTTTTTAGCGGCAAAAAAGTCCCAACAGATTTTCTGGGCTGAACATTGAGATGCCAGCTAACTCTCCTTCACCAACATTTATGCCTTATTTTCTCTTTTTTTTTTAAATTTTCTTTTCTTTTTTTTTCTTTTTTTTTTGATTAGACTATTTTTAAACATTTCTCAAATGATATGCATTCTGAAACAACCAGTGCTAACACTTAGCAAGCAGTTGGTGACAGAAAAGGAATTCCACACATATTGCACAAATGGGGGCTGTGGACTACAATCTCTGCCTTTGTGCCAGCTGTCAAAAAGGGGTGCATGCTTGTACACAGAAAAGCAGGAATACCTCTCAAATAAAAAACTGCAATGCAATTCAGCTCCCCCATTACTTTAAAGATAGGATTTTGTTTGAATAACAGCCCCTCAAAAAGTATAGTTAGCATTATGAAGTACTGAATAGCTTTTAAAAGAATTTAGAAAATACGTACAAGGATGAAAAGGTCACTTGCATAAAAGAGGGTATGCACAAGGTGAAAGTCTAATGAAACATTATGCGGTATCTTTTTTGGTACTCAGAATAGCTCCAAGGTTAAGAGAGTCCGAGTCAGTCTTCTGCAGATCCATTTCCTCTCTCCAGGCTTCTCATGTTAACCCAGTGATTTAGTACTCTGCATTAAGAGCAATTCACCTGCCTCTGGTGTCCCTGTGGCCCATCCCTCTGGGGAGCGAGGTGGAGAATAAAAAGTTCCACATATGGTAAAGTCAAGCTGCTTGGAGCCTGCTGAGTGTCTGCTGTGGGGATAGCGGCTCCTGAAAGCCCCAGCTGGTACTTGGAAGAGATTCTGCATTACTACACCTCAGTGCCTGCTTGGTTCCCTTCGGAAACTGTTGGCTCCACATACGACAGCCATTTTAGATCTCTTCAACCCTTTTCTCCCGGTTCTGTATCCAACTGAACAGTTGGTCCTCTACTGCTGGATAATCAAATTCTTCCATCTGGTCCTATCCCTGTGGAACTGAAAAGGTGTAGTGTGCACCCGGTCCCAAACACATACCAGGAGAGGCACTGCCTCACTAACAAAAAAGCTGTCAACAATAGAAAGCACTAAAAAGTCTATTTTAAATCAAGAAGAAAATAAAAAAAAGGCTTAAATATTGATAAAACCCTTTCCAAGAGAGACAGACTAAAACCTCTGTGCTAATGAAACACTAAACAGCAAATGCTATTGCTGTACAGTGCAAAGGGAAAAAACAAACAAGTACAAAGCCAATTACTTGAGATTTTGTCTACCCAGGCACAGCCCCTTCAAACATGACACATTCATACACTTTGTCTATAGAAAGACACCATGACACACCACACAGCTCCACCACAGTGTCACACGCGTGCACCTTGCAGGTTACAATTGATATATTCCAAAGGTATGAATCAAGACATGTTAATTGAGATGGCAAATGGGAGACTGAAACCTGGGTGCAGTCCCTGGTCACTATTACTAGTATGGCAGTAGAGGAAAATTATGGAAGCAGAGGGAGAGAAACAAAGGATTGACACATGTGCTTTTCGGGGAGAAACCTTTGACGGCCCGCCCGAAGCGTCCCTCTTCCACCACTACCCGGGAATATCCTTCAAAATGTTTCTGTATTTTAACTGCCTTGGGAGACCTCACCAGATAGGGCAAATCAGGGATTGGTGCAAACAGCTGTAATTCAGCAGTGTTCACGGCTGACACAAAATTGGACCTGAAGTCCTGTTTGTATGTGAAGATAGAAACCAAGAACCAGAGGAGGGCAGGTACCAGCAGATGCCCATGCAGTTCCCTACAGCCTCAGGGAACAGATTTGATACTGAGTAATCCAATCCATACTTCCAAGGAAGACATAGCCCTGATTTATTCAAGAGACATTATTGAGACTATACACTGTCATGCTATTTTTTTACCTCTCTTCTCATTCTTTATGTGATTTGACTTGCTGACGGGGGAACATACTAGAGGTATTGTCAAGACTTTTGCTGATATGTCTGGTAAAACACTCCTGGTTTGAGGCAGTTTGGACACAATGATATTTTTACCACACCTCAAATATTCCAGCAAGTAAAATACATGTTTCTGTGAGATCATCATGTCCAAGATCTAGACCTCCACTCATCTACCATGTTCTCAAGATCACATCAACTTACTTTAGAGTTCTGCAGTCCTTTCCTTTTCTATGACAGCATTACCAAAAAAAAAAAAAAAAAAAATCACACATGCCTTTAGACCTGCCTTCTTAACAAGTTTTTAGAAAGAACTCAATTCTACAAAGATTTCAGAATGGAAATATTTTACCAAAATGGAGAAAGACAAAATTAAAAAATGGAACTCAAGATGCCCAATATAAGGTTGTGCCTCTCAGACAGGAATAATTAAATTCCAACAGCCCTCTTGGAAATTTCATGATGCATTTGTGTTAATGTATTCCAGGTAATGAAATTGTTTAGAGACAAACAAAAGAAAATTCCAGGAATTTTAATCCAGAATGCTATTCACCAAACTGGTACTTTTTTTTGCTGCTTCTATCACTTCAGCATTTAGATGCTGTTCCCCAACCTGAAGTGCTAGGAATAATGATCAGTTTTAATATGACCTCATAAATAATGTAATAATAAACCAAGAGAATCTCATTCCCTATTCTGATTGGAGGAAAATCAATTGCACATTGCCTGGAAATGACTGACTTTCCATTACTGTTATTTTCTAATTGCATTCAAACACAATGTCTTGTATGGTGCCAGACAGTCATGCAAGAAATTTTGTACTTTTTTTTTTTGCCTTTTTGCTTTTAAGAAAAACAAGATTTCCATTGTTGCAAATTAATTAAAAATAAACAGTTACAACCCCCTGTAAATCAATTACTACCACAGTTAATGAAAAGTTGGTTGGTGTAAACTACTCTTGGCTTCACATAAGGAGGCTTAACACAAGAATAAGAGTAATACAAGAAGTAACAATGCTGTGGCTGGAACACTAAGGGCCACTTTCTCTCCTTTTAAAAAAGCACAAGCAAATCCTTAAACAAGTGCAATTGTGCAGAGTCACAGGACTTTCTGGGAGTAGCTCCACCCTGCTTCCATGCTGAGCACCAGCAGACTTCTGGAGCTGTGGGCTGCAGAAAGCTCATCTATTTTATTCTTATTCCTCTTGCTGCCTGTTCCTTCCCTACCTCACCAACTGAAATAAAGATTCCCATTAAAACAAACAAACAACCCCCCAACAATAATAAACAAACCAAATCCCAAGTCCAACCCAAAACAACAAAAATCCACACAAACCCCCACAGTCTCTATGCATGCATGAACCTAAGAACACAGGACAGGAGTAATGATAGGATTTATGGGGGTGCAAGGTTCCATTGGCTTTGTCGCTGTCATGTCTGCAATTAAGTAGCTTGCTCATTATATATTTATTTTACAGAGATTTTGTAAAGAATACAAAATCAGATTTTATATCCATCTAAAGTCTTGATTATAAGACTGGTCATACTATTCATAAACCCTCAGGCTTCTCCCTTGGAATTTCAAGGAATTAATTTTTCACTAAACACCTGCTAAAAGGCTATGCTATTGCACTTGGGCATACAATTTAATCTTTTTGTGCTGTCTCCCAGCACTTGCATTGCTGTCTATGGATTTCACATGCAGGGAAAATCTGAGCCCAGCACTAAAGAGATGAGGACAAAAAGTAGTACCCAGTCAGATAAAAAAAATAAAGGAGTATTTTAAATATGCCCTCTTCCATACAAGATGCAGACTTTCTCCATTCAGAGTTTCTGACATGTAGACAGATATGAGTGCTTATTAAAATACTGCAGCACATGTGTGAGCTGGGTTATAGTGGTTTATAGCAGGGAAGAGGAATCACTACAAGCAAGTGTTTATTACACGCTGAACCACACTGCTGTATATGGTATTAACTTGTACTGCTTTACTCACCTCATACAACAGAATCCAAATTAGGTCCCATTATTACATTGAAGGCTCACACTCAATAGCAGTTAAGCTTCTTTGAATGGATTCCCTATTGTATAAAAAGTATGCCAGTCTTTGACTGCCAAAATCAATTAGTCACATTCATTATGCCTCTATTTATTAATGCTGTACACTTTATAATGCATTTGCTGCTGAACAAAGAAAGTTATAAAATATCAAATATGTGTTATGATTGTAATTATAGCAAAAGAAGTAATGATCTCTTTTAGTCGCTAACTGGTTACAAAGCTCCTGTAAAGATTACATTAGTGGTGACAGATTTATGATCTTTCCAAGATGTAATCCTTTCTAGCTCACATTTTTCAACAGAAGAACTACGTGATTGGTTACAGGTTATTGGCTTCAATAGTTATATTCAGCAGAGATTATTGTGCTTCTGCCTCCCATAATCCAAACACACAATGTAATCTTAACAGATGCAATTTTAATCTGTATTGCACTATTATAATAAAGTGGGGCACCATAAGGCTTTTTATCAATATAGGGTTCGGTGTTAATTCAATGATGTTAAGAATGACCAGCGAGTACTAAAATCCAGCAAATAATGAAACCTAACATAAAAATGAAGGAAGAACAACACTGGCATCCTTGCAACAGTGGGTTTTGATGGCATTTACTATAAAGCTGTTGCACCTTAATGTACAAAAAAATTAATTCTAGGCATCAATGTCATACAGCTAACAATTTTTCTGAGTACTACACAGTAGTAACTGAAACCTACATTATCTTTTACCTCCTCTCACAGATGCTGCTGCATACTACTGTCTAAAAATAAGATTTTAAAAAAATTATTAATACACAGCAGCAAGAGTATGCTGGCATATATGGAAAAATGAAAGACCAGGTGAAAAACTCATGAAGGCTCCATATTTCTACCATAAGCAGAGCATGCACAAGTTGAACTATATTTCCTAGCCTTGGCTCCCATAGCATAGCTTGTGGCGGTACCCCAGTACTCCCTTCTTTTCCAAAAATGTGTCCAACTCCCTCTGCTTATTTCCACTGCTGACTTTGGCAGAAAGCTCCATATTCCATCCACCCTTTTTTATAAAAAATATTCTCTCCTAAACTGTTTGTCTGCTGTAGTTCAGTCACTGCCTCAATCACGAACCCTTTGTTTTCAAAGTACTTGCTACTTCAAAAAGCTGACTGGCATCAAATCTATTTCCTTTTAGGAATATAATCCATCTCTCTTAAATCCCCACTCAGACTTTTTTCCATAAGCTAAACAGGTCTCATTTTTCTGTCCTCACATTGTATTTTTTAAGAATAATAAAAAAAAATTCCCAACATTCCTTTGAAATTTTGTTGGGTTTTTTATGTTGTTTTTTTTCATTCAGTGCCCTTCTATTCTTTACCCCACTTTGTAAGCTCACAGGAGATGTTTCATGATGCAGCTACAAGCCCTTTTTTTTAACCTCAGCAGTGTGACTCTGCTCAATGAATGGTGTCACATGAGGTTCTCCCACTTTGGGCCTTGATCTTGTAGGTTGTTACACTGCTAAACCCCTGCGCACACACGTGTGGTTTTAGAAACTGAGTTTTTCAGCAGCTTCAAGGCACAGGGTCTTGGGCCAAGGTATTTTATATTTCTGCTGCACTCATGACCTATCTGAGAATGCAGTGGGCCAGCCACACAAAGTGATGGCAAGGAACTAACTGTTGTGAAACACTGCTGTGCTGTGCTGCTTTCTGGATGTGTTTGTTACGGGAAGTTAGTGGGTCAAAAAGGGGTTAATGATACAGACTAGGATGTTACTGATTTAGGTTTTTTTTCCCCTCTGATTAACTTCTGGAAAAATGGAGATAAGTGGAGACAGTGAACCTAGCCAAACTAGAGTGGAAAAAACGCGAAGAAGAGAAAGAAAAGAGTAAGGAACATGAAGTCCAAGCAAAATGCTTTATATCTTCTGAATTTTCTATTGCATTCTTTGCCCAAATAAACCTTTAATCTCTTTTAGTAATGTAACATAAATTTACTGCTTGCAGATCAACCTGTTATAGGATACTGTTAGTAAAAATTACCTGAAAATTAGGCAGAATATCTTTTCCTTTTGACATCTATGAGGAATATATATCACCTAAGACCGTAAACAACAATTACTTTGCTGAGATTAGCCTGGACAACCCAAAATACTTCACTGTTGTAACTTGTTGAAGCAGCCTTAACACCTATCCTAAGTACTGATCTTAAAAATCTAGTGAGCAAATTCAAGGTGAACCCAGAGAAGCCCATTGACACTGCTGCCTTTCTGGAATTAATTTTCCCAAAGTCTTCAGTGAACAGTATGAGTAAATAAATATACAAACACATTCTAGTGTATTTTGTGTTTTAGTATCAATGACTCTTTGTGACACAGTCTCAATGAGCCTTTGTGATAATCACTCAGCCTCCAAGATCAACACAGGCTGTGAGGCTCAGCAAATTATACTCTGACCTTTCACCTC